>NC_072009.2:64093333-65371666 GCF_028885655.2 Pongo abelii
CCACAATCCACTCCATTCCACTTCATTCCAGTCCACTCCACTCCACTCCATTCCATTCCACTGCACTCCACTCCACTCCATTGTATGCTAATGCATTCCACTCCATTCCATTCCACTTCTTTCCACCCCACTTCACTCCACTCCACGACAATACATTACACTGCAATCCCTCCCACTCCATTCCACTCCACTCCGCTCCATTCCACTCCACCTCGTTCCTTACCATTCAACTAGACTCCACTTCTTTCCATTCCACTCCATTCCATTTCAATCCTCTGCATTCCAATCCATTCCATTCCATTCCATTCCTTTCCATTCCACTCCTTTCCATTCCACTCCACTCCATTCCGTGCTACTCCATTCCATTCCACTACATTCCATTCCATTCCACCCTGTTTCATTCCATTCCACTACATTCCAGTCCATTCCAATCCACTCCGCTCAATTCCATTCCATTCCCTTCCCTTCCATTCGTCTGCAATCCTTTCCACTGCACTCCTCTCCACTCCACCCCATTCCACTCCATTCCATTCCACTCCATTTAACTTCATTCAATTCCGTTGTATTCCACTACGCTCCTCTAACCTCCATTCCATTCCACTCCATTCCACTCAAATCCACTCCACTCCATTCCATTCTACTGCATTCCTTTCCATTCCATTCCTGTCCATTCTATTCCACTACATTCCACTCCAATCCATTCCATTGCATTCCATTCCATTCCACTCCACTCTATTCTTCTCCATTCCACTCCATTCCAGTCCAGTCCACTCCACTCCACTACTTTCCATTCCATTCCACTGGACTCCACTGCATTCCATTCCAACCCCTTCCACTTCTCTTCTTTCCATTCCACTTCACTACACTCAATTACACTCCACTCCTTTCCACTGCAAACCACCCTACTCCACTCCATTCCATTCCGCTTCACTCCACTACATTCCATTCCATTCCTATCTACTCCATTCCATTCCATACCATTCCACTCCATTCCACTCGACACCATTCCACTCCATTCCACTGAATTCCAGTACACTCCATTCGACTCTATTCCATTCCACTGCACTCCACTCAATTCCATTGCAATCCATTCCACTCCACTCCTTTCAGTTCCACTCAACTCCACTCCATTTCATTTAGTACCACTCCATTCCTTTCCACCCGATTCCAATCCACTCCACTCCATTCCTCTCCCCGCCATTCCATTCCATTCCACTCCATTCCACTCCACTCCATTCCATTCCACTACATTCCTTTCCATTCCATTTCACTCCATTCCATTCCATTCCACTGAACTGTACTCCATTCCCTTCCACTCCACTCCACTCCAATCCATTCCACTCCACTAAACTCCACTCCTTCCACTCGATTCCTTTCCATTCTACTCCTTTCCATTCCTTTCCATTCCATTCCACTACATTCCACTCCAGTCCATTCCACTCCAATCCACTCCAATCCACTCCATTCCTCTTCATTCCAGTCCACTCCACTCCACTCCATTCCACTGCATCCACTCCAGTCCATTGTATTCCATTCCATTTCACTCCACCCCGTTGTATACAATTCCACCCCACTCCACTCCACCCCATTCCATTCCATTCCATTCCATCCCACTCTTTTTCACTCCCCTCCACACCATTCCACTTCACCCCTTTCTTTCCATTCAACTAGATTCCACTCCTTTCCACTCCACTGCATTCCACTCCACTCCTCTGCATTCCATTCCATTCCATTCCATTCCATTCCTTTCCATTCCATTCCTTTCCATTGCATTCCTTTGCATTCCACTCCTTTCCACTCCATTCCATCATATTCACTTCCATTCCACTACATTCCATTCCACTCCCTTCCATTTGAATCCATTCCCCTCCATTCCATTCCATTCTTCTGCAATCTTTTTCCACTGCACTCAACTCCATTCCATTCCATTCCACTGCATTCCATTCCACTCCATTTTTCTCCATTCCATTCCATTGTATTCCACTCCACTCCTCTCCCCTCCATTCCATTCGACTCCATTCCACTCCATTCCACTGCATTCCATTCCACTCCATTTTTCTCCTTTCCATTCCATTGTATTCCACTCCACTCCTCTCGCCTCCATTCCATTCGACTCCACTCCACTCCATTCCATCCTACTTCATTCCTTTCCATTCCATTCCTCTCCATTCTATTCCACTTCACTCCTCTCCATTCCATTCCATTTCATTCCATTCCACTCCATTCCAGTCCACTCTATTCCACTGCTTTCCATTCCATTCCACTGCACTCCACTGCATTCCATTCCAATCCATTCCACTCCCCTTCTTCCCATTTCACTCCACTCCACTCCACTCCATTCCACTCCATTCCACTTCACCACACTCCACTCCTTTCCATTCCATTGCACTCCACTCCACTCAATTCCATTCCTATCTACTCCATTCCATTCCATACCATTCCCCTCCATTCCATTCCCCACCATGTACCTCAATTCCACTGAATTCCAGTACACTCCATTCCACTCTGTTCCATTCCACTGCACACCACTCCTTTCCATTCCAATCCTTTCCACTCCACTCCGTTCCTTTCCACTCAACTCCACTCCATTCCATATAATACCACTCAATTCCTTTCCACAGGAATCCAGTCCACTCCACTCCTTTCCTCTCCACTCCTTTCCATTGCATTACACTCCGTTCCACTCCTCTAAACTCCATTACTTTCCTTTCCATTCCACTCCACTCCACTCCATTCCACTCCTCTAAACTCCATTACTTTCCTTTCCATTCCACTCCACTCAACTCCATTCCACTTCCCACCAAAACACTCCATTCCACTCCATTCCATTACATTCCACTCCATTTCTTTCCATTCCACTACAATCCATTCAAATACATTCCACTCCACACTACTCCACTCCACTGCACTCCAAGCCACTCCATTCCATTCCCTTCCTTTTCGCTGTATTGCATTCCATTCCACTCCACTCCATTCCATTACACTTCATCCAACTCCATTCCATTCCATTCCACTCCATCCCAGTACACTGCACTCCATTCCACTCCAATTCACTCCACTACACTACACTCAACTGTATTCCATGTCATTCCATAACACTTCTCTCCATTCCATTCTATTCCACTGCATTCCATTCCATTCCATTCCACTCCACTCCACTCAATTCCACTCCATTCCTTTCCATTCCATTCCACTCCACAATATTCCATTCCCTTCCATTCCATTCCACTCCCTTCCACTCCATTTCACTCAACTCCACTACATTCCACTCCACTACATTCCATTCTTATCTAATCCAATCCACTCCACTCCAATCCACTCCACTGCATTCCATTCCCTTCAATTCAACTCCATTCCTATCCACTCCAAACCATTCAACTCCAATCCACTCCAATCCTTTCTATTCCATTAGAGTCACCTCCATTACATTCCAACCCAATCCACTGCAGTCCACTTCACTGCATTCCACTCCACTCCATTCCACTCCATTCCATTCCACTCTGCTCCACTCCACTCTTTTCCATTCCACTCCTTTTCACTCCACTCCATTCCATTCCACTACATTCTTTTCCATTCCATTTCACTCCATTCCATTCCTATCCACTCCACTCCACTCCATTCCATTCCACTCTACTCCACTCCACTCCATTCCACTCCTCTCCACTGAACTCCACTTCACTCCACTGCACTGCTTTCCATTGCACTCTACTCCATGCCATTCCATTCAATTCCACTACATTCCACTCCAGTCTATTCCACTCCATTAAACTTCATTGCACTGCATTCCAGTTCTCTCCACTCCACTCCACTCCATTCCATTCCATTCCCCTGCACGCCACTCCACTCCATTGTATTTCAATCCATTCCAGTCAACTAAATTCCACTTCACTCCACTACACTCCACTCCACTCCACTCCATTCCTTGCCACTCCATTCCATTCCCCTCTACTCCACTCCATTCCATTCCACTCCTCTCCATTTCTTTCCATTCAACTCCACTCCACTCCATTACATTCCATGTCATTCCATTCCATTCCGCTCCACTCCACTACAATCAACTACATTCCATTCCATTCCTTTCCATTCCACTCCATTCCGTTCCACTCCACTCCATTCCTTTTCATTCCATTCCACAGCACTCCGCTCCATTCCACTCCAATCCACTCCATTCCACTCCTTTGCATTCCACTCCATTCCACTCCATTCTACTCCATTCAATTCCACTCCTCTCCACTACATTACGTTCCATTCCACTCCATTCCTCTCCAATAAATTCCATTCCACTCCATTGCTTTCCATTCCATTCCACTCCACTCCACTCCAGTCCAATCCATTCCAATCCACTCCATTCCACTCCACTCCATTCCAATCCTTTCCACTACATTCCATTCCGTTCCACTTCATTCCAGTCAATTCCAATTACTTCCACTCTACTCCGGTGCATTTCATTCCACTCCATTCCACTCCATTCCTTTCCACTAAATTCCAGTCCACACCATTCCATTCCATTCCATTCTACTCCACTACACAACACTCCACTCCAATCCATTCCGTTCCATTGCATTCCACTCCATTCTACTCGAATCCACTCCATTCTACTCCACTTTATTCCATTCCATTCCATTCAATTCCAGTCCATTCCAGTCCACTTCACTCCAATCCACTCCCTTCCACTGCACTCCACTCAATTCCATTCCAATCCATTCCACTCCAATATATTCCATTCCTTTCCATTCTATTCCAATCCACTCCATTCTATTCCACCGCACTCCATTCCATTCTACTGCACTGCACTCGATTCCCTTACATTCTATTCCATTTTACTCCATTCCATTGCACTCCAATCCCCACCATTCCATTCCACTCCATACCATTCCAGTACATTCCTCTCCACTCCAATCCATTCCATTACATACCACTGCTTTCCATTCCATTCCATTCCACTCCACTCCACTCAATTCTACTGCATGATGTTGCATTCCATTCCATTTCATTCCACTCCACTCCACTTAACTCCACTCCACTCCATTCCATTGTCCTCCACTGCACTCCACTCTATTCCACTTCACTGTGTTAGAATCCACTCCATTCCATTCCATGCTATTCCATTCCATTCCTCTCCACTCCATTCCATTCCACTCCACTGCACTGCTTTCCACTCCATTCCACTCTATTACAATTCATTCCACACCATTCCATTCCACTACACTCCATTCCACTACACTCCACTCAATTCCACTCCATTCCATTCCATTCCTTTCCACCCCAATCCATTCCATTCCATTCAACTTCATTCCACTCCATTCCACTCCATTCCACTCCATTCCAATCCATTCCACTCCACTCCACTCCATTCCACTCCATTCCACTCCATTCCACTCCACTCCACTCCACTCCACTCCTCTCAATTCCACTCCATTCCATTCGTTTCCATTCCACTCCACTCCATTCCATTCCATTCCATTCCAGTCAACTCCTTTCCTCTCCAGTCACTCCATTCCACTCCAATACAATCCATTCCACTCCATTCCACTCCACTCCATTGCATTCCACTCTTCTGCATTCCATGCCATTTCATTCCACTGCATTCCATTCCACACCATTCCACTCCGTTCCACTGAATTCCATTCCACTCCATTCCACTCCATTCCATTCCACTACACTCTACTCCAATACTTTCCAGTCCATTCCGGTCCACTCCGTTGCATTCTACTCCACTCCTTTCCTTTCCATTTAATACAACTCCATTACATTCCACTCCACTCCCCTTCATTCGACTAAACTCCATTCCAATGCATTCCACTCCAATCCATTCCACTCCACTCCACTCCACTCCATTCCATTTCATTCCACTCCACACCACTCGATTCCACTCCATTCCATTTCATTCTACTCCATTCAAGTCCTCTCCATTCCACTCTACTCCATTCCATTCCACTCCATACCATTCCATTCCATACCATTTAATTCCACTCCACTCCCCTCCATTCCATTCCATTCCATTCAAGTCCTCTCCATTCCACTCCACTCCACACCATTCCACTTTACTCCATTCCACTCCACTCCGTTCCACTCCTCTCCATTCCATTTCTTTCCATTCAACTCTGTTCCACTCCACTCCACTCCAATCCACTTCACTCCGCTTTGTTCCATTCCATTCCGTTTCACTCAACTCATTCCACTCCACTCCATTCCAGACCACTCCACTCCACTCCATTCCCTTTCACTCCATTCCACTGCACTCCATTACATACTATTGCACTACACTCCACTGCATTCCTCTCCACTGCATTCCACTCCACTCTGCTGCATTCTATTCCATTCAATTAAACGCCACTCCATTCCATTCCATTCCATTCCACTCTACTCCTTTCCACACCACTCTGCTCCATTCTATTCCGTTCCATTCCACTCCACTCCAATTCATTCCAATCAATTTCATTCAATTCCAATCCACTCCATTCCTTTCCATTCCACTCTACTCCATTCTACTCCACTCTGTACCACTCCATTCCATTCCATTACACTCCACTCCACTTCATTCCAATCCATTCCACTCAATTCCTCAACAGTCCACTTCACTGCGTTCCATTCCAGTCCACTCCTCTCCACTTCATTCCAATCCATTCCACTCAATTCCAGGCCACTCCACTTCACTCTATTCCATTCCATTCCATTCCATTCCATTCCACTCCATTCCATTCCATTCCACTCTAATCTATTCCACTCCACTCCACTGAACTCCACTCCTTTCCATTACTTTCCTTTCCACTGCATTCCATTAGTCTCCACTCCATTCCAGTACACTTCACTGCATTCCACTCCACTCCACTCAACTCTGTTCCTTTCCACTCCACTCCATTACTTTACCCTTCACTCCATTCTCTTCCATTCCATTCCACTGCACTCCAACCCACTCCACTACATTGCACTCAATTCCACTATATTCCATTCCACTCCATTACACTCCAATCCATTCCATTCCATTCTGCTCCACTCCACTCCACTCCATTTCATTGCACTCCATTTCACTCCACTCCATTCCATTCCATGACATTCTATTCCATTGCATTGCACACCATTCCATTCCATTCTACTCCACTCTACTCCATTCCATTCCAATCCACTCCACTGCTTTCCACTCCTGTTCACTCCACTTCTCTCCATCCGACTCCATTCCATTCCACTGTACTCCATTCCTTTCCATTGCATTCCATTCCACTTCATTTCCCTCCCCTCCATTCCACTCCATTTCATTCAACTCCATTCTATTCCAGTCCTTTCCAATACATTCCACTCCACTCATTCCATTACACTTCATTCCACTCTAATCCACTCCATTCCATTTAATTCCACTCCAGTCCATTCCTCTCAATTCCACTCCACACAACTCCATTCCACTCCACTCCATTTCATTCCATTCCATTCTGCTCAAATCCATTACTCTTCACTCCACTCCACGATACTTCATTCCCTTCCATTCCATTCTATTCTTCTCCACTCCATTCCACTTCATTCCACTACAATCCAGTCCACTCCAGTCCACTCCACTCCCTTCCATTCCATTCTATTTCTCTGTACTCCACTCCATTCCATTCCAATGCTTTCTGATCCACTCCATTCCATTCCACTAATCTCCACTGCACTCCACTCAACTCCACTCCGTTCCATTACACTCTACTGTGTTCCATTCCATACCATTCCACTCCATTCCACTCCACTCTATTCAACTCCTTTCACCTCTATTCCACTGCTTTCCCGTCCACTTCTCTCCCCGCCATTCCATTCATTTCCACTGCACTTCACTCCATTCCATTCCAATCCATTCCTCTCCACTCCATTCCATTTAATACTACCCCATTTCATTCCACTCCATTCCACTCCACTCCATTCCATTCCATTCTACTCCATTCCACTCCACTCCACTGTACTTCATTTCATTCCATTCCATTCCACTACAATTCACTCAACTCCACTACATTTTATTCCACTCCATTCCATTCCTCTATTTTCCACTCCACTCCACTCCACCCCACTCCATCTGATTCCATTTGATTCCACTCCAATCCACTCCAATCCATTCCATTCCATTCTTCTCCCCTGCACTCCACTGCACTCTATTCCACTGCACTCCATTCCACTCTACTCCTTTCCTTTCCACTCCTTTCAATTCAATTCCTCTCAATTCCACTCCACTCCATTCCACTCCACTGCACTCCATTCCACTCCATTCCATTCCATTGCATTCCATTCCATTCCATTCCTCTTCATTCCTCTCCATTCCACTCCATTCGACTGCGTTCCTTTCCATTCCACTCTACTCCTTTCCACTCCACTCCATTCCACTCCACTCCATTCCATTGCTTTCATTTCAACTCTATTCCACTCCACTCTACTCCACTCCATTCCATTGCTTTCATTTCAACTCTATTCCACTCCACTCTACTCCATGCCACTCCACTCCACTCAGTTTCATTCCATTCCATCTCAATCCATAGCATTCCACTCCATTCCACTCCATTCGACTCAACTCCACTCCATCCGACTCCATTCCACTACATTGCATTCCATTCCATTCAATTCCACTCCATTCCTTCCACTTCACTACATTCCAGTCAACTCCACTCCATTCTTCTCCACTCCACTCCATTGCATTCCATTCCACTGCACTCCACTGCACACCTCTCCACTCCATTTCTCTCCATTCCATCACACTCCATTCAACTCTACTCTATTCCGTTCCATACCATACCACTCCGTTCCATTCCATTCTACTCCATTCCTCTCCACTCAACTCCATGCCACTCCACTCCATTCTATTCAATTCCATACCATTCCACACATATCCACCCCACTCTTCTCCATTCCACCACTCTGCATTCCATTCCATACCTTTCAATTCCACTCCACTCCACTCCTCTCCATTTCATTCCACTCCACGCCACTCCAATACATTCCATTGCACTCTACTCCATTCCATTCCACTCCACTCCATTCCATTACACTCCACTCCATTCCATTCCATTCCAATGCACTCAACTCCACTCCAGTCCATTCCAGTCCACTCCACTCCACTCCATTCCACTCCAGTCCATTACACAGCATTGCACTCCATTGTATTCTATTCTATTAAACTCCACTCCACTCCATTACAATTTATTCCTCTCCATTCCACTCCACTCCACTGCACTCCATTCCTTTCCATTCCGTTCCATCCCACTAGATTCCACTCCACTCCATTCAAGTCCATTCCACTCCATTCCAGTCCACTCCACTCCACTCAACTCCATTCCAATCCGTTCCACTGCATTCCACTACATTTGATTCCAATTCATTCCACTACATTTGATTCCAATTCATTCCACAATACTCCATTCATTCTACTCCACCTACTCCACTTCATTCCGTTTAATTCCACTCTATTCCCTTCCACAACATTCCATTCCACTAAAGTCCGTTTCACTCCCCTCCATTCCATTCCATTCCACTGGACTCCACTCCTTTCGTTTCCACTTCATTCCACTCCAGTGCATTCCACTCCACTCCTTTCCACTCCACTCAGCTCCATTCCATTCCTTTCCATTCCACTCCACTCAGTTCCATTCCATTTCACTCTACGACATTCCAGTCCACTCTGCTACCTTCCATTCCATTCGATTCCTCTCCACTCCACTCCATTCCAATCCATTCCACTCCATTCCACTAAACTTCATTCCATTCCTCTCCACTCCATTCCATTCCAGTTCACTCCATTCCACTCCACTCCTTTCCATTCCTTTCCATTCCACTCCATTCCTTTCCCTTCCATTCCACTCCATTCCACTCCACTCCATTCCAGTCAACTCCACTTCATTCCACTCCACTCTACTCAATTCAACTCCATTACATTCCACTCGTTGCCATTCCATTCCACTGCATTACATTCCACTCCATTCCACTCCACTACATTAAATCCCATTCCGCTACACTCCACTCCACTCCATTCCATTACCCTCCGTTCAGCTCCACTCCATTCCACTCCACTACAATCCTTGCCATTCCACTCCACTCCATTCCATTCCATTCCACTCTACTCCACTCCAATCCATTCCCTTCCAATCCACTCCACTCCTTTCCACTCCTTTCCACTACACTGCTAACCACCCCACTCCATTCCATTCCATTCTATTCCATTCCATTCCATTCCATACCATTCCACTGCATACCCCTCCAAGCCATTCTACTCCATTCCATTCCACTCCATTCTGCTCCTCTCCATTCCACTCCACTACACTCCGTTCCATTCCACTCCACTCCATTCCATTCCATTTAATTCCACTCCGTTTCATTCCACTCCATTCCACTCCATTCCACTCCAGTCCATTCCATTACAAATCCACTCCACTCCACTCCATTCCATTCAATTTCATTCCACTGCACTCCACCCCACTCCACTCCACTAAACTCCACTCTACTCCACTCTGTTTCATTCCACTCCACTCCACTCTGTTTCATTCCACTCGACTCCACTCCATTCCTTTCCATTCCATTCCACTCCACTCAACTCCATTCCACTCCACTCCACTCCACTTCACTTCATTCCATTCCACTCCATTCCACTCCACTCCGTTCCACTTCATTCCACTCCATTCCTCTCCATTCCAGTCCACTCCACTCCACTCCATTCCACTTCACTACACTGCACTCCACTCCATTCCATTCCATTCTATTCCACTTCATTCCATTGCATTCCAGTCTACTCCACTCCACTCTTCTCCACTCCCTTCCATTCCACTCCACTCTAATCCATTCCATTCCATTCTATTCCAATCCATCCCACTCCACTCCATACCACTCTATTCCACTGCATTTCAGTCCTCTCCAATCCACTCCTCTCCAGTCCACTGCATTCCATTCCACTCTACTCCATTCCATTCCATTATATTCCACTCCATTCCACTCCACTCCATTCTACTCCATTCCTTTGCATTCCAGTCTAATCCACTCCACTCCCGGCTATTCCATTCCATTCCATTACAGTCCACTGCATTCCATTCCAATCCTTTCCACTCCAATCTCTTCCATTCCGTTCCACTCCACTCCACTCCATTTTATTTAAAACGAATCCATTTCATTCTACTCCATTCCAGCCCACTCCACTCGATTCCAAACCATTCAACTCCTTTACACTACACTCCACTATATTCTACTCCATTCCTTTCCAGTCGCCTCCATTCCACTCCACTCCATTCCACTCCATTCCAGTGCATTCCACTCCTTTCCATTCCAGTCCACTCCACTCCACTCCATTCCTTTCCTTTCCACTGCACTAATCTCCATTCAATCCCAATCCATTCCACTTGACTCCATTCTATTCCACTCCAATTCACTCCATTCCACTGAATTCCACTTCTTTCCATTCCACTCCATTCCACTCCATTCCATTGCATTCCATTCCATTCCACTCCACTCCACTCTATTTCACTTCACTCCATTCCACTCCACTCCACTCCATTTCATCCCATTGCACTGCACTCCATTCCATTCTATTCCAATCCATTCCACTCCACTCCATTCCATTCCACTCCACGACACTCGTTTCCACTCCATTCCACTGAATTCCACTCGATTCCATTTCACTCCATTCCACTCCTTTCCATTCCATTCCATTCCATTAAACTCCACTCCACTCCGTTTCACTTCACTCCATTCCACTCCACTCCACTCCATTCCATTACATTCCACTCCACTCCATTTCAATCCATTGAACTCAATTCCAATCCACTCCACTCCATTCCCTTCCATGCCTTTCCATTCCATTCCATTCCCTTGCAATCTTTTCCACTCCACTCTACTCCATTCGACTCCACTCCATTCCATTACACTCCATTTCATTCCACTCTATTCCACTCCATTACACTCTATTCCATTCCATTCCACTCTATTCCATTCCACTCCACTCCATTCCTCTCCACTCCACTACACTCCACTACTTCCATTCCACTCCAATACATTTATTTCCACTAAACTCCATTCCGTTCCATTCCACTGCACTTTACTCCATCCACTCCACTCCATTCCACTCCACTCTATTCCATTCCATTCCACTCCAATCCACTGCATTCCACTCCACTCCACTTCATTCCGCTCCATTCCATTCCATTCCAATCCTCTCCATTCCATTCCAGTCCATTCCACTCTTCTCTATTCCACTGCACTCCAATCCATTCGATTCCAATCTTTTCCACTCCACTCCTTTCCAACCCACTCCACTCCACTCCACTCCATTCCATTTAATACCACTCCATTCCAATCCAATTCATTCCACTCCACTCCATTTCATTCCATTCCTCTCCAATCCACTCCATTCCTCTCCACTCCATATCACTCCACTTTAATCCATTCCATTCGAATCCATTGCTTTCCAATCCATTCCATTCCACTCCACTCAACTCCATTGCACTTCACTCCATACCACTCCACTCCACTCCTTTCTATTCCTTTCCATTCCATTCCATTCCATTTCAATCCTTTCTACTCCACTCCAGTCCACTCTGCTCCATTCCATTACATTCCATTACATCCCACTCCATTGCATTCCACTGCACTCCGTTCCAGTCCACTCCACCCCATTAGACTCCACTCCACTCCGTTTAATTCCACTCCATTCCTTTCCTCTCCATTGCACTCCACTCCACTCCATTCCACTCCATCCCATTCCATTCTATTCTATTTCATGCCACTCGACTCCACTCCATTCTACTCCATTGCATTCCACTATTTTCGTTACCACTCCACTCCAACCCATTCCACTCTAATCCATTCCAATGTACTTCTTTTCACTCTACTCCTTTCTATTCCTTTCCATTCATCTCTATTCCACTCCAATCCACTCCGTTCCATTCCATTTCACTCCACTCATTCCACTCCAGTCCATTCCATTCCACTCCACTCCATTCCATTCCACTCCACTCCATTCCATTCCACTCCACTCCTTTCCATTAGATTCCATTCAATTCCGCTCCATTCCAGTCATCTCCACTCCAATCCTCTCCTCTCCACTCCATTCCACTCCATTTAACTCCATTCTATGCCACTCCATTCAATTCCACTCCATTCAATTCCAATCGATTCCACTCCACTCCGCTGCCTTCCAATCCACTCCATTCCACTCCACTCAGCGTCATTCCATTCCTTTCAATTCCAATCCACTCCATTCCGTTCCATTCCACTCTACTCCATTTCACTCCAGTCCACTCCATTCCTATCCATTCCATTCCATTCCACTCCACTTCATTCCAATCCATTCCATTCCTTTCCATTCCACTCCACTCCATTGCAGACCACTCCACTCCTTTGCACTCCACTTCTCTCAACTTCATTCTATTCCACTCCAATCCTTTCCATTCCACACCACTCCAATACATTCCACTCCATTCCTCTGTACTCCACCAAACTCCACTCCACTCCAATCAATTCCATTACATTCCATTCCACTCCATTCCTTTGCATTCCGATCCCCTACACTCCAATCCATTCCATTGCACTCCATTCCACTTCACTCCATTCCATTCCACTACATTTCATTCCATTCCATTCCAATCCATTCCATTGCATTCCTCTCCACTCCTGTCCATTCCTTTCCAATGCAGTCCATTCCTTTCCACTCCTCTCCACTCCACTCCTGTCTCCCCACTTCATTCCATTCCACTCTACTCTATTCCATTCCATTCCATTCCATTCCATTACATTCCACTCCATTCCATTCCACTCCATTTCACTCCATTTCACTATATCCCATTCAAACCGACTCTATTCCAATCCATTCCACTCCACTCCTTACCATTCCACTCCACTGTACTCCATTCCATTTAATTTCACTCCATTCCATTCCAATGCATTTCCCTTCACTCCACTCCATTCCACACCAATCCATTCCATTCCATTCAAATGCACTCCATTCCACTCCACTCCACTCCACTCCATTCCTTTCCATTCCATTCCACCACGCTCAACTCCATTCCACTTCAATCCACTCCATTCCAGTTCATTCCATTCCATTCCACTCCATTCCACTTCACTCCATTCCACTTCATTCCAATCAATTCCACTCCATTCCAGTCCACTCCACTCCATGCCACAGCATTCCACTCCATTCCTCTGCACTAGATTCAATTCCATTCCAATCAATTCCAATCCACTCCACTCCATTCCGCTAAACTCTACTCCATTCCACTCCATTCCACTCCTCTCCATTCCATTTCATTCCACTCCACTCCTTTACTTTCCAGTCCATTTCACTCCCTTCCACTCCACTCCATTCCACTCCATTCCACTGCTTTCTAGTAAACTCCACTGCACTCCCCGCCATTCCATTCCATTCCACTGCACTCCACTCCATTCCATTCCAATCCATTCCACTCCATTCCACTCTTCTCCACTCCATTCCATGTAATACCTCTCTATTTCTTTACACTCCATTCCACTACAATCCACTCTATTCCATTCCACTCCTGTCCACTCCACTCCAATCTACTCCATTCCATTCCATTCCACTCCACTCCACTCCGTTCCATTCCATTCCTTTTGTCTTCATTCCAATCCACGCCACTGCATTGCACTCCATGCCATTCTGTTCCATTCCATTTAATTCCACTCCCATTCAGTCCACTCCATTGCATTACATTCCATTCCATTTTACTCCACTCCACATCATTGCATTCTATTCCATTCCATTCCATTCCACTGCACTCCATTCAACTCCACTGCACTCTGCTCCACTCCACTCCACCCTACTCCATTCCATTCCTTTCGATTCCATTCCATTCCACTGCTTTCCATTCCATTCCATTCCATTCCATTCCACTCCACTCCATTCTTTTCCATTCCATTCAACTCTATTCCCCTCCACTCCACTCCATTCCTCTTCACTCCACTCCGTTCCATTCCATTCCATTTCACTCCATTGCATTCCACTGCAGTTCACTCCATTCCACTCTATTCCACTCCATTCCACTACACTCCACTCCATTTCATTCCATTCCGTTCCATTGCGCTCCATTCCTTCCACTTCACTCCTTTCCAGTCCACTCCACTCAACTACATTCCATTCTATTTCACTCCATTTGATTCCATTCCATTCCCTTCCACTGCACTCCACTCCACTACAATCCACTCCACTACAATCCACTCCACTCTATTCCACTCCATTCCATCACACTTCATTCCACTCCACTAAATTCCATTCCATTCCATTCCATTCCAATCCATTCCACTCCACTCAATTCCAATCCAATACAGTCTATTCCACTCCATTCAATTCGAATCCATTCCACTCCACCCCATTCCATTCCACTCCACTTCACTGCACTCCATTCCACTGAATTCCACTCCATTCCATTCCACTCCATTCCACTCCATTCCACTCCACTCCATTCCATTAAATTCTATTCAACTCCACACCACTCCATTCCACTTCACTCCATTCTACTCCACTCCACTCCATTCCAGTCCATTACATTCCATTCCACTCCACTCCATTTCAATCCATTCCATTCCATTCCAGTCCACTCCTATCCACTCAATTCCATTCAAATCCAGTGCACTCCATTCCATTCGATTACAATCCATTCCATTCAACTCCATTCTACTCCACTGCATTGAATTACATTCCACTCCTCTCCACTGCATTCCACTCCACTCCACTCCACTCCATTCCATTCGACTCCCATCCATTCGAATCCATTCCACTTCATACCACTGCACTCCTCTCCATTCCATTATGTTCCATTCCATTCCTCTCCATTCTATTCCACTTCACTTCATTTCAGTCCACTCCACTCAATTCCACTCCACTCCACTCCACTACACTCCATTCCATTCCAATCCATTCCACTCCACTCCATTCCATTGCATTCCACTGCACTGCATTCCATTACACTACTCTCCACCAAAGTCCTCTCCACTCAACTCCATTCCATTCTATTCCAGTGCACTCCACATCATTTCATTCCAATCCATTCAACTCCACTCCATTTCATGCATCTCCACTCCACTCCACTCCATTCCATTTAATTACATTCGATTCCATTCCACTTCATTCCACTCCACTCCAATCCATTCCATTCCAATCCATTCCATTCCACTCCATTGCATTCCACTCCACTCCACTCCATTCCACTCCACTCTACTGCATTCCAGTCCACTCCATTACATTACTTTCTACTCAACTCCAGTCCATTCGACTCCACTCCATTACACTCCACTCCACTCCATTCCATTCCATTCCTCTCCACAACAGTCCAATCCATTCCACTCCATTCCACTATACTCCACTCCATTCCATTCAATTCCATTCCAATCCTTTCTGCTCCACTCCACTCCATTCCACTCCACTCCACTCCATGCCATTCCATTCCATTCAAATCCATTCGTTTTCATTCCAGTCCATTGCTTTCCTTTCGACTCCATTCCAGTCATTCCACTCCAATCCACTCCATATCATTCCATTCCGTTCCATTCCATTCCGTTCCACTCCAATTCAATCCGTTCCACTCCTTTCCACTCTACTACAATCCTTTCCACTCCACTCCACTCCATTCCACTCCATTCCCCTCCACTCAACTCCGTTTGATTACAGTCCACTCCACTCCACTCCATTGCATTCCACTCCATTCAACCCTACCGTATTCCTTTCCATTCCAGTCCGCTCCACCCCACTGCATTCCATTCTAATCCATTCTATTCCTCTGCATTCCAATCCACTCCACTCCAATCCACTCCATCCCTTTCCATTCCATGCCATTTCATTCGACTTCACTTCACTTCACTACTGTCCACTCCATTCCATTAGACTCCACTGCACTCAAATCCACTCCATTCCACTACACTCCATTCCACTACACCCAATTCCATTCCATTCCATTTAATTCCACTCCACTCCACTCCACTACACTACATTCCATTCCATTCCATTCCATTGCACTCCACACTACTCCATTGCACGCCACTCCCTTCGACTCCAATACATTCCATTACATTTCATTCAAATTCATTCCACTCCACTCCATTCAATTCCATTTCACTCCACTCCACTCCACTCCATACTATTCCATTCCACTGCATTCCACACTACCCCATTGCATTCCACTCCACTACACTCAACTCCATTCCATTCCACTGCCCTCCACTCCATTCCATTCCAATCCATTCCACTCCACTCCATTCCATTCCACTACACTCTACTCCACTACACTTCACTCCCCTCCATTCCATTGGACCCCTTCCCACTCCACTCCTCTCCGTGCCACTCCACTCCATTCCATACCACTGCACTCCAATCCATTCCATTCCATTCCACGCCTGTCAACTCCACTCCATTCCACCCCATTCCACTCCATTGCTGTCAACTCCACTACACTCCCTTCCATTCCATTCCAGTGCAATCCAGTTCACTCCATTCCATTCCTTTCCAATCCGTTCCCCTCCACTACATTCCATCCACTCCACTCTACTCTCCTCCACCTCACTGTATTCCATTCCACTCAACACCTTTCCTCTCCATTCCACTCCACTCCACTTCATTCCACTCCACTACATTCCATTCGTTTCCACTCCACTCCAATCCTTTCCACTCCACTCCAATCCTTTCCACTCCACTCCAATCCTTTCCACTCCACTCTATTACACTCCAATCCGTTCCATTCCATTCCATTCCATTCCATTCCACTCCACTCCATTCCATTCCACTCGAATCCACTCCATTCTACAACATTCTACTCCATTCCATTCCATTCCACTCCATTCCATTCCATTCCACTACACTCCATTCCACTCCACCCCATTCCACTCCACTCCATTCCATTGCATTGCATTCAATTCAATTCCACTCCACTCCACTGCATTCCACTCCACTCCACTCTTTTCCATTCCTTTACATTATATTCCATTCCACTCTTTTGCAATCCACTAAACTCAATTCCACTCCACTCCACTCCATTTCATGCCATTCCATTCCTTTCCAATCCATTCCTTTTCATTCCATTCCATTCCACTCCATTTCATTCTATTCCATTCCATTCCCTTCCATTCCAATCCATTACACTCCACTTCATTCCATTTCACTCCATTCCCCTCCATTTCATTCCATTCCATTCCACTCCATTACACTCCATTCCACTCCATATCATTCCATTCCATTCCAGTACATTCCTCTCCATTTCACTCCACTTCATTCCATTCCACTCCATTTGCCACCATTCCGCTCCATTCATTTTCACTCCATTCCACTCCACTCCATTCCATTCCACAGTACTCCATTCCATTCCACTGCACTATACACCACTCCTGTCAACTACATTCCATTCCACTCCATTCCATTCCTCTCCATTCCACTCCAAACTACTCCATTACACTCCCATCCATTTCATTCCATTCCATTCCACTCCACTCCATTCCACTCCATTACATTCCACTCCAATGTACTCCGTTCCACTCCACTGCATTCCACTGCACTGCATTCCATTCCATTCCACTCCACCCCATTCAGCTCCATTCCACTCCAACCCTGTCCATTCCACTACACTCCACTCCATTCCATTCCTTGCCATTCCAATACATTCCTTTCCATTCCAGTCTGCTCCATTCCACTCCACTCCATTCCTCTCCACTCCATTCCATTCCGTTCCATTCAACTCCATTCCTCTCCACTACACTACATTCCACTCCACTCCACTCCATTCCATTCCACTGCCCTGCTTTCCATTCCATTCCATTCCATTCCATTCCATTCCACTCCACTCCATTCCACTCCACTCCAATACTGTCCACTCCACTCCCCAACATTCCATTGCATTCCATTCTACTCCACTCCATTCCATTCCACTACACTACATTCCGTTCCATTCCATTCCACTGCACTCTCCTCCAATCCACACCCTCATGTCCATTCCACTCCGTTCCATTCCACTCCATTCCACTCCTCTCTATTCCATGTCATTCCAGTCGACACCACACCTCTCCATTCCATTGAACACTATTCCACTCCACTCATTTCCATTCCATTCCACTCCATTCCTTTCCATTCAATTCCGCTCCATTCCATTCCTCTCCATTACACTCCACTCCATTACACTCCAATCCATTTCATTCCATTCCGCTCCACTCTTCTCCTCTCCAATCCATTCCATTCCACTCCAATGCACTCCATTCCACTCCAGTGCATTCCACTCCACCCCATTCCATTCCATTCCATTCCACTCCTCTCAACTCAATTCCACTCCAACCCACTCCATTCCACTCCACTGTACTCCATTCCTTTCCATGCCATTCCACTCCATTCCATTCCATTCCATTCCACTCTACTCCATTCTGCCCCACTCCATTCCACTCCACTCCATCAATTCCGTTCCACTCAACTCCATTCTTCTCCACTCCAGTACATTCCACTCCACTTCACTCCATTCCATTCCATTCTATTCCACTACACTCCATTCCACTCCACTACACTCTTTTCCACTCCACTCCCCAACATTCCGTTGCATTCCATTCCTCTCCACTCCATTACATTCCACTCCACTTCATTCCATTCCATTCCAATCCATTACCCTCCACTACATTCCATTCCACTACACTCTACTCCCGTCCACCACACTCTATTCCATTCCACACCATTCCACTCCACTCTACTCCCCTCCACCACACTCTATTCCATTCCACACCATTCCACTCCTCTCCATTCTATGTCATGCCACTCGACATCACTCCATTACATTGCACCCCATTCCTCTCCACTCCATTCCATTCCGCTCCATTCCTTTCCATTCCAATCCACTCCACTCCATGTCATTCCAAATGAATCCCTTCCATCTATTCCACTCCAATACACTCCACTTCACTCCATTAAATTTAATTCCACTCCATTCCATTCCACTCCATTCCACTCCATTCCCGCCCATTACACTACCCTCCATTCCATTCCATTTTACTCCACTCCACTCCATTCCACTCCTCTCCATTGCATTCCACTCCACTCCACTCCATTCCATTCCACTCCACTCCACTCCTCTCCTTTCCATTACTTGACTCTCCATACAACTCCACTCCACTCCTTTTCATTTCATTCCTTTCCACTCCTTTCCACTCCACTCCACTCCTCTCCTCTTCACTCCATTCCATGTCATTCCATTCCAATCTAGTCCATTCCTTTTCATTCCACTCCATTCCGTTCCATTCCACTCCATTACAGTCCATTTCACTCTAATCGACTCCATTCTATTCCATTCCTTTCCATTCCATTCCATTCCATTCCCTTCCACTCCATTCCATTCCATTCCACTACACTCTTCTCCATTCCACTCCCTTCAACTCCATTCCATTCCGTTCCATTCCACTCCATTCCACCTCTTTACATTCCATGTCATTCCACTCCACACCGTTCCTCTCCATTCCATTGCACTCCATTACACTCCGCTCTGCTAAACTCCACCCCACTCCACTCCATTGCATTCCACTCCATTCTATTCCTCAGCATTCCAAACCACACCACTCTATTCCACTCCATCCCATTCCATTCCATTGCATTTCACGTCACTCCACTCGACTCCATTCCACTACACTCCATTCTACTAAACTGCATGCCACTCTAGCCCATTCCATTCCATTCCATTTCTTTCCACCCCACTCCACTCCACTCCCTTCCACTCCACTGCACTCCACTCTACTCCATTCCACTCCAATCCATTCCATTCCACTAAATTCCATTCCATTCCGTTCCACTGCACTGCATTCCACTCCACACCACGGCATTCTATTCCATTCCACTACATTCCATTCCATTCCACTCCACTGCATTCCACTCCATTCCATTGCTCTCCACTCCATTCCATTCCATTCCATTTAACTCCATGCCGCTGTACTCGACTGCTTTTGGCTCCACTCCACTCCATTCCATTCCATTCCATTCCCTTCCTCTCCTTCCAATCCACTCCACTCCATGAAATGCCATTCCACTCCTTTGCAATCCATTTCACTAAATTCCATTCCATTCCTTTCCATTCCACTCCATTCCATTCCATTCCACTGCATTCCAGTCCATTCCACTCCACTCCACTCTATTCCTCTCGATTCCATTCCACTCCATTCCTGTCTAATCCTCTCCATTCCACTCCACTTCACTCCATTCCCCTCCATTCACCTCCATTCCACTCCATTCACCTCCATTCCACTCCATTCCATTTCACTCCACTTCACTCCTCTCCATTCCGTTCCATTTAACTCCACTGTACACCATTCCATTCCTATCCATTCCACTGTTCTCCATTCCATTACACTCCACTGTACACCACTAATCTAAATTCCATTCCATTCCACTATATTCCATTAATCTCCATTCCACTCCACACCACTCCATTACACTCCATTCCACTCCAAACCACTCCATTACACTCCAATCCATTCCATTCCATTCCATTTCATTCCACACCACTCCACTGCATTACACTCCATTCCATTCCACTCCAAAGCACTCCACTCCACTCCATTCCACCCCTCTCCATTCCACTCCACTCCTTTAAATTCCATTGCATTCCACTCCATTCCACTGCATTCCACTCTAATCCACTCCATTCCACTCCACTCAACTCCATTCCCTTCCATTCCAATCTACTCCGTTCCACTACACTTCATTCCAGTCCACTCCATTCCATTCCATACAATTGAACTCCATTCCGCTCCACTCCATTACATTCCACTCCTCTCCACTCCATTTAACTCCACTCCACTCAACTCCACTCCACTTCATTCCATTCCACTGTACTCCATCCCATTCCATTCCACTCCACTCCATTCTACTCCATTCTATTCCACTCCATTCCTCTGTATTCCATTGAATTCCACTCTATTCCAGTTCTTTCCTCTCCTATCCACTCCACTCTATTCCATTCCATTCCATTGCATTCCATTACAATCCATTCCAGTATATTCCAATCCATTCCACTCCACTCCAATCCATTCCACTCCATTCCATTCCATTCCACTCCATTCCAGTCTATTCCACTCTTATCCATTCCGTTCTATTCCATTTAATTTCTTTCTATTCCATTCCATTGCATTTCATTCCATTCCGTTCCACTCCATTCCTGTCCGCTACTCTCTTTCCACTCCACTCCATTCCACTCCATTCCCCTCCACTCCACTCAGTTCTATTACAGTCCACAACATTCAATTCCACTCCGTTCCACTCTAATGCCTTCCGTTGCAATGCACTCCGCTCAACTCCTCTGAACTCCACTCCATTCCATTCTTCTCTATTCCATTCCTCTGCATTCCAACCGACTCCAGTCCATTTCACTCCTTCCCGTTCCATTCCATTCCCTTTCATTCACTCCACTTCACTCCACTCCACTCCCCTCCATTGCATTCCACTCCAGCGGATTCCACTCTACTCCATTCCACTCCACTCCAATCCACTCCACTCCATTCTGTTCCAATCCACTCATGTCCACTCCTTTCCACTAAACTCCACTCCATTCCATTACTCTACACTCCAATCCACTCCATTCAATTCCACTCCATTCCACTCTACTCCATTCCATTAAACTCCACTCCACTCCCCTGCACTACACTCCATTCCATTCGAATCCATTCTATTCCTCTGCATGCCACTCTGCTCTACACCATTCCACTCCATCCCATTCCATTCCATTCAATTTCATTCCACTGTATTCCACTCCACTCCACTGCATTCCATTCCACTCCACTGCACTCCACTCCACTATACTCCATTGCACACCATCCATTTCCACTCCACTACATTCCATTTCATTCCATTCAAATCCATTCACTCTACTTCATTCAATTCCATTTCACTCCACTCCACTCCACTCCAATCCAATGCATTCCATTGCACTCCTGTCCACTCAATTCCACTCCACTCTACTCCATTCCATTACACTACACTACACTCTGCTCCATTACATTCCACTCTATTCCACTGTACTCCATTCCATTAAATTCCACTCCACTCCACTGCTCTCCACTCCATTCCACTCCAGTTCATTCTATTCCTCTGCATTCCACTCCACTCTACACCATTCCACTCCATCCCATTCCATTCCATTCTGTTTCAGTCCACTGCACTCCACTGTACGCCACTGCACTGCACTCCATTCCATTCCACTCCACTGCACTCCACCCTACTCTATCCAACTCCACTCCATTCCACTCCACTACATTCCCTTGCATTCCAGTCAAATCCATTTCACTCCACTCCATTCAATTCCATTTCACTCTGCTCCACTCCACTCCATTCAATTCCATTTCACTCCGCTCCACTCCACTCCATTCAACTCTAATTCATTCTATTCCACTGCACTCCACTCCACTCCTCTCCATTCCATTCCCCTGCACTCCACTCCTCTCCATTCCATTCCAATCCATTCCACTCCACTACATTCCATTCCACTCAAGTCTACTCCACTTCATTCCATTCCACTCCATTCCATTCCAACCAATTCCACTCCTCTCCACTCCATTCCACTGCACTCCATTCCATTCCATTCCATTCCACTCCACTCCACTCCATTCCTTTCCATTCTACTCAGTTCCATTCCATTCCACTCCATTCCACTCAACTCCATTCTACTCCATTCCACTCCGTTACACTCCATTCCTCTCCACTCCAATCCATTCCGTTGCATTCCACTCCTTTCCATTCCTATCCAATCCGTTACACTCCACTCACCTCCATTCCATGCCATTCCTTTCCTTTCCACTGCATTCCATTGCATTCACCACCTTTCCATTTCATTCCACTCCATTCCAGTTCATTCTGCTGCATTCCATTCCATTCCATTACTTTCCATTCCATTCCACTACTTTCCAGTCCATTTCACTCTATTCCACTGCACTCCACTCTATTCAACTTCATTCCCCTCCATTCTAATCCATGCCATTCCACTCCATTCCATTCAGTTTCATTTCATTCCATGAACTGCACACAACTCCACACCATTCCATTCCATTCCACTCTATTCCAATCTACTCCATTCCATTCCACTCCAATCCTGTCCACTCAACTCCACTCCATTGCATTCCTCTCCTTTCCACTCCAATCCACTCCACTCCGTTGCACTGCACTCCATTCCATTTCATTCCACTCCACACCATTACTCTCCACTCTGTTGCACTCCACTCCACTCCATTCCATACCATTTGATTCCATTCCACACCACTCAACTCCAGTCTATTCCATTCCACCCCACTCCACCCTACTCCATTGCCCTCTACTGCATTGCACTCCACTCCATTCTATTCCATTCCATTCCACTCCATGCACTCCATTCCTCTCATCTCCAATCCATTCCATTCCCTTCCATTCCATTCCACTCCATGCCATTCTATTCCACTCTACTCCATTCCACTCCACTCCACTCCACTCCATGCCATTCCATTCCACTCTACTCCATTCCACTCCACTCCATTCCATTCCATTTAATTCCACTCCTTTCCACTCCGCTCCACTCTATTCAACTCCACTCCCCTCCGTTTCATGCCATTCCATTCCATTCCACTCCGTTCCATCCATTCCATGCCACTCCATTCTATTACATTCCCCTCCACTCCACTCGATTCCATTTCATTCCCTTCCACTGCACTCAATTCCATTCCATTCCATTCTACTGTATTCCATTCCACTTCACTCCATTCCACTGCATTTCCTTCATTCCACTCCATTCCTATCCACTCCATTCCACTCCACTCCACTCCATTTAATTTATTTCCATTCCATTCCTTTCCACTCCATTCCATTCCATTCCACTCTACTCCATTCCACTCCTCTCCCTTCTGTTTAATTCCATTCAACTCCATTCCACTCCACTCGACTCCAATCTAATCCTGTCCTCTCCATTCCATTCTATTCCACTGCACTCCTCTCCATTCCACTCCACTCCATTCCTCTCCACTCCATTCCACTCCACTCCAATACATTCCACTCCATTCTATTCCAATCTATTCCATTCTATTCCAATTCTATTCCATGAAACTCGACTAAATTCCTCTCCGTTCCACTCCACTCCTTTTCATTGCACTTCACTCCAATATACTCCACTCCATTCCACTCCACTCCATTCCATTCAATTGCACTCCATTCCACTCGATTCCATTCCATTCCTCTCCATTCTGCACCATTCCACCCCACTCCACTCCATTTCACCACACTCCGTTCTATTCCATTCCATTCCATTTTACTGCAATCCACTCCAGTCCTCTCCGTTCCATTCCACTCCCCTGCACACCACTCTACTCCAGTCATTTCCTTTCCACTCCATACCATTCCACTCCATTGCATTCCACTGCATTCCATTCCTGTCTTTTGAGAGTATCCTATTCTGTCACTCAGTCTGGCGTGCAGTGGCACAATCTCAGTTGCCATTCCTTTCCATTCCATTCCATTCTACTCCGCTCAAATCCACTACACACCACTCCATTCCACTTCACTGTACTCCATTCCATTCCACTCCATTCCACTCCACTCCATTCCATTCTGCTCCACTCCACTGCACTCCTTTCCATTCTAATCCATTCCATCCATTCCACTCCATTCCATTCCATTGCACTCCACTCCACTCCTCTCCACTGCACTCCATTACATTGCATTCCTTACCCATCCATTCCACTCCTTTCTTCTCCATTTAACTCCAGTCCTCTCCACTAGAATCCACTGTAGTCCATTCCATTCCACTCCTTTCCATTCCAATCGAATCCATTCCACTCCATTCCATTCCATTCCCTTCTTTCAACAGGATCTCACTCTGTCACACACGCTGCAGTACAGAGGCACAATCTCAGCTCACATGTCATTTCACCATTCCATTCCCTTCCATTCCGTTCCATTCTATACCATTCCATTCCACTCCACTCCACTCCACTCCACTCCACTCTACTCCATTCCACCCAATTCCACTCTAATTCAGTCCCCTCTGTTGCATTCCATGCCATCCAATTCCACTCCACTCCTCCCCTCTCCACTCCACTCCACTGCATTCCAGTCCATTCAATCCCATTCCATTCCACTTCATTCCACTCCACTCCACTCCATTCCATTCCATTACATTCCATTGCAATCCACTACATTCCATTCCATTGTTTCTTTCGATGGGATCTCTCTCTGCCACCCAGACTTGTGTGCAGTGGCACATTAACAACTGACATTTCATTTCACCATTCCATTCTATTTCATTCCACTCCTCCGCACTCTACTCCATTCCATTCCGTTCCATTCCACTCCATTCCACTCCACTCCAATCCACTCGATCCAATTCCATTCCCTTCCGTTCGACTCCATTCCACTCAACGCCACTCCACTCCACTCCCCTCCACTCCATTCTCTCCCATTCCATTGCACACCATTCGACTCCACTCCAATCCACTCGACTCCACGCCACTTTTTTCCACTCCAATCTATTCCATTCCATTCCACTCCATTGCATTGCATTCCTTTCTACTCCATTCCATTTCATTCCTTTCTTTCGACATGTTCTCACTCTCTCACCCAGGCTGGATTGCAGTGCCAAAACCTCAGTTCACATTTTATTTCACCATTCCATTCCGTTACATTCCATTCCATCTCATTTCAATGCAATCCACTTCACTCCACTCCACTCCATTTCCTTCCATTCCATCCCATTTCATTCCCCTCCATTCCACTCCACTGCACTCCACTCCACTCAACTCCATTCCATTGCATTCGATTCCATACCACTCCATTCCACTGCATTCCTTTCTTTTGGCAGGATCTCACTCTGTCACCCAGGCTGGAGTGCAGTAGTACAATCTCTGCTCACATTTCATTTCTGCATTCCATTCCATTCCATTCCACTCCATTCCACTCCACTCCACTCAACTTCACTACATTCCATTCCATTACACTCCATTCCACTCCACTCCAATCCACTCCACTGTACTCCACTCAACCCAATTACACTCCATGCCATTGCATTCCACTCCATTCCATTCCACTCAACTCCACTCCACTCCAATCCACTCCACTTTACTCCACTCAACCCGATTACACTCCATGCCATTGCATTCCACTCCATTCCACTCCACTCAACTCCACTCCACTCCACTCCAGTCAACTCCACTCCATTCCACTCCATTCCACTCCATTCCATTCCATTCCACTCCATTACATTCCATTCCTTTGTTTTGACAAGTTCTCACTCTGTCACACAGGCTGGAGTGCAGAGCTGACATTTCATTTCACCATTAAATTCCACTGCTTTCCATTCCATTCCATTCCATTCGATCCCATTCCATTCCACTCCAGGCCATTCCACTCCACTCCAGTCCACTCCATTCCATTCAATCCCTTTTTATTTCACTCCAATTCTCTCCACTCCACTCCACACCAGTCCACTCCCGTTCACAACAGTCCATTCCTCTCTACTGCACTGCATTCCATTCATTCCATTAAATTCAATTCCATTCCATTCCATCCCATTGCTTTCCACTCCATATCCCTCCATTCCACTCCACTCCACTCCAATCCACTCCAGTCCACTCCACTCCATTGCACTCCATTCCATTCCATTCCGTTACACTTCATTCCCTTCCATTCCTTTCTTTTGACAGGATCTCACTCTGTCACACAGGCTGGAGTACAGTAGCACAATCTCAGCTCATATTTCATTTCACCATTCCATTCCACTGCATTCAATTCCATTCCATTCCATGCCACTCCATTGCTTCCCATTCCATTCCAGTCAACTCCACTCCACTCCACTCCTCTCCCGTCCACTCCACTCCATTCCGTTCCACTCCATGCCATTACTTTACATTACATTCCACTCCACTCCCCTCCCCTCAATTCCATTCCTTTCCATTCCATTCTTTTCCATTCCATTCCATTCCATTCCATTCCATTCCATTCCATTCCATTCCATTCCATTCCATTCCATTCCACTCCATTCCATTCCATTCCACTCCATTCCATTCCATTCCACTCAAATCCATTCCATTCCACTCCATTCTATTTCATTCCTTTATTTCGACAGGATCTGACCCTGACACAGAGGCTGGAGTGCAGTGGCACAGTCTCAGCTCAGATTTCAATTCACCATTCCATTCCCTTCCATTCCCTTCCATAGCCTTCCTTTCCATTCCATTCCACTGCACACGATACGATTCCATTCCATTCCATCCCATACACTCCATTCCACTGTACTCCACTCCACTCCACTAAACTCACCTCCACTCCATTCCATTCCTTTCCATTCTATTCCATTTGATTCCATTCCATCAGACTCCATTCCCCTCCACTCCACTCCCCTCCCCTCAAACCCATTCCACTCAATTCCATTCTACTCCACTCCACTGCACTCTAGCCACTCCTCTCCTCTGCACTCCCCTGCATTCCAACCCCTTCCATCCCATTCCATTTCACGACACTCCAATCCACTCCCCTCCACTCCACTCTGATCCATTCCATTCCATTGCATGCATCCCAGTCCATTCCATTACACTGCATTTCACCCCACTCCACTCCACTCAACTCCATTGCATTCCATCTCTTTCCGTTCCACCTCTTTCCATTCCACTCCATTCCACTCCACTCATCTCCACTCAACTCGACTACACTCCAGTCCACTCCACTCCATTCCATTCCATTCCATGACATTCCATTCAACTCCTTTCTACTACAATCCACTACACTCCTCTCCACTCCATTAAACTCCTCTCGTTTCCATTCCGTTCCATTCCACTCAATTTCATTCCATTCATTTTTTTGACAGTATCTCACGCTGTCACGCAGGCTGGAGTGCAGTGGTACAATCTCATCTCACCTTTCATATAACCGTTCCATTCCATTCCACTCCACTCCACTCTAATACCCTTCACGTCACTCCACTCCATTCCTCTCCATTCTTCCCATTCCATTCCACTGCATTCTACTCCACACCACTCCAGTCCACTCCACTCTACTCCATTTCATTCCTTTCCATTCCATTCCACTCCTCTCCACTCCATTCCACTCCATTCGGTTGCATTCCACTCCAATCCATTACATTCCTTTCTTTCGACCGGATCTCACTGTACGACCCAGGCTGGAGTGCAGTGGCAAAATCTCAGCTCACATTTAATTTCACAATTCCATTCCATTCCATTCCATTCCATTCCACTCCACTCATTTCCATCCCATTCCATTCCATTCCACTCCACTCCACTCCTCTACTCTCCACTCCACTCCATTCCATTCCATTCCATTCCGTTCCTTTCCATTCCTTTCCATTTCACTTTATTCCATTCCCTTCCTTTCTTCTGACATGATCTCACTCTGTCACCCAGGCTGGAGTGCAGTGCCACAATTTCCGCTAAGATTTCATTTCACCATTCCATTCCATTCTATTCCTTTCCCTTCCATTCCTTTCCATTCCATTCCCCTACACTCCAATTCACTCCACTCCACTCCACTGAATTCCATTCCAATCCTGTCCACTCTAATCCACTCCATACCTCTCACGTCAAATCCATTCCATTCCATTCCATCCCATTTCATTCTACTCAATTCCACTCCACACGACTCCACTCCACTGCAATCCACTCCACTGAACTCCATTCCACTCCAGTCCATTCCATTCCATTCCACTCCATTCCATTCCATTCCATTTTTTCTTTCCACAGGATCTCACTCTGTACCCAGGCTGGAAGGAAGTGGCACAACCTCAGCTCACATTTCATTTCACCATTCCTTTGAATTCCATTCCACTCCACTCCACTCCACTCCACTCCATTCCATCTCATTCCTTCCCATTCCACTCCACTCTACTGCACTCCATTCCACTACATTCTATTCCATTCCATCCCATTCCTTTCCACTCCATTCCATTCCACCCCCACTCCACTCTACTCCCCTCTACTCCACTGCATTCCATACCATTCCACTACATTCCACTCCACTCAACTCTTTTACATTCCATTCTATTCCTTTCCATTCCTTTCCACTCCACTCCACTATACTAAATTCCACTCCACTCCACTATACTAAATTCCACTCCACTCCACTATACTAAATTCCACTCCACTCCACTATACTAAATTCCACTCCAGTCCACTCCATTCCACTCCATTCCACTCCACTCCATTCCACTCCTCTCCATTCCAGTCCATTCAATTCCATCTCTTTCAATTCCATTCCGCTCTTTCGATGTGATTTCACTCTGTCACCCAGGCTGAAGTGCATTGGCACAATCTCAGCTCACATTGCATTTCACCTTTCCATTCCATTCCATTCCATTCCATTCCACTCCCGTCCACTCCATTCATCTCCATTCCACTCCACACCATTATACTGCATTCCATTCCATCCCAACCAATTCCAATCCACTCTACCTCACTCACCTCCATTCCACTACATTCCATTCCATTCCATCCCTTTCCAATCCACTGCATTCCGTTCCACTCCACTCCACTCCACTCTGCTCCATTCCATTCCACTCCTTTCCATTCTTTCGATAGGATCTCACTCTGTCACACCAGCTGCAGCGCTGTGGCACAATCTCAAGTCAGATTTCATTTCATCATTCCATTCCAGTCCTTTCCATTCTGTTACATCCATTCCACTAAACTCCACTCCACTCCACTCCATTCTACTCCAATCCATTCCATTCCATTCAACTCCGCTCCACTCCACTCCACTCCACTCTATTCCATTCCATCCCTTTCCATTAAACTCCTTTCAACTCCACTTCACTCTACTCCACTCCATTCCACTCCAACCCATTCCACTCCACTCCATTAAAGTCCACTCCACTCCACTCCCCTCCACTCCTCCCCACTCCACTCCATTCCATTCTGTTCCATTCCTCTCTTTCGACAGGATTTCACTGTGTTACCCAGGCTGGAATGCAGTGACACAATCTCAGCTCACATTTCAATTCACCATTCCATTCCATTGCATTTCGTTGCATTCCATTCCATTGCATTCCATTCCTTTACTGTCCATTCCATTCCATTCCATTCCACTCGATTCCACTCCAATACACTCAACTCTACTACATTCCTTTCCATTCCAATCCATTCCACTGCACTCCACTCCACTCGACCCCATTCCATGCCATTCCATTCTATTCCTTTGCACTCCACTCCACTCCACTCCATTCCATTCTATTCCATTCCAGTCCACTCCACTCCACTCCACTCCACTCCATTCCACTGTACTCCACTCCACTCTACTCCATCCCATTCCATTCCATCCCTTTCAATTCCACTCTACTCCACTCCACTCCATTACACTCCCTTTCATTCCATTACACTCCATCCCATTCGATTCCAGTCAATTCCAATCCAATCCACTCCACTACACTGAACTCCACTCCACTCCACTGCACTCCACTCCATTCCTTTCCATTCCATTCCACTCCAGTCCATTTCATTGCATTCCATTCCATTCCACTCCATTCTAATCCACTCCACTCCACTCCACTCCAATCCAATCCACTCCATTTCATTCCACTATATCCCATTCCATTCTACTATATTCCACTCCAATCCACTCCACTCTACTCCACTCCTTTCCCTTCCACTCCTTTCTTTCGACAGGATCCCACTCTGTCACACAGGCTGGATTACAGAGACACAATCTCCGATCACATTTCATTTCACCATTCCATTGCATTCCATTTCATTCCATTCCATTCCACTCCAGTCCACTCCTCTCCACTCAACTCCACTCTATTCCATTCCGTTCCATCCAATTCGTTTCCACTCCATTCTATCAACTCCACTCATCTCCACTCCATTCCACTCCTCTCCATTCCATTCCACTTCAATCCATTCCACTCCACTCCTTTCCATTCCACTCCTTTCTTTCCACAGCATCTCTCTCTGTCACCAAGGCTGGAGTGTGGTGGCACAATATCAGCTCACATTTCATTTAACCATTCCATTCCATTCCTTTCCATGATATTTCACTCCACTCCACTGCACTCCAATACATTCCATTCCCCTCCACTCCACTACAGTCCACTCCACTCCATTCCACTTAATCCCATTCCATTCAACTCCATTCCACAACACTCCCTTCCACTCCAATTGACACCACTCCATTCCTTTCCATTCTATCCCATTCCATTCCACTCCATTCCACTCCACTCCATTCCACTCCACTCCACTCCACTCCACTCCTTTCCATTCCATTCCATTCCCATTCCACTCCATTCCACTCCACTCCACTCCAATAAACTCCACTTCACTCTACACAACTCCACTCCATTCCATTAAATTCCACAACATTCCATTCCACTCTTTCAATCGGATCTCACTCTGTCACCCAGGTTGCAGTGCAATGGCACAATCTCACCTCACATTTCATTTCACCATTCCATTCAATTCGAATCCATTCAGTTCCACTCCATTCCACTCCACTCCACTCCACTCCATTACATTCCACACCATCCCATTCCATTTCATTCAACTTCATTCCATTCCGTTCCTTTCTTCCAACAGGACACATTTAATTCCACTTGATTCTACTCCACGCCATTCCATTCCTTTCTTTCAACAGAATGTCACTCTGTCCATTCCACTCTACTCCACTCCATCACATTCCATCCCATTCCATTCGACTCCACTCCACTCCATTCCCATCCACTCCACTACACTCCACTTCATTCCATTCCATTAAATCCCATTGCATTGCAATCCATCCACTCCAATCCACTCCACTCCTCTCCAATCTTCTCCACTTCATTCCATTCCACTCCATTCTATTCCATTCCATTCCATTCCATTCCAGTGCATTCCTTTTCATTCCATTCCACCTCATTCCTTTCCTTTCCTTTCTTTCGACAGGATTTCACACTCTTACGTGGCTGGAATGCAGTGGCACAATCTCACCTCAAATTTCATTTCACCATTCTATTCCATTCCAATAAATTCCCCTCCACCCCAATCCACTCCACTCCACTCCATTCCATTCCTTTACATTCCATTGCCTTCCATTCCATTCCATTCCATTCCATTCCACTCCAATATACTCCACCCTCCTTCACTGCACCCGATTCCATTTAATTCTATTCCTTTCCATTCCACTCCATTCCACTCCACTCCACTCCACGCCAGTCAACTCCACTCCACTCCCATCCACTGCACTTTACTCCTCTCAACTCTATTCCTTTCCATTTCATTCCATTCCACTCCATTCCTTTCCATTCCTTTCTTTCAAAAGGATCTCATTCTGTCACCCAGGCTGGAGTGCAGTGGCACAATCTCAGCTGACATTTCATTTCACCATTCCATTCCATTCTATTCCATTCCATTCCATTCCACTCCACTCTGCTCCACTTCATTCCATTCCATCCCATTCCATTCCACTTCATTCCACTCCACACCCTCCACTCCATTCCACCCCACCCCCTCCACTCCATTCCACCCCATTCCACTATATTACATTACACTTCATTACGTTCCATTCCACTCCCTTCCACTCGACTTCATTCCACTCCACTTCTGCCCACTCCACTCCACTCCAATGCACTCCATTCCATTCCAATCCATTTCGTGCCATTTTGTCTTTCAACACGATCTCACTCTGTCACCCGGGCTGGAGTGCTGTGGCACAATCTCAGCTCACATTTAATTTCACCATTCCAATCCATGCATTCCATTTCAATCCATTCCATTGCATTCCATTCCATTCATTCCATTCCATTCCGTTCCACTTCACTCCGATCCACTCCACTCCGCTCAGCTACACTGCATTCCATTCCATAACATTCCATTCTACTCCATTCCACTCCACTCCAATTCCCTCCACTCCACTCCATTCCATTCCATTCCCTTCAATTCCATTACCGTCCATTCCCTTCCATTTCATTCTTTTGACATGATTTCACTCTTTCACCCAGGCTTGACTGCAGTGGCACAATCTCACCTCACATTTCATTTCACCATTCCATTCCATTCCATTCCATTAAATTCCATTCCTTTCCACTCCACTCTACTCCTTTCCACTCCACTCAACTCCATTCCATTCAATTCCTTTACACTCCTTTCCATTCCACTCCACTCCACTTCAACCTCTTCCATCCCTTTCCATTCCATTCCATTCCTCTCCACTCCATGCCATTCCACTCTATTCCACTCTGTTCTATTTCATTCCATCCCATTTCATTCCACTCCACTTCACTCCACTCCACTCTACTCTCTCCATTCCATTCCATTGCATTCCACTCCATTCCTTTCGAATTTTTTGTTTCAACAGTATCTGACTATGTCAACCAGGCTGGAGTGCAGTGACACAATCTCAGCTCAAATTTCTTTTCACCATTCCATTCCATTCCATTTCAATCCATTGAATTCCATTCCATTCCATTCCACTCCATTCCATTCTATTCCATTCCATTAAATTCCATTCCATTGCATTCCATTCTACTGCACTCAACTCCTCTCAACTCCATTCCATTCCACTACATTACACTCGACTACACTCCACTCCATCCCATTGCATTCCACACAATTCCACTCCACTCCAGTCGTCTCCACCCCACTCCATTCCGCTCCATTCCATTCCATTAAATCCTACTCCATTCTACTCCTTTACAACCATTCCAGCCCACTCCACTCCACTCTACTCCACTCCATTCCATTCCATTCCATTCCACTCCATTCCATTCCATTCCTTTCTTTCAACAGGATCTCACTCTCTCACTCAGGCTGGAGTGTAGTTGCGCAACTCAGCTCACATTTCATTCCACCATTGCATTCCATTCCAATCCATTCTATTCCATTCCACTTGACTCCATTCCATTCCTTTCCATTCCTTTCCAATCCACTCTCCTCCACTATACTACACTCTGTTCCGTTCCATTCCATTCCATTCCTTTCCATTCCACTCCCCTCCACTCTGCTCCGTTTGATTCCTTCTATTCCATTCCACTCCATTCCACTCCACTCCACTGCACTACACTCTATTCCATTCCATTCCATCCCATTCAATTCCACTCCTTTCCACTCCACTCCACTCCCCTCCACTCCACTCCACTCTCCTCCACTCCACTCCACTCCATTCCACTCCATTGCATTCTATTCCATTACGTTCTATTCCTTTCCACTCCATTACAATCCACTCCACTCCACTCCACTCCACTCCACTCCATTCCATTCCATTCCATTCCATTCTACTGCTTTCCATTCCATTCCTTTCTTCTGCATTCCATTCCATTCCATTCTACTGCATTCCATTCCATTCCTTTCTTCTGCATTCCATTCCATTCCTTTCTTCCAACAGGAACTCACTCTGTCATCCAGGATGAAGTGCAGTGGCACAATATCAGTTTACATTTTATTTCACTATTCCTTTCCATTCCATTCCATTCCATTCCTTTCCATCCCATTCTATTCCACTCCATTCTACTCCGCTGCACTCCATTCCACTCCACCCCATTTCTTTGCTTCCCATGCTATTCCACACCATTCCACTCCTTTCCTCTCCACTCCACTGCATCCCACTCCACTCCATTCCATTACACTCCATTCTTTTCCATACCCCTCCCTTCCACTCCACTTCACTCCACTCCACTCCTACCCATTCCACTCCACTCCAGTCCATTCCATTCCATTCCATTCAATTGCAATCCATTCCATGCCATTTTTTCTTTTGAAAGGATCTCACTCTGTCAACAAGGCTGGAGTGCTGTGGCACAATCTCAGCTCACATTTAATTTCACCATTCCAATCCATGTAATCCATGTCATTCCTTTCCGTTTTTTTCCATTCCATTCATTCCATTCCATTCCGTTACACTTCACTCGAATCCACTCCACTCCACGTGGCTGCACTCCATTCCATCCCATTGCATTCCACTCCATTCCACTGCACTCCACTCCACTCCATTCCACTCCATCCCATTCGTTTCCTCTCCACTTATTCCCCTCTGCTCCACTGCACTACATTCCATTCCATTCCACTCCTTTCTTTTGACAGGATCTCACTCTGTCACACAGGCTGGAGTGCAGTGGCACAATCTCAGCTCATATTTCATTTCACGATTCCGTTCTATTTCGTTCCATTCCACTGCATTCCATTGAATTGCATTCCATTCTATTCCATGCCATTCCACTCCACTCCACTCCATTCCACTCTACTCCAGTCCACACCACTCGACTTCTTTCCATTCTATTCAATTTCATTCCATTCCATTCCACTCCACTACGTTGCACTCCACTCCACTCCACTCCATTGCACTCCACTCCCCTGCACTCCACTCCACTTCACTCCACGCCATTCAATTCTATTCCATTCCAGTCCATTCCATTCCATTCCGTTCTTTCAACAGGATCCCACTCTGTCATCCAGGCTGGAGTGCAGTGGCACAATCACAGCTCACATTACATTGCATCTTCCCATTCCATTGCATTCCACTCCACTCCATTCCACTCCATTCAACTCCACTCCACTCCACAACATTCCATTCCACTCCACTCCATTCCACTCCATTCCCCTCTATTCCATACCATTTCTTTCCATTCCACTACATTCCATTCAATTTGTTTCTCTCTATAGGATTTCACTCTATCACCCAGGCTGAAGTGCAGTGGCACAATCTCAGGCATATTTCGTTTCAACATTCTATTCCATTCCATTCCATTCCATTCCATTCCATTCCATTCCATTCCATTCCGTTCCATTCCGTTCCATTCCATTCCATTCCATTCCATTCCATTCCATTCTACTCCCATTCCACTCCACTACACTCCTCTCCATCCCTTTCCATTCCACTCCATTCCATTCCATTCCTTTCTTTCGAAAGGGCCTCACTCTGTCACCCAGGCTGTGGGGCATCCCATATTTCATTTCAACATCCCTTTCCATTCCCTTCCATTCCATTGCATTCCATTCCATTCCAAGACACTCCATGTCATTCCATTCCATTCCATTCCACTCCATTCCTTTACACTCCAATCTATTCCACTCCACTCAACTCCATTCCATTCCAAATCTTTCCATTCCACTCCATTCCACTCCACTCATCTCCACTCAACTCGACTATACTCCAGTCCACTCCACTCCATTTCATTCAAGTCCATGACATTCCATTCCACTTCAATCCACTCCAATACACTCCACTCCACTCCCCTCCATTCAACTCCACTCGTTTCCATTCCATTCTATTCCACTCAATTTCATTCTATTAATTTCTTTCGACAGAATCTCACTCTGTCACCCAGGCTGGAGTGCAGTGGCACAATCTCAGCTCAACTTTCATTTAACCATTCCATTCCATTCCATTCTATTCCACTGCACTCCACTCAAATCCACTCCACTGCACTCCACTCCAATCCACTCCACTCCACTCCACTCCTTTCAACCCCACTCGTTTCCATTCCATTGCATTCCACTCAATTTCTTTCCATTCATTTCTTTCGACAGTATCTCTCTCAGTCACCCGGGCTGGATTACAGTGCACAATCTCAGATCACATTTCATTCCACCATTCCACTCTATTCCACTCCACTCCACGCCATTCCACTCCACTCCATGCCATTCCATCCCATTCCTTTCCTCTCCATTCCACTCCACTCCACTCCACTACATTCCATTACATCCCATTCTATTCCACTCCACTCCACTCCATTCCATTCCATTCCATTCCATGCCATTCCATTGCACTCTATTCCACTCCAATCCACTCCACTGCACTCTACCCCACTCTATTCCATTCCATTCCATTCCGTTCCACTCCATTCCATTACATTCATTTCTTTCGACAGGATCTCACACTGTCACCCATGCTGGAGTGCAGTGGCACAATCTCAGCTCACATTTCATTTCACTACTCAATTCCATTCTATTCCGTTCCATTCCATTCCATTCCATTCCATTCCATTCCATTCCATTTCCTTCCACTCCACTCCACTCCACTATATTCCACTGCACTCCATTCCATTTATTTCCATTCCATTCCAATCCATTCCAATCCATTCCACTCCACACCACTCCAATCATCTCCATTCCATTTCATCCCATTCCATTCCACCCCTTTCCACTCCATTCCACTCCACTCCACTCCATTCCCTTCCAATCCATTCCATTCCATTCCATTTCTTTGCACTCCATTCCATTCCCATCCTTGCTTTTGACAGGATTTCACTCTGTCACCCACGCTGGAGCTCAAGGGCACAATCTCAGCTCATATTTCTTTTCACCATTCCATTTCAGTGCATTCCATTGCATTCAGTTCCATTGCATTACATTCCATTGCATTCAATTCCATTTCATTACGTTCCATTGCATTCGATTCTATTCTATTCCATTGTATTCCATTCCACTCCACTCCACTGCAGTCCACTCCATTCTATTCCTTTCCATTCCATTTCCATCCACTCAAATTCACTCCATTCCATTCCATCCCATTCCACTCCACTCCATTCCACTCCACTCCATTCCTATCCACTCCACTCCACTCCACTCCACTCCAATCCACTACATTCCATTGCATTCCATTCTATCCGACTCCAATCCACACACCTCACAAATTTCTTTCTCAGCTTGCTTCTGTTTAGTTTTTATGACAGGATGTTTCCTTTTCCACAGGAGGTCGCAATGCACTCCATGTATCACTCTGCAGATTCTATGGAGAATTTCCAAACTATTCAATGAATGAATCTTTCAACCGTGTGGAATGAATGCACACATCACAAAGAATATTCTCAGAATGGTTTTGTCTGGTTATTATGTGAAGATTCTTCCCTTTCCACGTTAGGTCTCAAATAACTCCAAATATCCACTTGCAGATTCTGCAAAAAGAGTGTTTCAAAACTGCTCAATCAAAAGAAATTTCAACTGTGTGAGATGTGAAGATATTTCTTTTTCCACTATAGGCCTCAAAGTGCTCCAAATGTTCACTTGCAGATAATACAAAAAGATTGTTTTCAAATGCTCAATCAAAAGAAACGTTCTTCTCTGTCAGATGAATGCACACAGCACAAAGAAGATTCTCTGAATGCTTCTGTCTAGTTTTTGTGTGAAGGTATTTCCTTTTCCAACATACGACTGTATGCGCTCCAAATTTCCACATGCAGTTGCAAAAAAAAAGAGTGTTTCAAAACTACTCAATCAAAAGAAAGGTTCATCTCTGTGAGATGAGTGCACCTAACACAAAGAACTTTCTCAGAATGCTTCCGCGTTATTTTTATGTGAAGATGTTTCCTTTTCCTACATAGGTCATAAAGCACACGAAATGTAGTCTTGCGGACTCTTCAAAAAGAATATTTCAAAACTGGTCAATCAATAGAAACTTTCAAATCAGTGAGATTAATGCACACATCAAAAAGAATTTTCTCTCAATGCTTCGGTCTATGTTTTATATGAAGATACTTCCTTTTCCACCATAGGCCTGAAAGCACTCCAAATGTCCACTTGCAGATGCGACAAAAACAGTGTTTCAAAACTGCTTGATCAAAAGAAAAGTTCAACTCTGTGAGATGAATGCACACATCACAAAGAATTTTCTGAGAATGCTTCTGTCTAGATTTTCTGTGAAGATGTTTCCTTTTCCACGATAGGCCTCAAAGCGCTTCAAATATCCACTTGCAGATGCTACAAAAAGATGGTTTCAAAACTGTTCAATGAAAAGAAAGGTTCAACTCTGTGAGATGAATTCACGCATCACAAGGACGTTTCTCAGAATGCTTCTGTCTTCTTTTTATATGAAGATATTTCCTTTTCCACCATAGGCCTCAAAGCATTTCAAATGTCCACATGCAGATACTACAAAAAGAGTGTTTCAAAACTGCTCAATCAAAAGAAAGGTTCAACTCTATGAGATGAATACACACATAAGAAAGATTTCTCAGAATGCTTCTGTGTAGTTTTTATGTGAAAATGTTTCCTTTTATACCACAGGCCCCAAAGTGCTCCAAATATCCACTTGCAGATTCTACTTAAAGAGTGTTTCAAAACGGCTCAATACAAAGAAAGATTCAACTCTGTGAGATGAATGCACACATCACAAAGAAGTTTCTCAGAATGCTTATGTCTAGTTTTTATGTGAAGATATTTCCTTTTCCACCATAGACTTCAAAGTTCTCCAATAGTGCACTTGCAGATTCTACAAAAATAGAGTTTCAAAACTGCTCAAACAAAAGAAAGGTTCAACTCTGTGAGATGAATACACCCATAACAAAGAGGTTTGGCAGAATGCTTCCGTCTAGTTTTTATATAAAGGTATTTCCTTTTCCACCATAATCCCCAAAGCACTCCCAATGTCTACTTGCGCATTCTACAAAGGAGGGTTTCTAAACTTCTCAATCAAAAGAAAGGCTCAACTCTGTGAGAGGAATTCACACATCACAAAGAAGGCTCCCACATTGGTTCTGTGAAGTTTTTATGTGAGGGTATTTCCTTTTCCACCATATGCCATAAAGTGCTCCAAATATCCTCTTGCAGATTCTTCAATAAGCGTATTTCAAAACTGTTCAGCCAAAAGAAAAATTCAGGTCAGTGAGAAGAATACACACATCACAGAGTATTTTCTAAAAATGCTTCTGTCTAGTTTTTATATGAAGATACTTCCTTTTCCACCATAGGCCTCAAAGCGCTCCAAATGTCCACTTGCAGATACTACAAAAAGAGTGTTTAAAAACTGCACAATCAGAAAAAAGGTTCAACTCTGTGAAACTAACGCACACATCACAAAGAAGTTTGTCAGAATGCTTCTGTCTAGTTTTTATGTGATGATATTTCCTTTTCCACCATAGGCAACAAAGCGCTCCAAATGTCCACTTTCAGATTCTAGAAAAAGAGTGTTTCAAAACTACTCAATCAGAAGGAAGGTTCAACTCTGTGAGATGAGTGCACACATCACAAAGTAGTTTCTCAGAATGCTTCCGTCTAGTTATTGTGAGAGTATATTTTGTTTTCTACCAGAGGCTGCAAAGTGATCCGAAGATCCCTTTGCAGATTCTATAAAAAGACAGTTTCCGAACTGCTCATTCAAATGAAGGTTTCAACTCTGTGAGGTGAATACACAGATACCGAAGAGTTTTCTCTGAATGCTTCTGTTTAGTTTTACGTGAAGTTACTTCCTTTCCCAACATAGGATGCAAAGCGCTCCAAATGTCCTCTTGCAGATTCTACAAAAAGAGTGTTTCTAAACAGCTCCATCCAAAGAAACGAAAAACTCTGTGAGATGAATGCACACATCACAAAAAAGTTTCTCAGAATGCTTCTGTCTAGTTTTTATGTGAAGATATTTCCTTTTCCAACATAGGCTTCAAAGCGTTCCAAATGTCCACTTGCAGATTCTACAAAAAGAGGGTTTGAAAACAGCTCAATCAAAAGAAAGGTTCAACTCTGTGAGATGAATGCACACATAACAAAGTAGTTTCTCAGAAGGCTTCTGTCTAGTTTTTATGTGAAGATATTTCCTTTTCCACCGTAGGCCAAAAATCGCCTCAAACGTCCACTTGCAGATCCTACAAAAAGAGTGTTTCAAAACTGCTCAATCAAAAGAAAATTTCAGCTCTGTGAAATGAATGCACACATCATAAAGGAATTTCTCAGAACGGTTCTGTCAAATTTTTCTGTGAAGGTATTTCCTTTACCAACATTGGCCGTAAAGCGCTCCAAATGTTCTCTTGCAGATCCTTAAAGAACAGTATTTCAAAACTGCTGAATCAAAACCAATGTTCAACTAAGTGAGATGAATGCACACATCACAAATTAGTTTCTCAGAATGCTTCTGTCTAGTTTTCATTTGAACATACTTCCTTTTCCAACATAGCTCTCAAAGCGCTCCAATTATCCACATTCAGATCCTACAAAAAGAGTGTTTCAAAACTGCTCAATCAAAAGAAAGGTTCAACTCTGTGAGATGAATGCACACATCTCAAAAAAGTTTCTGAGAATGCTTCTGTCTAGATTTTATGTGAAGATATTTCCTTTTCCACCTTAGGCGCCAAAGTGCTACGAGCGTCCACTTGCAGATTCTACAAAAAGAGTGTTTCAAAACTGCCGAAACTGAAGAAAGGTTCAACACTTTGAGAAGAATGCACACATCATAAACTAGTTTCTGAGAATGCTTCTGTCTAATTTTTATGTGAAGATATTTCCTTTTCCACCATAGGCCCCAAAGCACTACAAATGTCCACTTGCAAATGCTACAAAAGGAGTGTTTCAAAACTGCTCAATCAAAAGAAAGGTTGAACTCTGTGAGTTGAATGCACTAATCAAAGAAGTTTCTCAGAATGCTTCTGTGTAGTTTTTACATCAGGATATTTCTCTTTACACCATGGGCCAGGAAGGCCTCTAAATATCCAATTTCAGATTCTACAAAAAGATTGTTTCAAAACTGCTCAATCAAAAGAAAATTTCAACTCTGAGAGATGAATGCACACATCTCAAGGAAGTTTCTCTGAATGCTTCTGTCTAGTTTCTATGTGAAGATATTTCCTTTTCCTCAATAGGCCACGAAGCCCTTTAAATATTCTCTTGCTGATTTTACAAAAAGTGTGTTTCAAAGCTGCTCAATCAAAAGAAATGTTCAAGTCTGAGAGGTAAATGTACACATCACAAAGAAGTTTATCAGAATGCTTTTGTCTAATTTTTATGTGAAGATATTTCCTTTTCCAGCATAGGCGTCAAATGCTGCAAATATCCACTTGCAGATTCTACAAAAAGAGTGTTTCAAAACTTCTCAGCTGAGAGAAAGGATCAACTCCGTGAGTTGAATGCACACATCACTAAGAAGTTGCTCAGAATGTTTCTGTCTAGATTTTATGTGAAGATATTTCCTTTACCGGCATAGGACACAATTCGTTCCAAATATCCTCTTACACATTCTACAAAAAGAGTCTTTCAGAACTACTCAATCAAAAGAAAGATTCAATGCAGTGATATGAATGCACACATCACAAACAAGTTTTTCAGAATGCTTCCGTCTAGTTTTAATGTGAAGTTATTACCTTTTCCACAATAGACCTCAAAGCTCTCCAAATGTACACTTGCAGATTCTACAAAAAGTATGTTTCAAAACTGCTCAATGAAAGGAAGGTTCTACTCGGTGAGATGAATGCACACATTACAAAGGAGTTTGATGGAATGTTTCTGTATACTTTTTTAGTGAAGATATTCCCTTTTCCCCCATTGGCCTCAAAGTGCTCCAAATGTCCACTTGCAGATACTACAAAAACTGTGTTTCCAAGCTGCTCAATCAAAAGAAATGCTCAACACTTTGAGATGAATGCACCTATCACAAAGAAGTTCGTCAGAACGCTTCTGTCTAGTTATCATGTGAAGATATTACCTTATCCAACATAGACGTCTAAGCGCTCCAAATGTCTACTTGCAGATTCTACAAAAAGAGTGTTTCAAAACCGCTCAATGGAAAGTAAGATTCAACTCTGTGAGATGAATGCACACATCACAAAAAGGTTTGTCAGAATGCTTCTGTCTAGTTTTAATGTGAAGATATTTCCTTTTCCACCACAGGCTGCAAAGCACTCCAAATGTCCATTTGCAGATTCTACAAAAAGAGTGCTTCAAAACTGCTCAATGGAAAGTAAGATTCAACTGTGTGAGATTAATGCACACATGACAAAATGTTTGTCAGAATGCTTCTGTCTAGCTTTAATTTGAAGATATTTCCTTTTCCACCAAAGGCCACAAAACTCTCGAAATGCCCACATGCAGATTCTAGAAAAACAGTGTTTCAAAGCTGCTCATTCAAAAGAATGCTTCAACTCTGTGAGATGAATGCACACATCACTAAGAAGTTTCTCAGAATGCTTCTGTCTAGTTTTTATATGAACATATTTCCTTTTCCACCATAGGCCTCAAAGCGCTCTAATTGTACAGTTGCAGATTCTACAAAAAGAGTGTTTCAAAACTGCTCAGTGAAAAGAAAGATTCAACACAGTGAGATGAATGCACACATAACAAAGAAGTTTCTCAGAATGCTTCTGTATAGTTGTTAGGTGAAAATATTTGGTTTTCCACCATAGGCCTCAAAGTGCTCAAAATGTCCACTTGCAGATTCTACAAAGAGTGTGTTTCAAAACTGCTGAATGGAAAGTAAGGTTCAACTCTGTGAGATGAATGCACACATCACAGAGAAGTTTTTCAGAATGCTTCTTTCTAGTTTTTATATGAAGATATTTCCTTTTCCACCATAGGCCACAGAGAGCTCAAAATGTCCACTTGCAGATTCTACAAAAAGAGTGTTTCAAAACTGCTCAATCAAAAGAAATTTTCAACTCTGTGAGATGAATGCACACATCACAAAGTAGTTTTTCAGAATGATTCTGTATAGTTACTATGCGAAGACAATTCCTTTTCCACCATAGGCCCCAAAGCGCTCCAAATGTCCAATTCCAGATTTTACAGAAAGAGAGTTTCCAAACTGCCTAAACAACAGAAAGGTTCAACTTTGTGAGATTAATGCACACATCACAAAGCAATTTTTCATAATGTTTCTGTCTAGTTTTTATGTGAAGTTATTTCCTTTTGCACCATAGTCCTCAAAGCACTCCAAATATCCACTAGCAGATAGTAAAAAAAGGGTGTTTCAAAACTGCTCAAACAAAAGTAAGTTTCAACTCTGTGAGATGAATGCATATATCACAAAGAAGTTTGTCAGAACGCTTCTGTCTAGTTTTTATGTGAAGATATTTCCTTTTCCACCATAGGCCTCCAAGCGCTCCAATCGTCCACTTGCAGATTCCTCAAAAAGAGTGTTTCAAGGCTGCTCAATCAAAAGAAAGTTTCAACACTGTGAGATGAATGCAAACATCACAACGAAGTTTCTCAGAATGCTTCTGTCTATTTTTTATGTGAAGATACTTCTTTTTACACCATAGGTCTCAGAGAACTCCATGTGTTCACCTGCATATTCTACAAAAAGTGTGTCTCATAACAGATCAATGGAAAGTAAGATTAAACTCTGTGAGATTAATGCGTGTTTCACAAAGAAGTTTGTCAGAATGCTTCTGTCTAGTTTTTATGTGAAGATATTTCCTTTTCCTCCGTAGACCTCAAAGCACTCCAAATGTCCACTTGCAGATTCTACAAAAAGAGTGTTCCAAACTGCTAAATCAGAACAAAATTTCATTTCTGTGAGATGAATGCACACATCACAAAGAAGTTTCTCTGAATGCTTCTGTCTAGTTTTTATATGAATGTATTTCCTCTTCCTCCATAGGCCTCAAAGAACTCCAAATGTCCAGTTACAGATAGTACAAAAAGGGTATTTCAAACTGATCAATCAAAAGTAAGGTTCAACTCTGTGAGATGATTGCTCATATCACAAAGAATTTTCTCAGAATGATTCTGTCTAGTTTTTATGTGAAGATATCTCCTTTTCCGCCATAGGCTTCAAAGAAATCCAAGTGTACACTTCCAGATTCCACAAAAAGTGTGTTTCAAAACTGCTCAATGAAAAGAAAGTTTTAACTCTGTGAGTTGAATGCACACATCACAAAGAAGTTTCTGAGAATGCTTCTGTCTACTTCTTAAGTGAAGATATTTCCTTTTCCACCATAGGACTCAAAGTGCTCCAAACGTCCACTGGCAGATACTACAAAAAGAGTGTTTCAAAACTGTTCAGTCAAAAGAAAGGTTCAACTCTGTGAGATTAATGAACACATCAAAAAGTATTTTCTCAAAATGATTCTCTGATTTTTACGTGAACGATATTTCCCTTTCCACCATAAGCCTCAAAGCACTGCAAATGTCCACTTGCAGATTCTATGGAAAGAGATTTTCCAAACTACTCAATCAAAAGAAAGGTTCAACTCTGTGAGATAAATGTACACATCACAAAGAAATTTGTCAGAAAGCTTCTGTCTAATTATTATGTGAAGTTATTTCCTTTTGCAGCATAGGCCTCAAAGCACTCCAAATGTCGACTGGCAGAGAGTAAAAAAAGGGTATTTCAAAACTGCTCAAACAAAATTAAGGTTCAAGTCTGTGAGATGAATGCATATATCATAAAGAAGTTTGTCAGAATGCTTCTGTCTAGTTTTTATGTGAAGATATTTCCTTTTCCATCATAGGCCTCAAAGCGCTCCAAACGTCCACTTGCAGATTCCACAAAAAGTGTGTTTCAACGCTGCTCAATCAAAAGAAAGTTTCAACTCTGTGAGTTGAATGTGCAAATCACAAGGTAGTTTTTCAGAATGCTTCTGTCTATTTATTATGTGAAGATATTTCGTTTTACACCATAGACCTCAAATAACTTCATATGGTCACTTGCATATTCTACAAAAAGTGTGTTTCAAAGCAGCTCAATGGAAAGTAATTTTCAACTCTCTGAGATGAATGCACATATCACAAAGAAGTTTGTCAGAATGCTTCTGTCTAGTTTTTATGTGAAGATATTTCTTTTTCATCCGTAGGCCTCAAAGTGCTCCAAATATCCAGTTGCAGATTCCACAAAAAGAGTGTTTACACACTGTTAAATCAAAAGAAAGATTCAACTCTGTGAGATGAATCCACACATCACAAAGAAACTTCTGAGAATTCTTCTATCTAGATTTTATGTGAAGATATTTCCTTTTCCACCTTAGGCCTAAAAGCACTCCAAATGTCCACTTGCAGATTCTACAAAAAGAGTGTTTCCAAAATGCTAAAACCAAAGAAAGATTCAGCTCCGTGAGATGAATGCACATATCACAAAGAAGTTTGTCAGAATGCTTCCGTGTAGCTTTTATATGAATATATTTCCTTTTCCACTATAGGCCTCAAAGCTCTCCAAATGTCCACTTGCAGGTTCTACAAAAAGAGTGTTTCAAAGCTGCACAATCAAAAAAAAGGTTCAACACTGTGAGATAAATGTGTATATCACAAAGAATTTTCTCAGAATGCTTCGGAATAATTATTATATGAACATATTTTGTTTTCTACTATTAACCTCAAAGCGCTCCAAAAGTCCACTTGCAGATTCTGCAAAGAGTGTTTCAAAGCTGCTCCGTCTAAAGAAAGGTTCAACTCTGAGGGATGAATTCGCACATCACAAAGAAGTTTCTCAGAATGCTTCTGTCTAGTTATTATATGAAGATCTTTAATTACCCACCATTGACCTCAAAGCGCTCCATATGTCCCCTTGCAGATTCTACAAAAAGAGTGTTTCAAAACTGCTCAATGGAAAGTAAGGATCAACTATATGAGATGAATGCATATGTCACTAAGAAGTTTGTCAGAATGCTACTGTCTAGTTCTTATGTGAACATATTTCCTTTTCCACCATAGGCCACAAAGCACTCCAAATGTCCACTTGCATATAGCACAAAAAGGGTGTTTCAAATCTGCTCAATTAGAGGTAAATTTCAACACTCTGAGATGAATGCACATATCACAATGAAGATTGTCAGAATGCTTCTGTCCGGTTTTTATGTGAAGATATTTCCTTTGACCCCATGGGCCTAAAGCGCTCCAAATGTCCACTTGCAGATTCTACAAAGAGAGTGTTTCCAAACTGTTCAATCAAAAGAAAGATTCATCTCAGTGAGATTAATGCACACATCACAAAGAAGTTTCTGAGAATGCTTCTGTCTAGTTTTTATATGAAGATATTTTTTTTCCACCATAGACTTAAAGCACTCCTAATGTCCACTTGCAGAGTCTACAAAGAGTGTTTCAAAACTGCTCAATGAAAAGTGAGGTCCAACTTTGTGAGATGAATGCACACATCAAAAATAAATGGGTCAGAATGCTGCTGTCTAGTTTTTATATGAAGATACTTCCTTTTCCACCATAGGCCTCAAAGCGTTCCAAATGTCCACATGCAGATACTACAAAACGAGTGTCATTCCACCATAGGTCTCAAAGCACTCCAAATTTCCACTAGCAGATTCTACAAAAAGTGTTTTTCAAAACTGCTCAACGAAAAGTAAGGTTCAACTATGTGAGATGAATGCACACATTACAAAGAAGTTTGTCAGAATATTTCTGTCTAGTTTTTATTTGAAGATATTTCCTTTTCCAGCATAGGCCTCAGAGTTCTACAAATGTCCACTTGCAAATTCTGCAAAAAGTGTGTTTCAAAGCTGATCATTAAAAAGAAGTTTTCAACTCTGTGTGATACGAATGCACACATCTCAAAGAAGTTTCTCATAATGCTTCTGTCTTGTTATTATAGGAAGATATTTCAGTAGCCACCATGGGCCTCACCAGCTCCAAATGTCAACTTGCAGATTCTACAAAAAGAGTGATTCAGTCTGTTCATACTAAAGAAAGATTGAACTTTGTGAGATGAATGCACAATCACAAAGAAATTTCTCAGAATGCTTCTGTCTAGTTCTTATGTGAAGATATTTCCTTTTACACCATAGGCCACAAAGTACTCCAAATGTCCACTTGCAGATAGTACAAAAAGGGTGTTTCAAAACTGCTCAATGAAAAGTAAGGTTCAACTTTGTGAGATGAATGCACACATCAAAAAGAAGTGGGTCAAAATCCTGCTGTCTAGTTTTTATATGAAGATATTTCCTTTTCCACCATAGGCCTCAAAGCGTTCCAAATGTCCACATGCAGATACTACAAAAAGAGTGTCTCAAATCTGTTCAATCAAAAGAAAGGTTCAACTTTGTAAGATGAATGCACACATCACAAAGAAGTTTGTCAGAATGCTTCTGTCTAGTCTTTATGTTAAGATATTTCCAATTCCAACATAGGTCTCAAAGCACTCCAAATGTCCACTAGCAGATTCTACAAAAAGAGTGTTTCAAAACTGTTCAATGGAAAGTAAGTTTCAAATATGTGAGATGAATGCACACGTCACTAAGAAGTTTGTCAGAATGCTACTGTCTAGTTCTTATGTGAAGATATTTCCTTTTCCACCATAAGCCACAAAGCACTCCAAATGTCCACTTGCATATAGCACAAAAAGAGTGTTTCAAATCTGCTCAACTAAAAGTAAGTTCCAACTCTCTGAGATGAATGCACACATCACAAAGAAGTTTCTCTGAATGCTTCTATCTAGTTTTTATGTGAAGATAATTCTTTTTCCACCATAGCCTTAAAGCACTCCTAATGTCCACTTGCAGAGTCTACAAAGAGTGTTTCAAAACTGCTCAATGAAAAGTGAGGTTCAACTTTGTGAGATGAATGCACACATCAAAAATAAGTGGGTCAGAATGCTGCTGTCTAGTTTTTATATGAAGATATTTCCTTTTCCGCCATAGGCCTCACAGCGCTCTAAATGTCTTCTTGCAGATTCAACAAAAAGAGTGTTTCAAAGCTGCTCAATTCAAAGAAAGGTTCAACTCTGTGAGATGAATGCACACATAAAAAAGGAGTTTGTCAGAATGCTTCTGTCTAGTTTTTATGTGAAGATATATCCATTACCACCATTGGTCTCAAAGCATTCCAAATGTCTTCTTGCAGATAGTGCAAAAAGGATGTTTCAAAACTGCTCAATAAAAAGTAAGGTTCAACACTATGAGATGAATGCACATGTCACAATGAAGGTTGTCAGAATGTTTCTATGTAGTTTTTATGTGAAGTTATTTCCTTTTCCCCCACAGGCGTAAAAGCGCTCCAAATATCCAATTGAAGATCCTGCAAAAAAGAGTGTTTCCAAACTGCACAATCAAAAGAAAGGTTCAACTCTGTGAGATGAATGCAGACATCACACAGAAGTTTCCCAGAATTCATCTGTATAGTTGTTTTGTGAAGATATTTCCTTTTCCACCAAAGATCACAACACTATCTAAATGTCCACTTGCAGATTCTTCAAAAAGAGTGTTTCCAAACTACTCAAGCAAAATAAAGGTTCAACTCTCTGAGATGAACGCACACAACAGATATAAGTTTCTCAGAATTCTTCTGTCTTGTTTTTATATGAAAATATTTCCTTTTCCACCATAGGCCTCGAAACGCACCCAATGTCCATTTGCAGATTCTACCAAAAGAGAGTTCCAAAACTGCTCTATCAAAAGAAAGGTTTAACTCTGTGAGATGAATGCACACATGACAAAGAAGTTTCTCAGATTGCTTCTGTCTAGATTTTATGTGAACATACTTCCTTTTATACCATAGGCCACAAAGCGATCCAAATCTCCACTTACAGATTTTACAAACAGAGTGTTTCCAAACTGCTCAATCAAAGCAAAGGTTCAACTCTGTGTGATGAAGGCACACATCAAAAAGTAGTTTCTCAGAATTCTTCTGTCTAGTTTTTATGGGAGATATTACCTTTTACACCATAGGCCTCAAAGCGCTCCAAATGTCCACTTGCAGATTCTACAAGAGGAGAGTTTCAAAACTGCTCTATCAAAAGATAAGCTTAACTCTGTGAGATGAATGCACACATCACAAAGAAGTTTCTCAGATTGCTTCTGTCTAGATTTTATATGAAGATATTTCCTTTTCCACCCTAGGCCTCAATGTGCTCCAAATGTCCATTTGCAGCTTCAACAAAAAGAGAGCTTCGAAGCTGCTCTATCAAAAGAAAGGTTTAACTCTGTGAGTTGAATGCACATATCACAGAGAAGTTTCTCAGGTTGCTTCTGTACAGATTTTATGTGAAGTTGTTTCCTTTTTTACCATAGGCCAAAAAGCGCTCCAAATCCCCACTTGCAGATTCTACAGAATTTTTCCAAACTGCTCAATTAAAAGAAAGGTTCAACTGCATGAGGTGAAAGCACGTGTCATAAAGAAGTTTCTCAGAATTTTCCTGTCTGGTTTTTATGTGAATATATTTCGTTTTCCATCCTAGGTCTCAAAGCGCTCCAAATGTCCACTTCCAGGTACTACAAAAAGAGGGTTTCAAAACTGCTCTATGAAAAGAAAGGTTTAACTCCCTGAGATGATTGCACACACCACAAAGAAGATTCTAAGATTGCTTCTGTCTAGATTTAATGTGAAGATATTTCCTTTTCTACCATAGGACATAAAGCACTCAAAATCTCCACTTGCAGATTCTACAAATAGAGTTTTTCTAAACTGCTCAATCAAAAGGGAGATTCAACTCTGTGAGATGAATGCACAAATCACAAAGAAGTTTGTCAGAGTGCTTCTGTATAGTTCTTATGTGAAGATATTTACTTTTCCACCATAAGCCTAAAAGCGCTCCTAATGTCCACTTGTAGATACTACAAAAACAGAGTTTCAAAACTCCTCAATCAAAAGAAAGTTTTAACTATTTGAGATGAATGCACACATCACAAAGAAGTTTCTCAGATTGCTTCTGTCAAGATTTTATGTGAAGATATTTCCTGTTCTGCCAGAGGCTGCAAAGTGCTCCAAATGTCCACTTGCAGATTCTACAAAAAGAGTGTTTCCAACTGCTCAATGAAAAGAAAGGTTCAACTCTGTGAGATGAACGCACAGATCAAAAAGAAGTTTCTCAGAATTCTTCTGTCTAGTTTTTATTTGAAGATATTACCTTTTCCACCATAGGCCTCAAATCGCTCTAAATGTCTACTTGCAGATTCTACAAGAAAAAAGTTTGAAAACTGCTGTATTAAAAGAAAGGTTTAAGTCTGTAAGATGAATGCACACATCACAAGAACTTTCTCAGATTGCTTCTGTCTAGATTTTATGTGAAGATATTTCCTTTTCTACCATAAGCCGCAAAGCACTCCAAATGTCCACATGCAGATTCTACAAATTGAGTGTTTTGAAACTGCTCAGTCAAAAGAAATGTTCAACTCTGTGAGATGAATGCACAGATCACAAAGAAGATTCTCAGAATTCTTCTGTCTAGTTTTTATGTGAAGAAATTTTTTTTTCCACCATAGGCCTCAAAGTGCTGCAAATGTCCAGTTGTAGATTTTACAAAAAGACAGTTTCAAAACTACCCTAGCAAAAGAAAGCTTTAACTCTGTGAGATGAATGCGCACATCACAAATAAGTTTCTCAGATTGCTTCTGTCGAGATTTTATGTGAAGATATTTCCTTTTCTACCATAGGCAGCAAAGCATTCCAAATCTACACTTGCAGATTCTACAAATAGAGCGTTTCCAAAAAGCTCAATCAAAAGAACAGTTCAACTCTTTGAGATGAACGCACACATCACAAAGAAGTTTCTCAGAATTCTTCTGTCTAGTTTTTATGTGAAGATATATCCTTTTAAACCATAGGCCTCAAGGCGCTCCAAATGTCCACTTGCAGATTCTACAACAAGAGAGTTTCAAAACTGCTCTATCAAAAGAAAGGTTTAACTCTGTGAGATGAATGCACACATGACAAAGAAGTTTCTCAGATTGCTTCTGTCTAGATTTTATTTGAAGATATTTCCTTTTCTACCATAGGCTGCAAAGCGCTCCTAATCTCCACTTGTAGACCCTACAAATACGGTGTTTACAAAAAGCTCAATCAAAAGAACGGTTTAACTCTGTGAGTTCCGTGCACAAATTACAAAGAAGGTTCTCAGAATTCTTCTATCTAGGTTTATGTGGAGATATTTGCTTTTCCCCCAAAGGCCTCCAAGTGCTCCAAATGTCCAGTTGCAGATTCTACAACAACAGAGTTTCAAAACTTCTCAATCAAAAGAAAGTTTTAAGTCTGTGACATGAATTCCCACATCACAAAGAATTTTCTCAGATTGTTATTTCCAGATTTTATGTGAAGTTACTTCCCTTCCTACCATAGGCTGTAAAGCACTCCAAATCTCCACTTGCACATTCTACACGTAGAGTGTTTCCAAACTGCTCAATCAAAAGAAAGTTTCGACTCTGTCAGATGAACGTGCAAATCACAAAGAAGTTTCTCAGAATTCTTCCATCTAGTTTTTATGTGAAGATATATTATTTTACCGCATCGGCCTAAAAGTGCTCCAAATATTTACTGCCAATTCTAAAAAAAGAGAGTTTCAAAACTGCTCAAACCAAAGGAAGTTTGAACTGGGTGAGATGAATGCACACATCACAAAGAAGTTTCTCAGATTGCTTCTGTCAAGATTTTATGTGAAGATATTTCCTGTTCTGCCAGAGGCTGCAAAGTGTTCCAAATGTCCACTTGCAGATTCTACAAAAAGAGTGTTTCCAACTGCTCCATGAAAAGAAAGGTTCAACTCTGTGAGATGAATGCACAGTTCAAAAAGAAGTTTCTCAGAATTCTTCTGTCTAGTTTTTATTTGAAGATATTACCTTTTCCACCATAGGCCTCAAATCGCTCTAAATGTCTACTTGCAGATTCTACAAGAAGAGAGTTTGAAAACTGCTGTATTAAAAGAAAAGCTTAAGTCTGTAAGATGAATGCACACATCACAATAAGTTTCTCAGATTGCTTCTGTCTAGATTTTATGTGAAGATATTTCCTTTTCTACTATAAGCCTCAAAGCGTTCCAAATGTCCACTTGCAGATCCTACAAATAGAGTGTTTCCATACTGCTCAATCAAAGGAAAGGTTGAACTCTGTGAGATGAAAGCACAGATCACAAAGATGTTTCTCAGAATTCTTCTGTCTAGTTTTTGCGTGAAGATATTTCCTTTTCCACCATAGGCCTCAAAGCCCTCCAAATGTCCACTTGCAGATTCTACAAAAAGAGTTACAAAACTGCTCAACCAAAAGAAAGGTTTAACTCTGTGAGTTGAATGCACACGTCACAAAGAAGTTTCTCAGATTGCTTCTCTCTAGATTTTATATGAAGATGTTTCCTTTTCTACCATAGGCAGCAAAGACTTCCAAATCTCCACTTGCAGGTTCTACAAATACAGTGTTTCCAAAAAGGTCAATCAAAAGAACGGTTCAACTCTGTGAGGTGAATGCACACATCACAAAGAAGTTTCTCAGAATACGTCTATTTTTTATGTGAAGATATTTCCTTTTCCACCATAGGCCTCAAAGCACTCCAAATGTCCACTTGCAGATTCTACAACAAGAGAGTTTCAAAACTGCTCTATCAAAAGAAATGTTTAACTCTATGAGGTGAATGCACACATCACAAAGAAGTTTCACAGATTGCTTCTTTCTAGATTTTATATGAAGTTATTTACTTTTCTACCATAGGCTGCAAAGCGCTCCAAAACTCCACGTGCAGATTCTTCAAATAGAGTGTTTCAAAACTGCTCTATCAAAAGAAAAGTTCAACTCTGTGAGATGAATGCACACATCACAAATAAGTTTCTCAGATTGCTTCTGTCTAGATTTTATGTTAAGATATTTCCTTTTCTTTCATTAGGCCACAAAGTGCTCCAAATATCCACTTGTAGATTTTACAAACAGAGTGTTTCCAAACTGCTCAATCCAAAGAAAGGTTCAACTCTGAGAGATGAACACGCACATCACAAATGAGATTCTCATAATTCTTCAGTCAAGTTTTTATGTGAAGATATTACCTTTTCCACCCTAGGCCTCAAAGCGCTACAAATGTCAACTTGCAGATTCTACAAAAAGAGAGTTTCAAAACTGTGATATCAAAAGACAGGTTTAACTCTGTGAGATGAATGCACATATCACAAAGAAGTTTCTCAGATTGCTTCTGTCTAGATTTTATGAGAAGATATTTCCTTTTCTACCATAGGCTGCAAAGAGGTCCAAATGTCCACTTGCAGATTCTACAAAAGAAGATTTTCAAAACTGCTCTATCAAAAGAGATGTTTAACTCTGTGAGATGAAGGCAGGCATCACAAAGAAGTTTCTCAGCTTGCTTCTTTATAGATTTTATGTGAAGTTATTTCCTTTTCTACCGTAGGTGGCAAATCGCTCCAAAACTCCACTTGCAGATTCTACAAATACAGTTTTTCAAAACTGCTCTATCAAAAGAAAAGTTCAACTCTGTGAGATGAATGCACACATCACAAAGAAGTTTCTCAGATTGCTTCTGTCTAGATTTTATGTTAAGATGTTTCTTTTTCTTTCACAGGCCACAAAGCACTCCAAATGTCCACTTGCAGATTCTACAAATAGAGTGTTTCCAAACTGCTCAGTCAGAAGAAAGGTTCAACTCTGCGAGATGAATGCACACATCACAAAGAAGTTTCTCAGGTTGTTTCTGTCTATATTTTATGTGAAGATATTCTCTTTTCTACCATAGGCCACAAAGCACTCCAAACGTCCACTTGCAGATTCTACAAAAGGTGTGTTTCCAAAGTACTGAATCCAAAGAAAGGTTTCACTCTAAGAGATGAACGCACACATCACAAAGGAGTTTCTCAGAATTCTTCAGTCAAGTTTTCATGTGAAGATATTACTTTTTCCACCCTAGGCCCCAAAGCATTACAAATGTCCACTTGCAGATTCTACAAAAAGAGAGTTTCAAAACTGTTCTATCAAAAGAAAGTTTTAACTCTGTGAGATGAATGCACACATCACAAACAAGTTTCTCAGATTGCTTCTGTCTAGATTTTGTGTGAAGATATTACCTTTTCCACCCTAGGCCTCAAAGCGCTCCAAATATCCAAAGTGCTCAATCAAAAGAAAGGTTCAAGCCTGTGAGATGATCGCACAAGTCACAAAGATGTTTCTCAGAATTCTTCTGTCTAGTTTTTATGGGAAGATACTTCCTTTACCACCATAGGCCTCTGAGTGCTCAAAATGTCCACTGGCAGATCCTACAAAAAGAGAGTTTCAAAACTGCTCAATCAAAAGAAAGGTTCAACTCTGTGAGATGAATGCACACATCACAAAGGTGTTTCTCAGAATTCTTCTGTCTAGTTTTTATGTGAAGAAATTTACTTTTCTACGTTAGGCCGCAAAACGCTCCAAATGTCCACTTGCAGACTCTACAAAAAGAGTTTTTCCAAACTGATCTATCAAAAGAATTGTCTAACTCTGTGAGATGAATACACACATCACCAAGAAGTTTCTCGGAATTCTTCTGTCTAGTTTTTATGTGAAGATATTACCTTTTCCACAATAGGAATCAAAACGCTCCAAATGTACACTTCCAGATTCTAAAAGAAGAGAGTTTCAAATCTGCTCTATCAAAAGAAAGGTTTAACTCTGTGAGATGAATGCACACATCACAAAGAAGTTTCTCAGATTGCTTCTGTCTAGATTTTATGTGAAGATATTTCCTTTTCTACCATAGGCCGCAAGGTGCTCCAAGTGTCCTCTTGCAGATCCTACAAATAGAGTGTTTCCAAACTGCTCAATCAAGAGGAAGGTTCAAGTCTGTTAGTTGAATGCACACATCACAAAGAAGTTTTTCAGAATTCTTCTGTCTAGTTTTTATGTGAAGATATTTCCTTTTCCAATATAGGCCACAAAACCCTCTAAATGTCCACTTGCAGATACTACAAGAAAAGAGTTTCAAAACTCCTCTATCAAAAGAAAGGTTTAACTCTTTGAGATAAATGCACACATCACAAAGAACTTTTTCAGATTGCTTCAGTCTAGATTTTATGTGAAGATATTTCATTTTCTACCACAGGGTGCAAAGCGCTCTAAATGTCCACTTCCATTTTCTAAAAATAAGGTGTTTCCAAACTGCTCAATCAAAAGAAATTTTCAACTCTGTGAGATGAATGCACACATCACAAAGAGTTTTTTCAGAATTCTTCTGTCTGGTTTTTATGTGAAGATATTTCTTTCTTCACCGTAGGCCTCAAAGCATGCAAAATGTCCACTTGCAGATTCTACAAAAAGAGAGTTTCAAAACTGCTCTATGAAAAGTAATGACTAACTATGCGAGATGAATGCACACATCACAAAGGAATTTCTCTGATTGCTTATGTCTAGATTATAAGTGAAGATATTTCCTTTTCTAACATAGACTGCAAAGCGCTCCAAATGTCCACTGGCAGATTCTACAAAAGGAGGGTTCCAAACTGCTCAATTCAAAGAAAGATTCTACTCTGTGAGATGAACGCACACATCACAAGGAAGTTTCTCAGAATTCTTCTGTCTAGTTTTTATGTGAAGATATTTCCTTTTCCACCATAGGCCTCAAAATGCTCCAAATGTCAACTTGCAGATTCTACAAAAGAGAGTTTCAAAACCACTCAATCAAAAGAAAGGTTTATCTCTGTGAGATGAATGCACACATCACAAAGTTTCTCTGATTGCTTCTGTCTAGATTTTATGTGAAGATATTTCCTTTTCTACCATATACCACAAAGCGCTCCAAATCTCCACTTGCAGATTCTACAAAAGGAGGGTTTCCAAACTGCTCAGTCAAAAGAAAGATTTTACTCTGTGAGATGGATGTACATATCACAGAGAAGTTTTTCAGTATTCTTCTGTGTAGTTTTTATGGGAAGATATTTAATTTTCAACCACAGGCCTCAACGTGCTCCAAATGTCCATTTGCAGATTCTGCAAAAACAGAGCTTAAAACTCCTCAATCAAAAGAAAGGTTTAACTCTGTGAGATGAATGCAAACATCACAAAGTAGTTTCTCAGATTCCTTCTGTCTAAATTTTATGTGAAGATATTTCCTTTTCTACCATTGGCCGCAAAGCGCTCCAAATGTCTCCCTGCAGATTCTACAAGAAGAGTGTTCCAAACTGCTCAATCAAAAGAAAGTTTCAACTCTGTGACATGAACGCACACATCACAAAGCAGTTTCTCAGAATTCTTCTGTCTAGGTTTTTTGAAGATATTACCTTTTCCAACATAATCTTCAAAGCACTCTAAATGTCTACTTACAGATTCTACAAGAAGAGAGTTTCAAAACTGCTCTATCAAAAGAAAGGTTTAACTGTGTGAGATGAATGCACACATCACAAATTAGCTGATCAGATTGCTTCTGTCCAGATTTTATGTGAAGATATTTCTTTTTCTACCATAGGCAGCAAAGCGCTCCAAATCTCCAATTGCGTATTTTACAAATAGAGTGTTTCCAAACTGCTCAATCAAAGGAAAGGTTCAAATGTGTGAGATGAATGCACACATCACAAAGAAGTTTCTCAGAATTCTTCTGTCTAGTTTATATGTGAAGATATTTCCTTTTCCACCATAGGCCTCAAAGTGCTCCAAATGTCCACTTGCAGATTCTACAAAAAGAGAGTTTCAAATCTCCTCATTCAAAATAAAGGTTTAAACCTGTGAGATAAATGCACACATCACAAAGAAGTTTCTCAGATTGCTTCTGCCTGGATTTTATGTGAAGATATTTCCTTTACTACCATATGCCACAAAGCACTCCAAATCTCCACATACAGATTCTAAAAAAGGAAGGTTTCCAAACTGCTTAATCAAAAAGAAAAATTTTACTCTCTGAGATGAACGCACATGTCACAAAGAAGTTTTTCAGAATTCTTCTGTCTGGTTTTTATGGGAATATATTTAATTTTCAACTACAGGCTTCAACGCTCTCCAAATGTCCATTTGCAGATTCTACAAAAACAGAGTTTCAAAACTCCTCAATCAAATGAAAAGTTTAACTCTGTGAGATGAATGCAAACATCACAAAGAAGTTTCTCAGATTCCTTCTGTCTAGACTTTATGTGAAGATATTTCCTTTTCTACCATTGGCCACAAAGCACTCCAAATGTCCCCCTGCAGATTCTACAAAAAGAGTTTTCCAAACTGCTCAGCCAAAATAAAGTTTCAACTCTGTGTGATGAACTCACGCATCACAAAGCAGTTTCTTAGAATTTTCCTGTCTAGTTTTTTTTGGGAAGATATTACCATTTCCACCATAATCTTCAAAGTGATCTAAATGTCTACTTACAGATTCTACAAGAAGAGAGTTTCAAAACTGCTCCATCAAAAGACAGGTTTAACTGTGTGAGATGAATGCACACATCACAAATTAGTTTCTCAGATTGCTTCTGTCAACATTTTATGTGAAGATATTTCCTTTTCTACCTTAGGCCACAAAGAGCTTTGTATCATCCATTGCAGATTGTACAAACAGAGTGTTTCCAAACTGCTCAATCAAAAGAAAGGTTCAACTCTGTGAGATTAATGCACACATCATGAAGAAGTTTCTCAGAATTCTTCTGTCTAGTTTTTATGTGAAGATATTTACTTTTCCACCGTAGGCCTCAACATGCTCCAAATGTCCACTTCCTGATTCTACAAAATGAGAGTTTCAAAACTGCTCTATCAAAAGAAAGGTTTAACTCTGTGAGATGAATGCACACATCACAAAGGACATTCTCAGTTTGCATCTGTCCAGATTTCATGTGAAGATATTTCCTTTTCAAACATAGGCCACAAAGCGATCCAAATCTCCAATTGCAGATTATACAAATAGAGTGTTTCCAAACTGCTCAATCAAAAGAAAGGTCCCAATGTGTGAGATTAACACACACATCACAAAGAATTTCCTCATAATGCTTATGTCTAGTTTTTATGTGAAGATATTTCCTTTTCCTCTGTAGGCCTCAAAGCGCTCTGAATATCCATTTGCAGCTCCAACAAAAAGTGTTTCAAAACTGCTCTATCAAAAGGAAGATTCAACACTGAGAGCTGAATGCACACATTAAAAAGAAGATTCTGAAAATGCTTCTGTATAGTTTTTATGTGAAGATATTTCCATTTCCACCGTTGGCCTCAAAGCACTTCAAATATCCACTTGCAGATTGTACAAAAAGAGTGTTTCAAAACTGCTCTATCAAAAGTAAGGTTCATCTCTTTGAGTTTAATGCAGGCAACAAAAGGAAGTTTCTGAGAATGGTTCTGTCTAGTTTTATGTGAAGATACTTTGTTTTCCACCATAGTCTTAATAGTGTTCCAAATATCCACTGGGAGATTACACAATTAGAGTGTTTCAAAACTGCCCTATCAAAAGGAAGATTCAACTCTGTGAGTTGAACGCACACATTAAAAGGAAGTTTCTGAGAATGCTTCTGTCTAGTTTTTATGTAAATATATTTCCTTTTGAACCATAGACTTCAAAGCGATCCAAAAATCCACTTGCAGATTATAAAAAAGAGTGTTTCAAAACTGCTCTATAAAAAGGAAGGTTCAACTCTGTGAGTTAAAGGCACACATCCCAAGGAAGTTTCTGAAAATGCTTCTGTCTAGTTTTTATGTGAAGATATTTCCTTTTCCACCATAGGCATCAAAGCGCTCCAAATATCTAATTGATATTTCTACAAAAAGAGTGTTTCCAAGCTGCTGTATAAAAAGAAGGTTTTAAAACTGTGAGTTGAATGCAGACATCATGAAGAAGTTTCTGAGAATGCTTTTGCCTAGTTTTTATGTTAAGATAATTCCTTTTGCAGTATAGGCCTCAAACCGCTCCAAATATCCACTTCCAGATTCTACAAAAAGAGTGTTTCAAAACTGCTCTATCAAAAGAAAGTTTCAAATCTTTGAGTTGAATGCACACATCACAAAGAAGTTTCTGAGAATGCTTCTGTCTAGTTTTTATTTGAAGATATTTCCATTTCCAGCAGAGGACACAAAGCACACCAAATATAAACTTGCAGATTCTATAATAAGAGTGTTTCAAAGCTACTCTATGAAAAGAAATTTTGACCTCTGTGAGTTGAATGCACACATCCCAAAAATGTTTCTGAGAATGCTTTTGTCTAGTTTTTGTGTGAAGACATTCCTTTTTTCACCCTAGGCCTCAAAGCACTCCAAATATCCAGTTGCAGATTCTACAAAAAGAGTGTTTCAAAAATGCTCTATCAAAAGGAAGGTTCAAATTGGTGAGTTGAATGCACACATCTCAAAGAAATTTCTGAGAATGCTTCTGTCTAGTTTTTATGTGAAGATATATTCTTTTCCATCATAGGCCTCAAAGCGCTCTAAATATCCCCTTGCAGATTCTACAAAAAAAGTGTTTCAAAACTGTTCTATCAAAACAAAGGTTCAAACCTGCGAGTGAATGCACACATCACAAAGAGCTTTCTGAGAAATCTTCTGTCTAGTTTTTATGTGAAGATATTTCCTTTTCCACCATAGGCCTCAAGGTGCTACAAATATCCACTTCCAGATTCTACAAAAAGAGTGTTTCAAAACTACCCTAACAAAAAGAAAGTTCAGCTCTGAGAGTTGAATGTGCACATCACAAAGAAGTTTCTGAGAATTCTTTTGTCTAGTTTTTATGTGAAGATATTTCCATTTCTACCATAGGCCTCAAATCGCTCCAAATATCCACATGCAGATTCTACAAAAAGTGTGTTTCAAAACTGGTCTATCAAAAGAAAGGTTCAACTCTGTGAGTTGAATGCCCACATCACAAAGAAGTTTCTGAGAATGCTTCTGTCTAGTTTTTAGGGGAAGATATTTCCTTTTCCCGCATAGGCCTCAAAGCGCTCCAAATATCCACTTGCAGATTCTACAAATAGAGTGTTTCAAAACTGCTCTATCAAAACAAATGTTCAACTCTGTGAGTTGAATGCCCACATACATAAGGAGCTTATGAGAATGATTCTGTCTCGTTTTTATGTGAAGATATTTCTTTTTCCACCATAGGCCTCATAGCGCTCCAAATATCCTCTTGTAGATACCACAAAAAGAGTGTTTCAAAACTGCTATATCAAAAGGAAGTTTCAACCCTTTGAACTGAATTCACAGGTCACAAACAAGTTTCTGAGAATGCTTCTGTCAAGTTTTTATGCGAAGAAATTTCGTCTTCCACTGTAGGCCTCAAGGTGCTCCAAAAATCCACTTGCAGATTCTACAAAAAGAGTCTCTCACAACTGCTCTATCAAAAGGAAAGTTCAGCTCTGTGAGTTAAATGCACAATCACAGAATAGTATCAGAAAATGCTTTCTAATTTTTATATGCAGATATTTCCTTTTCCATTGCAGTCCTCAAGGCGCTCCAAATATGCAATTGCAGAATCTACAAAAAGAGTGTTTCAAAACTGCTCTATCAAAACGAAAGTTCAGCTCCGTGAGTTAAACGTGCACATCACAAAGACGTTTCTGAGAATGCTTCTGTCTAGTATTCATGTGAAGATATTTCCATTTCCATCACAGTCCTCAAAGTGCTCTAAATATCCATTTGCAGTTTCCAGAACAGTGTTTCAAAACTGGTCCACAAAAGAAAGGTTCAACTGTGTGAGTTGAATGCACACATCACAAAGAAGTTTCTGAGAATGCTTCTGTCTAGTTTTTATGTGAACATATTTCCTTTTCTACCATAGGCCTCAAAGCACTGAAAATACCCACTTGCAGATTCCACAAAAAGAGAGTTTCAAAACTGCTCTATCAAAGGAAAGTTTCAACTTGTGGGTTGAATGAACACATCACAAAGAAATTTCTAAGAATGCTTTTGTCTAGTTTAAAAGTTAGATATTTCCTTTTCCACCGTAGGCCTCAAATGCAGCCAAATATCCACTTGAAGATTCTAGAAAAAGAGTGTTTTATAACTGGTGGATCAAAACAATGGTTCACCTCAGTGAGTTGAAAGCACACATCACAAAGAAGTTTCTGAGAATGCTTCTGTCTAGTTTTTATGTGAAGATATTTCCTTTTCCACCGCAGGCCTCAAGGTGCTCCAAATATCCACTTGCAGATTCTACAAAAAGATTTTAACAAAACTGACCTATCAAAAGAAAGGTTAAACTCTGTGAGTTGAATGCACACATCACAAAGAAGTTTCAGAGAATGCTTCTGCCTATTTTTTTTCTTTTTTATTATTATTATGGTTATTATTGTTATACTTTAGGTTTTATGGTACATGTGCGCAATGTGCACGTAAGTTACATATGTATACATGTGCCATGCTGGTGTGCTGCACCCACTAACTCGTCATCTAGCATTAGGTATATCTCCCAATGCTATACCTCCACCCTACTCCCACCCCACAACAGTCTCCGAAGAGTGATGTTCCCCTTCCTGTGTCCATGTGTTCTCATTGTTCAATTCCCACCTATGAGTGAGAATATGCGGTGTTTGGGTTTTGTTCTTGCGATAGTTGACTGAGAATGATGATTTCCAATTTCATCCATGTCCCTACAAAGGACATGAACTCATCATTTTTTATGGCTGCATAGTATTCCATGGTGTACATATGCCACATTTTCTTAATCCAGTCTATCATTGTTGGACATTTGGGTTGGTTCCAAGTCTTTGCTACTGTGAATAGTGCCGCAATAAACATACGTGTGCATGTGTCTTTATAGCAGCATGATTTATAGTCCTTTGGGTATATACCCAGTAATAGGATGGCTGGGTCGAATGGAATTTCTAGTTCCAGATCCCTGAGGAATCGCCACACTGACTTCCACAAGGGTTGAACTAGTTTACAGTCCCACCAACAGTCTAAAAGTGTTCCTATTTCTCCACATCCTCTCCAGCACCTGTTGTTTCCTGATTTTTTAATGATTGCCATTGTAACTGTTGTGAGATGGTATCTCACTGTGGTTTTGATTTGCATTTCTCTGATGGCCAGTGACAGTGAGCATCTTTTCTTGTGTTTTTTGGCTGCATAAATGTCTTCTTTTGAGAAGTGTCTGTTCATGTCCTTCGTCCACTTTTTGATGGGTTGTTTGTTTTTTCTTGTAAATTTGTTGGAGTTCATTGTAGATTCTGGATATTAACCCTTTGTCAGATGAGTAGGTTGCGAAAATTTTCTCCCATTTTGTAGGTTGCCTGTTCACTCTGATGGTAGTTTCTTTTCCTGGGCAGAAGCTCCTTAGTTTAATTAGGTCCCATTTGTCAATTTTGGCTTTTGTGGCCATTGCTTTTGGTGCTTTAGACATGAAGTCCTTGCCCATGCCTATGTCCTGAATGGTAATGCCGAGGTTTTCTTCTAGGGTTTTTATGGTTTTAGGTCTAACGTTTAAGTCTTTAATCCATCTTGAATTGATTTTTGTATAAGGTGTAAGGAAGGGATCCAATTTCAGCTTTCTACATATGGCTAGCCAGTTTTCCCAGCACCATTTATTATATAGGGAATCCTTTCCCCATTGCTTCTTTTTCTCAGGTTTGTCAAAGATCAGATAGTTGTAGATATGTGGCATTATTTCTGACTGCTCTGTTCTGTTCCATTGATCTATATCTCTGTTTTGGTACCAGTACCATGCTCTTTTGGTTACTGTAGCCTTGTAGTATAGTTTGAAGTCAGGTAGTGTGATGCCTCCAGCTTTGTTCTTTTGGCTTAGGATTGACGTGGTGATGCGGGCTCTTATTTGGTTCCATATGAACTTTAAAGTACTTTTATACAATTCTGTGAAGAAAGTCATCGGTAGCTTGATGGGGATGGCATTGAATCTGTAAATTATCTTGGGAAGGATGGCCATTTTCACGATATTGATTCTTCCTACCCATGAGCATGGAATGTTCTTCCATTTGTTTGTATCGTCTTTTATTTCCTTGAGCAGTTGTTTGTAGTTCTCCTTGAAGAAGTCCATCACATCCCTTGGAAGTTGGATTCCTAGGTATTTTATTCTCTTTGAAGCAATTGTGAATGGGAGTTCACTCATGATTTGGCTCTCTGTTTGTCTGTTATTGATGTATAAGAATGCTTGTGATTTTTGTACATTGATTTTGTATCCTGAGACTTTGCTGAATTTGCTCATCAGCTTAAGGAGATTTTGGGCTGAGACTATGGGGTTTTCTAGATATACAATCATGTCATCTGCAAACAGGGGCAATTTGACTTCCTCTTTTCCTAATTGAATATATTTTATTTCCTTCTCCTGCCTAATTGCCCTGGCCAGAACTTCCAACACTATGTTGAATAGGAGTGGTGAGAGAGGGCATCCCTGTCCTGTGCCAGTTTTCAAAGGGAATGCTTCCAGTTTTTCCCATTCAGTATGATATTGGCTGTGGGTTTGTCATAGATAGCTCTTATTATTTTGAGATACGTCCCATCTATACCTAATTTATTGAGAGTATTTAGCATGAAGCATTGTTGAATTTTGTCAAAGGACTTTTCTGCATCTATTGAGATAATCATGAGGTTTTTGTCTTTGGTTCTGTTTATATGCTGGATTACATTTATTGATTTGCGTATGTTGAACCAGCCTTGCATCCCAGGGATGAAGACCACTTGATCATGGTGGATAAGCTTTTTGATGTGCTGCTGGATTCGGTTTGTCAGTATTTTATTGAGGATTTTTGCATCAATGTTCATCAAGGATATTGGTCTAAAATTCTCTCTTTTGGATGTGTCTCTGCCAGGCTTTGATATCAGGATGATGCTGGCCTCTTAAAATGAGTTAGGGAGGATTCCCTCTTTTTCTATTGATTGGAATAGTTTCAGAAGGAATGGTACCAGTTCCTCCTTGTACCTCTGGTGGAATTCGGCTGTGATCCTGTCTGGTCCTGGACTTTTTTTGGTTGGTAAACTATTGATTATTGCCAGAATTTCAGCTCCTGTTTTTGGTGTATTCAAAGATTCAACTTCTTCCTGGTTTAGTCTTGGGAGGGTGTTTGTGTTGAGGAATTTATCCATTTCTTCTAGATTTTCTAGCTTATTTTCGTAGAGGTATTTGTAGTATTCTCTGATGGTAGTTTGCATTTCTGTGGGATCGGTGGTGATATCCCCTTTATCATTTTTATTGCATCTATTTGATTCTTCTCTCTTTTTTTCTTTATTAATCTTGCTAGCAGTCTATCAATTTTGTTGATTCTTTCAAAAAACCAGCTCCTGGATTCATTAATTTTTGAAGGGTTTTTTGTGTCTCTATTTCCTTCAGTTCTGCTCTGATTTTAGTTATTTCTTGCCTTCTGCTAGCTTTTGAATGTGTTTGCTCTTGCTTTTCTAGTTCTTTTAATTGTGATGTTAGGGTGTGAATTTTTGATCTTTCCTGCTTTCTCTTGTGGGCACTTAGTGCTATAAATTTTCCTCTACACACTGTTTTGAATGCATCCCAGAGATTCTGGTATGTTGTGTCTTGGCTCTCGTTGGTTTCAAAGAACATCTTTATTTCTGCCTTCATTCTGTTATGTACCCAGTAGTCATTCAGGAGCAGGTTGTTCAGTTTCCATGTAGTTGAGCGGTTTTAAGTGAGATTCTTAATCCTGAGTTCTAGCTTGATTGCACTGTGATCTGAGAGATAGTTTGTTATAATTTCTGTTCTTTTACATTTATTGAGGAGAGCTTTACTTCCAAGTATGTGGTCAATTTTGGAATAGGTGTGGTGTGGTGCTGAAAAAAATGTATATTCTGTTGATTTGGGGTGGGGGGTTCTGTAGATGTCTATTAGGTCCGCTTGGTGCAGAGCTGAGTTCAATTCCTGGGTATCCTTGTTGACTTTCTGTCTCGTTGATCTGTCTAATGTTGACAGTGGGGTGTTAAAGTCTCCCTTTATTAATGTGTGGGAGTCTAAGTCTCTTTGTAGGTCACTTAGGACTTGCTTTATGAATCTGGGTGCTCCTGTATTGGGTGCATATATATTTAGGATAGTTAGCTCTTCTTGTTGAATTAATCCCTTTATCATTATGTAATGGCCTTATTTGTCTCTTTTGATCTTTGTTGGTTTAAAGTCTGTTTTATCAGAGACTAGGATTGCAACCCCTGCTTTTTTTGTTTTCCATTTGCTTGGTTGATCTTCCTCCATCCTTTTATTTTGAGCCTATCTGTGTCTCTGCACGTGAGATGGGTTTCCTGAATACAGCACACTGATGGGTCTTGAGTCTTTATCCAATTTGCCAGTTTGTGTCTTTTAATTGGAGCATTTAGTCCATTTAAGTTTAAAGTTAATATTGTTATGTGTGAATTTGATCCTGTCATTATGATGTTAGCTGGTTATTTTGCTCGTTAGTTGATGCAGTCTCTTCCTAGTCTTGATGGTCTTTACATTTTGGCATGATTTTGCAGTGGCTGGTACCGGTTGTGCCTTTCCATGCGTAGTGCTTCCTTCAGGAGCTCTTTTAGGGCAGGCCTGGTGGTGACAAAATCTCTCAGCATTTGCTTGTCTGTAAAGTATTTTATTTCTCCTTCACTTATGAAGCTTAGTTTGGCTGGATATGAAATTCTGGGTTGAAAATTCTTTTCATTCAGAATGTTGAATATTGGCCCCCACTCTCTTCTGGTTTGTAGGTTTTCTGCCGAGAGATCCGCTGTTAGTCTGATGGGCTTCCCTTTGATGGTAACCCGACCTTTCTCTCTGGCTGCCCTTAACATTTTTTCCTTCATTTCAACTTTGGTGAATCTGACAATTATGTGTCTTGGAGTTGCTCTTCTCGAGGAGTATCTTTGTGGCATTCTCTGTATTTCCTGAATCTGAACGTTGGCCTGCCTTGCTAGATTGGGGAAGTTCTCCTGGATAATATCCTGCAGAGTGTTTTCCAACTTGGTTCCATTCTCCCTGTCACTTTCAGGTACACCAATCAGACGTAGATTTGGTCTTTTCACATAGTCCCATGTTTCTTGGAGGTTTTACTCATTTCTTTTTATTCTTTTTTCTCTAAACTTTCCTTCTCACTTCACTTCATTCATTTCATCTTCCAGGGCTGATACCCTTTATTCCAGTTGTTTGCATCAGCTCCTGAGGCTTCTGCATTCTTCACGTAGTTCTCGAGCCTTGTTTTTCTGCTCCATCAGCTCCTTTAAGCACTTCTCTGTATTGGTTATTCTAGTTATATATTCTTCTAAATTTTTTTCAAAGTTTTCAACTTCTTTGCCTTTGGTTTGAGTTTCCTCCTGTAGCTCGAAGTAATTTAATCATCTGAAGCCTTCTTCTCTCACCACGTCAAAGTCATTCTCTATCCAGCTTTGTTCCGTTGATGGTGAGGAACTGTGTTCCTTTGGAGGAGGAGAGGTACTCTGCTTTTTAGAGTTTCCAGTTTTTCTGTTCTGTTTTTTCCCCATCTTTGTGGTTTTATCTACTTTTGGTCTTTGATGATGGTGATGAACAGATGTGTTTTTGGTGTGGATGTCCTTTCTGTTAGTTTTCTGTCTAACAGAGAGGACCCTCAGTTGCAGGTCTTTTGGAGTACCTGGCGGGCCGTGTGAAGTGTCAGTCTGCCCCTGCTGGAGGGTGCTTCCCAGTTAGGCTGCTTGGGGGTCAGGGGTCAGGAACCCACTTGAGGAGGCAGTCTGCCCGTTCTAAGATCTCCAGCTGTGTGCTGGGAGAACCACTGCACTCTTCAATGCTGTCAGACAGGGACATTTAAGTCTGCAGAGGTTACTGCTGTCTTTTTGTTTGCCTGTGCCCTGCCCCCAGATGTGGAGCCTACAGAGGCAGGCAGGCCTCCTTGAGCTGTGGTGGGCCCCACCCAGTTCAAGCTTCCTGGCTGCTTTGTTTACCTAAGCGAGCCTGGGCAATGGCGGGCACCCTTCCCCCAGCCTCACTGCCGACTTGCTGTTTGATCTCAGACTGCTGTGCTAGCAATCAGAGAGACTCCGTTGGTCTAGGACCCTGTGAGCCAATTGCGGGCTATAATCTCCTGGGGCACCGTTTCCTAAGCCCTTCGGAAATGCACAGTATTTGGGTGGGAGTGGCCCGATTTTCCAGGTGCCCTCTGTCACCCATGGAAAGGGAACTAACTCCCTGACCCCTTGCACTTCCTGAGTGAGGCAATGCCTCGCCCCTGCTTCGGCTGGCCCATGGTACACTCACCCACTGACCTGCACCCACTGTCTGGCACTCCCTAGTGAGATGAACCCGGTACCTCAGATGGAAATGCAGAAATCACCCATCTTCTGCATTGCTCATGCTGGGAGCTGTAGACCAGAGCTGTTCCTATTTGGCCATCTTGGCTCCTCCCACTGTCTATTTTTTTTAATGAAGAGATTTCCTTTCCAACCATAGTGTCAAAGTGCTGCAAATATCCACTTGCAGATTCCACAAAAAGAGTGTTTCAAAGCTGTTCTATCAAAACAAGTGTTCAACTCTGGGAGTTTAATGCACATATCACAAAGAAGTTTCTGAGAATGCTTCTGTCTATTTTTTATGTTAAGATATTTCCTTTTCCACAGTAGGCCTCAAAGCGCTCCAAATATCCACTTGCAGAATCTACAAAAAGAGTGTTGCAAAACTTCTCTGTCAAAAGGAATGTTCAAAATTGTGAGCTGAATGCACATCACAAAGAGATTTCTGAGAATGTTTCTGTCTAGTTTTTATGTGAAGATATTTCCTTTTCCACCAGAGACCCCAAAGCACTCCAAATCTCCACTTGCAAATTGTAAAAAAGGAGTGCTTCAAAACTTCTCTATCAAAAGAAACGTTCAACTCTGTGTGTTAACTTCACACATCACAAAGGAGTTTCTGAGAATCCTTCTGTCTAGTTTTTATATGAAGATATTTCTTTTTCCACTGAAGGCCTCAAAGCCCTCCAAATATCCACTTGCAGATTCTACAAAAAGAGTGTTTCATAACAGCTGTATCAAAAGAAAAGTTCAACTTGGTGAGTTGAATGTACACATGACAAAGAAGATTCTGAGAATGCTTCTGTCTAGTTTTTATGTTAACATATATCCTTTTCTGCTCTAGGCCTCAATGTGCTCAAAATATCCAGTTGCAGATTCTACAAAAAGATTATTTCAAATCTGCTCTACCAAAAGGAAAATTCAGCTGTGTGAGTTGAATGCACACATCACAAAGAAGTTTCTGAGAATGCTTCTGTCTGATTTTATTTTAAGATATTTCCTTTTCCACAGTAGGCGTCGAAGTACTCCAAATATCCAATTGCAGATTTTACAAAAACAGTGTTACAAAATTTCTCTCTCAAAAGGAATGTTCAGCATTGTGAGATGAATGCACACATCAGAAACAAGTTTCTGAGCATGATTCTGTCTAGTTTTAATGTGAAGATACTTTCTTTTCCACCGGAGGCCCCAATGCACTCTTAATCTCCACATGCAGATTCTACAAAAAGAGTCTTTCAGAGCTGGTGTATCAAAAGAATGGTTCACATCGGTGAGTTGAATGCACACATCACAAAGAAGTTTCTGAGAATGCTTCTGTCTAGTTTTCATGTGAAGATATTTCCTTCTCCACCATAGGCCACAAGGAGCTCCAAATATCCACTTGCAGATTCTACAGAAAGATTCTTTAATACCTGCTCTACCAAAAGGAAGATTCTGCTCTGTGAGTTGAATGTGCACATCACAGAGAAGTTTCTGAGAATGCTTCTTTCTAGTTTTTATGTGAAGATATTTCTTTTCCAACCATAGGCCTCAAAGCACTCCAAATATCCACTTAAAGATTCTACAAAAAGAGTGTTTCAAAACTGCTCTATCAAGAGGCAGGTTCAACTCTGTGAGATGAATGCACACTTCCATAAGAAGTTTCAGAGAAAGTTTCTGTCTAGTTTTTATGTGAAGGTATTTCCCTTTCCACCATAGGCCTCAAAGTGTGCCAAATATCCACTTGCAGATTCTACGTAAAGAGTGTTTCAAAAGTGCTCTATGAAAAGAAAGATTCAACTCTGTGAGTTGAATGCACACATCACAAAGAAGTTTCTGAGATTACTTCTGTTTAGTTTTTATGTAAATATATATCCTCTTCCAGCATAGGCCTGAAAACTCTCTAAATATCAACTTGCAGATTCTATGAAAAGAGGTTATCAAATCTGATCTGTCAAAAGAAACGTGAAACTCAGTGAGTTGAATGCACACGTAACAAAGACGTTTCTGAGAATGTTTCTGTCTAGTTTTCATGTGAAGATATTTCTTTTTCCACCACAGGCCCCAAAGCTCTCCAAATATCCACTTGCAGATCCTACAAAAAGAGGGATTCAGAAGTCTTATATCAAAAGAATGGTTCCCCTATGTGAGTTGAATGCACACATCAAAAAGAAGTTTCTGAGAATGCGTCTGTCTTGTTTTTATGTGAAGACCTCTCCTTTTCCACTGTAGGCCTCAAGGCGCTCCAAATGTCGACTTGCAGATTCTACAAAAAGTGTGTTTCAAAACTGCTGCATCAAAAGAAAACGTCAGACCTGTGTGGTGAATACGCACATCACAATTAAGTTTCTGAGAATGCTTCTGTCTAGTTTTTATGTGAAGATATTTCCTTTTTGGCCATTGGCCTCAATGTGCTCAAAATATCTGCTTGCAGATTCTACTAAAAGAATGTTTCAATACTCGTCTATCAAAAGAAAGGTGCAACTCTGTAAATTGAATGCACAACTCAGAAAGAAGTTTCTGAGATTGCTTCGGTCTAGGTTTCGTGTGAAGATATTTACTTTTCCACTACAAGGCTCAAAGTGCTCCAAATATCCACTTACAGATACTACAAAAAGAGTGTTTCAGAACGGCTCTATCAAAAGGAATGTTCAACAGTGTGTGTTGAGTGCACACATCTAAAAGAAGTTTCTGAGAATGTTTCTGTCTAATTTTTATATGAAGATATTTCCTTTTCAATCTTAGACCACAAAGCGCTCCAAATATACACTTGCACTTTCAACAAAAAGAGTGTTACAAAACTGCTCTACCAAAAGAAAGATTCAACTGTGTGAGTTGGATGCACACACGACGAAGGAGTTTCTTAGAATTCTTCTGTCTAGTTTTTATGTGAAGATATTCCCTTTTCCACCATAGACCCCAAAGCCCTACAAGTATCCACTTGCAGATTCTATCAAAAAAGTGTTTCGAATCTGCTCTATCAAAAGAAAAGTTCAACTCTGAGTTGAATGCACACATCACAAGAAATTTCTGAAAATGCTTCTGCCTAGTTTTTATGTGAACATATTTCCTTCTCCACCATAGGCCTCAAATCACTCCAAATATACACTTGCAGATTTTACAAAAAGAGTGTTTCAGAACTGGTGTATCAAAAGAATGGTTCAACTCTGTGAGTTGAATGCACACATCACAAAGAAGTTTCTGAGAATGCTTCTGTCCAGTTTTTAAATGAAGATATTTCCTTTTCCACCATAGGCTTTAAGGCACTCCAAATATGCAAGTTCAGATTCTACAAAAAGAGTGTTTCAAAACTGCCCTATCAAAAACAAAGGTCAGTCATGAGAGTTGAATGCACACATCACAAAGATGTTTCTGAGAATGCTTCTGCCTAGTATTTATGTGAAAATATTTCCTTTTCCACCATAGGCCTCAAAGAGCTCCCAAAATCCACTTACAGATTCTACAAAAAGAGTGTTTCAGAACTGGTGTATCAAAAGAATGGTACACCTCTGTGAGTTGAATGCACACATCACGAAATGTTTCTGTGAATGCTTCTGTCTAGTTTTTGTGTGAAGATATTACATTTTCCTCTGTATGCCTCAAAGCGCTCCAAATATTCAATTGCAGATACTACAAAAAGAGTGTTTCAAAATTGGCGTATCGAAAGAAAGGTTCAACTCTGTGAATTGAATGCACACATCACAAAGAAGATTTTGAGAATGCTTCTGTCTTGTTCTTATGTGAAGATTCTTCCTATTCCGCCATAGGCCTCAATGCACTCCAAATATCCACTTGCAGATTCTTCAAAAAGAGTGTTTCAAATCTGCTCTATCAAAAGAAATGTTCAACTCTTGAGTTGAATGCCCACGTCAAAAAGAAGTTTCAGAGAATGTATCTGTCTAGTTTCTAGGTGAAGATATTTCCTTTTCCTCCACAGGCCACAAAGCAGTGCAAATATCCACTTGCAGATTCTACAAAAAGAGTGTTGCAAAACTGCTCTATCAAAAGGAATATTCAACTCTGTGAGTTGAGTGCACAAATGACACAGTATTATCTGAGAATGCTTCTGTCTAATTTTTATGTGAATATAATTCCTTTTCCAACAAAGGCCTTAAGCACTCCAAATCTCCACTTGCAGATACTGCAAAACGACTGTTTCGAAACTGCTCTGTCAGAAGGAAAGTTCAGCTCCGTGAGTTGAATATGCACATCACAAAGAAGTTTGAGAGAATGCTTCTGTCTAATATTTATGTGAAGATATTTCCTTTTCCACCTTAGGCCTCAATGTGCTCCAAATATCTACTTGCAGATACTACAAAAAGAGTGTTTCAGAACTGTTCTTTCAAAAGAAATGTTCAACAGTGTGTGGTGAATGCACACATCACAAAGAAGTTTCCGAGAATGCTTCTGTCTAGTTTTTATGTGAAGATATTTCCTTTTCCATCACAGCCCTCAAAGCACTCTAAATCTCCAATTGCAGATTATGCAAAAAGAATGTTTCAGAACTGCTCTATCAAAAGGAAGATTCAACCCTGTGAGTTGAATGCACTCCTCACAGAAGTTTCTGAGAATGCTTCTGTCTAGTTTTTATGTGAAGATACATCGTTTTCCACCACAGGCCTAAAACTGCCCAAAATATCCACTTGCAGATACTACAAAAAGATTGTTTCATAACTGCTGTATGAAAAGAATGGTTCACCTCGGCGAGTTGAATGCCCACATCACAAAGGAGTTTCTCAGAATGCTTCTTTCTAGTTTTTATGTGAAGATATTACTTTATCCTCCATAAGACTCAAGGCATTCCAAATATACACTTGCAGATACTACAAAAACATTGTTTCAAAACAGCTCTATCAGAAGAAAAGTTAACTCTGTGAGTTTAATATGCTTATCACAAAGAAGTTTCTGAGAACGCTTCTGTCTAGTTTTTGTGTGAAGATATTTCCTTTTCCACCATAGGCCTTAAGGTGTTCCAAATATCCACTTGCAGATTCTACAAAAGGGTGTTTTGAAACTGCTCTATCAAAAGAAAAGTTCAACTGTGTGAGTTGAAGGCACACATAACAAAGAAGTTTCAGAGAATGCTTCTGTCTAGTTTTTATGTGAAGATATTTTCTTTTCCACCATAGGCAAAAAAGTGATCCAAATATTTACTTGCACTTTCTAGAAAAACAGTGCTTCAAAACTACTCTAACAAAAGAAAAGTTGAACACTGTGAGTTGGAGGCACACATCACAAACAAGCTTCTGAGAATGCTTGTGTCTTCTTCTTATGTGAAGATATTTCCTTTTCCACCATAGGCCTCAAAGTGTTACAAATATCCACTTGCAGATTCCACAAAAAGAGTGTTTCAAAACTGCTCTTTCAAAAGAAATGTTCAACTCTGTGAGTTGAACGCACACATCACAAAGAAATTTTTGAGAATTCTTCTGTCTAGCTTTTATGTGATCATATTTCCTTTTCAACCATAGGCCTCAAGCTGCTCCAAATATCCATTTGCAGATTCTGCAAAAAGAGTGTTTCAAAACTCCTCTATCAAAGGGAAGGTTCAAATCTCTGAGTTGAATTCACACTTCTCAAAGAAGTTTCTGAGAATGCTTCCATCTAGTTTTTATGTGAAGATATTTCCCTTTCCACAATGGGCCTCAAAGCCCTCCGAAAATCCCCTTGAAGATACTACAAAAAGATTGTTTCAAAACTGCTCTATCAAAGGGAAGGTTCAACTGTGTGATTTGCATACACACATCACAAACGTTTCTGAGAATGCTTTTGTCTAGCTTTTATGTGAAGATATTTCCTTTTCCTCCATAGGCCTCAAAGCGCTCCAAATATCCATTTGCAGATTCTACAGAAAGAGTGTTTCAACACTGCTCAGTAAAAGGAAAGGTTCAACTCTGTGAGTTGAACACCCACATCAAAAATAAGTTTCAGAGAATGCTTCTGTATAGTTTTTATGTGAAGATATTTCATTTTCCTCTGCAGGCCACAAAGCGCTCCAAATATCCATGAGTAGATTCTACAAAAAGAGTTTTTCAAAACTGCTCTATGAAAAGAAAAGTTCAACTCTGTGAGTTGAATGCACACATCACAAAAAAGTTTCTGAGAATTCTTCTGTCTAGTTTTTATGTGACGTTATCTCCTTTTCCCTCATACACCTCAAGGCGCTCCAAATATCCACTTGAAGTTTCTACAAAAAGAGTGTTTCAAAACTGCTGTTTCAAAAGAAATGGTCAGACTTGTGAGGTGAATGCACACATCACAACGAAGTTTCTGAGAATGCTTCTCTCTAGTTTTTATGTGAGGATACTTCCTTTTCCACTGTTGTCCTCAAGGCGCTCCAAATATATTCTTGCAGATCCTACAAAAAGAGTGTTCAAAAACTGCTACATCAAAAAGAAAGTTCACCTCTGTGAGTTGAATGTGCACATCACAAAGAAGTTTCTGAGAATGTTTCTGTCTAATTTTCATGTGAAGATATTCCTTTTTCCACCGTAGGCCTAAAGGCACTTGAAATATCCACTTGCAGATTATACAAAAAGAATGTTTCAAAACTTCTCTATCAAAGGAAAGTTCAGTTTTGTCAGTTGAATGCGCACATCACAAAGATGTTTCTGAGAATGCTTGTGTCTAGTTTTTATGTAAAGATATGTGCTTTTCCACTGTAGGCCTCAAATCGCTCCAAATATCCCATCCTGCTGCCTCCACAAAAGTAGTTTTTCAGAACTGGCATATAAAAACAATGATTCAACACTGTGAGTTGAATGCACACATCACAAAGAAGTTTCTGAGAATGCTTCTCTCTAGTTTTTATTTTAAGATACTTCCTTTTCAGGATAGTCCTCAAAGCGTTCCAAATATCCACTTGCAGATTCTATAAAAAGAGTGTTCAGAAATGGTGTGTCAAAAGAATGCTTCAACTCTTTGCATTGAATGCACACATCACAAAGAAGTTTCTGAGAATGCTTCTGTAAAGTTTTTATGTGAAGATATTTCCCTTTGAACCGGAAGCCTCAAGTCTCTCCAAATATCCACTTGCAGATTCTACAAAAAGATTTTTTCAAAACTATTCTATCCAAAGGAAAGTTCAGCTCTCTGAGTTGAATGTGGACATCACCAAATAGTTTCTGAGAATGCTGCCATCTACTTTTTATGTGAAGATATTTCCTTTTCTACCTTATGCCTCAAGGCACTCCAAATATCCACTTGAACCTTCTACAAAAAGAGTGTTTCAAAACTGCTATATCAAAAGAAACGATCAACTCTGTTAGACGAATGCACACATCAGAAAGTAGTTTCTGAGAATTCTTCTGTCTAGTTTTTATGTGAAGATATTTCCTTTTCCACCAAAGGCCTCAAAGCTCTCCAAATATCCACTTGCAGACTCTAGAAAAAAATTGTTTCAGAACTTCTCTATTAAAGGATGTTTCAACTCTGTGAGTTGAGTGAACACATCACAAAGAAGTTTCTGAGAATGCTTCTGTCTAGTTTTTATGTGAAGATATTTCCTTTCCCATCGTAGGCCTCAGAGCTCCACATATCCACTTGCAGATCCTACAAAAAGGGTGTTTTAAAACTGCTCTACCAAAGAAACGTTGAACTCCGTGATTGAATGCAAACATCACAAAGACATTTCTCAGAAAGGATATGTCTGGTTTTTATGTGAAGGTATTCCCTTTTCCACAGTAGGTCTCAAAGCACTCCAAATATCCACTTCCAGATTCTAAAGGAAGAGTGTTTCAGAACTGCTCTATCAGAAGATTTGTTAAACTCTGTGAGTTGAGTGCACTCATTGGAAAGGAATTTCTGAGAATGCTTCTAATTTTTATGTGATGATATTTCTTTTTCCACCATAGGCCTAAAAGTGCTCCAAATACCCACTTGCAGATTCTACAAAAAGAGTCTTTCTGAACTGCTCTATAAAAAGGAAGTTTCACCTCTGTGAGTTGAATTCACACATCACAATGAAGTTTCTGTGAATGCTTCTGTCTAGTTTCTTTGTGAAGGTATTTCCTTTTCCACAATAGGCCTCAAAGTGCTCCAAATATCCACTTGCAGATTCCACAAAAAGAGAGTTTCAAAACTTCTCTATCAAAAGAAGGTTCAACACTGTGAGTTGAATGCACAGATCACAAAGAAGTTTCTGAGAATGCTTCTGTTTAGTTTTTATTTGAATTTATTTAATTATCCACCGTAGGACTCAAAGTGCCCCATATATCCACTTGCAGATTTTACAAAAAGAGAGTTTCCAAACTCCTGTATCAAAAGAAAGGTTCAACTCTGTGTGTTGAATGCACACATTGCAAAGAAGTTTCTGAGAATGCTTCTGTCTAGTTTTTATGTGAAGATATTTCCTTTTCCACCATAGGCCAGAAATCACTTCAAATATCCACTTGCAGATTCTACAAAAAGAGTGTTTCAAAACTCCTCTATCAAAAGAAAGGTTAAACTGTGTGAATTGAATGCATTCATCAGAAAGAAATTTCTGAGAATGCTTTTGTGTAGTTTTTATGTGAAGATATTTCCTTTTCCACCGTAGGCCACAAAGCGGTCCATATATCCACTTGCAGATTCTACAGGAAGCGTGTTTCAGAACTGATCTATCAAAAGAAAGTTTAAACTCAGTGAGTTGAATGCACTCATTGGAAAGAAATTTCTGAGAATGCTTCTGTCTAGTTTTTAAGTGAAGATATTCTCTTTTCCACGATAGGCCTCAAAACGCTCCAAATATCCACTTGCAGATTCTACAAAAAGTGTGTTTCTGACCTGCTCGACCAAAGGAAGGTTCAAGGCTGTGAGTTGAATGCACACATCACAAAGAAGTTTCTGAGAATTCTTCTGTCTGGCTTTCGTGTGAAGATATTTCCTTTTCCACCATAGGCCTCAAAGCGCTCCGAATATCCACTTGCAGATCCTACAAAAAGAGTGTTTCAGAACTCCTCTATTAAAAAGAAGGTTCAACTCTGTGAATTGAATGCACACATCCTAAAGAAGTTTCTGAGAATGATTCTGTCTACTTTTTATGTGAAGATATTTCCTTTTCCAATGTAGGCCTCGGAACACTCCATATATCCACTTGCAAATTCTACAAAAAGAATATTTCAAAACTGCTCTATCAAAAGAATGGTTTAGCTCTGTGTGTTGAATGCACACATCACAAAGATGTTTCTGAGAATGCTTCGCTCTAGTTTTTACGTGAAGATATTTCCATTTCCACCATAGGCTTGAGAGCACACCAAATACCCACTTGTAGATTCTACAAAAAGACTGTTTCAAAACTGCTCTATCAAAAGGAAGGTTCAACTCTCTGAGTTGAATGCACACATAACAAAGTAGTTTCTGAGAATGCTTCTGTCTAGTTTTTATAAGAAGTTATTTCCTTTTCCACCATAGGCCTCAAAGTGCTCAAAATATCCATTTGCAGATTCAACAAAAAGAGTGTTTCAAAACTGCTCTATCAAAAGAAAGGTTCAACTCTGTGAGTTGAATGTACACATCACAAAGATGTTTCTGAGGATGCTTATGTGTAGTTTTTATGTGAAGATACGTCCTTTTCCACAGTAGGCCTCAAAGCGCTCCAAATATCCACTTGCAGCTACTACAGAAAGAGTGCTTCAGAACTGCTCTCTCAAAAGAAAGGTTAAATACACTGAGTTGAATGCACTCATCACAGAGAAATTTCTGAGAATGCTTCTGTCTAGCTTTTATGTGAAGATATTTCCTTTTCCACCATAGGCCTCAAAGCGCTCCAAACATCCACTTTCAGATTCTACAAAGAGTGTTTCAGAATTGCTATATCAAAAGGAAGGGTCAACTCTGTGAGTTGAATGCACACATAACCAAGAAGTTTGTGAGAATGCTTCTGTCTAGTTTTTATGTGAAAATATTTCCTTTTCCACCGTAGGCCACAAAGCGCTAAAAATATCCACTTGCAGATTCTACAAAAAGAGTGTGTCATTACTGCTCTATCGAAAGGATGGGTCAACACTCTGAGTTGAACTCACACATCAGAAAGAAGTTTCTGAGAATGCTTCTGTGTAGTTTTTTTTTTTTAATTATTGTTATTATAGTTTAAGTTTTAGGGTACATGTGCACAACGTGCAGGTTAGTTACATATGTATACATGTGCCATGCTGGTGTGCTGCACCCACTAACTCATCATCTAGCATTAGGTATATCTCCCAATGCTATCCCTTCCCCCTTCCCCCACCACACAACAGTCCCCAGAGCATGATGTTCCCCTTCCTGCTCCATGTGTTGTCATTGTTCAATTCCCACCTATGAGTGAGAATATGCGGTTTTTTTGTTTTTGTTTTTGTTTTTGTGAAAGTTTACTGAGAATGATGATTTCCAATTTCATCCATGTCCCTACAAAGGACATGAATTCATCAATTTTTTTGGCTGCATAGTATTCCATGTGTATATGTGCCACATTTTCTTAATCCAGTCTATCATTCATGGACTTTTGCTTTGGTTCCAAGTTTTTGGTATAGTGAATAATGCTGCAATAAACATATGTGTGCATGTGTCTTTATAGCAGCATGATTTATAGTCCTTTGGGTATACACACAGCAATGGGATTGCTGGGTCGAATGGTATTTCTAGTTCTAGATCCCTGATGCATCACCACACTGACTTCCACAATGATTGAACTAGTTTACAGTCCCACCAACAGTGTAAAAGTTTTCCTATTTCTCCACATCCTCTCCAGCACCTGCTGCTTCCTGACTTTTTAATGATTGTCATTCTAATCGTTGTGAGATTGTTTCTCATTGTGGTTTTGATTTGCATGTCTCTGATGGCCACTGATGGTGAGCATTTTTTCATGTGTTTTTTTGGCTGCATAAATGTCTTCTTTTAAGAAGTGTCTGTTCATGTCCTTCTACCACTTTTTGATAAGGTTGTTTGTTTTTTCTTGTAAATTTGTTTGAGTTCATTGTAGATTCTGGATATTAGCCCTTTGTCAGATGAGTAGGTTGCGAAAATTTTCTCCCATTTTGTAGGTTGCCTGTTCACTCTGCTGGTAGTTTTGTTTTGCTGTGCAGAAGCTCTTTAGTTTAATTAGATCCCATTTGTTAAATCTGGCTTTTGTTGCCATTGCTTTTGGTGTTTTAGACATGAAGTCCTTGCCCATGCCTATGTCCTGAAAGGTAATGCCAAGGTTTTCCTCTAGGGTTTTCATGGTTTTAGGTCTAACGTTTAATTCTTTCGTCCATCTTGAATTAATTTTTTTATAAAGTGTAAGGAAGGGATCCAGTTTCAGCTTTCTACATATGGCTAGCCAGTTTTCCCAGCACCAATTATTAGATAGGGAATCCTTTCCCCATTGCTTGTTTTTCTCAGGTTTGTCAAAGATCAGATAGTTGTAGATATGTGGCGTTATTTCTGAGGGCTCTGTTCTGTTCCATTGATCTATATCTCTGTTTTGGTACCAGTACCATGCTCTTTTGGTTACTGTGGGCTTGTAGTATAGTTTGAAGTCAGGTGTTGTGATGCCTCCAGCTTTGTTGTTTTGGCTTAGGATTGACTTGGTGATGCGGGCTCTTTTTTGGTTCCACATGAACTTTAAAGTGGTTTTCTCCAGTTCTGTGAAGAAAGTCATTGGTAGCTTGATGGCAATGGTATTGAAACTGTAAATTACCTTGGGCAGTATGGCCATTTTCACGATATTGATTCTTCCTGCCCATGAGCATGGAATGTTTTTCCATTTGCTTTTATCCTCTTTTATTTCCTTGAGCAGTGGTTTGTAGTTCTCCTTGAAGAGGTCCTTCATGTTCCTTGTAAGTTGGATTCCTAGGCATTTTATTCTCTTTGGAGCAATTGTGAATGGGAGTTCATTCATGATTTGGATCTCTGTTTGCCTGTTGTTGGTGTATCAAAATGTTTGTGATTTTTGTACATTGATTTTGTATCCTGAGACTTTGCTGAAGTTGCTTATCAGCTTAAGGAGATTTTGGGCTGAGACAATGGGGTTTTCTAGATATGCAATCATGTCGTCTGCAAACAGGAACAATTTGACTTCCTCTTTTCCTAGTTGAATACCCTTTATTTCCTTCTCCTGCCTACTTGCCCTGGCCAGAATTTCCAACACTATGTTGAATAGAAGTGGTGAGAGAGGGCATCCCTGTCCTGTGCCAGTTTTCAAAGAGAATGCTTCCAGTTTTTGTCCATTCAGTATGATATTAGCTGTGGGTTTCTCATAGATAGCTCTTATTATTTTGAGATATGTCCCATCAATACCTAATTTGTTGAGAGTTTTTGGCATGAAGGGTTGTTGAATTTTGTCAAAGGACTTTTCTGCATCTATTGAGATAATCATGTGGTTTTTGTCTTTGGTTCTGTTTATATGCTGGATTACATTTATTGATTTGCATATATTGAACCAGCCTTGCATCCCAGGAATGAAGCCCACTTGATCATGGTGGATAAGCTTTTTGATGTGCTGCTGGATTCGGTTTGTCACTATTTTACTGAAGATTTTTGCATCAATATTCATTAGGTATATTGGTCTAAAATTCTCTTTTTTGGTTGTGTCTCCACTCGGCTTTGGTATCAGGATGATGCTGGCCTCATAAAATGAGTTAGGGAGGATTCCCTCTTTTTCTATTGATTGGAATAATTTCAGAAGGAAGGGTACCATTTCCTCCTTGTACCTCTGGTAGAATTCTGCTGTGAATCCATCTGGTCCTGGACTCTTTTTCGGTGGTAAGCTATAGATTATTGTCACAATTTCAGCTCCTGTTATTGGTCTATTCAGAGATTCAACTTCTTCCTGGTTTAGTTTTGGGAGAGTGTATGTGCTGAGGAATTTGTCCATTTCTTCTAGATTTTCTAGTTTATTTTCGTAGAGGTATTTGTAGTATTCTCTGATGGTAGTTTGTATTTGTGTGGGAACCGTGGTGCTATCCCCTTTGTCATTTTTTATTGTGTCTATTTGATTCTTCTCTGTTTTTTTCTTTATTAGTCTTGCTAGTGGTATATCAATTTTGTTGATCCTTTCAAAAAACCAGCTCCTGGATTCATTAATTTTTTGAAGGGTTTTTTGTGTCTCTATTTCCTTCAGTTCTGCTCTGATTTTAGTTATTTCTTGCCTTCTGCTAGCTTTTGAATGTGTTTGCTCTTGCTTTTCTAGTTCTTTTAATTGTGAAGTTAGGGTGTCAATTTTCGATCTTTCCTGCTTTCTCTTATGGACTTTTAGTGCTATAAATTTCACTCTACACACTGCTTTGAATGCATCACAGAGATTCTGGTACGTTGTGTCTTTGTTCTCGTTGGTTTCAAAGAACATCTTTATTTATGCCTTCATTTTTTTATGTACCCAGTACTCATTCAGGAGCAGGTTGTTCAGTTTCCATGTAGTTGAGCGGTTTTGAGTGAGATTCTTAATACTGAGTTCTAGTTTGATTGCACTGTGATCTGAGAGATAGTTTGTTATAATTTCTGTTCTTGTACATTTGTTGAGGAGAGCTTTACTTCCAAGTGTGTAGTCAATTTTGGAATAGGTGTGGTGCTGAAAAAAAATGTATATTCTGTTGATTTGGGATGGAGAGTTCTGTAGATGTCTATAAGGTCTGCTTGGTGCAGAGCTGAGTTCAATTCCTGGGTATCCTTGTTGACTTTCTGTCTCATTGATCTGTCCAATGTTGACAGTGGGGTGTTAAAGTCTCCCATTATTAATGTGTGGGGGTCTAAGTCTCTTTGTAGGTCTTTCAGGACTTGCTTTATGAATCTGGGTGCTCCTGTATTGAGTGTTTATATATTTAGGATAGTTAGCTCTTCCTGTTGAATTGATCCCTTTACCATTATATAATGGCCTTCTTTGTCGATTTTGATCTTCTTTGGTATAAAGTCCGATTTATCAGAGACTAAGATTGCAATGCCTGCCTTTTTTTGCTTTCCATTTGTTTGGTAGATCTTCCTCCATCCTTTTATTTTGAGCCTATGTGTGTCTCTGCACATTAGAAGGGTTTCCTGAATACAGTACACTGATGGGTCCTGAGTCTTTATCCAATTTGCCAGTCTGTATCTCTTAATTGGAGCATTTAGTCCATTTACATTTAAAGTTAATATTGTTATGTGTGAATTTGATCCTGTCATCATGATGTTAGCTGGTTATTTTGCTCATTAGTTGATGCAGTGTCTTCCTAATCTCGATGGTCTTTATATTTTGGCATGATTTTGCAGTGGCTGGTACCGGTTGTGCCTTTCCATGTTTAGCGCTTCCTTCAGGAGCTCCTTTCGGGCAAGCCTGGTGGTGACAAAATCTCTCAGCATTTGCTTGTCTGTAAAGTATTTTATTTATCCTTCACTTATGAAGCTTAGTGTGGCAGGATATAAAATTCTGGGTTGAAAATTCTTTTCTTTAACGATGTTGAATATTGGCCCCCACTCTCTTCTGGCTTGTAGAGTTTCTGCCGAGAGATCCGTTGTTAGTCTGATGGGCTTCCCTTTGTGAGTATCCCGACCTTTCTCTCTGGCTGCTCTTAACATTTTTTCCTTCATTTCAACTTTGGTGAATCTGACAATTATGTGTCTTGGAGTTGCTCTTCTCGAGGAGTATCTTTGTGGTGTTCTCTGTATTTCCTGAATCTGAATATTGGCCTGCCTTGCTAGATTGGGGAAGTTCTCCTGGATAATATCCTGCAGAGTGTTTTACAACTTGGTTCCATTCTCCTCGTCACTTTCAAGTACACCAATCAGACGTAGATTTGGTCTTTTCACATAGTCCCATATTTCTTGGAGGCTTTGCTCGTTTCTTTTTATTATTTTTTCTCTAAACTTCCCTTCTCACTTCATTTCATTCATTTCATCTTCCATCACTGATACCCTCTCTTCCAGTTGATCGCATCGGTTCCTGAGGCTTCTGCATTCTTCACCTCATTCTCAAGCCTTGGTTTTCAGCTCCATCAGCTCCTTTAAGCACTACTCTGTATTGGTTATTCTAGTTATACATTCTTCTAAATTTTTTTCAAAGTTTTCGACTTCTTTGCCTTTGGTATGAATATCCTCCCGTAGCTCGGAGTAATTTGATCATCTGAAGCCTTCTTCTCTCAACATATCAAAGTCATTCTCCATCCAGCTTTGTTCCATTTCTGGTGAGGAACTGCATTCCTTTGGAGGAGGAGTCGCACTCTGCTTTTCAGAGTTTCCAGTTTTTCTGCTCTGTTTTTACCCCATCTTTGTGGTTTTATCTATTTTTGGTCTTTGATGATGGTGATGTACAGATGGGTTTTTGGTGTGGATGTCCTTTTTGATTGTTAGTTTTCCTTCTAACAGACCAGACCCTCAGTTGCAGGTGTGTTGGAGTACCCGGCCATGTGAGGTGTCAGTCTGCCCCTGCTGAGGGCTGCCTGCCAGTTAGGCTGCTCAGAGGTCATGGGTCAGGTACCCACTTGAGGAGGCAGTCTGCCCATTCTCAGATCTCCAGCTGTGTGTTGGGAAAGCCACTGCTCTCTTCAAAGCTGTCAGACAGGGACATTTATGTCTGCAGATGTTACTGTTGTCTTTTTGTTTGTCTGTGCCCTGACCCCAGATGTGGAGCCTACAGAGGCAAGCAGGCCTCCTTGAGCAGTGGTGGACTCCACCCAGTTCGAGCTTCCAGGCTGCTTTGTTAACATTGCTTTGTTAGGCAATGGCGGGCGCCCCTCCCCAAGCCTCACTGCGGCCTTGTAGTTTGAACTCAGACTGCTGTGCTAGCAATTAGTGAGACTCCGTGGGCAAGGGACACTCTGATCCAGGTGTGAGATATAATGTCCTGGTGCACCGTTTTTTAAGCCTGTTGGAAAAGTGCATTATTCGGGTGGTAGTGACCCGATTTTCGAGGTTACCTCTGTCACCCATTTCTTTGACTTAGGAAGGGTAACTCTCTGACCCCCTGCACTTCCCGAGTGAGGCAATGCCTCACTCTTCTTCAGCTTGTTCACGTTGTGCGCACCCACTGACCTGCGCCCACTCTCGGGCACTCCCAAGTGAGATAAACCTGGTACCTCAGATGGAAATGCAGAAATCACCCGTCTTCTGATCACGCTGGGAGCTGTGGACTGGAGCTGTTCCTATACGGCCGTCTTGGCTCCCCAGGCCTGTGTCTAGTTTTTATGTGAAAATATTTACTTTTTCACCGTAGGCATCAAAGTGCTCCAAATATCCACCTGCAGATTCTACAAAAAGAGTGTTTCAAAACTGCTCTATCAAAAGAAAGGTTCAACCCAGTGAGATGAATGCACACATCACAAAGAAGTTTCTGAGAATGCTTCTACCTAGTTTTAATGTGAAGTTATTTTCTTTTACTCGACAGGCCTCAAAGTACTCCAAATATCCAATTGCAGATTCTACAAAAAGTGTGTTTCAAAACTGCTCTATCAAAAGGGATGTTTAACTCTGTGAGTTGACTGCACACATCATAAAGAAGTTTCTGAGAATACTTCTGCTAGATTTTATGCGAAGATATTTCCTTGTCCACTGTATGCCTCAAAGCATTCCAAATATCCACTGGGAGATCCTACAAAAAGAGTGCTTCAAAACTGCTCTATCAAAAGAATGTTTCACCTCTGTGATTCGAATGCACACATCACAAATTAGTTTCTGAGAATGCTTCTATCTAGTTTTTATGTGAAGATATTTCCCTTTCCACCATATTCCTCTAAGTGCTCCAAGTATCCAAATGCAGATTCTACAAAAAGTGTGTTTCAGATCTGCTTTATGAAAAGAAACGTTCAACTCCATGAGTTGAATGCACACATCACAAAGTAGTTTGTGGGAATGCTTCTGTCTAGTTTTTATGTGAAGATATTTCCTTTTCCACCATAGGCCTATAAGCACTCCAAATATCCACTTGCAGATTCTACAAAAAGAGTGTTTCAAAACTGTTCTATCAAAAGGAAGGTTCAACTCTGTGAGTTTAATGCTAACATCAAAAACAAGTTTCTGAGAATGCTTCTGTCTAGTTTTATGTGAAAACATTTCCTTTTCCACCATAGTCATCAAAGCGCTCCAAATATCCACTTGCAGATTCTACAAAAAGAGTGTTTCAAAACTGTTCTATCAAAATGAAAGTTCAACTCTGTGAGTTGAATGCATACATCAAAAAGAAGTTTCTGAGAATGCTTCTGTCTAGTTTTTATGTGAAGATATTTCCTTTTCCACAATACGCCTCAAAATGCTCCAAATATCCACCGGTAGATTCCACAAAAAGAGTGTTTGAAAACTCTTCTATCAAAAGAAAGGTTCAACTCTGTAGGTTGAATGCACACATCACAAAGAAATTTCTGAGAATGCTTCTGTCTGGTTTTCATACAAAGATATTTCCATGTCCAGAGTAGGCCCCAAAGCGTTCAAACTATCCACTTGCAGATTCTCCAAAAAGAGTGTTTCATAACTGCCCTGTCAAAAGGAAGTTTCAACTCTGTGAGTTGAATGCACACATTACAAAGAAGTTTCTGAGAATGCTTCTGTGTAGTTTTAATATGAAGATATTACATTTCCACTGTAGGCTTCAAATCACTGCAAATATGCACTTGCAGATTCTATTAAAAGAGTGTTTCAAAACTGCTCTAACAAAAGAAATGTTCAACTGTGTGAGTTGAATGCACACATCACAAAGAAGTTTCTGAGAATGCTTCTGTTTAGTTTTTATATGAAGATATTTGCTTTTCTTACAAATTCATCAAATCACTCCCAATATGCACTTGCAGATTCTACAAAAGGAGGGTTTCAAAACTGCTTTATCAAAAGAAAAGTTCAGCTCTGTGAGTTGAATGAACACTTCACAAAGTACGTTCTGAGAATGCTTCTGTTTAGTTTTTATATGAAGAAATTTCCTTTTCAAATGTAGGCCTCAAAGCGTTCCAAATATCCGCTTGCACTTTCTACAACAAGAGTGTTTCAAAACTTCTCTATCAAAAGAAATGTTCAACTCTGTGAGTTGGATGCACACATCACAAAGAAGTTTCTGAGAATGCTTCCTTCCAGTTTCTATGTGAAGATATTTCCTTTTCGACCATAGGCCTCAAATCGCTCCAAATATCCACTTCCAGATTCTACAAAAATAGTTTTTCAGAACTGGTGTATCAAACGAAAGGTTCACATCTATGAGTTGAATGCACACGTTACAAAGAAGTTTCTGATAATGCTTCTCTCTAGTTTTTATGTGAAGATATTTCCTTTTCCTCTGTAGGCCTCAAAACACTGCAAATATTCACTTGCAGATTCTACAAAAAGAGGGTTTCAAAACTGCTCTATTAAAAGAAAGGATCAACTCTGTGAATAGAAAGCATACATCACAAAGAAGTTTCTGAGAATTTTTCTGTCTAGTTTTTATGTGAAGATATTTTGTTTTCCACCATAGGCTTCATGGCACTACAAATATCCACTTGCAGATTCTACAAAAAGAGAGTTTCAAAACTGCTCTATCATAAGGAAATTTCAGCTCTGTTAGTTGAATATGCACATCTCAAACTAGTTTCTGAGAATGCTTCTGTCTAGTTTTTATGTGAAGATATTTCCTTTTCCAATGTAGGCCTCAAAGTGCTCCAAATATTCACTTGCAGATTCTACAAAAAGAGTGTTTCAAACTGCTCTATCAAAAGAAAACTTCAGCCATGTGAGTTGAATGCACGTACCACATATCAGTTTCGAGAAGTCTTCTGAGTAGTTTTTATGTAAAGATATTTCCTTTTCCACCGTAGGCCTCAAGATGCTCCAAATATCCACATGTAGATACTTCAAAAAGAGTATTTCAAAACTGCTCTATGATGGACAATGTTCAACTCTGTGAGTTGAATGCACCAACACAAAGAAGTTTCTGAGTATCCTTCTGCCTAGTTTTTATGTGAAGATATTTCCTTTTCCAACATAGGCCTAAGAGCACTACAGATATCCACTTGCAGATCCCATAAAAAGAGTGTTTCAAAACTACTCTCTCAAAAGAAGGGTTAAATTCTCGGAGTTGAATGTGCATATCACAAAGAAGTTTCTGAGAATGGTTCTGTCTAGTTTTTATGTGAAGTTATTCTCTTTTGCTCAGTAGGCCTCAAGGCACTCCAAATATCCACTTGCAGATTCTACAAGAATAGTGTTTCAAAAATGCACTATCGAAAGAATGGCACAAATTTGTGAGTTGAATGCACATATCACATAGAAGATTCTGAGGATGATTCTCTCTAGCATTTATGTGAAGATATCTTCTTTTCCACTGTATGCCTCTAGGCAGTTCAAATATCCACTTGCAGATTTTACAAAAAGAGTGTTTCAAAACTGCTCTAGCAAAAGGAAAGTCCAGCTCTGTGAGTTGAATGTGCACATCACAAAGATGTTTCCGATAATGCTTCTTTCTAGTTTTTATGTGATGATATTTCCTTTTCCACCGTAGACCTCAAGGCACTCCAAATATCAACATGTAGATTCTACAAAAAAAGTGTTTCAAAGCTGCTCTGTCAAAAGGAAATTTCAGCACTGTGAGTTGAATTTGCACATCACAAAGAAGTTTTGGAGAATGCTTCCGTCTGATTTTTATGTGAAGATATTTCCTTTTCCACCATAGGCCTCAAAGCGCTCCAAATATCCACTTGCAGATTATACAAAAAGAGTGTTTCAAAACTGATCTATCAAAACAAAGGTTCAGCTCTGTGAGGTGAGTGCATGCATCACAAAGAAGTTTCTGAGAATGCTTCTGTCTAGTTTTTATATGAAGATATTTCCTTTTCAACCATAGGCCTCAACCGCTCCAAATATCCATTTGCAGATTTTACAAAAAGTGTGTTTCAAAACTGACCTATCAAAAGAAAGTCTCAACTCTGTGAGTTGAAAGCACACATCACATAGAAGTTTCTGAGAATGCTTCTGTCAAGTTTTCATGAGAAGATATTGCCATTTCCACCATAGGCCTCAAGACGCTCCAAATATCCAATTGCAGATTCTACAAAAAGAGTGTTTCAAAACTGCTCTATCAAAAGGAGGGTTCAACTCTGTGAGTTGAATGCACACATCACAAAGTAGTTTCTGAGAATTCTTCCGTCTAGTTTTCACGTGAAGGTATTTCCTTTTCCACGGTAGGCCTCAACGTGCTCCAAATATCAACTTGCAGATCCTACAAAAAGAGGGTCTCAAAACGTCTCTATCTAAAGAAATGTTGAACACTGTGAGTTGAATGCACACATCACAAAGAAGATACTGAGAGTGCTTCTGTCTAGTTTTTATGTTAAGATATTTCCTTTTCCACTGTAGGCCACAAATCACTCCAAATATCCACTCCTGCTGATTCCACAAAATTAGTGTTACATAACTGGTGTATAAAAGAATGGTTCATCTGTGTAAGTTGAATGCACACATCACAAAGAAGATTCTGAGAAAGGTTTTGTCTATTTTTTATTTGAAGATATTTTCTTTTACACCGTAGACCTGAAGGCACTCCAAATATCCACATGCACGTTCTACCAAAGAGTGTTTCATAACTGGTCTATCAAAAGAAGTGTTCAACTCTGTTAGTTGAATGTACACAGCCCAAAGAAGATTCTGAGAATGCTTCTGTCTACTTTTGATGTGAAGATATATCCTTTTCCACCATAGGCCTCAAAATGCTCCAAATATCCACTTGCAGATTCTACAAAACGAGTGTTTCAAAACTGGTCTATCAAAAGAAAAGTTCAACTCTGTGAGTCGAATGCACATATCACAAAGGATTTTCTGAGAATGCTTCTGTTTAGTTTTTATATGAAGATATTTTCTTTTGAACAATAGGCCTCAAACGTCCAAATATCCACTTGCAGATTCTACAAAAAGAGGGTTTCAAAACTAATCTATCAAAAGAAAGCTTCAACTCTGTATCTTGAATGGACACATCACAAAGAAGTTTCTGTGAATGATTCTGTCTAGTTTTAATGAGAAGATATTTCCTTTTCCACTATAGGCCATAAAGCCCTCAAAATATCCATTTGCAGGTTGTACAAAGGAGTGTTTCAAAACTGCTCTATCAAAAGAAGGTTCAACTCCGTGAGTTGAATGCACACATCACCAAGAAGTTTCTGAGAATGCTTCTGTCTTGTTTTTATGTGAAGATATTTTCTTTTCCACCATAGATCCTAAAGTGCTCCAAATATCCACTTGAAGATTCTACAAAAGAGTGTTTCAAAACTGCTCTATCAGAAGGAAATTTCAGCTCTGTGAGTTGAATATGCACATCACAAAGAAGTTTCTGGGAATGCTTCTTTCTGGTTTTTATGTGAAGATATTTCCTTTTTCACCGTAGGCCTCAAAGCGCTCCAAATAACCAATTGCAGATTCTATCAAAAGGGTGTTTCAAAACTGCTTTATCAAAAGGAAACTTCAGCTCTGTTATTTGGATGCACATATCACAAAGAAGATTCTGAGAATGCTTCTGTCTATTTTTTATGTGAAGATATTTCCTTTTTCACCGTAGGCCTCAAAGCGCTCCAAATAACCAATTGCAGATTCTATCAAAAGGGTGTTTCAAAACTGCTTTATCAAAAGGAAACTTCAGCTCTGTTATTTGGATGCACATATCACAAAGAAGATTCTGAGAATGCTTCTGTCTATTTTTTATGTGAAGATATTTCCTTTTCCACCGTAGACCTCAAGGTGCTCTAAATAACCACTTGCAGATTCTACAAAAAGAGTGTTTCAAAACTGCTCTATCATAAGGAATGTTCAACTCTGTGAGTTGAATGCACACATCAAAATGATGTTTCTGAGAATGATTCTGTCTTGTTTTAATTTGAATATATTTCCTTACCCATGTTAGGCCTCAAAGAACTCCAAATATCCTATTGCAGGTTCTACAAAAAGAGTGTTTCAAACTGCTCTATCAAAAGGAAGGTTCATATCTGTGAGTTGAATGCACACATCACAAAGAATTTTCTGAGAATATTTCTGTCTAGTTTTTATATGAAGATATTTCCTTTACCACCGTAGGCCTCAAATTGCTCCAAATATCCACTTGCAATTTCTACAAAAAGAGGGTTTAAAAACTGCTCTATCAAAAGGAATGTTCAACTCTGTGAGTTGAATGCACACATCACAAAGCAGTTTCTGAAAGCGCTTCTGTCTTGAATTTATATGAAGATATTTCCTTTTCCACCATAGGTCTCAAAGCGCTCACAATATGCACTTGCAGATTATACCAAAAGAGTGTTTCCGAGCTGGTGTATCAAAAGAATGATTCCTCTCTGTGACTTGAATACACACATCACAAAGAAGTTTCTGAGAATTTTTTTGCCTACTGTTTATGTGAGGATATGTTGTTTTCCACTGCAGGCTTCATGACGCTCCAAATATCCACCTGCTGATTCAACAAAAAGAGTGTTTCAAAAATGCTCTATCAGGAGGATAGTTCAGTTCAGTTAATTGAATATGCACATCACAAAGAAGTTTCTGAGAATGCTTCTGTCAAGTTTTTTTGTGAAGACATTCCCTTTTCCAACACAGGCCTCAAGGCACTCCTAATATCCACTTCCAGATTCTCTAAAAGGATTGTTTCAAAAATGCTCTATCAAAAGGAAAGTTTAGCTCTGTGAGTAGAATGCAAACATCACAAAGAGGTTTCTGAGAAATTTTCTGTCTGGTTTTTATGTGAAGATATTTCCTTTTCCACCGTAGGTCTCAAGGCGCCCAATTATCCATATGTATATTCAACAAAAAGAGTGTTTCAAAACTGCTGTATCAAAGGAAATGTTCAACTCCTTAAGTTGAATGCACACATCACAAAAAAGTTTCTGAGAATCCTTCCGTCTTGTTTTTATGTGAAGATATTTCCTTTTCCACCATAGGCCTCAAAATGCTCCAAATATGCACTTGCAGATACTTCAAAAAGAGTGTTTCAGAACTGTTGCATTGAAAGAATGGTTTATCTATGTAAATTGAATGCACACTTCACAAAGAATTTCCTGAGAATTCTTCTGTCTAGTTTTTATGTGAAGATATATCCTTTTCCACGAGAGGCCTAAAAGCACTAAAAATATCCACTTCAGATCCTACAAAAAGAATGTTTCAGAACTGCTCTATGAAAAGAAAAGTTCAACTCTGTGAGTTGAATGCACACATCACAAATAAGTTTCTGAGAATGCTCCCGTCTAATTTTTATGTGAAGATATTTCCTTTTCCACCATAGGCCTCCAAGCGCTCAAAGTATCCACTTGGAGATTCTACAAAAAGAGTGTTTCAAAACTAATCTTTAAAAAGAAAAGTTCAAATCTGTGAGTTGAATGCACAAATCACAAAGAAGTATCTGAGAATTCTTCTGTCTAGGTTTTATGTGAAGATATTTCCTTTTCCACCATAGCCTCAAAGCATTCCAAATATCCATGTGCAGATCCTATAAAAAGGGTGTTTCCAAACTGCTTTCTCAAAAGAAAGGTTCAATTCTCTGAGTTGAATGTGCATATCACAAAGAAGTTTATGAGAAAGCTTCTCTCTAGTTTTTATGTGAAGATATTTCCTTTTCCAGCGTAGGCCTCAAACTTCTCGAAATATCCACTTGCAGATTTTACAAAAAGAGTGTTTCAAAACAGCTATATCAAAAGAATGGTTTAGCTCTGTGAGTTCAATGCACACATCACAAAGAAGTTTCTGAGTTTGCTTCTGTCTAGTTTTTATGCTAAGACATTTCCTTTTCCACCGTATGCCTGGAAGTGCTCCAAATCTCCTCTTCCAGATTATAAAAAAAATAGTGTTTCAAAACTGCTCTCTCAATAGGAAGATTCAACTCTGTGAGTTGAATGCACGCATCACAAAGAAGTTTCTGAGAATGCTTCTGACTAATTTTTATGATAATATATTTCCTTTCCTACCTTAGGCCTCAAAGTGCTCCAAATATCCACTTACAGATTCAACAAAAAGTGTGTTTCAAAACTGCTCTTTCAAAAGGAAGGTTCAACTCTGTGAGTTAAATGCACACACACATCACATACAAGTTTCTGAGAATGCTACTGTCTAGTTTTTATGTTAAGATATTTCCTTTTCCACTGTAGGCCTCGAGGCACTCCAAATATCCACTAGCAGATTCTACAAAAAGAGTGTTTTAAAACTGCTCTATCGAAAGGAATGTACAGCTCTGTGAGTTGAATGCACACATCACAAAGAAGTTTTGGAGAATGCTTCTGTCTAGTTTTTACGTGAAGATATTACCTTTTCCACTACAGGCCTCAAAACGCTCCAAATATCCACTTGCAGATTCTACAAAAAGAGGGTATCAAAACTGGTCTTTCAAGAGAAACATTAAACTCTGTGAGTTGAAAGCACACATCACAAAGAATTTTGTGAGAATGCTTCTGTCTAGTTTTTATATGAAGATTTTTCCTTTTCAACCATATCCTCAAATGCTACAAATATCCACTTTCAGATTCCACAAAAAGAGTGTTTCAAAGCTGCTCTATCAAAAGAAAGGTTCAACTCTGTAAGTTGAATGGACACATCACAAAAACGTTTGAGAGAATGCTTCTGTCTAGTTTTCATCTTAAGATATTTCCTTTTCCACCATAGACGCAAATCGCTCAAAATATCCTCTTACAGATACTACAAAAAGAGTGTTTCTAACCTGCTCTATCAAAATGAAGGTTCAACTCTGTGAATTGAATGCACACATTACAAAGAAGATTCTGATAATGCTTCTGTCTAGTTCTTATGTGATGATATTTCCTTTTCATCCATAGACATCAAAGTGCTCAAATTATCCAATTAAACAATCTAAAAAAATAATTTTTCAAAACTGCTGTATCAAAAGTGAGTTTCAACACTGTGTGTTGAATGCACATGACACAAAGCAGTTTCTGAGAATCCTTCCATCTAGTTTTTTGTGAAGATATTTCCTTTTCCACCGTAGGCCTCAAAGCTTTTCAAATATCCAATTGCAGATACTACAAATACAGTCTTTCAGAACTGGTGTATCAAAAGAATGCTTCAGCTCTATGGGTTGAATGTACACATCACAAACAAGTTTCTGAGAATGCTTCTGTTTAGTTTTTATATGAAGATATTTCCTTTTCAACCAAAGGCCTCAAAGCGCTCCAAATATCCACTTGCAGATTCTACTAAAAGAGTGTTTCAACACTGCTCTATCAAAAGGAAGGTTCAACTCTGTGAGTTGAATGCACATATTACAAAGAAGTTTTTGAGAATGCCTCTGTCTAGTTTTTATATGAAGATATTTTCTTTTCCACCACAGGCTTCACAATGCTCCAAATATCCACTTGCAATTTCTACAAAAAGAGTGTTTCAGAACTGTTGTATCAAAAGAATGGTTAACCTCTGTGAGTTGAATGCACACATCACAAAAAAGTTTCTGAGAATTCATCTGTCTAGTTTTCATGTGAAGATATTTAATTGTCCACCATAGGACGCAAAGCGCTCCATATATCCACTGGCAGATTCTACAAAAGGAGTGTTTCAAAACTGCTGTAACAAAAGAAATGTTCAGCCCTGTGAGATGAATGCACACATCACAAAGAAGTTTCTGACAATGTTTCTGTCTAGTTTTAATGTGAAGATGTTTCCTTTTCCACCGTAGGCCTCAAAGCGCTCCAAATATCCACTTGCATATTCTCCAAAAAGAATGTTCCATAACTGCTCTACCAAAAGGAAGTTCAACGCTGTGAGTTGATTGCACACATCACAAGAAAGTTTCTGAGAATGCTTCTGTATAGTTTTTACTGAAGTTATTTCCTTTTCCACTGTAGGTGTAAAAGAGCTCCAAATATCCACTTGCAGATTCTAAAAAAAGAGTGTTCCAGAACTGTTCTATCAAAAGGAAGGTTCAACTCTTTGAGTTGAAGCACACTTCAAAAAGAAGTTTCTGAGAATGCTTCTGTCTAGTTTTCATGTGAAAATGTTTTCTATTTCACAATAGGCATCAAAGCACTCCAAATATTAACCAGAATATTCTACAAAAAGAATGTGTCAAAACTGCTCTATCAAAACAAAGTTTCAACTCCTTGAGTTTGAATGCACATATCACAAAGAAACTACTAAGAATGCTTCTATCTAGTTTTTATGTGAAGGTATTTCCTTTTCCACCATAGGCCTCAAAACACACAAAATACGCACTTGCAGATTCTACAAAAAGTGTGTTTCAAAGCTGGCCTATCAAAACGCAGGTTCAAATCTGGAGTTGAATGAACACATGACAAAGAAGTTTCTGAGAATTCTTCTGTCTAGTTTTTATATGAAGATATTTCCTTCTCCACCATTGTCATCAAAGCACACCGAATATCAAATTGCAGATTCTACAAAAAGCGTGTTTCAAAACTGTTCTATCAGAAGGAATGTTCAACACTGTCCGTTGAATGCACACATCACAAAGAAGTTTAAGATAATGCTTCTGTATAGTTTTCATGGGAAGATATTTCCTTTGCCACCGTAGGCCTCAAAGTGCTCCAAATATCCACTTGCAGATTGTACAAAAAGAGCATTTCAAAACTGCTCTATCAAAAGATAGGCTCAATTCTGTGAGTTGAAAGCACACATCACAAAGAAGTTTCTAAGAATACTCCCGTCTACCTCTTATGTGAAGCTATTTCCTTTTCCAGCGTAGGCCTCAAAACACTCAAAATACACACTTGCAGATTCTACAAAAAGAGTGTTTCAAAACTGCTCTATCAAAAGGAAGATTCAACGCTTTCAATGCACATTTCACAAATAAGTTTCTGAGAATTCTTCTGTCTAGTTTTTACTGACGTTCTTTCCTTTTCCACCATAGGCCTCAAAGCGTTCAAAATATCCACTTGCAGATTCTACAAAAAGAGTGTTTCACAACTGTTCTATCAAAAGGAAGGTTCAACTCTATGAGTTGAATGCACACTTCACAAAGTAGTTTCTGAGAATGCTTCTGTCTAGTTTTTATGTGAAGATATTTCCTTTTTTACCATAGGCCTCAAAGTGCTCCAAAAATCCACTTGCACATTTTAAAAAAAGAGTGTTTTAAAACTGCTCTATCAAAAGGAAGATTCAGCTCTGTGAGTTCAATGCACACATCACAAAGAAGATGCTGAGAATTCTTCTATCTAGTTTTTATGTGAAGATAATTCCTTTCAGACCATAGGCCTCATAACACTGCAAGTATCCACTTGCAGATACTACAAAAATAGTGTTTCAAAGCTGCCCTATCAAAAGGAAGGTTTAACTCTTTGTATTGAATGCACACATTGAAAAGAAATTTCTGAGAATGCTTCTGTCTAGTTTTTATGTGAAGATATTTCCTTTTCCACCAAAGGACTCAAATCGCTCCAAATATCAACCTGCAGATACTTCAAAAAGAGTGTTTCAGTACTGCTCTATCAAAAGGAAGGTTCAACTCTCTGCGTTGAATTCACACATCATAAAGAAGTTTCTGACAATGCTTCTGTTTAGTTTTTATGTGAAGATATTTCCATTTCTTCCATAGACCTCAAATCGATTGAAATATCCACCTGCAGATTCTACAAAAAGAGTATTTCAAAACTGCTCTATCAAAAGGAAGTTTCCACTCTGCGAATTGAATGCTCACAACCAAAGTAGTTTCTGAAAATGCTTCTGTCTAATTTTTATGTGAAGATATTTCCTTTTCCACTGTTGGCCTCAAATTGCTCCAAATATCCACTTGCAGATTCTACAAAAAGAGTGTTTCAGAACTGCTCTATCAAAAGGAAGGTTCAATGCTGTGACTTGAATGCACTCATCACAAAGTAGTATCTGAGACAGCATCTGGCTATTTTTTACTGAGTTTATTTCCTTTTCCACCGTAGGCCTCAAAACGCTCCAAATATCCACCTGCAGATTCTACAAAAAGAGTTTTTCAGAACTGTTCTATCAAAAGGAAGCTTCAGCTCTGTCAGTTGAATTCACACATCACAAAGAAGTTTCTGAGAATTCCTCTGTCTGGTTTTATGTGAAGATACTTCGTTTTCCAATGTAGGCCACAAAGCACTGCAAATATCCACTTGCAGATTTCACAAAAAGAGTGTTTCAAAACTGCTGCATGAAAAGGAAGGTTCAACTCTGTGGGTTGAATGCACACGCAAAAAAGAAGTTTCTGAGAATGCTTCTGTCTTGTTTTTATGTGAATATATTTCCTTTTCCACCATAGGCCTCAAAGCGCTCCAAGTATCCGCTTGCAGATTATACAAAAAGAGTGTTTCAAAACTGGTCTATCAAAACACAGGTTCAACTCTGGAGTTGAATGCACACATCACAAATGTGATTCTGAGAATTCTTCTGTCTAGTTTTTATATGAAGATATTTCCTTCTCCACCATAGTCATCATAGTGCTCCAAATATCCACTTGCAGATTCTATGAAAAGCGTGTTTCAAAACTGTTCTATCAAAAGGAAGGATCAATTCTGTGAGTTGAATGCACACATCACAAAGGAGTTTCTGAGAATGCTTCTTTCTAGTTTTTATGGGAAGATATTTCCTTTTCCAAAAGAGTGTTTCAATAATGCTCCACCAAAGTAAAGTTCATCTCTGTGAGCTGAATGCAAACATCACAAAGAAGTTTCTGAGAATGCTTCTGTCTAGGTTTTATGTGATCATTCTTCGTTTTCCACCTTAGGCCTCAAACTGCTCCAAATATCCACTGGCGGACTCCACAATAAGAGTGTTTTGAAACTGCTCTATAAAAAGCAAGGTTCAAATCTCTGAGTTGAATGCTCACATCCCAAAGAAGTTTCTGATTTTCTTGTAAATTTGTTTGAGTTCATTGTAGATTCTGGATATTAGCCCTCTGACAGATGAGTAGGTCGCGAAAATTTTCTCCCATTTTACAGGTTGCCTGTTCACTCTAGTGGTTTTTTCTTTTGCTGTGCAGGAGCTCTTAGGTTTTATTAGATCCCATTTGTCAAGTTTGGCTTTTGTTGTCATTGCTTTTGGTGTTTTACACATGAAGTCCTTGCCCATACCTTTGTGCTGAAGGGTATTGACTAGGTTTTCTTCTAGGGTTTTTATGGTTTTAGGTCTAACATTTAAGTCTTTAATCCATCTTGAATTGATTTTTGTATAAGATGAAAGGAAGGCATCCAGTTTCAGCTTTCTACATATGGCTGGCCAGTATTCCCAGCACTATTTGTTAAATAGGGAATCCTTTCCCCATTGCTTCTTTTTCTCAGGTTTGTCAAAGATCAGATAGTTGTAGATATGTGGCGTTATTTCTGAGGGCTGTGTTCTGTTCCATTGATCTATATCTCTGTTTTGATACCAGTATGATGCTGTTTTGGTTACTGTAGCCTTGTAGTATAGTTTGAAGTCAGGTGTTGTGACGCCTCCAGCTTTGTTCTTTTGGCTTAGGATTGACTTGGCGATGCGGGCTCTTTTTTGGTTCCATGTGAACTTTAAAGTAGTTTTGTCCAATGCTGTGAAGAAAGTCATTGGTAGTTTAATGGGGATGGCATTGAAACTGTAAATAACCTTGGACAGTAGAGCGATTTTCATGATATTGATTCTTCCCACCCATGAGCATGGAATGTTCTTCCATTTGTTTGTATCCTCTTTTATTTCCTTGAGCAGTGGTTTGTAGTTCTCCTTGAAGAAGTCCTTCACGTCCCTTATAAGCTGGATCCCTAAGTATTTTATTCTATTTGAAGCAATTGTGAATGGGAGGTCACTCATGATTTGGATCTCTGTTTGTCTGTTGCTGGTGTATAAAAATGCTTGATTTTTGTAAATTGATTTTGTTTCCTGAGACTTTGCTGAAGTTGCTTATCAGCTTAAGGAGATTTTGGGCTGAGTTGATGGGGTTTTCTAGATATACAAACATGTTATCTGCAAACAGGGACAATTTGACTTCCTCTTTTCCTAATTGAATTGCCATTATTTCCTTCTCCTGCCTAATTGCCCTGGCCAGAACTTCCAACACTATGTTGAATAGGAGTGGTGAGAGAGGGCATCCCTGTCTTCTGCCAGTTTTCAAAGGGAATGCTTCCAGTTTTTGCCCATTCCGTATGATATTGGCTGTGGGTTTGTCATATAAAGCTCTTACTATTTTGAGATATGTCCCATCAATACCTAATTTATTGAGAGTTTTTGGCATGAAGAGTTGTTGAATTTTGTCAAAGGCCTTTTCTGCATCTATTGAGATAATCATGTGGTTTTTGTCTTTGGTTCTGTTTATATGCTGGATTACATTTATTGATTTGCATATATTGAATCAGCCTTGCATCCCAGGGATGAAGCCCACTTGATCATGGTGGATAAGTTTTTGATGTGCTGCTGGATTCTGTTTGCCAGTATTTTATTGAGGATTTTTGCATCAATGTTCATCAAGGATATTGGTCTAAAATTCTCTTTTTTGGTTGTGTCTCTGCCCGGCTTTGGTATCAGGATGATGCTGGCCTCATAAAATGAGTTAGGGAGGATTCCCTCTTATTCTACTGATTGGAATAGATTCTGAAGGAATGGTACCAGTTCCTCCTTGTACCTCTTGTAGAATTTGGCTGTGAATCCATCTGGTCCTGGACTCTTTTTGGGTGGTAAGCTATTGATTATTGCCACAATTTCAGAGCCTGTTATTGGTGTATTTACAGATTCAACTTCCTCCTGGTTCAGTCTTGTGAGAGTGTATGCATCGAGGAATTTATCCATTTCTTCTAAATTTTCTAGTTTATTTTCATAGAGGTATTTGTAGTATTCTCTGATGGTAGTTTGTATTTCTGTGGGATCAGTGGTGATATCCCATTTATCATTTTTTATTGCATCTATCTGATTCTTCTCTCTTTTTTTCTTTATTATTCTTGCTAGCGGTTTATCAATTTTGTTGATCTTTTCAAAAAAGCAGCTCCTGGATTCATTAATTTTTTAAAGGGTTTTTTGTGTCTCTATTTCCTTCATTTCTGTTCTGATTTTAGTTATTTCTTGCCTTCTGCTAGCTTTTGAATGTGTTTGCTCTTGCTTTTCTAGTTGTTTTAATTGTGGTGTTAGGGTGTCAATTTTGGATCTTTCCTGCTTTCTCTTGTGGGAACTTAGTGCTATAAATTTCCCTCTACACAAGGCTTTGAATGCATCCCAGAGATTCTGGTATGTTGTGTCTTTGTTCTTCTTGTTTTCAAAGAACATCTTTATTTCTGCCTTCATTTCGTTATCTACCTGGTAGTCATTGAGAAGCAGGTTGTTCAGTTTCCATGTAGTTGAGCAGTTTTGAGTGAGATTCTTAATCCTGAGTTCTAGTTTGATTGCACTGTGATCTGAGAGATAGTTTGTTATAATTTCTGTTCTTTCACTTTTGCTGAGGAGAGCCTTACTTCCAAGTATGTGATCAATTTTGGAATAGGTGTGGTGTGGTGCTGAAAAAAAATGTATACTCTGTTGATTTGGGGTGGAGAGTTCTATAGATGTCTATTAGGTGCGCTTGGCTCAGAGCTGAGTTCAATTCGTGGGTATCCTTGTTGATTTTCTGTCTCGTTGATCTGTCTAATGTTGACAGTGGGGTGTTAAAGTCTCCCATTATTAAAGTGTAGGAGTTTAAGTCTCTTTTTAGGTCACTCAGGACTTGCTTTATGAATCTGGGTGCTCCTGTATTGGGTGCTTATATATTTAGGATAATTAGCTTTTCTTGTTGAATTGATCTCTTTACCATTATGCAATGGCCGTCTTTGTCTCTTTTGATCTTCATTAGTTTAAAGTCTGATTTATTAGATACTAGGATTGCAACCCCTGCATTTTTTTGCTTTCCATTTGCTAAGTAGATCTTCCTCCATCCTTTTATTTTGAGTCTATGTGTGTCTCTGCACGTGAGATGGGATTTCTGAATACAGCACACTGATGGGTCTTGAATCTTTATCCAATTTACCAGTCTGTGTCTTTTAATTGGAGCATTTAGTCTCCCATCAAAAAGAAGTGGGCAAAGGACATGAACAGACACTTCTCAAAAGAAGACTTTAATGCAGCCAAAAAACCCAATGAAAAAATGCTCACCATCAATGGCCATCAGAGAAAAGCAAATCAAAACCACAACGAGATACCATCTCAAACCAGTTAGAATGTCAAACATTAAAAAGTCAGGAAACAAAAGGTGCTGGAGATGATGTGGTGAAATAGGAACACTTTTCCACTGTTGGTGGGACTGTAAACAAGTTCAACCATTGTGGAAGTCAGTGAGGGGATTCCTCAGGGATCTAGAAGTAGAAATACCATTTGACCCAGTCATCACATTACTGGGTATATACACAAAGGACCATAAATCATGCTGCTATAAAAACACATGAACACGTATGTTTATTGTGGCATTACTAACAATAGGAAAGACTTGGAACCAACCGAAATGTCCAACAATGAGAGACAGGATTAAGAAAATGTGGCACATACACACTGTGGAATACTATGCAGCCATGAAAAATGATGAGTTCATGTCCTTTGTAGGGACAGGGATGAAATTGGAAATCATCATTCTCAGTAAACAATCACAAGAACAAAAAACCAAACACCACATATTCAAACTCATAGGTGGGAATTTAACAATGAGAACACATGGACACAGGAAGGGGAACATCACATTCTGGGGACTGTTGTGGGGTCAGGTGAGGGGGAGGGTTAGGATTGGGAGATATACCTAATGCTAGATGAAGAGTTAGTGGGTGCAGCGCACCAGCATGGCACATGTATACGTATGTAACTAACCTGCGCATTGTGCACATGTCCCCTAAAACTTAAAGTATCATAATAATAAATAAAAAACGAAAAGTTTCTGAGAATGCTTCTGTCTAGTTTTTATGTGAAGAAATTTCCATTTCCAGCATAGGCCTCAAAGCACTGCAAATATCCACTTGCAGATTCTACAAACATAGTTTTAAAAAGTGCTCTATCAGAAGGAAGGTTCAACTCTCTGAGTTCAATGCACATATCAAAAAGAAGTTTCTGAGAATGCTTCTGTCTAGGTTTTATGTGAACATATTACTTTTTCCAGCATATGCCTCAAAGCACACCGAATATCCACTTGCAGATTCTACAAAAAGAGTGTTTCAAAACTGCTCTATCAAAAGGAAGGTTCAACACTGTGAGTTGAGTGCACACATCACAAAGAAGTTTCTGAGAATGCGTCTGTGTAGTTTTTATGCCAGATATTTCCTTTTACAGCGTAGGCCTCAAATCGCTCCAAATATCCACTTGCAGATTTTAAAAAAAGAGGGTCTCAAAACTGCTCTATCATAACAAAGGTTCAACTCTGTGAGTTGAATGTACACATCACAAATAAGTTTATGATAATGCTTCTATCTAGTTTTTATGTGAAGATATTTCCTTTTCCAGCATAGGCCTCAAAGCGCTCCAAATATCCACTTGCAGATTCTACAAAAAGAGTGTTTCAAAACTGCTGTAACAAAAGGAAGGCTCAAGTATGTGAGTTGTATGCACATACCACAAAGAAGTTTATGAGAATGTTTCCTTCTAGTTTTTATGTGAAGATATTTCCTTTTCCAGCACAGGTGTCTAAGCGCCCCAAATGTCCACTTTCAGATTCTACAAAAAGCGTGTTTCAAAACTGCTCTATCAAAAGGAATGTTCAACTCTGTCAGTTGAATGCACATATTACAAAGGTGTTCCAGAGAATACTTCTGTCTAGTTTTTGTGTGAAGATATTTCCTTTTCCAGCATTGCTCTCAAAGGGCTCCAAATATCCACTTGCAGATTCTACAAAAAGTGTATCAAAACTGCTCTATCAAAAGGAAGGTGCAACTCTGTGAGGTGGATGCACACATCAAAAAGAAGTTTCTGAGAATGCTTCTGTCTAGTTTTTATGTGAAGATGTTTCTTTTGGCAGCAGAGGTCTCAAGGCGTTCCAAATATACACTGACAGATTCTACAAAAAGAATGATTCAAAACTACTCTATCAAAAGGAATGTCCAACTCTGTGAGTTGAATGCACAAATCACAAGAAGTTTCCGAGAATGCTTCTGTCTGGTATTTATGTGAAGATATTTCCTTTTCCAGCATAGGCTCAAAGCGCTGCAAATATCCAATTACAGATTATACAAAAACAGTGTTTCACAACTGCCCTAGCAAAAGGAAGGTTCAACTCTGTGAGTTGAACACACACATCACAAATAAGATTCTGAGAATGCTTCTGTCTAGTTTTTATGTGAAGATATTTCCTTTTCCAGCATAAGCCTCAAGGCACTCCAAATATCCACTTACAGAATATACAAAAGAGTGTGTAGAAACTCCTCTACCAAAAGGAAGCTCCAACTCTGTGAATTGAATGCACACATCACAAAGAAGTGCCTGAGAATGCTTCTCTCTAGTTTTTATGTGAAGATATTTCCTTTTACAGTATAGGCCTGAAAGCACTCCAAATATCCACTTGCAGATTCTACAAAAAGAGTGTTTCAAAAGTACTCTATCAAAATGAAGGTTCAACTCTGTGAGCTGGATGCACACATCACAAAGAAGTTTCTCTGAATTCTTTTGTCTAGTTTTTACGTGAAGATATTTCCTTTTCCAGCATAGGCCTCAAATGGCTCCAAATATCCACTTGCAGATTCTGCGAAAAGAGTGTTTCAAAACTGCTTTATCAAAAGCAAGGGTCAACTCTGTGAGTTGAATGCACACATCACAAAGAAGCTTCTGAGAATGCTTTTGTCTAGTTTTTATGTGAAGATATTTCCTTTTCCTGCAATGGCCTCAAAGCACTCCAAATATCCACTTGCAGATTCTAAAAAAAGAGTATTTCAATACTGCTCTATTGAAAGGAAGGTTTAACTCTGTGACTTGAATGCACACATCACAGAGAAGTTTCTGAGAATGCTTCAGTCTAGTTTTTATGTGAAGATATTTCCTTTTCCAGCATAGGTGTCTAAGCGCTCCAAATGTCCACTTTCAGATTCTACAAAAAGTGTGTTTCAAAACTGCTCTATCAAAAGGAATGTTCAACTCTGTCAGTTGAATGCACATATTACAAAGGTGTTCCAGAGAATACTTCTGTCTAGTTTTTGTGTGAAGATATTTCCTTTTCCAGCATTGCCCTCAAAGGGCTCCAAATATCCACTTGCAGATTCTACAAAAAGTGTATCAAAACTGCTCTATCAAAAGGAAGGTGCAACTCCGTGAGGTGGATGCACACATCAAAAAGAAGTTTCTGAGAATGCTTCTGTCTAGTTTTTATGTGAAGATGTTTCTTTTAGTAGCAGAGGTCTCAAGACGTTCCAAATACACACTGGCAGATTCTACAAAAAGAATGATTCAAAACTACTCTATCAAAAGGAATGTCCAACTCTGTGAGTTGAATGCACACATCGCAGAGAAGTTTCTGAGAATGCTTCAGTCTAGTTTTTATGTGAAGATATTTAGTTTTCCAGCACAGGCCCCAAAGCAGTCCAAATTTCCACTTTCAGATTTTACAAAAAGAGGGTTTCAATACTGTTCTATCAAAAGGAAGGTTCAATGCTGTGAATTGAATGCACATATCACCAGGAATTTTTTGAGAATGCATCTTTCTAGTTTTTATGTGATGATATTTCCTTTTCCAACACAGGCCTCGAAGCATTCCAAATATCCACCTGCAGATTCTAAAAAAAAGAGTGTTTCAAAACTGCTCTATCAAAAGAAAGCTTCAACTCTGTGATTTCAATGCACACATCAAAAGGAAGTTTCTGAAAATGCCTCTGTCTATTTTTTCTGTGAAGCTATTTCCTTTTCCAGCATAGGCATCAAATCACTCTAAATATCCACTGGCAGTTTCTATAAAAAGTGTGTTTCAAAACTTCTCTATCAAAAGGAAGTTTCAACTCTGTGACTTGAATGCACACATCACAAAGAAATTACTGAGAATGCTTCTGTGTATTTTTAATGTGAAGATATTTCCTTTTCCAGTGTAGGCATCAAAGCGCTCCAAATATCCACTTGCAGATTCTACAAAAAGAGTGTTTCAAAACTTCTCTATCCAAAGTAAGGTTCAACTCTGTGAGTTGAAAGCCCCCATCACAAAGAAGTTTCTTAGTATGCCTCTGTCTATTTTTTATGTGAAGATATTTCTTATTCCAACACAGGACTCAAAGCGCTCCAAGTATCCTCTTGCAGATTCCATAAAAAGAGTGTTTCAAAACTGCTCTATCAAAAGGAAGGTTCAACTCTCTGAGTTGAAAGCTCACTTCACAAAGAAGTTCCTGAGAGTGCTTCTGTCTAGTTTAAAAGTGACAATAATTCCTTTACCAGCATAGGTTTCAAAGCGCTCTAAATATCCTCTTGCAGATTCCACAAAAAGAGGTTTTCCAAAGTGCTCTGTCAAAAAAAAAAAGGGTTCAGCTCTGTGAGTTGAATGTACACATGACAGAGAACTTTCTGAGAATGCTTCTGTCTACTTTTCTTGTGAAGAAATTTCCTTTTCCAGCATAGGCTTCAAATGGCTCCAAATATCTACTTGCAGATTCCTCAAAAAGAGTGTTTCAAAACTGCTCTATCAAAAGCAAGGTTCAACTCTGTGAGTTGAATGCACACATCACAAAGAAGTTTCTGAAAATGCTTTTGTCTAGTTTTTATGTGAAGATATTTCCTTTTCCTGCGTAGGCCTCAAAGCCCTCCAAATATCCACTTGCAGATTCTAAAAAAAGAGGGTTTCAAAACTGCTCTATTGAAAAGAAAATTTAACTCTTTGTGTTGAATGCACACATCACAAAGAAGTTTCAGAGAATGCTTCTGTCTAGTTTTTATTTTAAGCTATTTCCTTTTCCAGCGTAGGCTTCAATGCACTCCAGATATCCACTTGCAGATTCTAAAAAAGACTGTTTCAAAACTGCTGTATTGAAAGGAAGGTTTAACTCTGTGAGCTGAATGCACACATCACAAAGAAGTTTTGGATAATGTTTCTATCTAGTTTTTATGTGAAGCTATTTCTTTTTCCAGCATAGGCCTCAAGGCGCTCCAGATATCCACTTGCAGATTCTAAAAAAAGAGTATTTCGAAACTGCTCTATCAAAACGAAGGTTCAACTCCGTGAGTTGAATACAAACATCACAAAGAAGATTCTGAGAATGCTTCTATCTAGTTTTTATGTGAAGATATTTTGTTTTCTAGCATAGGCCTGAAGGTGCTCCAAATATCCACTTGCAAATTCTACAAAAGAGTGTTTCAAAACTAATCTATCCAAAGGAATGTTCAACACTGTGAGTTGAATGCACACATCACAAAGAAGTTCCGGAGAATGATTCTGTGTACTTTTTATGTGAAGATATTTCTTTTTACTGCGTAGTCCTCAAAGCACTCCAAATATCCACTTGCAGATTCTACAAAAAGAGGGTTTCAAAACTGCTCTATCAAACAGAAGGCTCAAGTCTGTGCGTTGAATTCTCACATCACAAAGAAGTTTCTGAGAATGATTCTGTCTAGTTTTTATGTGAAGATATTTCCTTTTCCATCATAGGCATCTATGCACTCCAAGTGTCCACTTGCAGATTCTACAAAAAGATTGTTTCAAAAATGCTCTATCAAAAGTAAGGTTCAACACTGTGGATTGAATGAACATATTACAAAAAAGTTCTGAGAATGCTTCTTTCTAGTTTTTATGTGAAAATATATCTTATTCCAGCACAGGCCTCAAAGCGCTAAAACTATCCACTGGCAGATTGTACAAAAGCAGTTTTACAAAACTGCCCTATCAAAAGGTACCTTCAACTCTGTGAGTACAATGCACACATCAAAAAGAAGTTTCTGAAAATGCTTCTGTCTAGTTTATATGTGAAGCTATTTCCTTTTCCAGCATAGGCGTCAAAGCACTCCAAATATCCACTGGCAGATTCTAAAAAAAGAGTGTTTCAAAACTGCTCTGTCAAAAGGAATGTTCAACTCTGTGTACTGAATGCACACATCACAAAGATGTTTCTCAGAATGCTTCTGTCTAGTTTTAATATGAAGATATATCCTTTTCTAGCATAGACGTCAAAGAGCTCCAAATATCCACTGGCACATTCTACAAAAAGGGCGTTTCAAAACTTCTCTATCAAAAAGATGGTTCAACTCTGTGAGTAGAATGCACTCATCACAAAGAAGTTTCTGACAATGCTTCTGTCTAATTTTTATGTGAAGATATTTCCTTTTCCTGCATAGGCCTCAAAGCGCACCAAATATCAAGTTGCAGAGTCTACAAAAAGAGTGTTTCAAAACTTCTCCATCAAAAGGAAGGTTCAAATTTGTGAGTTGAATGCACACATCAAAAAGAAGTTTCTGAGAATGCGTCTGTCTGGTTTTTATGTGAAGATATTTCCTTTTCTAGCATAGGCCACAAAGCGCTCCAAATATCCACTTGCAGATTCTACAAAAAGAGTGTGTAGAAACTGCTCTATCAAAAAGAGGGTTCAACTCTGTAAGTTGAATGCACACATCACAAAGAAGTTTCTGAGAATGCTTCTGTCTAGTATTTATGTGAAGATGTTTCTTTTAGCAGCAGAGGCCTCCAGGTGTTCCAAATATCCACTGGCAGATTCTAAAAAAACAGTGATTCAAAACTACTATATCAAAAGGAAGGTCCAACTCTGTGAGTTGAATGCACACATCACAAAGAAGTTCCTGAGAATGCTTCTGTGTAGTTTTTACGTGAAGATATTTCCTTTTCCAGCATAGGCCTCAAAGAGCTCCAAGTATCCACTATCAGATTGTGATAAAAGAGTTTTTCAAAACTGCTCTATCAAAAGGAAGTTTCAACTCTTTGATTTGAATGTACATATCACAAAGAAGTTTCTAAGAATGCTTCTATCTAATTTTTATATGAAGATATTTCCTTTTCCATCATGGACCACAAAGCACTCCAAATGTCCACTTGCAGATTCTACAATAAGAGTGTTTCAAAACTGCTCTATCAAATCGAAGTTTAAACTCTGTGAATTGAGTGCACAGTTCACAAAGAACTTTCTGTGATTGTTTCTTTCTCGTTTTTATGTGAAGATATTTCCTTTTCCAGCATAGGCCTCAAAGCGCCCCAAATATCTACTTGCATATTCTACCAAAAGTGTGTTTCAAAACTGCTCTATTGAAAATAAGGTTCAACTCTGTGAGGTGAAATCACACATCACAAAGAAGTTTCTGAGAATGCCTCTGCCTAGTTTTTATGTAAAAATATTTCCTTTTCCAGGATAGGCTTCAAAGTACTCCAAATATCCACTTGCAGATTGTGCAAAAATAGTGTTTAAAAACTGCTCTATCAAAAGAAAGTTTCAATTCTTTGATTTGAATGTACACATCAGAAAGAAGTTTCTGAGAATGCTTCTGTCTAATTTTTATGTGAAGATTTTCCATTTGTAGCATAAGCCTTAAAGCGCTCCAAACATCCACTTGCAGATCCTTCAAAAAGAGTGTTTTTAAACAGTTCTATCAATGGGAAGATTCAACACTTTGGGTTGAATGTACACATCACACAGAAGTTTCTGAGAATGCTTCTTTCTAATTTTTATGTGAGGATATTTCCTTTTCCAGCATAGGCCTCAAAGCGCTCCAAATATCCACTTGCAGATTCAACTAAAAGAGTGTTTCAAAACTGCTCTATCAAAAGGAAGGTTCAACTCTGTGAGTTGGATGCACACATCATAAAGAAGTTTCTGAGAATGGTTCTGTCTACTTTTTCTGTGAAGTTATTTCGTTTTCAAGCAGTGGCCTTAATATGCTCCAAATATCCTTTTGCAGATTCTACAAAAACAGTGTTTCAAAACTGCTCTATGAAAAGGGTGGTTCAACACTGTGAGTTGAATGCACACATCACAGAGAAGTTTCTCAGAATAATTCTAATTTTTATGCGAAGATATTTCCTGTTCCAGCAGAGGCCTCAAAGCGCTCCAAATATCCTCTTGCAGATTCTCCAAACAGTGTGTTTCAAAACTGCTCTATCAAAACGAGGGTTCAATTCTGTGATTTGAGTGCACACATCACAAAGAAGTTTCTGAGAACGCTGCTTTCAAGTTTTAATGTGAAGATATACCCTTTTCCAACATAGGCATCAAAGCGGCCCAAATATCCACTTCCAGATTCTGCCAAAAGAGGGTTTCAAAACTGGTCTATTAAAAAGAAGGTTCAACTGTGTGAGTTGAATGCATGCATCACTAAAAAGTTTCTGAGAATGCTTCCGTCTAATTTTTATGTGAAGATATTTCGTTTTCAATCATAGGCGTCAAAGCGCTCCAAATATCCACTGGCAGATTATTCAAAAAGAGTGCTTCAAAATTTCTCTACCAAAATTAAGGTTCAACTCCGTGAGTTGAATTCACACATCACAAAGAAGTTCCCGATAATGCTTCGGTCTAGTTTTTACGATAAGATATTTCCTTTTCCAGCGTAGGCCTCAAAGCGCTTCAAATATCCAATTGCAGATTCTATAAAAAGAATACTTCAAAACTGCTCTATCAAAAGGAAGGTTCATCTCTGTTAGTTGAGTGCGCCCATCACAAAGAAGTTTGTGATAATTCTTCTGTCTAGTTTTTATCTGAAGATATTTCTTTATCTAGCATAGGCCTCCAAGCGCTCGAAGAATCCACTTGCAGATTGTATAAAAAGAGTGTTTCAAATCTGCTCTATCAAAAGGAAGGTTCAACTCTGTGAGCTGAATGCACACATCACAAATAAGTTTCTTAGAATGCTTCCATCTAATTTTTATGTGAGGATATTTCCTTATCTATCATAGGTGTCAAAATGCTCCAAATATCCATTGGCAGATCCTACAAAAAGAGTGTTTCAAAACTGCTCTATCAAAAGGAAGATTCTACTCTGAGAGTTGAATGCAATCATCAAAAAGAAGTTTATGAGAATGCTTCTGTCTAGTTTTTATGTGAAGATATTTCCTTTTCCCACATTGGTCTCAAAGCACTCTAAACATCCACTTACAGATCCTACAAAAAGTGTATTTCAAAACTGCTCTATCAAAAGGAAGGTTCAACTTTGTGAGTTGAGTGGACATATCACAACGTTGTTTCTGAGAATGCTTCTGTCTAGTTTTTATGTGAAGATATTTCTTTTTCCATCATAGACGTCAAAGCACTCCAAATATCCACAGGCAGATGCATCAAAAAGAGTGTTTCAAAACTGTTCTATCAAAATGATGGTTCAACTCTTTGAGTTGAATGCACACATCACAAATAAGTTTCTTGGAATGCTTCTGTCTCGTTTTTATGTGAAGATATTTCCTTATCTAGCATAGGCGTCAAAGCGCTCCAAATATCCACTGGCAGATTCTACAAAAAGAGTGTTCCATAACTGCGCTATCAGAAGGAAGATTCAACTCTGAGAGTTGAATGCAAATATCACAAAGAAGTTTCTGAGAGTGCTTCTGTCTACTTTTTATGTGAAGATATTTCCTTTTCCTGCATAGGCCTCAAAACACTCCAAATGTCCACTTGCAGATCTTACAAAAAGTGAGTTTCAAAACTGCTCTATCAAAAGGAATATTCAACTTTGTGAGTTGAGTGGACATATCATAAAGGTGTTTTTGTGAATGCTTCTGTCTAGTTTTTATGTGAAGATATTTCCTTTTCCAGCATATGCCTCAAAGCCTTCCGAATCTCCACCTGCAGATTCCACAAAAAGTGTTTTTCAAAAACTGCTCTATCAAAAGGAAAGTTCAACTCTGTCACTTGAATGCACACATCACAAAGGTGTTATTGAGAATGCTTCTGTCTAGTATTTTGTCAAGATATTTCCTTTTCCATCATAGGCCTCAAACTGCTCCAAATATCCACTTTCAGATTCTACAAAAAGAGTGTTTCAAAACCGCTGTATCAAAACGAAAGTTCAACTCTGTGACTTGAATGCATACATCACAAAGAAGTTTCCCAGAGTGCTTCTGTCTAGTTTTGATGTAAACATATTTCCTTTTCCAGCATAGGTCTCAAAGTGCTCCAAATATCCACTTGCAGATTCTACAAAAAGAGTGTTTCAAAACTTCTCTATCAAAAGGAATGTTCATCTCTTTGAGTTGAATGCACTCATCACAAAGAAGTTTCTGAGAATGCTTCTTTCTAGTTTTTATGTGAACATATTTCCTTTTCCAGCATAGGCCTTTAAGCACTCCAAATATCGACTTGCAGATTCTACAAAAAAGTGTTTTAAAACTGCTATGTTAAAAAGAAAGTTCAACCCTGTGAGTTGAATGCACACATCACAAAGAAGTTTCTGAGAATCTTCTGTCTAATTTTTATGTGAAGACATTTCCTTTTCCAGTCTATGCATCAACACACTCCAAATATCCACTTGCAGATACTACAAAAAGATTGTTTCAAAACTGCTCTACCAAAAGGAAGTTTCAACTCTGTGAGTTGAATGCACACATCACAAAGAAGTGTCTGAGAATGCTTCTGTCTAGTTTTTACGTGAAGATATTTTCTTTTCCAGCTTATGCCACAAAGCTCTCCAAATATCCACTTGCAGATTCTACAAAAAGATTGTTTCAAAACTGCTGTATCAAAATAAGGTTCAACTCTGTGGGTTGAATGCACACATCACATAGAAGTTTCAGAGAATCCTTCTGTCTAGTTTTTATGTGAAGTTATCTCCTTTTCTAGCATAGGCCTCAAAGAGCTCCAAATATCCTCTGACAGATTCTACAAAAAGAGTGTTTCAAAAATGCTCTGTCAAAAAGAATGTTCAACTCTGTTAGTTGAATACAGACATCACAAAGTAGTTTCTGAAAATGCTTCTCTCTTGTTTTTATTTGAACATATTTCCTTTTCCAGCCTATGCCTAAAAGCACTGCAAATACCCACTGGCAGATTCCACAAAAGATTGTTTCAATCCTGCTCTATCAAAGGGAATGTTCAACTCTGTGATTTGAAGGCACACATCACATGGAAATTTCTGAGAATGCTTCTGTCTAGTTTTTATGTGAAGATATTTCTTTTTCCAGCATAGACCTCAATGCCCTCCAAATATTCACTTGCAGATTATATGAAAAGATTGTTTCAAAACTGCTCTATCAAAAGGAAGCTTAAACCCTGTGAGTTGAATGCACACATCACAGAGAAGTTTCAGAGCATGGTTCTGTCTAATTTTTATGTGAAGATGTTTTCTTTTCCAGCATAGTCCTCAAATGGCTCCAAATATCCACTTGCCGATCCTATAAAAAGAGTGTTTCAAAACTGCTCTATCAAAAGGAAGGTTCAACTTTGTGAGATGAATGCACACATCACAAAGAAATTTCTTAGAATTCTTCTGTCTCGTTTTTATGTGAAGATATTTACTTTTCAAGAATTGGCCTCAAAGAATTCCAAATATCCACTTGCAGGTTCTACAAAGAAAAAGTTTCAAAACTGCTCTATCAAAAGATAGGTTCAACAGTGTGAGTTGAATTCACACATCACAAAGAAGTTTCTCAGAATGCTTCTGTTTAGTTTTTCTGTGAATATATTTCCTTTTCCACCGTAGGCAGCAAAGGCCTCCATATATCCACTTGCAGATTCTACAAAAAGAGAATTTCAAAACTGCTCTACCAAAAGATAGGTTGAACTCTGTGAGAAGAAGGCACACATCCCAAAGAAGTTTCTCGGAATGCTTCTGTGTATTTTTAAAGTGAAGATATTTTTTTCCTTAATAGGCCTCAAAGAGCCCTAATTATCCACTTTCATATTCTACAAAATGTGTATTTAAAAACTGCTCAGTCAAAAGAGAGGTTCAACTCTTTGAGTTAAATGCCCACATCACAAAGAAGTTTCTAAGAATACTTCTATGTATGTTTTATGTGAAGATATTACCTTTTCCATCCTAGGCCTCAAAGGGCTCCAAATATCCAATTGCAGATTGTACAAAAAGAATGTTTCAAAACTGCTCAATCAAATGAAATGTTCAACTAGGTGAAATGAATGCACACATCACAAGGAAGTTTCTCAGAATGCTTCTGTGTAGTTTTTACGTAAAGATATTTCCTTTTACTCCGTCGGCCACAAAGGACTCCACCTAACCACTTGCGGATTCTACAAAAAGAGTTTCAAAACTGCTCTAACAAAAGATTGGTTCAACTTTGTGAGGTGAATGCCCACATCACAAAGAAGTTTCTCAGAATACTTCTGTGTAGTTTTTATGTGAAGATATTTCCTTTTCCACCATACGACGCAAAGGCCTCCAAATATCCACTTGCAGATTCTTCAAATAGACAGTTTCAAAACTGCTCTCTCAAAACATAGGTTCAACTCTGTGAGTTGAATGCACATTTCAAAAACTAGTTTCTCAGAGTGCTTCTGTGTATTTTTTATGGGAAGATATTTCTTTTTCCACCATAAGTTACAAAGGGCTCCACTTATCCACTTGCTGATTCTCCAAGAGAGTTTCAACACTCCTCTGTCAAAATATATGTTGAATTCTTTGAGATGAATGCACACATTACAAAGTAGTTTCTTAGAATGTTTCTTTGTAGTTTTTATGTGAAGATATTTCCTTTTCCACCATTGGCTGCAAAGCGCTCCAAATATCCACTTGCAGATTCTACAAAAAGAATATTTCAAAACTGCTCAATCAAAAGAAAGTTTCAACTCTGTGAGATGAATGCACACATCACAATGAAGTTTCTCAGAATGCTTCTGTGCAGTTTTTATGTGAAGATATTTAGTTTTCCACAATTGGCCTCCTATGGTTCCCAACATCAACTTGCAGATTCTACTAAAACAGTTGTTTCCAAACTTCTCAATCAAAAGAAAGCTTCAACTCTGTGAGATGAACGCATATATAACAAAAAGTTACTCAGAATGCTTCTGAGTAGTTTTTATGTGAAGATATTTCCTTTTCCAGCATAGGTCTCAAAGCGCTCCAAATATCGACTTGCAGATTCTATGCAAAGAGTGTTTGAAAACTGCTCAATCACAAGAAAGGTGCAACTCCGTGAGATAAATGCACAAATCACAAATAAGTTTCTTAGAATGTTTCTGTGTAGTTTTTAAGGGATGATATTTCTTTTTCCACCATCGGCCACAAAGGGTTCCAAATACCCTCTTGCAGATTCTACCAAAAGGGAGTTTCAAACTGCTCAGTCAAAAAGTAGGTTCAATTCTGGAGTTGAATGCACACACCACAAACAAGTTTCTCAGAATGCTTCCATGTAGTTTTTATGTGAAGATGTTTCCTTTTCCACCATAGCTCTCAAAGTGCTCCAAATATCCACTTGCAGATTCTACAAAAAGAGTGTTTCTCTACAGATGCTGGAGAAGATGTGGAGAAATAGGAAAACTTTTACACTGTTGGTGGGATTGTAAACTAGTTCAACCATTTTGGAAGTCAGTGTGTCTATTCCTTAGGTATCTAGAACTAGGAATACTATTTGATCCAGTGATTCCATTACTGGGTGTATACCCAAAGGACTATAAATCATGCTGCTATAAAGACACGTGCACACGTATGTTTATTGCTGCACTATTCACAATAGCAAAGACTTGGAGCCATCCCAAATGTCCAACAATGATAGACTGGATTAAGAAAATGTGGCATATATACATCATGGAATTACTCTGCAGCCATTAAAAAAAGATGAGTTCATGTCCTTTGTAGGGACATGGTTGAAATTGGAAATCATCATTCTCAGTAAACTATCGCAAGGATAGAAAACCAAACAACGCATGTTTTCACTCATAGATGGGAACTGAAAAATGAGAACACATGCACACAGGAAGGGGAACATCACACTCTGGGGACAGTTGTGGGGTGGTGGGAGGCGAGAGGGATGGCATTAGGAGATATTCCTAATGCTAAATGATGAGTTAATGGGGGCAGCACACTAGCATGGCACATTTATACTTATGCAACTAACCTGCACATTGTGCACAGGTACCGTAAAACTTAAAGTATAATAACAATAAAAATAATAATAATAAATAAAAAAGAGGGATAGAAAAAAAGAGCATGTCAAAACTGTTCAATCAAAAGAAAGGTTCAACTCTGTGAGATGAATGCACACATCACAATGTAGTTTCTCAGAGTGCTTCTATGTAGTTTTTATGTGAAGATATTTCCTTTTCCACCATAGTTTGCAAAGGGCTCCAATTATCCACCTGCAGATTCTACAAAAAGAGAGTTTCAAAACTCTCAATCAAAATATTTGTTCAACTCTGCGAGATGAATGCACACATCACAAAGATGTTTCTCAGAATCCTTCTGTGTAGTTTTTATGTGAAGGTATTACCTTTTCCACCATAGGACGCAAAGGCCTCCAAATATCCACTTGCAGATTCTACAAACAGACAGTTTCAAAACTGCTCTCTCAAAAGATATGTTGAAATCTGTGTGTTGAATGCACATATCAGAAAGTTGTTTCTCAGAGTGCTTCTGTGTAGTTTTTATGTGAAGATATTCCCTTTTCCACCAGAGGTTGCAAAGGGCTCCAAATATCCACTTGCAGATTCTACAAAAAGAGAGTTTCAAAACTGTTCTATCACAAGATAGGTTCAAGACTAGGAGATGAATGCACACATCACAAAGAAGTTTCTCAGAATCCTTCTGTGTGTTTTTTATGTGAACATATTTCCTTTTTCACCATGGGCTGCAAAGGGCTCCAAATATCCACTTGCAGATTCTACAAAAAGAGAATTTAAAAACTGCTCTACCAAAAGATATGTTCAACTCTGTGAGATGAATGCACACATCACAAAGAAGTTTCTCAGAATGCTTCTGTGTAGTATTTATGTGAAGAGAGATCCTTTTTCACCGTAGGCCTCAAAGCACTCCAAATATCCACTTGCAGATTCTACAAAAAGAGTGTTTCAAAACTGCTCTATCAAAAGGAAGGTTCAACTCTCTGAGTTGAATGCACACATCGCAAAGAAGCTTCTGAGAATGCTTCTGTTTAGCTTTTATGTGAAGATATTTCCTTTTCTACCATAGGCCTCAAAGCGCTCCAAATATCCACTGGCAGATTCTACAAAACGAGTGTTTCAAAACTTGTCAATCGAAAGGAAGTTTCAACTCTGTGACTTGAATGCACACATCACAAAGAAGTTCCTGAGAATGCTTCAGTCTAGTTTTTATGTGGAGATATTTCCCTTTCCAGCTTAGGCCTCAAAGTGCTCCAGATATCCACTGGCAGATTCTACAAAAAGAGTGATTCAAAACTGTTCCATCAGAAGGAACGTTCAACTCTGTGTGTTGAATGCATACAACACTAAGAAGTTTCTTGCAATGTTTCTGACTAGTTTTTATGTGAAGATATTTCCTTATCTAGCATACTCGTCAAATGGCTGAAAATATCCACTGGGCAACACTACTAAAAGTGTGTTTCAAAACTGCTCTTTCAAAAGGGAAAGTTCAAATCTGCTATTTGAATGCACACATCACAAAGAAGTTTGTGAGAATACTTCTGTCTAATTTTTATGTGAAGATATTTCCTTTTCCAGCATAGACCTCAAAGCTCTCCAAATATCCACTTGCTGATCCTACAAAAAGAGTGTTTCAATACTGCTCTCTCAAAAGGAAGGTTCAACATTGTGAGTTGAATGGACACATCAAAAGATGTTCCTGAGAATGCTTCTGTCTAGTTTTTAAGTGAAGATATTTCCTTTTCCATCATAGGCCTCAAAGCGCTTCAAATATACACTTGCTCAATCAAAAGAAATGTTCAACTCTGAGAGATGAATGCACACATCATAAGGAAGTTTCTTATAATGCTTCTTTGTAGTTTTTAAGGGAAGATATTTCCTTTTCCATGATAGACCTCAAAGCGCTCCAAATATCCACTTGCAGATTCTACAAAAAGAATGTTTCAAAACTACTCAATCAAGTGAAATGTTCAACTCAGTGAAATGTATGCACACATCACAAAGAAGTTTCTCAGAATGCTTCTGTGTAGTTTTTATGTGAAGATATTTCATTTTACTCCATCGGTCTCAAAGGGCTCCACAAAACAATTTGCAGATTCTACAAAAAGGGAATTTCAAAACTGCTCTAACAAAAGATAGGTTCAGCTCTGCGAGGTGAATGCCCACAAAACAAAGAAGATTCTCAGAATGCTTCTGTGTAGTTTTTATGTGAAGATATTATCTTTTCTACCATAGGCCACAAAGGCCTCCAAATATCCACTTGCAGAGTCTACAAAAAGATAGTTTCAAAAGTACTCTCTCAAAAGATAGTTTCAACTCTGTGCGTTGAATGCACACATCACAATGTAGTTTCTCAGAGTGCTTCTGTGTAGTTTTTATGTGAAGATATTTCCTTTTCCAACATAGTTTGCAAAGGGCTCCAAATATCCACTTGCAGTTTCTACAAAAAGAGAGTTTCAAAACTCCTCTGTCAAAATATATGTTCAACTCAGTGAGATGAATACACACATCACAAAGAAAAGAAGTTCTCAGAATGCTTCTTTCAAGTGTTTATGTGAAGATATTTCCTTTTCCACCATAGGGCACATAGGGCTCCAAATATCTACTTCCAGATTCTACAAAAAGAGAACTTCAAAACTACTTTATCAAAAGATAGGTTGGATTCTGTGAGATGAATGCACACATCACAAAGTGATTTCTCAGAATGCTTCTGTGTAGTTTTTATGTGAAGATATTTCCTTTTCCACCATCGCCACAAAGCGCTCCAAATATCCACTTGCAGATTCTACAAAAGGAGAGTTTCAAAATTGGTGAATCAAAATAAAAGTTCAACTCTGTGAGATGAACGCACACAAAATAAAGGTGTTTCTGACAATGCTTCTGTGTAGATTCTATGTGAATATATTTCCTTTTCCAGAATAGGCCTCAAAGCGTGGCAAATATCCACTTGCAGATTCTACCAAAAGAGTTTTTCAATACTGCTCAATCCAATGAAAGATTCAACCACGTGAGATGAGTGCACACATCACAAAGAACTTCCTCAGAATGCTTCTGTGTAGTTTTTATGTGAAGATATTTCGTTTTCTACCATAGGCTGCAAAGGTCTCCAAATATCCACTTGCAGATTATACAAAAAGGGAGATTCAGAACTTCTGTGTCAAAAGATAGGTTCAACTCTGTGAGATGAATGCACACATTACAAAGTAGTTTCTCAGAATTCTTCTGGGTAGTTTTTATGTGAAGAGATTTTCTTTTCCACAGTAGGCCTCAAAGCACTCCAAATATCCTCTTGCAGATTCTACAAAAATAGTGTTTCAAAACTGCTCAATCAAAGGAAAGTTCCAACTGTGTGAGTCGAAAGCACACATCACAAAGAAGTTCCTCAGAATGCTTCTGTGTAGTTTTTATGTGAAGATATTTCCTTTTCCACAATAAGCCTCCAAGGGCTCCAAATACCCACTTGCAGATTCTACTAAAAGAGTGTTTCCAAACTGCTCAATCAAAAGAAAGGTTCAACTGTGTCAGATGAGTGCACTGAAACAAAGAAGTTTCTGAGAATGCTTTTGTAAATTTCTATGTGAAGATAATTACTTTTCCAAAATAGGCCCCAAAGTGCTCCAAATATCCACTTGCAGATTGTACAAAAAGAGTGTTTCAAAACTGCTCAATGAAATGAAAGGTTCAACTCGGTGAGGTGAATGCATACATCACAAAGAAGTTCCTTAGAATGCTTCTGTGTAGTTTTTATGTGAAGATATTTCCTTTTCCTCCGTAGGCCTCAAAGCAGTCCAAATATCCAACTGCAGGTTCTACAAAAAGAGTGTTTCAAAATTGCTCAATCAAAAAAAAGGTTCAATTCTGAGAGATGAATGCACACATTACAAAGAAGTTTCTCAAAATGCTTCTGTGTAGTTTTTATGTGAAGATATTTCCTTTTCCAAAATAGGCCTCCAAGGACTCCAAATATCCACTTGCAGATACCACTAAAAGACTTTTTTCAAACTGCTCAATCAAAAGTGAGGCTCATCTCTATTAGATGAATGCACACATCACAAAGGACTTTCTCTGAATCCTTCTGTGTAGTTTTTATGGGTAGATATTGTGTTTTCCACCATCGGTCCCAAAGGGCTCCAAATAACCACTTTCAGTTTCTACAAAAACAGAATTTCAAAACTGCTCTATCAAAAGATAAGTTCAACTCTGTGAGTTGAATGCACTCATCACAAAGAAGTTTCTCAGAATGCTTCTGTGTATATTTTATGTGAAGATATTCCCTTTTCCACCATAGGCCACAAAGCACTCCAAATATCCACTTGCAGATTCTACAAAAAGAGTGTTTCAAAACCGATCTTTCAAAAGATAGCTTCAACTCGGTGAGATGAATGCACACATCACAAAGAAGTTTCTCCTAATGCTTCCGTGTAGTTTTTATGTGAAGATATTTCCTTTTCCACCATAGGCCTCAAAACCCTCCAAATATCCACTTGCAGATTCTACAAAAGGCTTATTTCAAAACTGCTCAATCAGAAGAAATGTTCAACTCTGTTAGATGAATGCACACATCATAAAGAAGTTTCTCCAAATGCTTCTGTGTAGTTTTTATTTGCAGATATTTCCTTTTCCTCTGTAGGCCTCAACGCGCTCCAAATATCCACTAGCAGATTCTACAAAAACAGATTTTCAAAACTGCTCAATCAAAACAAAGGTCCAACTCTGTGAGATGAATACCCACATCACAAAGTAGTTTCTCAGAATGCTTCTGTGTAGTTCTTATGTGAAGATATTTCCTTCTTCACAAAAGACCTCTAAGGTTTCCAAACATCCACTTGCATATTCTACTAAAAGAATGTTTCCAAACTCCTCAATCAAAAGAAAGGTTCAACTCTGTGAGATGAATGCACTCGAAACAAAGAAGTTTCTCAGAATGCTTCTGTGTAGTTTTTATGTGTCGATATTTCCTTTTCCACAATAGGCCTCAAAGTGCTCCAAATATCCACTTGCAGATTCGACAAAAAGAGTGTTTCCAAACTGCTCAATCAAATGAAATATTCCACTCTGTGAGATAAATGCACACATCACAAAGAAGGTTCTCACAATGCTTCTGTGAAGTTTTGAGGGAAGAAATTTCCTTTTCCATCAACGGCAACAAAGGGCTCCAAATATCCACTTGCAGATTCTACAAAAAGAGAATTTCAAAACTGCTCTATCAAAAGATAGGTACAACTCTGTGTGTTGAATGTACACATCATAAACAAGTTCCTCTGAATTCTTCTGTGTAGTTTCTATGTAAACATATTTCCTTTTCAACCATAAGCCTCAAGGCGCTCCAAATATCCACTTGCAGATTCTACAAAAAGAGTGTTTCCAAACTACTCAATCAAAAGAAAGGTTCAACTCTGTGAGATGAATGCACACAAAACAAATAAGTTTCTGAGAATGCTTCTGTGTAGTTATTACGTAAAGATATTTCCTTTTCCACAATGGTCATGAAAGTGCTCAAATATCAACTTGCAGATTCGACAAGAAAAATGTTTCAAAACTGCCCAATCAAATGAAAGTTTCAACTCTGTGAGATGAATGCACACATAACAAAGTTGTTTCTGAGAATGCTTCTGTGGTTTTCGTGGGAAGATATTTCCTCTTTCACCATTGGGCACAAAGGGCTCCAAATAACCACTTACAGATTTTACAAAAAAGTCTGAAAACCGCTATCAAAAGACAGGTTCAAATCTGCGAGTTCAATGCACACATCACAAAAAAGTTTCTCAGAATGCTTCTGTGTAGTTTTTATGTGAAGATATTTCCTTTTCCACCATAGGCCTAAAGTGCTCCAAATATTCATTTTCAGAATCTGCTAAAAGAGGGTTTCAAAACTGATCAATGAAAAGAAAGTTTCAAATCGTGAGATAAATGCACACAAAACAAAGAATTGTCTGAGAATGCTTCAGTGTAATTTTTATAAGAAAATATTCCCTTTTCCACACTAGGCCTCAAAGGGCTCCAAATATCCACGTGCAGATTCTACAGAAATAGTGTTTCAAAACTGTTCAATCAAATGAAATGTTCAACTATGTTAGATGAATTCACGCATCACAAGGAGTTTCTCAGAATGCTTCTGTGTAGTTTTTATGTGAAGATATTTCATTTTCCACCATTGGCCTCAAAGCGCTCCAAATATCCACTTGCAGATTCTACAAAACAGTGTTTCAAAACTTCCCAATCAAAAGAAAGGTTCGACTCTGTGAGATGAATACTCACATCACAAAGAATTTTCTCAGAATCCTTCTGTGTAGTTTTTATGAGAAGACATTTCCTTTTCCACAATAGGTCTCCAAGGGTTTCAAATATCCATTTGCAGATTCTAGTAAAAGAGTGTTTCCAAACTGTTCAAAGAAAAGAAAGTTTCAACTCAGTGAGACGAATGCAGACATCACAAAGAAGTTTCTAAGAATGCTTCTGTGTCGATTTTTTGTGAAGATACTTCCTTTTCCACAATAGGCCTCAAAGTACTCCAAAGATCCACTTGTATATACTACAAAAGAGTGTTTCAAAACTGCTAAATCAAACGAAATGTTCAACTCTGTGAGATGAATGGAGACATCAGAAAGTAGTTTCTTAGAATGCCTCTGTGTAGTTTTTATGGGAAGATTATTCGTTTTCCACCATCAGCCACAAAGGCTCCAAAGGGCCAGAAAGAGTTCCAAAGGGCAGATCCTACAAAAAGAGATTTACAAAACTGCTCTATCAAAGAAAGCTACAACTATGTGACATGAATGCACACGTCACAAAGAAGTTTCTGTGAGTGTTTCTGTGTAGTTTTTATGTGAAGATATTTCCTTTTCCTCAAAAGGACTCAAAGCACTCAAAATATCCCTTGCAGATTCTACCAAAAGAGTGTTTCAAAACTGCTCAATCAAATGAAATGTTCAACTATGTTAGATGAATTCACGCACCACAAGGAGTTTCTCAGAGTGCTTCTGTGTAGTTTTTATGTGAAGATATTTCATTTTCCACCATTGGCCTCAAAGCGCTCCAAATATCCACTTGCAGATTCTACAAAAAGAGTGTTTCAAAATTTCCCAATCAAAAGAAAGGTTCAACTCTGTGAGATGAATACTCACATCTCAAACAAGTTTCTCAGAATGCTTCTGTGTAGTTTTTATGAGAATATATTTCCTTTTCCACAACAGGCCTCCAAGGGTTTCAAATATCCATTTGCAGATTCTAGTAAAAGAGTGTTTCTAAACTGTTCAAAGAAAAGAAAATTTCAACTCAGTGAGACGAATGCACATATCACAAAGAAGTTTCTGAGTATGCTTCTGTGTAGATTTTTTGTGAAGATACTTCCTTTTCCACAATAGGCTGCAAAGCGATCCAAAGATCCACTTGTAGATACTACAAAGGAGTGTTTCAAAACTGCTAAATCAAATGAAATGTTCAACTCTGTGAGATGAATGGAGACATCAGAAAGTAGTTTCTCAGAATGCTTCTGTGTAGTTTTTATGGGAAGATTATTCGTTTTCTACCATCGGCCACAAAGGGCTCCAAATAACCACTTGCAGATCCTACAAAAAGAGATATACAAAACTGCTCTATCAAAAGAAAGCTACAACAATGTGAGATGACTGCACACGTCACAAAGAAGTTTCTTTGAGTGTTTCTGTGCAGTTTTAATGTGAAGATATTTCCTTTTCCCCAAAAGGACTCAAAGCGCTAAAAATATCCCTTGCAGATTCTACCAAAAGAGTGTTTCAAAACTGCTCAATCAAATGAAAGGTTCAACTCGGTGACCTGAATACACACATCACAAAGTAGTTTCTAAGAATGCTTCTGTGTAGTTTTTATGGGAAGACATTACCTTTTCCACCATCGGCCATAAAGGGCTCGAAATAAACACATGCAGATTCTACAAAAAGAGAGTTTCAAAACTGCTCTATCAAAAGATAGGTTCAACTCTGTAAGTTGAATGCACACATCAAAAAGAAGTTTCTCAGAATGCTTCTGTGTAGTTTCTATGCGAAGATATTTGCTTTTCAACATAGGCCTCAAAGCACTCCAAATATCCACTTACAGATTCTATGAAAAGAGAGTTTCAAAACTGCTTAATCAAAAGAAAGTACAACTCTGTGAAATGAATGCACGCATCACAAAGATGTTTCTCAGAATGCTTCTGTGTAGTTTTTATGTGAAGATATTTCCTTTTCCATAACAGGCCTGAAAGCACTCCAAATATCCATTGCAGATTCCACAAAAAGAGTGTTTCAAAACTCCTCTATCAAAAGGAAGATTCAACTCCATGAGATGAATGCAAACGTCACAAAGAAGTTTGTCAGAATGCTTCTGTGTAGTTTTTATGTGAAGACATTTCCTTTTCCACCATAGGCAGCAAAGGGCTTCAAATATAATCTTGCAGATTCTACAAAAAGAGAGTTTCAAAACTTCTCTATCAAAAGATAAGTTCAACCCTGTGTGTTGAATGTGCACATCACAAAGAAGTTTTTCAGAATGCTTCTGTGTAGTTTTTATATGAAGCGATTTCCTTTTCCACAATAGGCCTCCAAAGGCTCCAAATATCCACTTGCAAATTCTACTAAAGGAGTGTTTACAAACTGCTCAACCAAAAGAAAGGTTCAACTCTGTGAGATGAATGCACACATCACAAAGAAGTTTCTCAGAATGCTTCTGTGTAGTTTTTCCTTTTCTACAATAGGCACCCAAGGACTCCAAATATCCAATTGCAGATTCTACTAAATGAGTGTTTCCAAACTGCTCAATCAAGAGAATGGTTCATCTCTGTGAGATGAATGTTCACATGACTAAGAAGTTTCTCAGAACGCTTCTGTGTACTTTTTATGTGAATATACTTCCTTTTCCACCATAGGCATCAAAGGTCTCCAAATATCCACTTGAATATTCTACAAAAAGAAAGTTTCAAAACTGATATATCAAAACTTAGGTTCAACTCATTGAGATGAATGCACACATCACAAGGAATTTTCTCATAATGATTCTGTGTAGTTTTTCTGTGAAGATATTCCCCTTTCCAAAATGGGCCTCAAAGCACTACAAATGTACACTTGCAGATTCTACAAAAAGTGTGTTTCAAAACTGCTCAATGAAAAGAAAAGTTCAACTCTGTCAGATGAATGCACATATCACAAAGCAGTTTGTCAGAATGTTTCTCTATAGTTTTATTTTAAGAAATTTCCTTTTCCACCACTGGCCTCAAGGCGTTTGAAATGTACAATTGCAGATTCTACAAAAAGAGTGCTTCAAAGCTGCTCAATCAAAAGAAATGTTCAAATCTGTGAGATAAATGCACACCTTACAAAGAAGTTCCAGAATCTTTCTGTCTAGTTATTTTGTGAAAGTATTTCTTTTTCCACCATATGCCTCAAAGTGATCCAAATATCCACTTGTAAATTCTACATAAAGAGTGTTTCAAAACTGCTCCATCGAAAGTAAGGTTAAACTCTGTGAGATGAATGCACACATCACGAAGAAGTTTGTCAGAATGTTTCCGTCTAGTTTTTATGTGAAGATATGTCCCTTTAGAGCATAGACCTCAAAGGGCTCCAAATGTCCACTTGCAGATTCTATAAAAGGAGTGTTTCCAAACTGTTCAATCAAAGAAAGATTCCATTCTGTCATTTGAATTCACACATTGCAAAGAAGTTTCTCAGAATGCTTCTGTCTACTTTTTATGTGAAGATATTTCCTTTCCCACCATAGGCCTTAAAGCGCTCCAAATGTCCACTTGCAGATTCTACAAAAAGAGTGTTTCCAAACTGCTCAATCAAAAGACAGCTTCAACTCTGTGAGGTGATTGAACACATCACAAAGTATTTTCTCAGGATGATTCCGTCTAGTTTTTATGTGAAGATATTTCCTTTTCCAGCATAGGCCTCAAAGCACTCCAAATGTACAGTTGTGGATTCTTCAAAAACGGTGTTTCAAAAATGTTCATTGAAAAGAAATGTTCAACTCTGTGAGATGAATGCACACATCACAAAGTGGTTTGTTAGAATGTTTCTGTATAGTTTTTATGAGAAGATAATTCCTTTTCCACCATAGTCCTTGAAGCACTCTAAATGTCTAATTGCAGAATCTACAAAAAGTGAATTTCAAAGCTGCTAAATAAAAAGAAATTTTCAACTCTGTGAGATGAATGCAAACATCACAAATAAGTTTCTCACAATGCTTCTGTCTAGTTATTATGTTAAGATATTTCGTTTTCCACCATAGGCTTCAAACCACTCCAAATGTCCACTTGCAAATTCTACAAAAAGAGTGTTTCAAAACTGCTCAATTGCAAGTAAGGTTCAACTCTGGGAGATGAATGCACATATCACAAAGAAGTTTCTCAGAATGCTTCTGTTTAATTATTATGTGAAGCTATTTTGATTTCCACCTCAGGTCTCAAAGCGTTCCAAATGTCCACTTGCAGATTCTACAAAAAGAGAGTTTCAAAACTGCTAAATCGAAAGTAAGCATCAACTCTGTGAGATGAATAAACATATCACAAAGAAGTTTGTCAGAATGCTTCTGTCTAGTTTTTATGTGAAGATATTTCCTCTTCCACCATAGGTCGCAAAGCGCTCCAAATGTCCACTTGCAGATTCCTCAAAAAGATTGTTTCAAAACTGTTTAGAGAAAGGAAAAGTTCAACTCTATGAGATGAATGCAGACATCACAAAGAATTTCCTCAGAAAGCTTCTGTCTAGTTTTTATGTGAACATATTTCCTTTTCCACTATAGGCCTCAAAGCGCTCCAAATGTACACTTTCAGTTTCTACAAAAAGAGTGTTTCAAAACCGCTCAATCAGAAGAAAGTTTCAACTCCTTGAGATGAATGCACACATCACAGAGAATTTTCTCAGAATGATTCTGTATAGTTTTTATGTGAAGATATTTCCTTTTCCACAGTAGGCCTCAAAGCACTCCAAACGTCCACTTGCAGATTCTACGAAAAGAGTGTTTCAAAATTGTTCAGTCGAAAGTAAGGTTGAATTCTATGAGATGAATGCACATTTCACAGAGAATTCTGTCAGAATACTTCTGTCTAGTTTTTATGTGAAGATATTTCCTTTTCCACCATAGGCCACGAAGTGCTCTGAATGACTACATGCAGATTCTTCAAAAAGAGTGTTTCTAAACTGCTCCATCAAAAGAAACGTTCTACTCTGTGAGATGAATGAACACATCACAAAGAAGTTTCTCAGAATGCTTCTGTCTTGTTCTTAAGTGAAGATATCTCCTTTTCCACCATAGGCTGCAAAGTGCTCCATATCTACACTTGAAGATTCTACAAAAACAGAGTTTCCAAACTACTCAATCAAAAGAAAGGTTCAACTCTGTGAGATTAATATACACATCACAAAGGAGTTTGTCAGAATGCTTCTTTCTAATTTCTAGGTGAAGATATTTCCTTTTCCACCATAGGCCACAAAGCACTCGAAGTGTCCACTTGCACATAGGATAAAAAGCTTGCTTGAAAACTGCCCAATCAGAATTAAGGTTCAACTCTGTGAGATGAATGTACATATCACAAAGAAGCTTGTCAGATTGCTTCTGACTAGTTTTTATGTGAAGATATTTCCTTTACCACCATAGGCCTCAAAGTGCTCCAAATGTCCATATGCAGATTCTACAAAAGGAGTGTTTTCAAACTGCTCAATCAAAAGAAAGGTTCAACTCTGTGAGATGATTGAACACATCACAAAGAAGTTTCTCAGAAAACTTCTGTCTAGTTTTTATGTGAAAATATTTCCTTTTCCACCGTAGGCCTCAAATCACCCCAAATGTCCCCTTGCAGATCCCATAAAAAAAGTGTTTCAAAGCTGATCAATGAAAAGAAAGGTTCAACTCTGTGAGATGAACACAGACATCACAAAGATAGTTTCTCAGAATGCTTCCATTTAATTATTATGTGAAGATATTTTGATTTCCACCTTAGGCCTGAAAGCGCTCCAAATGTCCACTTGCAGATTCTAAAAAAAGAGTGTTTCAAAACCGCTCAATCAAAAGAGAGATTCAACTATGGGAGATGAATGCACACGTCACAAAATGTTTCTCAGAATGCTTCTGTCCTGTTCTTAAGTGAAGATATTTCCTTTTCCACCATAGGCCTAAAATCGCCACAAATGTCCCCTTGAAGATCCCTTAAAGAGTGTCTCAAAGCTGCTCAATCAAAAGAAAGGTTCAACTCTGTGAAATGAATACAGAAATCACAAAGATAGTTTCTCAGAATGCTTCTGTCTAGTTATTATGTGAAGATATTTCGTTTTCCACCAATCGAAATATCTTCGACATTTGTCCTCAAATCGCTCCAAATGTCCACTTGAAGATTCCAGAAAAAGTGTGTTTCAAAACAGCTCATTGGAAAGTAAGGTTCAACTCTGCGAGATGAATGCACACATCACAAAGTAGTTTGTCAGAATGTTTCTATCTAGTTTTTATGTGAAGATATTTCCTTTTCCGCCATAGCACAAAAAGCGGTACAAATGTCCCCTTGCAGATTCTCCAAAAGGAGTGTTTCAAAACTGCTCAATCAAAATAAATGTTCAACTCTGAGAAATGAATGCACACATCACAAAGGAGTTTCTCAGAATGCTTTGGTCTAGTTTTTAATTCAAGATATTTCCTTTTCCACCTTACGTCTCAAAGCACTCCAAATGTCCACTTTCAGAGTCTACAAAAAGAGTGTTTCCAAACTACTCAATCAAAAGAAAGGTTTAACTCTGTGAGACGAATGCACACATCACAAAGAATTTTCTCAGAATGATTCTGTCTAGTTTTTAAATGAAGATATCTCCTTTTCCACCATAGGTTTCAAATCACTGCAGATATCCACTTGCAGATAGTACAAAAAGAGTGTTTCAAAACTGTTCAACCAAAAGTAAGGTTAAACTCTGTGAGATGAATGCACGTATCACAAAGAGGTTTGTCAGAATGCTTCTTTCTAGTTTTTATTTGAAGATATTTCCTTTTCCACCATAGGCCTCAAAGCACTTCAAATGTCCACTTGCAGATTCTACAAAAAAAGTGTTTCAAAACTGCTCAATCGAAAGTAAGGTTCAATACTGTGAGATAAATGCACACATTACAAAGAAATTTTTCAGTATGCTTCTGTCTAGTTTTTCTGAGAAGATATTTCCTTTCTCACCATAGGCCTCAAAGCGCTCCAAATGCCCACTTTCAGATTCTACAAAAAGAGTTTTTCAAACCTGTTCAACCAAAAGAATGGCTTAACTCTGTGAGAAGAATGCAGACAACACAAATAAGTTTCTCATACTGTTTCTTTCTAGTTATTATATGAAGACATTCCGTTATCCATCATAATCCTCAAAGCACTCCAATTGTTGACTTGCAGATTCTACAAAAAGGGTGTTTCAAAACTGCTCAATCAAAAGAAAGGTTCAGCTCTGAAAGATGAATACACACATCACAAGGACGTTTTTCAGAAGGCTTCTGTCTAGTTTTAATGTGAAGCTATTTCCTATTCCAACAAATGCCTCAAAGCGCCGCAAATGTACACTTGCAGATTCTACAAAAAGGTGTTTCAAAATTGCTCAACGAAAACAAAGTTCAACACTGTGAGATGAATGCACACATCACAAAGAAGTTTTTCAGAATGTTTTCCTGTAGTTTTTATGTGAATATGTGTCCTTTTCCACCATAGATGTCAAAGCGCTCCAAATGTCCAATTGCATATTCTACAAAAAGAGTGTTTCAATACTGCTCAATCAAATGAAGTTTCACCTCCATGAGATGAATGCACACATCAAAAGGAAGTTTCTCAGCATGCTTCTGTCTAGCTACTATGTGAAGTTATTTCGTGTTCCAACATAGGCCTCAATGGGCTCCAATGTCCAATTGCATATTCTACAAAAAGAGTGTTTCAAAACTGCTCAATCAAAAGAAAGGTTCAACTCTGTGAGATGAATGCACACATCACAAAGGAGTTTCTCAGAATCCTTCTGTCTAGTTTTTATGTGAAGGTATTTCCTTTTCTAGTAGAGGCAGTATAGCACTCCAAATATCCACTTGCAGATTCTACAAAAAGAGTGTTTCCAAACTGCTCAATCAAAAGAAAGTTTCGAGTCTGTGAGATGAATGCACACATAACAAAGAAGTTTCTCAGAATGCTTCTGTCTAGTTTTTATTCGAAGATATTTCCTTTTTCACCACAGACCTCAAAGCGCCCAAAACGACCAGTTGCAGATTCTACAAAAAGAGTTTGTCAAAATTGCTCAATGAAAGGAAAGTTTCAACTCTCTAAGATGAATGCACATATCACAAAGAATTTTCTCAGAATGATTCTGTCTAGTTTTTATGTGAAGATATTTCCTTTTCCACCATATGCCTCAAAGCGCTCCAAATGTACAATTTTGGATTCTACAAAAAGAGTGTTTCAAAACTGCTCAATCAAAACAAAGTTTCAACTCCGTGAGATGAATTCACACCTCACAGATAAGTTTGTCAGAATGCTTCTGTCTAGTTTTTATGTGAAGATATTTACTTTTCCACCATAGACCAGCTAGTGATCCTAATGTCCACTTGAATATTCTACAAAAATATTGTTTCAAAGCTGCTCAATCAAAAGAAGGGTTCATCTCTGTGAGATGAATGCACATATCACAAAGTATTTTCTCAGAATGATTCTGTCTAGCTTTTATTTGAAGATGTTTCCTATTCTAACATGGGCCTCAAAGCGCCCCATATGTACACTTGCAGATTCTGCAAAAGGGTGTTTCAAAACTGCTCAATGAAAACAAAGTTCAACTCTGTCAGACGAATGCACACATCACAAAGAAGTTTGTCAGAATGTTTTTCTATAGTATTTAAGTGAAGATGTGTCCTTTTCCACCATAGGCATCAAAGAGCTCCAAATGTCCATTTTCAGATTCTACAAAAAGAGTGTTTCAATACTTCTCAATCAAAAGAAAGTTTCACAAGGTGAGTTCAATGCACACACCTAAAGGAAGTTTCTCAGAATGCTTTTTTATGGCTACTATGTGAAGATATTTCGTGTTCCACCATAGGCCTCTAAGCGCCCCAAATGTCCAATTGCAGATTCTACAAACAGAGTGTTTCAAAACTGCTCAATAAAAAGAAAGGTTTAACCCTGTGAGATTAATGCACACATCATAAAGGAGTTTCTCAGAATCCTTCTGTCTAGTTTTTGTGTGAAAATATTCCCTTTTCTACTAGAGGCAGTATACCACTCCAAATATCCACTTGCAGGTTTTACAAAAATAATGTTTCCAAACTGCTCAATCAAAAGAAAGTTTCGAGTCTGTGAGGTGAATGCACACATCACAAAGAAGTTTCTCAGAATGCTTCTGTCTAGTTTTTATGTGAAGATATTTCCTTTTTCACCGTTGACCACAATGCACCCAAAATGACCATTTGCAGATCCTACAAAAAGAGTGTGTCAAAACTGCCCAATGAAAAGAAAGGTTCAACTCTATGAGATGAATGCACATATCACAACGAATTTTCTCAGACTGATTCTGTCTACTTTTTATGTGAAGATATTACCTTTTCCATCATAGGCCCCAAAGCACTCCTAATGTCCACTTGCATATTTTACAAAAAGAGTGTTTCAAAACTGCTAAATCAAAACAAAGATTCAACTCAGTGTGAGATGAATGGACACATCACAAAGAAATTTCTCATAATGCTTCTGTCTAGTTATTATATGAAGATATTTCGTTATCCACCATAGGCTTCAAAGCGATCCAAATGCCCACTTCCAGATTCTACAAAAAGAGTGTTTCAAAACTGCTCAATCAAAAGAAAGGTTCAACTCTGTAAGATGAATGCACACATCACAAATAAATTTTTCAGAAGGCTTCTGTCTAGTTTTTATGTGAAGATATTTCCTTTTCCACCATAGTCTTCAAAGCCCTCCAATGTCCACTTGCAGATTCTACAAAAAGAGGGTTTCAAAACTGCTCAATGAAAAGTAAATTTCAAATTTCTTAGATGAATGCACACATCACAAAGTAGTTTGTCAGCATGCTTATGTTTGATTTTTATTTGAAGATATTTCCTTTTCCACCATAGACCTCAAAGCACTCCAAATGTCCATTTGCAGATTCTACAAAAAGAGTGTTTCAAACTGCTCAATCTAAAGTAAGGTTCAACACTGTAAGATGAATGCACACATCACAAAGAAGTTGTTCAGAATGCTTCTGTCTGGTTTTTATGTGCAGATATTTCCTTTTCCACCATAGGCCCCAAAATCGATCTAAATGCCCACTTGCAGATTCTACAAAAAGAGTGTTTCAAAGCTGGTCAATCAAAAGAAATGTTCAACACTGTGAGATGAATGCACACAACATAAAGAAGTTTGTCAGAACACTTCTGTCTCATTTGTATGTGAAGATAATTCCTTTTCCACCACAGGCCACAAAGCACTCCAAATGTCCAATTGCAGATTCTACAAATAGAGTATTTCAAAACTGCTTAATGAAAACTAAGGTTCAACTTTGTGAGATGAAAGCATACATCACAGAGAAGTTTGTCAGAATGCTTCTGCCTAGTTTTTATGTGAAGATATTTCCTTTTCCAGCATTGGTCTCAAGCGCTTCAAATGTCCACTTGCAGATTCTATAAAAAGTGTGATTCAAAATTGCTCAATCGAAAGTCAGGTTCAACTCTGTGAGACGAATGCACACATCACAAGCAAATTTGTCAGAATGCATCTGTCTAGTTCTTAAGTGAAGATATTTCCTTTTCCACCATAGGCCTCAAAGCGCTTCAATTGTCCACTTGCAGATTCTACAAAAAGAGTGTTTCAAAACTGCTCATCCAAAAGAAATGTTCAACTTTGTAAGATGAATGCATGCATCACAAAGAAATTTTTCAGAAGGCTTCTGTCTAGTTTTTATGTGAAAATATTTCCTTTTCCACCATAGGCCTCAAAATGCACAAATTGCCCACTTGCAGATTCTACAAAAAGAGTGCTTCAAAACTGCTCAATGAAAAGAAAGGTTCAACTCTCTGACATGCATGCACGCATCACAAAGAAGTTCGTCAGAATGCTTCTTTCTGGTTTTTGTGTGAAGATATTCCCTTTTCCACCATAGGCCTCAAAGCCCTCCAAATGTCCACTTGTAGATTCTGCCAAAAGAGATTTTCCAAACTACTGAATCAAAAGAATGATTCAAGTCAGTGACATGAATGCTCACATCACAAAGACAGTCTTCAGGATGCTTCTGCCTAGTTTTTATGTGAAGATATTTCCTTTTCTACCATAGACCTCAAACACTCCAATTGTCCACATGCAGACAGTATAAAAGGATGTTTCAAAACTGCAGAATCCAAAGTAAGGTTCAACTCTGTGAGACGAATGCACATATCACAAAGAAGTTTGTCAGATTGCTTCTACCTAGTTTTTATGGGAAGATATTTGCGTTTCCACCAGAGGTCCCAAAGTGCTCCAAATGTCCACTTGCACATTCTACAAAAAGCGTGTTTCCAAACTGCTCAATCAAAAACAAGGTTTCTCAGAATGCTTCTGTTCAGTTTTTATGTGAAGATATTTCCTTTTCCACAGTAGTCAGTATAGCACTCCAAATATCCACTTGCAGATTCTACAAAAAGAGTGTTTCCAAACTGCTCAATCAAAAGAAAGGTTGGAGTCTGTGAGATGAATGCACACATCACAAAGAAGTTTCTCAGATGCTTCTGTCTAGTTTTTATGAGAAGATATTTCCTTTTCCACCATAGGCCTCAAAGTGCTCCAAATGACCATTTGCAGATTCTACAAAAAGAGTGTTTCAAAACTGCTCAATGAAAAGAAAGGTTCAACTCTCTAAGATAAATGCACATATCACAAAGTATTTTCTCAGAATGATTCTGTCTAGTTTTTTATGTGAAGATATTTCCTTTCCACCCTAGTCCTCAAAGTGGTCCAAATATACACTTTCAGATCCTTCAAAAAGATTGTTTCAAAACTACTCAATTAAAAGAAAGTTTCAACTCTGTGAGATGAATGCACACATCACAAAGAAGTTTGTTGGAATGTTTCTGTATAGTTTTTATGTGAAGATATTTAGTTTTCCAACATAGGCCTCATAGCGCTCATAATGTCCACTTGCAGATTCTACCAAAACAGTGTTTCAAAGCTGCTCAATGAAAACAAATTTTCAACTCTGTGAGATGAATGCGCACACCACAAAGAAGTTTCTCAGACTGCTTCTATTAATTATGTAAAGTTATTTCATTTTCCAACATAGGCTTCAAAGCCCTCCAGATGTCCACCTGCAGGTTCTACAAAAAGATTGTTTCAAAACTGCTCAATTGCAAGTAAGTTTCAACTCTGTGAGATGCATGCACACATCACAAAGAAGTCTGTCATACATCTTTTGTCTAGTTTTTATGTGAAGATATTGGCTTTTCCACCTTAGTCTGCACAGCGCTCCAAATATCCAATTGCAGGTTCCACAAAAAGAGTGTTTCAAAACAGCTCAATCAAAAGAAAGATTCAATTCTGCTTTCAATTCCTTATGTACCCAGTAGTCATTCAGGAGGAGGTCGTTGAATTTCCATGTTGTTGAGTGGTTTTGAATGGGTTTCTTAATCCTGAGTTCTAGTTTGATTGCATTGTGGTCTGAGAGACAGTTTGTCATAAATTCTGTTTTTTTTCATTTGCAGAAGACAGCTTTACTTCCAACTATGTGGTCAGTTTTGGAATAGGTGTGGTGTGGTGCTGAAAAGAATGTATATTCTGTTGATTTGGGGTGGAGAGTTCTGTCGATGTTTATTAGTTTCACTTGGTGCAGAGCTGAGTACAATTCCTGGGTATCCTTGTTAACTTTCTGTCTCGTTGATCTGTCTAATGTTGACAGTGCGGTGTTAAAATCTCCCATTATTATTGTGTGGGAGTCTAAGTCTCTTTGTAGGTCACTCAGGGCTTGCTTTATGAATCTGGGTTCTCCTGTATTGGGTACATATATATTTAGAATAGTTAACTCTTTTTGTTGAATTGATTCCTAGAAACCTTAGGCACTACCATGCAGGACATAGACATGGGCAAGGACTTCATGTCTAAAACACCAAAATCAATGGCAACAAAAGCCAAAGTTGACAAATGGGATCTAATTAAACAAAAAAGCTTCTGCACAGCAAAAGAAACTACCGTTAGAGTGAACAGGCAACCTAAAAATGGGAGAAAATATTTGCAACCTACTCATCTGACAAAGGGCTAATATGCAGAATCTACAATGAACACCAACAAATTTACAAGAAAAAAACAAACAAACCCATCAAAAAGTGAGCAAAGGATATGAACAGACTCTTCTCAAAAGAAGACATTTATGCAGCCAAAAGACACATGAAAAATGTTCATCATCACTGGCCATCAGAGAAATGCAAATCAAAACCACAATGAGATACCATTGCACACCAGTTAGAATGGTGATCATTAAAAAGTCAGGAAACAACAGGTGCTGGAGAGCATGTGGAGAAATAGGAAAACTTTTACACTGTTGGTGGGACTGTAAACAAGTTCAACCATTTTGGAAGTCAGTGTGGCGATTCCTCAGGGATCTAGAACTAGAAATACCATTTGACCCAGCCAACCCATTACTGAGTATATACGTAAAGGACTATAAATCATGCTGCTATAAAGACACATGCACACGTATATTTATTGCGGCACTATTCACAATAGCAAAGACTTGGAACCAACCCAAATGTCCAACAATGATAGACTGGATTAAGAAAATGTGGCACATATACACCATGGAATACTATGCAGCCATAAAAAATGATGAGTTCATGTCCTTTGTAGGGACATGGATGAAATTGGAAGTCATCATTCTCAGTAAACTATTGCAAGGACAAAAAACCAAACACTGCATATTCTCACTTATAGATGGGAATTGAAAAATGAGAACACATGGACACAGGTAGGGTAACATTACACTCTAGGGACTGTTGTGGGTGGGGAGGGGGGAGCAATAGCATTAAGAGATATACCTAATGCTAAATGATGATTTAATGGGTGCAGCACACCAGCATGGCACATGTAAACATATGTAACTAACCTGCACATTGTGCACATGTACCCTAAAACTTAAAGTATTATAATAATAATAATGAAAAGGTTCAATTCTGTGAGATGAATGTACACATCACAAAGAGGTTTCTCAGAATGCTTCTGTCTAGCTCTTAAGTGAAGATATTTCCTTTTCCACCATAGGCCTCAAAGCGCTCCAAATGTCCTCTTGCAGATTCTACAAAAAGAGTGTTACAAAACTGATCAATCAAAAGAAAGTCCAACTTTGTCAATTGAATGCACACACCCCAAAGAAGTTTGTCAGAATGAGTCTATCTAGATTATAGGTGAATATATTTCCTTTTGCACCATAGCCCACAAAGTGCTCCAAATGTCCACTTGCAGATTCTACAAAAAACGTGTTTCAAAACTGCTCAATCAAAAGTAAGGTTCAACTCTAGGAGATGAATGCACACATCTAAAAGAAGTTTTTCAGAATGATTCTGTCTAGTTTTTATATGAAGATATTTCCTTTTCCACACTAGGCCTCAAAGTGTTCCAAATGTCCACTAGCAGATTCTACAAAAAGAGTGTTTCCAAACTTCTCAATAAAAAGAAAAGTTCAAGTCTGTGAGGTGAATCCACACTTCAGAAAGAAGTTTCTCAGAATGCTTCTGTCTAGTTTTTATGTGAAGATAATTCCTTTTCCACCATAGGCCTCAAAACTCTCCAAATATACACTTGCACATTCTACAAAAACAGTGTTTCAAAACTGCTCAATGAAAAGAAAGGTTCAAATCTGTAAGATGAATGCACGCATCACAAAGAAGTTTGTCATAATGTTTCTGTGTAGGTTTTATGTGAAGATACTTTCTTTTCCAACATAGTCTTCAATGCGCTCCAAATGTCCACATGCAGATTGTACAAAGCGTTTCAAACCTGTTCAATCAAATGAAAGGTTCAAACCTGTGTGATGAATGCACTCATCACAAGGAAATTTGTCAAAGTGCTTCTGTCTAGTTTTTGGGAATATATTTCCTTTTCCAAGATAGACCTCAAACACTCCAAATGTCCACTTGCAGAGAGTACATAAAGGGTGTTTCAAAACTGTTCAATCAAAAGTAAGGTTCAACTCTGTGAGATGAATGCATATATCACAAAGAAGTTTGTCAGAATGCTTCTGCCTAGTTTTTATGTGAAGATTTTTTTTTCACCATATGCCTCAAAACGCTCCAAATGTCCACTTACAGATTCTACAGAAAGAGTGTTTCCAAACTGCTCAATAAAAAGGAAGGTTCAACTCTGTGGGAAGAACGCACACATCACAAAGAAATTTCTCACAATGCTTCTGTCTGGGATTTCTGTGAAGATATTTCCTTTTCCACAATAGGACACAAAGCTCTTCAAATGTCCACTTGCAGATTCTGGAAAAAGGGTGTTTCCAAAGTACTCAATCAAAAGAAAGGTTCAACTCTGTGAGATGAATGCGCCCATCACCAAGAATTTTCACAGACTGATTCTGTCTAGTATTTATGTAAAGATATCTCCTTTTCCAACATAGGCCACAAAGCACTCCAAATGTCCACTTGCAACTAGTTCAAAAAGGGTGTTTCAAAACTGCTCAATAAAAAGTAAGGTTGAACTCTGTGAGATGAATGAACATATCGAAAAGAAGTTCGTCAGAATGCTTCTGTCTAGTTTTTTTGTGAAGATATTTCCTTTTCCAACATAGGACTCAAAGAGCTCCAAATGTCCACTTGCAGATTCTGGAAAAAGATTCTTTCCGAACTGCTCAACCAAAAGAAAAGTTCAACTCTGAGAGATGAATGCACACAACACCAAGAGTTTTCTCAGACTGATTTTGTCTAGTTTTTATGTTAAGATATCTCCTTTTTCACCATAGGCCAAAAAGCACTCCAAATGTCCACTTACACCTAATTTAAAAAGGGTGTTTCAAAACTGCTCAATCAAAAGTAAGGTTGAACTCTGTGAGATGAATGCACATATCACAAAGAAGTTTGTCAGAACGCTTCTGTCTAGATTTTATGTGAAGATATTTCCTTTTCCACCATGGGCTTCAAAGCACTCCAAATGTCCACTTGCAGATTCTACAAAAAGAGTGTTTCCAAACGGCTCAGTCAAAAAAAAATTCAACTCGCTGAGCTGAGTGCAACCATTACAATGAAGTTTCTCAGAATTCTTCTGTCTCATTTTTATATGAAGATATTTCCTTTTCTGCCATATTCTTCAAAGCCCTCCTAATGTCCAATTGCAGAGTCTACAAAAAGAGTGTGTTAAAACTGCTGAATCAAAAGAAATGTTCAACTCTGTGAGATGAATGCACACATCACCAAGAATTTTCTCAGAATGATTCTGTCTAGTTTATACGTGAAGATATTTCCTTTTCCACCATAGGCCTGAAAGCGCTCCAAAAGTACACTTGCAGATTCTACAAAACGAGTGTTTCAAAACTGCTCAATGAAAAGAAAGATTCATCTCTGTGAGATGAATGCACACATTACAAACAAGTTTGTCAGAATGTTTCTGTATAGTTTTTATGTGAAGATATTTCTTTTTCCACCTTAGGATTCAAAGCGCTCCAAACGTCCAATTGCAGATTATGCAAAAAGAGTGTTTTAAAGCTGCTAAACCAAAAGAAAGTTTCAACTCCGTGAGATGGATGCACATATCAAAGAACTTTCTCATAATGCTTCTGTCTAGTTATTATGTGAAGATATTTCGTTTTCTACCATAGGCCTCAAAGCGCTCCAACTGTCCGCTTGGAGATTATACAAAAAGTGTGTATCAAAACTGCTCAGTCAAAAGCAAGATTCAGCTCTGTGAGATGGATGCACACTTCCAAAAGAAGTTTTTCAGAATTCTTCTGTACAGTTTTTATGTGAAGATATTTCCTTTCCACCATTGGCCTGAAAGTGCTCCAAATGTCCACTTGCAGATTGCACAAAATGGGTGTTTCAAAACTTCTCAATCAAAAGAAAGATTCAACACTGTGAGATGAATGCACACATTACAAAGAAGTTTCTCAGAATGCTTCTGTCTAGTTATTTAATTAATATATTTCCTTTTCCACGATAGACCTCCAAGCACTCCAAATGCCCACTTGCAGATTCTGCAAAAAGTGAGTTTCGAAATTACTCAATCAAAAGAAATGTTCAATTCTGTGAGATGAACGCACATATCACAAAGGCGTTTGTCAGAATGCTTTTGTCTAGTTTTTATTTGAAGATATTTCCTTTTCCTCCATAGATTTCAAAGCACTCAAATATCCTCTTGCAGATAGTACAAAAAGGGTGTTTCAAAACTGTGCAAGCAAAAGTTCAACTCTGTGAGTTGAATCCACATAGCACAAAGAAGTCTGTCAGAATGCTTCTGTCAAGATTTTATGTGAAGATATATCCTTTTCCGCCACAGACCTAAAAGCGCTACAAATGTCCACTTGCATATAGTTCAAAAAGGGTGTTTCAAAACTGCTCAATCAAAAGAAAATTTCAATCCCTGAGATGAATGCACACATCACAAATAAGTTTCTAAGAATGCTTCTGCCTAGTTATTATGTGAAGATATTTCGTTTTCCAACGTAGGCCTCAAAGCACTCCAAATGTCCACTTGCAGATCCTACAAAAAGAGTATTTCCAAATTCCTCAATCCAAGAAAGGTTCAACTCTGTGAGATGAATGCACACATCAGAAAGAAGTTTCTAAGAATGCTTCCGTGTAATTTTTATGTGAAGATATTTCCTTTTCCACCATAGTTCTCAAAGCGCTCCAAATGTCCACATGCAGATTCGACAAAAAGAGTGTTTCAAAGCTGCTCAATCGATAGTGAGGTCCAACGCTGTGAGAGGAACGCACATATCACAAGGTAGTTTGTCAGAATGCTTCTGTCTAGTTTTTATGTGAAGATATTTCCCTTTCCACCATAGGCCTTAAGGTGCTCCAAAGGAACACCTGTAGATTCTACAAAAAAAGTGGTTTAAAACTGCTCAATAAAAAGATATTTTCAACTCTGTGAGATGAAGGCACATATCACATAGAAGTTTGTCAGAATGTTTCTGTGCAGTTTTGAAACACCCTTTTTTTATTATCTGCAAGTGGACTTTTGGAGTGCTTTGAGGCCTATGGTGGAAAAGGAAATATCTTCACATAAAAACTAAACAGAAAAATTCTGACAAACTCCTTTGGGATGCATGCATTCATCTCACAGAGTTGAAACTTTCTTTGCATTGAGCAGTTTTGAAACACCCTTTTTGTACTATCTGGAAGAGGACGTTTGGAGTGCTTTGAGGCCTATGGTGCAAAAGGAAATATCTACACATAAAATCTAGACAGAAGCATACTGAGCAACTTCTTTGTGATGTGTGCATTCATCTCACAGTGTTGAAATTTTCTTTTGATTGAGCAGTTTTGAAACAGTCTTTTTGTAGACTATGCAAGCGAATATTTGGAGAACTTTGAGACCTATGGCGGAAAAGGAAATATCTTCACATAAAAACTATACAGAACCGTTCTGACAAACTTCGTTTTGATGGGTGTGTTCATCTCATGAAGTTGAACCTTAGTTTTGATTGAGCAATTTTGAAACACTCTTTTTAGAGAATCTGCAAGTGGACAATTGTAGCGCTTTGAGGCCTATGGTGGAAAACGAAATATCTTCACATAAAAACTAGACAGAATCATTCTGAGAAAATTCTTTATGATGTGTGCATTTATCTCACAGAATTTTACCCTTATTTTCACTGAGCAGTTTTGAAACACTGTTTTTGTAGAATCTGCAAGTGGACATTTGAGGGCTTTGAGGCCTACGGTGGAAAGAGAAATATCCTCACACAAAAATTAAACAGAAGCATTCTGAGAAACTTCTTTGTTATGTGTAAATTCCTTCCAAGGAGTTGAACCTTTGTTTTGATTGAACAGTTTGGAAACACTCTTTTTGTAGAATGTGCAGGAGGAGATTTGGAGTTTTTTGAGTCCTAAGGTAGAAAAGGAAATATCTTCACATAAAAACTAGACAGAAGCATTCTGACAAACTTCTTTCTGATATGTGCATTCATCTCACAAAATAGAAACTTACTTTTGATTGAGCAGTTTTTCAACACCCTTTTTGTACTATCTGCAAGTGGACATTTGGAGTGCTTTGAGACCTATGGTGGAAAAGGAAGTATCTTCTCATAAAAACTAAACAGAAGAATTGTGCAAATTTCTTTATGACGTGTGCATTCCTCTCAATGAGTTGAAACGTTCTTTGACTGAGATGTTTGGAAACTCTCTTTTTGTAGAATCTGCAATTGGATGTATGGAGCCCTTTGAGGCCTATGGTGGAAAAGGAGGTATCTTCACTTAAGAACTAGACAGAAGCATTCTGAGAAACTTCATTGTGATGTGTGCATTCATCTCACAGACTTCAACCTTTCTTCTCATTGAGCAGTTTTGAAATGATTTTGTGGAATGTGCAAGTGGACATTTAGAGCGCTTAGCAGCCTATGCTGGAAAAGGAAATATCTTCACAAAAAAACTATACAGAAGAATTCTCAGAAACTTCTGTGTGATGTGTGCATTCATCTCACAGAGATGAACGTTACTTTCGATTGAGCTCTTTCAAAACATGTTTTTTGTGGAATCTGCAAGTGCTTTGAGGCCAACGTGGAAAACGAAATATCTTCACATAATAGCAAGACAAAAAGATTCTAAGAAACTTCTTCGAGATGTGTGCATTCATCTCACACACTTGAACTTTCCTTTTATTGAGCAGCTTTGAAAAACTCTTTTTGTAGAATCTGCAAGTGGACATTTGGAGTGCTTTGAGGGCTATGGTGGATAACGAAATATCTTCATGTAACAACTAGACAGAAGCATTCGGAGAAACTTCTTTGTGATGTTTGCATTTATCTCAGAGCTTTGAACCTTTCTTTTGATTGAGCAGTTTGGAGACACTCTTTTTGTAGAATCTGCAAGTGTACATTTTGATCGCTTTGAGGCCCATGGTGCAAAAGGAAATATCTTCACTTAAAACCTAGACAGAATCATTCAGAGAAAATTATTTGTGATTGGTGCATTCATCTCACAGAGTTGAAACGTTCTTTCTATTGAGCAGTTTGGAAACACTCTTTTTCTAAAATCTGCAAGTGGGTATTTGGAGCACTTTGAGGCCTATTGTGGAAGAGGAAGTATCTTGACTTACGAACTTGACAGAAGCATTCTGAGAAACTTCTTTGTGATGTGTGCATTCATCTCACAGAGTTGAACCACACTTTCAAATGAGCAGTTTTGAAACCCTCTTTTTGCAGAATCTGGAACTGGACAACTGGAGCGTTTGAGGCTTATGGTGGGAAACAAAATATCTTCACATAATAACTAGAAAGAAGCATTCTGAGAAACTTCTTTGTGATGTGTGCATTCATATCAGAGATTTGAACTTTCTTTTGATTGAGTAGTTTGGAAACTATCTTTTTGTAGAATCTGGAAGTGGACATTCAGAGTGCTTTGAGGCCTATGGTGGAAAAGAGAATATCTTCACATAAAAGCTAGAAAGAAGCATTCAGACCAACTTCTTTTTTTTTTTTTTATTTTTATCTTTTGTTTTTATTCGTATCACAGAACCCAGCAGTAGGCACATGATAAATGCCCAATAAATATTTGTTAATTGATTGATGTAGATGACCAAAACACATAGCAAATGAGTCATTCTCATATAATATCCAGGCAAAATGCTAAGCAGCAGATATAGAATATGAATGGCTTTTTAAAAAGAATCTTTTAAAGCCATTTGGATCTTTGACAACATTTTATATGTACTGCAGACCAACTTCTTTGTGATATATGCATTCGTCTAAAAGAGTTGAACCTTACTTTTGATTAAGCAGTTTTGAATCACCCTTTTTGTACTGTCTGCAAGTGGACATTTGGAGTGCTTTGAGGCCTATGGTGGAAAAGGAAATATGTTCATAAAAACCTAGACAGAAGCAATCTGAGAAACTTCTTTGTGATGGGTGCATTTATCTCACAGAGTTGAAACTTTCCTTTGATTGAGCAGTTTTAAACACTCTTTTTGTAGGATCTGAAAGTGGATATTTGGAGGCCTATGGTGGAAGAGGAAATATCTTCAAACAAGTAATAGACACAAGCATTTTGGGAAACTTTTTGTGATGTGTGCATTCATCTCACAGATTTGACCTTTCTTTTGATTGCATAGGTTGGAAACACTCTTTTGTAGAATCTGCAATGGGAGATCAGGAGTGCTTTGAGACCTATGGTGGAAAACACAATATCTTCACATAATTACTAGACGCAACCATTCTGAGAAACTTCCTTGTGATGTGTGCTTTCACCTCATAGATCTTAAACATTCTTTTGAATGAGCAGCTTTGAAAAACTCTTTTTGTAGAATCTGCACGTGGACATTTGAAGCACTATGAGGCCTATGGTGGAAAAGCAAATATTTTCACATAAAAAGTATATAGAAAAATTATGACAAATTTCCTTGTGATGTGTGCATTCATCTCATGAAGTTGGAATTTTCTTTTCATTGAGCAGTTTTGAAACCCTGTTTTTGTAGGATCTGCAACAGGACATATGGAGTACTTTCAGGCCAATGGTGGAAAAGTAAATATTTTCACCAAAAAAGTGCACAGAATAATTCTGAGAAAATTTTTTGTGATGTGTGCATTCATATCCCAGAGTTAAACATTTTTTTTGTTTGAACATTTTCGAAACACTCTTTTTATAGAATCTGCAAGAGGACATTTGGAGCGCAATGAGGCTTATGGTGTAAAAGGTAGTATGTTCACATAAAAACTGGACAGAAGAATCCTGAGAAACTTCTTTGTGACGTGTGCATTCATCACACAGAGTTGAAGCTTTCTTTTGATTGAGCAGTTTGGAAACCCTCTTTTTGTAGAATCTGCAAGGGGTCATTTGGAGTGCTTTGAGTCCTATAGTGGAAAAGGAAATATCTTCATATAAAAACTAGACAGAAGCATTCTGACAATCTTCTTTGTGTTGTGTGCATTCATCTCACAGAGTTGAACCTTAGTTTTCATTGAGCAGTTTTGAAACCTTCTTTTTGTAGAATGTGCAAGTGGAAATTTGGAGCTCTTAGAGGCCTGTGGTGGAAAAGGACATATCTTCACATTAAAACTAGACAAAAGCATTCTCACAAACTTCTTTGTTTTCTGTGTATTCATCTCACAGAATTGAACCTCAGTTGTCATTGAGCAGTTTTGAAACCCTTTTCTTATGTAATCTGCAGGTAGACATTTGGAGCGCCTTGAGGACTGTGGTGTATAACGATACATCTTTATATAATAACTAGACAAAAGCATTCTGAGAAACTTCTTTGTGATGGGTGTACTCATCTCACGTAGATGATCATTTCTTTTGATGGAGCAGCTTTGAAACACTCTTTTTGTAGAATCTGCAAGTGGACATTTGGAGCGCTTTGAGGCCCATGGTGGGATAAGAAATATCTTCACATAAAAACCAGCCAGAAGCATTCTGACGAACTTGTTTGTGATGTGTGCATTCGTCCCACAGAGTTGAACCTTTCTTTTGATTGAGCAGCTTTGAAAAACTTTTTGTGGTATCTGCAAGTGGACATTTGGTGCACAATTTGGCCTATGGTGGAAAAGGAACTATCTTCACATAATAACTAGACAGAAGCATTCTGACACACTCCTTTGTGATGCGTGTATTCGTCTCACAGGGTTGAAACTTACTTTTCATTGAGCAGTTTTGAAACCCTATTTTTGTAGAATCAACAAGTGGACGTTTGGAGCGCTTTGAGGCCTATGTTGGAAAAGAAAATTTCTTCACACAAAAAATAGACGGAAGCATTCTGACAAACTTCTTTGGGATCTGTGCATTCGTCACATATAGTTGAGGCTTTCTTTTGATTGAGCAGTTTGAAACACTCTTTTTATAGACTCTGCAAGTGGACATTTGGAGCACTTTGGGGCCTGTTGTGTAAAAGGAAATATCTTCACCTAAAAACCACGTAGATGCATTCTGACAAAGTTCTTTGTGATGTGTGCATTCATCTCACGGAGTTGAACCTTTCTTTTGATTGAGCAGATTTGAAACACTATTTTTGTAGAATCTGAAAGTGAACATTTGGAACGCATTTAGGCCTATTTTGGAAAAGGTAATATCTTCAAATAATAACTAGACAGAAGCATTCTGACACACTTCTTTGTGATGTGTGCATTCATCACACAGAGTTGAACCTTACTTTTCATTGAGATGTTTTGAAACACTCTTTTTGTTGAATCTGCAAGTGTTCATTTGGAGTGCTTTGAGGTCTATGATGGAAAAGCAAATATCTTCACATGAAAATTAGACAGAAGCATTCTGAGAAGAAACTCCTTTGCAATATGTGCATTCAATTCACAGAGTTGAATCTTCCTTTTGATAGAGGAGTTTAGAAACACCCTTTTTGTAGAATCTGCATGTGGACATTTGGAGCGCTTTGAGGTATATGGTGGAAAAGTAAATATCCTCCCATAAAAACTATGCAGAAGAATTCTGAAAAACTTCTTTGTGATGTGTACATTCATCTCACAGGGTTGAACCTTCGTTTTCATTGAGCAGTTTTCAAACCCTCTTTCTGTAGAATCTACAAGTGGAATTTGGAGCGCTTTGATACCTGTGTTGGAAAAGGAAATATATTTACATAAATACTAGACAGAAGCATTCTGACAAACTTCTTTGTGGTGAGTGCATTCATATCACAGAGCTGAACATTTCTTTTGATTCAGCAGCTTTGAAACACTCTTTTTGTAGAATCTGCCAGTGGACATTTGAAGTGCTTTGAGGCCTATAGTGGAAAGGGAAATATCTTCAAGTAAAAATTAGACAGAAGCATTCTGACAAGCTTCCTTGTGATGTGTGCTTTCATCTCACATATTTGAACCTTACTTCTCTTTGAGCAGTTTGGAAACACTCTTTTTATAGAATCTGCAAGTAGACATTTGGAGCACCTTGAGGCCAATGATGGAAAAGGGAATATCTTCATATAATAACTAGACAGAAGCATTCTGAGAAACTTCTTTGTGTTGGGTGCATTCATCTCACAGAGTGGAACATTTCTTTTGATTGAGCAGCTTTGAATCACTGTTTTTGGAGCATCTTCAAGTGTACATTTGGAGCCCTATGTGGCCTATGGTGGAAAAGCAAATATCTTCTCATAAAAACTAGACAGAAGCATTCTGGAAAACTTCTTAGTCATGTGTACATTCATCTCAGAGAGTTGTACCATACGTTTCATTGAACAGTTTTGAAAAAATCTTTCTGTAGAATCTACCAGTGGCCATTTGGAGCACTTTGGGGCCTATGGTGGAAAAGGAAATATCTTCACATAAAAACCAGACAGAAGCATTCTGACAAACATTTTGTGATGTGTGCATTCATCCCACAGGGTTGGACATTTCTTTTGATTGAGCAGCTTTGAAACAGTCTTTTTGTAGAATTTGAAAGTGGACATTTGGAGTGCTTTGTGTCCTATGGTGGAAAAGGAATTATCTTCACATGAAAAATATACAGAAGCATTCTGACAAACTTCTTTGTGATATGTGCATTCATCTCACAGAGTTGAACCTTACTTTTCCTTGAGCAGTTTTGAAACTCTCTGTAGAATCTACAAGTGGACATTTGGAGCACTCTTAGGTCTATGGTGGAAAAGGAATTACCTTAACATAATAAAGAGACAGAAGGATTCTGACAAATTCCTTTGTCGTGTGTGCATTCATCTCACAGAGTTGAACCTTACTTTTCATTGAGCAGCTTTGAAACACTCTTTTTGTAGAATCTGCGAGTGGACATTTGTAGCACTTTGAGACCTATGGTGGAAAAGTAAATATGTTCACATAAAAACCAGACGGAAGCATTCTGACAAACTTCTTTGTGATGTGTGCAATTATCTCACAGAATTGAACCTTACTTTTCATTGAGCAGTTTTGTAACACTCTTTATGTAGAATCTGCCAGTGGACATTTGGAGTGCTTTGAGTCCTATTGTGTAAATGGAAATATCTTCACATAAAAACTAGACAGAAGCATTCTGACAAACTTCTTGGTGAAGTGTGCATTCATCTCACAGAGTTGAAACTTTCCTTTGATTAAGCAACTTTTAAACACTCTTTTGTAGAATCTGCAAGTGGACATTTCGAGCACTTTGAGACCAATGGTGGAAAAGGAAATACCTTCACATAAAATCTAGACAGAAGCATTCTGACAAACTACTTTGGATGTGTGCATTCATCTCACAGAGTAGAACTTTAGTTTTCAATGAGCAGTTTTAAAAAACTCTTTTTGTAGAATCTGCAAGTGAACATTTGGAGCACCTTTAGTCCTATGGTGGGAAAGGAAATATCTTCAAATAAAAACTAGACAGAAGGACTCTCACAAACTTCTCTGTGACGGGTGCATTCATCTCACAGAGTTGAACATTTCTTTTGATTGAGCAGCTTTGAAACACGCTTTTTGTAGAATCTGCGAGAGGACATTTGGAGCGTTTTAAAGCCTATTGTGGAAAAGGGAATATCTTCATATAAAAACTAGTCAGAAGAATTCTGACAAACTTCTTCATGATTTGTGAATTCATCTCACAGAGTTGAACCTTACTTTTCATTGAGCAGCCTTGAAGCACTTTCTTTGTAGAATCTGCAAGTGGACATTTGGAGCGCTTTGAGGCCTATGGTGGAAAAAGAAATATCTTCACATAAAATTAGAGGGAAGTATTCTAACACACTACTTTGTGATGTGTGCATTCACCTCACAGAGTTGAATGATACTTTTCATTGTGCAGTTTTGAAACACTCCTTTTGTAGTATCTGCAAGTGTACATTTGGAGCACTTTGATGCCAATGGTGGAAAAGGAAATATATTCACATTAAAAATATACTGAAGCATGCTCACAAACATCTTTGTGACTTGTGCATTCATCTCACAGAGTTGAACCTTTCCTTTGCTTGAGCAGCTCTGAAACACCGTTTTTGTAGAATCTGCAAGTGGACATTTGGAGTGCTTTGAGGCCTATGGTGGAAAAGGTAATATCTTCACATAAATCTAGATTGAAGAATTCTGTCAAACTTCTTTGTGATGTGTGCATTCATCTCACAGAGTTGAACCTTAGTTTTCATTGAGCAGTTTTGAAACACTCTTTTTGTAGAATCTGCAAGTGGACATTTGGAGCTCTTGGAGGCCTGTAGTGGAAAAGGAGATATCTTCACATTAAAACCAGACAAATCATTCTCACAAACTTCTTTGTATTCTGTGCATTCATCTCACAGAGTTGAACCTTGGTTGTCATTGAGCAGTTTTGAAATCCTCTTTTTATAGAATCTGCAGGTAGATATTTGGAGCGCCTTGAGGCCTGTGGTGTATAACGAAACATCTTCATATAATAACTAGACAAAAGCATTCTGAGAAACTTCTTTGTGATGGGTGCACTCATCTCACGTAGTTGAACCTTTCTTTTGATGGAAAAGCTTTGAAACACTCCTTTGTAGAATCTGCAAGTGGACACTTGGAGCGCTTTGAAGCCCATGGTGGGATAAAAAATATCTTCACATAAAAACCAGCCAGAAGCATTCTGACGAACTTCTTTGTGATGTGTGCATTCGTCTCACAGGGTTGAACCTTTCTTTTGTTTGAGCAGCTTTGAAAAACTCTTTTTGTAGAATCTGCAAGTGGACATTTGGTGCACATTTGAGCCTATGGTGGAAAAGGAACTATCTTCACATAATAATTAGACAGAGGCCTATGGGGGAAAAGGGAATACCTTCACTTAAAAAGTATACGGAAACATTCCATCAAACTCCTTTGTAATGTGTGCATTCATCTCACCGAGTAGAACCTTCCTTTCATTGAACAGTTTTGAAACCCTATTTTTGTAGAATCTACAAGTGGACGTTTGGAGGACTTTGAGGCCTATGTTGGAAAAGAAAATTTCTTCACACAAAAATAGACAGAAGCATTCTGACAAACTTCTTTGTTATGTGTGCATTCATTGCACAGAGTTGAACCTTTCTTTTTATTGAGCAGTTTGAAACACTCTTTTTGTAGAATCTGCAAGTAGACATTTGGAACGCTTTGAAGCCTATGGTTTAAAAGGAAATATCTTCACCTAAAAACCACCCAGAAGCATTCTGACAAAGTTCTTTGTGATGTGTGCATTCATCTCACGGAGTTGAACCTTTCTTTTGATTGAGCAGACTTGAAACACTATTTTTGTAGAATCTGAAAGTGGATATTTGGAGCGCATTTAGGCCTATGGTGGAAAAGGAAGTATCTTCATATAATAACTAGACAGAAGCATTCTGACACACTTCTTTGTGATGTGTGTATTCATCTCATAGAGTTGAACCTTACTTTTCATTGAGCTGTTTTGAAACACTCTTTTTGTTGAATCTTCAAGTGGTCATTTGGAGTGCTTTGAGGCCTATTGTGGAAATGGAAATATCTTCACAAAAAAATTAGACAGAAGCATTCCGACAATCTTCTTTGTTATGTGTGCATTCTTCTCACAAAGTTCAACCTTCCTTTTGATTGAGCAGCCCTCAAACACTCTTTTTGTAGAATCTGCATGTGGAGTTTTGGAGCACTTTGAGGTCTGTGGTGGAAAATGAAATATCCTCACACAAAAACTAGGCAGAAGAATTCTGACAAACTTCTTTGTGATGTGTACATTCATCTCACAGAGTTGAACCTTAGTTTTCATTGAGCAGTTTTCAAACCCTCTTTTTGTAGAATCTACAAGTGGAGATTTGGAGTGCTTTGATACCTGTGTTGGAAAAGGAAATATATTTACATAAATACAAGACAGAAGCCTTCTGACAAACTTCATTGAAATGTGTGCTTTCATCTCACAGAGTTGGAGTTGAACCTTACTTTTTATTGAGCAGTTTTGAAACACTTTTTTCATATAATCTGCAAGTAGACATTTGGAGCGCCTTGATGCCAATGGTGGAAAAGGAAATATCTTCATATAATAACTAGACAGAAGAGTAAACTATCACAAGAACAAAAAACCAAACACCACATATTCTCACTCATAGGTGAAAATTGAACAATGAGAACACATGGACACAGGAAGGGGAACATCACACTTCGGGGACTGTTGTGGGGTGGGGGGAGGGGGGAGGGATAGCATTGGGAGATATACCTAATGCTAGATGACGAGTTGGGGGGTGCAGTGCACCAGCATGGCACATGTATACATATGTAACTTACCTGCACGTTGCGCACATGTACCATAGAGCCTAAAGTATAATAATAATAATAATAATCATCGTCATCATAATAATAATCAAAGAAGCATTCTGAGAAACTTCTTTGTGATGGGTGCATTCATCTCACAGAGTGGAACATTTCTTTTGGTTGAGCAGCTTTGAATGACTTTTTGGAGAATCTTCAAGTGCACATTTGGAGCGCTTTGTGGCCTATGGTGAAAAAGCAAATATCTTCTCATAAAAACTAGACAGAAGCATTCTGAAAAACTTCTTAGTCACGTATACATTCATCTCAGAAAATTGTACCTTACGTTTCATTGAGCAGTTTTGAAAAACTCTTTCTGTAGTATCTACAAGTGGCCATTTGGAGCACTTTGAGGCCTATGGTGGAAAAGGAAATATCTTCACATAAAAACCAGACAGAAGCATTCTGACAAACATTTTGTGATGTGTGAATTCATCTCATAGGGTTGGACGTTTCTTTTGATTGAGCAGCTTTGAAACACTCTTTTTGTAGAATTTGAAAGTGGACATTTGGAGTGCTTTGTGTCCTATGGTGGAAAAGGAATTATCTTCACATGAAAAATATACAGAAGCATTCTGACAAACTTCTTTGTGATATGTGCATTCATCTCACAGAGTTGAACCTTACTTTTCATTGAGCAGTTTTGAAACTCTCTGTAGAATCTACAAGGGGACATTTGGAGCGCTCTTAGGCCTATGGTGGAAAAAGAATTATCATAACATAATAACGAGACAGAAGGATTCTGACAAATTCCTTTGTCATGTGTGCATTCATATCGCAAAGTTGAGACTTACTTTTGATGGAGCAGTTTTGAAAGACGCTTTTCGTACTATCTGCAAGTCAACGTTTGGAGTGATTTGACACCTATGGTGGAGAAGGAAATAACTTCTCATAAGAACTAGAGAGAAGCATTATGAGAAATTTATTTGTGATGTGTTCATTCATCTCACGGAGTTGAACCTTACTTTCAACTGAGCAGTTTTTAAACACTCTCTTTATAGAATCTGCAGGTTGATCTTTGGAGAGCTTTGAGGCCTATGGTGGGAAAGGAAATATCTTCACATAAAAACTAGACAGAATCATTCTGACAAACTTCTTTGTGATGTGTGCATTAATCTCACAGAGTTGAACCTTTATTTTGATTGACTAGCTTTGAAACACTCTGTTTGTAGAATCTGTATGTGGACAATTGGAGAGCTTTGAAGCCTACAGTGGAAGAGGAAATATCGTCACATAAAAGATAGACAGAAGCATTCTGAAAAGGTTACCTCTGATGTATGCATTCATCTCACAGAGTTGAAACTTTCTTTTGACTCAGCAGTCTTGAAACACTCTTTTTGTAGAATCTGCAAGTATACGTTTGGAGCGCCTTGAGGCCTATGGTGGATATGGAAATATCTTCATATAATAAATAGACAGAAGCATTCTGGGACACTTCTTTGTGATGTGTGCATTCATCTCACAGAGTAGAACCTTTCTTTTGATTTGGCAGCTTTGAAACAGTCTTTCTGTAGAATCTGCAAGTGGACATTTGGAGCGTTTTGAGGCCTATGTTGTAAAAGGAATTAACTTCGCATAAAAACTAGACAGAAGAATTCTGACAAACTTCTTTGTGTTGTGTGCATTCATTTCACAGAGTAGAACCTTAGTTTTCAACGAGCAGTTTTGAAACACTCTTTTGTAGAATCTGCAAGTGGACATTTGGAGCGCTTTGCGAGCTATGGTGGAAAAGAGAATATCTTGGCATAAAAGCTATACAGAAGCATTCTGACAAACTTCTTTGTGACGTGTTCATTCATATACCAGAGATGAAACTTTCTTTTGACTGAGCAGTTTTGAAACACTCTTTTTATAGAATCTGGTAGTGGATATTTGGTGCGCTTTGAGGCCTTTGGTGGAAAAGGAAATATCTTGGCATAAAAACTATACAGAAGCATTCTGACAAACTTCTTTGTGATGTGTGCGTTGATCTCACAGAGCTGAAACTTTCTTTTTATTGAGCAGCTTTGAAACACCCTTTTTGTAGAATCTGCGAGTAGACATTTGGAGCATTTTGAAGCCTGTGGTGGAAAAGGAAATATCTTCACATATAAACTAGACAGAAGAATTCTGACAAACTTCTTTTTGATTTATGCATTCATCTCACAGAGTTGAACCTTACTTTTCATTGAACAGCTTTGAAACACTCTTTTTGTAGAATCTGCAAGTGGACATTTGGAGCGCTTTGCGGCCTGTGGTCAAAAGAAAATGTCTTCCTATAAAATTAGACAGAAGCATTCTAACGAACTTCTTTGTGACGTGTGCATTCATCTCACAGAGTTGAATCTTTCTTTTGTTTGAGCAGCTCAGAAACACCCTTTTTGTAGAATCTGCGGGTGGACATTATGAGCTCTTTGAGGCCTTTGGTGGAAAAGGAAATATCTTCACATAAAAACGAGACAGAAGAATTCTTACAAACTTCTTTATGATGTGTGCATTCGTCTCACAGAGTTAAACCTTACTTTTCATTGAGCAGTTTTACAACACTCTTTTTGGAGAATTTGCAAGTGGACATTTTTAGTGTTTTCAGGCCTATGTTGGAAAAAGAAATATCTTCACATAAAAACTAGACAGAGGCAGTCTGACAAACTTCTTTGTGATGTGTGCATTCATCTCACAGAGATGAACCTTTCTTTTGATTGAGAAGCTTTGAAACACTCTTTTTTAGAAGCTGCAAGTGGACATTTGTTCTGCTTTGAGGCCTTTGGTGGAAAACGAAATATCGTCACATTAAAAATAGACAGAAGCATTCTGACAACTTTCTTTGTGATATGTGCACTCTACTCACAGAGTTGAACCATACTTTTGATTCAGCAGTTTTGGAAGACCCTTTTCGTCCTATCTGCAAGTGAACATTTGGAGTGATTTGATGCCTATGGTGGAAAAGGAAATATCTTCACAAAACAACTACACAGAAGCATTCTGGGAAACTTCCTTGTGATGTGTGCATTCATCTAACAGAGTTGAACCTTAATTTCCATTAAATTCCAATAAATTCCATTGCATTAAATTTCATTCCCTTCCTCTCCATTCCACTCCTCTCCACCCCAGTGCAATGCATTCCACTCCACTCCACTATCGTCCAATCATCTCCATTCTACTCCATCCCACTCCATTCTACTCCATTCCACTTCACTCCACTCCCCTCCATTCCACTTCATTCCTCTACACTACATTCCTTTCCATTCCATCCCATTCCATTCCACACCATTCCACTCTACTCCCCTCCACTCCACTGCACTTGATTCCATTCCATCCCATTCCTTTCCATTCCATTCCACTCCACATCACTCCACTCCAGCCCACCCCACTCCACTCCATTCCATTCCATTCCACTCCTTTCCCTTCCATTTCTTTCTTTTGAGAGGATCTCACCCTGTCAAGCAGGCTGTAGTGCAGTGGCACAATCTCAGCAAACATTTAATTTCACCATTCCATTCCATTGTATTCCACTCCATTCCATTCCATTCCATTCTGTTCCGTTCCAATCCACTCCACTGCACTCCACTCCAATCCACGCCATTCCATCCCATTCAATTCTACTTCATTCCACTCCAATCCACTCCACTCCATTCCACTAAACTCCACACCATTCCATCCCATTTCATTCCACTCCACTGCACTCCACTCCACTGAATTCCATTCCATTCCATCCCATTCCATTCCATTCAGTTCCTTTCCATTCCATTCCAATCCATTCCATTCCATTCCTTTCTTTTGACAGGATGTCACTCTGTCACACAGGCTGCAGTGCACTGGCACAATCTCAGCTCACATTTCATTTCATCATTCAATTACACTCCATTCCACACAACTCCACTCCACTCAATACCATCACACTCCATTCCATTCCACTCCATTACTTTCCAATCTTTTCTTTCGAAAGGATCTCACTCTTTCACGCAGGTGGGAGTGCAGTGGCACAATCACAGCTCACATTTCATTTAAGCATTCCTTTCCATTCCATTCGATTCCGTCGCATTCCATTCCTTTCCACTTCAATCGACTCCACTCCAATCCAGTCCACTCCATTCCATTCCATTTCGCTCCACTCCATTCCATTCAACACCATTCCATTCCATCCCATTCCATTCCACTCTAATCCACCCTACTCCACTCCACTCCACTCCATTCCATTCCAACCAAACACATTCCATTCCACCTTATTCCAGTCCATTCCACACCACTCCACTCCAATTCACTACACTCCAATCCACTGCACTTCACTCCATTCAATTCCATTCCATTCCATTCCACTCCATTCCATTCCATTCCTTTTTTCGAGAGGATCTCACTCTCACCCAGGCTGGAGCTCAGTGGCACAGTCTCAGCTCACATTTCAATTCACCATTCCATTTCATTGCATTCCATACCATTCCATTCCATTCCATCCCATTCCACTCCATTCCACCCCACTCCACTCCATTTCACTCCTTTCCATTCCATTCCATTCCACTCCACTCCACTCCACTCCATTCCACTCCACTCCATTACATCCCATTCTATTCTACTCCATTGCACCCCACTCCACTCCATGACACTCTCCTCCACACCATTCCATTCCATCCCATTCCATTCCACTCCATTCCACTCCACATCACTGAAGTCCACTGCACTCCACTCCATTCCATTCCATTCTATTCCATTCCCCTCCATTCCATTCCATTCCTTTCTTTCAAAAGGGTATCATTCAGTCACCCAGGCTTGAGTGCAGTGGAACAATCTCAGCTCACATTACATTTCACAACTCTGTTGCATTCCATTGCATTCCATTCCTTTCCATAACATTCGAATCCACTCCACTCCATTAACTCCACTAAACTACATTCCATTCCATTCCAGTCCATTCCACTCCACTTCACTCCAGTACAATGCACTCGATCCCATTCTGTCATATTCAATTCCACTCTCTTCCACTTCACTCCACTCCATTCCATTCCATTCCATTCCAATCTGTCCCATCCCTTTCTACTCCATTCCACTCTAATTCACTCCACTCCACTTCACTCCACTCCACTACAATCCACTCCATTCCATGCCATTCCACATCATTCCATTCCATTTCTTTCTTTTGACAGGATCTCACTCTGTCAACCAAGCTGGACTGCAGTGGCACAATATCAGCTCACGTTTCATTTCACCATTCCATTCCATTCCATTCCATTCTATTCCACACCACTCCACTCCATTCCATTCAATTTCATTCCATTCCACCCCATTCCAGTCCACTCCACCCCACTCCATTAGATTCCACTCCATTAGATTCAATCCCATTCCATTCCACTACATTCCACTCCACTCCACTCCACTCCAATCAATTCCATTCCTTTCCATTCAACTGCATTCCATTCCACACCTTTCTTTCGACAGGTTCTCACTTTTTCAGAGTCTGGAGTGCAGTGACACAATCTCAGCTCACATTTCACTTCACCTTTCCATTCCATTCCATTCTATTTCATTCCATTCCAACCCACTCGACTCCACTCAACTCACCTCCTCTCCACTACATTCCATTTCATTCCACTCAACTGGAGTCCACTCCACTCGATTCCACTCCATACCATCCCATTCCATTCCACTCCATTCTTCTCCTCATGACTCCACTCCACTCCATTCCATTCCATTACATCCCATTCCATTCCATTCCACTCCACTGCACTCCACTCCACTCCACTTCACTCCATTCCATTCCATTCCATTCAACTTCATTAAATTCCATTCCTTTCCTTCGACAGGATATCACTCTGTCACCCAGGCTGGAGTGTAGTACAGCAATCTCAACTCACATTTCATTTCACCATTCCATTCCATTCCATTCCTTTCCATTCCGTTGCATTGCACTTTACTCCACTACAATCTATTCCATTATATTCCATTCCATTCTATCTCATTCCAATCCATTCCATTCCACTCCACTCCATCCCACTCAATACCTCTCTATTCCACTCGATTCCACACCACTATACTCCACTCCCTTCCATTCCATCCTATTCCATTCCACTCCACTCCATTCCACTCCACTCCAATCCACTCCCCTGCACTCCATTCCATTCCACTCCTTCCCATTCCACACCACTCCACTCCACTCTATTCCACTCCATTCCCTTCTTTCCACTCCCTTCCATCCCATTCCTTTCTTTCAACAGGATCTCACTCTGTCACTCTGGTTCCAGTGCAGTGGCGCAATCTCACCTCACATTTCATTTCACCATCCTATTCTATTGCAGTCCATTCCATTCCATTCCATTCCTTTCCTTTCCGTTCCATTACATTACATTCTAATCCATTCCATTCCATTCCATTCCTTTCTTTTGACAGGATCTCACTCTGTCACACAGTATGGAGTGCAGTGGTTCATTCTCAGCTCACATTTCATTTCACCATTCAATTACACTCTATTCCACACAAATCTACTCCACCCCATTCCATCCCACTCCATTCCATTCCACTCCATTATTTTCCATTCTTTTCTTTCGAAAGGATCTCACTCTTTCATGCAGGATGGAGTGCAGTGGCACAATCAGTGCTCACATTTCATTTAAGCATTCCTTTCCATTCAATTCCATTCCATTCCATCGCATTCCATTCCTTTCTACTCCAATCGACTCCACTCCAATCCACTCCATTCCATTCCATTCCGTTTCGCTCCACTCCATTCCATTCAACACCATTCCATTCCATCCCATTTTATTCCACTCTAATCCACCCTACTCCACTGCACTCTAGTCCACTCCATTCCATTCCAACCCATCACATTCCATTCCACCTCATTCCAGTCTACTCCACACCACTGCACACCAATCCACTACACTCCAATCCACTGTACTTCACTCCATTCAATTCCATTCCACTCCATTCCATTCCATTCCTTTCTTTCGACAGGATCTCACTCTTTCACCCAGGCTGGAGGGCAGTGGTACAATCGCAGCTCACATTTCAATTCACCATTCCATTTCATTGCATCCCATTCCATTCCATTCCATTCCATTCCACTCCCATCCACTCCACTTCATTCCACTCGTTTCCATTCCATTCCATTCCACTCCAATCAACTCCACTCCATTCCACTCCACTCCATTACATCCCATTCCATTCCACTCCATTGCACTCCAACTCACTCCACCCCACTCCCCTCCATACCATTCCGTTCCATCCCATTCTATTCCACTCCATTCTACTCCACTCCACTCAACTCCAATTCACTCCAATCCATTCCATTCCATTCTATTCCTTTCCACTCCATTCCATTCCATTCCTTTCTTTCGACAGTATATCCATCAGTCACCCAGGCTTGAGTGCAGTGGAACAATGTCAGCTCACATTACATTTCACAACTCTGTTGCATTGCATTTCATTCCATTCCTTTCCATAACATACAACTCCACTCCAATCCAATAAACTCCACTCCACTCCTTTCCATTCCACTCCATCCAATTCCATACCACTCTATTCCACTCCACTCCACTCCACTTCATTCCATTCTCTCCACTCCCATCCATTCCATTCCTTTCTTTCCACAGGATCCGTCTCTGTCACCCTGGCTGCAGTGCAGTGGCAGAATCTCACCTCACATTTCATTTCACCATTCCATTCCATTGCATCCGATTGCATTTCATTCCATTCCTTTTGGTTCCTTTCCATTCCATTCCATTCCATTCCATTAAACTCCACTCCATTCCACTCCACTATACTCCATTCCACTACATTCCATTGCATTCTATTTCAATCCATTCCACTCCACTCAAGAGCGCACCACTCAATTCCATTCTATCCCATTCCATTACACTCCATTAAAAACCAGTCCACTCGACTCCACTTCATTCCACTCCATCCCATTCCACTGCATCCCATTCTCTTCCACTGCATTCCCCTCCACTCCACTCCACGGCAGTCCACTGCACTCCAATGCATTCCATTCCGCTGTATTCCATTCCACTCCTTCCATTCCATTCCACTATATTCCATTCCACTCCATTCCATTCCATTCCTTTCTTTCGACAGGATCACACTTCTACACCCAGGTTGGATTACAGTGCAACAATCTCAGCTCACAGTTCATTTCACCATTCCATTCCATTCCATTCCATTCCATTCCATTCCATTCCATTCCATCCCATTCCATTCCATTAAATTCCATTCCTTTCCATTCCATTCCACTCCACTCCACTCCGCTCCGCTCCAACCCATTCCATTCCATCCCATTCCATTGCACTCCATTCCACTCGACTCCTTTCCACTCCACTCCACTCCTTTCCATCACATACCATTACATTCCCCTCCAAACCACTACACTCCATTCCACTCCATTCCATTCCATTCCATTCCACTCCTTTCCATTCCATTCCTTTCTTTTGACATGATCTAACTCTGTTACACAGGCTGGAGTGCAGTGGCACAATCTCAGCTCACATTTCACTTCACCATTCCTTTTCATTCCATTCCATTCCATTCCATTCCATTGCATTCTATTTCATTCCATTCCATTCCATTCCATTGCATTCCATTCCATTCCATTCTATTTCACTCCACCCCACTCCACTCCACTCCACTCCATTCCACCCCTTTCCAATCCATTCCGTTCCACCCCACTCAATTCCATTCCACTCCAATCCATTCAATTACATCCCCTTCCATTACACTCCATTGCACTCTACCCTACTCCCCTCCCATCGACACCATTCCATTCCATCACATTCCATTCCACTCCACTCCATTCCACTCCAATCCTATCCACTCAACTCCACTTCACTCCACTCCTATCCATTCGATTACATTACACTCAACTCCATTCCTATCTATTCCTTTCTTTCGACAGGATCTCACTCCATCACCCACGCTGGAGTGCAGTGGAACAATCTCAGCTCACATGTCATTTCACCATTCTGTTGCATTCCATTGCATTCCATTCCATTCCATTCCATTCCATAACATTTGACTCCACTCCACTACACCACACTACACTCAACTCCATTTCATTCCATTCCATTCCATTCCACTCCATTCCACTCCAGTACAATCCACTCTATCCCATTCCATCCCACTCAATTTCTCTCTATTCCACTGCACTCCACTCCATTCCATTCCAATTCATCTCTTCCCATTCCACTCCATTCCACCCTAATCCATTCCACTCCAGTCCATTTCACTGTACTCCTCTACACTCCACTCCTTTCCACTTCACTCCGCTCCATTCGATTCCATTCCTTTCTTTCCAAAGGATCTCACTCTCTCACCGGGCTGGAGTTCAACGGCACAATCTCAGATCACATGTAATTTCACCTTTCCATTCCATTCCATTCCTTTCCATTCCATTGCATTTCAATCAATTCCATTCCGTTCCACTCCACTCCACTCCATTGCATTCCCTTCCATTCCATTCCACTCCATTCCAGTCCACTCCACTTCAGTCCACTATGGTCCACTCCACTCCATTAGATTCAATCCCATTTCATTCCACTCCATTCCAATCCTCTCCACTCCACTCCACTCTACTCCACTCTACTGAATTCCATTCAATGACGTTCCATTCCACTCCATTCCACTCGACACCACTACACTCTAGTCTACTCCACTCCACTCCATTCCATTCCATTCAACTCTATTCCATTCCATACATTTCTTTCGACAAGATATCACTCGGTCACAGAGTCCAGAGTGCAGTGACACAATCTCAGCTCCTATTTCATTTCACCATTTCTTTACATTCCATTCAATTTCATTCCATTCCAACCCACTCCATTAAAATCCACCCAACTCCAATCCACCTCAATACATTCCATTCCATTCCACTCCACTCCAGTCCACTCCATACCGTACCATTCCATTCCACCCCATTCCACTCCACTCAACGCCACTCCACTCCATTCCATTCCATCACATCCCATTCCATTCCACTCCATTCCACTCCACTGCACTCCCCTCAACTCCACTCCACTCCAATCGATTCTATTGCATTCCATTCCATACCTTTCTTCCAACAGGATCTCACTCTGTCACTCAGGCTGGAGTGTAGTACAACAATCTCAGCTAACATTGCATTTCACCATTCCATTCCATTCCATTCCATTCAGTTCCACTCCACTCCAGTACAATCCATTCCATTCCACTCCATTCCATTTCATTCCAATCCGTTCCACTCCACTCTACTCCACTCCATTCCACTCAATCCCATTCCATTCCACTCCATTCCACTCCACTCCACTCCACTCCACTCAAATAACTCCACTCCACTCCACTCGTTTCTACTCCATTCCTTTCCTGTCCATTGAATTCCTTTCTTTTGACAGAATCTCACTCTGTGACATAGGCTGGAGTGCAGTGGCACAGTCTCAGCTCACATATAATTTCACTATTCCATTCCATTGCATTCCATTTCATTCCTTTCCATTGTGTTCCATTCCATTCCATACCATTCCATTCCATTCCATTCTATTACGCCCCATTCCATTCCTTTCTTTTGACAGGATCTCACTATGTCTCCATGCTGGAATGCAGTGGCCCAATCTCAGCTCAAATTTCCTTTCACCATTCCTTTCCACTCCATTCCATTCCATGCAATTCCATTCCATTGCACTCCACTCCACTCTGCTCCATTCAACTCCACTCCAATCCACCCCATTCCAATCTTTTCAATTCCAGTCCATTCCACTCCACTACACTCCACACCACTCCATTTCATTCCATCCCATTCCTTTCCACTACATTCCACTCCACTCCACACCGCTCTACACCACTCCACTCCACTCCATTACATTCCAACACATTCCATTCCACTAAATTCCACTCCACTGCACTCAACTCCACTCCACTCCACTGCACTCCATTCCATTCATTTCCTTTCTTTAACAGGATTTCACTCTGTCTCCCAGGCTGAAGTGTAGTGGCACAGTCTCAGGTCACATTTTGTTTCACCGTTCCATTCCATTCCATTCCATTCCATTCCATTCCATTGCATTCCATTCCATTGCATTCCACTCTACTCCACTCCACTTCAGTCTATTCCGTCCCATTCCATTCCACTCAATTCCACTCCATTCCACTCCACTCCACAACACTCCCCTCCATTCTATCCATCCCATTCCATTACATTCCATTGAGCTCCAATCCACTCTACTCCACTCCATTCCATTCCACTCCATCTCGTTCCATTCCATCCACTACACTCCAATCCACTCCTCTCCCCTCCATTCCATTCCATGCCATTCCATTCCATTCCATTCCATTCCTTTACACTCCACTCCACTCCATTCCACTCCACTCCACTCCATTCCATCCAATTCCATTCCAGTGCATTCCACTCCACTCCACTCCATTCCACCCCATTCCATTGCTTTCTATCCCATTCCATTCCAGTCCAGTCCACTCCACTTCACTACACTCCACTGCATTCTACTCCATTCAATTCCATTCCATTGCATTCCACTCCATTCCATTGCATTCCTTTCTTTCGACAGAATCTCACTCTGTCACACAGGCTGGAATGCAGTGGCACAATCTCAGCTCTCATTTCATTTTACCATTCCATTCCATTCCACTCCACTCCACTCCCCTCCACTCCATTCCATTTCATTCAATTCCACTCTACTCCACTCCACCCCTCTCCATTCCATCACAATCCATTCAAATCCTTTCCACTCCAATCCATTCCGCTCTACTCCAATCCACTCCTGTCCACTTCATTGCATCAAATTCTATTCCATTCCATTCAACTCCACCCCACTCCAGTCCACTCCACTGCTCTCCACTGCACTCCATTCAATTCCTTTCCAATACACTCCATTCCATTCCATTCGTTTCTTTCAACTGGATCTCACTCTGTAACCCAAGCAGGAGTGCAGTGGCAGAATATTAGCTCACATTTCATTTCACCTTTCCATTCCATTCAATTCGATTAAATTTCATTCCATTCCACTCCATTCCATTCCATTCTCTCCTTTCAAAAGTATCTCCTTATGTCAAACAGGCTGTAGTGCAGAAGCACAATCTCATATCATACTTCATTTCACCATTCCATTACACTCCATTCCACTCCCCTCCACTCCACTCCACTCAATGCCATTGCACTCCATTCGATTCCTCTCCATTCCATTCCTTTCCCTTCAATTCCATTCATTCGACAGGATCTCATTCTGTCACCCAGGCTGGAGTGCATTGGCACAATCTCAGCTAACATTTCATTTCACCATTCCAATCCATTCCATTCCGTTCCACTCCACTCCACTCTACTCCACTCTACTCCTCCGCACTCCATTCCATTCTTTTTCACTGCACACCACTCCACACAAATTCACTCCATCCCATTCCTTCCCACTCCATTACACTCCACTCCACTCCACTCCATTCTGTTCCACTCCATCCCATTCCATTCCATTCCATTGCACTCCACTCCAATCAACTTCACTCCACTCCATTCATTTCTTTTCCAATCCCTTCCATTCCATTCCTTTCTTTTGGCAGTATCTCACTCTGTCACTCTGGTTGCAGTTCAGTGACACAATCTCAGCTCACATTTCACCCAATTCCATTGTATTTCATTACACTCTATTCCATTTCATTCCACTCTATTCCATTCCATTCTATTCCCTTCTTTCGACATGATCTCAATCTGTCACCCAGGTTGGATTGCAGTGCAACAATCTCAGCTCACAATTCATTTCACCAGTCTATTCCATTCCATTCCATTTCATTCCATTCCATTCCATTCCATTAAATACAATTTCTTTCCATTCCACTCCACTCCACTCCTCTACACCCCATTCCATTCCATTCCATCCCATTCCATTCCACTCCATTCCACTTCACTCCTCTCCACTCCTTTCCATTACATCCTACTACATTCCAATCCAATCCACTCCACTCCACTCCATTTCATTCCATTCCATTACATTCTACTCCTTTCCATTCTATTCCTTTCTTTAAACATGACCTCATTCTGTGACACAGCAGGAGTGCAGTGGCACACTCTCAGCTCACATTTCATTTCACCATTCCATTCCATTCCATTCCATTCCACTCCACTCCACTCTGCTCCATTACATTCCATTACGTTATATTACATCACATTACAATCCATTGCATTCCACTCCACTCGTCTCCATCCCATTCCATCCCATTCCATTGCACTCCGTTCCACTCCACCCCCAATCTATTCCATTGCATTCCTTCCTATCCCATTCCACTTCATTTCACTCCACTCCATTCCATTCCTTTCCATTGCACTCCAATCCATTCCATTCCATTCCATTCCATTCCATTCCATTCCATCCCATTCCATCCCATTCCATTCCATTTTACTCCACTCCACTCCACTCTATTCCATCCCATTCCATTCCACTTCACTCCATTCGGACCATTCCAATCCACTCCTCTCCAGTCCACTGCATTCCATTCCATTCCATTCCATTCCATTCCATTCCATTCCATTCCATTCCATTCCATTCCTTTCCCTACCATTCCTTTCCTTCGACAGGATCTCACTCTTACACCCAGGCTGCAGTGCAGTGTCACAATCTCAGATCACTTTTCATTTCACCATTCCATTGCATTCCGTTCCATTCCACTCCACTCCACACCGCACTACTACACTACACTACATTTCACTCCTTTAAATTCTGTTTCATTCCACTCCACACCCCTCCACTCCATTCTATTCCATCAAATTCCATTCCACTCTAGTCTACTCCACTCCACTCCACTCCAATCCATTCAATTCACTTCCATTCTATTCCACTCCATTCCATTCCTTTCTTTCAAAAGGATCTCGCTCTGTGACCCAGGCTGTAGTGCAGTGGCACTCTATTCAATTGCATTCCATTTCATTCCATTCCATTGCATTCCTTTCCATTCCCCTCCACTGCACTCCAGTCCATTTCACTCCGTTCCACTCCACCCCAATACATTCCATCTCAATCCTTTCTTCTCCATTCCACTCCGTTCCACTCTACAATACTCTATTCCATTCCATTGAAATCCGCTACACTCCAATGCACTCCTTTCCCCTCCAATCCGTTCCATTCCATTTCATTCCACTCCACTCCATTCCATTCCATCCCATTCCATTCCTCTACATTCCACTCCACTCCACTCCACTCCACTCCTTGCACTCCACTGCATTCAATTTCATTCCATTCCATTCCACTCCATTCCAGTCCACTCCACAGCACTCCACTGCATTCAATTTCATTCCATTCCATTCCACTCCATTCCATTCCATTCATTTCTATCGACAGGATCTCACTCTGTCACACAAGTTGGAGTGCAGTGGAACAATCTCAGCTCACATTTCATTGTATGGTTGCATTCCATTCCATTCCATTCCCTTTCATTCCACTCCACTCCACTCCACTACACTCCATTCCATTCCATTCAACTCCACACCATTCCACTCCACTCCACTCCTCTCCATTCCATCCCATTCCATTCCAATCCTTTCTTCTCCACTCCACTCTACTACACTCCACTTCGCTCCACCAAATTCCATTCCATTCCATTCCATTCCATTCCATTCCATTCCATTCTTTTCCATTCCATTCCTTTCTTTAGACATGATCTCACTGTGTTGCACAGGGTGGAGTGCAGGGGCACAATCTCAGCTCACATTTCTTTTTACCATTCCATTGCATTCCTTTCCATTCAATTCCATTACATTACATTCCACTCCATTCCACTCCACTCTCCTCCATTCCATTCCATTCCATTCCACTCCACTCTAATCCTCTCAACTCCTCTCCATCCCATTCTATCCCATTCCATTCCACTACATTCCAATACACTCCATTCCATTGCTTTCCTTCCCATCACATTCCACTCCATTCCACTCCAATCCACTCCATTCCACTACATTACTTTCAATTCCCCTCTGTTCCATTTATTTCCACTCCATTACATTCCATTCCTTTCAAGTCCACTCCACTCCATTCTATTCCGTCCCATTCCATTCCACTCCATTCCCCTCCACTCCAATCCACTCTAATCCAGTCCACTCCACTCCACTCCAATCCATTGTATTCTATTTCAGTCAATTCCATTCCATTCCACTCCATTCCCTTCCTTTCCTTTCTTTCGACAGGATCTCACTAATACACCCAGGCTGGAGTTCAGTGGCACAATCTCAGCTCACTTTTCTTTCACCATTCCATTCCATTGCATTCCATTTCATTCCATTACATTCTATTCCATTGCATTCCATTCCATTACACTTCACTCTGCTCTAGTACACTACACTCCATTTCACTCCTTTAAATTGTATTCCATTCCACTCCACTCCATTCCATGAAATTCCATTTCATGAAATTCCATTCCTCTCTATTTCATTCCGTTCCATTCCACTCCATTCCATTCCATTCCTTTCTTTCAACAGTATCTCACTCTATGACCCAGGCTGGGATGCAGTGGCACTCCATTTCCATTGCATTCCATTTCATTGCATTCCCTTGCATTGAATTCTACTCCTTTCCATTCCATTGCATTCCATTCCATTCCATTCCATTCCATTCCATTCCGTTTCATTCCGATCTACTCCTTTCCACTCCAATCCACTCCACTCCACTCTAATCTATTGCATTACATCCCATTGCATTCCACTACATTCCACTCCACTCCTCTTGAATCCACTCCACTCCACTCCATTCCACTCCTTCCCATTTTGTTCCACTCCATTCCCCTCCACTGCACTGCACTGCACTCCAGTCCACTCCACTCCACTCAATTCCACTCCATTCCACTCCTTTCCATTCCACTGCACCCCAGTCTATTCCATTCCTCTCTTTCGACAGGATCTCACTCTGTCCCCCAGTCTGGTGTGCAGTTGCACAATCAGCTCACATTTCGTGTCACCATTCCATTCCATTCCATTCCATTCCATTTCATTCTATTCCACTCCACTCCATTCCACTCCCCTGCGGTCCATTCAACACCATTCCATTCCATTCCAATCCACTCTACTCCAGTCCACTCCACTCCACTCCATCCCATTCCATCCCATTACATTCCACTCCTTCCACTCCACTCCACACCACTCCACTCCATTCCATTCCATCCGATTTCATTCCAATCCATTACACTCCACTCAACGACACTCCAGTCCACTCCACTCCATTTCTTTCCATTCCATTCCAATCCATTCCATTCCATTCCTTTCTTTTGAAAGGATCTCACTCTGTTACCTAGGCTGGAGTTTAGTGGCACAATCTGAGATCACATTTCATTTCACCATTCTATTCTATTTGAATCCATTCCTTTCCATTCCATTCCATTCCATTCTACTCCACTCCACTCCATTCAATTTCATCCCATTCCATTCTACTCCACTCCACTCCATTCCATTTCATCCCATTCCATTCCACTCCATTCCACTCCAGTCCACTCAAATTCAAACCACTCCACTGTATTCCACTCCATCCTATTCCATTCCGCTCCATTCCACTCCATTCCACTACACTCCTCTCAAATCCACCACACTCCACTCCGTTTCTTTCCAATCCATTTCATTCCATTCCACTCTACTCCACGACATTCCTCTCCACTCCACTCCATTCCATTCCATTTCTTTCCATTCGACTCCATCACATTCCATTCATTTCTTTCAACAGGATCTCAGTCTGTCTCTCTGGTTGGAGTGCAGTGGCACAATGGCAGCTCACAATTCATTTCACCATTCCATGCCATTAAATTCTATTCCATTCCATTCCACTTCACACCACTCCAATTCACTCAACTCCACTCCACTCCACTTAATTCCACTCAATTCCACTCCTCTCCACTCCACTCCATTCCATCCCATTCCATTCCAATCCATTTCCACTGAAGTCGACTCCACTTCACTCCACACCATTGCATTCCATTGCATTCTATTCCACTCCATTCCTTTCCATTCGTTTCTTTTAACAGCATCTAACTTTGTTGCCCAGGATGCCGTACAGGGAAACAATCTCAGATAACATTTCTTTTCATGATTTCATTGCATTTCATTCCATTCCATTCCATCCCACTCCACTCCACTCATCTCCACTCCATTCCATTCCACTCCACTCCACCCCATTCCACTCCTCTCCTTTCCATCCCATTCCATTCCACTCCATTCTACTCCACTCCACTCCATTCCATTCCATTCCACTCCATTCAACTCCACTCCACTCCAATTCACTCCACTCCATTCCATTCCATTCCAATTCACTCCATTCCATTCCATTCCTTTCTTTCGACAGGATCTCACTCTGTCACCTAGGCTGGAGTGCAGCGGCACAATCTTAGCTCAAATTTCATTTCACCCTTCCATTCCATTCCATTTCATTCCATTAAATTCCATTCCATGCCACTCCACTCCACTCCACTCCACACCAGTCCACTCCACTTCCTTCCACTCCATCACATTCCATACCAATCCATTCCACTCCAATGCACTCCACACCACTGCACTCCACTTCACTCCACTCCACTCCATTCCATGCCATTCCACTCTATTCCATTCCATTCCTCTCTTTTGACCGTATCTCACTGTGTCACCACGGCTGGAGTGCAGCGGCACAATCTCAGCTCACATTTTATTTCACAATTCCATTCCTTTCCATTCCATTCCATTCCAGTCCACACCCCTCCACTCCACTCCACTCCACTAAAATCCATCCCATTCCATTTCACTGCATTTCACTCCACTCCAGTCCTCTCCACTCCACTCCGCTCTACTCAATTCCATTCCTTTCTATCCCATTTCATTCAATTCCGTTCCACTCTACTGAACTCCCCTCCACTCCACTCCATTCCATTCCATTCCTTTCTATTCGACTCCATTACATTCCATACCTTTCTTTCGACAGGGTCTCACTGTCAAACAGGCTGGAGTAAAAAGGCACAATCTCAGCTGACATCTCATTTCACCATCCCATTCCATTAAATTCCATTCCATTTAATTCCACACCACTCCACTCAACTCAAATCCACTCCACTCCATTCCATTCTATTCCACTCCATTCCACTCTACTCCACTCCAGTCCACTCCACTCCATTCCCTCCCATTCCATTCTTCTCCATACCACTCTGCTCATCTCCACTCCACACCACTCCATTAAGTTCCATTAGATCCCATTCCATTCCACTCCATTCCACTCCACTGCACTCCTCTCCAGGCAACTCCACTTCACTCCATTCCATTCCATTCCATTCCACTCTATTCCATTACATTCGTTAATTTCGACAGGATCTCCCTCTGTCACCCAGGCAGGAGTGCAGTGGCACAATCTCAGCTCACATTTCATTTCACCGTTGCATTCCATTCCGTTCCATTCCATTCCATTCCTTGCCATTCCACTCCACTCCACTCCATTCCACTCAATTCCATTACATTTTATTCCATGTCATTCAACTCCATTCCAATCCATTCCACTCCACTCCACTGCACTCCACTACACTACACTCCATTCCATTCCATCCAATTCCATTCCAATCGCTTCTGCTCCACTCCACTCCCCTCCATTCCATTCCATCCCATTCCATTCTACTCCATTCCGCTCCAATACACTCCACTCCAATCTTTCCAATCCATTCCTTCCTTTTCAATTCCACTCCATTCCACTCCACTCCACTCCACTCCATTCCATTCTATTACAACCCATTCCATTCCAATCCATTCCATTCCACTCCACTCCACTCCACTCCACTGCTCTCCATTCCGTTCCATTCCATTGCATTCCACTCCATTCTACTCCACTCCATTCCATTCCATTTCAATCTTTCGATAAGATCTCACTGTTTCATATAGGCTGGAGGACAGTGGCACAATCTCAGCTCAGATTTCATTTCACCATTCTATTCCATTGCATTCCATTCCATGCCATTCCACTCCACTCCACTCTACTCCAATCTATCCACACCATTCCATTCTACTGTATCGCATTCCATTCCACTCCATTCCACTCAACTAAACTCCACTCCACCCCACTCCACTCCATTCCATTTCATTCCATTCCATCCTATTCCATTCTATTCCTTTCTTTTGACAGGATCTTACGCTGTCACCCAGGCTGTATTGCAGTTGCAAAATGTCAGCACGCATTTCATTTCACCATTCCATTCTATTCCCTTTATTCCATAACAATTCATTCCATTACACTCGACTCCTTTCCATTCCTTTCCATTCCATTTCATTCCACTCCACTCCACTCAACTCCACTCCATCCTATTGAATCCCATTTGATTCCTCTCCATTCCTTTCCACTCCACTCCACAAAACTCCACTCCACACCACTGCACTCCACTTCACTCCAGTACATTCCATCCCATTCCACTCCACTCCAATCCACTCCACTGCACTACACTCAACTCCACTCCTCTCTATTCCATTCCATTCCGTTCCAATCCACTCCACTCCATTCCATTCCATTTCTTGCTTTTGACAGCATCTCACTCCATCACCCTGGCTGAAGTACAGTGGCAGAATTTCAGCTCACATTTCATTTCACCACTCTATTCCATTCCATTCCATTCCAGTCCATTCCACTCCACTCCACGAAACTCCACTCCACTCGCTTCCCCTCCATTTCATTCCCTCCCATTCCATTCCACTCCACTCCACTACCCTCCTCTCCATTTCTTTCCATCCCATCCCATTTCACTCCACTCCACTCCACCCCATCCAATGCACGCCATTCCATTCCTTTCCATCCCATCCCCCTCCATTACACTCCACCCCACTACTCTCCACTCAACTCGACTCAACTCCATTCCATTCCATTCCATTCCATTCGTTTCCATTCCTTTCTTTCGACAGGATTTCACCCTGTCACCCAGGCTGGAGTACAGTGACACAATATCAGCTCTCGTTTCATTTCACCATTCCATTCCAATCCATTCTTTTCCTTTCCATTCCATTTGATTCCACTCCAATCCACTCCAGTCCATTTCATTTCATTCCATTCCATTTCATTCCACTCCATTGAACTTCATTCCACTCCATTCCACTCCAATCCACTCCACTCCACAACACTCAATTCAACGACATTCCATTGCATGCCATTCCATTCCACTCCATTCCACTCCACTCCATTCTACTCCACTCCATCACTTTCCATTTCATTCATTCAATTCCAGTCCACTCCACTTCACTAAACTGCACTCCACTAAGCTACATTCCATTCCATTCCATCACATTCCATTGCACTCCACTCCACTCCACTCCTCTCCATTCATTTGTATTCCATACCATTCCACTCCATACAATTCCATTCCTTTCTTTCTAAATGATCTCACTCTGTCACCCAGGCTGGAGTGCAGTGGCACAATATCAGCTCACAATTCATTTCACCATCCCATTCCATTCCACTCCAATTCACTCCACTCCACTCCATTCCATTCCATTCCAATCCACTCCATTCCAATGCACTCAACTCCACTACATTCCATCCCTTTCCATTTCATTCCATTCCACTCCATTCCTCTCCACTCCAGGCCCCTGTACTTCACTCCACTAAACTACACTCCTTCCAATTCCATCCCATTCTGTTCCACTCCATTCCACTCCACTCCACTCCATTCTATTCCATTCCATCCCATCCCAGTCCACTCCACTCCACTCCACTCCACTCCACTCCACTACACTCCACTACACTCTATTACATTCCTTTCCATTCCATTCTATTCCATTCCATTCCTTTCCTTGTTTTCGACAGAATCTCACTCTGTTATACAGACTGGAGTGCAATGGCACAATCTGATCTTACGTTTCTTTTCACCATTCTATTCCATTGCATTCCATTCCATTTCATTCCATTGCATTCCATTCCATTCCATTCCAATCCATTCCATTCCATTCCATTCCAATCCATTCCATTCCATTCCATTCCATTACACTCCACTCCACTCCGTGCCATTCCATTCCAATCCATTCCAATCCATTACATTCCACTACACTTCACTACACTTCACTCCATTCCATTCCATCACATTCCATTCCACTCCATCCCACTGGAATCCATTCCACTCCACTACACTGCTCTGCATTCCTTTCCATTGCATCCCATTCCATTCCACTCCATTCCACTCCACACCACTCCACTCTATTCCACTCCACTCTGCTTGGCTCTAATGCACTCCACTGCAATCCTTTCCATTCCATAACGTTCCACTCCATTCCATTCCATTCCTTTATTTTGCCAGGATCTCACACTGTCAACCAGGATGGAGTGCAGTGGCACAATCTCAGCTCACATTTCATTTCACCAATCTTTTCCATTCCATTCCATTCCATTCCACTCAACTCCGCTCCTCTCAACTCCACTTCACTCCATCCCATCACATCCCATTCACTCAATTGCACTCCATTCCACTCCACTCCGCTCCACTCCATTCCATTCTACTCCATTCCATTCCATTGCACTCCATTCTATTCCATTCTTATTCTTTCGAGAGGATCTCACTGTGTCTCCCAGGCTGGAGTGCGGTAGCACAAGCTCAGCTCACGTTTCATTTCACAATTCCATTCCATTGCACTCCGTTCCATTCCATTCCTTTGCATTGCATTCCATTCCATTCCATTTCATTCCATTGCCGTCCATTCCATTACACTCTCCTCAACTCCACTCCACTATATTCCAATCCAGTCCACTCCTTACCACTCCACTCCATTAGATCCCATTCCATCCCATTCCATTCCACTCCATTGCAGTCCACTCCAGTCCACTCCACTCCATTCCACTCCATTCCATTCCATTCCTTTCCACTCCACTCCACTCCATTCCATTCCATCCCATTTCATTCTGCTCCATTCCGCTCGATGCCACACCACTCCACTCCACTTCAATCCATTCCATTCCATCCCATTCCACTCAAGTGCACTCCAATCCACTCCAATCCAGTCCAATCCACTTCACTCCATTCCATTCCATCCCATTCCATTACACTCAATTCCACTCCATTCCACTACACTACACTCCATCCCATTCCATTACATTCCATTCCTCTCCACTTCACTCCACTCAACTCCACTCCACCCCACTCCACTCCATTCCATTCCATCCCATTCCTCTCCATTCCTCTCCATTCCACCTCACTCCACTCCACTCGACTCCACTCCATTCCATTCCATTCCACTCCATTCCATTCCATTGCACTCCATTCCATTCCATTCTATTTTTTTGAGAGGATCTCACTGTCTCCCAGGCTGGAGTGCGGTAGCACAATCTCCACTCACATTTCATTTCACATTCCATTCCATTGCACTCCGTTCCATTCCATTCCATTGCATTCCATTCCATTCCATTCCCGTCCAATCCATTACACTCCACTCAACTTCACTCCACTACATTCCACTCCACTCCTTACCACTCCACTGCACTCCACTCCATTCCTCTCCATCCAATTCCATTCCTATTGATTCCAATCCACTCCAGTCCACTTCACTCAATTCCATTAGATCCCATTCCACGTCACTCCACTCCACACCAATCTCCTACACTCCACTCCATTCGATTCCATTTGATTCCATTCCATTCCAATGCGCTCCATTCCATTCCATTCCATTCTTTCTAGAGGAACTCACTCTGTCACCCAGGCTGGAGTGCAGTGGCTCCATCTCACCTCACATTTCATTTTACCATTCCATTCTATTCCATGCCATTCCTTTCCATTCCATTCCATTCCATTCCATTCCATTCCACTCCACTCCACTCCTCTCCATTCCATTACATTCCATCCAATTCCATTCCCCTCCATTCCACTCCACACCACTCCAATCCACACCACTCCACTCCATTCCATTCCTTACCATTCCATTCCACTCCTTACCATTCCATTCCACTGCATTCCCCTCAAATCCACTACACTGCTTTCCACTCCACTACATTCCATTCCACTCCATCCCATTCCATTCCACTCCACTCAACTCCACTCCCCTCCACTACAGTACATTCCATTCCATTCCCTTCCATTCCATTCCATTCCACTCCATTCCATTCCATTCCATTCCATTCCACTCCATTCCATTCCATTCCTTTCCTTTGATAGGATCTCACTCTGTCACACATGCTGGAGTGCAGTGGCACACTATCAGCTCCGATTTTATTTCAACATTCCATTGCATTCCATTCGATTTCATTCCATTCCATTTAATTCCACTACACTCCACTCCACTCTACTCCACGCCATACTATTCCATTATATTCCAGTCCATTCCACTCCATTCCTCTCCCCTCCACTACATCCCATTCTATCACATTCCATTCCTGTCCATTCCACTCCACTCCATTCAACTCCACTCCACTCTACTCCATTCCATTCCATTCCACCCCATCCCATTGCACTCCATTCCACTCCTCTCCACTCCACTCCATTCCACTCCATTCCACTCCTCCAATCCATTCCATTCCTTTCCCTTCCACTCCATTCCTTTCCATTCCTGTTTTTCTACAGCATCTCACTCTGTCAGACACGCTGGAGTGCAGTGGCACAATCGCAGCTCACATTTCATTTCACCATTCCATTACATTCCATTCCATACATCTCCATTGCACTCCTCTCCACTGCACTCCATTCCTTTCAATTCCATTCCATTTCACTCCATTCCACTCCACTATACTCCACTCCTCTCCACTACACTCAACTACATTCCAGTCCATCACATTCGATTCCACTCCAATGCACACCACTCTACTCCCCTCCACTCCATTCCATTCCATTCCATCCCATTCCATTCCATCCCATTCCATTACATTACATTAAATTCCACTCCATTCCATTCCATTCCTTCTTTTGACACGATCTCACTCTGTCACTCAGGCTGGAGTACAGTAGCTCAATCTCAGCTCACATTTAATTTGAGCATTCAATTCCACTCCTTTCTACTCCACCCCACTCCACCCCACTGCATTCCATTACAGTCCATTCCTTTCCATTCCACTCCATACCACTCCATTCCCTTCTTTTGACAGGATCGCTCTCTTTCACGAAGGCTGGAGTGCAGTGACACAATATCAGCTCTCATTTCATTTCCACATTCCATTCTCATCCATTCCTTTCCATTCCATTCCACTCCATTCCACTTAATTCAACTATTCTCCCCTCCAATCCACTCCACTCCACTCCACTCTATTCCAGTCCACTACATTCCACTCCACACTGTCCCTTTCCATTCCACTCCATTTCACTGCAGTCCACTCCATTCCACTCCACTAAGCTATATTCCATTTCATTCCATCACATTCCATTGCACTCCACTCCACTCCTCTCCATTCATTTGCATTCCGTACCATTCCACTCCATTCCATTCCATTGCTTTCCATCCACAGGATCACACTCTGTCACCCAGACTGGAGTGCAATAACACACTGTCAGCTCACCCTACATTTCATTTTTCCATTCCATTCCACTCCACTCCACTCCATTGCCTTCCATTACTTTCCATTCCATTCCTATCCAGTCCATTCCACTCCACTCAACTCCACTCCACTCCATTCCTTTCCATCCCATTCCATCACACTACATTCCACTCCAATCCAGTCCGCTCGACTTCATTCCACTGCACTCCACTCCATCCCATTCTATCCCATTCCGTTCAACTCCATTCCACTCCACTCCACTCCCCTCTACTCCCTTCCATTCCATTCCATCCCATCCCATTACAATCCATTCCACTCCATCCATTTTACTCCATTCCACTCCACTCTACTCCACTCCACTCCACTAAACTACACTCCATTGCATTCCTTTCCATTCCATTCTAATCCATTCCATTCCATTCCTTGTTTTCGACAGTATCTCACTCTGTGACCCAGGCTGGAGTGCAGTGGCACAATCTCAGCTCACATTTCATTTCACCATTCCATTCCATTCCATTCCATTCCATTCCATTACATTACATTCATTCCATTCCATTCCACTCCACTCCACTCCACTAAATTCCATGCCATGCCATGCCATTCCATTCCATTCTATCCCATTCCACTCCACTACACTACATTTCACTTCACTCCATTCCATTCCATCCCATACCATTCCACTCATTTCCACTCCACTCCACTCCAGTCCAATCCACTTCAATCCATTCCATCCCATTGCTTCCCGTTCCATTCCACTCCATTCCTCTCCACACCGCTCCACTCTACTCCACTCTGCTCCTCTCCATTCTACTGCACTCCACGGCAATCCTTTCCATTCCATATCATTCCACTGCATTCCATTCCATTCCTTTCTTTTGCCAGGATCTCATTCTGTCACCCAGGATAGAGTGTAATGGCACAATCTCAGCTTGCTTTACGTTTCACCATTCCTTTCCATTCCATTCCACTCCACTCCATTCCACTTCACTGTATCCAATCTCATCGCATTCCAGTCAAGGGCATTCCACTCCACTCCACTCCAGTACACTAATCTCCATTCCATTCCATTCCATCCCATTCCATTCCACTCCACTCCACTCCACTCCACTCCACTACACTCCACGCCACTCCGTTCAACTCCATTACATTACATTCCTTTCCACTCCACTCTACTCCATTCCATTCCATCCCATTTCATTCCACTCAATTCCACTCGAAGCCACTGTGCCCCACTACACTCCTCTACATTCCACTCCACTTCAATCCATTCCATCCCATCGCGTTTCATTCTAGTGCCCTCCAATCCACTCCACTCCACCACACTCCACTCATTTCCACTCCATTCCATGTCATTCCATTCTACTCCATTCCACTCCATTCCACTCCATTCCTCTCCATTCCATTCCACTCCTCTCCATTCGTCTCCATTCCATTCCACTCCACTCCTCTCCACTGCATTTCATTCGATCCCATTTCATTGCATTGTATTGCCCTCCATGCCACTCCCCTCCACTCCATTCCATCCCATTCCATTACACTCCATTCCACTCAACTCCACTACACTAAACTCCACTCGTCAGCACTCTACTCCACCCCATTGCATTCCATCCCATTACATTCCACTCCATTCCACTCCCCTCCGCTTCTTTCCACTCCACTCCACTCCACTACATTACATTCCACTCCATTCCATTCCATTTCCATTCCATTCCATTGCACTGCATTCCATTCTGTTCCATTCTTTCCAGAGGATCCCACTCTGTCTCCCAGGCTGGAGTGTGGTAGCACAATCTCAGCTCACATTTCATTTCACCACTCCTTTCCATTGCACTCCGTTCCATCCCATTCCATTGCTTTCCTTTCCATTCAAATCCATTCCATTCCAATCCGTTATCTACCAGTCCATTCCACTCTTCTCAACTCCACTCCACTCCACTCCTTACCACTCCATCCCATTCCATCCCATTCCATTCCAATCCATTCCACTGCACTCCACGCCACTCCACTTCACTCAATTCCATTACATCGCATTCCATTCCACTCCAATCCACTCCACTCCACTCCACTCCATTGCATTCCATTCCATTCCATTCCACTACATTCCACTCCAGTCCAACCCATTCCATTCCATTCCATTCCACTCCACTCGACTCCACTCCACTCCACTCCATTCCATCCCATTCCATTCCACTCCATTCCACTCCACTCCACTCTACTCCACTGTACTCCACTTCATTCAATTCCATTCCAATCCGTTGCACTCCATTCCATTACATTCCTTTCTTTCGACAGGATCTCACACTGTCACATAGGCTGGAGTGCAGTGGCACAATCTCATCTCACTTTTCATTTTACCATTCCATTCCATTCCATTCCATTCCACTCCACCTCACTCCCCTCCACTCCATTCCATTCCATCCAACTCCACTACACTGCACTCCACTCTCTTCTACTCCATTCCATTCCACTCCATTCCACTCCACTCCCTTCCATTCCATTCCACTCTACTCCATTCCATTCCATTCCATTCCATTGCACTCCATTATATTCCATTCCATTCTTTCGAGGGGAAATCATTCTGTAAGCAAGGCTGGAGTGCAGTGGCACCAACTCAGCTCACATTTCATTTTACCAATACATTCTATTATATTCCATTCCTTTCCATTCCTTTCCCTTCCATTCCACTCCATTCCATTCCATTTCACTCCATCCCATCCCACTACACTCCTCTGCATTCCATTACATTCCACCCCATTCCATTCCACTCTATTCCACTCCACTCCACTCCACACTACTCCACTCCATTCCATTCCTTAACATTCCATTCCACAGCATTAGACTCAAATCCACTCCACTGGACTCCACTCCACTCCATTCCATTCCATTCCATTCCATTCCATTCCATTCCATTCCATTCCATTCCATCCCATTCCATTCCATTCCTTCCCGTTACATTACATTCCTGTCCTTCGACAGGATCTCACTCTGTCACACATGCTGGAGTGCAGTGGCACAATCTCACCCCACATTTTATTTCACCATTTCATCGCGTTCCATTCCATTCCGTTTAATTGCACTCCAATCCACTCCTCTCTACTCCATGTCATTCCATTCCATTCCAGTCCAGTCTTTTCCACGCCATTCCACTCTCCTCCACTCCATCCCATTTTATCCGATTCCATTCCAGTCCATTCCACTCTACTCCACTCCATTCCATTCCATTCTCTTCCACCCCATCCAATTCTATTTCACTCTACTCCTCTCCACGCCAATCCAATCTCCTCCACACCATTTCATTCCATTCCATTCCACCCCCTTCCAGTCCATTCCTTTCTTTTGACAGCATCTCACTATGTCACCCACGCTGGAGTGCAGTAGCACTATCACAGCTCACATTTCATTTCACCATTCCATTCCTTTACATTCCTTACGATTCCTATGCACTCCACTCCACTGCAATCCTTTCAATTACATTCCATTCCACTCCATTCCACTCCACTATGCTCCACTCCTCTCCACTCTACTCCACTTCATTCCATTCCATCCCATTCAATTCCACTCCACTTCACTCCACTCCACTCCATTCCATTCACTCCATTCCATTCCATCCCATTCCATTCCATTACATTACATTACATTACACTCCATTCAATTCCAATCTTTCTTTCAACAAGAACTCTCTCTGTGACTCAGGCTGGAGTGCAGTAGCGAAATATCAGCTCGCATTTCATTTGACCATTCAATTCCCCTCCTTTCAACTCCACTCCACTCCACTGCATTCCTTTACACTTCATTCCCTTCCACTCCATTCCATTCCATTCATGTCTTTCGACAGGATCTCACCCTGTCACCCTCGCTGGAGGGCAGTGGCACAATCCCAGCTGTCATACATTTCTCCATTCCATTCCATTCCGCTCCATTCCATTCCATTCCTTTCCATTCCACTTAATTCCACAGGACTTCACCCCATTCTACTCCATTCCATTCCATCCCTTTCCATTCCAATCCACTCCACACCAATTCACTTCAGTCCATTCCATTCCACTCCCTTCCATTCCATTCCATTCCATTGCATTCCACTTCATTCCATTCCATTCCCCTCCACTCCACTCCATTCCATTCCATTCCATTCCATTCCATTCCATTCCATTCCATTCCATTCCACTCCACTGCACTCCACTCAAATCCACTCAAATCCACTCTATTTCTTTCGTCCCGTACCTTTCCACTCCATTCCCCTCCACTTCACTCCAATCCACTGCCCTCCAATCCATTCCATTGCATCCCATTTCATTATACTCCTTACCACTCTACTCCACTTCACTCTACTCCACTCCACTCCACTCCACTCGACTGCACTCCACTGCATTCCTTTCCTTTCTATTCTATTACACTCTATTCAATTCTATTCCTTTATATGGACATGATATCACTCTGTCACCCAGGATGGAGCTCAGTGTCACAATCCCAGCTCACATTTCATTTCACCATTACTTTCCATTTCTTTCAATTACGTTTGACTCCACTCCACTCCACTCCATCCACTCCACTCCACTCCATTCCATCCCATCCCATTCCACTCAAGTGCACTCCACTCAACTCCACACCACTCCATTCCATTCCATTACATCCCATTCCATTCTACTCCATTCCACTCCATTCCACTCCACTCCAATTCCCTCAACTCCACTCCACCCCACTCCATTCCACTCCATTCCATCCCATTCCATTCCACTCCAATCCACTCCATTCCATTCCATCTCATTTCATTCCACTCCATTCCACTACATGCCACTACATTGCACTCCACTCCACACCACTTCACTGCACACCATTCCATTGCATCCCATTCCGTTACACTCTATTCCACTCCACTCCACTCCATCCCACTCCACTCCACTCCATTCCTTTCCATTCCATTCTACTCCATTCCATTCCATTCCTTTCCTTTGACAGTATCTCACTGTCAGCAAGGCTGCAGTGCGGCACCACAATCTCTGCTCTCATTTCATTACTCCATTCCATTCCCTTGCACTCCATTCCATTCCATTCCACTCCATTACAATCCATTACATTCCCTTCCCTTCTTTTCCCTTCCATTCCACTCCTCTCCACTCCACTGCATTCCTTACCACTCCACTCCACTCCAGTCCATTCCATCCCGTTCCATTCCAATCCATTTTACTCCACTCCACTCCACTCAATTCCATTACATCCCATTCCATTCCACTCCACTCCACTCCCCTTCACTCCAATCCATTAATTTCCATTCCATTGCATTGCACTCCATTCCATTCCATTCCATTGATTGTAGGGGATCTCACCTATGCTGGAGTGCAGTGGAACAATCTCAGCTCACCTTTCATTTCACCATTCCATTATATTCCATTCCATTCCTTTCCATTTCATTCCATTCTATTCAATTCTACTCCACTGCACTGCATTCTGCTCCATTCCATTCCATTCCATTCCATCCCATTGCATTTCACTCCATTCCACTCCACTGCACTCCACTCCACACCACTCCACTCCATTCATTCTATCCCATTCCATTCCACTCCATTCCACCACACTCCACTCCTCTCCAGCCCATTCCTTTCCATTCCATCCCATTCCATTATGCTCCACTCCACTCCAATCCACTCCAATCCATTCCATTCCTTTCCTTCGACAGGATCTCACTCTGTCACACAGGCTGGAGTGCAGTGGCACACTCTCAGCTCACATTATATTTTCCCATTCCATTGCATTCCATTCAATTCCATTCCATTTAATTCCACTCCACTCCACTGCACTGCACTCCATTCCATTCCATCCCATTCCATTCCACTCTCTTCCACTCCACTCTACTCCACTCCCCTACACTGCATCCCTTTCCGTCACATTCCACTTCAATCTATTCCATTCCATTCCCATCCGCTCCACTCTACTCCAATGCATTCCAGTCCACTCCACTCCACTCCACTCCATTCCATTCCACTCCATTCCATTCAACTCTATTTCATTCACTTACTTTCTTTCAGCGGGATCTCACTGAGTCACTGAGGTTGGAATGCAGTTGAACAATCTCAGCTCACATTTAATTTGACAATAGCATTCCATTCCATTGCAATCCATTCCATTCCATTCCATTCCATTAAATTCCATTTCATTCCATTCCACTGCACTCAACTACACTTCAATCCACTCCACTCAACTCCAATCCATTCTATTCCATCCCATTCCATTCCACTCTATTTCACTCCACTCCTCTCCACTTCACTCCTTTCAGTTGCATCCCATTCCATTCCTCACCATTCCACTCCACTCCACTCCACTCCTGTCATTTCCATTCCATTCCTCTCCATTCCACTGTAATCCAGTACACTCCAATCCACACCTGTCCACTCCATTCTATTCCACTACATTCCATTCTTTCACTCCAATCCAATCCACTCCACTCCTCTCCATTCCATTCCATTCCATTGCACTCCTTTGCATTCCATTCCTTTCTTTCGACAGGATCTCACTCTGTCACTCAGGCTGGAGTGCACTGGCACAATCTCAGCTCAAATTTCATTAGAAGATTCCATTGCATTCCATTCCATTTCATTCCATTCCATTCCATTCCATTCCACTCCATTCCTTTCCATTCCTTTGTTCGACTGGATTTCACTCTGTCACCCAGATTGGAGTGCAGTGAAACAATCTCAGCTCACATTTCATTTCATCATTCCATTCCATTCCATTATATTACATTACGTTCCACTCCACAACATTCCACTCCATTCCATTCCATTCCATTCCATTTCATTTCATTCCAATCCATTCCAATCACTCCACTCCATTCCTCTCCACTCCACTCCACTCCATTCCATTCTCCTCTTCCCATTCCTTTCGACTCCATTCCACTCCACTCCTCTAAATTCCACTCCACTCCACTCCTTTCCATTCCATTCCTTTCCATTCCACTCCACTCCACTCTACTCCACTCCATAACATTCCATCCAGTTCCATCCCATTCCATTCCACTCCCTTCCACTCTATCCCACTTTATTCCACTCCGCTGCATTCCATTCCATTCCTTTCTTTCGAAAGGATCTCATTCTGTGACAGAGGCTGGAGTGTAGTGGCACAATCTCAGCTAACATTTTGTTTCATCATTCAATTCCATTGAATTCCATTTCATTGTATTCTATTCCATTTCATTTCATTCCATTTCACTCCACTCCACTGCACTCCTCTCCACTATACTGTACTCAATTCCATTACATTCCATTCCACTACAATCCTTTCTACTCCATTTCACTCCACTCCATTCCATTCCATTCCATTCCATCCCATTCCATTCCACTCCACTCCACTCCACTCCACTCCGTTCAATTCCATGCCACTCTATTCCACTCCTTTCCATTCCATTCATTTCTTTCGACAGGATCATACTCTGTCACCCAGGCTGGAGTACAGTGGAACAATCTCAGCTCACATTTCATTTCACCATTCCATTGTATTCCATTCCATTCCATTCCACTCCATTCCATTCACCTCTGTTCCACTCCAGTCCACTCCACTCCATTCCACTCCACTCTATACCATTCCATTCCACTCCATTCCACCCCAATCTTATCCATTCCTCTACACTGCATCCCATTCCATCCCATTACTTTCAACTAAATTCAACTCCACTCCATTCCACCCAACTCCACACCATTTCAATGTATTCCTTCCCATCCTACTCCACTCCATTCCACTCTATTCCTCTCCACTCCTGTCCACTCCACTCCAATTCATTCCATTCCATTCCACTCCATTCCATTCCATTTCTTTCTGTTGACAGGATGTAACTCTATCACAACCGCTGGAGTGCAGTTGCCCAATCTCAGCTCACTCTTCATTTCACCATTCAATTCCATTCCATTCCATTCCATTCCATTCCATTCCATTCCACTCCACTCCACTCCTCTCCATTCCATTCCATTCTGTTCCATTCCTCTCCATTCTACTCCATTCCTTTCTTTCGACAGGATCTCAGTCTGTCACCCAGGATGGATGCAGTTGCACAATCTCAGCTTACATTTCATTACACCATTCCATTTCCTTAAATTCCATTCCATTCCACTCCACTGCATTCCTCTCCAAACAACTCCATTGCACTCATTCCACTGCACTCCACACCACTCTACTCCACTCCACTCCATTCCATTCCATCCCATTCCATTCCTCTCCATTCCACTCCACTCTGTGCGATTCCACTCCACTCCACTCCACTCCATTCTACTCCTTTCCATTCCACTCCTTAAAACTCCACTCTTTTCTTTTGACAGGATCTCACCCTGTCAACTAGACTGGAGTGCAGTGGCACAGTCTCAGCTCACATTTCATTTCACCATTCCATTTCATTCTGTTCCACTCCATTCCATTCCATTCCATTCCATTCCATTCCATTCCATTCCGCTTCATTCCATTCCATTTCATTCCATTCCATTCCATTCCATGCCATTCCATTCCATTCCATTCCATTCCACTCCATTACATTCAATTACACCCCACTCCACTCCACTCCTCTGCATTCTATTCCATCCCATTGCATTCCATTCCCCTCATCTCCACTCGACTCCAGTCCACTACACTACACTTCATTCCATTCCATTCCTTCCCATTCTATTCCACTCCATTCCATTCCATTCCTTTCTTTCAAAAGGATCTCACTCTGTAGCCCAGGCTGGAGTGCAGCTGTACAATCTCACCTCAAATTTTGTTTCACCATTCAATTGCATTCCATTCCATTCCATTCCATAACATTCCACTCCACTCCACTCCACTCTACTTCACTCAAATCCATTCCATTCCATTCCTTTCCATTCCATTCCACTACATTCCACTCCAGTCAACTCCAGTCCACTCCATTCCTTCCCATTCTACCCCTTTCCATTCCACTGCATTACACTTCACTCCACTCTAATACACTCCACTCCACTCCATTCCATTACAGTCCATCCCATCCCATTCAACTCCATTTCACTCCACTCCACTTCACTCCACTCGACTCCATTCCAGTCCATTCCACTCCATTCCATTCCATTCCCTTCTTTCGACAGGATCTCACTCTGTCTCAATGGCTGGAGTGCTGTGGCACAATCTACACTCACATTTCATTTCACCATTCCATTCCATTCCATTCCATTGCATTCCATTCCATACCATTCCATTCCACTCCACTCCACTCCACTCCATTCCACTCCACTCCTTTCCACACCATCCCATTCCATTCCACTCCTTTCCCCTCCAATCCACTCAACTCCACTCCATTCCATTCCACTCCATCCTATTCCATTCCCCTCATTTCCACTCCACTCCACTCCAGCCCGCTCCACTCCACTCCATTCCACTTCATTCCGTTCCATTCCATTACACTCCATTCCATTCCATTCCGTTCCATTACACTCCATTCCATTCCATTCCATTCCACTACACTCCATTCCATTCCATTCCTCCCTTTCGACAGGATGTCACTCTGTCATCCAGGCTGGAGTGCTGTGGCAAAATCTGAGATCACATTTCATTTCGCCATTCCATTCCATTGCATTTCATTCCATTCCATTCCATTCCACTCCACTCCAATCTATACCTTTCCATTCCACTCCACTCCATTCCACTCCAGTCCAATCCGTTCCATTCCTTTTCATTCCATCTGATTCTTTTCTACTTCATTCCACTCCACTCCACTCCACTCAGGTCCATTCCATTCCATTTGACTCCATTCCATTCCATACCTTTCTTTCGACAGGATCTCACTATGTCACACACGTTTGAGTGCAGTGACACAACCTCAGCTCATGTTTCATTTCACTTTTGCATTCCATACTATTCTGATCCATTCCATCCCATTCCACTCCTCTCCACTCCACCGAACTCCTCTCCACTCCACTACATTGGACTGCATTCCACTCCACTCTACTGCACTCCATTCCACTCCACGCCATTCCCTTCCTTTCCATTCCATTCCTCTCTTTAGACAGGATCTCATTCTGAAACTCAGTCTGGAGTGCAGTGAAACAAATTCAACTCACATTTCATTTCACCATTCCATTCCATAACATTCATTTCCATTCCATTCCATAACAATCCACTCCCCTCCACTCTACTCCACACCACTCCATTCCATTCCAATCCTTTCCATTTCATTTCCATCCACACCAATCCACTCCAATCCACTCTACCCCACGCCATTCCACTCCATCCCATTCCATTCCACTCCTTTCAACTCCACTCAAATACATTCCATTAAATTCCATCCCATTCCTTTTCACTCCATTCCACTCCACTCCACTAAACTCCTCTCCACTCCACTCCATTCCATTCCTTTCCATTACAATCCATTCCACTCCACTTCACTGCACTCCACTCCAATCCACTTCACTACAAGCCATTCCATTCCATTGCATTCCATTCCATTCCATTCCATTCCACTCCAATGCACTCCAGTCCACTCCATTCCACTGCATTCCATTCTGTTTCATTCCACTCCACTCCACTCCATTCCATTCCATCCCATTCCATTCCACTGCATCACACTCCACTCCACTTCGGTAGACTCCACTCCACAACACTCCACTCCAGTCTACTCCATTCAATTCCATTCCATTGTACTCCATTCCATTCCATATCTTTATTTTGACAGGATCTCTGTCTGTCACCCAGGATGGAGTGCAGTGTCACAATTTCAGTTCACATTTCATTTCACTGTTCCGTTCCATTCCATTCCATTCCATTCCATTCCATTCCATTCCATTCCATTCCATTCCATTCCATTCCATTCCCTTCCATTCCATTCCACTCCACTCCACGGAACTCCACTCCACTCCATTCGGTTCCACTCCATTCCACTCCAGTGCATTCCACTCCACACCCTTCTACTCCATTCCATTCCATCCTAATCCATTCCAATCCATTCCACTCCACTGATCTCCACTCCACTCCACTGCATTCTGTTCCACTGCTTACCATTCCATTCCACTTCACTCCACTCCTGTCCACTACTCTGCACTCAATTCCATTCCATTCCACTCCATTCCATTTCATTCTCTCTTTCGACAAGATCTCACTCTGTCACCCAGGCTGCAGTGCAGTGGCACAATCTCAGCTCACATTTCATTTCACCATTCCATTGCATTGCATTCCACTCGATTCCATTCCATTTAATTCCAATCCACTCCACTCCACTCAACACCAACCCACTCTACTAAACTCGAAGCCATTCCATTCCATTCCATTCATGTCCATTCCAGTCCATTCCACTACCCACCACTCCGCTATATTCCATTCTGTTCCATCCCAAACCATTGAATCCATTCCACTCCTCTCCACTCTACTCTACTACACTCCTCTCCACTGCATTCCATTCCATTCCATTCCATTCCATTGCATTCCATTCCATTCCATTCCATTCCATTGCATTCCATTCCATTCCATTCCATTCCATCCCATCCCAGTCCATTCCATGCCACTCCATTCCATTCCATTCCATGCCACTCAATTCCATTCCTTTCATTTTACAGCATCTCACTCTGTCACCCAGGCTGGATTGCATTGGCACAATCTCAGCTCACATTTCATTTCACCATTCCATTCCATTCCACTCCACTCAACTCCACTCCACTCCATTCCATTCCATCCCATCCCATTCCATTCCACTCCATTCCACACAACTCCACTCCACTCCATTCCAATCCATCCCATTCAATTCCATTCCATTCCAGTCCACTCAACTCCACTCCACTCCACTCAATTCCATTCCACTCCATTCCATTCCATTCCATTCCTTTCCTCTCCATTCCTTTACATTACTTTCTTTCGACAGGATCTGACTCTGTAACACAGGCTGGAATGCAGTGGCTCAATCTCAGCTCACACTTCATTTCTCCATTCCATTCCATTCCATTTCATTCCTTTCCATACGACTCCACTCCACTCCAATCCTCTCCATTCCGTGCCATTACATTCCACTGCATTCCACTCCACTCCACTCCACTCCATTCCATTCCATTACATCCCATTCCATTCCATGCTATTCCACTCCACTCCATTCCACTCCACTCCACTCTACTCCATTCCATTCCATTCCATTCCAATACACTCCATTATATTGCTTTCATTCCTTTCAACAGGATCTCACTCTTTCACACAAGCTGGATGCAGTGGCACAATATCAGCTCACATTCCATTTCAAAATTCCATTCCAATCCAATGCATTCCATTCCATTCCATTCGGTTCCATTCCGATCCATTCCACTCCACTTCACTCCACTCCACTCCACTCCTTTCCACTCCACTTCAATCTACTTCTGTCCAATGCATTCCATTCCACCCCATTACATGCAAAACCAATCCACTCCACTCCACTCTTGTCCATTCCATTCCATTCCACTCCATTCCATTCCATTCACTCCAATCCACTCCACTTCACTCCACTGCACTCCTTTCCATTCCTTAACATTCTGTCCCATTCTTCTCCTTTCCATTCCATTCCTTTGTTTTGACAGGATGTCTCACTGTCACCCCGGCTGGAGTGCAGTGGCAGAATATCAGCTGAAATTTCATTTCACCATTCCATTGCATTTCATTCCATTCCATTCCGTTTCATTCCACTCCACTCCACTCCTCACCCGTCCACTCTGCAGCATTCCATTCCATTCCATTCCACTGCATAACACTCCACTCTACTCCAGTCCACTGCACTCCATCCCATTCCATCTCACTCCATTCCACTCCATTCCACAACACCCCACTCGACTCCACTACACTCCATTCAATTCCATTACAATCCATTCCATTTCACTCCATTACATTACATTCCTTTCTTTTGACGAGATCTCACTCTGTCACACCAGCTGGCATGCAGTGGTACTATGTCAGCTCATATTTCATTTCACAATTCCCTTCAATTCCACTACAATCTATTCCAATCCACTCCATTCCACCTCACTCCACTCAACCACACTCCACTCTACTACACTCCACTCAGTTACATTCCATTAGAACCCATTCCACTCCACTCCACTTAACTTTTCTCCACTCCACTCCACTTCTCTCCACTCCACTCCATTCCATTTCTTTCCATCCCATTCCATTCCACTTCACTCAACTGCAAAACACTCCACTCCTCTCTAGTCCACTTCACTTCATTCCATCCTGCTACATTACACTCCACTACACTGCAGTCCACTCCACTCCAGTCCTTTCCATCCATTTACATTCTACTCTATTCCACTCCACACCACTCCACACCACTCAACTTCACTCCACTCCACTCCACTCCATTCCATTCCACTTCATTCCCTTCCATTCCACTACATTCCACTCCACTCCACTCCTCTCCTCATCACTACACTGCATTGCATTGCATTCCATTCCATTCCACTCCATTCCACTCCACTCTACTCCACTCCACTTCACTCCACTCCACTCCATTCTATTCCATACCATTCCATTCCACTCCATTCCTTTCTTTCGACAGGATCTCACTCTGTCACACAGGCTGGGGTTCAGCACCACAATATCAGCTCACATTACATTTCACCATTGCATTCCATTCCATTACACTCCATTCAATTCCTTTCCATTCCATTATATTACATTCCACTTCATTCCACTCAACTCCACTCCACTCCATTCCAAACCATTCAATCCCATTCCTTTCATGTCCATTCCACTATACTTCACTATACTTCACTCCACTCTATTCCATTCCATCCCATTCCATTCCACTCCGATAAACTCCAATCCACTCCACTCGACTCCACTCCATTCCATTCCACTCCATCCCATTTCATTCCACTCCACTCTACTCCACTCCTCTCAACTCCAATCCATTCCCTTCCAGCACATTCACTCAAAATCCATTCCATGTCAGTCCAATCCACTTCAAACCAATGCACTCCATTCCATTAATTCCCATACCATTCCCCTCCATTCCACTCCACTCCACTCTACTTCACTACATTCTATTCAACTCCATACCATTCCTTTCCACTCCACTAAATCCACTCCGCTCCATTACTCTTCACTCCATTCCATTCCATTCCATTCCACTCCATTCCAATCCATTCCTTTCCTTTGACAGTATCTCATTCTGTCAGACAGGCAGGAGTGCAGTGGCAAAATCTCAGTTCACATTTCACTGTAATCCATTCCATTCCACTCCATTCCAGTCCATTGCACTCCATTCCACTCCACTCCACTCCTTTCAACAGAAATCCCCTCCATTCCATGCCATTCCATTCCACCTCATTCCACTCCACTCCATTCGATTCTATTACACTCCACACCACTCCACTCCTTTCCATTACACTCAATTCCACTCTACTCCGTTCCATTCCTCTCTAATCCCCTCTATACCACTCCATTCCAATCCACCCCATTCCATTCATCTCCATTCCACTCCACTCCACTCCATTCCACTCCAATCCATTCCATTCCAATCCATTTCATTCCACTGCAGTCCACTCCACTCTACTCCATTCCATCCCACTCCAATGCACTCCACTCCATTCGAACCCACTCCATTCCACTCCAATCCATTCTATTCCATTAAATTTCCCTCCACTTCACTCCATTCCATTCCAACACACACCATTCAACTTCAATCCACTCCATTCCAATGCATACTATTCCACTTCACTCCATTCCACTCCACTCCATTCCATTGTATTCTCCTCCATTTCATGCCATTGCCTTCCACTACAATCCATTGAACTCCACTCATTTCCACTCCACTCCATTCCACTCAAATCCATTCTATTTCAATCCATTCCATGCCACTCGACTAAATTCCACTCCACTCCAGTCCGTTCCACTCCACTCCATGCCATTCTACTCCATTCCATTCCATTCCACTCCACCCCATTCTATTCCATTCCACTCCATTTTATTCCATTCCATTCCATTCCAATCCATTACAGTCCAATTCACTGCTTTCCACTTCACTCCACTGCAATCCACTCCAGTCCATTCCACTCCATTCCATTCTCTCCATTCGACTCCACACCATTCCATTCAATTCCTGTCCAATCCACTCCAATCCATTCCATTCCAATCAATTCCATTTCATTTCACTCCTTTCTAATCCATTCCACACCATTACACTCCACTCAATTCCATTCTTTTCCATGCAATTCCATTCCATTCCACTCCAGTCCACTCCACTCCACTCCACTCCAATCCACTCCACTCCATTCCACTCCACTCCAATCCATTCCTTTCCATTCCATTCTGCTGCATTCTATTGCATTCCACCCCATTCCATTCCATTCCACTCCATTCCACTCCACTCTACTCCACTACACTACACTACACTCCATTCCATGCAATTCCATTCCGCTCCACTCCATTCCACTGCATTCTACACCATTCCAATCCATTCCACTCCGTTTCATTCCACTAGGTTTCACTCCACTCCATTCCATTCCACTCTACTCGATTCCCATCCATTCCTTTCCACTCCACTACACTCAATTCCAGTCCATTCCGTTCCATTCCATTCCACTCCACCCCATTCTGTTCCATTCCATTCCATTCCATTCCATTCCCCTCCCCTCCATTTCATGACACTCCATTCCATTCCATTCCATTCCATTCCATTCCAAATCACGCCACTCCATTCCACTCCACTCCACTCCATTCCACTATAGTGCACTCCATTCCTTTCCACTCTATTCCACTCCACTCCTCTCCACTCCATTCCATTGCACTTGATTCCAGTGCATTCCATTCCATTCCACTACATTCCATTACATTCCAGTCCACTCTACTCCATTCTATTCCATTCCATTCCACTCCACTCCACTCCAATCAATTCCACTCCATTCCTCACCATCCCCTCCATTCCACCCCACTCCACTCCACTACATTCCATTCGACTATATTCCATTCCATTTCATTCCATTCCATTCCACGCCATTCTACTCCACTCTATTCCATTCTATTCCACTCCATTCCACTCGATTCCAGTCCTCTCCTCTCCACTCCACTCCAATACATTCTGTTACACTGCACTCCATTCAACTCCAATCCATTCCATTGCACTCCATTCCACTCCACTACATTCCATTCTTCTCCATTCCATTGCACTCTATTCCATCCCTTTCAAATCCACTCCATTGCATTCCATTCCACTCCATTCCATTCTAGCCCACTCCATTCCATTCCATTCCATTCCACTCCTTTCCATTCCACTCCACTCCAATCCACTCCACTCCAATCCACTCCACTACATTCCATTCCATTCTATCCACTCCACTCCATTCCACTCCATTTCACTCCATTCCATTGCATTCGATTACACTCCACTCCACTCTATTACACTCTACTCCTTTTCACTCCATTCCTCTCTTCTCCTCTCCATTCGACTCCACTCTATTCCACTCCACTCTGCTCCATTCCATTGAATTCCACTTCACTCCCTTCCATTGCATTCCACTCCACTTCACTCCATTCAAATTCATTCCACTCCATGTCACTCCACCCCACTCCATTCCGTTCCATTCCATTCCTGTCCATTCCAGACAATTCCACTGCATTCCTCTACACTCCACTAAATCGCACTCCATTCCACTCTACTCCATGCAATTCCATTCTATGTCGCTGCATACCATTCCATTAAACTCCATTTCATCCATTCTGTTCCAGGCCATTCCATTCCATTCCACTCCACTCTAGTCCACTCCACTCAACTCCATTGCATTCCACTCCACTCATCTCCATTGCATTCCACTCCATTCCATTCCTCTCCATTCCATTCAAATCCACTCCATTCCTCTCCACCCCATTCCATTCTTCTCCCCTGCACTCCACTCCAATCCTTTCCTCTCCGTTCTGCTCCACTCCACCCCATTCCACCCCACATCACTCCATTGCCTTCCATTCCATTCCACTCCATTCCACTCCACTCCACACCATTCCATGCTATTGCATTCCGTTCCATGCCATTCCATTCCATTCCACTCCATTCCACTCCAACCCACTCCGTTCCATTCCATTACACTCCATTCCACTTACTTCCATTCCATTCCATTACATTAAATTCCACTCTATTACACTCCATTCAACTCCATTCCAATCCATTCCACTCCATTCCCCTCCATTCCAATCCATTCCATTCCATTCCAATCCACTCCACTCCATTCCCCTCCATTCCAATCCATTCCATTCCACTCCAGTCCACTCCACTCCATTCCATTTTATTGAACTGCACTCCATTCCACTCCATTCAAATCAACTACATTCCCCTGTACTTCATTCCACTCCACTCCATTCAACTCCACTGCATTCCATTTCATTCCATTCCACTGCATTCCATTTCATTCCATTCCACTCCAATCCATTCTACTCTACTCCATTCCTGTCCACTCCAATCCATTCCACTCCACTCCATTCGAATCCACTCAATTCCAACAGTCCACTTCATACATTCCATTCCACTCCACTACATTCCACTCCACTCCACTACAGTGCATTCCATTCCACTGCACTCCACTCCTCTCCACTCCACTCCTTTCCACTCCTTTGCATTCCACTCCATTCCATTCTACTCCATTCCATTATATTCCAATTCACTACACTACACTCAACTCCACTCCATTCCATTCCACTCTACTCCACTCCATTCTGTTCAATTCCACTGCGTTCCACTTCATTCCTTTCCACTCCATTCCACTTCTTTCCACTACATTCCAGTCCAGGACAATCCACTCCGCTCCATTCCATTACATTTCACTGCACTCCACTCCACTTCATTTTTTGCACTCCGTTCTACTCCACTCCTTTCCATCAAACACATTGCCATTCCATTCCATTGCATTGCACTCCAGTCCACTCCATTCCTTTCCACTCCACTCCACTCCACTCCATTCAATTCCAGTCCACTCCACTCCGCTCCATTCCATTCCAGTCCACTCCATTGTGTTCCATTCCATTCTGCTGCACTACACTCCACTCCAATCCATTCACCTCCATTCCATTGCACTCCACTCCACTTCACTACATTCCTTTCCACTCCATTCCATTCCACTCAACTCCATTCCATTCCATTCCAGTCTACTCAACACCACTCAAGTCCATTCTACTCCATTCCATTCCATTCCACTCCACTCCACTGCATTCCATTCCATTCCACTCCTCTCCAATCTGATCCAGTCCATTCCACACCATTCCGCTCTATGCCACTCCACTCCATTCGAATACATTACATTACATTCCACTCCATTACACTCCATTCAATTCCACTTCAGTCCATTCCACTCCAGTCCACTCCATTCCATTCCATTGCACTCCAATCCACTCCACTCCATTCCATTCCACTCCATTATTTTCCACTCCACTCCATTACACACCACTCCACTCCATTCCATTCCACTCCACTCCACTCCATTCCACTCCACTACCCTCCATTCCATTCTGTTGCATTCCAATCCACTCAATTGCCATGTATTCCAATACATTCCACTCCACTCCACTACATTCCATTCCATTCTATTCTATTGCACTCCTTTCCATTCCATTACACTCCACTCTACTGCATTCCATTTCACTCTATCCTTTCCACAGCACTCTACTCCGTCCACCGCTCTCCATTGCTTGACACTCCATTCCATTCCACTCCTATCCACTCCACTCCAGTACATTCCACTCCACTCCATTCCACTCCATCCCACTCCACTCTGCTCCATTCCACTCCATTCCATTCCACTCCACTCCACTCCATTTCACTCAACTCCTTTTCACTCCATTCCATTCTACTCCTCTCCATTAGACTACACTCTATTCCACTCCACTCCATTCCATTCCATTCCATTGCATCCCGCTTCATTTCCCTCCTTTCCAATCCATTCCACTCCATTCCACTCCACTCCACTCCATTCCACTCCATTCTCGTCCATTCCACTCCATTCCATTCACTTCATTCCATTCCATTCCAATACTCTCCACTCCACTCTAATCCATTCGTTTCCACTCCATTCCACTCCTCTCCACTCCATTCCATTACACTGCATTCCATTCCTCTCCATTCAGCTCAACTCCACTCCATTCCACTCCACTCCATTCCACTCCACTCCCTTGCACTGCGCTCCATATCACTCCACTCCACATCACTCCACTCCCTTCCTTTCATCTCCCCTCCACTCCACTCCAATCCATTCCGCTACATTCCACTCTCTTCCCGTCTGTTCCATTCCATTCCATTCCATTCTACTCCACTCCAATCCACTCCGTTACATTCCAATCCGTTCCATTCCTCTCCAGTCCACTCAAATGCAATCCATTCCTCTGCACTCCATTCCATTTCATTCCACTCAACTGCACTCAACAACACTCCACTCCATTCCCTTCATCTCCCCTCCACTCCACTCCAATCCATTCCACTCCATTCTGCTCCACTTCACTCCATTCCACTCCACTCCATTCCAGTACATTTCTCTCCACTCCACTCCATTCCATTCCATTCCATTCCTCTCCATTCCATTCCACTCTGCTCCATTCCAGGCCACTCCAATCCATTCTACTTCACTCTGCTCCACTCTGCTCCACTTCTCTCAACTCCATTCCGTTCCACTCCATTCCATTCCTTTCCACTCTCCTCCATTGCATTCCATTCCACTGAACAACTCTCCATTCCACTTGACTCCACTCCATTCCACTCCTTTCCATTACACTCCAATCCATTCAATTCCACTCCGCACCACTCGTCTCGACTCCATTCCTTTGCACTCCATTCCACTCCACTCCCTTCCATTCCAATCCATTCCATTCCATTCCATTCCACTCCATTCCACTCCCCTACACTCTATTCCGTTGCACTCCACTCCTTTACATTCCACTCCACTCCATTCTACTCCAGTCCATTCCATTTCACTACACTCCATTCCATGCCATTCAATTCCACTTCATTCCACTACATTACATTCCACTCCATTCCAATTCATTCCAGTCCACTCCACTACACACCACTCCATTCCATTGCATTTCACTGCGCTCCACTCCACTCCACTACGATCCATTGCACTCCATTCCACTCCACTAAATTCCATTACACTCATTTCCAATCACTTCCATTACACTCCAATCCATTCCATTCCACTGCATTCCATTCCACTCCATTCCATTCAACTCAACTCTACTCCACTCCACCCCTCTCCATTCCATTACACTCCATTCCATTCCACTACAATCCACTCCACTCCACTCCTTTCCACTAAACTCCATTCCACTCCATTCCAATCTACTCCGCTTCATTCCATTCCATTCCACTCCACTCCACTGCATTCCAATCCATTCCAATCCTTTCCACCCATTCCACTCCATTCAATTCCATGCCAATCCATTCCACTGCATTCCATCCCATTCCACTTCACTCCATTCCATTCAACTCCATTCCAGTCCGTTCCACTCCTTTCCACTCCTTTCGAGTCCACTCCATTCCATTCCACTCCATTCCATTCACTCAACTCTTCTCCACTCCACCTCTCTCCATTCCATTACACTCCATTCCACTTCACTCAACTACACACCACCTCCCTCAACTCCATTGCATTCTATTCCATTCCACTCCATTCCATTCCATTCCACCGCACCCCACTCCACTCCACTCCACTCCATTCCCTTCCAATGCATTCCACTCCTCTCCATTCCATTGCACTCCACTCTACTCCAGTCCAGTCCATTCCACTTCATTACACTCCGCTACACTCCATTCCATTCCATTCCACTCCTCAACATTCCACTAGAGTCCATTCCACACCATTCAACTACTCTCTAATCCACTACGTTGCATTCCTCTCCATTCCACTCCACTCCATTCCACTCCACTCGACTCCATTTCCATTCCACTCCATTCAATTATATTCCACTTTGGTCCACTCAACTGCATTCAACTCCACTCCATTCTTACCCATTCCACTCCATTCCAACCCTCTCCACTCCATTCGACTCCACTCCACCTCATTCCACTTCAGTGCACTCTATTCCATTCCATTCCATTACACTCCTTTCCACTCCACTCCACTGTATTCGGTTCCATTCCATTCCATTCCATTCCATTCCACTCCATTCCTTTCTATTCCACTCCACTCCACTCCATTCCATTCCTCTCCTCTCTCCTCCACTCCATCCTTCTCCACTTCATTGTACTCCATTCCATTCCACTCCAAACCACCCCACTACACTGCATTCCACTCCACTCCATTCGACTCCGTTCCACTCCACTAGGCTCCATTCCACTCCATTCCATTCAACTCCACTCTACTCTTCTCCAATCTACTCCACTCCATTGCACTCCACTCTAATCCTCTCTTCTCCACTCCATTCCATTCTACTCCATTCCATTCCACTCTACTCCACCTCACTCCATTCCTCTCGACACCTTTCCACTCTATTCCACTCTACTCCTCTCCATTCCACTCCACACTATTCCACTCCACTCCAGTCCATTGCATTCCACTCCACTCCACTCCATGCCATTCCCTTCTACTGCAATCCATTCAATTCCATTCCACTGCATCCCTTTCCATTTCATTCCACTCCACTACAATCCAATCCACTCCATTCCATTCCTTTCCATTCCACTCCTCTCCAATCCATTCCATTCCATTCCATTGCATTGCATTCCACTCCACTTCACTCAATTGCACTCCATTCCACTCCATTCCACTGCACTCTACTCCATTCAATTCTATTCCATTCCAGACAATTCCATTCCATTCCACTCTACTCCATTCCATTACACTCCAATCCGCTCCACTCCATTCCATTGCATTCCATCCAAATCTGTTCCTCGCCCCTCCACCTCATTCAAATCCAATCCACTCCAATCCTTTCCATTCCATTCCACTCCACTCCATTGCACTCCACTCCATTCCACTCCATTCTACTCCATTCAATTGCCTTCCTTGCCATTCCACTCCCTTTCGCTACACTCCATTCCATTTGAATCGACTCCACTGCATTCCACTCCACTTCACTGCACTCAACTCCATTCTATTCCATTCTATTCCATTCCATTCCATTCCTCTCAACTCCATTCCATTCAACTCCACTCCATTCCATTCCATTCCCTTCGACTGCACTCCATTCCACTGCATTCCACTCCACTCAATTCCTCTCCAGTACGATCCATTCCATTCCATTCCATTCCATTCCTCACAACTCCACTGAATTTCAATACATTCCTCTCCATTCATTGCCATTCCAATCCACTCCACTCCATTCCATTCTATTACACTTCAATCCATTCCATTCCACTCCATTCCAGTCCATTCCACTTCACTTCACTCTTTTGAATTACACTCCACTCCATTCCACTCTACTCCACTCTATTTCACTCAAATCCATTCCATTCCATTAAATTCCACTCCACTCCATTCCACTCCAGTCCACTCATTTCCATTCCATTCCGTTCCACTTCACTCTACTCCAGTCCTCTCCATTCCAATCCATTCCATTGCACTCCATTCTACACCACTCCATTCCTCTCCGTTCCACGCCATTCCTATCCAATCCATTCCACTTCACTGCATTCCATTCCATTCAACTCCACTCCAATCCACTCAAGTCTATTCCACTCAATTCCACTCCTCTCCACTGCATTCCATTACATTCCAATCCTCTACAATTCACTCCAGTGCATTCCACACCATTCCACTCTTCTCTAATCCACTTCATTCCATTCCACTCCATTGCATTCCACTCAATTCCACTCCACTCTACTCCATTCCAGTCCACTCCATTTCATTCCATTCCCCTCCACTCCACTACATTCAACTCCACTCCATTCTTACTCATTCCACTCCATTCCACACCAGTCCTCTCCATTCCATTCTGTTCCATTCCACTCCACTCCATTCGGCTCCATTCCATTCAACCCCACTCTACTCTTCTATAATCTACTCCACTCCATTCCACTCCTGTCTACACCACTCGACTCAGATCCATTCCATTCCACTCCATTCCATTCTATTCCACTCTACTCCACTCCACTCCATTCTTCTCGACTCCTTTCCACTCCGTTCCATTCTACTCCTCTCCATTCCACTAAACACTATTCCATTCCACTCTGTTACTTTCCATTCCATTGCATTCCACTCCACTCCACTCCACTCCATGCCATTCCATTCCACTGCACTCCATTGCATTCCATTCCACTGCATCCCATTCCATTTCATTCCACTGCACTACACTCAAATCCACTCCATTCCATTCCAATCCATTCCACTCCTCTCAATTCCATTCCTTTCCTTTCCATTACATTCCACTCCACTCCACTCCATTTCACTCCACTCCATTCCATTTCGTTCTATTCCTTTCCACTCCATTGCATTCCATTCCACTCTACTCCATTCCATTACCCTCCAATCCACTCCACTCCATTCCATTGCATTACTTCCAACTCCGTTCCTCGCCACTCCACTTCATTCAACTTCACTCCACTCCAATCCATTCCATTCCACTCCACTCCTTTGCACTCCCCTCCATTTCACTCCATTCCACTCCGCTCCATTACGTTGCATTACATTCCACTCAATTTCATTACATTCCACTCCATTCCAGTCCACTGCATTCCTCTCCGCTTCACTGCACTCGATTTCATTCCATTCCATTCCATTCCTCTCCACTCCATTCCATTCCACTCCACTCCATTCATTTCCACTCCCTTCCACTGCACTCCACTCCACTCCATTCCACTGCACTCCGATCCATTCGGTTACATTCCATTCCACACCACTCCAATACATTTCAATCCATTACTCTCCATTCATTGCCATTCCAATCCACTCCACTCCATTCCATTCTACTCCACTCCATTCCATTCCTTTCCACTCCATTCCAGTCCATTCCACTCCACTTCACTACTTTCCAGTCCACTCAACTCCACTCCACTCCATTCTTCTTCACTCAACTCCATTCCATTCCATTCCATTACACTCCACTCCATTGAACTCCAGTCCACTCCATTCCATTCCTTTCCATTCCACTGCACGACGTTCAACTCCTTTCCATTCCAATCCATTTCATTGCTCTCCACTCCATACCACTCCTTTCCGCTCCTTTCCTCTCCATTCCTATCCAGTCCATTCCACTCCACTCCATTCCGTTCAATTCAACTCCAATCCACTACACTCCGGTCGAATCCACTCCATTCCACTCCACTCCACTGCTTTCCATTCCATTCCACTCCTCTACACTCAATTCCAGTCCATTCCACACCATTCCAGTCCACTCAAATCCACTCCACACAACTCCAATCCACTGCATTCCATTACAGTCCGTTCCATTCCACAGCATTCCACTCCACTCCACTCCATTCCATTCCACTCCATTCCAGTTCATTCCATTCCCCTCCACTCCATTCCTCTCCACTCCACGCCATTCCATTCCATTCCATTCCACACCACTGCACTCCATTCCACTCCACACCACTACATTACATTCAACTCCACTCGACTGCATTCCAATCCACTGCACACCATTCCATTCCGTTCCATTACAATCCACTCATTTCCATTGCATTCCACCCATTCCATTCCAATCCATTCCACTCCGTTCCATTCCTTTCCATTCCACTCCTCTCCTCTCCTCTATTCCAGTGCACTTTATTCCACTGCACTACACTCCATTCAACTCCATTCCACTCCTTTCCCTTCCATTCCATTCCATTCCACTCCATTCCTTTCCATTCCATTTCACTCCATTCCAGTCCATTCCACTCCCTTCCAATTCACTACCCTCAAATCCACTCCATTCCCTTCCATTCAATTCCACTCTGCTCCATTCAATTCCATTCCATTCAATTCCACTCCACTCTATACCATTCCACTCCATTCCACTCCATTCCACTCCTCTCCTCACTACTCCACTCCACTCCATTCCATTCCACTCCATTCCATTAAACTCTTTTCCACTCCAGTCCACAATAGTCCACTACATTCCATTACATCCGATTGCGTTCCACTCCATTCTACTCCTCTCCACTCCAATGCACTCCACTGCACTCCATTCCACCACACTCCAATACATTCCATTCTATTTCACTCCACTCCTCTCCTTTCCACTCCACTCCCTTGCACTCCACTCCACACTTTTCCACTCCACTCCATTCAATTCCTTTCCATTCCTTTCCCCTCCACTCCACTCCATTCCATTCCTTTCCTCTCCATTCCTTTATATTACACTCCATTCTGTCCATTCTAGTCCATTCCACTTCCCTCAATCCCACTCCATTCCACTCCATTCCGCTCCATTCTATTCCACTCCATTCCACTCCTCTCTATTCCGTTCCATTCCACTCAACTCCACTCCACTCTATGCAAATCCGTTCCATTCATTTCCTCTTCATTCTACTCCACTCCAGGTCATTCCACTCCATTCCTTTCACCACCAGTCTACTCCACTCCAGTGTATTCCACTCCACTCCATTCCAATCTTTTCCATTCCACTGCCCTCCATTCCATTTCATTCAATTGCATTCTACTTCACTCCATTACATTCCACTCCACTCCACTCCTTTCCAATCCATTCCATTCCATTCCATTCCATTTCATTCCATTCCATTCCAATGCATTCAATTCATTTCCACTCCACCCCTGTCCACTAAAATCCATTCCACTCAACTCTACTCCTCTCCACTCCACTCCACTACACTCCATACCATTCCATTCCACTGCACTTCATTCCATTCCATTCCATTCCACTACATCCCTTTCCATTCCATTCCAATCCACTACACTCAAATCCACTTCATTCCATTCCCTTACATTCCAGTCCTCTCCATTCCATTCCATTCCTTTCCATTCCATTGCACTCCTCTCCCCTCCATTCCACTCCAATCCACACCAATGCACTCCACTCCCGTGCATTCCATTCTATTCCATTCCACTCCATTCGATTCCATTCCACTCTACTCCATTCTATTCCACCCCAATCCACTCCATTCCATTCCATTCCATCCAACTCCATTCCTCGCCACTCCATCCTTTCAACTCCACTCCACTCCAATCCATTCCATTCCATTTTCCACCACTCCATTGCACTGCACTCCATTCCACTCCATTCCACTCCTTTCCATTGCAATCCATTCCAATCCATTCCACTCCATTCCATTGCAATCCATTCCATTACACTACATTCCATTGCATTCCACTCCGTTCCAATCCACTCCACTGCATCCCACTCCACTTCACTGCACTCAACTCCAATCCATTACATTCCTTTCCTCTCCACTCCGTTCCATTCCACTACACTCCATTCCATTCCATTCCCTTCCACTGCACTCCACTCCACTCCATTCTACTCCACTCCATTCCACTCAACTCCATTCCATTCCAATCCATTCCACTCCTTTACAGTACATTCCACTCCATTCCACTACACTTCACTGCACTCCACTCCATTCCATTCCACTCTACTCCATTCCTTTCCATTCCATTCCACTCCATTCCTCTCCATTCCATTCCACTCCATTCCACTCCATTCCTCTCCATTCCAGTCCTCTAAACTCCACTCCATTCCTTTCCATTGCACTGCACACCTCTCCACTCCATTCCACTCCAAACCATTCTGCCCCATTCCATTCCACTCCACTCCACTCCATTCCATTCCAATCCATTCCATTCCACTCCATTCCACTCAATTACACTCCATTCCACTCCGCTCCATTCCATTCCACTCCACTCCACTCCATTCCACTACACTGCATTCCATTCCATTCCACTCCATTCCGTTCCGTTCCACGCCATTCCAGTCCATTCCACTCCACTCCAATGCATTCCATTCCATTCCTTTCCATTCCAGACCATTACAGTCCATTCCAGTCCATTCCACTCCATTCGACTTGACTATCCTCCATTACACTCCATTCGCCACCATTCCACTGCATTCCATTCCATTACATTCAACTCCACTCAATTCCAGTCCATTACCGTCCACTGTGTGGCACTCCATTCCCAACCACTCCCTTCACTCTACTGCTTTACAATCAACTCCATTCCACTCCATTCCATTCAACTCCATTCCATTCCTCTCCATTTCACTCCACTCCACTCGATTCCACTCCACTGAATTCCACTCCATTCCATTTCATTCCAATCCTCTCCACTCCATTCCACTAAATTGCATTCATCTCCTCTGTGCTCCAATCCATTCCATTCCACTTCACTCCATTACAATCCACTCAATTCCATTCCATCCATTCCATTTCACTCCACTTCACTCCATTCCACTCCACTGCACTCCTTTCCCCTACACTCCACTCCAGTGCATTCCATTCCGTTCTATTCCATTCCATTTCATTCCATTCCCTTCCAGCCCATTTCATTCCACTCTACTCCATTCCACTTGAATCCAGCCACTCCAATCCATTCCATTCCATTCCATTCCACTCCATTCCCATGCTCTCCACTCCATGCCAGTCCACTCTATTTCTAAACTCTCCACTCCACTCCACTCCACTCCAGTCAACTCCATTCCATTACAAACCACTCCATGCCACTCATCTCCATTCCATTCCTCTCCATTAAACTCTATTCAATTCCATTCCACTGCACTCCATTCCATTCAACTCCATTCAATTCCTATCCATTCCCCTCCACTCCACTCCATTCCACTCCACCCATTTCCATTCCATTCCACTGCACTCCACTCCACTCCATTCCACTCCACCCCACTCCATTCCATTCCATTCCATCCCACTCAATTCCACTACACTCCACTTTATTCCACTCCAATCCACTCCACTCCATTCCACTCCACCCCAATGCATTCCATTCCATTCCATTCCAATCCATTCTATTCCATTCCACTCCATTCTATTCCATTCCAGTCTACTCCATTCTACTCCATTCCATTCCACTCCATGCCATTCCATTCCATTCCATTAAAGTCCATTCCACTACATTCCATTGCATTCCACTACACTCCACTCCATTCCATTTCATTACATTCCACTCCATTCCATTCCACTCCACTCTACTCCATTCCATTCCATTCCACTCCACTCCTTTCCATTACACTCCTCTCCATCCCAGTACACTCCACTACATTCCACTCCACTCCACTCCATTCCACTCAACTCCCTTCCATTTTATACCTTTCCGCTCCACACTATTCCATTCCTCTACGCTCTGTTCCATTCCATTCCATTCCATTCCTTTCCATTCCACAGCACTCCACTGAACCCCCCTCCAATAAATTCCATTCCATTCCACTCCATTCCACTCCACTCCATTCCTTTCCATTCCACTCCAATCCACTCCACTCAACTCCACTTCACTCAATCCCACTCCACTCCACTCCATTCCACTCCACACAACTCCATTCCACTGCATTCCACAACAACACTGCATTCCACTGCATTCCACTCCACTCCATTGCATACCACTACACTCCACTGTACTCCACTCCATTCCTTTCCAATTCATTCCATTCCATTCCACTCCATTCCATTCCATTCCACTCCATTATACTCCATTCCGTTCCACTCTCTTACACTCCATTCCTCTCCCCTCCTCTCCATTCCACTGCAATCCACTCCATTCCATTCAATTCCATTCCATTCCACTGCACTCCTCTCCACTCCACTCCATTCCATTCCATTCCATTCCATTACAGTCTATTCCACTCAGTTGCCCTCTATTCCCCTCCACTCCATGCAACACCATCCTACCCCATTCCATTCCATTCCATTCAATTCCAGACCGTTACTCACCATTCCCCTCCATTCCAACACACTCTAATCCATTCCATTCCATTCCATTCCACTCAATTCCATTCCATTCTATTCAATTCCATTCCATTCCACTCCACTCCACTCCATTCCATTCCATTACACTACACTGCAGTCCATTCCACTCCATTCCGTTCCATTCCATTCCATTCCAATCCCTTCCATTCCTTTCTGCTCTACTTCACTCTATTCCCCACCACTCCTTTCCACTCCTTTTGATTACAATCCATTACTCTTCACTCCATTCCACTGCACTCAACTCCAAACTACTCCTCTCCACTCCTTTTAATTCTATTCCATTCCATTCCATTCCACTCCACTCCACTTTATTCCACTCCACTCCACTACATTCCATTCCACTCCATTCAATTCCATCTAACTCCACTCCACAGTGTTCCACTCCACTGCATTCCACACCACTCCACTCCATTCCATTCCACTCCATTCCACTACATTAAACTCTACTTCATTCAATGCCACTCTGCTCCATTCCATTCCATTCCTTTCCACTCCACTCCACTCCACTCTAATCCATTCCATTCCATTACACGCGACTCTACTCCATTCCATTCCATTACACTACAGTCCACTCCACTCCATTCCACTCCTTTCCAGTGCATTCCACTCCATTCCTGTAAATTATTCTTCACTCCACTCCATTCTATTCCTTTCTGCTACACTCCATTCCATCCGATTCCAATCCATTCCACTCCATTCCTTTCCATTCCACTCCACTCCACTCCATTTAATTCCACTCCATTCCATTAAACTCCATTCCACTCCACTGCATTCCATTCCATTCCATTCCACTCCACTTTACTCCACTACACTCCAATAAATTCTGTGTATTTCTTGTCCATTCTTTCCACTCCCTTCCACTGCACTGCATTCCACTCCATTCTACTCCACTCCACTCCATTCCACTCCACTCCATTCCACTCCACTCCACTCCAATCCATTCCATTCCACTCCACTCCAATCCATTCCATTCCACTCCACTCCATGTCAATCCATTCCACTCCATTCCACTCCTCTCCATTCCTATCCATTCCACTCCATTCCACTTTTCTCCATTCCAATCCATTCCACTCCATATCACTCTTCTCCATTCCATTCCATTCCCTTCCATTCCATTCCATTCCATTCCAATCCTTTCCTCTGCACTCCATGCCATTCCACTCCACTCCAGTCCATTCCATTCCACTCCACTCCATTCCATTCCATTCTGTTCCATTCAATTCCAATCCATTCTATTCCTCTACACTCCATTCCAGTCCACTCCATTCCACTCCTTTCCATTCCATTCCATTCCACTAAAATCCATTCCATTCCATTTCACTTCACTCAACTGCATTGCACTCCACTCCCTTCCACTCCATTCTGCTCCATTCCATTCAACTCCACTCCTTTCCATTCCATTCCTCTCTACTCCGTTACATTCCAATCCACTCCATTCCACTACACTACAATCTTTTCCATTACATTCAATTCCATTCCAATCCATTCCTTCCACTCCATTCCATTCCAGATGGCTCCATTGCATTTCACTCCACTCAACTCTATTCCAAATTTCTCCACTCAGTTCCATTCCACTCCACTCCATTCCTTTCAATTCCATTCACCTGTCCTCCACTCCACTCCACTCCATTCCACTCTTTTCCACTTCTTTCCATTGGTCTCCACTCCATTCCATTCCACTCCATTCCATTCCTCTCCATTTCAATCAACTCCACTCCATTCCAGTCCAATCCATTCTATTCCGTTCAATTTCAATCCACTCCACTCCACTCCATTCCATTCCACTCCAATGCATTCCACTCCACTCCATTCCACTCCACTCCACTCCATTCCATTTCATTCCCTTGCTTTCCACTCCACTCCTTTCCATTCCATTCCACTCCACTCCACTACATTCTATTCCACCCCACTCCACTCCAATCCGTTCCACACTACTCCATTCTGTTTCTTTGTACTCCACTCCTCTCCACTTCTTTCTGTTCCACTCCATTACACTCTAACTCAATTCCTATCCACCCCACTCCACTCCAGTCTTTTCCATTACAACCTATTCCATTCCTCTCCATTCCACTCCACTCCAATCCATTCCACTTCACTCCACTACATTCCTGTCCACTCCACTCCTTTCCACTCCCCTCAACTCCACTCCACTACATTCCATTCCACTCCACTCCTTTCCATTCCGCTCCTGTACATTCCATTCCAGTCCATTATATTCCACTCCACTCCACTCCACTCCACTCCACTCTACTCCTTTCCATTTCTCTCCACACGATTCCACTCCATTCTATTCCATTCCATTCCTTCCACTCCATTCCACTCCTCTCCATTCCACTTCAATCCACTCCATTCCGTTCCATTCCATTACACTCCACTCCACTCCATTCGAATCCTTTCCATTCCATTGCACTCCATTCCACTCCATTCCATTCCATTGCATTCCATTCCAGTCCAAATGCACTCGATTCCATTCCACACCATTCCATTCCATTCCAGTCAATTTGAGACAACTCCACTCCATTCCTCTCCATTCCATTCCATTATACTTCACTGTACTCCATTCGATTCCAATCCTTTCCACTCCACTCCATTCCATTCCACTCCACTTCTGTCCACCCCGTTCCATCTTTTCCACTCCATTCCATTCCACTTCATTCCACTCCACTCTACTCCTTTCCACTCCACTCCGTTCTACTCCACTGCTTTCCATTCCACTCCATTCCACTCCTTTCCACTCCACTCCATTCCTTTCCACTCCATTCCACTCCATTCCATGCCATTCTATTTCGTTACAATCCATTCAATTTTCTTCAAATCCATGCCATTCCATTCCACTCCACTCCAGTCCATTCTACATCAGTCCACTCCACTCCATTTCATTCCATTGCATTCTATTCCATTCCATGCCACTCCATTCCACACCATTCCATTACAATTCATTCCACTCCTTTCCACTCCACTCCACTGAATTCCAGTCCACGCCACTCCATCCCATGCCATTTCATGCCATTCCAATCTGTTCCATTTCATTCCACTCCATTCCATTCCATTCCACTCCATTCCACTCTATTCCATTCCACTCCATTCCACTCTATTCCATTCCACTCCATTCTACTCTAGTCTATTCCATTACTCTCAACTCCACCCAATTCTATTCCATTCCACTCACCTCTACCCCACTCTATTCCATTCCACTCCATTCCATGCCTCTACATTACACTCCATTCCATTCCATTCAAGTCCACTCCATTCCATTCCACTCCATTTCATTCCAATTCATTCCACTGAACTCCACTCCAATCTATTCTATTCCACTCCAGTGCACTCCAATCCACTTCTTTACACTCCACTCCATTCCAATCCACTCCATTCCATTCCATTTCATTCCATTCCTTTCCCCTCCACTCAACTCCATTCCACTCCAATACAATCCATTCCACTGCACTCCACTACATTTGATTCCATTGCATTCCATTGCATTCCATTGCATTCCATTCTTGTACATTCCACTCACATCCACACTAATCCATTTGACTCCACTCCATTCGACTCCACTACATTCCATTCTACTCCATTCTATTACATTCCATTCCATTCTACTTCATTCCATTCCACTCCACTGAATTAAATTCCAATCCACTCCATTCCACTCTAGTACACTCCTCTCCACTCCCCTCCATTCCATTCCACTCGACTCCATTACATTCCTTTCCATTCCACTGCACTCCATTCCACACAACTCCATGCCAATCCTTTCCATTCCACTCCATAACACTCCATTCCTTTCCGTTGCATTCCATTCCTCTCCTCTCCACTCCATTCCATTGCACTCCATTCCAAACCACTCCATTTCATTCCACTCTATTCCTCTCCATTCCATTACGTTTCATTACATTATATTCCAATCCACCCCACTCCATTCCATTTAACTCCACTCCACTCCATTCCAATCCATTGCACTCTACTCCATTCCGTTGCATTCCATTCCACTCCATTCCTCTGCACGCCATTCCACGCCATTCCACTGCATTCCAATGCACTCCAGTCCACTCCACTCCACTCGGCTCCTTTCCATTCCATTCCACTGCACTCCACTCCATTCCATTCAAATTCATTCCACTCTACGCCATACCATTCCACTCCACTCCACTCCATTCCATTTATTTCCACTCCATTCCATTCCACTCCTTTCCACTCCTCTCCATTCCTTTCCAATCCTCCATTCTATTCCACTACACTCCACTCCCCTATATTCCACTCCACTTCCTTCCACTCTGTTCCCCTCCATTCCATTCCATTCTATACCACTACACTACACTCCTTTCCAATCCATTCACTACATTCCACTTCTCTCCACTTCATTGCATTCCATTCCATTCCACTTCACTCCACTCCATTCCATTCCAATCATTTCACTCCACTGCATTCCATTCCACTCCGCTCCACTACACTCCATTCCGTTTAATTCCACTACATTGCATTCCACTCCGTTCCACTCCACACCACTGTTTTCCACTGCACTCCATTCCATTCCACTCCACTCCATTCCATTCCATTCCAATCCATTCCACTCCACTCCACTCCATTGCAATCTATTCCACTCCAACGCACAGCTCTCCTGTTGATTCCTTTCCATTCCATTCCGTCCCACTCCTTTCCACTCCACTACACTGTATTCCACTCCACTCCACTCCATTCCATGTCATTCCATTCCATTCTCATCCATTCAATTTCATACCACTCCATTGCATACCATTCGACTCCATTACAGTCCATTCCACTCCACTCCACTCCATTCCATTTCATTCCATTGCATTACATTTCACTGCATACCTGTCCATTCCACCCTATGCCACTCCACTCCACTCCATTCTCGTCCATTCCACTCCATTCCATTCCACTCCATTCCACCACACTCCATTCCATTCCATATTACTCCACTCCACTCAATTCCACTCCTCTCCAGTACACTCCTCTCCAATCCACTCCATTCCATTACATTCCACTCCTCTCCATTACATTCCACTACACTACACTCCATTCCACTCCTCTTCCCTCCAATCCACTCCATTCCATGCAATTCCACTCTACTCCATTCCTTTCCCCTCCATTCAACTCCATTCCATTCCACTCCATTCCATTCCACTCCATTCCATTCCATTATACTCCACCCCACTCCATTCCACTCCACTTCATTCCACGCCATTCCAGTCCACTCCACTCCAATCCACTCCATTCCAGTCCACTCCACTCCAATCCACTCCATTCCATTCCATTCCACTTCTCTCCATTACATTCCACTACACTCCACTCCTTTCCACTCCACTTCACTCCACACCACTCCATTCCGTTCCACTCTACTCCATTCCATTTCACTCCATTCCATTTCACTCCATTCCACTCCACTCCATTCCACTCCATTCCACTACATTACTCTCCGTTCCACTCCATTCTACTGCACTCCCCTTCACTCCATTCTTTTCCATTACATTCCACTCCACTCCATTCCATTCCACTCCACTCTACTCAAATCCACTCCACTCCATTCCATTCCACTCCATTCCAATCCGCTCACTTCCACTCTACTCCACTCCACTCCATTTCACACCACTCGTCTCCATTCCATTCAATTCCTCTCCATTCCACTGCATTCCACTCCAATCCACTCCATTCCATTCGGTTCCACTCCACTCTATTCCAATCCATTACAGTCCATTCCACTGCACTCCACTCCATTCCATTCCATTAAATGACATTCCATTCCAGTCCTTTGTACTCCACTCCTCTACATTGTAACCAACTCTACTCCATTCCATGCCGTTCCATTCAATTCCAGTCCATTCTATTTCATTCCACTCCATTCCATTAAACTCCATTCCAGTCCATTCCAGTCCATTCCGTTCCATTCCTTTCTATTTAATTCCATTCGATTCCACTGCATTCCAGTCCATTCTTCTACATTCTACTCCACTGCACTCCATTCAACCCCATTCCCCTAAATTCCACTCCATTCCTTTCCACTCCATTCCACTCCACTCCATTCCATTCCATTATACTCCACTCCATTCCATTGCACTGCATTCCACTCCACTCCTTTCCGTTCCACTCCATTCTATTCCATTCCACTCATTTTCATTCAATTCCTGTCCACTTCATTCCATTCCACCCCAATCCACTCCATTCCTCACCATTCTACTCCATCACAACTCGACCCCACTCCTCTCCAATCCATTCCATTTCACACCACTCTACTCCACTTCATTCCAATCCATTCCACTCCATTCCAATCCACCCCACTCAATTCCTTTCCAATCCACTCCTATGCATTCCACTCCTCTGCATTCCACTCAACTCCTCTCCATTCCATGACATTCCATTCCATTCCAATTTCTTCCATTTCATTCTACTTCTTTCCATTACATTCCACTCCATTGCAGTCCATTCCACTCCAGTCCAATCCATTCCATTCCATTCCACCCCATTACAGTCCATTCCTCTCCATTCCACTCCACTCCATTCCTCTCGATTCACCTAAATCCCACTCCGTTCTATTCCACTCCATTCCACTCTACTCCATTCCATTCCTCTCCATTCTATTCCACTCCATTCCATTCCTCTCCATTCCACTCCATTCCACTCCACTCCACTAAATTCCAGTCCACTCCATTTAATTCCATTCCATTTCATTCCACTCCACTCCACACCACCCCACTCCATTCCATTCCACTCCATTCCAATGCATTCCACTGCATTCCAGTCCACTCCACTCCACTCCACTAAATTCCATTCCATTCCACAGCAGTTCCCTCAATTCCATTCCTATCCATTCCACTCCACTACATTCCTTTCCACTCCACTCCACCCCACTCCATTCCATTTATTTCTACTCCATTCCACTGCACTCCACTCCACTCCATTGCATTGCTCTCCATTCCACTACACCCTTTTCCATAGCACACCATTCCATTCCACCCCATTTCATTCCACTCAATTCCATTTCATTCCCCTCCACTCCACTCCACTCCATTCCAGCCCACACTACTCTATTCCATTCCATTCCATTCCATTACACTCCATTACACTCCACTCCATTCCAGTCCACTATACTCCAGTCCATTCCTTTACACTCCACTCCAGTCCACTCCACTCCACTATGTTCCATTCCATTCCCCTGCACTCCTTTGCATTCTATTCCATTCTAATCCATTACTTTTCAGTCTATTCCATTAAAATCCACTCTACTCCTCCCCACTCCACTCCACTCTATTCTATTCCACTCCATTCCTTTTCGCTTCATTCCAGACCCCCCATTCCATTCCAATCTACTCCACTCAATACCACTCCATTCCATTCGACTACACTCCAAAACATTCTACTCCACTCCAATCCACCCGTCTCCTCTCCATTCCATTCCATTTCATTCCACTCCACTCTAGTACATTACAATCCATTCCACTCCATTCCACTCCACCCCACTCCATTCCATTCCAATCCACTCCTATGCACTCCACTCTTCTCCATTCCACTCAACTCCACTCCATTCCATGCCATTCAATTCCATTCCAATCTATTCCATGTCATTCCACCCCTTTTCATTCCTTTCCATTCCATTCCCGTCCATTCCACTCCACTCCACTCCATTCCATTCCATTCCATTCCATTCCTTTCCATTCCATTCCTTTCCATTCCATTTCACTCCATTGCAGTCCAATCCACTCCATTCCACTACACTACACTCCATTCCACTACACTACACTCCATTCCACTGGATTCCCCTAAATTCCACTCCATGCTATCCCACTCCATTCCAGTCACTCCATTCCATTCTACTATACTCTACTCCAATCCACTCCATTCCATTCCACTCCTTTCCACTGCATTCCACTTTACTCCTTTCCATTCCACTCCACTCCACTCCATTCCCTTCCACTCCATTCCATTCCTCTCCATTACACTCCACTGCACTCAATTCCAGTCCACTCTATTCCATTCCATTCCATTTCATTCCACTACACTCCACTCCACCCCATTCCACTCCACTCCATTCCACTCAACTCTGCTCCATTCCATTCCATTCCATTCCACTCTACTCCACTCCATTCCACTCCATTCCTTTCCATTCCACTCGATTCCATTCCATTCCTCTCCATTCCATTCCACTCCACACCATTCCATTCCATTCCACTCTTTTGCATTCCATTCCATTCCATTCCACTCCATTCCAATCCATTGCATTCCACTGCATTCCATTCCACTCAATTCCCATCCACTCCTTTCCACCCAATTCCATTCCATTCCTGTCCACTCCATTCCACTCCACTCCATTCCATTCCATTCCACTGCACGCCACTCCATTCTTTTCCAATCAATTCCACTCCACTTCATTCCATTGCATTCCATCCACTCCATTCCATTCCATTCCACTCCACTCCATTCCATTCCAATCCACTCCATTCCATTTCATTCCAGTCCTATCCATTCCATTACACTACACTCCATTCCATTCTATTCCATTCCACTGCACTCCACTCCACTCCATTCCACTCTATTCCATTCCACTGCACTCCACTCCACTCCATTCCACTCTATTCCATTCCATTCCATTCCACTCTTATTCATTCCATCCCATTACGTTCCACTCCACTCCAATCCATTAGATTGCATTCCATTCCACTCCACTCTCTTCCATTCCACTGTATTCTCTTCCACTCCATTCCACTCCATTCTACTCCAGTCCACTCCAGTATATTCCACTCCACTCCACTACATTCCATTCAATTCCATTCCATTCCACTCAACTCCTTTCCAATCCATTCCACTCCTTTCTGCTCCAGTCTACACCTTTCCACTCCTCTCCACTCCACTCCACTCCACTCCATGCCGCTCCCCTCCACTCCATTCCATGACGTTCCATTCCATTACAATGCATTTCATTTCATTCCACTCCATGCGATTCCATTCCACTCCATTACAGTCCCTTCCACTCCACTCCACTCCACTCCATTCCCTTCCATTCTATTCCATTAAATTCCTCTGTATTCCCCACCGTTCATTTCCATTCCATTCCATTCCACTGCTTTCCACTCCACTCCACTCCATTCTGCTCCACTTCTCTCCATTCCATTTCATTTCATTCCTTTCCAATCCATTCCATTTCGTTCCACTCCATTCCATTTCATTCCACTCCATTCCACTCCATTTCATTCCACTCCATTCCATTCCCTTCCGTTCCATTCCATTATACTCCACTCTGCTCCACTCCAATCCATTCCACTCCATTTCACTCTACTCTATTCCATTCCACTCCAAAACACTCCACTCTATACAATTCCACTCCATTCCATGCCTCTACATTCCACTCCAATCCACTCCATTCCAGTCCACTCCATTCCATTGCATTTCATTCCATTCCAATCCACTCCACTTCACTTCACTCCATTCCACTCCACTCCAATGCACCCCATTCCATTTCTTTACACTCCACTCCATTCCACTCCACTCCATTCCATTCCTTTCCATTCCATTCGTTTCCCCTCCACTCAACTCCATTTCTCTCCAATGCACTCTATTCCTCTCCATTACACAACACTTAATTCCGATGCATTCCACTGCATTCCATTCCAGTCCACTGCATTTCATTCTATTCTGCAGCTCTCCTCTTCATTCCTTTCCAATCCTTTCCACTCCACTCCACTACATACCATTTATTTCCACACCATTCCGCTGCACTCCACTCCACCCCATTCCACTCTACTCCACTCCCCTCCACTCCAGTCCACTCTACTCCTTTCCATTCCATTCCATTCATTGCATTCCATTCAACTAGATTACAATCCACTCCATTCCAGTCTACTCTACTCCATTCCATTCCTTTCCACTCCATTCCACTCCACTCCCCTACACTCCACTCCATTCCATTCCATTCCAATGCACTCCACTGCACTCCATTCAATTCCAAAACATTACACTCCACTCCATTATATTCAACTAAACTCTACTCCACTTCACTCAACTCCACTCCATTCGATTACACTCCATTCAATTCCTCTCCATTCCACTCCACTCCTCTCCATTCCATTCAATTCCAATCCATTTCTCTCCACTCCACTCCATTACACTCCATTGCAATCCATTCCAGTCCACTCCAGTCCACTCCACTCCACTCCATTCCATTTCATTCCACTGCACACCACTCCAATCCATTCCAATCCATTGCACTACACTCCATTCCATTACTTTGCACTCCAGTCCATTCCATTCGATTCCTATCTACTCCATTCCATTCAATTCCATTCCTCTCCATTCCATTACACTCCAATCCTTTCCATTCCATTCCATTCCACTGTTCACCACTCCACTGCTCTCCACTCCACTCCATTTCACTCCATTCCATTCCACTACTTTCCATTCCTCTACATTCCACTCCACTCCTCTCCATTCCACTCCACTCCACTCCACTCCACTGCATTCCATTCCATTCTACTCAAACTTTCTACTCCTCTACAGTCCAGTCCACTCCAATCCATTCCACTCGTCTCCACTCCACTCCACTTCATTCCATTCCACCGCACTCCATTGCATTCCACTACACTCCATTCCATTCCATTCCATTCCACTGCACTCCGCTCCACTCCACTGTACTCCATTCCATTCCACTCCATTCGTCTCCAATCCATTCCATTCCATTCTACTCCACTCCACTCCATTCCACCCCACTCCAATCCCCTCCACTCCACTCCATTCCGCTCCATTCCATTCTAATCCACTCCACTCCATTCAATCCATTCCACTCCATTGCACTCCACTCAACTCCATTCCACTCCAATCCACTGTATTCCTCTCCACTCCATTCCATCCCATTACAATACATTAAACTGCATTCTAGTCCACTCCACTTCACTCCACTCCATTGCATTCCATTCCACAGAACTCCACTCCATTCCATTGAAATCCATTCCTCTCCACTCCATTCCTATACACTCGACACCGCTCCACTCCATTCCATTTATTTCCACCCCATTCCACTGCACTCCACTCCACCCCATTCCTTTGCCCTCCATTTCACTCCATGCCTTTCCATTTCACTGCATTTCATTCCCTTTCATTCCACTCCATTCCATTCCACTGCACTCCCCTCCATTTCACTCCACTCCACTCCATTCCACTTCATTCCACTCCACTCCATTCCACTCCACTGTACTCCATTCCATTCCATTCTGTTCCACCCCATTACACTCCACTCCATTCCAGTCCACTGTACTACATTCCATTCCTTTCCACTCCATTCCACTCCATTGCACTCCACTCCACTCCATTCAATTCCTTTCGACTGCACTCCACTGCACTCCATTCAATCCCAAACCATTCCAGTCCCCTCCATTCCATTCAAATCCACTCTACTCCACCCCACTCCACTCCACCCCATTCCATTCCACTGCATTGCATTCCCCTCCATTCCACTCTACTCCTCTCCATTCCATTCCATTCCAATCCATTCCATTCTATTCCATTCCACTTCATTCCACTTCACTCCATTACACTTCATTACAATGAATTAAATTGCATTCCAGTCCAGTAAACTCCACTCCACTCCATTCCATTGCACTCCACAGCACTCCACTCCATTCCATTCCAATCCATTCAGCCCCACTCCATTCCTATACACTCCACATCACTCCACTCCATTCCAATTATTTCCACCCAATTCTACTGCACTCCACTCCAGCCAATTTCATTGCACTCCATTCCACTCCACCCCTTTCCATTCCACTGTATTCCATTCCATTCCACTTATTTCCAGTCCAGTCCACTCCACTCCATTTCACTCCACTCCACTCCATTCCACACCACTCCACTCCACTCCTTTCCAGTCCACTCTACTCCATTCCATTCCATTCGAATCCACTCCATTACACTCCACTCGATTGCAGTCCACTCTAATTCATTCCATTCCTTTCCACTCCATTCCACTCCACTGCACTCCACTCCACTCCTTCAATTCCATTCCAATGTACTCCTCTGTACTCCATTCAATTCCAATCCATTCCACGCCACTCCACTCCATTCTACTCCACTCCACTCCACTACACTCATCTCCATTACATTCCAATCCATTCCTTACCACTCAATTCCACTCCAATCCACTCAACTCCATTCCGTTACATTCCAATCCATCCATTCCTATCTATTCCATTCCATTCCACTCCACTCCACTCCATTTCACTCCATTCCAGTCCACTCCAATCCACTACACTCCATTCCATTCTATTCCACTGCACACCACTCCATTCCATTCCCAATCATTCCACTCCAATCCATTCCATTACTTTGCACTCCTCTCCATTCCATTCCATTCAACACCACTCCATTCCCTTCCATTCCTATCCACTCCTTTCAATTCCATTCCATTCCTCTCCATTCCATTACACTACACTACATTTCACTCCATTCCATTCCACTGAACTGCACTCCACTGCACTCCACTCCTCTCTATTCCACTCCATACAATTTCTCCCCATTCCATTCCTCTCCATTCCCCTCCACTCCAGTCCATTCCACTTCAATCCACTCCATTCCGTTGCATTCCTTTCCATTCCACTCAATCCTTCCACTCCAATACATTCCATTCCACTCCAATCCATTCCACTCCTCTCCTCTCCACTTTACTTCATTCCATTCCACTCCACTTCATTCCCTTACACTCAAAACCATTCCATTCCATTCCATTCCACTGCACTCCCCTCCACTCCACTCCATTCCACACCGTTCCATTCCACTACATTCGACTTCACTCCACTTCATTCCATTCCACTACATTCGACTCCATTCCAATTCACTCCATTCCACACCACGCCACTCTATTCTGTTCCATTCCATTCCAATCTACTCCACTCTGTTCCACTCCATTCCACTCCACTGCAATCCACTCCAATCCATTCCATTACATTGCATTCCATTCCACTCCATTGCACAGCAAACCATCCCAATCCATTCCACTCCATTCCACTCAATTTCAGTCCACTCCACTCCATTCCTCTAAATTCCTTTCCATTACACTGCACTGCACTCCATTTTATTACAATCTTTTCCACTCCACTGCAATCCATTCCATTTCACTCCTTTCCATTCCACTCCATTACACTCCACTCATTCCACTCTACTCTACTCCACTCCATTCTCTTCCATTCTATTCCACTCCACTCTATTCCAATCCACTCCACCCCATTCCACTCCGCTCCACTCAATTCCATTCCATTGCATTCCATTCCACTCCGTTGCATACAACTCCTTTCCACTCCATTCCACTCAATTTCTGTCCAATCCACTCAATTCCTCTCCATTCTATTTCATTCCACTGCACTGCACTCCATTTGTTTCCAATCCTTTCCTCTCCACTCCATTCCATTCCTCTCCACTCCACTCCAGTGCATTTAGGTCCACTCCATTCCATTCCATTCCATTCCAATCCACTCTACTCCAATCAATTCCACTCCATTCCACTCCTCTTCACTGCCTTCCATTCCATTCTATTCCACTTCCCTCCACTCCATTCCAATCCATTCCACTCCACTCCACTCCATTCCACTCCACTACTCTCCATTCCATGCCATTCCATTCCGTTACCATACATTCCATCTCATTCTCTCCATGCGTTTCCATTCCACTCCATTCCAGTACATTCCACTTCATTCAACTCCACTCCATTCCACTGCATTCCATTCCACTACATTCGACTCCACCCCATTCCATTCCATTCCACTCCACTCCACTCAATTCCACGCCACTCCATTCCACTCCACTCCCCTCCATTCTGTTGCATTCCATTCCAATCCACTAAACTCCGTTCCAATCCATTCCACTCCATTGCCCTCCAGTGCACTCTATTCCATTCCTTTCCACTCCTTTCCACTATACTCCACTCAATTCCACACCACTCTCCTCCGTTCCATTGCATTCCGTTCCATTTCACTCAATCCTTCCACTCCATTTCATCCCATTCCACTCGACAGTATTCCATTCCACTCCACTCCATTTAATTCCATTCCATTCCATTCCGCTGCACTCCACTCCACTCCATTGCACACTATTCCATTCTACTACATTCGATTCCACTCCATTCCATTCCATTCCACTGCACTACACTCCAGCCCACTCCACTCCATTACACTCCACTCCACTCCAGTCCACTCCACTCAATTCCACTCCACTCCACTGAATTCTGTTCCATTCCATTCCAATCCACTCCACTCCATTCAAATTCGTTCCACTATGTTACACTCTACCTCACTCCATTCCATTCAATTGCATTCCATTCCGCTCCATTGCACTCCACTCCTTTCCATTGCGTTCCATTGCACTCCACTCCATTCCACACCATTCCATTCTACTACATTCGATTCCACTCCATTCCATTTCATTCCACTGCACTCCACTCCAGCCTACTCCACTCCATTCCACTCCACTCCACTCCAGCCCACTCCACTCCATTCCACTCCACTCCACTCCAGCCCACTCCACTCCACTCCAGTCCACTCCACTCCATTCCACTCCACTCCACTGAATTCCGTTCCATTCCATTCCAATCAACTCCACTCCATTCAAATTCGTTCCACTACGTTACACTCCACCTCACTCCATTCCATTCAATTGCATTCCATTCCGCTCCATTGCACTCCACTCCTTTCCATTGCATTCCATTGCACCCACTCCATTCCACACCATTCCATTCTACTACATTCGATTCCACTCCATTCCATTCCATTCCACTGCACTCCACTCCAGCCCACTCCACTCCATTCCACTCCACTCCACTCCAGTCCACTCCACTCCATTCCACTCCACTCCACTGAATTCCATTCCATTCCACTCCAATCCACTCCACTCCACTTAAATTCGTTCCACTATGTTACACTCCACCTAACTCCATTCCATTCAATTGCATTCCATTCTGCTACATTGCCCTCCACTCCTTTCCATTGTGTTCCATTCCACTCCATTCCACTCCACTCCATTCCACTCCAATCCACTCAATTTCAGTCCACTCCTCTCCATTCCGTTCCATTCCACTGCACTCCAATCCATTCGATTCCCATCCCTTCCACTCCACTCCTTTCCTTTCCATTCCTCTCCACTCTTCTCCAATCCATTTATGTCCACTCTATTCCATTCCACTCCATTCCACTCCAATCTACTCCATTCTACTCCATTCCACTGTACTCCACTGTGTTCCATTCCATTCCATTCCACTCCACTCCATTCCAATCCATTCCACTCCATTCCTCTCCACTCCACTCCATTCCAATCCTCTTCAATCCACTCCGCTCCACACCACTCCACTCCACGCCATTCCATGCCTTTCCATTCCATATCAATCCATTCCATTTCATACCACTCCATGCAATTCCATTCCGTCCCGTTCCAATGCACTCCACTCCACTCCACTCCATTCCATTCCATTCTATGCCATTCCATTCCCCTATACTCCACACGATTCTATTCCATTCCATTCCAATCCAACCCTCTATACTCCACTCCACTCCATTACACTTCACTCCACTCCATTCCATTTCTTTTCTTTCCATTCCAATCCATTCTATTTCATTACACTCCATTTGAATGCATTCCACTGCATTACGCTCCATTCCAATCCATTCCACTCTATTCCACTCCATTCCATTCCATTCCATTCACCTTCATTCCATTGCATTATACTTCACTCCAATGCACTCCACTCCACTCCATTCCACTCCATTCCATTTCTCCCCATTCCATTTCTCTCCTTTCCACTCCACTCCTCTCCATTCCACTCCAATCCACACGATTCCGTTGCATTCCATTCTATTCCACTCAATCCTTCCACTCCACTACATTCCAGTCCACTCCAATCCATTCCAGTCCTCTCCACTCCACTCCACTTCATTTCATTCCTCTCCCTCTCCATTCCACCCCACTTCACTCCATTCCATTCCATTCCATTCCATTCCATTCCATTCCACTGCACTCCACTCCATTCCACTTCATTCCATTCCACGACATTCAACCCCACTCCATTCCATTCCATTGCACTCCACCCCACTCCACTCCATTCCAGTCCACTCCATTCCACTCTACTGTACTGCATTCCATTCCATTCCATTCCATTCCCCTCCACTCCATTCCACTCCATTGCACTCCACTCCACTCCTTTCCATTCCATTGCATTCCATTCCACTCCATTGAACTACACTCCATCCACTCCATTCATCTCAGTTTCAGTCCACTCCACTCCATTCCTCTCCATTCCATTCCATTCCACTGCACTCTGCTCCATTCTATTCCAATCCCTTTCATTCCACTCCATTCCATTCCATTTCACTCCATTCCATTAAACTCCATTTGACTCCAATCCATTCCATTCCATTCCTTTCCACTCCACTCTTTTCCACTCCACTCCATTCCAATCCAGTCTACTCAATTCCGTTTCATTCTAATCCATTCCACTCCACTGTATTCCAATCCATTCCACTCCTTTCCACTCGACTCCACTCCATTGCATTCCATTGCATTTCATTCAACTACGTTGTACTCCACTCCTTTCCACTCCATTCCGCTGAATTACAGTCCACCACACTCAATTCCTCTCCATTCCATTCCATTCCACTGCACTCCACCCCATTCAATTCCAATGCTTTTCACTTCACTCCATTCCATTCCACTCCACTCAACTCCTATCCATTTATGTCCACTCCATTCCATTCCTTTCCATTCCACTCCAGTCTAATCCATCCCACTCCACTCTAATCCATCCCACTTCACTCCATTCCACTCCACTCCACTGCATTCCATTCAAGTCCTTTCCACTCCACTCCACTCCATTTCAATACATTGCAGTACTTTCAACTCCACTCTAATCCATTCCACTCCACTCCACTCCATTCCATTGCATTCCATTCTGTTACAAATCATTCGATTTCATTCCACTCCAGTCCATTGCATTCCACTCCATTCCATTACATTCCACTTCATTCCACTCCACTCCATTCTATTCCATTCCATTCCACTCCACTCGACCCCATTCCATTCCATTCCATTCCATTCCATTCCACTCGTTTCCACTCCAATCCACACCTTTCCTCTCCACTCATGTCCATTCCATGACATTTCATTCCACTGCAATCCATTCCCTTTCATTCCACTCCATTCCGTTCCATTCCACTCCATTCCACTCCATTTCACTCTACTCTATTCCATTCCACTCCACACCACTAGACTCTATTCCATTCCACTACATTCCATACCTGTACGTTCCATTCCAATCCAGTCCACTCCATTCCATTGCATTCCATTTCTTTCCACTTCACTCCCCTCCAATCCACTTCACTCCACTTCATTCCATTCCACTCCAATGCACTCCACTCCTCTCCTTTACACTCCACTCCACGCCATTCCATTCCTTTCGCCTCCACTCAACTCCTTTCTACTCCTATACACTCCATTCCACTCCACTCCACTCCAGTCTCTTCCAATGCATTTCACTGCATTCCTTTCCACACCACTCCACTCCACTCAATTCCATTCCATTTCCCAGCACTCCACTCCATTTCACTCCAATCCATTCAATTCCACTGCATTCCTTTCCACTCCACCCCACTCCACTCCACTTCATTCAATTTATTTCCACTCCGTTCCACTGCACTCCACTCCACCACATTATATTGCACTCCATTCCACTGCACAGCTTTCCATTCCAATACCTTCCATTCCATCCCATTCCACTCCATTCCTTTCCACTACACTGCACTCCATTTCAATCCACTGTACTCCACTCCATTCCACTCCACTCAACTCCACTCCACTCCATTCCTATCCACCCTACTCCACTTCATTCCATTCCATTCCATTCCATCCATTGCACTAAACCCCATTCCAGTCCACTCTACTCCATTTCATTCCTTTCAACGCCATTCCAGTCCACTCCACTCCACTCCGTTACATTCCATTCCACTGCAATCCACTGCATTCCATTCAATTCCACTATGTTCTTCTCCACTCCATTCCATTCAACTCCTCTGTTCTCCACTCCACTCCGTTACATTCCATTCCACTGCAATCCACTGCATTCCATTCAATTCCACTATGTTCTTCTCCACTCCATTCCATTCAACTCCTCTGTTCTCCACTCCACTCCATTCAATTCCACTCCATTCCATTACACTCCATTCCAGTCCCGTCCACTCCATTCCAATCCACTCCACTCCGTTACACTCCACTCCGATTCACTCCATTCCATTCCATTCCACTAAACTCCACTCCATTCCAATCCCCTGCAATCCATTCCACTCCACTCCACTCCATTCCGTTTCATTCCATTCCACACCATTCCACTCTATTCCATGCCATTCCATTCCATTACAATCCATTCAATTTCATTCCAATCCATTACATTCCATTCTACTCCATTCAGTGCATTCCACTCCACTCCACTCCACTCCATTCCATTCTGGTCTATTCCATTCCATTCCATTCAATTTCACTCCACTGCAATCCACTCCATTCCATTCCATTCTACTCCTCATCATTACATTCCACTGTACTCCATTCCATTCCAATCCACTTCACTCTGCTCTACTCCATTCCATTCCTTTCCACTCTACTCCATACTATTCCCCGCCATTCCACTCCATTCCATTCCACTCCATTCCGTTCCACTTCATTCTACTCTACTCTATTCCATTCCATTATACTCCACTCCACTCCGTTCCACTCCACTCCAGTCCCCTGCATTCCAGTCAATTCCAGTCTACTCAACTCCTCTCCACTCCATTCCAGTCCATTCCACTACATTCCATTTCACTCCATTCCACTCCACTCCAGTCCATTCCACTCAACTCCATTCCGTTCACCTCCACTCCACTCCACACCATTCCAATCCACTCCATTCCACTCCACTCCTCTCCATTCTATTCCATTCTATTCTACTCCATTCCACTCTATTCCACTGCAATCCGCTCTATTCCATTCCATTCCACTCCACTCCATTCCATTCCAATCCATTCCACTTCATTCCACTCCACTCCACTCCATTCCATTCCATTCCATTCCATTCCAGTCCTTTCTACTCCACTCCTCTACTTTGCATTCAACACTACTCCATTCCATGCCATTCCATTCCATTCCTGTCCATTCTATTTCAATCCACTCCATTCCATTCCATTCTATTTCATTCCTCTCCATTTCAATCCATTTAATTCCATTCCATTCCATTACATTCCAGTCCATTCCTCTCCATTCCACTCCACTCTACTCCATACCTTTCCATTCCCCTAAATTCCACTCCATTCCTTTCCACTCCATTCCACTCCACTCCTTTCCATTATACTCCACTCCATTCCACTCCATTCTATTGCACTGCATTCCACCCCACAACTTTCCATTCCACCTCATTCCATTCCATTCAATTCCATTCCACTCCATTTCATTCCATTCCACTCCACTCCATTCCATTCCCTTCCACTCCACTCCACACCATTCTACTCCACTCCACTCCACCCCACTCCTCTCCATTCCATTTCATTCCACTCCACCGCACTCCATTCCATTCCAATCCACTCCTTTGCACTCCACTCCTCTCCGCTCAACTCCACTCCATTCGATGCCATTCCATTCCATTCCTATCTATTCCATTTCATTCTACTGCTTTCCATCCCGTTGCAATCCATTCCAGTACATTCCACTCCACTCCACTCCATTCCATTCCATTCCATTCCATACCACCCCTATCCAGTCTATTCCACTCCATTCCACTCCACTGCACTCCATTCCACTCGATTAACCTAAATTTCACTCCATTTTATTCCACTTCATTCCACTCTACTCCATTCCACTCCATTATACTCTACTCCACTCCACTCCATTCCATTCCACTCCATTCCACTCCACTGCACTACATTCCATTCCAATCCACTCCTTTGCACTCCACTCCTCTCCTTTCCACTCAACTCCACTCCATTCCTTGCCATTCCACTCCATTCCAATCTATTCCATTTCACTCTAGTCCTTTCCATTTCCTTGAACTCCATTCCAGTACATTCCACTCCGCTACACTCCATTCCATTCCATTCCATTCCATTCCACCCCGTTCCAGTCCATTCTGCTCCATTCCGCTCCACTGCACTCCATTCCAGCCCACTCTACTCTATTCCATTCCTTTCCATTCCATTCCATTCCACTCCATTCCACTCCACTCAATTCCAGTCCACTCTATTGCATTCCATTCCTTTCCACTCCACTCCAGTCCTGTCCAGTCCACTGCACTCTATTCTATTCCATTCCACTGCACTCCACTGCACTCCATTCCATTCTGGTCCATTACACTCCACTCCATTCCACTAAATTCCACTCTACTCCACTCCACTCCACTCCACTTTATTCTTTCCACTCCATTCCATTAAACTCCATTTCACTCCCCTCCATTCCATTAGAATCCACTCCATTCTATTCCCTTCCACTCCAATCCACCCCATTCCACTCCACTCCATTCCAGTCCTCTCTGCTCCATTCCATTCCAATCCATTCCATTCCATTCCTTTCCAATCCACTCCATTCCATTCCATTCAATTCCATTGCCCTCCACTCCATTCCACCCCATTCAATTCCATTACCCTCCACTCCATTCCACCCCATTCCACTCCATTCCAGTCCACTCCACTTCACTCCACTGCATCCCATTCCATTTCATTCCACTACACGCCACTCAATTACTTTCCAATCCATTCCTCTCCAGTCCATTCCACTCCTTTCCACTGCACTCCATTCCATTCCATTCCTCCCCATTCCAGTCCACCGCACTCCTCTCCACTCAATTCCGTTCCATTTCACTGCACTCCACTCCACTCCGTTACATTCCTCTCCATTCCACTACACTCCATTCCGTTCCACTCCATCCCATTCCACTCCATTCCTTTCCCTTCCATTCCACTCCATTCTATTCCGTACAACTCCACTCGACTTCATTCCGTTTAACTCCACTCCACTCCATTCCATTGCAGTCTACTACACTCCACTCCAGTCCAATCAATTCCACACTACTCCATTCCATTCCATTTCACTCCATTCCACCCCACGCCATTCCACTACAAACCAGTCCACTCCATTACATTCTATTACACTCCACTCCTCTCCATTCCGTTCCACTCAATTACAATCTCCTCCATTCCATTCCTCTCCACCTCCCTCCACTCCACTCCAGTTCTTTCCATTCCACCCCTTTCCATTCCTCTCTATTCCACTCCACTCCACTCCATTCCACTCCACTCCACTCCATAGCATTGCATTCCATTACATTCCACTCAATCCTTACACTCCATCCTTCCACTCCACTACATTCCAGTCCACTCCACTCCATTCCACTCCTCTCCCCTCCACTCCACTACAACACATTCCACTCCACTCCATTCCATTCCACGCCACTCCATTCCATTCCATTTCATTCCACTGCACTTCACTCCACTCCACTCCATTCCACCCTGTTCCATTCCACTGCATTCGACTCCACTCCATTCCATTCCACTCCAGTTCATTCCACTCAACTCCAATCCATTCCATGCCATTCCATTCATTTCCAATCTATTCCATTTCATTCTAGTCCTTACCATTTCTCTGCACTCCATTCCAGTACATTCCACTCCACTCCACTCCATTGCATTCCATTCCATTCCACCCCATTCCAGTCCATTCTGCTCCATTCCTCTCCACTGCACTCCATTCCACTGCATTCCAGTCCTCTCCAATCCACTCCACTCCATTCCAGCCCACTCTATTCCATTATTTTAAATTCCATTCCATTCCACTCCATTCCACTCCACTCCATTCCAGTCCACTCTATTCCATTCCATTCCTTTCCACTCCACTCCAGTCTATTCCACTCCACTGCACTCTGTTCCATTCCATTCCACTGCACTCTACTGCACTCCATTGCATTCCAATCCATTACACTCCACTCTATTCCACTAAACTCCACTCTAATCCACTCCACTCCACTCAACTCCACTCTACTCCACTCCACTCCACTTTATTCTATTCCACTCGATTCCATTACACTCCATTTCACTCTCCTCTATTCCATTAGAATTCACTCCATTCCATTCCCTTCCACTCCAATCCACCCCATTCCACTCCACTCCATTCCACTCGACTGTGCTCCATTCCATTCGAATCCATTCCATTCCATTCCATTCCAATCCGCTCCATTCCATTCCATTCAATTCCATTACCCTCCACTCCATTGCACTCCATTCCACTCCACTCCACTTCATCCACTCCACTCCTTTCCAATCCATTCCACTGCACGCCACTCCATTCCTTTCCATTCCATTCCTCTCCAGTCCATTCCATTCCGTTCCACTACACTCCATTACATTCCATTCCTCCCCATTCCAGTCCACTCCACTCCACTCCACTCAATTCCATTCCATTTCACTACACTCCAATCCACTCCATTACATTCCTCTCCATTCCACTCCACTCGACTCCAATCCACTCCATCCCATTCCTCTCCATTCCTTTCCCTTCCATTCCACTCCACTCCATTACATACAACTCCACTCGACTTCATTCCATTCAACTCCTCTCCGCTCCATTCCATTGCAGTCTACTACACTCCACTCCAGTCTCATCAATTCTACACTACTCCATTTCATTCCATTACACTCCATTCCACTACACGCCATTCCACTCCAAACCACTCCACTCCATTACATTCTATTACACTACACTCCTCTCAATTCCATTCCACTCAATTTCACTCTCCTCCGTTCCATTCCTCTCCACCACCTTCCACTCCTCTCCATTCCGTTCCATTTCCCCATTCCATTCCTCTCCTTTCCACTCCACTACATTCCATTCCACTCCACTCCACTCCACTCCATTGCATTGCATTCCATTCCATTCCACTCAATCCTTCCACTCCACTACATTCCAGTCCACTCAACTCCATTCCACTCCTCTCCACTCCACTCCACTACAATACATTCCACTCCACTCCGTTCCTTTCCATTCCCTTCAACTCCATTCCACTCAGCTCTGCTGTATTCCATTCCAATCCATTGCATTCCATTCCATTCCAATCCACTCCATTTCATTCCATTCAATTCCATTCCCCTCCACTCCATTCCACCCCATTACATTCCATTCCAGTCCACTCCAATTCACTCCACTCCATCCCATTCCATTCCATTCCACTGCACGTCACTCCATTCCTTTCCAATCCATTCCTCTCCAGTCCATTCCATTCCGTTCCACTACACTCCATTCCATTCCTCCCCATTCCAGTCCACTCCACTCCACTCCACTCAATTCCATTCCATTTCACTACACTCCACTCCCATCCATTACATTCCTCTCCATTCCTCTCCTCTCGACTGCATTCCACTCCATCCCATTCCACTCCATTCCTTTCCCTTCCATTCAACTCCATTCCATTCCATACAACTCCACTCGACTTCATTCCATTCAATTCCTCTCCACTCCACTCCATTGCAGTCCACTATAACCACTCCAGTCCAATCAATACCACACTACTCCATTCCATTCCATTGCACTCCATTCCACTCCACGCCATTCCACTCCAAACCATTCCACTCCATTAAATTCTATTACACTACACTACTCTCCATTCCGTTCCACTCTATTTCACTCTCCTCCATTCCATTCTTCTCCACCACCCTCCACTCCACTCCAGTCCATTCCATTCCTCCCCACTCCATTCCTCTCCATTTCACTCCACTCCACTCCATTCCACTCCACTTCACTCCATTGCATTGCATTCCATTCCATTCCACTCAATCCTTCCACGCCACTACATTCCAGTCCACTCGATTCCATTCCACTCCTCTCCACTCCACTCCACTACAATACATTCCAGTCCAGTCCATTCCTTTCCACTCCACTCCATTCCATTCCATTTCATTCCACTGCACTTCACTCCACTACAATACATTCCAGTCCAGTCCATTCCTTTCCACTCCACTCCGTTCCATTCCATTTCATTCCACTGCACTTCACTCCACTCCATTCCATTCCACCCCGTTCCATTCAACTGCATTCGACTCCACTACATTCCATTCCATTCAACTCCACTCCACTCCATTCCACTCCACTCCACTCCGTTGCATTCCATTCCACTCCACTCCAATCCCATCGAATCCATTCCACTCCGTTGCACTGCACTCCACTCCATTCCATTCCATTGCATTCCATTCCAGTCCATTGCAGTCCACTCCATTCTGTCTCATTCCACTCCATTCCACTCAATTTCAGTCCACTCCTCTCCATTCCTCTCCATTCCATTCCATTCCACTGCACTACACTCCATCATATTCCAATCCCTTCCACTCCACTCCATTCCATTCCACTCCACTACACTCCACCCCATTCCATTTTTACCACTTCATTCCATTCCACTCTGTTCCACTCCACTCTACTCCATTCCACTCACTTCCATTCCACTCCACTCCAATGTATTCCATTCCATTACTCTCCACCCAATCCACTCCATTCCATTCCACTCCATTCCATTCCATTGCATTCCATTACAATCCGTTCTATTTCATTCCAGTCCATGCCATTCCATTCCATTCCATTCCAGTCCATTGCACTCCACTACATTCCGTTCCATTCAACTCCTCTCCACTCCATGTCACTCCACTCCATTCCACTTCACTCCACTCCATTCGAATTCATTCCACTCCATTGCACTCCACTCCACTCCATTCCATTCCATTGCATTCCATTCCAGACCATTGCACTCCACTCCATTCCACCCCATTCCACTCCATTCCGTGAAATTTCAGTCCACTCCACTCCATTCTGCTCCATTCCTTCCCATTCCACTGCACTCCATTCCATTAGATTCCAATCCCTTCCACTCCGCTCCATTTCATTCCAATCCACTACACTCCACTCCATTCCATTTTTTCCACTTCATTCCATTTCACTCTATTCCACTCCACTCTTCTCCATTCCACTCCACTCCATTGCATTCCATGCCATTCCATTCCATTCCACTCCACTCCACTGTATTCCATTCCATTCCATTCCACTCCACTCCACTCCATTCCAATCCATTCCAATGCATTCCACTCCACCCCATTCCATTCCGCACCATTCCACTCCATTCCATGCCATTCCATTCCATTATAATCCATTCTATTTGTTTCCAATCCATGCCATTCCATTCCACTCCATTCCGGTCCGTTACACTCCACTCCACTCCACTGCTTTCCATTCCATTTTATTCCATCCAATTCCACTTCACTCCACACCATTCCTTTCCATTCCAAACCATTCCACTACTTTCCACTCCACTCCACTGCTTTCCACTCCATGCCACTCTATTCCATGCCATTTCATTCCATTCCAATCCGTTCCATTTCATTCCACTCCATTCCACTCCATTCCGTTTAATAGCATTCCACTCCATTCCGTTCCAGTCCATTATACTCCACTCTCCTCCACTCCATTCCATTCCACTCCATTGCACTCTACTCTATTCCATTCCACTCCGTTCCATACCTCTACATAACACTCCAATCCATTCCATTTCAGTCCACTCCATTCCACTCTACTCTATTCCATTCCACTCAACTCCACTCCACTCTATTCCACTCCACTCCAATGCACTCCACACCACTCCTTTACACTCCACTCCATTCCAACAAACGCCATTCCATTCTATTCCATTCCATTACTTTCCCCTCCACTCAACTCCATTCCACTCCAATCCACTCCATTCCACTGCACTCCACTGCATTTGAATCCATTCCATTCCATTCCATTTCATTTCATTCCATTCCATTCTACTCCATTCCACTCCTATCCACACTACTCCATTCAACTCCACTGCATTCCACTCTACTGTATTCCATTCCATTCCATTCCACTCCCTTCCACTTCACTAAACTCCATTCCAAAGCATTCCATTTCATTCTCCTCCTTTCCAATCCACTCCACTCCATTAAAATCCGCTCCACTCCATTACACTCCACTGCATTCCTCTCCACTCCACTCCATTCCATGGCACTCCACTCCATTTCATTCCACTCGATTCCATTCCATTCCACTGCACTCCACTCTACACCACTCCATGCCACTCCTTTAAATTTCAGTCCATTCTTCTCCATTCCTTTCCATTCCATTCCACTCCTCTCCTCTGCACTTGATTCCATTGCACTCAATTCCACACCACTCTATTCAATTCCACTCCATTGCTCTCCAATCCATTCCACTTCATTCCATTCCATTTCATTCCATTCCATTCTAATCCACTCCTCTCCATTCCATTTAACTCCACTCCACCCCATTCCAATCCAGTGCACACTACTCCATTCCATTGGATTCGATTTCACTTCATTCCACTCCACTCCATTCCACGCCATTCCACTGCATTCCACTGCATTCCAGTCCACCCCACTCCACTCCACTCGACTCCTCTCCATTCTATTCCACTGCAATCCACTCCATTCCAATCCAATCTATTCCACTTCACTCCATTCCATTCCACGCCATTCCTCTCCACTCCATTCCATTTATTTCCACTCTATTCCATTATAATCCATTCGACTCCTCTCCATTCCATTCCACTCCTCCATTCCATTCCACTCCACTCGACTCCACTGTATTCCACTCCACTACCTTCCATTCCATTCTACTCCATTCCATTCCTTTCTCTTCTACTCTGCTCCACCCCTTCCCAATTAATTCACTACATTCCACTTCTCTTCACTCCATTCCATACCCTTCTATTCCATTCCATTCCACTCCATTTCCACTGCACTCCATTACACTCCATTCCACTCCATTCCATTCCACTCTCCTCCACTCCATTACATTCCATTCCACCGCACTCCACTCCATTCCATTCCAATCCATTCCACTCCACTCCGTTCCATTCCACTCCACTCCAATCCACTCCACTCCATTCCGTTTATTTCCGCTACATTCCATTCCACTCCGTTCCACATCACTCGACTCCATTTCACTCCACTCCATTCGATTCCAATGCACTCCATTCCACTACTTTCCCCTCCACTCCATTACAATCCACTGCACTCCATTCCATTCTGTTCCATTCCATTCCATTCCACTTCACCACAATCCAATCCAGTCCTCCCCAATGCCTCTCTCCACTCCACTCCTTTCCATGCCATTCCATTCCATTCCATTCTCATCCATTCCATTTCATTCCACTCCATTGCATTCCATTCCTCTCCATTCCAGTGCATTCCACTTCATTCCACTCCATTCCATTTCATTGCATTGCATTCCATTCCACTCCATTCCTGTCCATTACAATCTATGCCACTCCACTCCACTCCACTCCATTCCTCTCCATTCCACTCCATTCCATTCCAGTCCATTCCAAACCAATCTATTCCATTCCATTATTCTCCAGTTCTCTTCATTCCACTCCAGTCGACTCCACTCCATTCCAGTCCACTCCCCTCCAATCCACTCCATTTCATTCCAATCCACTCCATTTCATTCCATTCCACTCCACTCCATTACATTCCACTATACTCCTCTCCATTCCATTGCAATTCACTCCACACCACTCAACTCCATTCCTTTCCAATCTACTCCATTCCATTCCCCTTCATTCCACTCATTTCCATTCCACTCCATTCCACTCCACTCCTTTCCACTCCACTCCATTCCAATCCGTTATACTTCACTTCATTCCATTCGACTCCACTCCATTCCACTCCATTCCTGTGCACTCCACTCCAATCCACTCTATTCCATTCCATTTTTCTCCTTTCCATCACATTCCAATACACACCAAACCATTCCACAAAACTTGACACCACTCCAATCCACTCCGTTCCATTCCACTCAGCTCCATTCCATTCCAATCCATTCCACTCCACTCCATTCCACACCATTTCACTCCATTCTAGTCCATTCCACTACATTCCTCTCTGTTCCACTCCATTCTACTGCACTCCACTCCACTCCATTCCTTTCCATTCCATTCCAGTCCTCTCCATTCCATTCCACTCCACTCTACTCAACTCCATTCCACTCCACTCCATTCCATTCCACTCCATTCCACTCCTCTCCACTGCATTCCACTTGACAACTTTCCACTTCACTTCTCTCCTTTCTGCACCATTTCACTCCACTCCATTCCACTCCACTCCTCTCCATTCCATTATATTCCATTCCACTCTACTCCACTCCATTCCACGCCATTCCGCTTCATTCCATTCCATTGCACTCCACTCCACTCCTTTCCAATCCAATCAACTCCATTCCACTCCACTCCACTTCATTCCATTCCATTCCAGTCCTTTGAACTCCACTCCTCTACATTGCATTCACCTCTACTCCATTCCGTGCCATTCCATTCCATTCCAGTCCATTCTATTTCATTCCACTCCATTCCTTTCCATTCCTCTCTATTCCAGTCAATTCCACTCCATTCCATTGCATTCCATTCCATTTAATTACATTCCATTCCACTCCATTCCAGTCCATTATTCTCCAATGCACTCCTCTCCACTCCATTCCACTCCACTCCCAAAAATTCCACTCCATTCCTCTCCACTCCAATCCAATCCACTCCATTCCATTCCAATATACTCCACTCCACTCCATTCCAGTCCATTACTCTCCAATGCACTCCACTCCACTCCATTCCACTCCATTCCCCAAAATTCCACACCATTCCTCTCCACTCCAATCCAATCCACTCCATTCCATTCCATTATACTCCACTCCACTCCATTCCATTGCACTGCATTCCAATCCACTCTTTTCCTTTCCACTCCATTCTATTCCATTGTATTCCACTCCATTTCATGCCATTCCACTCCACTTCATTCCATTACATTCCACTCCACTCCACTCCATTTTAGTCCACTCCACCCCACTCCTCTCCATTACATTCCGTTTAATTCCACTCCACTCCACTAGATACCAATCCATTCCATTCCATTCCACTCCATCTCTCTCTGTTCCTTTCCAATCCACACCTTTGCAGTCTACTTCTCTCCATTGCACTAAAATCCAAGCAAATCCATGTCTTTCCATTCCACTCCAATGTATTCCATTTCATACCACTCCTTTCCATTCCATTCCACTCCATTCCACTCCACTCCACTCCCTTCCATTGCATTCCACTCCATTTCACCCCCATCCAGTCCATTCCACTGCATTCCATTCCACTCCACCCCATTCTGTTCAATTGTATTCCATTCCACTCCATTGCACTCCACTCCATTCCACTCCATTCCACTAAATTTCAGTCCACTCTACTCCATTCCACTCCATTCCAATCCATTCCACTCAATTTTAGTCTACTCCTCTCCATTTCTCTCCATTCCATTCCATTCCACTGCACTCCACTCCATTCGATTCCAATCCTCTCCACTCCATTCCATTCCATTCCACTCCACTCCACTCCACTCCAATCCATTTATGTCCACTCCATTCCATTCCACTCCATTCCACTCCACTGTACTCCATCCCACTCCACTGCATTCCACTCCAGTAAACTGCATTCCATTCCATTCCATTCCACTCCACTCCACACCATTCCATTCCATTACACTTCATTCCACCCCACTCCACTCAATTCCACTCCACTCCACTCCATTTCATGCCATTCCATTCCATTACAATCCATTCAATTTCGTTCCAATCTAAGTTATTCCATTCCACTCCTTTCCAGTCCATTCCACTTCACTCCATTCCACTCCATTCCACTCCATTCCATTCCATTCTATTCCATTCCTTTCCACTCCACTACACACCATTCCATTCTATTCCATTCCAATCCTTTCCACTCCACTCCACTCCATTCCACTCCAATCCACTCAATTAGAAGCCTTTTCATTCCATTCCAGTCCATTCAGTTTCATTCCACTCCATTCCATTCCATTCCATTCCACTCCATTCCACTACCTTACATTCCATTCCATTATACTCCACTCCACTCCATTCCATTCCACTCCATTCCACTCTACTCTAATCCATTCCACTCCACACCACTAGACTCTATTCGATTCAACTCCATTCCATGCCTCTACATTTCACTTCAATCCATTCCATTCCTGTCCGCTCCATTCCATTCCATTTCATTCCACTCCACTACGCTCAACTTCACTCCACTCCATACCATTCCCCTCCAATGCACTCCACTCCACTCCTTTACACTCCATTCCATTCCACTTCACACCATTCCTTTCCTTTCCATGCCATTCCTTTCACCTCCACTCAACTCCATTGCACCACAATCCACTACATTCCACTCCATTCCATTCCACTCCATTCCAACGCATTCCACCGCATTCCACTCCACACCACTCCACTCCACTCCGTTCCATTCCATTCCGCAGCACTCCACTAAATTCCATTCCAATCTATTCCACTTCACTCCATTCCACTCCAACAATTTCCATTACACTAAATTCCATTCCATTCCATTCCAATCCATTCCATTCCACTCCACTCCTCTCCATTTCAATCCACTCCACTCCACTCTACTCGACTCCACTTCATTCCACTTCACTCCATTCCAGTCCACTTTACTCCATTCCATTCCTTTCCATTCCGTTCCACTCCATTACACTGCAGTACATTCCAGTTCACTCTACTCCTTTCCATTACTTTCCACTCCATTCCAGTCCAGTCCACTCCACTCCACTCCATTCCGTTCCATTCCACTGCACTCCAATGCACTCCATTCAATCCCACTCCACTACATTCGTTTAAACTCGGCTCTACTCCACTCCACTCCACTCCATTCCATTCAACTCCATTGCATTTCACATCATACCACTCCACTCCACTCCATTTCACTCCACTCCATTCCACTCCACTCCGCTTCATTCCATTCCACTCCACTCCATTCCACTCCACTCCGCTTCATTCCATTCCACTCCACTCCACTCCATTCCAATCAATTGCACTTCATTCCTCTCCACTGCACTCCATTCCATTCCATTTCATTCCATTCCATTCCATTCCATTCCATTCCAGTCTATTCCTTTCAACTGCATTCCACTCCACTGCATTCCACTCCATTCCCCACCATTCCACTCCGTTCCTCTCTACTCCACTCCACTCCACTCCGTTCCATTCCATTCCACTGCACGCCACTCCATTCCATTACAGTACATTCCACTACACTCCATTCCATTCCATTGCTCTCCACTCCATTCCGTTCCATTCCACTCCACTCCATTCCATTCCATTCCATTCCAAACCACTCCATTCCATTCCATTCCACTCCTCTCCATTCCATTACAATCCACTCCATTCCATTCCATTCCATTCCACTGCACTCCACTCCACTGCACTCCACTCCACTGCTTTTCAATCCATTCCATTCCACTCCATTCCACTCTCCTCCATTCCATTTCATTCCACTCCACCACTCCACTCTATTCCATTCCACTCCATTCTATCCCACTCAATCCCATTCCATTCCACTCCATTCAACTCCATTCCATCCCACTCCACTGCACTCCTTTCCACACCACTCCACTCAACTCACCTCCACCTCAATCCATTCCATTCCACTCTACTCCACTATTTTCAATTCCACTCGACTCCACTCCTCTCCATTCCACTCCATTCCAGTCCACTCCACTCAACTCCACTCCATTCCATTCCATTCAACAGCCCTCAACTCCACTGAATTCCATTTCTCTCCATACCACTCCACTCCAATCCATTCCACTCCATCCAGTTCAACTCAATTTCTTTCCCTTCCATTCCACTCTATTCCACTCCATGCAACTCCACTCATCTCCATTGCATTCCTCTCCCCTCCACTCCATTCAATTCCACTCCACTTCACTCCACTCCAATCAATTACACACTACTCCATTCCATTCCATTACAATCCATTTCAGTCTACGCCACTCTACTCCATACCACTCCACTCCATTACATTCTATTACACTCCACTCCACTCCACTCCATTCCGTTCCGTTCCCCTCAATTACACTTCACTATAGTCTATTCCATTCCACCCCATTCCATTCCTCTCCACTTCACTCCACGCCACTCCATTCCACTCCATTCCACTCCATTGCATTGCATTCCATTCCATTCCGCTCAATCCTTCCACTACACTACATTCCAGTTAACTCCACTCCATTCCACTCCTCTCCACTCCACGCCACTCCATTCCACTCCACTCCACTCCATTGCATTGCATTCCATTCCATTCCACTCAATCCTTCCACTACACTACATTCCAGTTAACTCCACTCCATTCCACTCCTCTCCACTCCACTCGACTACATTCCATTCCACTCCATTCCATTCCATTCCACTCCACTCCACTGCATTCCATTCCAATCCATTCCATTCCATTCAACTGCACTCCACTCCATTCCACTCCATTCCATTCAACTCCATTCGACTCCACTCCATTGCATTCCATTCCACTTCACTGCACTCCATTCTACTCCACTCCATTCCACTACACTCCATTTAATTACTTTCCATTCCCTCCCACTCCACTCCACTCCATTCAAATCCATTAGAATCCATCGCACTCCACTCCACTTCATTCCATTCCATTTCATTTCATTCCAGTCCATTGCACTCCACTCCCTTCCACCCCATTCCACTCCATTCCACGCAATTTCAATACAGTCCACTCCATTTCTCTCCATTCCATTCCATTCCACTTCACTCCACTCCATTAGATTCCAATCCCTTCTACTCCACTCCATTCCATTCCAGTCCACTCCATTCCTCTCCATTCCATTTTCTCCACTCCATTCCATTCCAATACATTCCACTCCATTCTACTCCACTCCATTCCATTCCAAAACATTCCACTTCATTCCATGTCATTCCATTCCATTACAATCCATTCGGCTTCATTCCAATCCATGCCATTCCATTCCACTCCATTCCAGTCCATTGCACTCCACACCACTCCTTTCCGTTCCATTCTGTTCCGTTCTACTCCACTCCACTCCACACCATTCCATTCCATTCCAATCCGTTCCAGTCCTTTCCACTCCACTCGACTGCATTCCATTCCATGCGACTCCATTCCGTGCCAATTCTTTCCTTTCAAATCCATTCCATTTCATTCTGCACCATTCCATTCCATTCCACTCCATTCAGGTTCACTCCATTCCACACCACTCTGATCCAATCCATTATATTCCACTCCATTCCACTCCCTTCCATTCCACTCCACTCAACTCTTTTCCATTCCACTAAACTCTATCCCACTCTCTTCCATTCCACTCAATTCCATGCCTCTACATAACACTACAATCCATTCCATTCCATTCCACTCCATTCCATTTCATTTCACTCCACTCCACTGATCTCCACTCCACTCTATTCCAATCCATTCCAATGTACTCCACTCCACTCCTTTACATTCCACTCCACTCCAGTCCAGACCATTCTGTTCCATTCCATTCTTTCCCCTCCACTCATCTCCATTCGACTCCAATCCACTCCATTCCACTCCACTCCACTCCACTCCATTTAATTCCATTCCATTCCATTCCATTCCATTCCATTCTACTACATTCCACTCGTATCGAAAATACTCCATTCGACTCCCTTCCACTCCCCTCCACTCTATTCCATTCCATTCCATTCCACTCCATTTCACTCCACTACACTCCATTCCATTACGTTCCATTTCATTCTACTCCTTTTCGTTCCACTCCAATCCGTTAAAGTCCACTCCCCTCCATTGCACTCCACTGCACTCCTCTCCACTCCAATCCATTCCATTCCACTCGACTCCATTCCCTTCCATTCCATTCAATTCCACTGCACTCCACTCCACACCACTCCATGCCACTGCTTTCCATTCCACTCCAATCCACTCCACTCCATTCCATTCCATTCTAGTCCTCTCCTCTGCACTCCAATCCATTGCACTCCATTCCACAACACTCCATTCCATTCCACTCCATTCCTCTCCATTCCATTCCACTTCATTCCATTCCATTCCAATCCAGTCCACTCCATTTCATTTAACTCCACTCCACTCCACTCCAATCCATTGCATTCTAATCCTTTCCATTCCATTCCATTTCACTCCATACCCTCCACTCCATTCCACGCCATTCCACTGCATTCCACTGCATTCCAGTTCACTCCACTCCACTCGACTCCTTTCCATTCCATTCCACTTCACTCCACTCCATCCCATTCCACTGCACTCCACTCCATCCCATTCTAATCCATTCCACTCGACTCCACACCATTCCTCTCCACTCTAATCCATTTGTTTCCAATCTACACTACTCCACTCCACTCCACTCCATTCCATTTGTTTCCACTCCATTCCACTGCACTACACTCCACACGATTACATTGCATTCCATTCCACTCCACCCCTTTGCATTGCATTCCATTCCACTCCACCCCTTTGCATTCCACTGCATTCCATTCCAATCCATTCCCTTCCACTCCACTCCACTCCATATCAATCCACTCCACTCCTCTCCACTCCATTCCAATCCACTCTACTCCATTCCATTCACCTCCATTCCACTCCATTTCATTCCAATCAATACCTTTCCCCTCCATTCCATTCCATTATACTCCTCTCCAATCCATTCCACTCCACTCCATTCCACTCTATTCCTGTCCACTCCACTCCAATCCACTCCATTGCATTACATTCCTCTCCACTCCACTCCAATCCACTCCATTCCATTACATTCCTCTCCACTCCATTACATTCCACCACACTCCACTCAATTCCACACCACTTCATTCCATTCCATTCCACTACATTCCATTCCATTCTACTCCATTCTTCCACTCCATTGCATTCCTCTCCATTCCAGTCCACTCCAAACCACTCCATTCCATTCCTCTCCATTCTACTCCACTCCATTCCACTCCATTCCACTCCTTTCCACTCCATTTCAGGGCCTTCCACTACATTATTTTCCATTCCCCTCCATTCTACTGCATTCTACTCTATCCCTTCTTTTACATTCCATTCCACCCCACTCCATTCCATTCCACTCCAGTCTACTTAACTCGACTCCACTCCAGTTCATTCCATTCCACTCTATTCCATACCATTCCATTCCACACCAATCCACTGCATTCCACTCGACTACGTTCCATTCTACTCAACCCCACTCCACACCATTTCACTCCACTCCATTCCACTTCTCTTCTTTTCATTACATTGCATTCCACTCCATTCCACTCCAATCCTCTCCATTCCATTCCATTCCACTCCACTCCTCTCCATTCCTATCCATTCCCCTCCATTCAACTCCACTCCACTCTATTTCATTCCATTCCTTTGCATTCCAGTCCTTTGCACTCGACTCCTCTACATTGCATTCCACTCTTCTACATTCTATGCCAATCCATTCCATTCCAGTCCATTCTATTTCACTCTACTCCATTCCATTCCATTCCAATCCATTCCAGTCCATTCCCTTCCATTCCTTTGCATTCCATTCCATTTAATTCCATTCCATTCCATTCCAGTCCATTCCTCTCCATTCCACTCCACTCCACTCCATTCTGCTCCATACCCCAAAATTCCACTTCATTCCTTCTGCTGCATTCCACTCCACTCCATTCAATTCCATTATACTCCACTCCACTCCTCTGCATTCCATTGCACTGCATTCCCCTCCACTCCTTTCCATTCCACTCCATTCCATTCCATTGAATTCCACTCCATTTCATTCCATTTCATTGCACTCCATTCATTCCATTCCACTCCACTCCGCTCCACACCATTTTACTCGTCTCCACTCCACCCCACTCCTCTTCATTCTATTCCATTTCATTCTACTCCACTCCACTACATTTTATTCCATTCAAATCCATTCCACCCCAGCACACTGCATTCCATTACAATCCACTCCATGGCACTCTACTCCTCTCCATTCCACTAAAATCCACTCTTATCCATGCCATGCCATTCCATTCCAGTCTATTCCCTTTCATTCCACTCCTTTCCATTCCATTCCCCTCCAGTCATTTCCATTTCATTCCACTCCATTCCAGTCCATTCCACTCCACTCACTCCATTCCATTCCATTCCATTCCACCCCATTCCAATCCATTCCACTCCATTCCACTCCACTCCATACCATTCTGTTCCATTGCATTCCATTGCACTCCATTGTACTCCACTCCATTCCACTCCATTTCACTCAATTTCATTCCACTCCACTCCATTCCTTTCCATTCCATTCGATTCCACTGCACTTCACTCCATTCGATTCCAACACTTTCCACTCCACTCCATTCCATTCCACTTCTCTCCACTCCACTCCAATCCATTTATGTCCACTCCATTCCACTCCATTTTTTCAATTCTATTTTCCATTCCACTCAGTCTTTTCAATTCTATTCTCCTGCATTCCAATCAACTCCATTAAACTCCATTCCACTGCATTCCACTCCATTCCAATCCACTCCACTTCACTCCACTCCATTCCACTCCATTCCATGGCACGCCACTCCATTCCACTCAAATCCATTCCACTACACTCCATTCCATTCCATTCCACTCCACTCCATTCCATTCCATTCCATTCCAACCCTCTCCATTCCATTACAATCCATTCCATTCCATTCCATTCCATTCCACATCACTGCACTCCACTCCACTGCACTCCACTCCACTCCACTCCATTCCAATCCATTCCATTCCCCTCCATTCCAATCTCCTGCAATACATTCCATTCTGCTCCACTCCACTCCTTTCCACACCACTCCACTCAACTCCACTCCATCATACTCCATTCCATACCTCTCTAATTCATTCTTTTCCATTCCACGCGAATCCACTCCTCTCCATTCCACTCCATTCCACTCTGTTCCTCTCCATTCCAGACCACTCCACTCAACTCCACTCCATTCCATTCAATTCAACTGCACTCCACTCCACTCCATTCCATTCCTCTGCATTCCACTCCACTCCACTCCATCCCATTCCTCTCCATTCCTTTCCCTTCTATTCCACTGCATTCCATTCCATACAACTTCTCTTGGCTCCATTCCATTCCACTGCACTCCACTCCATTCCATTCCAGTCCACTGCACTCCAATCAATTCCAAACTACTCCTTTGCATTCCATTACACTCCATTCCATTCTACACCATTCCACTCCAAACCATTCCACTCCGTTGTATTCTATTACACTCCACTCCACTCCACTCCATTCCATTCCACTCAGTTACACTCTGCTCCATCACATTCCTCTCCAACCCCCTCCACTCCACTCCCGTCCATTCCATTCCACCCTATTCCATTCCACTCCATTCCACTCCACTCCACTCCATGGTATTGCGTTCCATTCCATTCCTCTCAGACTTTCCACTCCACTACATTCCAGTCCACTCCACTCCGTTTCACTCCTCTCCACCTCACTACATTCCATTCCACTCCACTCCATTCCTTTACACTCCACTCCACTCCATTACATTCCATTGGATTCCACTGCACGCCACTCCAGTCCACTCCATTAAACTCCATTCCACTCCACTCCATTTGACTCCACTCCATTCCATTCCATTCCTCTCAACTCCACTCCATTCCACTCTACTCCATTCCAATCCACTCCACTCCATTCCGTTCCATTCTATTCCACTCCACTCTCCTTCTTTCGAATCCATTCCACTCCATTGCACTCCACTCTACTCCACTCCATTTCATTCCATTGCATTCCATTCCAGTCTGTTGCACTCCTATCCATTCCACCGCATTCCACTCCATTCCTCTCAATTTCAGTCCACTCCACTCCATTCCTCTCCATTCCTTTCCATTCCACAGCACGCCACTCCATTATATTCCAATCCCTTCAACTCCACTTCATTCCATTCCACTCCACTGAATGCCACTCCTCTCCATTTTTTCCACTGTATTCCATTCCACTCTATTCCACTCCACTCTACACCATTCCACTCCACTCTATTCCACTCCACTCCACTGCATTCCATTCCATTTCATTCCATTCCATTCCACTCCACTCCACTCCATTCCAATACATTCCACACCATTCCACTCCACTCCATTCCCTTCCACTCGACTCCACTCCAATCCATTCCGTTGCACTCCATTCCACTCCACTCCATTCCATTCCACTCCATTCCAATGCATTCCACTACATTCCAGTCCAGTCCACTCCACTCCACTCCATTTCTTTCCACAGATCTCCACTGCATTCCATTCCAGTCTATTCCACTCCAGTCCACTCCTTTCCACTCCACTCCACTCCATTCTATTTATTTCCACTCCATTCTACTGCACTACACTCCACTCCATTCCGTTGCACTTCATTCAACCACACCCCTTTACATTGCATTCCATTCCATTCCATTCCATTCCCCTCCATTTCATTCCTCTCCACTTCACTAGATTCCACTCCAATCCACTTCACTCCACTCCATTCCAGCCCACTCTACTCTATTACATTCCATTCCATTCCATTCCACTCCAATACACTCCACTCCGTTCCAATCCACTCTACTCCATTCCATTCCTTTGCACTCCACTCCAGTCCACTCCACTCCACTTCACACTATTACATTCCATTCTACTGCACTCTACTGCACTCCATTCCAATCCACTCTACTCCATTCCATTCCTTTGCACTCCACTCCAGTCCACTCCACTCCACTTCACACTATTACATTCCATTCTACTGCACTCTACTGCACTCCATTCCATTCCAATCCATTACACTCTGCTCCATTCCTTTAAACTCCAGTCTACTCCACTCCACTGCTCTCCACTTTATTGTATTCCACTCCATTGCATTACCCTACATTCCACTCCCCTCCATTCCATTCCAATCTACTAAATTCCATTCCATTCCACTCCACATCACTCTATTGCATACCACTCCATTCCTCTCCTCTCTGCTCCATTCCATTCCATTCCATTCCATTCCAATCCACTCCACTCCATTCCTATCCATTCCACTCCAATCCACTCCTTTCCACTCCAATCCATTCCGCTAGATTCCCCTCCACTCTTTTCCAACCAATTCCACTCAATTCCAGTCCACTCCACTCCACTCCATGCGATTCCATTGCACTGTGCAACCCTCCATTCTTTACAATCCATTCCAATCCACTCCATTCCATTCCATTCCACTCCACTCCATTACATTCCATTTCAATCCACTCCATTCTCTTCCATTCCAGTCCCCTCCATTCCATTCCATTCCACTCCTCTCCATTCCATTACACTCCCTTCCATTCCTTTCCATTCCACTACTCTCCACTCCACTGCACTCCACACTACTCCATTCCATTCCACTCCATTCCACTCTCCTCCATTCCTTTCCATTCCGCTCCACTACATTCCGATCCTTTCAATTACAATCCATTCCACTCCACTCATTCCATTCCACTCCACTCTGCTTCATTCCATTCCACACCACCCCACTCCATTCCATTACACTCTACTCCATTCCTTTCCATTCCATTCCACTGGACTCCATTTCACTCAATTCCACTCCATTCCAGTCCACTCCTCTCCACTCCATTCCATTTCATTCAATACCACTGCACACCACTCCATTCCTCTCCATTCCGTTCTACTCCACTGCATTCCATTTTTTTCCACTCCACTCCACTCCTTTCCATTCCTCTCCATTCCGCTCCACTCCACTCCATTCCACTCCGTCCCATTGCACTCCATTCCTTTCCCTTCCAATCCACTCCATTCCATTCCATTCCTCTCCACTCCACTCCATTCCATTCCACTCCACTCTACTCCATTCCCCTTCTGTCCACTCCACTCCACTCCACACCACTCCAATCAATTCCACACTACTCTATTCCTTTCATTTATAATCAATTCCATTCCAATACATTCCACTCCATTCCACTCCACTCCATTCCATTCTACTACAATCCACACCACTCCAATCCATTCCGTTCACCTCCATGACATTGTAATCCATTTCATTTCTTTCCACTCAACTCCACTCCACTCCAGTCCATTCTATTCCACACCATTCCATTCCTCTCCATTCCACTCCACTCCACTACATTCCATTCCATTCCATTCCACTCAATCCTTCCAATCCACGCCATTCCAGTACACACCAATCCATTCCACTTCTCTCCAGTCCTCTCCACTCTATTAAGTTCCACTCCACTCCATTCCATTCCACTGCACTCTACTCCACTCCACTCCATTCCACTCCATTCTTCTCCACTCCATTCCACTCCACTCCAGTCCTATCCATTCCACTCCATTCTGTTCCAATCCATTCCACTCCACTCCAGTCCTATCCATTCCACTCCACTCCAGTCCTATCCATTCCACTCCATTCTGTTCCATTCCATTCCACTCCATTCAACTCCAGTCCAGTCCATTCTCATCCATTCCACTCTACTCCACTCCATTCCATTCCATTGCATGACATTCAAGTCCTTTGCACTCCACTCCATTCCACTCCATTCCATTCCATTCAACTCAATTTCAGTCCACTCCTCTCCATTCTTCTCCATTCCATTCCATTTCACTGCACTCCATTCCATTTGATTCCAATCCTCTCCACTCCATTCCATTCCACTCCACTCCACTCCACTCCACTCCTATCCATTTATGTCCACTCCCTTCCATTCCACTCCATTCCACTCCACTCTACTCCATCCCACTCCTCTGCATTCCACTCCAGTAAACTGCATTCCATTCCATTCCTTTCCACTCCACTCCATATCATTCCGTTCCTTTACACTTCATTCCACACCACTCCACTCAATTCCACTCCACTCCACTCCGTTTCATGCCATTGCATTCCATTCCAATCCATTCTAATTTCTTTTCAATCCAAATTATTCCATTCCACTCCGTTCCAGTCCATTCCACTTCACTCCACTCCAATCCATTCCATTCCACTCTATTCTATTCCTTTCCACTCCAACCCCCCACCATTCCATTCTATTCCATTCCACTCTTTTCCACTACTCTCCACTCCATTCCACTCCAATCCACTCAATTCCAATCCATTTAATTCCATTCCAGTCCATTCCATTTCATTCCACTCAATTCCTTTCCATTCCACTCCATTCCACTCCCTTCCATTCAATTCCATTATACTCCACTCCACTCCACTCCATTCCACTCCATTCGACTCTACACAAATCCATTCCACTCCACACCACTCCACTCTATTCCATTCCTCTCCATTCCGTGCCACTACACTCCACTTCAATCCATTCCATTCCTGTCTGCTACATTCCATTCCATTTCATTCCACTCCACTCCACTCCACTCCACTTCAGTCCACTCCATACAATTCCCCTTCAATGCACTCCACTCCACTCCTTTACACTCCACTCCATTCCACTCCACACCATTCCTTTCCTTTCCATGCCATTCCTTTCACCTCCAGTCAACTCCATTCCACCACAATCCACTGCATTCCACTCCATTCCATTCCACTCCTTTCCAGTGCATTCCACCGCATTCCACTCCACTCTACTCCACTCCACTCCTTTCCATTCCATTCCACAGCACTCCACTGATTCCATTTCAAAGCATTCCACTCCACTTCATTCCTTTCCACTCCACAACACTCCACTCCTCTCCATTCCATTTGTTTCCACTCCATCCCACTGCACTCCACTCCAAACCATTCCACTACACTCCATTCCACTACAACCTTTTCCATTGCCCTGCATTCCATTCCATTCCATTCCATTCCAATCCATTGCATTCCACTCCACTCCAATCCATTTCAATCCACTCCACTCTACTCCATTTCATTCCACTCCACTCCATTCCAGTCCAATTTACTCCATTCCAGTCCATTGCATCCCATTCCACTCCATTACACTCCAGTGCATTCCACTCCACTCCACTCCATTCCGTTCCATTCTACTGCACTCCACTGCATTCCATTCAATTCCAATCAATTCCACTCCACTACATTCGATTCAACTCTGCTCTGCTCCACTCCATCCCATTCCACTCCATTCCATTTCACATCATTCTACTCCACTCCACTCCATTTCACTCTGCTCCATTCTACTCCACTCCACTACATTCCATTGCACTCCACTCCACTCCTTTCCAATCCATTGCACTTCATTCCACTCCACTCCACTCCATTCCATTCCATATTTCATTCCATTCCATTTCATTCCATTCCATTCCATTCCATTCCATTTCATTCCATTCCATTCCATTCCATTCCATTCCATTCCAGTCTACTCCATTCCATTCCACTGCATTCCACTCCACTCCATTCCACTCCATTCCCCTCCATTCCACTTCATTCCAGTCTACTCCTCTCCACTCCACTCCATTCCATTCCATTCCACTGCATGCCACTACATTCCATTACAATCCATTCCACTACACTGTATTCCATTCCACTCCACACCAATCCACTCCACTCCACTCCATTCCATTTGTTTCCACTGCATTCCACTGCACTACACTCCACACAATTCCATTGCATACCATTCCACTCCACCCCTTTGCATTCCACTGCATTCCATTCCATTCCATTCCAATCCATTCCCTTCCACTCCACTCCACTGCGTTTCAATCCACTCCAGTCCACTCCACTCCACCCCACTCAATTCCAATCCACTGTACACCATTCCATTCACCTCCATTCCACTTCATTTCATTCCAATCCATTCCCCCCCTTTCCATTACATTATATTCCTCTCCAATCCATTCCACTCCACTCCATTCCACTCTATTCCTGTCCACTCCAATCCAATCCACTCCATTCCATTCCATTCTTCTCCACTCCATTACATTCCACCGCACTCCACTCAATTCCACACCACTCCACTCCATTCCACTACATTCCGTTCCACTCTACTCCATTCCATTCCACTCCATTCCATTCCTCTCTATTCCAGTCCACTCCATTCCACTCCATTCCATTCCTTTCCATTCCACTCCAATCCATTCCACTCCATTCCACTCCACTCCATTCCACTCCATTCCAAGGTATTCCACTACGTTATTCTCCGTTCCACTCTATTCCACTGCATTCCACTCCACTACCTTCCTTTCCATTCCATTGCACTACACTCCATTCTATTCCACTTCAGTCTACTCCACTCCACTCCACTCCATTCCATTCCACTCTATTCCATTCCATTCCATTCCACTCCTATCCACTGCATTTCACTCGAGTACATTCCATTCCAGTCTACCCCACTCCACACAATTTCACTCCACTCCATTCCACTCCTCTTCTCTTCATTCCTTTGCATTCCACTCCATTCCACTCCATTCCACTCCAATCCTCTCCATTTCATTCCATTCCACTCCTCTCCTCTCCGTTCCAATCCATTCCACTCCAATCCGCTCCCCTCCACTTCACTCCATTCCTTTGCATTCCAGTCCTTTGCACTCTACTCTTCTACATTGCATTCCACTCTACTCCATTCCATGCCAACCCATTCCATTCCAGTACATTCTATTTCACTCTACTCCATTCCATTCCATTCCAATCCATTCCAGTCCATTCCCCTCCATTCCTTTGCATTCCATTCCATTTAATTCCATTCCATTCCACTCCATTCCAGTCCATTCCTCTCCATTCCACTCCACTCCACTCGATTCCACTCCATTCCCCAAAACTCCACTTCATTCCTTCTGTTCCATTCCAATCCACTCCATTCCATTCCATTATAGTCCACTCCACTCCTCTCCATTTCATTGCACTGCATTACACTCCACTCCTTTCCATTCCACTCCATTCCATTCCATTGTATTCCACTCCATTTCCTTCCATTTCATTCCACTCCATTCATTCCATTCCACCCCACTCCTCTCCACACCATTCTACTCGTCTACACTCCACCCCACTCCTCTTCATTCTTTTCCATTTCATTCCACTCCACTCCACTACATTTGAATCCATTCAAATCCATTCCACTCCACCCAACAGCATTCCATAACAATCCACTCCATGGCACTCTAATCCTCTCCATTCCACTAAAATCCACTATAATCCATGCCATTCCATTCCATTCCAGTCTATTCCCTTTCATTCCACTCCTTTCCATTCCATTCCCCTTCACTCCTTTCCATTCCATTCCACACCCTTCCACTCCATTCCACTCCACTCACTCCATTCCGTTCCTTCCATCGCATTCCACCCCATTCCAGTCCATTCCACTCCATTCAACTCCACACCACACCATTCCGTTCCATTGCATTCCATTGCACTCCATTGCACTCCACTCCATTCCACTCCATTTCACTCAATTTCAGACCGCTGCACTCCATTCCTTTCCATTCCATTCGATTCCATTGCACTCCACTGCATTCCTTTCCATTCCATTCGATTCCACTGCACTCCACTGCATGCGATTCCAATACTTTCTACTCCACTCAATTCCATTCCACTCCACTCCAATCCATTTATGTCCAATCCATTCCATTCCACTTCCTTCCACTCCACTCTACTCCATCCCACTCCACTGAATTTCACTCCACTAAACTGCATTCCATTCCATTCCACTCCACTCCACTCCATTCCATTCCATTCCACTCCATTCCACCCTACGCCACTCCATTCCCCTCCACTCCACTCCATTCCATGTGATTCCATTCCGTTACAATCCATCACATTTCATTCCACTCCATGCCATTCCATTCAACTCCATTCCAGTCCCTTCCACTTCACTCCACTCCTCTCCATTCCGTTCCATTTTATTACATTCCATTCCACTCCACTCCACATCATTCCATTCCATTCCACTCCGTTCAAATCCTTTCCACTCCATTCCACTCCACTCCACTCCATTCCATGCCATTTCATTCCATTCCAATCCATTCCGTTCCATTCCACACCATTCCATTCCACTCCAATCCACTCCATTTCAAACCACTTCACTCCTTTCCATTCCACTGCATTCCACTCCACTTCATTCCAGTCCACTATACTCCATTCCAATCCATTCCATTCCATTACACCCCACTCAATTTCACTCCACTCCATTCCAGTCCACTCTACTCCATTCCATTAATTTCCACACCATTCCAGTCCACTCCACTCCACTCCATTCCATTCCATTCCACTGCCTTCCACAGCACTCCATTCAATTAAAATCCATTCCACTCCACTCCATTCCGTTCAACTCCACTCTACTCCACTCGACTCCACTCCACTCCAATCCATGCCACTCCATTCCATTCCACTACATTCCACTCCACTCCACTCCATTACACTCCACTCCATTCCACTCCACTCCTCTCCATTCCGTGAAATTCCATTCCACACCACTCCACTCCATTCCAATACATTGCACTCCATTCCACTCCACTCCCTTCCATTCCATTCGTTTGCATTCCATTCCATTCCGTTCCAGTCTGTTCAAATCCATTCTCCTGCATTCCAATCCACTCCATTAAACTCCATTCCACACCATTCCACTCCATTCAGGTCCACTCCACTTCACTCCACTCCATTCCATTGCATTCCATGGCAAGCCACTCCATTGCACTCGAATCCATTCCACTGCACTCCATTCCATTCCATTCCAACCCTCTCCATTCCATTACAATCCATTCCATTCCATTCCATTCCACTCCATTGCATTCCACTCCACTGCACTCCACTGCACTCCATTTCACTCCATTCCATTCCACTCCATTCCACTCTCCTGCAATCCATTCCATTCTTCTCCACTCCACTCCAATCGATTGCATTGCATTCCATTCCACTCCACTCTATTCCATTCCACCCCATTCCATTCCAAACAATTCCATTCCATTCTGCTCCACTCCATTCCTTTCCACACCACTCCACTCAACTCCACTCCACCACACTCCATTCCATTACTCTCTAATCCATTCTTTTCCATTCCACTCGAATCCACTCCTCTCCATTCCACTCTATTCCACTCCGTTCCACTCCATTCCAGTCCACTCCACTCAATTCCACTCCATTCCTTTCAATTCAACTGAAATCCACTCCACTCCATTCCATTCCTCTCCATTCCAGTCCACTCCACTCAATTCCACTCCATTCCTTTCAATTCAACTGAAGTCCACTCCACTCCATTCCATTCCTCTCCATTCCAGTCCACTCAACTCCATTCCACTCCATCCCATTCCGCTCCATTCCTTTCCCTTCCATTCAACTCCGTTCCATTCCATACAACTCCTCTCGACTCCTTTCCACTCCACTACACTCCACTGCATTCTATTCCAGTCCACTACACTCCTCTCCACTACAATCAATTCCAAACTACTCCTTTGCATTCCATTACACTCCATTCCATTCCACACAATTCCACTCCTAACCACTCCATTCTATTGCATTCTATTACACTCCACTTCACTCCATTCCGTTCCACTCAATTACACTCTGCTCCATCACATTCCTCTCCACCCCCCTCCACTCCACTCCAGTCCATTCCTTTCCACCCTATTCCATTCCTCTCCATTCCACTCCACTCCACTCCACTGCACTGCATTCCATTCCATTCCTGTCAGTGTTTCCAGTCCACTACATTCCAGTCCACTCCATTCCACTCCTCTCCACTCCACTCCACTACATTCCATTCCACTCCACTCCATTCCGTTACACTCCACTCCATTCCATTCCATTCCATTTCATTCCATTCCACTGCATTCCACTCCAGTCCACTCCATTCAACTCCATTCCATTCCACTCCATTTGACTCCAATCCATTCCATTCCATTCCTCTCAACTCCACTCCATTCCACTCCACTCCATTTCACTCCACTCCACTCCATTCCGTTCCATTCCATTTCACTCCACTCTCCTTCATTCGAATCCATTCCACTCCATTTCACTCCACTCCATTCCATTTCATTCCATTGCATTTCATTCCAGTCTGTTGCACTCCAATCCATTCCACCGCATTCTACTCCATTCCTCTCAATTTCAGTCCACTTCACTCCATTCCTCTCCATTTCTTTCCATTCCACAGCACTCCACTCCATTATAATCCAATCCCTTCAACTCCACTTCATTCCATTCCACTCCACTGCACGCCACTCCTTTCCATTTTTTCCACTGTATTCCATTCCACTCTATTCCACTCCACTTTACACCATTCCACTCCTCTCTATTCCACTCTACTCCACTGCATTCCATTCCATTCAATTTCATTCCATTCCACTCCGCTCCACTCCATTCCAAAACATTCCACTCCATTTCTCTCGACGCCAATCCATTCCTTTGCACTCCATTCCACTCCACTCCATTCCATTCCATTCCATTCCCATGCATTCCACTGCGTTCCAGTCCACTCCACTCCACTCCACTCCACTCCATTCCACTGAGCTCCACTCCATTCCATTCAAATCCATTCCACTCCACTCCACTCCACTCCACTCCATTCCATTCCACTGAGCTCCACTCCATTCCATTCAATTCCATTCCACTCCACTCCATTCCTTTCCACTCCACTCCACTCCATTCCATTTATTTCCCCTCCAATCTACTGCACTACACTCCACTCCATTCCGTTGCACTCCATTCAACCACATCCCTTTCCATTGCACTCCATTCCATTCCACTCCATTTCATTCCCCTCCTCTCCACTAGATTCCACTCCACTCCACTTTACTCCACTCCATATCCAGCCCACTCTACTCTATTCCATTCCATTCCATTCCACTCCATTCCACTCCACTCCATTCCAATCCACTCTTCTCCATTCCATTCCTTTGCACTCCACTCCAGTCCACTCCACTCCACTCCACACTATTCCATTCCATTCTGCTGCACTCCACAGCACTCCATTCCATTTCAATCCATTACACTCCACTCCATTCCATTAAGCTCCACTCTAATCCACTCCACTCCACTCCACTTTATTCTATTCCTCTCCGTTCCATTACACTACATTCCACTCCCCTCCATTCCATTCCAATCCACTAAATTCCATTCCATTCCACTCCACCACACTCTATTCCACACCACTTCATTCCTTTCAACTCTGCTCCATTCAATTCCTTTCCATTCCATTCCAATACACTCCACTCCATTCCTATTCATTCCACTCCAATCCACTCCTTTCCATTCCATTCCATTCCATTCCACTAGATACCCCTCCTCTCCATTCCAACCCATTCCACTCAATTCCAGTCCACTCCACTCCACTCCATTAGTTTCCATTGCACTGCACGGCCCTCCATTCTTTCCAATCTATTCCAATCGACTCCATTCCATTCCATTCCACTTCACTCCATTACATTCCATTTCATGTCACTCCATTCCATTCCATTCCAATCCACTCGATTCCATTCCATTCCACTCCTCTCCATTCCATTGAACTCCACTCCATTCCTTTCCATTCCATTGCTCTCCACTCCACTGCACTCCAGTCAACTCCATTCAATTCCTCTCAATTCCACTCTCCTCCATTCCATTCCATTCTGCTCCACTAAACTCCAATCTTTTCCATTACACTTCATTCCATTCCACTCATTCCATTCCACTCTATTCTGCTTCATTCCATTTCACACCACCCCACTCCATTCCATTACACTCTACTCCATTCCATTCCATTCCATTCCACTCGACTCCATTTCACTCCATTCCACTCGACTCCATTTCACTCCATTCCACTCCATTCCAGTCCACTCCTCTCCACTCCACTTCATTTCATTCATTACCATTGCCCGCCACTCCATTCCTTTCCAATCCATTCCACTCCACTCCATTCCATTCCATTCCACTCCACTCCATTCCATTCCATTCCACTTCACTCCACTCCATTCAATTCCTCTTCATTCCACTCCACTACACTCCATTCCACTCCATCCCATTCCACTCTATTCTTTTCCCTTCCAATCCACCCCATTCCATTCCATTCCTCTCCACTCCACTCCATTCCATTCCACTCCACTCAACTCCATTACACTTCTGTCCACTCCACTCCACTTCACACCACTCCACTGAATTCCACACTACTCTATTCCTTTCCATTACAATCAATTCCACTCCAATACTTTCGATTCCATTCCACTCCACTCCATTCCATTCTACTCCAATCCACATCACTCCAATCCATTCCCTTCTACTCCATGACATTGTACTCCATTCCCTTTCTCTCCAATTAACTCCACTCCATTCCAGTCCATTCTATTTCACACCATTCCATTCCTCTACATTGCACTCCTCTCCACTCCATTCCATTAGATTCCATTCCATTCCACTCAATCCTTCCACTCCACGCCATTCTAGTACACTCCAATCCATTCCACTCCTCTCCAGTCCTCTCCACTTTGTTTCATTCCACACCACTTCATTCCATTCCATTCCACTCTACTGCAATCTACTCCACACGATTCCATTCCATTCCATTCCACTGCACTCCACTCCACTCCAGTCCTATCCATTCCACTCCATTCCGTTCCATTCCATTCCACTCCATTCCACTCCAGTCCAGTCTATTCCAATGCATTCCACTCATCTCCATTCCATTCCATTGCATGACATTCAACTCCTTTGCACTCCACTGCATTCCACTCCATTCCATTCCATTCAACGAAATTTCATTTCACTCCACTCCATTCCTCTCCATTCCATTCCATTCCACTGCACTGCACTCCATACGACTCAAATCCTTTCCTCTCCACTCCATTGCATTCGACCCCACTCCACTCCACTCCACTCCATTTCCTTTATTTCCAGTCCACTCCATTCCACTCCATTCCAAACCACTCTATTGCATTCCACTCCATTCCATTCCACTCCATTGCATCGACACCAATCCATTCCACTCGTGTCCATTCCATTTCATTCTGCTCCACTCCACATAATTCAACTCTACTCCATTCCACTCCACTCCTTTCCATTACATTTCGTTCTATTCCATTCCAATCCACTCCACTTCATTCCACTCCATTCTGCTCCATTCAATTCCATTCCATTACCCTCCATTGCATTCTCATCCTTTCTACTCCATTCCACTCCACTCCACTGCATTCCATTCAATTCCATTACACTCCACTGCGTTCCATTCCATTCCATTCTTTTCCACTCCTTTGCATTCCACTCCTCTACATTGCATTCAACTCTACTCCATTCCATGCTATTTCACTCCATTCCATTGCAGTGCATTCCATTTCATTCTACACCATTCCATTCCATTCCACTCCATTCCACTCTACTCCATTACATTTCACTCCACTCCATTCCACTCCATTCCGTTCCTTTCTATTTCACTCCACTCCACTCCATTGCAGTCCACTCCATTCCATTCCATTCCTTTTCATTTCACTACTCTCCACTACTCTCCACTCCTCTCCACTCCATTACATTCCATTCCAGTGCCCTCCCCTACACTCCATTACACTCCATCCCATTCCATTCCACTTCCTTTCCATTCCACTTCCTTCCTTTGCACTCCACTCAAATCAGTTCCACTCCAATAGACTCCACTCCACTCCATTCCACTCCAATCCACTCCACTCTATTCCATTTATTTTCACTACATTCCATTCCATTCCATTCCAGTCCACTCTATTCCATTCCACTCCACTCCATTCCATTCCACTCCAGTATTCTCCATTCCCTGCCCTACCATTTTATTTCCATCCATTCCATTTCTTTCCACTCCATTCCAGTACATTCCACTCCACTCCATTCCATTCCATTCCATTGTATTCCATTCCACTCCATTCCTGTCCATACCACTCTATTCCACTCCACTCCATTCCTCTCCTTTCTCCTCCAATCCACTACATTGCATTCCACTGCATTCCACTCCACTCCATTCCATTCCATTATACTCCAATCCTCTCCATTCCAATCCACTACATTCCACTCATTTCCAGTCCTCTCCACTCCAGTCCACTCCAATCAATTCCATTCCATTCTACTCCACTCCATTCTAATGCACTGCACTCCATTGCCTTCCAATTTAATTCATTCCATTCGACCCATTCTATTCCACTCTATTCCACTCCACTCCATTCCACTGCTTTCCACTACATTTCAGTCCATTCCACTGCCTTCCTCTCATTTCCACTCCATTCCACAGCGCTCCACCCCCTCCCCTCCATTTCTTTCCATTCCATTCCACTCCACTCGGTTCCATTCCACTGCACTCTACCCAACTCCACTCCACTCCATTCCATTCCATTTTACTCCATTCCATTCCACTCCATTCCATTCCACTGCATTCCATTCTACTCGACTCCATTCCATTCCATTCCACTCCACTCCACATAATTCAACTCCATTCCATTCCACTCCACTCCTCTCCATTGCATTCCATTCTATTCCAGTCCACACCACTCCACTTCATTCCACTCCAATCCGCTCCATTCCATTCCATTCCACTCCACTCCATTGCATTCTAATCCATTCTACTCCATTCCACTCCACTCCACTGCATTCCATTCCATTCCATTCCACTCCTTTGCACTCCACTGCTCTACATTGCATTCAACTCTACTTCATTGCATGGCATTCCATTCCATTCCAGTGTATTCCATTTTATTCCACACCATTTCATTCCATTCCACTCCATTCCACTCTATTTCATTCCATTTCACTCCATTCCACTCCTCTCTATTCCATTCAACTCCATTCCATTCCACTCCACTCCACTGCAGTCCACTCCATTCCATTCCATTCCATTTCATTCCACTACCCTCCACTCCTCTCCACTCCTCTCCACTCCATTACATTCGACTCCAGTGCACTCGAATCCACTCCATTACACTCCACTCCATTCCATTTCACTCTATTACATTCCATTTCCTTCCTTTCCACTCCACTCAACTCCATTCCACTCCAATAGACTCCACTCCACTCCATTCCAATCCACTCCATTCTGTTCCATTCCTTTCCATTCCATTCCACTGCATTCCAATACATTCCACTTCACTCCATTCCATTGCATTCCATTGAACTCCATTCCACTCTTGTCCACCCAACCCATTCCACTTTACTTCTTTCAATTCCACTCCACTCCACTCCATTCCATTCCACTTCACTACACTCAATTTCATTCCAGTACACTCTTCTGCACTCCACAACACTCCAATCCATTCCACACAATTCCTTTCCCTTCCATTGCACTCCATTCCATTCCAATCCATTCCACTCTATTCGACTGTATTCCACTGCATTCCATTCCATGCCACTCCACTCCATTCCGTTCCATTCCACAGCACACCAATATATTCCATTCCAAACCATTCCACTCCACTCTATTCCTTTCCACTCAACTCCACTCCACACTAATCAATTTCACTTATTTCCACTCCATTCCACTGCACTCCACTCGCCTCCATTCCATTGCACTCCATTTCTCTCCACCCCTTTCCATTCCACTCCATTCCATTCCATTCCATTCCACTGAATTCCGTTCCACACCACTCCACTCTTTTTCTTTCCACTCCACTCCACTACACTCCATTCCACTCCAATCCACTTCAGTCCACACTACTCCATTCCATTCCATTCCATTCCATTACACTCCAATCCATTCCAGTCCCCTCTCCTCCATTCCATTCCTTTCCAATCCATGCCAGGCTACTCCACTCAACTCCACTCAATTCCATTCCATTCCACCGCACTCCACTGCACTCCATTTCACTCCTATCCATTCCACTCTTCTCCATTGCCTTCATCTCCACTCTACTCATATCCACTCCACTCCATTAAATTCCGCTCCATTCCATTCCTCTCCATTCCACTCCAATCAACTCAAGCACAATCCACTCCATTCCATTCCATTCCTCTCCATTCCACTCCAATCAACTCAAGTACAATCCACTCCTTTCCATTCCATTCCACTCCACTCCACTCCATTTCAATACACTCCATTCCATTCCACTCTAATCCTCCCCATTCCATTCCATTACGTTTCACTCCATTCCACTCCATTCTATTCCATTCCACTCCATTCCACTCCACTCCAATCCTTTCCATTCCATTCCTTTCCATTCCATTCCACTCCAAAACTCTCCATTCCATTTCATTCCATTCACTCCATTCCACTTCATTCCATCCACTCCATTAAACTCTATTCCACTCCATTCCACACCATTCCAGTTCATTCCACTCCACTCCACTCCATTCCATTCCATTCCACTGCATGCCACTCCTTTCCATTCCAATTCATTCAACTGCACTCCATTCCATTCCATTCCACTCCATTCCATTCCATTCCACTTCACTCCATTCCAATCCATTCCACTCCACTCCATTCCATTCCATTCCATTCCATTCCATTACATTCCTCTCCATTCCAATCCACTCCATTCCATTATATTCCACTACTCTCAATTCCATTGCACTCCACTCCATTTCATTCCACTGCACTCCACTCCATTGCACTACACAACCCTCCATTCCTCTCCATTCCTCTCCCCTCCATTCCACCCTCCGCACTTCCATTCCTTTCCACTAAACTCCACTCCAATGCATTCCATTGCCCTCCATTCCACTCCACTCTATTCCATTACACTCCATTCCATTTCATTCCATTCCACTGCATTCCATTCCTTTCTACTCTACTCCATTCCTCTCCACTCCATTCCATTACACTCCATTCTCTTCCATTCCATTCAACACCTTTCCCCTCCACTTTATTCCACACTGTTGCATTCCACTCCACCCCATTGCATTCCTTTCCATTTCATTCCTTTCCACTGCTCTCCACTCCATTCCACTCCACTTCACTCCATTTCACTCCAGTCCACTCCATTCCATTCCATTCCACCACATCCACTCCATTCCACTCTACTCCATTCCAATCCACTCCATTTCATTCTATTCCTTTCCACTTCATACCATTCCATTCCAGTCTACTCCATTCCATTCCATTCCATTCCTCTCCATTCCACTACAATTCATTTCACTCAATTCCACTGCATTCCACTCCATTCCAGAAAACTCCATTCCACTCCACTCCATTCCACTGCATTTCAGAAAACTAACGCCATTCCACTCCCCTTCATTCCATTCCATTCCATTCCACTCCTCTTCATTCCATTCCAGTCCATTCTCTCCACTCCAACCCATTCCAATCCATTCCACTCCATTCCATTCCACTACCCTCCATTCCATTCCATTCCACTCCATTATACTCCACTCCACTCCATTCCATTCCATTCCACTCCATTACATTCCATTCCATTCCACACCTTTCCACTTAACTCCCTTACATTACAGTCCATTCCAATCCACTGCAATCCACTCCATTCCATTCCATTCCTTTCCATTCCACTGCATTCCACTACTCCCCACTCCATTCCAATCCATTACATTCCTTTCCATTCCACTCCACTCCACTCCATTCCATTCCATTCCTTTCCATTTATTGCCATTTCACTCCACTCCACTCCGTTCCCCTCCACACCACTCCTATCCCTTCCATTCCATTCTACTCAATTCCATTCTATTCCATTCCATTCCAGTCCACTCCAATATCGTTCTTTCCTGTACATTCCACTCCACTCCACTCAAATCCATTACACGCCAATAAACTCCATTCTATTCCACTACATTCCACTCCACTCCATTCCACTCCACTCCATTCCACTCCACTTCACTCCATTCCATTCCGTTCCATTTCACTACACTCCATTCCGTTCCATTTCATTCCACTACACTCCACTGCACTCCAATCTACTACACTCCATTCCACTCCATTCCATTCCAGTCCAATCCACTCCACTCCATTCCATTCCACTCTATTCCACTCCACTACAATCCATTCCACTCCTTTCCTTTCCATTCCATCGCCCTCCATTCCATTCCATTCCACTCCACTCCACTCCACTCCATTCCACCCCACTCCACTCCACTCCATTCCACCCCACTCCACTTCTTTCCATTCCATTCCACTCCATTCCATTCCACTCCACTCCACTCCAGTACATTCCATTCCACTCCATTCCACTCCACTCCATTCCATTATTTTCCACTCCATTCCACTCCATGCAATTCCACTACATTCCACTTAACTCCATTCCGTTACACTCCATTCCTCTTCACTCCATTCCATTCCACTCCTTTCTGCTCCACTCCATTCCTCTCCACTCCGGTCCTTGGATTCCACACCATTACATTCCATTCAATTCCACTCCATTCCTCTTAACTCCATTCAATTCCACTCCATTCCACTCCACTCCTTTCCACACCATTCCACTGCATTCCACACCATTCCAGAAGTTTCCATTCCACTCTACTCCATTCCATTCCTTTCCACTACACTCTACTCCTTTCCATTGCAATCCATTCCACTCCACTCCATTTCACTCCGTTCCACTCCACTCCATTCCATTCCATTACACTCCATTCTATTTCAATCCACTCCGTTCCATTCCATTCGTTTCCATTCCTCTTCATTCCATTGCACTCCACTACCTTCCACTCCACTCCATTCCACTCCATTCCATTCCGCTCCATTCTATTCCACTCCGTTGTATTCCTTTCCACTCAATTGCATTCCACTCAATTCCACTCCGCTCCATTCCATTCCATTCCACTCCATGCCATTCAATTATATTCCACTGCATTCCATTCAATTTCATTCCACTCCATTCCATTCAATTAGATTCCACTGCGTTCCATTCAATTTCATTCCACTCCATTCCATTACAATTCACTCTTTTCCATTCCCTTCCATTCCACTACATTGCACTCCATTCCATTCCATTCCATACCATACCACTCCATTCCACTCCCTCCCATGCGATTCCATTCAGTTCCTCTCCTTAACACGCCAAACCTCTCGAATCCATTCCATTCCCTTCCACTAAACTCCCCTGCATCCAATTCCATTCCTTTCAACTCCAATCCATTCCATTCCACTCCATTCCAGTCTATATCACTCCATTCAGCTCCACTCAACTCCGTTCCACTCCTATCCACTCCACTCCCCTCCATTTCATTCCAATCCATTCCATTCCACTCCATTCCATTCCACTCCACTCCACTTCCCTCCATTCCACTCCTCTCCATTCCATTCCATTCCAATCCATTCTTCTCCAATCCACTCCACTTCTTTCCACTGCACTCCATTCCACTCAATTCCATTCCACTCCACTACACATCACTCCTTTCCACTCTACACCTCTCCATTTCACTCCACTGCTCTCCATTCCACTCCTCTCCTTTACATTGAATTACACTCCATTTCTTTACAATCGACTCCACTCCTTTCGACTCCACTCCATTCCATTCTATTCCGTTACATACCACTCCATTCCATTCCACTCCATAACACTCCACTCAATTCCATTCCTTTCCATTCCACTCCACTCCACTCCATTACATTCCACTCCATTCCATGCAATTCCTTCCACTGGATTCCATTAAATTTCATTCCACTTCATTCTATTCCATCCCATTCCACTACATTCCACTCCATTGCATTCCATTCCATATCGTTCCACTCCATTCCATTTCATTCCATTCCATTCCATTCCATTCCATTCCTCTGCATTCCACTCCACACCACTCCAATACATTCCATTCCATTCCACTAAACTCCAGTGAATTATATTCCACTCCATTCCACTCTTTTCCCTACATTCCACACCTTTCCAGTCCATTTCACAACATTACACTCCACCCCATCCATTTCTCTCGTATCCACTCCACTCCCCTCCATTTCATTCCACTCCATTCCACTCCACTTTATTCCACTCCATTCCATTCCACTCTATTCCACTGCATTCCATTCCACTCCAATCCATTCCATTCCTTTGCATTCCACTCCACTCAACTACCTTCCATTCAACTCCATTCCATTCCATTTCACTCCTCTCCTTTCCATTCCATTCCAATCCATTCCTCTCCAAACCACTCCACTCCTTTTCACTACATTCCTTTCCATTCCATTCCATTCCAATCCATTCCTCTCCAAACCACTCCACTCCTTTTCACTACATTCCTTTCCATTCCACTCAATTCCACTCCAGTCCAAATAACTCCATTCCACTCTGCTGCAGTACATTCCATTCCTATCCATTCCATTGCGTTACACTCCATTTGTATCCAATCGACTCCACTCTATTCTACTCCACTCCGTTCCGTTCCATTCCACTCCATTCCAGTCCACTACATTCCAGTGCATTCCACTCCACTCCATTACACTCCATTAGAGTCCATTACTCTCAATTCCATTCCACTCCATACCACACCACTCCATTCCACTCTTCTGCATTCCACTCCACTCCACTCCATTCCGTTTGATTCCATTCCATTCCAATCCACTCCATTCCTCTCCATTCCCCTCCATTCCTCTTCACACCAATCCATTCCCTTTCATTCCTTTCCACTACACTCCATTCCATTCCATTCTATTCCAGTGCACTCCACTCCCCTCCAATCCACTAAAATCCATTTCACTCCATTCCATTCCAGTTCAATCGACACTACTCCATTCCATTCCACTCCACACCACTCCTCTACATTCCATTCTACTGTATTCCTTTCCATTACATTTCCGTCCGTTGCATTACATTCTACTCCACTCTTCCTCATTCCACTCCACTCCACTCCATAACACTCCAATCCTTTCCATTCCATCCATTCCACCCCATTCCGTTCCACCCCACTCCACTCCACTCCATTTCCTGCATTCCATTCCACGTCATTCAACTCCACTCCATTCCATTACTTTCCACTCCATTCCACTGCATTCCATTCCACTCCATTACACTTAACTCCATTCCATTGCACTCCCCTCCACTCCACTCCATTCCTTTCCACTCTTTTCTGTTCCACTACATTCCACTGCAATCCATTCCACTGCACTCCGTTCCATTCCACTCCATTCCACTCCACTCCATTCCGTTGCTCTCCACTCCATTCCACTCCATTCCATTCCGCTCCTTTACACTTAACTCCATTCCATTGCACTCCTTTACACTTAACTCCATTCCATTGCACTCCACTACACTCCATCCCATTCCACTCCTTTCCATTCCGCTACATTCCACTCCACTCCACTAAATTCCACTCCACTCCATTGCATTCCATTCCACTTCACTCCACTCCACTCTTCTCCATTCCACTCTATTCCACTCCACTCCATTCCATTCCATAACATTCGATTCCAATCCACTCCACTCGACTCCATTTCAATCCATTTCAGTCCAATCCACTACAATCCATTCCATTCCACTTCATTCCATTCCACTGTAATCCACTCCATTCCATTCCGTTCCCCTCCATTCCACTCCACTCTATTCCATTCCATTCCAATCCACTCCCTTCCATTGCACTCCACTCTACTCCATTCCAATCCATTCCTTTACTTTCCATTCCAGTCCACTCCACTCCATTCCACACCACTCCATTCCACTCCACTCCAATCCTTTCCATTGCTTTCCTTTCCATTTCATTCCCCTCCAAGCCACTCCATTCCATTTCATTCCATCAATTCCATTCCACTCCATTCCACTCCATTCCACACCATTGCAGTCCACTCCACTCCACTCCACTCCATTCCATTCCATTTCACTCTATGCCACTCGTTTCCATTCTAATTCTTTCAACTGCACTCCATTCCATTCCATTCCACTCCACTCCATTCCATTCCATTCCACTTCACTCCGTTCCATTATATTCCAATCCACTCCATTCCATTCCATTCCACTCCTCTCCATTCCAATCCACTACATTGCATTCCATTCCACTCCTCTCCATTCCATTACACTCCACTCCATTCCATTCCATTCCGTTTCACTGCATTCCACTCCACTGTACTCCACACCCCTCCATTCCTCTCCATTCCTCTCCACTCCATTCCCCTCTCCTCCATTCCATTCCTTTCCACTTCAGTACAATCCAATCCATTCCATTGCACTCCATTCCTCTCCACTCTATTCCATTCCACTCCATTCCCTTCCATTCCACTGCATTCCATTCCATTCCACTCTACTCCATTCCTCTACACTCCATTCCATTCCACTCCATTCCCTTCCATTCCATTCAACACCATTCCCCTCCACTTTATGACACTCTATTCCACTCCACTCCACCCCATTGCATTCCATTCCGTTTCATTCCTTTCCACTCCTCTCCACTCCATTCCACTCCACATCACTCCATTTCACTCCAGTCCACTCCATTCCATTCCTTTCCACCCCATCCACTCCATTCCACTCTACTCCATTCCAATCCACTCCATTACACTGTATTCCTTTCCATTTCTTTCCATTCCATTCCACTCTACTCCATTCCATTCAATTCCATTCCACTATAATTCATTTCACTCCATTCCACTGCATTCCACTCCATTCCAGAAAACTCCATTCCACTCCACTTCATTCCATTCCACTCCATTTCAGAAAACTCACTCCATTCCACTCCATTTCATTCCATTCCATTCCACTCCACTCCTCTCCATTCCATTGCAGTCCATTCCACACCACTGCAACCCATTCCAGTCCATTCTACTCCATTCCTTTCCACTCCCCTCCATTCCATTCCATTACAGTCCATTGTATTCCACCCCACTCCATTCCATTCCATTCCATTGCATTCCATTCAACTTCATTCCACTCCATTCCATTCCACTCCCTTCCACTTAACTCACTTATATTCCACTCCATTCCAATCCACTGCAATCCACTACATTCCATTCCACTCCTTTCCATTCCACTGCATTCCACTTCTCTCCACTCTATTCCACTCCATTACATTCCTTTCTATTCCACTCCACTCCACTCCTTTCCATTCCTTTTCATTCCACTACACTCTACTCCACTCCACTCCACTCCACTCCATTCCAATCCATTCCTTCCCATTTATTGCCATTACACGCCACTCCGCTCCATTCCCCTCCACTTCACTCCAATCCATTCGATTCCATTCCAGTCCATTCCATTCGTTTCCATTCCAGTCCACTCCATTCCTGTTCTTTCCAGTACATTCCACTCCACTCCACTCCAATCCATTACACTCCAATAAACTCCATTCCATTCCACTACCTTCCACTCCACTCCATTCCACTCCACTCCACTCGATTGCATTCTATTCCATTTCACTACACTCCATTCCGTTCCATTTCATTCGACTACACTCCACTGCACTCCACTCTACTACACTCCATTCCACTCCATTCAATTCCAGTCCAATCCACTCCACTCCATTCCATTCTACTCCATTCCACTCCACTACAATCCATTCCACTGCTCTCCTTTACCTTCCATTCCCATCCATTCCATTCCATTCCACTCCACTCCACTCCATTCCACTCCACTCCGCTTCATTCCATTCCATTCCATTCCATTCCATTCCACGCCACTCCACTCCAGTACATTCCATTCCAGTCCATTCCACTCCACTCAATTCCATTATTTTCCACTGCATTCCACTCCATTCAATTCCACTCCATTCCACTTAATTCCTTTCAGTTACACTCCACTAAACTTCACTCCATTACATTCCACTCCTTTCCACTCCACTCCATTCCACTTCACTCCATTCCTTGGATTCCACACAATGACACTCCATTCAATTCCACTCCATTCCTCTGAACTCCATTCCGTTCCATTCCATTACACTCCACTCCTTTACACTCTATTCCACTGCATTCCACTCCATTCCAGAAATCTCCATTCCACTCTACTCCATTCCATTTCTTTCCACTCCACTCAACTCCATTCCTTTCCATTCCATTCCACTCCACTCCATTCCATTCCACTCCATTCCACTACACTCCATTCCATTGCACTCCATTCTATTTCAATCCACTCCATTCCATTCTATTCCATTCCATTCCATTCCTCTTCATTCCATTGCACTCCACTAAATTCTACTCCATTCCATTCTGCTCCATTTCACTCCACTCCGTTGTATTCCTTTCTACTCAGTTGCATTGCACTCAATTCCACTCCACTCCGTTCCATTCCATTCGAGTCCACTCCATTCCATTCCATTCCACTCCAAGCCCTTCAATTCCATTCCACTGCATTCCATTCAATTTCATTCCACTCCATTCCATTACAATTCACTCCTTTCCATTCCAATCCATTCCACTACATTCCACTCCTTTACATTCCATTCCAGACCATACCACTCCATTCTACTCCTTTCCATTCGATTCCATTGAATTCCTCTCCTTACCACTCCAAACCTCTCGTATCTATTCCATTCCATTCCACTAAACTCCCCTGCATTCAATTCCATTCCTTTCAATTCCAATCCATTCCATTCCACTCCATTCCAGACTATTTCACTCCACTCCACTCAATTCCATTCCACTCCTAGTAACTCCACTCCCCTCCATTTCATTCCACTCCGTTCCATTCCAATCCACTCCAGTTTCCTCCATTCCAATCCATTCCACTCCTCTCCATTCCATTACATTCCAATCCATTCCCCTCCAATACACTCCACTTATTTCCACTCCACTCCATTCCACTCAATTCCATTAAACTCCACTCCACACCACTCCATTCCACTCCACACCTCTCCATTCCACTCCACTGCTGTCCGTTCCACTCCTCTCTATTCCATTGCATTACACTCCATTCTTCTGCAATCGACTCCACTCCTTTCAACTGCACTCCATTCCATTCTATCCCATTACGTTCCACTACATTCCATTCCACTTCATTACACTCCACTCCATTCCATTCCATTCCATTCCATTCCACTCCACTCCACTACACTCCATTCCACTCAACTCCATTCCATTCCATTCGATTCCATTCCACTCCACTCCATTCCACCCCACTCCACTCCATTCTACTCCACTCCATTCCACAGCACTACACCCCACTCCACTCCATTCCATTCTAATCCATTCCACTACACTCCACTCCATTCCATTCCATTTCATTCCATTCCACTCCACTCCATTCCATTCCATATCATTCCACTGCACTGCACTCCATTCCACTACACTCCGTGTCATTCCATTTCATTCCACTCCAATCCACTGCACTCCCTTCCATTCCACTCCATTCCACTCTACTTAATTCCTTTCCACTGCATTTCTCTCAATTCCATTCGCCTTCTTTCCATTACATTCCACTCCAGTCCGCTGCATTCCACTCCAATCCGCTTCACTCCACTCCACTCCACACCATTCCACTCCACTCCATTCCATTCAATTCCACTCCACTCCACTCCACTCCGTTCCTCCCCATACCACTCCATTCCACTCCACTGCACTCCCTTCCACTCTTCTAATTTCTATTGCATTACACTCCATTTGTCTCCAACTGTGTCCACTACTTTCAACTCCACTCCATTCCATCCCATTCCATTCCTCTCCATGCCATTCAATTCCATTCCATACCATTTCATTCCAGTCCACTACATTCTTGTCGATTCCACTACATTCCACTCCACTCCACTCCACTCCACTCCATTACACTCCATTCCATTCCATTCCTTTCCAATCCACTCTACTCCACTCCATTCCATTCCTCTCCGCTCCACTCCATTTCACTCCAATGCACTCCATCCCATTCCATTACACTCCATTCCATTTCATTTCTCTCTACTCCGTTCCACTCCACTCCTTCAACTCCATTCCATTCCACTTCATTCCACTCCACTCCACTCCATTCCATTCCATTCCACTCCATTCCATTCCATACTAATCTACTCCATTCCACTCCATTCCACTCCACTGCACTGCATTCCACTCCATTTCATTCCATTCCATTCCAATCCACTGCACTCCATTCCATTCCACTTCATTCCACTAAACTACATTCCCTTCCACTCCATTCCATTACATTCGACTTCATTGCACTCCACTTCATTCGATTCCATTCCATTCCACTCCATTCGATTCCATTCCAATCCATTGTAGTCCATTTCGCTCAATTACTCTCCATGCCACTCCATTCCACTCCTATCCATTCCACTCCCCTCCATTTCATTCCACTCCATTCCAATCCACTCCATTCCACTCCACTAAATCGCACTCCAACCCATGCCATTGCATTGCATTCCATTTCACTCCACTCCACTCCCCTCCATTCCACTCCATTCCACTCCATTCCACCCCTCTCCATTCCACTCCATTCCCCTCCAATCCACTGCACTCCTTTCCATTCCACTCCATACCTTTCCATTCCATTCCACTCCATTCCACTCCACTCCACTCCGTTCCACTCCGCACCACTCAATTACACTCTGCTCCTCTCCATTCCACTGCTCTCCATTCCTTTGCATTATACTGCATTTCTCTCCAATTGACACTATTCCTTTTGACTCCACACCATTCCATTCTATTCCAATCCATTCCACTCCATTCCATTCCACACCATTCCATTCCATTCCATTCCATTCCATTGCACTGCACTTCATTCCATTACACTCCATTTCATTCCATTCCATTCCATTCCACTGAACTCAACTCCACTCCACTCCACCCTGCCCCATTCCATTACACTCTAATCCACTCCAATCCATTCCATTCCACTGCTTTCCACTCTGTTCCATTCCATTCCCCCCCATTCCTTTCCATTCTATACCTCTTCATTCTATTTCATTCCTATCAAATCCACTCTATTCCATTCCACTCCTCTCCACTGCAGTCCACTCCACTCCACTCCTCTCCACTGCAGTCCACTCCACTCCACTCTACTACATTTCATTCCTCTCCACTGCAGTCCACTCCACTCCACTCTTCTCCACTGCAGTCCACTCCACTCCACTCTACTCCATTCCATTCTACTGCTCTCCACTGCATTCCATTCAAATCCACTCCACTCCACTCCACTCTGCTCCACTTCACTGTGCTCCACTTCACTCCATTCCACTCCACTCCATTCCATACCACTCTACGTCATTTCATTCAATTCCATTCCACTCCTTTCCACTCCACTCCATTACTTTCCATTCCTCTCCACTCCAGTCCCCTCTATTTCACTCCATTCCATTCCATTCCATTCCATTCCTTTCCATTGTATTCCATTCCATTCCATTCCACTTCTTTCAAATCCGTTTTTTTCCACTCCTTTCATCTCCACTTCTTTCCATTCCATTACTGTCCACTCCACTCCACTGCACTCCATTCCATTTAATTCCACTCCATTCCATTCTACTCCACTCCATTCCACTCTACTCCACTCCATTCCACTCTACTCCACTACATTTCATTCCATTTCATTCCATTCCATTCCATTCCATTCCTTTCCGCTCCACTCCACTCCATTACACTCAATTCCACTCCATTACATGCCATTCCATTACATTCAACTCCATTGCATTCCATTCCACTCCATTCCAGTCCATTTCACTACACTCCACTCTGTTCCATTCCATTCCATACCATTTCATTCCATTCCATTCCTTTCCCCTCCATTCCGGTCCTTACCACTCCCTCCACTCCACTCCACTCCATTCCCCTCCAGTACACTGCATTCCATTCCACGCCATTCCACTCCAGTCCATTCCATTCCATTACACTCCACTGCACTCCACTCCTTTCCAGCCCACTCCATTTCACTCTACTGCATTCCAGTCCTTTGCACTCTGCTGCATTCCACTGCATTCCATTCCACTCCATTCTATTCCTCTCCATCCTCTCCACTCCCCTCGACTCCACTCCATTCCATTCCATTCCATTCCATTCCATTTCATTCCACTCCACCCCATTCCACTCTTCTCCGTTTCATTCCATTCCACTCCACCGCACTCCACTCCACTTTGTTGTAATGCTCTCCATTCCACTCCACTCCATTCCATTGCTTTGCATTAAGTTCCGTTCCACTCCTCTTCACTCCATTCCACTCCTCTCCTCTCCATTCCACTCTAATCCACACCTTTCCATTCCAATCCATTCCATTCCATTCAATTCCGTTCCACTCTACTCCATTCCACACCACTCCATTCCATTCTATTCCATTCCGTTCCATTCCTTTCAACACTATTCCTCTCCACTTCATTCCACTCCACTCACTTCCACCTCACCCCATTCCACTCAATTCTATTCCTTTCCTTTCCACTGCATTCCCCTCCATTCCACTATACACCACTCCATTTCACCCCACTCCACTCCATTCCTTTCCCATCCACTCCATTCCATTCCATTCCACTCCATTCCACTACACTCCATTCCAATCCCTTCCATCCACTCCACTCCACTCCATTCCACTCCATTCCATTCTATTCCACTATACTCCATTCCATTCCATTCCTTTCTTCTCCATTCCACTTCACTCCGTTTCACTCCATTCTAGTGCATTCCACTCCATTCCACAAAACTCTATTCCACTCCTCTCCATTCCATTCCACTCCATTCCAAAAAACTCCATTCAACTCCACACCATTCCATTCCTTTCCATTCCACTCCAATCCATTCCATTCCAATCCATTCCACTCCACTCCACTGCATTCCATTTCATTCCACTCCATTCCATTCCACTCCACTTCATTCCATTCTATTCCATTCCAATCCATTTCAGTCCATTCCACTCCACTCCTTTCCACTTAACTCGATTCCATTCCACTCCACTCCCCTCCAGTGCTATCTACTCCATTGCATTCCGCTACTTTCCATTACAGTGTATTGCATTCCATCCGATTCCACTCTACTCCACTCCACTCCACTCCAATCCATTCCACTCCATTCCATTCCATTCCATTCTACTCCACTCCACTCCACTCCATTCCACTCCATTCCATTCAATTCCATTCCATTCCATTCCATTCAATTCCATTCCATTCCATTCCATTCCACTCCACTCCACTCCATTCCATTCCATTCCTTTCATTCCACTCCACTCTACTCCGTTCCTTGCCAATCCACTCATTTTCAATCCATTCCTTTCCACTCAACTCCATTTCACTCCAATGAACTCCATTCCACTTCACTGATCTCCCTTCCACTCCACTCCAATTCATTCCATTCCATTAATTTCCACTCCAATCCATTCCTTTCCTTTCAATTACATTCCCCTCCATCCAGTTTTCTCAACGACATTACATTCCACTACACTCCATTACACTCCATTCGTCTGCATTCCATTCCACTGCATTCAACTCCATTCCACTCCACTCCAGTCCATTCCATTACATTCCTTTGCATTCCCCTCCACTCCATAAAATTGCATTCCTTTCCACTGCCCTCTACTTCACTACACTCCATTCAACTCCATTCCACTCCACTGCATTCCATTTCCCTCCATTACATTACATTCCATTCCTTTTCACTGCACTCGACTCCAGTCCAATCCATTTGATACCACTCCATTCCTTTCCACTCCATTCCACTCCTCTCCAATTCATTCCATTCCACTGCAATCCACTCCAATTCATTCCGTTCCTCTGCATTCCGACACAGTCCATTGCATTCCACTGCATGCCTTTCCATTCCATTCCACTCCATTCCATTCCATTCCAATCCACTCCAGTACACTCAATTCTACTCCATTCCACTCTGCTCCAATTCACTCCATTCCACTCTGGTCTACACCACTCCACTCCATTCCATTCCATTCCAGTGCATTCCACTCCATTCCATGCGAATCTACTCCCCTCCACTCCATTCCAATCCACTCCACTCTGCTCCAGTTCACTCCACTCTATTCCACTGTTTTCGATTCCACTCTACGTCATTTCATTTCATTCCATTCCATTCCACTCAATTCCACTCCACTCCATTCCTCTCCATTGCACTCTATTCCAGTCCACTGTACTCCACTCCACTCCACTCACTTCAATTCCACTCCACTCCACTCCACTACATTCCATTCCACTCCATTCCAGACCATTCCACTACTCTCCATTCCATTCCATTCCATTACATTGTATTTCATTCCATTCCGTTCCACTCCACTCCAGTCCATTCCACTCCATTCCACTCCACTCAACTCCATTCCACTCCACTCCACTCCATTCCACTCCACTCCATTCCATTTCACTCCATTCCACCCCACTGCATTCCACTCCATTCCACTGTATTTCACACCATTCCAGGAATCTCCATTCCATCCTACTCTGTTCCATTCCATTCCACTACACTCTATTCCACTCCATTACACTCCATTCCAATCCACTCCACTACACTGAAATCCATTCCGCTCCACTCCATTCCACTCCACTCCTTTCCATTCTATTCCACTCCATTCTATTCCACTCCACTCCAGTCCATTCCATTCCACTCCACTCCAGTCCATTCCATTCCACTCCATTCCACACCATTCCATTCCACTTAACTCCATTCCCTTCCACTCCACTCCACTCCAATCTACTACATTCCATTCCACTCCGTTCAATTTAATTCCATTCCCTTCCACTCCACTCCACTCCACTCCAATCCACTCCATTCCATTCTACTCCGTTCCTTTCCATTCCATTGCATTCCACTCCTATCCATTCCTTTGCACTCCACTCAGTTCTATTCCAATCCTTTACACTCCACTCAGTTGCAATCCACTCCATTCCATTCCGTTGCATTCCATTCCCCTCCACTCCACTCCATTTCTATCCATTCCTTTCCATTCCACTCTATTCTACTCCATTTCTCTCCACTCCACTCCATTCCATTCTATTCCTTTCCAATCCACTCTACTCCACTCCATTCCATTCCACTCAACTCCATCCATTCGATGCCATTCCATTCGATTTGATTCCATTCCATTCCATTACACTCCATTGCATTCCATTCCACTCCATTCCAGTCCATTCCACTACATTCCACTCCACTCCACTAGATTCCACTCCATTCCACTACATTCCTTTCCACTCCTTTTCATTCTATTCTACTCCATTCCATTCCACTCCATTCCATTACACTCCATTCCATTCCACTCCATTCCATTCCATTCCATTCCATTACACTCCATTCCATTCCACTCCATTCCATTCCATTCTACTCCTTTACACTCCACTTCGTTCCATTCCTTTCCACTACACTCCATTAGTTTCAGTTCCACTCCATTCCATTCAATTCCCTTTCACTGCATTGCATTCAGTTTCATTCCATTCCATTCCGTTACAATCCACCCCATTCCATTTCTTCCCATTTCAGTGCATACCACTCCACTACATTCCATTCCATGCCATTCCACTGCACTACACCCCATTCTATTCTATTTCTCCCCATTCCACTCCATTCCACTGCACACAACTTGAATCAATTCCATTCCATTCCCGTATACTCCACTGCATTCGATACCATTCCATTCAATTCCATTCCTTTCCATTCCACTCCACTCCACTCCATTCCACTACTATCCACTCCAATCCCTTCCATTTCTTTCCACTTTATTCCACTCCACTCCATTCCACTCCACTCCATTGTACTGCAATCCATTCCATTCTATGCCAGTCCTCTCCACTCCCCTCCATTCAACTCCATTCCAAGACTTTCCACTCCTCTGCATTCCATTCCATTCCTCTCCATTCCTCTCGAATCCACTCCACTCCTTTCCACTGCACTCTATTATATTCCATTCCATTCCACTTCACTTCACTCCACTCCATTCCACTGCACACCACTCCATTTTACGCCACAGCACTCCATTACACTCCTCTCCATTCCATTGCATTACACTCCATTTCTCTCCAATCGAATCCACCCTTTTCGACTCCACTACATTCCAATCTTTTCCATTCCTTTCCACTCCATTCCATTCCATTCCACTCCATTCCAGTCCACTACATTCCAGTCCATTCCGCTACATTCCACTACACTTCACTCCATTACAATCGATTCCTTTCCTATTCACTGTATTCCTCTCCATTCCATTCCACCCTACTCCATCCTTTCCATTCCTTTCCATTCCAACACACTTCATTCCATTCCATTCCATTCCACTCCATTCCACTCTACTCCATTCAAATCCATTCAACTCCACTCAACTCCTGTCCATTCCATTCCACTCCATTCCATTCAATTCCATTCCACTGCATTACATTCAATTTCGTTCCAGTCAATTCCTTTACAATCCACTCCATTCCACTAGATCCCATTCCACTACATTCCACTCAATTCCATTCCACTCCATACCTCTCCACTCCATTCTATTCCATTGCATTCCATTCCAATCCATTCCACTCCATTCCACTCCAGTCCATTCCATTCCATTCCACTGCACTCCACTCCACTCCATCCCATTGTAATCCACTCTGCTCCATTCCATTCCATTCCATTGAATTACATTCCACTGCATTCCTTTCAATTTCTTCCCCCTCCATTCCATTACATTCCACTCCATTCCATTCCATTCCTTTCCTCTCCACACCGCACCACACCACTCCAATCCATTCCATTCCATTCCACTAAACTCCACTGCATTCGATTCCATTCCATTCCACTCCATTCCATTCCATTCCACTCGATTCCAGTCCATTTCACTCCATTCCACTCCACTCCAATCCATTCGTCTCCTATCCACTCCACTTCCCTTCATTCCATTCCATTTCATTCCACTAAAGTCCATTGCACTCCACTCGATTCCACTTCAATCCATTCCATTGTATTCCATTCCACTACACTCCACTGCCCTCCATTCCATTCCATTCCATTCCTCTTCATTCCACTCCTCTCCATTTCATTCCATTCCACTCCATTCCCTGCCAATCCACTCCACTCCTTTCCACAACACTCCATTCCATTCCATTCCATTGCACAACACTCCACACCCCTCCATTGCAGTACACTGCAGTCTGTTACATTCCTCTCCATACCATTGAGTTACACTCCATTTCTATCCAACCAACTCCGCTCCTTTCTACTCCACTCCATTCCTTTCCATTCCACTCCATTCCATTCCAGTCTAGTCCATTTTACTCCATTCCACTACATACCACTCCACTCCACTCTGCTCCATTAAACTCCATTAGACTCTATTCCATTCCACTCCATTCCACTGCAATCCATTCCACTCCACTCCATTCCTCTCCACTCCACGCCATTCCATTCCATTTCATTCCAATCCATTCCATTCCATTCCATTCCATTCCATTCCATTCCTATCCACTCCATTCCACTCAATTCCACTCCATTCCCATCCACTCCACTCAAATACATTCCATTCCATTCCATTCCATTCCACTCTTTTGCACTCCATTTCATTCCACTACATTCCACTCCTCTCCACTCCACTACACTCCGTTTCCCTCCATTCCATTCCAGTCCAATCCACACCACTCCATTCCATTCCACTCCATTCCATGCCTCGATATTCCATTCCATTGCCTTCCTTTTCATTCCATTCACCTCCATTCTATTACTTTCCTCTTGACTCCACTCCATTCCACTCCACTCCACTCCACACCACTCCACTGCACTCCATTCCATTCCATTCCGCTCCATTTCATTTCTCTCCACTGCAATCCACTCCACTACACTCCATTCCATTTCAATTCATTCCACTCCACTCCATTGCACTACTTTCCACTACATTCCACTCCATTCCATTAAATTCCATTACACTTAATTCCATTCCATTCCACTCCACTCAACTCCACTCCACTCCATTCCTTTAAACTCCTTTCCGTTCCACTACATTCCACTCCACTCCACTACGTTCCAATCCGTTCCATTCCATTCCGTGACACTCCACTCCGATCCACTCCACTCCCCTCCTTTACACTCCATTCCATTCCATTCCTTTCCATTAAAATCAATTTTACTACAATTCACTCTATTCCATTCCACTCCTTTCCATTCAACTCCATTCTACTCCTTTCTATTCAATTATATTCCACTCGACTCCACCCCATCCACTCCACTCCTCTCCACTCAACTCAACTCCTTTCCATTCCATTCCACTCCACTCAACTCGACTCCACTCCACTCCACTCCACTCCATTCCATTGAATTCCATTCCATTGCATTCCATTCGATTCCATTCCATTCCAATCCACTCATTTCCTTTTCACTCCATTCCATTCCATTCCATTCTATTCCATTCCATTCCACTGCACTCGACTCCACACCACTTCACTCCGTTCCACTCGATTCCATTACAATCCATTGCACTCCAATCCATTCCATTACATTCCACTCCAATCCACCCCAATCCATTCCATTCCACTGCATTCCACTACACTCCATTCCATTCCACTCCAATCCTTTCCATTGCATTCCACTGCATTCCATTCCTTTCCAATCCACTCCACTCCACTTCATTCCACTCCAGTCCACTCCACTACACTTCATTCCACTCCACTCCACTCTGCTCCAATTCACTCCACTTCACTCCATTCCATTCTACTCAACTACAGTCCATTCCATTCCACTCCATTCCACTCCACTCCATTCCATTCCATGCAACTCCATTCCATTCCGCTGCACTGCACTCCACTCCATTCCATTCCATTCCATTCCACTCCATTCCACTGCACTCCTTTCCACTACACGCCACTCCATTCCATTCCACTGTACTGCACTCCACTCCATTCCATCCCAATCCATTGCCCTCCACTACATTCCATTCCACTCCACGCCACCCAACTCCCCTCCATTCCATTCCAATCCATTTCAGACCAATCCTCTACACTCCTTTCCATTCCATTCCATTCCATTATATAACGTTCCTTTCCATTGTACTTCATTCCACTGCATTCCACTTCACTCCATTCCATTGAACTCCAATCATTCCCTTTCCATTCCACCCTATTCCATTCCGTTCCAATCCACTCCATTCCACTCCATTTCACTCCACTGCAATGCGCTCCACTTCACTCGATTCCACTCCACTCCAGTCCACTCCACTCCACTCCAGTCCATTCCATTCCACAGAACTCCAATCCATTCAATTCCAACCCATTCCACTCCACTGCATTCCACTCTGCTCTACTTCACTCCACTCCACTCCACTCCATTCCATTTCACTGTACTCCATTCCGTTACATTCCATTTCTCTCCTTGCCACTCCACTGCATTACACTCCATTACTCTCCATTCCACTACATTCCATTCCACTGCACTGCACTCCATTCCATTCCACTCAACTCTACTAGAATCCTCTCCTTTCCATTCCATTCCATTCCATTCCAGACCATTCCACTACAATCCATCCCATTACATTCCATTCCCTTGTATTCCATTCCATTCCATTCCATTCCATTCCATTCCAGTCCATTCGACTACACTCCTCTCCACTCCACTCCATTCCACTCCATTCCCCTCAATTCCCCTCTATTCCATTCCACTCCATTCCACTCCAGTCCATTAAATTCCATTACACTCCACTCAACACCATTCAATTCCACTCCATTTCAGTCCACTCCACTCCATTCCAATGCATTCCACTGCACTCCATTCCACTCCACTTCGTTCCATTAAATTCAACTGCATTCCACTCCATTCCACTTAACACCATTCCATTCCATTCCATTCCACTCCACTCCAATCCACTCCTTTCCATTCTTCTCCTTTCCATTCCACTACATTCCACTCCACTCCACTTCATTCCATTCCACTCCATTCCATTCCATTCCTTTCCATTCCGCTCCTTTCCATTCCACTACATTCCACTCCACTCCACTTCATTCCATTCCACTCTACTCCATTCCATTCCAATCCACTCAAATCCACTGCATTACACTCCACTTCACTCCATTCCATTCCATTCCATTCCACTCCATTCCATTCCATTCCACTCCATTCCTGTCCACTCCATTCCAGTCCATTCCACTATATTCCACTCCACTCCACTCCACTCCACTCCACTCCATTACAGTTCATTACACTCGATTCATTCCACTACATTCCACTCCACTCCATTCCACCCCACTCCATTCCTCTCCACTCCACTCTATTCCGATTCGTTTCATTCCATTCCATTCCAATCCACTCCATTCCACTTCATTCCATTCTGTTCCTCTACACTCCACTCCACTCCATTCCATTCCATTCCACTCAACTCCATTCCATTTCGTTCCATTCCTTTCCACTACATCACATTCCATTGCATTCCTTTCCATTCCATTCACGGCCATTCCATTACTTTCCACTCCACTTCACTGCATTCGACTCCACTCCACTCCATACCACTCCACTCCCCTCCCCTCCATTCCACTCCATTGCATTTCACTTCATTCCGCTCTACTGCATTGCATTACTTGCCACTCCATTCCACTCCATTCCATTCCACTCTATTACCCTGAACTCCATTCCTTACCACTCCACTTCACTTAACTGCACTCTATTCTATTAAACTCCTTTTCATTCCACTACATTACACTACACTTCACTCCCTTCCACTCCACTCCATTGCATTCCATTCCACTCCTCTCCACTACACTCCATTCCACTCCACTCTATTCCAATACATAACATTCCACTCCAATCCACTCCACTCCACTCCTCTCCATTCCATTTCATTCCTTTCCATTAACATCCATTCCACTCCATTCCACTCTATTCCATTCCATTCCTTTCCATTCATCCCCATTCCACTCCACTGCATTCCACTCCAATCCACTCAGCTCCATTGAATTCCATTCCAATACACTCCACTCCATTCCATTTCACTCCATTCCATTCCATTCCATGCCACTGCACTCGACTCCACTCTATTCTGTTCCATTCCATTCCATTCCACTCCATTGCACTCCACTCCATTCCATTCCATTCCACTCCATTCCACTCAAATCAATTCCATTCTACTGCATTGCACTACATTGCATTCCATTCCACTCCAATGATTTCCATTCCATTCCACTGCATTCCATCCTTTCCAATACACTCCACTCCACTCCATTCCATTCCACTCCAATCCACTCCACTCTGCTCCACTTCATCACATGCCTCTCCATTCCATTCCACTCAACTCCATTCCATTCCACTCCACTCCATTCCATTCCATTCCACTCCACTCCATTCCAATCCGTCTCGCTGAATGCCACTCCACTCCATTCCAATCCATCCCACTGCATGCCACTCCACTCCATTCCACTGCACTGCACTCCACTCTATTCCATTCCAATCTGTTCCACTACACTAAATTCCAGTCCACTCCACTCCACCTCACTCCACTGCATTCTATTCCACTCCATTCCAGACCATTCCACTACACTCCTTTCCATTCGATTCCATTTCATTTTATTCCATTCCATTCCATTCCACTTCATTGCACTGCATTCCTCTACATTTCATTCCATTCCACTCCAATCATTTCCCTTCCATTCTATTCCGTTCCTTTCCATTCCAGTCCAATCCACTCCACTCCATTCCACTCCACTCTGCTCCACTCCACTTTACTCCATTCCACTTCACTTCAGTCCACTGCACTCCACTCCACCTCATTCCATTCAATTCCACAGCACTCCACTTGGATCCACCCCACTCCACTCAATTCCACTCCACTCCACTCTGCTCCACCTAACTCCACTCCACTCCACTCCATTCCATTCCACTCTACTCCATTCCATTCCATTCAATTTCCCTGCAGCCACTCTACACCATTCCACTCCATTACAATCCATTACCCTCCATTCAATTCCACCACACTCCACTTCACTCCATTCCATTCCAATCCGTTCCACTCCACGTCGTTTCATTCCACTCCTCTCCACTAAACTCCATTAAATTCCACTCCATTCCAGAACATTCCACTCCACCCCATTCCATTCCATTCCATTCTTTTGTATTCCATTCCATTCCTATCAACTTCATTCCTCTCCATTCAAATCTATTCTACTCCACTTCACTCAATTCCACTCCATTCCCCTCCATTCCACTCCATTCCATTCCATTCCAGTCCACTCCAATCCGTTACATTCCATTACACTCTACTCCACTCCATTCCATTCCACTCCCTTCCAATCTACTCCATTTCATTCTTCTCCACTCCACTCCACTCCATTGCATTCCACTCCATTCTATTCCATTCCATTCCACTTCACTCCACTCCATTCCACTCTACCTCTTTCCATTCCATACCATTTCATTCCACACCACCCCACTGCACTCCACTCCATTTCATTCCACTCCACTCCACTCCTTTCCACACCACTCCACTCCAGTACACTCCACTCCACTAGCTCAATTGAATTCTATTCCACTAAAATCAATACCACTTCATTCGACTCCACTCCTTTCCATTGCACTCCAATCCACTCCATTCCACTCCATTCCGCTCCACTCCACTGCATTCCACTCCACTCCATTCTTTTCAATTCAACTCCATTCCACTCCACTCCAATCCATTCCACTCCACTCCATTCTTTTCAATTCAAATCCATTCCACTCCACTCCAATCCATTCCACTTCAATCCACTGCAATCCTTTCCACGCCATTCCATTCCATTCCGTTCCATTCAATTGCAGTCCACCCCTTTACACTCCATTTGACTCCACTCCACTCCACTGCACCTCTTTACACTCCTTTTCATTCCACTCTAATCCACTCCACTCCATTTCATTAAACTCCATTCCACTAAACTACATTCCATTTCACTGCATTCCATTGCATTCGACTTCATTGAACTCCACTGCATTCGATTCCATTCCATTCTACTCCATTCCATTCCATTCATTCCATTCCATTTCACTTCATTCGGCTACATTCCACTCCACTCCATTCCACTGTTATCCACGCACTGCCCTCTATTTCATTCCATTCCATTCCATTCTGCTGCACTCTATTCCTCTCCACTCCATTTCTCTCCAATCCATTCTATTCCATTCCATTACACTCCACTCCACTCCATTGCACTCCACTCCCTTCCACCACACTCCACTCCAGTCCATTTGATTCCACTCCATTCCTCTCCATTCCATTCCATTTAACTCCATTCCGTTCCCCTTAACTCCACTCCACTCCTCTTCATTGAATTCCACTCCTTTCCATTCCACTACATTCCACTGCACTCTACTCCACTCCACTCCATTGCATTACATTCCAGTCCACTCCACTCCCCTGCATTCCATTCCACACCATACCATTCCATAATATTCCAGTCCAATGCGCTCTACTCTACTCCAATCCACTACATTCCATTCCACTCCTTTCCATACAAATCCATTCCACTCCACTCCACTTCATTCCATTACATTCCTTTCCATTAAACTCCATTCAACTCCACTGCAATCCATTCCACTCCACTCAACTCCACTCCACTCCACTAAATTCCATTCAATTCCATTTCATTCCAATGAACTCCATTCAATTCCACTCCATTCCTTCCTTTCCATTCCATTCAACTGAACTCGAATCCACTCCACTCCAATCTGTCCCATTCCATTACACTCCTATCCACTCCAATCCATTCCATTCTACTGCATTCCACTCTACTCCATTGCATTCCACTCCATTCCTTTCCATTCTATTCCTTTTCATTCCATTCAATTCCAATCCAATGCACTCCGTTTCGTTCCACTCCACTCCACTCCACTCCACTCCACTCCAGTCCACTCCACTTCATTCCTTTACATTCCATTCCATTCTATTGTGCTCCACTCCATACCATTCCAATCCACTCCTCTGCACTCTGGTGCACTCCAGTCCAATCTGCTCCAATTCACTCCACTCAACTCCACTCCATTCAATTCCACTCTACATCATTTCATTCCTTTCCATTGCACTCTATTCCACTCCACTCCATTCCATTCCATTCCTGACCACTGCACTCCATTCCATTCCATTCCACTCCATTCCATTCAATAACATTCCGTTGCATTCCATTCTATTTCATTTCCCTCCATTTCATCACAATCCACTCCATTCCATTCCGTTCCATTCCACTACATTCCACTCCATTCCATTTATTCCATACCTTTCCATTCCATTCCACTGAATTCCGTTCCATTTATTCCATACCTTTCCACTTCATTCCACTGTATTCCATTCTATTCCATTCCTCTCCATCCCAGTCCACACCACTCCAATCCATTCCATTCCATTCCACTAAACTCCACTGCGTTGGATTCCATTCCATTCCACCCAATTCCATTCCATTCCACTCCATCCCATCTCTTTCACTACATTCCACTCCACTCCAATCCATTCCCCTCTTATCAATTCCACGCCCCTCCATTTTTTCCTCTCTATTCCACTCCACTCCACTACACTCCACAACATTGCACCCCAATCCATTCCACTCCCTTCCATTCCACTCAACTCCAGTCCCCTCTATTCCACTCCATTCCACTCCATTCCACCCCTCTCCATTCCATTCGATTCGACTCCTTTCCTCTCCAATCTACTCCACTATTTTCCACTACTCTCCATTCAATTTCATTCAATTCCATTACACTCTAACCACGACATTCCACTCCACCCTATTCCATTGCATTCCATTTCATCCCACTCCACTCCACTGCACTCCACTCCATTACATTCCACTCCATTCCACTCCACGTGACTCCATTCCACCCCACTCCACTCCATTAAAATCCACTCCACTCCATTCCACAACACTCCGTTCCACTCCACTGTATTCCATTCCCTTACATTCCATTTTAATTCACTCCATTTCACTCCATTTCACTCCATTCCACTCCACTCCACTCCACTCCATTCCATTCCATTCCATTCCACTCCACTCCATTCCATTCCATATTATTCCACCGCACTGCACTCCACTCCACTAAACTATGTGTCATTCCATTCCATTCCAATCGAGTCCACTCCACTCCATTCCATTCCACTCCATTCCACTCCACTAAATTCCTTTCTACTGCTTTACTTTCTATTCCATTCCCCTCCATTCCATTCCACTCCAGTCCGCTCCATTCCACTCCAGTCCGCTGCATTCCATTCCACTCCACTGTATTCCACTCCACTCCAATCCACACCATTACATTCCACTCCATTCCATTCGATTCCACTCCACTCCACTCCACTCCGTTCCACTCCATACGACTCCATTCCACTCCACTGCACTACATTCCAAGCCTCTCCATTCTGTTGCATTACATTACTCCACACCATTCCATTCCACTCCATTCCATTTGATTCCACTCCACTCCACTCCACTCCACTCCATTCCACTCCATTCCATTCCATTCCATTCCATTCAATTCCATTCCATTTCATTCCATTCAATTCCATTCCATACCACTTCATTCCAGTCCACTCAATTCTAGTCGATTCCACTACATTCCACTCCACTCCACTGTGCTCCATTAAATGCCATTCCATTCAATTCCTTTCCAATCCAGTCTACTCCAATCCATTCCATTCCTCTCCACTCCACTCCATTTCACTCCAATCTACTCCATCCCATTGCATTCCATTCCACTCCATTCCATTCCATTCCACTCTACTCCATTCCACTCCACTACTTCAACTCCATTCCATTCCACTTCATTCCACTCCTCTCCATTCCATTGCATTCCATTCCATTTCACTCCATTCCTTTCCATACCAATCTACTCCATTCCACTTCTTTCTACTCCATTCCACCCCACTGCACTCCATTCCACTCCATTCTATTCCATTCCAATCCACTGCAATCCGTTCCATTCCACTTCATTCCTCTAAACTACATACCCTTCCACTCCATTCCATTACATTCGACTTCATTGCACTCCACTTCATTCGATTCCATTCCATTCCACTCCATTCGATTCCATTCCAGTCCATTCTAGTCCATTTCACTCAGTTCTTCTCCACTCCACTCCATTCCACTCCTATCCACTCCACTCCCAGATATTTCATTCCACTCCATTCCAGTCCATTCCATTCCACTCCACTCCATCACACTCCAATCCATGCCATTGTATTGCATTCCATTTCACTCCACTCCTCTCCCCTCCATTGCGCTCCATTCCACTCCATTCCACCCCCTCCATTCCAATCCATTCCTCTCCAATCCACTGCAATCCTTTCCACTCCACTCCATTCCTTGCCATTCCTTTCCACTCTACTCCACTCCGTTGCACTCCCCACCACTCAATTACACTCCACTCCCTTCCATTCCACTCCTCTCCATTCCATTGCATTAAAGTCCACTTCTCTCCAATTGACTCCACTCCTTTGTACTCCACACCATTACAGTCTTTTCCAATCCATTCCACTCCATTGCATTCCAATACATTCCTTTCCACTCCATTCCATTCCTTTCCATTCCATTCCATTCCACTGCACCACATTCCATTCCACTCAATTCCATACCATTCCATTCCATTCCACTGAACTCGACTCCACTCCACTCCACTCCGCCTCATTCCCTTACACTCCAATCCACTCCAATCCATTGCATTCCATTCTACTGCTTTTCACTCTATTCCATTCCATTCCTCCCCATTCCTTCCCATTCTATTCCTCTTCATTCCATTCCATTCCTATCAAATCCACTCTATTCTATTCCACTCCACTCCACTCCAGTCCACTCCACTCCACTCCTCTTCACTGCAGTCCACTCCACTCCACTCTACTGCATTCCATTCAATGCTACTGCACTCCACTGAATTCCATTCAAATCCACTACACTACACTCCACTCCATTCTGCTCCACTTCACTGTGCTCCACTTCACTCCACTCTACTCCACTCCACTCCATTCCATTCCACTCTAAGTCATTTCATTCAATTCCATTCAACTCCATTCCACTCCACTCCATTACATTCCATTCCACTCAACTCCAGTCCCCTCTATTCCACTCCATTCCACTCCATTCCACTCCTTTCCTTTCCATTCGATTCCACCCCATTCCTCTCTATTCCATTAAATTCCTTTCCACTACACTACATTCCATTCCATTCCATTCCACTCCCCTCCACTCCACTACATTCCACTCCACCCTATTCCATTTCATTCCATTTCATCCCACTCCACTTCACATCACTCTACTCCATTGCATTCCACTGCATTCCACTCCACTCCATTCCACTCCACTCCATTCCCCTCCACCGCATTCCATTCCATTCGATTCCATTTCACTCCATTCCACTTCATTTGACTCCACTCCACTCCATTCCACTCCTCTCTACTCTATTCCACTCCACTCCATTCTACTTCACTCCACTCCATTCCATTCCCTTACATTCCATTCTAATTCTCTCCATTACACTCCATAACACTCCATTCCACTCCATTTCACTCCTTTCCATTCCATTCCATTCCACTCCACTCCATTCCATTCCATTCCTCTGCACTCCAATCCACCCCACTGCACTACACTACATTTCACTCCATTACATTCCACTCCAATCCAATCCACTCCATTCCATTACACTCCATTCAACTCCAGTACATTCCATTCCATTGCATTCCTTTCTATTCCATTCCCCTCCATTCCATTTCATTCAACTCCGCTACACTGCATTCCCCTCAACTCCGCTACACTGCATTCCCCTCAACTCCGCTGCATTCCCCTCCACCCCACTCCATTCCACTGCACTAAACTCCACTCCATTCCTTTCCACTGCATTCCCTTCCATTCCATTCCATTCCATTTTATTAGATTCCATTCCACTCCTATCCATTCCTCTCCATTCCAGTCCATTCCACTGCATTCCATTCGACTGCATTCCTCTCCACTCCATTCCATTCCATTCCATTCCATTCCAATACTCTCCAATCCTCTCCATTCCACTCCACTCCATTCCATTCAATTCCATTCCAGTCCATTCCATTCCACTCCACTCCATTCCTTTCCATTCCATTCCACTCCATTCCACTGCATTGTGTTTCATTCCATTCCATTCAGCTTCATATCACTCCATTCCACTCCAATCCATTGCTTTCCATTCCACTAAACTCCATTGCCTTCAATTCCGTTCCATTCCATTCCATTCCCCTCCGTCGCATTCCATTCCACTCCATTCCATTCCATTCCACTCCCTTCCATTCCACTCCACTCCCTTCCATTCCACTCCATCCCACTCCATTCCGCTCCATTGCATTCCAATCCTTTCTACTCCACTCCATTCCGTTAGTATGCACTCCAATCCACTCCATTCCTTTCCTATCCACTACATTCCACTCCATTCCATTCCACTCCATTCCACTTAACTCCATTCCGTTCCACTCCACTCCACTCCACTTCATTCCACTCTTTTCCTTTACACTACCTTCCACTGCACTCCACTCCATTCCACTCCAGTCCATTGCATTCCATTCCACTCCTCTCCACTACTCTCCTTTGCACTCCAGTCCATTCCATTCCATTCCATTCCATTTCAGTCCACTCCACTCCACTCTCCTCCATTCCATTACACTCCAATCCACTCCATTCCACCACACGCTATTCCATTCCATTCCATTCTATTCCATTCCATTCCATTCCATTCCTTTCTATTTCAATCTTCTCCACTCCACTCAACTCCTTTCCACTCCATTCCACTCCACTTCCATCCATTCCAATCCACTCTACTCCACTCCATTCCATTCCTTTCCAATCCACTCGACTACACTCCTCTCCATTCCACTACTTTCCATTCCATTCTATTCCATTCCACTCCACTCCATTGCATTCCACTCCACTCCACTTCACTCCACTCTGCTCCAATCCACTCCTTTCCATTTCACTGTATTCCACTCCACTCCACACCATTCCAATCAACTCCAATCCATTCTATTGTATTTCATTCCACTCGAGTCCACTCCATTGCATTCCACTCCACTCCACTCCAATCTGCTCCATTCCGCTCCAATCCATTCCATTCCGTTCCACTCCACTCCTTTCCATTCCATTCCATTCCATTCCCTTCCATTCCATTCTATTCCATTCCACTCCATTCCACTCCAGTCCACTCCACTCCACTCCATTGCATTCCACCCAATCCATTCCACTCCACTCCACTTCATTCCACGTCTCTACATTCCACTCCTCTCCACTCCATTCCACTCCATTCTATTCCATTCCACTCCTTTCCACTCCACTCCACTCCAATCCATTCCTCTCCATTACACTCCGCTCTACTCCTTTCCACTCCACTCTTCTCGTCTCTAGCTCTTTCCTGTCCACTCCTCTCCACTCCATTCCGTTCCACTTCATACCATTCCTTTCCTTTCTTTACACAGGTTCTCAGTCTGTCACAAAGGCTGGAGTGCAGTGTTACAATCTCAGCTCATATTTCTATTCACTTTCCATTGCATTTCATTCCATCCATTTCCATTTCATTCTATTTCACTGAACTCCAATCCACTCCACTCCATTCCATTTCACTCCTTCCCATTCCATTCGAATCAATTCAACTCCACTCCGATGCACTCCACTCCACACCGTTCCATTCCATTCCATTACGTTTCTGTCCATTGCATTCCATTCATTCCTTTCTACAGGATATCACTGTGTCACCCATGCTGGACCGCAGTAGCACAATCTCAGCTCACATTACATGTCAACTTTCCATTACATTGCATTCTATTACACTGCATTCCATCGCATTCCATTCCATTCAATTCCATTCCTTTTCACTCCATTCTACTCCACTCCACTCCACTCCAAAACATGCCATTACATCCGAATCCATTCCACTCCATTCCACTACTCTCCACTCCACTTCAATCCACTCCACTCCATTCCACTCCATTCCATTGCACTCCACTCCAGCCCACTCCACTGCAATTCATTCCATTCCTTTCCATCCCACTGCATTCCTCTCCATTCAAGTCCACTCCACTTCACTGCTCTCCACTCCACTCCATTCAACTCCAGTCCACTACCTTCCATTCCATTGAACTCCATTCCACTCTACTCCATTCCATTGCACTCCACTCAACACCATTCCATTCCATTGCATTCCATTCCATTCCACTCCATTCCATTCCAGTCCATTCCATTTCATTACATGCCATTCTAGTCCATTCCACGACATTTCACACCACTCCATTCCAAGCCATTTCACACCACTCCATTCCACGCCATTCCACTTCACTTCATTCCATTCCGTTCCACTCCATTGCATTCCATTCCATTCCACTGCTTTACATTCCGTTCTTTTCTTATGAGTGTATCTCACTCTGTTACCCAGGATGGAGTGCAGTGGCACAATCTCAGCTCACATTTCATTTCACCATTCCATTACATTCCATTTCACTGCACTCCACTCTGCTCCACTCCAATCCATTGCACTCCACTCCACTCCAGTCCCTTCCAATCCACTCCAATCCTTTCCATTCCATCCCATTCCATTCCACACCTTTCCACTCCACTCCCATCCACTCCAATACAATCCAATACAATCCAATCCATTCCATTCCATTCCTGTCCATTCCATTCTATTCTTTTATTTTGACAGGATCTCACACTGTCACCCAGGCCGTTGTGCAGTGGTACAATCTCAGCTCACAATTTATTTCACGTTTCTGTTCCATTCCTTTTCATTTCATTGCACTGCACTCCACTCCACTCCACTCCAATCCTTTCCACTCCACTCCATCCCACTCAACTCCACTCCATTCCACTCCACTCCATTCCAAATCACTCCATTGAATTCCAATCCACTGCATTCCCTTCCGTTCCATTCCACTCCACCCCATTCCATCCCACTCCACTCCCCTCCCCTCCATTCCATTCCATTGCATTCCATTCCACTCCATTCCATTCAATTCCACCCCAATCCATTCCACTCCTCTCCATTCCACTCCACTTCATTCCATTTCTTTCCAATCCAGTCCATTCCACTCCATTCCATTACGTTCCAATCCAGTCCACTCCACTCCATTTCATTACACTCCATTCCACTCCTCCCATTCCCTTCCAATCCACTCCATTGCATTCAGTTCCATTCCACTACACTCGAATCCACTCCATTCCTTTCCATTTCACTCCACTCCACTGCATTCCATTCAACTCCATTCCACTCCTCTCCATTCCTTTCCAAACCATTCCATTCCATTCAATTCCAATCCATTCCATTACATTCCACACCACTCCAATGCATTCAGTTTCACCCCACTCCTCTCCATTCCACTCCATTCCACTCCACTCAACTCCACTCCACTCCCCTCCACTGCATTCCATTCCAATCCACTCCACTCCATAGTATTCCACTGGAATCCACTCCACTCTATTACACTCCAGTGTACTCCATTCCATTCCATTCCACTCCATTCCATTCCACTCCATTCCGCTGCACTCCACACCATTCCACTCCACTCCACTGCCCTCCATTCCGCTCCATGGAACTCAATTCCCTTTCATTCTCCTCCATTCCAGTCCATTCCACTTCACTCCATTCCACTCCATTCCACTCCATACCACTCAATTCCACTCCACTCCTTTCCACTCCACTCCATTCCATTCCACTCCACTCCACTACCCTCCATTCCATTCCACTCCTTTCCACTTCATTCGTTTCCATTACTTTTCATTCCATTCTTCTCCACTCCACTCCCTTCCACTCCACTCTACTCCACTCCATTACATCTTACCCTATTCCATTCCACTCCATTCCACTCCACTCAACTACACTCCACTGCAATCCTCTCCATCCCATTCCGTCCCTTTCCATTCCTCCATCCTCCATTCCACTGCACTCCCCTCCTCTCCACTTCTCTCCATTCCATTCCATTCCATCCCATTCCTTTCCATTACACTCCACTCCATTCCTACCCATTCCAATCCATTCCATTCCATTCCATTCCATTCCTCTCCATGCCATTGCACTCAATTCCACTTAACTCTATTCATTCCTCTCCACTCCACTCTGCTCCACTTCACTCAACTCCTTTCCATTCCATTCCTTTCCATTCCACTGCATTCCACTCCACTCCATTCCACTTCACTCCATTCCATTCAACACAATTCCACTCCACTCCACGCTATTCCACTCCACTACATTCTGTTTCTTTTCACTCCACTCCACTCCATTCAACTCCACTCCACTCCATTCCACTCCACTCCATTCCGTTTCATTCCACTCCACTCCACTCCATTCCACTCCACTGCGCTCCATTCCACTCCAGTGTACTCCATTCCTTTCCATTTCATCCCATTCCATACCATTACATTCCACTCCACTCCACTCCACTCAATTCCAATCTATTCCTTTGCAATCCATTTCCTTCCATTCGACGCCATTCCAGTCCATTCCACTCCACTCCATTCAAATCCCTTCCACTCCATTCCACTCCATTCCACTCCATTCCGTTCCACTCCACTCCATTCCAATCCATTCCACTCCACCCCATTACCCGCCATTCCTTTCCACTCCATTGCACTCCATTCTTTTCCATTACTTTCCATTCCATTATTCTCCACTCAACTCTTTCCCACTCCACTCCACTCCACTCCATCCCATCTCATCCCATTCCGTTCCACTCCATTCCTCTCTACTCCACTCCACTCCAATCCTCTCCATCCCACTCCGTCCCATTCCATTCCTCCACACTCCATGCCACTCCACTCCCCTCCACTCTACTTCTCTCCATTCTATTCCATTCCATTCCATTCCATTCCATTCCAATACACTCCCCTCTACTGCATTCCAATCCATTCCAATCCATTCCATTCCATTCCATTCCATTCCATTCCATTCCATTAAACTCCTTACCACTCCACTCCACTCCTTTACCTTCCATCCTATTCCAATCCATTCCATTCCACTCAATTCCACTCCTTTAAACTCAATTCCTGTCCATTCCATTGCGCTCGAATCCATTCAATTCCATTCCCCTCCTCTCAACTCCTCTCCATTCCAATCCACTACATTCCACTTAACTCCATTACATTCCACTCCACTGCACTCTAGTCTATTCCAATCCACTTCATTCCATTTCACTCCATTCGACTCCACTCCACTCCATTCGACTCCAGTCCATTCTATTCCATTCTGCTCAACTCCACTCCATTCTTCTCTACTCCACCCCATTCCACTCCACATCACTCCTTTCCATTCCACTGCATTCCATTCCACTCCCTTCCATTACACACCACTAATTTCCAGTCGACTGCACTCCATTCCACTCCATTCCACTCCATTCAATTCCATTGTATACCATTCCATTCCACGCCACTCCATTAAATTCCATTCCATTCCATTGCACTCCACTGCACTCCACTGCCCTCCACTCTATTCTGCTCCATTCCAATACACTACATACCAATCCACCACAGTCCACTGCATTACATTGCACTCCATTCCATTCCATACTTTTCCACTCCATTGCTCTCCACTCCATTACACTCCATTCCATTCCACTCCATTCCACTTCACTCCACTCCACTCCATTCCATTCCACTCCAATCCACTCCACTGCATTCCAATCCATGCCATCACAGTATACTCAATTCCACTCCACTCCAATCCATTCCACTCCCCTACATTCCATTCCACTCCACTCCTTTCAAGTCCACTCCACTCCATTCCACTCCACTCAATTCCACTCCTCTCAACTCCATTCCATTGTATTCCATTCCACTCAACTCCATTCCATTTCATGCCACTGCATTCCACACAATTGCATTCCAGTGCACTCCACTCCCTTCCTCTCCACTCTACTGCATTCCACTCCATTCCATTCCAATCCAGTCCATTCCACTCCATTTCTTTCCACTCCACTAACCTCCGTTCCACTCCATTCAACTACATTCCATTCCACTCCATTCCACTCCGTTCTACTCCTCTCCACTCCTTTCCATTCCATTCCATTCCACTCCAATCCACTGCATTGTTATCTATACCATTCCATTCCATTCCATTCCACACCATTCCATTCCATTCCATTCCACTCCATTCCTCTCCCCTCCATTCCACTGCACTCCATTCCATTGCTTTCAATTCCATTCCACTCCACTCCACTCAATTCCATTCCACTCCACTGCACTACATTGTATTCCATTCCATTCCCCTCCACTCCCTTGCAGTCCACTCCATTCCAGTCCATTCCATTCCACTCCATTCCACTGCATTACACTCCCACTATCCTCCAATCCATTCTACTCCATTCCACACCAGTCCATTCCATTACTTTCCATTCCATTTTTCTCCTCTCCACTGCCCTCCTTTCCATTCCATTCTTCTCCTCTCCAATGCCCTCCTTTCCATTCCATTCTTCTCCTCTCCACTGCCCTACTTTCCATTCCACTCAATTCCACTCTATTCCATTCCACTATATTCCACTTAAATCCATTCCATTCCACTCCATTCCACTACCTTCCATTCCATTGCACTCCATTCCAATGCACTCCATACCAAGCCAACATATTCCACTCAACTTCATTGCACTCCACTCCATTCCATACCTTTCCACTCCATTCCTCTCCACTCCATTCCACTCCATTCCATTCCACTCCATTCCACGTCACACCACTCCATTCCATTCCACTCCAACCCACTCCACTGCATTCCAATCCATGCCATTACAGTATACTCAATTCCACTCCACTGCAATCCATTCCACTCCCCTACATTCCATTACATTCCACTCCTTTCAAGTCCACTCCACTCCATTCCACTCCACTCCACTCAATTCCACGCCACTCAACTCCATTCCTTTGCATTCCATTCCACTCAACTCCATTTTATTTCTTGCCACTGCGTTCCATACAATTGCATTCCAGTCTATTCCACTCCCTTCCTCTCCACTCTACTCCATTCCACTTCATTCCATTCCAATCCAGTCCATTCCACTCCATTTCTTTCCACTCCACTAAACTCCATTCCACTACATTCCATTCCACACCATTCCACTCCACTCCATTCCATTCGATTCCACTCCTCTCCACTCCTCTCCATTCCATTCCATTCAATTCCGTTCCACTCCATTCCATTACACGCCTCTCCATTCCATTCCATTCCATTCCATTCCACTCCAGTCTACTGCATTGTAATCTATTCCATTCCGTTCTACTTCATACCACTCCATTCCACTCCAATCCATTCTATTCCAATCCACTAAACTCTATTGCCTTCGATTCCATTCCATTCGAATCCACTCCCATTGTTTCCATTCCATTCCACTCCATTCCACTGCATTCCATTCCACTCCATTCCACACCACTTCCCTACATTCTGCTCCATTCCTTTCCCCTCCATTCCACCCCAATCCACACCATTACATTCCACTGCATTCCATTCCAATCCATTCCCATCCATTGCACTCCACTCCACTCCATTCCATTCCATTCCACTCCATTCCACTCCACTGCATTCCCCTCCATTCCACTCAATTCCACTCCATTCCACTCCATTCCTCTCCTCTCCATACCATTCCATTCCACTCCATTGTTCTCCAATCCACTCCACTCCTCTCCACTCAACTTCGTTCCATTCCATTCAATTCTATTCACTCCACTCCTCTCAATTCCACTCCACTCCACTCCATTCCACTCCACTGCACTCCTTTCCATTCCATTACATTGCAATCCATTCCATTCCATTCCACTCTATTCCACTACACTCTACTCAACTACACTCTTCTTCCCTTCACTCCATTCTATTCGATTCCATTACACTGCATTCCCTTCCATTCAACACCATTCCAGTCTATTCCACTCCACTTAATTCCACTTCATTCTCTTCCATTCCGTTCCATTCCAATCCACTGCATTCCACGCCGCGCCTTTCCACTCCATTCCATTACATTCCATTCCACTCCCCTCCATTCCACTGCAGTCCATTCCATTGCTTTCTCTTCCATTCCACTCCACTCCACTCCATTCCACTCCACTCCACTGCACTCCATTCCATTCCATTCCATTCCACTCCACTCCCTTCCAGTCCACTACATTCCAGTCCATTCCACTCCACTCCATTCCACTGCATTCCACTCCACTCCACTGCACTCCATTCCATTCCATTCCATTCCATTCCACTCCACTCCCTTCCAGTCCACTGCAATCCAGTCCATTCCACTCCACTCCATTCCACTGCATTCCACTCCCTTCCTCTATCCTCCGTTCCATTCTACTCCATTCCACACCCTTCCATTCCACTCAATTCCACTCCATTCCATTACTTTCCATTCCATTTTTCTCCTCTTCACTGCCATACTTTCCATTCCATTCTTCTCCTCTCCACTGCCCTGCTTTCCATTCCATTCTTCTCCTCTCCACTGCCCTGCTTTCCATTCCACTCCATTCCACTCCATTCCATTCCACTGTATTCCACGTAAATCCTTTCCATTCCACTGCATTCCATTCCGTTTCACTATCCTCCATTCCATTCTACTCCATACCACACCATTCCATACCATTACTTTCCAGTCCATTCTTCTCCCCTCCACTGCCTTCCTTTCCATTCCACTTCATTCCACTACATTCCATTCCACTCTATTCCACTTACCTCCATTCCATTTCACTCCATTCCCTTCTACTCCACTCCACGCCATTCCATGCCACTCTACTCCATTCCATTCCATTCTATGTCACTCCATTCCTCTCCACTCCATTCCACTGCATTCCACTCCACTCCACTGCACTCCATTCCATTCCATTCCATACCACTCCACTCCCTTCAAGTCCACTACGTTCCAGTCCATTCCACTCCACTCCATTCCACTGCATTCCACTCCCTTCCACTATCCTCCGTTCCATTCTACTCCATTCCACACCCTTCCATTCCACTCAATTCCACTCCATTCCATTACTTTCCATTCCATGTTTCTCCTGTTCACTGCCATACTTTCCATTCCATTCTTCTCCTCTCCACTGCCCTGCTTTCCATTCCATTCTTCTCCTCTCCACTGCCTGCTTTCCATTCCACTCCATTCCACTCCATTCCATTCCACTGTATTCTACGTAAATCCTTTCCATTCCACTCCATTCCATTCCGTTTCACTATCCTCCATTCCATTCCACTCCATACCACATCATTCCATTCCATTACTTTCCAGTCCATTCTTCTCCCCTCCACTGCCTTCCTTTCCATTCCACTTCATTCCACTACATTCCATTCCACTCTATTCCACTTACCTCCATTCCATTTCACTCCATTCCCTTCTACTCCACTCCACGCCATTCCATGCCACTCTACTCCATTCCATTCCATTCTATGTCACTCCATTACACTCCACTCCATTCCACTCCATTCCACTCCATTCCACTCCATTCCAGTCCACTCCACTCCACACCATTCCATTCCATTCCACTGCATTCCATTCCATTCCCTTCCATTCCAATCCATTCTCCTCCACTATATTCCATTCCACTCCATTCTACTCCACTATATTCAATTCCACCCCACTCCACTCCGTACTATTCCATTCCTTTCCATTCCACTGCACTCCATTCCATTCCAATACATTCCATTTCTTTCCATTCCAATCCATTACATTCCACTCCATTCCACTTAACTCCATTCCATTCTACTCCATTCCTCTGTGATCCACTTTACTCCACTCCCTTGCATTCCACTCCACTCCACTCCATTGCACTCCACTCCACTCCATTCCACTCCATTGCAGTCCATTTAATTCCATTCCGTTCTATCCCATTCCATTCCACTCCACTCCATTCCACTCCACTCCACTGCACTCCATTCCATTCCACTGCATTCCACTCAACTGCATTCCGCTCCACTCCACTCCACTCCATTCCATTACATTCCATTAAACATCATTCCACTCCTCTCCACAACATTCCACTGCACTCCACTCGATTCCATTCCATTTCATTCCAATCCACTCCATAACACTCCAATGCACTCAACTCCATTACACTCCACTCCATTCACTCCACTCCTCTCTATTCCACTCCATTCCATTCCATTCCAGTCCAATCCACTCCGTTCCTTTCCATTTCACTCCAATCCACTCTATTCACTCAAGTCCATTCCTCGACACTCTGCTCCATTCCCTTCCATTCCATTCTACTCCACTCCAATCTAGTCCATTCAACTTCAATCCAGTCCACTCCACTCCATTCCATTCCATTCCATTTTATTCCATGGCAATCCATTCCGTTACACTCTACTCCATTCCAATCCACTCCATTCCACTCCTCTCGAATCCATTAAATTCCACTCCATTCCATTTCATTCCACTCCACTCCATTCCATTCCACTCTACTCCACTCCATTCCATTCCATTCCAAACAACTCCACTCCCCTCGATTCCATGCCACTCCAGTCCATTCCACTCCATTCCATCCCACTGCTTTCTCCTGCACTACATCCCATTCAGTTGCTCTCCACTCGACTCCTTTCCATTCGATTGAACTCCTTTCCGTTCCATTCCATTCCACTCCATTCTATTTCACTCCACTCCACTCCATTCGATTCCATTCCACTGCACTCCACGACATTCCATTCCATTGCCCTCCATCCACTTCTCACCATTCCATTCGACTCTATTCCATTCCAGTACATTCCACTCCATTCCATTCCACTCCTCTCCATTTGATCCCATTCCACTCCACTCTACTCCTCTCCTGTCCATTCCATTTCACTCAATTCCATTCTACTCCATTCCACTCCACTCCACTCCATTCCACTCCACTCCATTCCTCAGCACTCCATTCCACTCCACTTCCATCCATTCTATTCCATTGCATTCCACTCCACTCCACACCATTCTAATCCATTCTACTCCATTGCACTCCATTCCAGTCCACTCCACTCCACTCCATTTCAATCCAGTCCACTACATTACACTCCTCTCCAATCCTTTCCATTCCATTCCATTCAACTCCTTTCTGCTCCACTCCCCTCCATTCCAATCCACTCCACTCCATTCCATGCCATTCCATTCCATTTCTATCCATTCAACTCCACTCCATTCCATTCTATTCCATTCCACTGAACTCCACTCCATCCAATCCACTCAACTGAATTCCACTCCTTTTCATTCAATGCCATTCCAAACCTCTCATTCCATTCCATTTCACTCCACTCTATTCCACTCCACTCCACTCCATTCCATTCCTCTCCATTCCATTCCACTCCACTTCACTCCATTGCAATCCACTCCACTACACACAACTCCATTCCTTTTCACTCCACTGCATTCCATTCCATTTTACTCCACTCCATTCCACTCCATTCCACTCCACTCCTTTCCATTCCATTCCGTTCCACTCCACACCACTCGATTCTAATCCATTCTACTCCATTGCACTCCATCTCCAGTCCACTCCGCTCCACTCCATTTCAATCCAGTCCACTACATTACACTCCTCTCCAATCCTTTTCATTCCATTCCATTCCATTCCATTCATCTCCTTTCTCCTCCACTCCTCTCCATTTCAGTACACTCCACTCCATTCCATGCTATTCCATTCCATTCCTATCCATTCAACTCCACTTCATTCCATTCTATTCCATTCCACTGCACTCCACTCCATCCTGTCCACTCCACTTAATTCCACTGCTTTTCATTCAAAGCCATTCCAAACCACTCCATTCCATTCCATTTCACTCCACTCCACTGCATTCCACTCCACTCCACTCCATTCCATTCCATTCCACTCCACTTCACTCCATTGCAATCCACTCCACTGAACTCAACTCCATTCCTTTCCATTCCACTGCGTTCCATTCCATTACACTCCACTCCATTACATTACACTCCAGTCCATTCCTTTCCATTCCATTAAACTAAACTCCACTCCACTCCACTCCATTGCACTCAAATCCATTCCATTATATTCCACTCGACTCCATTCCCTGCCATTTCACTCCAATCCACTCCACTCCACTCCATTGCACTCCATTCCACTCCACTGCATTCCGTTCCATTCCATTCCACTCCATTCCATTGCATTCCTTTCCACTCAACTGCATTCCATTCCAGTACACTCCAGTCCATTGCACTCCACTCCATTTCACTCTACTCAACCCCACCCCATTCCATTCCACTCAACTCAATTCCATTCCATTCCTTTCCATTACACTCCATTCACCTCCTTTACATTCCACTCCATTTCACTCCATTGGACTACACTTCACTCCACTCCACTCCATTCCATTCCAGTGCATTCCACTCCATTCCATTCCACTCCAATCCACTCCATTCCATTCCATTCAACTCCTCTTCATTACATTCCAATCCACTGCTCTCCATTCCAGTCCACTCTACTCCATCACTTTCCATTCGATCCCATTCCACTCCATTCCACTCCACAACATTCCACTCGATTCCACTCCTTTCAACTCCATTCCATTCCATTCAACTCCTCTTCATTACATTCCAATCCACTGCTCTCCATTCCAGTCCACTCTACTCCATCGCTTTCCATTCGATCCCATTCCACTCCATTCCACTCCACAACATTCCACTCGATTCCACTCATTTCCACTCCATTCCATTCCATTCCACTCCACTCTACTCCACTCCACTCCGTTCCATTCCACTCAATTCCCTTCCATTCCATTCCATCCCACCCCACTCCATTCCACTCCACTCCATTCCATTCCATTCCACTCCATTCCACTCCATTCCTCAGCAATCCATTCCACTCCACTCCACTCCAATCCATTCCATTCCATTCCATTCCACTCCACTCCATCGTAATCCATTTCATTCCATTCCACACCGTTCCAGTCCACTCCAATCCACTCCACTCCATTCCATTTCATTCCACTGCACTCCACTCCATTCCATTATAATCCCTGCCACGCCACTCCATTCCATTCCACTCCACTCGTCTCCATTCCACTCTACTCCATGTCACTCCACTCAAATCCATTCCATTCCACTATACTCTATTCCATTCCATTCCTTTCTACTCCGTTCCATTCCGCTCTCCATTCCACTACATTCCACTACATTCCACTGCATTCCAGTCCACTCTTCTCGAATCCCCTCCATTGCATTTCCTTCCACTCTTCTCCACTCCATTCCATTCCAATCCATTCTACTCCACTCCATTCCTTTCTACTCAACTCCACTCCATTGCAATCCACTGCACTCCACTCCATTCCATCCCATTCCATTCCATTCCATTCCATTCCATTCCATTCCACTCCTTTCCACTCTACTCCATTCCATTCCAGTCCATTCCACTCCATTCCATTACAATTCATTCCGCCACATTACACTCCAATCCTCTCCTTTCCGTTTCATTCCTTTCCATTCCATTCAACTCCTTTCCGCTCCACTCCACTCCATTCCAGTTCACTCCACTCCATTCAATGCCATTCCATTCCATTCCTATCCATTGCACTCCACTCTGTTACATTCTATTCCGTTCCACTAAACTCCACTCCATCCAATCCACTCCACTGCATTCCACTTCATTCCATTCATTGCCATTCTACACCACTCTATTCCATTACATTCCATTCCACTCCACTCCACTCCATTCCACTCCACTTCACTCCTTTCCTTTCCATTCCATTCCAATCAACTCCATTCCTGTCCAATCCACTCCATTGTACTCCACTACACTACACTCAACTCCTTTCCTTTCCTCTCCACTGCGTTCCATTCCACTACACTACACTCCATTCCATTCCACTCCAGTCCACTCCATTCCATTCCATTAAACTGCACTCCACTCCACTCCATTCCACTCAATTCCATTCCACTCTATTCCTCTCGACTCCATTCCATTGCATTCCATTCCATTTCACTCCATTCCATTGCATTCCATTCCTCTCCACTCCACTCCATTCCATTTCAGTACACTCCACTCCATTGCACGGCACTCCATTCCACTCTACTCCACCCCACCTCATTCCATTCCACATAACTGAATTCCATTCATTTCCACTCCATTTCACTCCATTCAAGTGCACTTCACTTCCACTCCACTCCATTCCATTCTATTGCACTGCACTCCACTCTGCTCCATACCATTGCACTGCATTTCACTCCACTCCATTCCATTGCATTCCATTCCATTCTATTCCATTCCACTCCATTCCATTCAATTACACTCCTCTCCACTCCATGCCATCCCATTCCATTCAACTCCTTTCCACTCCACTCTAGTCCACTCCACCCCACTCCATTCCACTCCACTACACTCCATTCCATTCCTCTCCACAACATTGCATTCCATTCCACTGTACTGCACTCCACTCCTCTCCACTCCTTTCCATTCCATTTAATTCCTTTAAACTCCACTGCATTTGAATCCATTCCATTGAATTCCATTCCATTCCATTCCAATCCATTCCATACCTCTCCACTACATTCCAGTCCATTCCTCTCCATTCCACTGTACTCCACTCCACTTGATTCCACTAATATCCACTTTAATCCGCTACATTCCATTCTTTCCATTCCATTCCTTTCAATTCCATTCCACTACACTCCATTCCATTCCATTCCACTCCATTCCACTTCACTTCATTCCATTCCATTCCACTCCACTCTCTTCCACTCCACTCTCTTCCATGTCATTCATTTCTACTCTATTCTCTTCCGTTTCACTCCAATTCACTGCACTCCTTTCCATTCCATTCCATTCCATTCCAGTGCTTTCCACTCCACCCCTCTTCATTCCCTTCCTCTCCACTCCACTGAAGTCCACTACATTACAGTCTACTCTACTCCAACGCTTTCCATTCCATCCCATTCCACTCTATTCCACTTCACTCCATTCCACTAGATTCCACTCCATTCCAATCCACTCCATTACATTCCACTCCATTCCGCTGCCCACCTCTCCATTCCACTCCAGTCCACTACATTCCATTGCATTCCACTCCCTTCCATTGCAATCCAATCCACTCCTCTCAACTCCATTCACTTCCTGTCCATTCCAATCCAATACACTCCGTTCCACTCCAATCCATTCCACTCTATTCCACTCCATTCCATTCCATTCCACTACATTCCATTTCACTCCATTCCACTACATTCTAGCCCATTCCACTCCATCACACTCCAATCCATTCCACTACATTCTAGCCCATTGCACTCCATCACACTCCACTCCATTCCATTTCACTCAACTCCATTCCATTCCATTTCATTTCATTCCACTCTACTCCACTCCATTCAAATCCATTCCAATCAATTCAAATCTATTCCACTCCACTCCTCTCCTTTCCTTTCCATTCCATTCCATTCCATTCTATTCCACACCATTCCATTGCATTCCACTCCACTCAACTCCATTCCACTTCACTCCATTGCACTCCACTCCATTCCATTTCATTCCCTTCAAATCCATTCAACTCCACTCCACTCCATTCCACTGCACTCCACTGCATTCTACTCCAGTCCACTCCATTCCATTCCATTCCACTCCGTTTCTTTCCAAATCCCCTCCGTTCCAGTCCACTCCACTCAATTCCACTCCAATCCACTCGACTCCTCTCAACTTCATTCCATTCCTTTCCACTCCACTCCACTCCATTTCATTCCACTCCACTCAATTCAAATCCATTCCATTCCACTGCACTCCATTCCACTCCCCTCCACTCCATTGCCCTCCATTAGATTTCAATCCATTCCTCTCCACTGCATCCCATTCCATTCCACTCCACTCCAGTCCATTCTATTCCACTCTATTTGATTCCACTCCTTCCCACTCCACACCATTCTATTCCACTACCTTCCACTCCACTCCATTCCATTCAATTCCATAGCATTCCATTCCCTTCCACTGAATTCCATTCCATTTCACTCTAGTCCATTCTAGTTTAATCCATTCCTTTCCTTTCCATTCCACTCAATTCCACTTCACTCCATTCCTCTCCATTCAACTCCATTCCACTCCATTACATTCCAATCCACTCTACTCGTCTCCACTGTATTCCCTGCCATTTCACTGCACTCCACGCCACTCCATACCATTCCAATCTATTCCAATCTATTCCAATTCATTCCACTTCACTCCACTTCATTCCATTACATTCAAATCCATTCCACTCCTTTCCACTACACTCCACTCCATTCCAATCCTATCCACTCCATTCCATGCCAATGCCTGTACTCCATTCCATTCCATTCCATTCCATTCCACTCCAATCCATTCCACTCTATTCCATTCAATTACACTCTACTCAACTCCACTACTTTCCATTCCACTCCAGTCCTCTCTATTCCTTTCCACTCGGATCCAATACACTCCACTCCACTGCATTCCATTACACTCCATTCCATTCCTCTCCACTCCTCTACACTCCAGGCTTTTCCACTCCACTCCATTCCATTTCTTTCCACTACAGTCAACTCCACCCTACTCCACTCCATTGCATTCTTCTCCACTGAATTCAACCCCACTCCATTCTAATACATTCCATTTCAATCCACTGCATTCCATTCCATTTCAATCTACTGCATTCCATTCCATTTCATTCAACTCCACTACATTCCACTGCACTCCACTGCATTCATACCCACTCCACTCCATTCCGTTCCATTTTATTCCATTCAATTCCACTCCATTCCGTTCAATTCCCCTCTACTCCATTCCACTCCACTCCATTCCTTTCGACTCCACTCCACTCCATTATACTCCTCTCCAATCCCCTCCACTCAACTCCACTCCATTGCATTGCACTCTTCTCCAATCCATTCCTTTCAATTCTACTCCATTCCAATCCACTCCAATCCATGTCCTTGCACTCCACTCCATTCCACTACTCTCCGCTCCACTGCTCTACACTGCATTCCTTTCCACTCCACTGCATTCCTTTCCACTCCACTGCATTCCTTTCCACTCTACTCCATTCCATTCCATTCCATTCCACTGCACTCAGTTGCACTCCATTCTATTCCAATCCATTCCATACCATTCCATTCCACTTCACTCCACTATACTCCTCTCATCTCCTCTCCACTCCACTCCATACCACTCCATTCCATTCCATTCTATTTTATCCCATTCCACTCTTTTCCTTTCCAATCTACTCCATTCCAGTCCACTCCACCGAATTCTATGCCTTTCCATTCCATTCCATTCCATTCCATTCCAATCTATTCCATTTCTTTCCACTCCATTCCAGTCAATTCACTCCACTCCACTCCATTCCAACAAATTCCATTCCACTCAATTCCACTCCATTACATTCCATTCCATTTCATTACACTCCACTGCATTTCACTCCCCTCCACTCCGTTCCACTCCATTCCACTCGAATCCATTCCATTCAATTCCGTTCCTCTCAATTCCCTTCCACTCCAGTCTACTGAAATCCACTGCATTCCAATACACTAAACTCCATTCCATTCCATTTCATTCAAATCCATTCCACTCCACTCCACTTCATTCCACTCCACTCCATTCCATTCAATTATATTCCATTCCCTTCCAAAACATTGCTTTCCACTCCATTCCATTGCAGTCCACTCCCCTCCAATCCACTCCCCTCCACTCCGTTGCATTAGAATCTACTCCTTTCGATTCCATTCCATTCCACTACATTCCACTCCATTCCAGTACACTCCACTCCACTCCAACCCATTCTTTTCCTTTCTACTGCACTCCACTCCATTCCATTCCAATCCATTCCACTCCACTCAATTCCACTCCACACCACTACATTTCACTGCATTTCATTCTACTCCACTCCACTCCATGCCACTCCATTCCACTCCACTCCACTCCATTCTTCTACAAACCATTCCCTTCCATTCCAGTCCACTCCAATTTTTTCCACTCCACACCATTCCACCCCAGTCCACTCCATTCCATTCCATTCCATTCCACTCCGTTCCATTCCATTCCATTCTACTACATTCCAATCCAGTACATTCCACTCAATTCTATTCCATATCATTCCACTCCACCTCATTCCAATTCACTCCATTCCACTTCACTGCATTCCACTCCACTCCACTCCATTCCATTCCATTCCACTCCATTCCATTCCATTCAATTCCATTCCATTCCAATCCACTCTACTTCATTTCATTCCACTCCCTTGCCCTCCATCCCACTCCATTCCATTCCACTCCATATAACTACTCTCCATTCCATTACATTACACTCCCGTCGTTTCCACGCCATTCCATTCCACTCCGTGAAACTACTCTCCATTCCATTACATTACACTCCAGTCCTTTCCACGCCATTCCATTCCATTCTACTCCATTCCTCTTCTCTCCATTGCCCTCCACTGCACTCCATTCCATTCCCTTCGACTCCGTTCCACTACACTCTACTCCATTCCACTCCACTACTTTCCATTCCATTCCATTCCACTGCACTCCACTGCATTCCATTCCACTCCATTCCACTCCACTCTACTCTACTCCATTCCACTCCACTAATATCCACTTCCATCCATTCCATTCCATTACACTCCACTCCAATCCACTCCACTCCACTCCTTTTCATTCAATTCCCTTCAAATCCATTCCACTCCACTCCACTCCATTCCAATCCACTACACTCGATTCCAATCCATTTCACTCCACTCCACTCCATTCCACTCCACTCCACTCGATTCCACTCCATTCCACTCCATTCCAATCCACCCCGTTCCTATCCACTCCACTCCATTCCACTACAATACACTCCACTCCTTTCAAATCCGTTCCATTCCTTTCCATTCCTCTCCATTCCATTCCATTCCACACCACTCAATTCCATTTCATTCCATTCCACTGCACTCCACTCCACTCCCCTCCATTCCATTCCCTTCCATTCCTTTCCACTCCATTCCTCTCCACTCCTCTCCACTCCAGTCCACTTCACTCCACTCCATACCATTCTACTCCATTCCGTTCCACTCCACTCCATTCCATTCCACTCCATACCATTCCTTTCCATTATATTCCATTCCATTACATTCCACTCTACTCCACTCCACTCCACTCCACTTCATTCCATTTCAATCTACAACATTCCATTCCACTCTACAACATTCCATTCCATTCCACTCCACTCCATTCTACTCCACTCCATTCCTCTCCGTTCAACTCCATTCCACTCCATTCCAGTCCACTCCACTCAACTCCACTGCATTTCATTCCTTTTCACTGTACTCCACTCCAGTCCATTGCATTTCAGTCCATTCCACTTCACTCCATTCCACTCCTATCCACTTCATTCCAGTCCTCTCCACTGTATTCCACTCAATTCCATTCGTCTCCTTTCCATTCGAATCCATTTCACTCCACTCCATTCAAATCCATGCCATTTCATTTGACTCCACTCCACTCCGTTCCATTCCATTCCACTCCAGTCCTTTCCACTCCACTCCACTCCACCCCACTGCATTCCATTCCAATCTACTGCAATCCATTTCATTCCTTTCCACTCCAATCCACTCCATTCCACTACATTCCACTCAATTCCACTCCATTCCAGTCCACTCCACTAAACTCCACTCCACTCCGTTCCTTTCCATTCCACGGAAATCCACTCCATTCCACTCCAATGATTTCCATTCCATTCCACTCCTTTCCTTTCCATTTCCCTACATTCCAGTCCATTCCAGTCCATTCCATTCCATTCCACGCCACTGCAGTCCCCTCCCTTCCACTCCTTTCCACTCCATTCTATTTCACTCCATTCCACTCTAATCCATTCCATTTAACTACACTCTGGTCCACTCCACTCCAATCCATTCCTCTCGACGTCATTCCATTCCTCTCCATTCCACTCCACTCCAATCCATTCCACTCCACTCCAACCTACTCCACTCCACTAATATCCATTCCATTCCACTCCCCTCCATTCCATTCCACTCAACTCCATTCCATTCAATTACACTGCACACCACTCCACACCACGCCATTCCACTAAATTAAATTCCACTTCATTCCACTCTACTCCATTCCATTCCATTCCTCTCCACTCAACTACATTCCATTCCACTCCAATCCATTCCACTCCAATCAACTCCATTGCACTCCAATCCACTCCTTTCCATTCCATTCCATTCCACTCAATTCCATCCATTTCACTCCATTCAAATCATCGTAACTCCATTGCAATCCTCACATGACTCCCCTCCACTACTTTCCATTCCACTCCACTCCATTCCATTCCACTCCGCTCCATTCTATTCTATTAAATTCCACTGGTCTCCCCTGCACTCCACTCCACTCCGTTCCACTGCATTGCATTCCTCTGCATTTCACTGTACTCCATTCCTATTCATTCCACTCCACTCCACTCCATTCCACTCTGTTCCTTTCCACTCCACTCCACTCCAATTCATTCCATTTCATTCCATGCCATTCAATTGCACTCCACTCCATTCCACTCCATTCCACTCCATTCTTTCCACTCAACTCGTCTCACTCCATTCCATTGCATTCCACTGCACTCCACTCCATTCTATTCCAATCCATTCCTTTCCACTCCATTCCATTCCACTCCATTCCACTCCACTCTACTCCATTCCATTTAATTCTACTTCAATCCATTCCACTACATCGCACTCAATTCCACTACATTCCACTCCAGTGCATTCTATTCCATTCCTTTCCAATCCACTCCACACAATTCCAATGTATACCACTACTTGCCACTCCACTCCACTCAATTCCATTCCATTGCATTCTTTTCCATTCCACTCCCTTCCATTCCATTCCATTCCACTCCTCTCTATTTCATTCCATTATCCTCCACACAACTCCCCTCCAATCCTTCCTACTCCATTCCACTCTACTCCATTCCAATCCACTCAGCTCTACTCCACTCATGCCATTCCATTCCATTCCACTCCATTCCATTCCTCTCCTTTCCAATCCACTCCACTCCATTCCATTCCACTCCATTCCATTCTGTTCCATTCCATTTCATTCCACTCCACTCCACTTCACTCCACTCCATTCCTTTCCACTCCATTCTATTCTGTTCCACTCTACTCCATTCCACTCCACTCCATTCAAATCTCCTCCTTTCATTTCCATTCCATTCAACTCCATACCACTCTACTCCACTCCATTTAACTCCACTTCACTCTATTCACTTCCATTCCAATCCACTCCACTACATTCCACTACAGTACACTGCTTTTGACTCCAATACACTCCATTCCATTGTATTCCATTCCATTTCACTCCATTCATTTCCACTCCACTCCATTCCAGTGCACTTCACTCCATTCCAATCCACTCAATTCCTGTCCACTCCACTCCATTCCATTCCATTCCACTCCATTCCTTTACACTCCACACGATTCCACTCCATTCCAATCGACTACATTACACTCCACTCCGTTGCATTCCATTCCAATCCACTCCCCTCAACTCCAATGCATTGCACTCCAATCCACTCCACTCCATTCCTTTCCACAGCTTTCCACTAAAATCCTCTCTATTCCACTCCACTCCATTCCATTCCTTTCCATTACACTCCACTCCAGTCAATTCAAATCCATTCCACTCCATTCCACTCTACTGCAATCCATTTGTTTCTATTCCATTACATTCCACTCCTTTCCACTCCACTCCATTCCACTCCATTCCAGTGCACTCCACTCCACTCCACTCCATTCCATTCCATTCCACTGCACTCCACTACATTTCATTCCAGTTCACTCCACTTTATTCCACTCCACTCCACTTCACTCCATTCCCCTCCACTCCTTTCCATTCCACTCTACTCAATTCCATTTCGTTCCATTCTACTCCATTCCACTAAACTCCATTCCACTCCATTCCACTGCATTCCTGTTCACTCCATTCCACTCCATTCAATTCCACACTCTTCCACTGTACTCCACTGCATAGCTTTCGAATCAATTCCACTCCACTCCATTCCATTCCACTCCATTCCACTCCTTTACAATCCATTCCACTCCATTCAATTCGATTCATTTCCACTCCATTCCACTCCATTCCACTTAACTCCCTTCCATTCCATACCATTTATTTCCAATCCAAACCATTCCATTTCATTCCACTCCATTCCTTTCCTTTCCACTCCATTACCAACCAATAAACTCCACTCTACTCTGTTCCATTCCGTTCCCCTCCAGTCCCTTCCATTCCACTCCATTCCATCACACTGCACTCCATTCCACTACATTCCCCTCCATTCCACTCCATTCTATTCCACTCCAATCCATTCCACTCCATTCCATTCCATTACACTGCACTATACTCCACTCTATTATATTCCATTACATTCCACTGTACTCCATTCCATTCCTTTCCACTCCACTCCACTCCATTCCATTCCATTCCACCAAATTCCATTACTCTATTTCACTCTTCTCCACTCCATTCCACTAAAATTCATTCCATTCCATTCCCATTCATTCCACTCCTCTCCACTCAACTACACTCTATTCCATTCCACTCCAATGCACTCCACTCCACTCCATTCCACTCCTCTCTATTCCACTGCAATCCGTTCCATTAAATTCCGTTTCATTCCCCTCCACTCAAATCCCTTCCACTCCAAGCCACTCCATTCCACTTCACTCCACTCCAATCCATTCCATTCCATTCCACTCCATTCCTTTCCATTCTACTGAATTCCTTTCCATTCCACTTTATTCCTTTCCATTTCACTGTACTCCAGTGCACTCAAATCGATTCCACTCCACTCCATTCCATTCAAATCTATTGCACTCCACTCCGATACATTCCACTCCACTCCACTCCATTGCACTCCACTCGACTCCGTTTCATTATATTCCATACCATTCCACTCCATTCCATTCTACTGCACTCCATTCCAGTCTTCCCCACTCCATTTCAATCCACTCCACTCCACTCCAATCTACTCCATTCCATTCCAGGCTACTGCATTCCATTCCACTCCACTCGATTCATTTCCTCTCCACTCCTTGGCATTCCATTCCATTCCACTGCACTCCACTCCACTCCATACCATTCCACTCCATTCCATTCCACTCCACTCCTCTCCACTCCATTCCATTGCCCTCCATTCCACTCCACTCCATTCCTTTCCATTGCTTTCCACTCAAATCCAATCTATTCCATTCCACTCCATTCAATTCCATTCCAGTCCACTCCACTCCATTCCAATCCACTCCATTCCGCTCCACTTTGTTGCATTCCATTCCATTCCATTCCTCTCCAATCCACTCCATTCCACTCCATTCCTCTTTTTTCCACTCCACTGCACTCCATTTGATTCCATTCCATTCCTCTCCTCTCCAATCCCCTCTATTCCATTCCATTCCTCTTCTTTCCACTCCAGTGCACTCCATTTGATTCCATTCCATTCCATTCCACTCCAATCCACTCCATTCCACTCCATTCCTCTTCTTTCCAATCCACTGCACTCCATTTGATTCCATTCCATTCCATTCCACTCCATTCCACTCCACTCCATTCCTCTCCTTTCCAGTGCTCTCCACTCGACTCCACTCCATTTCATTCAACAGCACTCCACTCCGTTCCTTTCCAGTCCACACCATTCCACTCCACTCCATTCCTCTCCTTTCCAGTGCTCTCCACTCTACTCCACTCCATTCCTTTCAACAGCACTCCACTCCATTCCATTCCATTCCAGTCCACACCACTTCATTTCACTTCTCTCCACTTCACTCCACTCCCCTCTAGTCAATTCCATTCCACTCTACTCAATTCCATTCCATTCCATTCCACTCCATTCTACTAAACTCCATTCCACTCCATCCCACTCCATTCCACTACACTCCATTTCATTCCATTCCATTCCATTCCATTCCATTCCATTCCATTCCACTCCATTCCATTCCATTCCACTCCATTCCTTTACATTACACTCTAATCCTGTCCACTACACTGCATTCCGCTCCACTCCATTCCTTTCCGTTCCATTTAACTCCATTCCACTACATTGCACTTCATTCCACTCCACTCAACTACATTCCATTCCATTCCGTTCCACTACACGCCATTCCACTCCACTATATTCTATTTCATTCTATGCGATTCCATGCCATTCCATTCCACTCCACTACATTCCAGTCCACCCCGCTCCAATCCAATCCACTCCATTCTTGTCCGATACACTCCATTCCGCTCCACTCCACTCCATTCCATTCTATTCTGTTCCTTTCCTTTCAATTCCATTTCACTGCAGTCTACTACAATCCTCTCCACTCCTCTCCGTTCCATTCCACTCCATCGCATTCTGCCCCATTCTATTCCATTCCATTCAACTCCATTCCAAGACACTCCACTACATTCCACTCCACTACATTCCATTCCATTCCATTGCAATCCTCTCCACTCCACTCCACTGCACTCCATTCCCTTCTACTCCATTCCATTCTTTTCCACTCCACTACATTCCACTCCATTGCATTTCAATGTATTCCACTCCATGCCACTCCATTCTACTACATTCCTCTACATTCCACTCCATGCCACCCCATTTGAGTCCATTCTGTTCCACTCCAAACCATTACATTCAAATGCACTCCACTCCATTCCATTCCAATCCAATTCACTCCATTCCATTCCATTACACTCCACTCAACTCCACTGCACTCTCTTCCATTTAATTCCACTGCATTCCAATCCACTTCATTCCGCTCCACCTCACTCCATTCCACTCCACTCCAGTGCAATCCATTCCATTCCACTCGGTTACCCTCCTTTCCACTCCACTCCATTCCACTCCACTCCACTCCATTACATTTCATTCCATTGCAATCCACTCCACTCCACTCCATTCCTCTCTACTCCACTCCATTCCATTCCATTCCATATCATTCCATTTCATTCTTCTCCATTCCATTCCAATCCCTTCCAGTCAATTCCATTCCAATCCACTCGACTGCATACCATTCCATTCCATTCCATTCCTCTCCATTCCATTCCTTTCCTCTCCATTCCACTCCATTCCACTCCCTTCCACTCCATTACCCTCCATTCCACTCCATTCGACTCCACACCTTTCCATTCCATTACACTCCACTCCACTCCACAACACTCCATTTCACTCCATTCCATTCCACTCCATTCCACTCCACTCCATTCCATCCCTTTTTACTCCACTCCACTCAATTCTATTCCACTCCATTCCATTCTATTCCACTCAACTCCCTTCCACTCCAATCCACTCCATTCCACTACATTTCATTAAATTCCACTCAATTCCATCCACTCTCCTCCATTCCAGTGCACTCAATGACATTCCACTCCCCACTCGTCACCACACCACTACATTCAATTGCACTCCACTCCATTCCATTCCTCTCCACTCCACGCCATTCCACTCCATTCCATTCCACTCCACTCCACTCCATTTGATTCCATTCAATTCCATTCCACTCCCTTGCTCTCCACTCCATTCCACTCCATTCCATTGCATTCCACTCCATTTCAGTCCACTCAACTCCCTTTCACTCCATTCCAGTACATTCCACTGAACTTCACTCCATTCTATTCCAGTCCATTCCACTCCACTCCACTCCACTGCACTACATTCTATTTAGTTATACTCCATTCCATTCCATTCCATACTACTGCTTTCCATTACATTCCACTCTACTCCATTTCATTTCATTCCACTCTACCCATTCCATTTCACTCCACTCCACTGCTTTCCATTAAATACCATTCCATTCCACTGCACTCCATTCCAGTCCACTCCACTCCATTCCACTCCACTCCACTCTACTCCACTCCACCCAATGGCATTCAATTCCACTACACTCCATTCCATTTCGTTCCATTCTACTGCACTCCACTCCACTCCACACCACTCCATTCCACTCCATTCTGTTCCACTCCATTCGATTCCACTCCACTCCTCTATATTCTAATCCAATCCAATCCAATCCACTCCAATCAACTCCATTCCACTCAAGTCCACTCCATTCCATTCCACTCAGTTCCATCCACTCCACTACATTCTTGCCCAGTCATCTCCGTTCCACTCCTGAATCGATTCCACTCCACTTCATTCCATTCCAATCCACTCCATTCCATTCCACTTCACTCCATTCCATTCCATTATATTTCACTTCACGCCTCTGCACTCCACTCCCCTCTTTTCCACTCTATTCTATTCCTCTGCTTTCCACTCCACTACATGACATTCCATTCCACTCCACTCCATTTCATTCCGTTCCATTATATTCCACAGCATTGCTCTCCACTCCTTTAGAGTCCATTCGACTCCATTCCACTCCATTCCAGCCACTCAACTCCCCCTCATTCCATTGCATTCCGTTACTCTGCACTCCATTCCATTCTATTCCAATCCGTTCCACTCCATTGCATTCCATTCTACTCCACTCCACTCGACCCTTTCCATTCCATTCCACTCCCCTGGACTACACTCTACTGCATTGCACTCCACTCAATTACACTCCACTTCATTACATTCCATTGCATTCCATTCCACTCCTCTCCAATGCAATCCAGTCCACTCCATTCCATTCCACTCCACTCCATTCCATTCCATTCCACTGCATTATGTTACATTCCACTCTACTCCTTTCCACTCCACTCCATTCCACTCAATTCCAATAAATTCCATTCCATTCAACTCTATTCCAATCTACTCCACTCCATTCCATTCCACTCTACTCCATTCCATTACTTTCCATTTCAATCCAAACATTCCAGTGCACCCCACTCCATTCCACCTCACTCAACTCCATTACTTTGCATTCCATTCCATTCCACTCCATTCCCTCCACTCTACTCAATTCCAGTCCACTCCACTGCACTCCACTCCACTCCACTGCACTCCACTCCATTCTAATCCATTCCATTCCACTCCTTTCCACTCCACTCCACTCTATTCCACTCTACTCCACTCCATTCCATGCCATTCCATTCCATTCCAATCCATTCCATTTCATTCCACTCCATTCGATTCCATTCCACTCCATTCCAGTCCATTCCACTCCGCTCCACCCCATACCACTCCATTTCATGCCATTCCATTCCACTCCACTCCTTTCCACTCCATTCCACTCCCCTTCATTCCGTTTAATACCACTCCATTCCATTCCACTCCGTTCCACTCTACCCCAATCCATTCCACTCCACTTCATTCCATTGCATTCCACTCCACTCCAATCCACTCTTTCAAATTCAATCCATTCCGCTCCACACCACTCCACTCCATTCCATTACCCTCCATTCCATTCTTCTGCATTTCACTGCACTCCACTCCATTCCACTACATCCCATTTGATTCCATTCCAATTCATTCCACTCCAGTCGACTCCACTCCACTCCTTTCCATTCCACTCCATTCCGGTCCTCTCCATTACACTCCAATGCACTACATTCCACTCCATACCATTGCATTCCATTCCATTTTATTGCAATCCACTCCACTTCACTCCACTCCATTCCATTTCTTTCCATTCCATTCAACTGCATTCCTTTCCTTTCCACTCTACTCCATTCAAGTTCACTCTATTCCACTCCAACTCTTTCCATTCCATTCCATTCCTCTCTATTCCAGTACAATCCAGTCCATTCCACTACACTCCACTCAATTCCATTCCATTCCATTTCAATCTATTTCATGTCACTTCACTCCACTCCACTCCATTCCATTCCATTCCATTCCATTCCATGCAGTTACACTCCATTCCTTCCACTCCACTCCATTCCATCCCAATCCACACCACTCCATTCCATTGCATTCCACTGCATTCCGTTTCATTCCATTCAACTCTATTCCAGTCAACTCCACTCCGTTGGACTCCATTCCACTTCACTCCATTCCACTCCATTCCAGTACACTCCACTCCACTCCACTCCATTCCATTCCATTCCACTGCACTCCACTACATTAAATTTCAACCCATTCCACTCCAATCCATCCCATTCCACTTCACTCCATTCCAATCCATTCCACTCCACTCCATTCCATTCCACTCCACATTCCTCCACTTCACTCTACTGCACTCAATTCCATTCCACAACATTCCATTCCACTCCACTCCCCACCTCTCCAATGCACTCCACTTCATTCCATTTCATTCTACTCCATTCCACTCCATTCCACGCTACTGTATTCTCCTCCACTATGCTGCATTCCATTCCTTTCCATTCCACTCCATTCCACTCTAATCCACTCCAATCCAATCCATTCCACTCCACTCCACTCCATTCCATTCCATTTGATTCAACTCCATTCCACTCCACTCCACTCCATTACCCTCCATTCCAATCCACTCAATTCCATTCAACAGCACTCCATTCCATTAGATTGGAGTGGAGTGCAGTGATATGGAATGGAATGGAGTGGAGTGGAGTGGACTGTAGTCGAGTGGGATGCAATGGAATGGAGTGTAATAGAGTGGAGTGGAACTGAGAAGAATGGAATGGAAAGGAGTGGAGTAGAATGGAACGGAGTGGAGTGAAACGGAGTGGAGTTGAGTGGAATGGAGTTGAATGGAGTGGAATGGAATGGAGTGGAGTGGAATGGAGTGGAGTGGAGTAGAGTGGAGTAGAATGGAATTGTGTGGAGTGGATTGGAGTGCAGTGAAATGGAATGGAATGGAGTGGAGTGGAGTGGACTTGAGTCGAGTGGATTGGATTGAAATTGAGTGGAAGAGACTGGAGTGCAATGGAAAGGAATGGAATGGAACGGAACGGAGTAGAGTGGAATGGAATGGAGTGGAGTGGAGTGGAGTGGAATTCAATGGAATGGAGTGGAGTGGAATGGAATAGAGTGGAGTGGAGTGGAATTCAATGGAATGGAGTGGAGTGGAATGGAATTGAATGAAGTCAATGGAATGGAGTGAAGTGGAATCGATTGCAATGGAATGAATTGGAGTGGAGTACAGTGGAATGGAAACAATTAGAGTGGAGTGGAAAGGAGTGGAATAGAATGGAGTGGAATGTAGTGGAGGGGAGTGAAGAGTGGTGGAATGCAGTGGAACGGAATGGAATGGAGTGGATTGGAATGGAATGGAGATGAGTGGAGTGGAGTGGAGTGTAATTGATTTGAGTCTAGTGGACTGCGATGGAGTGCAGTGGAATGGAATGCATTCGGATGGAATTGAAAGGAATTGAATGGAGTGGAGTGGAATAGAGTGGACGCAATGGAGAATAGTGGAATGGAATGGAACGGAGTGGGAAGCATTGGAAGGGAATGGAATGGAGTGGAGAGGAGGGAAATAGAGTGGAGTGGAGTGAAAAGGATTGGAGTGGAGTTGAATGGAATGGAATGGGGTGGATTTGAATGAAATAGAGTGGAATGGAGTGGAGTGGATTGGAGTCCAATGAAACGGAATGGAATGGAGTGGAGTGGAGTGGAAAGGAGTTTAGTGGAGTGGAAGTGAGAGAATTGGAATGGAGTGGAGTGGAGTGGAATGGAGTGGAATGGACTGGAATGCAGTGGAATGGAATGGAATGGAATGGAGTGGAGTGTAATAGACTGCAATGGAGAGGATTCTACTGGAATGGATGGGAATGGAATAGAATGGAGTTGAATGGAATGGTATGGAGTTTAATAGAAAGGGAAGGAATGGAGTGCAAAGGAGTGGTCTGGAGTGGGGTGCAGTGGAATGAAATGGAATGGAATGGAGTAGAATTGAATGGAATGGAATGGATTGGGGTGGAATAGAATCTTATTTAATGGAGTTGAGTAAAGTGGGGTTTAGTGGAGTGGAATGGATTGGAATGGAATGGAGTATAGTGGATGGAGTGGAATACAATGGAGTGCAGTGGAGTGGAGTGTAATGGAATGGAATGAGAGTAATCGGATGGAGTGGAATGGAATGGAGTGAAATATCGGGGAATGGAGTGGAATGGAGTGGAGTGCAGTGGAGAGGAATACAGTGGAATGGAGTGGAATGAAATGGAATGAAGTGCAATGGAATGCAATGGAGTGGAATGGAATAGAATGGAGTGGATTGGTATGGAATGGCATGGAATGGAGTGAAGTGAAGTGAAATGGAGGGGATGGAATGGAATGGAGTGGACTGGAATGGAAAGGAGTGGAATGGATTGGAATTGAGTGAAGTGGATTGGAATGTAATGGAATGGAATGGAGTGGAGTGGAATGGAATAGAATGTAGTGGAACGGAGTGGGGTGGAGTGGAGTGGAGTGGAATGGAATGGAATGGAATGGAATGGAATGGAATGGAGTGGAGTTGAGGGGAGTGGAACGGAGTGGAGTGGAATGGAGTGGAGTGGAGTGAACTGGACGGCAGTGGAATGGAATGTAGTGAAATGGATTAAAATGAAATGGAGTGGAGAGGAGTGCACTGGAATGGAATGGAATGGTGTGGATTGGAAGAGAGTGGACTGGAGCAGAGTGGAATAGAGTGAAGTAGACTGGAATGGAGTAGAGTGGAGTGGAATAGAAAGGAGTGGAGTGGAGTAAAATGGCATGGAATGGATTGGAATGGATTGGGAAGATACGGAGTGTAGTGGAATGGAGTAGAGGGCAATGGAGTGGAATGCAATGGACTGGATTGGAGTGCAGTGTAAAGTTATGGAACGAAGTGGAGTGGAATTGAGCGGAATGGAATGGAATGGAATGGAGTGGAGTGGAGTGGAATGCAGTGGAATGGAGTGGAATGGAATGGAGTGGAGTTGAACGGTATGGAGTGGAGTGGAATGGAATGGAATGGAATGGAGTGGAATGGGGTGGAGTGGAGTGCAATGGCGTTGAAGAGAATCGAATGGATTGGTGTGGAATGGAGTGGTGTGGAATGGAGTAGAGTGAAATAGAATGAAATGCAATGGATGGCAATGGAGTGAAGTGGAGTGGAGTGGAGTTGAGGGGAATGGAGTGGAATTGATTAGAGTGAAGTGGAGAGGAGATTAATGGAATGGAGTGGAGTGGAGTGGAATGCAGCGGAATGGAATGAAATGGAATGGAGTGGAGTGGCGTGGAGTGGAGGGGAATGGAATGAAGTAAAGTGTAGTGGAGTGGAATGGAATGGAGTGCAGTGGAGTGCAGTGTAATGGAATGGGATGGAGTGCAACGGAATGGAGTGGATTGGAATGGAGTGGAATGGAGGGTAATGGATTGGAATTGAGTGAATTGGAGTGGAATACAGTGGAAAGGTCCATAATGGTGTGGAATAGAATGGAAAGGAATGGAGTGGAGTGGAGTGGAGTGGCCTGGAATGGAGTGGAACGGAATGGAATGGAGAGGAATTGAACAGAATGGATTGGACTGGCATGGAATGGCATGGAATGGATTGGAGTGGAGTGGAATGGAGAGGAGTGTAGTGGAAAGGATTGAATATGAATGGAATGGAGTGGAGTGGTGTGGAATGTATTGGAACATACTGGAATGGAGTGAAGTGGATTGGAATGTAATGGAATGGAATAGAGCTGAGTGGAGTGGAACAGAGTGAAGTGGAATGGAGTGGAGTGGAGTGGAATATAGTGGAATGGGGTGGAATGGAATGAAGTGGAGTAGAGTGGAAGGGAATTGAGTGGAATAGAAGGAGTGGATTGGATTGGAGTGGAGTAGAGTGGAGTGGAATGGAATGGAGAGGAATGGAATGGAATGGATTACATTGGAAAGGAATGGAATGGAATGGAGTGTAATGGAAAGAGTGGAGTGAAATGGAGAGCAATGGACTGGAGTGGAGTGGAATGGATTGCAGAGGAATGGAATGGAATGGAGTGAAGTAGAGTGGAGTGGACTGGAATCGAGTGGAACTGAGTGGATTGCAGTGGAATAGAGTGCAGTTGAATGGAGTGGATTTGAACGGAACGACAGGGCGTGGAGTGGAATGGAATGGAGTCGAAAGGAAAGGAGTGGAATGAAGTGGAGTGGAGTGGAATGGCATGGAATGTGGTGGAATGGAGTTGAATGCAATGCAGTGGATTGGAATGGAGTGGAATGAAATGGAATGGAGTGCAGTGGAAGGTAATAGAATGGGGTGGATTAGAGCGGAGTGTAGTGGAATGGAGTGGAGAGCACTGGAATGGAATGGATTGGAGTAGAATGGAATGAAGTGGAGTGGAGTGGAATGGAATGTAATGGAATATAGTTGACTACAGTGTACTGGAGATGAGTGAAGTGGAATGGAGTGGAGTGGACTGTAAACAGGAGTAGAGTGGAATGGTGTGGAATGGAGTGTAATTGGAATGAAATGGAATGGAGTGGAGTGGAATATAATGGAATAGAGTAGAGTGTAAAGTAGTGGAATGGAATGGAATGGAATGGAATGGAGTGGTGTGGATGGAGTAGAGTGGAATGGAATGGAATGGCGAGGAATGGAAAGGAATGGAATGGAGTGGAATAGAATGGAATGGAGTGAAGTGAAGTGGAATAGGGTGGAATGGAATGGAGTGAGGTGCAGAGAAGTGGAGTGGAGAGACGTGGAAATGAGTGGAGTAAATCGGAATGGATTTGAGTTGAGTGGAATTGAATGGAATGGAATGGAGTGGAGTGGAATGAAATGAAGTGTAGTAGAATGGAACGGAGAGGATTAGGATTTAGTACACTGGAATGGAGTGGAGTGGAGTGGAGTGGAATGGATTGGAGCTGACTGCAATGGAGTGGAGTTGAATTTAATGGAATGGAATGGAAAGGAGTGGAGTGGAGTGAAATGAAGTGGAATAGAGAGGAATGGATTGGAATGGAGTTGAGTGGAATGGAATGGAATGGAGTTGAGTAAAATAGAATGGAATGGAGTGGATTGAATTGGAATGCAGTGGATTCTAATTGAATGGAATGGAGTGGAGTGGAGTAGAGTGGAAGGAGTCGAGTGGAATCGAGTGGAATGAAATGGATTGGAATTAAATGGAATGTAGTGGAGTGGAGTGGAGTGCACTGGAAAGGAATGGAAAGAATTGTATTGTAGTAGAATGGAATAAATAGGAGTGGAATGGAATGTAGTGTAGTGGAGTAGATTGGAGTGCAGCTGCATGGACAGGAATGAAGTGGAATTGAGTGCAATGGAGTGCAGTGTAGTGGAATGATTTAGAGTGTAGTGTAAAGGATTAGAATAGAATGGAATGGAATGGAGTTTAGTGGAGTGGAATGAAGTTCAGTGGATTGAATGCAGTGGAGTGGAATTGAATGGAATGGAATTGATTGGAGTGGAGCGGAATGGAGTGTAGTGGAGTGTAGTGTAGTGGAATGGAGTGGAATTGAGTGGAGTGGAATGGAGTGGAATTTAGTGGAGTGTAATGGAGTGGATTGGAATGGAGGGGAATTAAATGGAATGGAGTGTAAGGGAGTGGAGTGGAGTTGAATGGAAAGCAGTGGAGTGGAATGGATTGGAATGGAATGGAGTAGACTGCAGGTGAACGAAATTGAATGGAATGGAGTGGAGTTGAGTGGACTGGAATGCAGTGAAATGGAGAGGAATAGAGTGGAATGGAGTGGAGTGTAATGGAGTGGAATTGAATGGAAAGGAATGGAGTAGAGTGGAAAGGAATGGAGTGGAGTGGAGTGGAATCGAGTGGAGTGGAGAGGAACGGAATGGGGTGGATTGGAATAGATTGGCATGGAATGGAGTGAAGCGCAGTTTAATGGAATGGAATGGACTGGAGTTGAGTGGAGTGGACTGAAATGCATTGGAATGTAGTGGAATGGAGTGGAGGGGAATGGATTGGAATTGCATAGAATGGAATGGAATGAAGTGCTGTGGAGTGGAGTGAAGTGCAGTGGAGTGAAACGTAGTTGAGTGGAGTGGAATGGAACGGAATAGTGTGGAGCAGAGTGGAGTAGAGTTGAATGGAATGGAATGGAGTGGAGTGAAATGGAATGTAGTGGAGTGGAATGGAATGGAGTGGAATTAAACGGAATGGAGTGGAGAAGATTGGAGTGGAATGGAATGGAGTGGAATGGAGTGGAGTGGAATGGAATGGAGTGGAATGGAGTGGAGTGGACTGGAATGGAATAGAATGGAGAGGAGTGTAAAGAAGTGGAGTTGAGTGGAATGAAATAAAATGTAGTAGAGTGGAGTGGACTGGACTGGAAATTAATGGAATATAGTATAATGTACTTGAATGGAGTGGATGGGATTGGAGTGGAATTGAATGGAATGGAATGGGGTAATGTAGAATGGAATGGCGTGTAGTTCAGTGGAGTGGAGTGGAGTGGAGTTTAGTGGATTGGAGTGGAGTGGAATGGAGTGGAGTGGAATGGAATGGAGTGGAGTGGAGAGCAATGGAATGGAATGGAGTGGAATGGAATGGAAGAGAATGGATTGCAATGGAATGGAGTGGAGTGGAATGGAGTGCAATTGAATGAAGTGGATTGGAGTGGAATGGAAATGAATGGAATGGAGTGGAGAGGAATGGAATGGAGTGGAGTGGAGGGCAATGGAATGGAATGGAGTGGAATGGAATGTAAGAGAATGGAGTGCCATGGAATGGATTGAAGTGGAATGGAGTGCAACAGAATTAAGTGGATTTGAGTGGAATGGAAATGAATGGAATGGAGTGGAGAGGAATGGAGTAGAATGGAACTGAGTGGAATGCAGTGGAGTCAACTGGATTGGAGTAGAATGCAGTGGAATGGAATGGAATGGAATGGATTGTGGTGGAATGGAATTCAGAGGAGTGGAATGGAATGGAGTGGAGTGGAGTGGAGTGGAGTGGAGTGGAAAGGATTGGAGTGAACTGAAATGGAGTGGACTGGAATTTAGTGGATCATAAAAAATGGAACGGAATGAAATGGAGTTAAGTGGAGTGGAATGGAGTGGAAGAAAGTGGAATGAATTGGAGTGGAATGGAATGGAATGGAAGGGAGTGGGCTGGAGTGGAATGCAGTAGAGTGGAGTGGAATGGAGTTGTGTGATGTGGAATGGAATGGAGTAGAGTGCAATAGAGTGGAATGAAGTGGAATAGATTGGAGTGGAGTGGAACGGAGTGGATTTGAGTGGATGGAGTGGAATGTAGAGGAATGGAATGAGATTGAATGGAATGGAAGGGAGTGGAGTCGAGTGGAGTGGAGGGGAATGGAATGTAATAAAGTGGAATTGAGTAGAATGGAATGGAGTGGAGTGCAGTGTAGTTTAATGGAATGAAATGGAATGGAGTGGAATAGAGAGGAATGGAATGGAGTGGAATGAAGGGTATTGGAGTGTAATGGATTGGAGTGGAATAGAGAGGAATGGAATGGAGTGGAATGAAGGGTATTGGAGTGTAATGGAAGGTAGTGCAATGGAATGGAATGCAGAGGAATAGAATGGAATGGAATGGAATTGAATGGAATGGAATGGAATTGAGTGGACTGGAATGGAGTGGAGTGAAAGGAGTACAATGGAATGCAGTGGAGTAGAGTGAAGCGGAATGGAATGGAATGGAGTAAAATGTAATGGAGAGGAAAGGTATTGAGTTGAGAGGAGTGGATTGGAGATGAGTGCAGTGGAATGGAAAGGAGTGGACTGGAATGGACTGGAGTGTAATGGACTGGAGTGGAATAGAAATGAATAGAATGAAGTGGAGTGGAAAGGAGTCGAGTGGAATGAAGTAGAGTGGAATGGAATGGAATGGGGAGAAATAGAATGGAATGGAATGGAGTGGAGTGGAGTTGAGTGGAATGGAATGGAGTGGAATGGATTGGAATGGAGTGGAGTGGAGTAGAATGAAATGCAACGGAATGGAGCAGAGAAGAATGCAGTGGAGTGGAATAGAGAGGAGTGGAATGGAATGCAATGCAGTGGAGTGAAATGCAGTGGAAGGGAATGGAATGGTGAGGAGTCAAAGGGACTGGTCTGGAATAGACTGAAATATATTGGAGTGGAATGGAATGGAGTGGAGTGGAGTGGAAAGGAATGTAGTAGAATGCAGTAGAATGGAATGGAGTGGAATGGAATGGAACGGAGTGAACAGGAATGGAAAGCTATGGAGTGTAATTGAATAGAGTGGATTGGAATGGAGTGGAATTCAGTGGAGTGGAGTGGAATGGAGTGGAATGGAATGGAATGGAATGGAATGGAGTGGAATGGGGTGGAATGGAAAGGAGTGCAATGAAGTGGAATTGAATGAAGTGGAATGAAGTACAGTGGAGTGCAGTGGATTGTAGTGGAATGGAATGGAAACGAATGGAGTGCTGTTGAATGAAATGGAGTGCAGCGGATTGGAATGGAGTTGAGTGGAGTGGATTGGAGTGGAATGGATCGGAATGGAATGGAGTGCAATGTACAGCATTGAAGTGGATGGTGTAGGGTGCAGTGGAAAGGAATGGAATGGAATGGAGTGGAGTGGAATGGAATTGAGAGGAGTGGAATGGATTGTGGTGGTTTGGAGTGGAATGAATTGGAGTGGACTGGAATGGAGTGGAGTGTAATGTATTGGGGTTGAATCGAATGGAATGGAAAGGAATGGAGAGTTGTGGAGTGGAATGGAGAGGAGTAGAGAGGAATGGAGTGAAATGGAATGGAATTTAAAGGAGTGGAGTGGTGTGGAGTTGAATGCAGTGGAGTGAATTTGAATGGAGTTGAATGGAATGGAATGGAATGGAGTGGAGTGGAATGGAGTGGAGTTGAACATAGGACAGTGACATGGAATGGAATTGAGTGCAATAGAATGCAATGGAATAGAATGGAATGGAATGGAATGGAGTGGAGTGGAATGAAGTGGAATGAAATGGAGTGGATTGAAGTGGAGTAGAATGCAGTAGAGAAGAATGAAATAGAATTTAATCGAATGGGATGGAGTGCAATGGAGTGGAGTGGAATGGAATGCAGATAAATAAAATGGAGTGGAATGGAATGGAGTGGATTCGAGTGGAGTGGAGTGGAAAGTAATGGAGTAGAGTGGAATGGAGGGGAATGGAATGCAGTGGAGTGGAGTGGAAAGGAGTGGAGTGGAGTGGAAAACAATGGAGTGGAGTGGAGGGGAATGTAGTGGAGTTGAAGGGAATGGAGGAGAATTTATTGCAATGCAGTGTAGTTGAATGGAGTTGAATGGAATGGAATGGAATGGAGCAGAGTGTAGTGGAATATACAGGAATAGATTGGAGTGGATTGGAGTGTATAGGAATGGAATGGAATGGAGTGGAGTGGAATGGAGTGGAATGGAGTGGAGTGGAATGAAGTGGAGTGCATTGGAATGGAATGAGTGGAGTAAAGGAGAGTGGAATGGAATGGAATGCAGTGGAATGGAGTGGAGTACAATGGAGTAGATCGGAATGGATTGGTATTGAAAATAATGGAATGGAGTGGAATGGTATGGAGCAAAGTGGAATGGTTTGCAACGGAAAGGAGTGGAGTGGAGCAGAATGAAATGGAAGGAAGTAGAGTGGAATGGAGTGGAATGAAATGGAGTTGAATTGAGAGGAGTGGAGTGAATTACAGTGTAATGTATTGGAATGGAATGGAGTGGAGTGGAATGAAATGGAGTGCAATGCAATGAAATGCAGTTCAGTGGAGTGGATTGGAGTGGAGTAGAGTGGAGTGGAATGGACTGGAGTGGACTGGAATGGAGTGGAATGGAAAGGATATGGTGGAATTAAGTGGAATGAAGTAGAATGCAGTGCAGTAGAACAGAGTTTAGTGGAGTGGAATGGAATGGAATGGAGTGGACTGGAATTTAGAGAAGTGGAGTGGAATAGAGTGGAATGGAATGCAGTGGAATAAAATGGAATGGAGTGGAGTGGAGTGGAATGGAAGGGAGTGAAGTGAATTTTATTGGAGTGAAATGGAGTGGAGTGCAGTGGAATGTAATGGATTGGAGTGGATTGCAGTGGACTCGGATGTTGTGGAAGGCAGTGGAATGTAGTGGAATGGATTGGAGTGGAATGGAGTAGAATGGAATGTAATGGAATGGCATGGAGTAGAGTGGAATGGAATGGTGTGGAGTGCAGTGGAGGGGAGTGCGTTGGAATAGAGTGGAGTGGAATGGAATGGAATAGAATGGAATGGAGTGGAGTGGAATGGAAATGAGTGGAGTGGAATGGAATGCTGTGAGTGGAGTGGAATGGAGTGGAACGAATTGGAATGGACTGGAATGTAGTGGAGTGGAATGTAATGGAGTGGTATGGAATGGAATGAATGGAAAGTAGTGGAATGGAATGGAGTGGAGTGGAATGGAGTGGAATTCAGAGGAGTGGAATGGAATGGAAAGGAATGTAGTGCAGTGGAGTGGGGAGTGGAGTGGAATGATTGGAATCGATTGGATTGGAGTGGAGAGGAGTGCATTGGAATGGAATGGAGTGGAGTGAAATGGAGGGGAATGGAGTGGAGTGCAATGAAGTGGAGGGGAGTGGAATGGAATGGAATGGATTGGAGTGGCTTGGAGTGGACTGGAATTGTCGGAAGTAGAGTGGAATGGAATGGAATAAAAGGAAGTTGAATTGAGTGGAGTACAGTGAAATTGATTGGAATGGCATGGGGAGGAGTGGATTGGAATGGAGTGGAATGGAATGGAGTGGAGTTCTGTTGAGTGCAGTGGAGTTGTGTGGAGTTGAATGGAGTGGAGTGGACAGGAATGGAGTGGATTTGAAAGAAATTCAGCGGAATTCAAAGGAATGGAATGCAGTTGAGTGGAATGGAGTGGAGTGGAATGGAGTAGAGTGGAACGGAAAGGAATGGAGTGTAATGTAGTGGAGTGTAATGGAGTGGAGTGGAATGGAAACGAATGGAGAGGAATGGAATAGAATGGAATGGAGTGGAATGGAATAGAACAGAATGGAGGAGAGTGGAGTGGAATGGAGTTGAATGGATGGGAATGGAGTGGAGTAGATTGGAATGGAATGAAATGGAATGGAGTGGAGTAGAGAGGAATTGAGTGGAGTAGAGTGGAATGGAGTGGAGTGTAAAGGAGTAGAGTGGAGTGTAGAAGAATGGAATGGAGTTGAATGGAATTGAGTGGATTGGAATAGAGTGGAATAGAGTGGAGTGGAGTGGATGGAGTGGAGTGCAGTGGAATGCAATGGAATGGAATGGAGTAGAGTGGAATGGAATAAATTGGATTGCAATGGAATGTTTTGGAGTGGAGGGGAGTCTAATGGAATTGAGGGGAATGGAGTGGAAGAGAGTGGAGTGGAATGGAAAGGGGTGGAGTGGAGGGGAGTGCTTTCAAATGGATAGGAGAGGAGTGGAATGCAATGGAATGGAGAGGAATGGAATGAAAAGGAATGAAGTGGAAATAAATGGAGTTGAGTGGAATGGAGTGTAATGGAATGGTGTGGAGTGGAGTGGATTGCAAAGGAATGGAATGGTGTGGAGTGGAATGGAGTAGAACGGAACGGAATGGAATGGATTGGAGTCTAGTTGATTGGGGCAGAAGGCAGTGGAATGGAATGGAATGGAATGCAGGAAAGTGAAATGGAATGGAGAGGAATGGAATGGAATGGAGCGTAGTGGAGTGGAGTGAAGTGGAATGGAATGGAATGGAATGGAGTTGAGTGGAGTGGAATGGGGTAGAGAGGAATGCAATGGAATGGAGTGCAATGGAATGGAATGAATGGAATGGAGTGAAGTGGAGTGGATTGGAGTGGACTGGAGAGGAATGCATTGGATTGGAGTGGACTGGAATGGAATGGAATGGAATGGAAAGGAGTGGAGTGGAATGGAGTGGAGTGGAGTTAATGTAGTGGATTGGAATGGAAAGTAAAGGAATGTAGTAGAGTGGAATGGACTGGAGTGGAATGGAGTGGAGTCGAATGGATTGAAATGGAATGGAATGGAATGCAGTAGAGTGGAATGGCCTTGAGTGGATGGGAATGGAATGAAATCGAATGGAATGGAATCAAAAGGAATGGAGTGGAATGGAATGGAGTGGAATGGAATGGAGTGGAGTGGAATGGACTGGAATCGCATGTAGTGGAGTGTAGAGGAATTGAATGGAGTGGAGTGGGGTGGAGTGTACTGGAAGGGAGTGGAATGTAGTGGAGTGGAATGGAGTGTAATGGAATGAAATGAAACGGAATGGAATGGAGTGGAGTAGAGGGGAACGGATAAGAATGGATAGGAATGGAGTGGAGTGGAGTGGAATGAAATGGAATGAAGTGGAGTGAAATGTAGTGGAATGGGGTGGAGTGGAAAGGAGATGGGTGGAATAGAAAGGAACGGACTGTAGTGGAGTGGAATGAAGTGGATTCGAATGGAGTGGAATGGAGTGGAGTGGAGTAGAGTGGAGAGCACTGGAATGGAATTGAATGGAATGCAGTGGAGTGGAATGGAATTGAGTGGATTGAAATGGAATGCAGTCTAGTGGTGTGGAGTGGAATGGAGGGGAGGGGACTGGAATGGAGTGGAGTGTAAGGAGTGGAGTGATATGAAATTGAATGTAATGGAATGGAGTGGAGTGGAGTGGAATGGAGTGGAGTGGAGTAGAATGGGGTGGATTGAAATGGAGTGGAATGGAAACGAATTGAGGGGAGTGCAGTGGAATGGAGTGGAGTGGAGAGGAATAGAGTTCAGTGGAATAGAATGGAATGGAGTGGAGTGGAATGGAGTAGAGTGGAATGGAATGGAAAATATTGCTATGGAATGGAATGGAATGGAGTGAAGTGGAGTGGAGTGGAGTGGAGTGGAATTAAGAGGAGAGGAATGCACTGGAATGGATTGGAATGAAATGGAAAGTAATGTATTGTAGAGGAATGGAGTGGAGCTTAGCACAGAGGTGTGGAATGGAATGCAGAGGGGTGGAATGAAATTGAAGGGAGTGATGCAGAGTGGAGTGGAGTGGATTGGAGTGGAAAGGAGTGGAGTGGAATCGAATGGAATGTAGTGGAGTGGAGTAGAATGCAATGGATTGGAGTAGAATAAAATGGAATGCATTTCATTGGAATGGAATGGATTGGAGTGGTATTGACTGAAATCTAATGGAGTGGACTGGAGAGGAGTGAAATGGAATGCCATGGAGTGGAATGGAATGGAGTGAAATGGAATGGATTGGAATGGAATGGAGTGGACTGCAGTGGAGTGGAGTGGAGTGCAGTGGAATGGAATGTAACGGAGTTGAGGGGAGTAGATTGGAATGAGGTGGAGTGGAATGGAATGGAGGTGGGTGCATTGGAGTGAATTGGAGTGGATTGGAATGGAGTTCAGTGGACTGCAATGGATTGGAATGGAGCGGAGTGGAATGGAATGGAATGGAGTGGAGTGGACTGGAGTGGAATGGAGTGGAGTGGAATGGAGTGGAGTGGAGTGGATAGAGTGGAGTGGATAGAGTGGAGTGCAGAGGGATGGAATGGAATGGAATGATGTGGAGTGTAGTGGATTGGGACGTAGTGGAGAGGAGTAGAGTGCAGTGGAATGGCATGGAGTGGACTGGAATGGAGTTGAGTGGAATGGATTGCAGTGGAATGGAGTGGATTGGTGTGGAATGGAATGGAATGAAATGGAATGAAGTGGAATGGAATGGAATGGAATGGAAAGGAATGGAGCGGAATGGAGTGGAACGGTGTGGAGTAGAATGGAGTGGATTGGAGTGGAATGGAATAGATGGGAGTGGAATGGAATGGAATGGAATGGAGAACAAGGTATGCAAAGGAATGGAGTGGAGTGGCATGGAATGGAATGGAGAACAAGGTATGCAAAGGAATGGAGGGGAGTGGCGTGGAATGGTACAGACTGGGGTGGAATGGAGTGCAGGGTAGCGAAAAGTAGTGAAGTGGAGTGGGATGGAATGTAGTGGAGGGTAGTGCAGTGTAAAGGAATGGTATGGAGTGGAGTGGAATAGATTGGAATGTAGTGGAATGGAATACAGTGCAGTGCAATGGAGTGTATTGAATAGGGTGGAGTGCAGTGGAGCAGAACGGAATGGAATGAACTGTAGTGGAATGAAGTGCAATGGAATGTAATGGACTGGAGTGGAGTGGAGTGCAGTGGAGTAGAATTGAATAAAATGCAACGGAGTTGAATGGAATGGAATGGAGTGCAATGGAAAGTAGGGGAGAGGAGTGGAGTGGACAGGAAGGGAGTGGAGTGGAGTGGAAGGAATGGAATTACATGCAAAGGAATGGAATGGAATGGAATGGGGTGGAATGGAATGGAGTGGAGTGGAGTAGAATGAAGTGGAATGGAATGGAGTGGAGTGGAGTAGAATGGAGTGGAGTGGAGTGGAATGGAGTGGATTGAAATGGAATGGAATGGAAAGGAATGGAGTGGAATGGGTTGGAATGGAGTGGTGTGTAATGGAATGGAGTTGAATGGAATGGAATGGAGTACAGTGGCATGGAATTGAGTGGAGTGGAATGGAGAAGAGTGGAATGGAGTGGAATAGATTGGAATGGAAAGAAATGGAATGGAATGGAGTGGATTCGAGAGGAATGGAGTGTAGTGGAGTGGAATGTAGGGGATTGGAATGGAATGGAATGGAATGGAATGGAAAAGAAAAGAATGGAGTAGAATGGAATGGAGTGGATTGGAAAGGAGTGGAGTGCAGGGCTGTGGAGTGGAATATAATGCAGTCGAGTGGAGAGGAATGGAGTGGAATGACATGGAATGGAATGGAATAGCATGTAGTGGAATGGAGTGGAGTGGAAAGGAGTGAAATGGAATGGAATGGAAGGCACTAGAGTGGAATGGAATGGAGAGGGGTCGAGTGGATTGTACTGAAGTAGAGTAGTGTGCAGTGGAAAGGAGTGGAGTGGAGGAGAATGGAATGTAGTGGATTGGAGTGGAGTGGGTTGGAATGAAGTGGAAAGAAATGGAATGGAATTGAGAGGAGTTGAGTGGAATGGATTGGAATCGAATGGATTGGAGTGCAGTGGAATTAACGGAATGCAGAAGACTGGAATGGAGTTGAGTGGATAGGAATGAAGTGGAATTGAATGGAGTGGAATAAAAAGAAATGGACTGGAGTGGACTGGAGTGGAATGGAATGGAGTGGAGTAGAATGGATTGGAAACGAAAGTTGTGGTGTGCAGTGGAATGGAATGGAATGGAGTGAAGTGAAGTGAATTGTACTAGAATGGAGTGGAATGGAATGGAATGAAGTGGAGTGGAGTGGACTGGAATGGAGTGTTATGGAATAGAATGAAATGGAATGGAGTGGAATAGAGGGGAATGGATTGGAATGAATTGGAATGTAATGGAGTGGAGTGGAATGGAATGGAATAGAGTGGAACGCAATGGAGTGGAATGAAGTGGAGTGGAATGGAGTGGGGTGGAGTGGAATGGAATGAACAGTAGTGGAATGGAATGAAGTGCATTGCAATGGAGTGGAATGGAGTGGAGTGGACTGAAGTGCAGTGGAATGGAATTCAATGGAATGTAGTTGAGTGGAAAGCAATGGAGACAATTGCAATGGAATGTAGTGGAGTGGTGTGGAGTGGAATGGAGTGGAGAGGACTGGAATGGAGTGGAGTGGAAGAAATGGAGTTTTATGGAATGGAATGAAATGGAATGGAGTGAAGTGGAGTGGAGTGGAATGGAGTGCACTGGAGTGTAATGTAATGGAATGGAATGGAGTGGAGTGGAGTGGACTGGAATGGAGTGGAATGGAGTCGAATGGAGTTGAATGGAGTGGAGTGCAAAGGAGTGCAATGGAATGCAATGGAATGGAATGAAGTAGAGTGGCTAGAATGGAGTGGAGTGGACTAGAGTGACGAGGAATTGGGTGGGATGTAGTGGAATAGAGTGGAGTGGAATGAAATGGAATGGAGTGGAGTGGCGTGGAAAGGAAAGGAATGGAATGTAATGCAATGGAATGGAGATGAAAGGAATGGAATGGAATGAAACGCAATGTAATTGAATGGATTCAAATGGAATGCAGTGGAGTGGAACGAAGTGGAGTGGGGTGGAATAGAGTGGAAAGGAATGGAATGCAGTGGAATGGAATGGAATGAATTGGAATGGAGTGGAATGGAGTGGAATGGAATGGATTGGAATGGAACTTACTGGATTGGAAAGGAATGTAATGGAGTGGAGTAGAGTGACGTGCAATGGAATGGAGTGGAGTGGACTGGAATGGAATGGAGTGGAATGGAATGGAATCGAGTGGAATGGAATGGAATGGAGTGGAATGGATTGGAATTGAACGGAATGGAGTGGAGTGGAGTAGAGTGGAATGTATTTCAATGGAGTGGATAGGAATGAAGTGGAATGGAATGGAGTGGAATGGAGTGGTGTGGAAAGGAGTGGAATGGAACGGAAAGGAACGGAGTGGAATGGAACGGAATGAAGTTGAATGGAATGGAAAGGAATAGAATGGAGTGGACTGGAATGCAAAGGAATGGAATGGAATGGAGCGGAGAGGATTGGAGTGGAGTGGAGTGGAGTGGAGTAGATTGGAACGGAGTGGAAAGGCGTGCAATGGAGTGGAGAAACGTGGATTGTAATGGAATGGAACGGAATGGAGTGGAACGGAATGGAATGGAGTGGAATGGAATGGAATTTAATGGAATTGATTGGAATGGAATGGAAAGAAGTGGTGTCGAATGGAGTGGAGTGGAGTAGAGAGGAGTTGAATAGAGTGGAGTATAGTGAAGCAGAATGGAATGGAATGGAGTGGAGTAGAACGGATTTGAATGGAATGGAGTGGAATGGTGTGGAATGGAATAATGTGGAATGGATTGGAGTGGATTGGAGAGGAATTGATTGGAGTGTAGTTGAGTGGACTGGAGTGGAGTGGAATGGAGAGGAATGCAATGGAAGTTGAGATTGTGCCACTGCCCTCCATTCTGTGTGACAGAGCGACATATTCTTGAAAGGTAGGAATGGAATGGAATGCAGTAGAATGGAATGGAATGGAATGGAGTGGAGCTGACTGGAGTGGAGTGGAGTGACGTGGAGTGGAGTGGAATGAAGTGGAATGGAAGGAGATGGAATGGAATGGAATGAAGTGTAGTATAGTGGGGTGGAGTGGATTGCAGTGGAATGGAGTGGAATGGAATGGGATGTAGTGGAATGCAGTGGAGTGTAGTGCAGTGGAGTGCAGAGGAGTGGAATGGACTGGAATGGAATCGGATGTTATGGATTGCAGAGGAGTGCAGTGGAGTTGAGTGGAAATGAGGTGAATGGAAAGGAATGGAATAGAAAGCAAAGGAATGCAATGAAATCGAATGCAGTGCAATGGAATATGACATGTAATGTGAGCCGAGATTGTGTCACTGCACTCCAGCCTTGTTGACACGGTTACGTCCGGTTGAAAGAAAGGAAAGGAATGCAATGGAATGAAATGGAATGGAATGGAATGGAATGGAATGGAATGGAGTGGAGTGGATTGTTGTGTAGTGTAACGGAGTGGAATGGAATGGAAGGGAATGAAATGAAATGGAGCGGAGTGGAATGGAATGGACTGGAATGGAATGGAATGGAATGAGTGGAATGGTATGTAATGGAGTGCACTGGAATAGATTGGCAAGGAAAGGAATGGAGTAGAGTGCAATGGAGTGGAGTGGAGTGGAAAGGAGTGGAATGGAATGGAATGGAATAGAGTGGATTGTAGTGGAGTGAATTGGAGTGGAATGGAAAGGAATGGAGTGGTGTGGAATGGAATGGAATGCAGTGGAATGGAGTGGAATGGAATGGAGTGGAATGGAGTAGGGTGGAGTGGAAAGGAATGCCATGGAGTGGAGTGGAATAGAGTGGAATGGAGTTTAATGGAATGGAATGGAATGGAGTGGAGTGGAGTGGAATGGAATTTAGTAGAGTGGAATGCAATGCAATGTTTTGGAGTGGAGTGGAATAGAATGGCATGGAGTTGAGTCTAATGGAGTGGAGTGAAATGGAGTAGAGTGGAATGGAAATAAATGGAGTGGAATGGAATAGAGTGGAGTGGAGTGGAATGGAGTGGAGTGGAGTGGAGGGGAGTGGCCAGGAGTGGAATGGAATGGAATTGAATGGAACGGAGTGGAATGGAATGGAATTGAATGGAACGGAGTGGAATACAATGGCGTGGAGTGGAAAGGAGTGGAGTGTAGTGGAATGAAATGTAATGGAATGGAATGGAATGGAATGGAAAGGAATGGAATGGAATGGAATGGAGTGGAATGAAGTGGATTGGAATGGATTAGAGTGGAATGCAAATAAATGGAGTGGAATGGAATGGAATGGAATGGAATGGAATGGAAAGAAATAGAGTAAAGTGGAGTGGAGTGGAGTGGAGTGGAGGGTAGGGGAGTGGAGAGAACTGTAATGGAATGGAATTGAATGGAATGGAGTGGAATGCAAAGGCGTGGAGTGTAATGGAGTGGAGTGGAGTGGAGGGGAATGAAATGGAATGTTATGGAATTGAGTGGAGTAGAGTGGAATTGAATGGAATGGAAAGAAATGGAATGGAATGGAGTGGAATGGCGTGGATATGAGTGGAGTGGATTGGAGTGGAGTGGAATGAAAAGGAGTGGAGTGGAATGTAGTTGATTGGGATGGAGTGGAGTGGAGATTAATGGAGTGGGGTGTAGGGTAATGAAGTGGAGAGGAGAGGAATGGTGTGGAATGAAGTGGATTGTAGTGGAATGGAGGGTAGTGGAATGGAATGGAGTGGATTGGAGTGAAATGGAGTGGAATGGCATAGAGTGGAATGGGAAGGAGTGGAATGGCACAGAATGGAATGGATTGGAATGGACTGGAGTGGAGTGGAATGGAATTGAGTGGAGTGGAATGCAGTGGAATGGAGTGGAACAGAATTGTATGGAGTGGAAAGGAATGGAGTGGAGTGTAGTGGAGTGGCATGGACAGAAGTAAAATGCAGTGGAGTGGAATGGAATGTGATGTATTGCAAAGGAATGGATTATAATGTATTGTAGTGAAGTGTAGTGGAATTTAACGGAATGGAATGGAGTGGAGTGGAGTGGAGTGGAATTGAGTGGAGTGGAATGGAGTGGAATGGAATGGAGTCGAATGGAATGAAGTGGAGTGAAGCGGAGTGACGTGGACAGGAATGGAATGCAGTGGAGTGGGATGGAATGCGATGGATTGGAAAAGAATGGAATATAATGGATTGGAGTGAAGTGTAGTGGAATTTTATGGAAAGGAAGGGATTGGAGTTCAGTGGAATGGAATGGAGTGGAACGGAGTGGAATAGAATGGACTGGAGTGGAGTGGAGTCGAGTGGAGTAGGAAGCAGTGGAGTGGAATGGAATGCAATGGTCTGGAAAGGAATGGAATGTAATGGAGTGGAAAGAAGTGCAGTTGAATGGAGTGGAAAGGAGTTGAATGGAATGGAAAGGCATGGAGTGGAATGGAATGGAAAGGAGGAGAATGGAGTGGAGTAGAATGCAGTGGTGTGCAGTGGAGTGGAGATGAATAGAACGGCATGGAATGGAGTGGAATGGAATTGAATGGAGTCAAGAGGAATGGGTTGGAATGCAACGGAGGGAACTGTAGTGGAGTCGAGTGGAGTGTAGTGGAGTGCACTGAGTGGAGAGGAATGGAATGGAATGGAATGGAATGGAATGGAATGGAAAGTAAAGGAATGGAGTGGAATGAAGTGCATTGGAATGGAGTAGATTGTAATGGAAATAAATGGAGAGTAATGGAATGGAATGGAATGGAATAGAGTGGAGTGGAGTGGAGTGGAGTGGCATGGAGGGGAGGTGAGAGGAGTAGAATGGAATGGAATGGGATTCCATGGAAAGGAGTGGAATGCAATGGAGTGGAGTGGAATGAAGTGGAGTGAAGTGGAATAAAATGGAATGGCATGGAATGGAGTGGAGTGGAGTGGAATTGAATGGACTGAAAAGGAATGGAGTGGAATGCATTTGATTGGGATGAGTGAAGTGGTGTTTAATGGAGTTGGTTGTAGGGTAATGGAGTGGAGTGGGGTGGAATGGTGTGGAATGGAGTGGATTGGAGTGAATGGAGTGTAGTGGAATGGAATGGAGTGGAATAGAGTGAAATGGAGTGGAATGGGCTGGAGTGGAAAGGAACGGAATGGAATGGATAGGAATGGAATGGTGTGGAGAGGAGTGGAGTGGAGTGGAATTGAGTGGAGTGGAAAGGAGTGGAATGAAGTGGAATGGAATTGTATGGAGTGGAATGGAATGGAGTGGAGTGAAGTGGAGTGGCGTTGACAGGAGTGGAATGCAGTGGAGTGGAATGGAATGCGATGGATTGGAAAGGAATAGATTATAATGGATTGGAGTGAAGTGTAGTGGAATTTAACGGAATGGAATGGAATGGAGTGGAGCGAATTGGAGTGGAGTAGAGCGGATTCGAATGGAGTGGAACAGAGTGGAATAGAAGGGACTGGATTTGAGTGCAGTGGAGTTGAGTGGAGTAGGATGCAGTGGAGTGGAATGGAATGCAATGGACTGGAAAGGAATGGAATGGAATGGAGAGGAGAGAAGTGCAGTTGAGTGGAGTGGAAAGTAGTGGAATGGAAAGGAAAGGCATGGAGTTGAATGGAATGGAATGGAGTGCAATGGAGTGGAGATGAATGCAGTGGTGTGCAGTGGAGTGGAGAGCAATACAATAGGATGAAATGGAATGGAATGGAATGCTTTCAAGAGGAATGGGTTGGAACGCAATGGAGGGGAGTGGAGTGGAATCGACTTGAGTGGAATGGAATGCACCGAGTGGAGTGGACTGGAATGGAGTGGAATGGACTGGAATGGAGTGGAATGGAATGGAATGGAGTGGAATGGTATGGAATGGAAAGGAGACGAGGGCGGTGGAATGCAGTGGAGTGGAGTGAAATGGAGTAGAGTGGAGTGGAATGCAATGGAATGGAATGGAATTGAGTGGAGTCGAATGGAATGGAGTTTTATGGGGTGGAGTGGAGTGGATTGGAATGGTGTGGAGTGGAGTGGAGTGGATTGGAGTAGAGTGGAGTGCAATTAATTGGATTACAGGGGAATGGAATGGAATGGAATGGAGCAGAATGGAATGGAGTGGAGTGTGGTGGAATGGAGTGGAAAGGAGTGGAGTGCAGTGAATTGGAGTGGAGTCGAAGGGAGCAGAATGGAATGGGATGGCATGGAATGGAATGAAGTGGAGTATAGTAGCATGGAGTGGAGAGTAGTGGAATGGAGCTGAATGGAATGGGATGGTGTGGAATGAAGAGGAGTGGAGTACAGTCGAGTAGAGTGGAGTGGAATGGATTTGAGTGGAATCGGATGAAATAGAATGTAGTGGACTGGATTTGAGTGGAATGGAATGGAACAGAACGGAACACAACAGATTGGAACGGAACGGAATGCAAAAATTTCTGCTGATATGGTGTCACAGCACTACAGGCTGTGTGACAGACAGAGATCCTGTCAAAAGAAAGGAGTGGAATGTAATGGAATAGACTGGAATGCATTGGAGTGGAGTAGATGGAATTTAATAGAATGGAATGAAGTGAAGCAGAAAAGAGCGGATTGGCGCGATGCGGAATGGAACCGAATGGAACGGAATGGAACGTGAGCTGAGATTGTGCCACTGCACTCAAGGCAGGTTGACAGACTGAGATACTCACGAAAGAAAGGAATGCAACGGAATGCAGTGGAGGGAATGGATTGGACTGGAGTGGACTGGAGTGCAGCAGAGCTGAGTGAAGTGGAGTGGGGTGGAATGGAGAGGAATGGAATAGGGTGGAGTGGAATGCAGTACAGTGGAGTGCAGTGGAGTGGAGAGGAGGGGAATGGAGGGAAACGGAATCAGATGTAATGGAATGTAGTGGAGTGGAGTGGACTGGAGTGGAATGGAGTGGAATGGAATGGAATTGAATGGAATGGAATGCAATGGAATCGAATGGAATGGAATGGAATGCAATGGAATGGAATGGAATGGAATGGAATGCAATGGAATGGAACACAATGCCATGCAAAGTTGACATTTAATGTGAGCTGATGTTGAGCCACTGCCCACCAGACTCGATGACACAGCAATATCCTGTCAACAGAAAAGAATGGAAAGTAATGGAGTGGAATGGAGTGGAAAGGGGTGGAGTGAAATGGGGTGGAGTGGAATGGAATGGAGTGGAGTGTAATGAAGTGGAGTGGATTGGAATGTATTGGAGTGAAATAGAATGGAATGGTATGGGATGGAATGGAACACAATGGAATGGTGTAAATAAATGTGAGAAGAGATAGTGCCATGACACTCCAGCTTTTGTGACACAGTGAGATCATGTGGAAAGAAAGGAATGGAATGGAATGGAGTAGAATGGAATGGAATGGAGTGGAGGGGACTGGAGTAGAGTAGAGTGAAGTGGAGTGCAATGGAAAAGAGCAGAATGGAATGGAATGGAGTAGAATGGAATGGAGTGGTATGGAATGCAATGGAGTGGATTCGAATTGACTGGAGTGGAGCAGAGTGGAATATAGTGAAATGGAAGGGAATGGAGTGGAGTGGAATGGAGTGGAGTGCATTGGAATGGAGTAGAGTGGAGCGGAATGAAGTGGAATGGTATGGAATAGAGTGGAATGGAATGGAATTGTGCATAGTGGAATGGAGAGGAGAGTAGTGGAATTGAGTGGAGGGGAGTGGAATGGAATAGAGTGGAGTGGAAGGGAATGTAGTGGTGTAAAATGGAGGGGAGTGGAAGGGAGTGGAGTGGAATGGTATGGAATGGAGAGGAATGGACTGGAGTGGAATGAAACGGAGAGGAATGGAATTTAATGGCATGGAGTGTAGTGGAATTTAATGGAGACGAGTGGAATGGAATGCAATGGAATGGAATGGAATGAAATGGAGTGGAACGAAATGCAGTGGAGAGGAATGGAATCGAGTGGAATGGAATGGAATACAAAGGTGTGGAATGGAATGGAATGGAGTGGATTGAAGTGGAGTGGAATGGAGTGGAATGGAGTGGAGTGGAATAGAATGGAGTGGAGTGGATTTGAGGGGAGTGGAATTGAGTGGAGTGGAGTTGAGTGGAATTGAGTGGAGTGGGGTGGAGTGGAATGAAGTGTAGTGGAATTTTATAGAGTGGAGTGCAATGGAATGGAATGGTGTGGAATGGAATGGAATGAAGTGGAATGGAGTAGAGTGGAATGGAGTGGATTGGAATGAAGTGGAGTGGAATGGAGTGGAATGGAAGAGAATGGAGTAGAGTCAATGGAATGTAGAGTAGTGGAAAGGAGTGGAGTGGAGTGGAATGGAGTGGAGTGGAATGGAAGGGAGTGGAGTGGAATGGAGTGGAGTGTAGTGGTGTGTAGTCCAATGTTATGAGTGGAGTGGAAATGAGTGGATTGGAATGGAAGGGAGAGGAGTAGAATGGAATGGAATTGAGTGCAATCAAACGGAATGGAGTGGCATAGATTGAAACGGAGTGAAGTGGAATGGAATGGAATGGTGAGGAATGGAAATGAATGGAGTGGAATGGAGTGGAGTGGAGTGGACAGAAGTGGAATGGAAAGGAGTGGAATAGAGTGGAGTGGAATGCAGTGGATTCAAGTGGAGTTGAGTGGAGTGGAGATGTCTGGAGTGGAGTGGAGTGAAATGAAGTGCAGTGGAGTGGAGTGGAATGGAGTGGCGTGGAATGGAATGGAATGGAGTGTAATGGAGAGGAGTGGAATGGACAGGAATGGAAAGGAATGGAACGGTGTGGAGTGGAATAGATTGGAGTGGAGTCGAATGGAATGGAATAGAATGGAACAGTTTGGAATGGAGTAGAGTGGTTAGAGTGAAGTGGAGTGGAGTGGAATTTAGTTGAAAGGAATATAATGGATGGAATGGAATAGAATAGAATTGAATGGAATGAAGATTAATTAAGTGGACTGGAATGGCCTAGAGTGGAATGGAAATAAAAGAAGTGGAATGAAATGGAATGGAATGGAATGGCATGCAAAGGCACAGAATGAAGCAGAACAAAATGTACTGGAATGGATTTGAGTGGAGCGGAGTGGAATGGAATGTAATTAAATGGAATGTAGTGGAGTGGAATGGCGTGGAGTGGAATGGAGTGGAGTGGAATGGAGTAGGGTGGAATGGAAAGGACTGGAATTCAGTGGAGTGGAGTGGAGTGGAGTGTAATGAAATGGAATGGAGTGGAGTGGAGTGGATTGGAGTGGAGAGAAATGGAATGGAATGGATTGGAGTGTAGTGGAATGGAATGGAGTGGAATGGATTGGAGTGGAATGGAATGGATAGGTATGAAATGGATTGGAGTGGATTGAAGTGGGTTGGAGTGGAGTCAAATGGAGTGTAGAGGAATGGCATAGAGTGGAGTGGGGTGGAGTTGATTGGAATGGAATGGAGTGGAGTTTAATGCAGTGGAGTGTAGGGGAATGGGTTGGTGTTGAATGGAATGGTGTGGTGTGCAGTGATTTGGAATGGAATGGATTAGAATGGAGTGGAACAGAGTGGATTGGAGTGGAATGTAGTGGAATGGAATGGAGTGGAATGGCATGGAGTGGAATGGAGTTGAGTGGAGTGGAGTGGAAGTGAGTGGAATGGAATGTAGTGGAACGAACTGGAATGTAATGGAATGGAGTGGAAAGGAATGGAGTATAGTGGAGTGGATTGGAGGGGAATGGAATGCAGTGGAGTGGAATGGAATGCAATCGATTGGAAAGTATTGGAATGTAATGGAGTGGAGTGGAGTAGAATGGAGACGATTGGAGTGAAATGGCATGGAGTAGAGTGGTTTGGAGTGGAAAGGAGTGTAGTGGAGTGGAATAGAGTGGTGTGGAATAGAATGCAATGGACTCTAAAGGAATGGAATGGAATGGAGTGGAGTATAGGGGAATGGAGTGTAGTGGAGTGGAATGGAGCGGAGTGGAGTGGTTTGGATTGGAATGGAGTGGAGTGGAATGGAAAGGAATGGAGTGGAGTGGAGTGGAATGGAGTGGATTCGACTATAGTGGAATGGAGTGGAATGGAATGGAGTGGAGTGGAATGGAATAGAGTGTAGTGTAGTGGAGCAGAGGCGAGTGGAGTGGATTGGAATGCAGTGGAGTGGAATGGAATGCAAAAGATTGTTAAGTAGTGGAATGAAATGGACTTTAGTGAAGTGGAGTGGAAAGGAGTGGAATGGAAAGGAGTGGAATGTATTGGAATGGAGGGGAATGCAACAGAATGGAATGGAGTGTCAAGGACTATAGTGGAATTTAAAGGAATGGAATGGAATGGAATGGAGTGGATTGCAATTGAGTGAGGTGGAATGGAATGAAATGGAATGGAGTTGAATGGAATGGAATGGAGTAGAACGGAGTGGACTGGAATGGAAAGGAGTGGAATGGCGTGGAATTAATTGGAGTGGAATGAAATGGAATGGAATGAAATGGATTGCAGTGGATTGAAGTGGGTTGGAGTGGCGTCAAATGGAGTGTAGAGGAGTGGAATAGAGAGGAGTGGGGTGGATTTGATTGGAATGGAGTGGAGAGGAGTTTAATGCAGTGGAGTGTAGGGGAATGCAGTGGAGTTGAGTTGAATGGTGTGGAGTGGATTGATTTGGAGCTCAATAGATTGGAGTGGAGTGGAATGGAGTCGATTGGAGTGGAATGTAGTGGAATGGAATGGAGTGGAATGTCATGGAGTGGAATGGAGTTGAGTGGAGTGGAGTGGAATTGAGTGGAGTGGATTGTAGTGGAATGAATTGGAATGGAGTAGAAAGGAATGGAGTGTAGGGGAGTGGATTGGAGGGGAATAGAATGCAGTGGAGTGGAATGAAATGCAATTGATTGGAAAGAAATGGTATGGAATGGAGTGGAGTGGAGTGGAATGGAGAGGATTGGAGTGGAATATTGTGCAGTAGAGTGGTTTGGAGTGGAATAGAGTGTGATGGAGTGGAATAGAGTGGAGTGGAATAGAATGCAATGTATTCGAAAGGAATGGAATGGAAAGGAGTGGAGTGGAGGGGAATGGAGTCGAGTGGAGTGGAATGGAGTGGAGTGGTTTGGACTGGAATGCAGTGGAGTGGAATGGAAAGGGATGGAATGGACTAGAGTGGAGTGTATTGGAGTGGAGTGGAGTGGAGTGGAATGGAGAGGAGTCGAGTGTAGTGGAATGGAGTGGAATGGAATGGAATGGAGTGGAATGGAATGCAGTGTAGTGTAGTGTAGTGGAGGCGAGAGGAGTGGATTGGAATGCAGTGGAGTGGAATGGATTGCAAAGGATTTTTAAGTAATGGGGTGAAATGGACTTCAGTGGAGTGGAGTGGAAAGGAGAGGAATGGAATGAAGTGGAATATATTGGGATGGAGGGGAATGAAATAGAATGGTATGGAGTGAAAATGAGTATAGTGGAATTTAAAGGAATGGAATGGAATGGAATGGAATTGAGTGGATTGCAAAGGAGTGGAGTGGTATGGAATGGAATGGAATGGAATGGAATGGCATGGAATGGAATGGTATGGAATGGAATGGAATGGAATGGAGTGAAATGGAGTGGACTGGACTGGAATGGAATGGAATGGAATGGAATGGAATGGAGTGGAGTGTAATGGAATAGAATAGAGTGCAGTTGAATGGAATGGAGTGGAGTGGAGTGCAGGGCAGTGTAGAGGAGTGGATTGGAAAGGAATTGAATAGAATGGAGTGGAATGGAATTGCATGGAGTGGAATGGAGTGGCGTGGAGTGGAGTGGAATAAAATGAATTGGAATGGAATGGAGTGGAGTAGAGTAGAGTGGAATTGAATGGAGTGGAATGCAATGGAAGGGAATGGAGTGGAGTGGAATGCAGTGGAAGGGAATGGAGTGGAATGGAATGGAGTGGAATGGCATGGTATGGAGTGGAGTGGATGGGAGTGGAGTCCAACGGAGTGAAGTGGAGTGGAAAGGAGTTTAGTGGAGTGAAGTTGATTGGGATGGAAGGAGTGGAGTTTAATGGAGTGGAGTGTAGTGTAATGTAGTGGAGTGGAGTGGAATGGAATGGTGTGGAATGGAGTGGATTGGAGTGGATTGGGGGGGAAGGAATGGAATGGAGTGGATAGGAGTGGAATGGTGTGGAATGTAATGGAGTGGAATGGAATTCAGTGGAATGGAGCGAAATGGAATGGATAGGAATGCAATGGAGTTGAGGGCAGTGGAATGGAGTGGAGTGGAGTAGAATGTAGTGGAGGGGAGTGGAACGGAGGTGAGTGGAGTGGAATGGAATGGAATGGCGTGGAGTGGAATGGAGTGGAGTGGAGTGGAGTGAAGTGGACCAGAATGGAGTGGAGTGGCGTGTAGTGGAGTGGCATGGAATGAAAAGGAATGGAATTGAGTGGAGTGGAATGGAGTGGAGTGGTATGGAGTGGAGGAGTATGGAGTGGAATGCAATGTATTGGCATGGAATGGAGTGGAGTTGAATGGAATGGCATGGAGTGTAGTGGAGTGGAATGCAATGGAGTGGAGTGGAGTGAAGTGGAAGGTAATAGAGTGGAATGGAGTGGAATGGAGTGGATTGGAGTGAAATAGAAAGGAATGGAATGCAATGAAATGGAGTGGAATGGAATGGAATGGATTGGAATGGAATGGAACGGAGTGTGGTGTAATGGAGTGGAGTGGAGTGGAGAATAATGGAATGGAGTGGAGTGGAGTGTAATCGAGAGGAATGGAATGGAGTGTAATGGAGGGGAGTGGAGGGGATTGGAGTGAAGTGCAGTGGGGAGGATTGGACTGGAGTGGAGTGGAATGAAGTGGAGTAAAATGGAATGGAGTGGAGTGGAGTGCAGAAGAGTGGCATGGAATGAAATGGAACTGAGTGAACTGGTGTGGAATGGAGTGGAGTAGAATGGAGTGAACTGCAATGAAGAAGAGTGGAATAGATTCGCATGGAATGGAATGGAATGGAATGGAATGGAATGGAAGGGAGTGCAATGGAATGGAAAGGAGTGGAGTGGAGTAAAGTGGAATGGAAGGGAATACAGTGGAGGGGAGTGGAATGGATTCGAGTGGAGTGGAGTGAATTCAGTGGAGTGGATTGGACTGAATTGGAGTGGAACGGAATAGAATGGAATGGAAATGAGTGGAGTGGGGTGGAATGGAGTGGAGTGGAGTGGAATGGAATGGAGTGAAAAGTAGTGCAGTGGATTGGCATGGAACTGAATGGAATGGAATGGTATGGAGTGGAGTGGAGTAGAATTGAGTGGAATGTAATGAAGCGGAATGGAATGGAGTGGAATTGAGTGGAATGGAGTGTAGTGGAGTGGAGTTGAGAGGAGTGGAGTGGAATGGAATGGAATTGAATGGAATGATATGGAGTGGAATAGAGTGGATTGGGGTGGAGTGGATTGGAGTGGAATGGAGTGGTGTGGAATTGAATGGAGTTGAGTGCAGTGGAATGGAATGGATTGGAGTGCAATGGAGTGGAATGGAATAGAATGGAATGGAATTGAATGGAATGGAATGGAATGCAATGGAAGGGAATGGAACGGAATCTGAGATATTGCCACTGAGCTCCATGCTGTGAGACAGAGTGAGATACTCTCCAAAGAAAGGAATGGAATGGAATGCAGTGGAATGCAATGCAGTGGAATGGAATGGAATGCAATGGAGTGGACTGCAGTGGAGTGGAGTGCAGTGAAGTGGGGTGGAGGGAAATGGAGAGGGATGGAAAGGGATTGAATGGAATGGAATGAAGTGGAATGGAGTGGAGTGGAATGGAATGGAATGGAATGGAATGGAGTGGATTAGACTGGATTCGAGTTGAGTGGAGTGGAATTCCATGGAGTGGAGTGGACTGGAATGGAGAGGAAAGGAATGGAAGGGAGCGGAATTGAGTGGAATGGAATGGAATGGATGGGAGTGGAGTGGAATGGAGTGGAATGTATTGGAGTGGAGTGGAATGGAATGTAGGGGAGTGGAGTAGAGTGGAGTGGAATGAAGTGTAATAGAATGGTGTGGAATGGAATGGAGTTGAGTGGAATAGAGTGGAATGGAATGGATTGGAGTGGAATGCAGTGGAGTGGAGTGGAATGGAGTGGAGCCCAGTGGCATGAAATGAAATGGAATGGAATTCAGTGAAGTAGAATGGAGTAGAGTTCAATGCAGTGAATTGGAATGACGTGGAGTGGAGTGGAATGGAACGGAGTTGAGTGGAATGGAACGGAATGGATTGGATTGGAGTAGAATGTAGTGGACTGTTTTTAAGTGGAATGGAATGAAGTGGAGTGGAGTGGAATGGAGTGGAGTAGAATGGTGTGGAATGGAATGGAGTAGAGTGGAATGCAGTGGAGTGGAGTGGAATGGAATGGAATGGATTGGAGTGGATTCCACTCCTGTCCACTGCATTCCTCTTCCTTCCACTCCACTCCCCTAGATTCCGCTCCATTGCTCTCCACACCACTCTCCTCCACTCCACTCCTTTTAACTCCACTCCATTTAACTCCACTCTATTCCATTCCATTCCATTCAATTTCACTCCACTGCATTCCACTTCACTCGACTCCAATCCATTCCAGTGTACTACCTTTCATTCCACTCCACTGAACTCCATTCTTTTACATTCCATTTCATTCCACTCCACTCCATTCCACTCAAGTCTACGCCACTCCACTCCATTCCACTCCATTCAACTGCATTCTTTTACATTCCGTTCCATTCTACTCCAATCCATTCCACCTCACTCCATTCCATTCTATTCCATTCCATTCAATTCAATTTCTTTGCAATCCTTTCCACTCCACACTACTCCATCACTCTCCACTCCACTCTGGTCCATTCCATTCCATTCCATTCCACTCCATTCCATTCCACTCCATTCCATTGCACTTCACTCCATTCCACTCCACTACAGACCATTCCACTCCACTCAACTCCATTCTTTCACATTCCATTCCATTCCACTCCACTCAATTCCACTACAATCTACTCCACTCCATTCCACTCCACTCCATTCCATTATATTCCATTCCATTCAATTCCATTCCATTGCAATCCTTTACAATCCACTCCATTCCATTTCTCTCCGATCCACTTCAGTCCATTCCATTCCATTCCATTCCACTCCTTTCCATTCCAATCCACTGCATTCCTGTCCACTCCACTCCATTCCACTCCACTCTTCTCCACTCCACTCCACTCCACTCCTCTCCACTCCACTCCATTCCATTCCATTCCACTCCACTGCTTTCCATTCCACTCCACTCCATTGCTTTTCAAGCATTCCCCTGCACTCCACTCCGTCCACTATACTCCACTCCATTCCATTCCATTCATTCCACTCCATTCCACTCCAATCCATTCCATTCCACTCCACTCCACTGCATTCCACTGCACTCCTTTCCAGTCCACTCCACTCCATTCCATTCCACTCCATTCCACTCCACTGCATTCTATTCCTTTCCAATCTACTCCATTCCACTCCACTCCATTCCATTCCATTCCACTCCACTCCACTCTATTAAAATCAATTCCACTCCATTCCACTGCACTCCATTCCATTCCATTCCATTGCATTCCATTCCATTCCACTCCATTCTTCTCCACTCCATTCCACTCTATTGAAGTCCATTCCCGTCCATTCCAGTCCACTAATCTCCACTCAAGTCCATTCCACTACTTTCCACTGCACTTCACTCCATTCGATTCCAATCCATTCCAAGCCACTCCATTCTATTTAACTCAACTCCACTCCAAACCTCTCCATTCAATTTAATTCCACTCAGTTCCATTCCACAACACTGCATTCAACTCCATTCCACAACACTGCATTCAACTCCATTCCAGTACACTACACTCCATTCTGTTCCTTTCCGTTCAGATCCACTCCACCCCTATCCTTTCCATTCTATTCCACTCCACTCCATTCCATTCCATTCGATTACATTCCAACCAATCCTTTTCATTCCACTTCACTTCATTCCATTTCACTCCACTCCATTCCATTCCATTACACTGCAATCCACTCCATCCACTCCATTCCACTACATTCAACTCCATTCCATTCCACTCCATTCCACTCCATTCCATTCCTTTCCATTCCACTATAATCCGCTTCATTCCATTGCATTCCATTCCACTCCACTCCACTCCATTCCGTTCCATTTCACTCCACTGAAAACCACTCCACTCCACTGCATTACACTCCACTCCACAGTATTCCATTCCATTCCATTACATTCGAGTTTATTCCTTCCACTCAACTCCATTCCACTACAGTCCACTCTAATGCAATCCACTGCACTCCACTCTGCTACATTCCATTGCACTCCCCTCCATTCCATTAGTGTCCTCTCCATTCCATTCATTCCATACCACTGCACTCCACTCCACTCCACTCCATTCCATTCCACCACATTCCACTCCAATCCACTCAATTACATTCCATTGAATTCCATTCCATTCCATTCCACTCCACTCCACTCCACTCCACTCCATTGTTTCCATTCCACTCCATTCCACTCCACTCCATTTCAGTCCATTCCACTACAGTCTACAGCACTCCAGTGCACTCCACTCCAGTCTGATGCACTCCACACCACTACATTCCATTCCACACCTTTCCACTCCAATCCAGTCCATTGCAGTCCAATAAACTACACTCCATTACAATCCACCTCTTTTGACTCAATTCCACTCAATTCCACTCCATTCTGGTCTACTTCACTACACTCCACAGCATTGCATTGCATTATGCTTCATTCCACTCCATTCCATTACAATCCATTCCAATCCACTCCATTCCATTCCACTCCAATACACTGCATTCCACTCCACTCCAATACACTGTATTCCACTCCACTCCATTCCATTCCAAACCACTCCATTCCATTCAATTCTACTCCATTCCACTCCACTCACTCCATTCCACTCCACTGCATTCCATTCCATTAAAATCCACTCCACTCCATTGCACTACACACCAGTCCACTGCAGTCCATTCCACTACACTAATCTCCATTTCATTCCATTCCATTTCATTTCAATCCTTTCCATTCCACTCTACTCCATTCCATTACACTCCAATCCATTCCATTCCATTCCATTCCATTCCACTCCACTCCACTCCACTCCATTACCGTCCACTCAACTCCACTACATTCCATTCCACACTATTCCATTACAGTGAACTCCACTCAATTCCACTCCATTCCACTCTACTCCATTGCGTTCCACTCCAATCCATTTCACTCCACTCTGCTCCATTCCACTCCACTCCACTCCATTCCATTTCATTCCACTCTACTCCTTTCCATTCCACTCCTCTCTGTTCCATTCCATTCCAATCCAGTCCACTTCATTCTAATTCATTCCACTCTATTCCAGTCCACTCCACTCTATTAAATTTCATTCCATTCCATTCCACTCCATTCCATTCCACTCCATTCCGCTCCATTCCATTCCACTCCATTCCACTCCATTCCATTCCATTCCAAACTACTCCATTCTACTCCAACATTCCACTGCACTCCGTTGCATTCCACTCCTCTCCATTCCCTTCCATTCCATTCCACTGCACTCCACTCCCCTCCACTCCACTCCATTCAAGTCCATTGCACTCCATTGCAGTTCACTCCACTGAATTCCATTCCATTCCACTCAATTTCACTCCACTACATTCCACTCCATTCCTGTCCATTCCACTCCATTCCGTTCCACTCCATTCCTCTCCACTAGATTCCATTCAATTCCACTGTACTTCACTCCATTCGATTCCAATTCTTTCCACTCCCTCAATTCCATACTATTCCAATCCTTTCCACTGCACTCCAATCCATTGCACTCCACTCCACTCCTTTCCATCACATTCCATTCGATTCCACTACATTCCATTCCACTCTACTTCTTCCCAGTCGACTCCACTCTATGCCACTCAACTCTACTCCAATATATTCCATTCCACTCCACTCCATTCCATTCGAGTTAAGTGCATTCCATTCCATTCCATTCCTCTACACTCCCCTCCATCGACTCCACTCCACTCCACTCCATTCCACTCTACTCCTTTCAACTCCACTCCTTTCCATTCCATTTCATTCCACTCCACTGCATTCCACTCCACTCCACTGCATTCCACTCCACTCCATTCCAATCCACTCCATTCCATTACATTTCATTCCCTTCCACTGCACTACATTCCATTCCATTGCACTTTACTCTATTCCACTCAACTGCGCTCAATTCCATTCGTTTCCACTCCACCAATCTCCATTCCAATACATTCCACTCCATTGCACTCCATTCCACTCCACTCCATTCCATTCATTTCCATTCCACTCCACTCCACTCCATTCCATTATTTTCCATTCCATTCCACTCCACTTTATTCTACTCCACTCCATTCCGTTCGATTACACACCACTCCACTCCGTTCCACACCACTCCACTGAATTCCATTATATTCCATTCTATTCCACTCCATTATATTCCACTCCACTCCATTCCAGTCCACTTCACTCCTTTCCACCCCACTCCACTCCATTCAACACGATTCCATTCCATTCCATTCCATTCCATTCCATTCCATTCCATTCCATTCCCTTCCATTCCCCTCCATTCCATTCCCCTCCATTCCATTCCATTTCACCTTACTCCACTTCACTCCATTCCATTCCACTGCACTTCATTCCTCTCCACTCCACGACATTCCATTGTTTTCCATTCAATTCCACTTCTCTCCACTCCTCTCCACTCCATTCCATTTAACTCCACTCCTTTCCATTCCACTCCACTAGTGCATTTCACTACACTCCAATCCTTTCCACTCCACTCTGACGCATTACACTGCACTCATCTCCATTCTTTTACATTCCATTCCAATCCACTCCACTCCACTACCCTCCACTCCATTCCACTTAATTCCACTACATTCCCTTCCATTCCATTCCACTCCAATCCATTCCGTTTCACACCACTGCAATCAATTCCACTCCACTACAGTCTATTCCACTCCACTCAACTTCATTCTCTTACATTCCATTCCATTCATCTCTACGTCATTCCACTCCACTCCCCACCATTCCATTCCATTCCATTTCATTCCATTCAATTCCATTCCATTCCATTTCAATCCTTTCCAATCCACTCCACTCCACTCCACTCAATTCCACTTCACTCCTCTCCATGCCATTCCATTCCATTCCCCTCCATTTCATTCCACTACATTGCATTCCTGTGCAATCCACTACATTCCACTCCACGGCATTCCTGTCCAATCCACTACATTCCACTCCACTCCTCTCCTCTCCACTACATTCTATTCCACTCCACTGCTTTCCATTAAATTCCTCTCCATTCCATTCCATTCCACTACAGTCAACTCCATTTACTCCACTCCACACCAGTATACTTCATTCATTCCTCTCCATTCCACTGCACTCCATTCCATTCCACTCCACTCCACTGCATTCCACTCCACTCCATTCCACTCCACTCTGCTCCATTCCATTCCACTCCATTCCATTCCGTTCCACTCTACTCCAATCCACTCCACTCCTCTTCATTCCATTCCATTCCTCTCCACTCCACTCTATTCCAGTCCATTCCACTCCATTCCATTCCACTCCACTCCACTCCATTCCATTCCATTCCATTCCATTCCATTCCATTCCACTCCATTCCACTCCACTCCATTCCACTCCATTCCAGTCCATTCCACTCCATTCCAGTCCACTAATCTCCACTCCACTCCATTCCATTACATTCCACTATATTTCCCTCCATGGGATTCCAATCCGTTCCACAACATTCCATTGTGAACCATTCCATTCCATTCCATTCCACTCCATTCCATTACATTCTATTCCATTCCATTCCACTACACTCCGTTCAATTCCACTCCACGCCACTCCATTACACTCCACTCCTCTCCATTCCAGTCTACTCTTTTCCATTCCACTCCATTGCTCTCCATTCCACTCCAATTCTTTCCATTCCATTACACTCCATTCCATTCAATTTCATTCAATTCCCTTCCCTTCCACTCCGTTCCACTCCACTGTACTCCACTGCACTCCACTCCATTCCATTCCAATCCATTACATTCCTCTCCATTCCACTCCAGTCCTCTCTTTTCCACTCCACTCAATTTCATTCCATTCTACTCTTCTCTTCTCCCCTATACTCTATTCAACTCCATTCCACTGCATACTACTCCACTCGTTTCCATTCCTTTCTATTCCACTCCACTCCAATTCACTCCATTCCCCTCCACTTGATTCCACTCCACGCCATTCCATTCCATTCCACAGAACTCCTCTACATTCCACTCCTCTCCACTGCATTCCATTCCATTCCATTCCATTCCACTCCACTTGATTCCTCTCCACTCCATTCCAGTCCACTCCACTCCTTTCCAACCCACTCCAATCCACTCAACTCGATTCCATTTCATTCCATTCAATTTCATTCCATTCCATTACATTCCCCTCCATTCCATTCCATTCCATTTCACTTTACTCCATTTCACTGTACTCCATTCCACTCCACTCCATTCCACTAAACTGCACTCCATTCCATTATTTTATATTCCATTCCACTCCACTCCCCTCCACTCCATTCCATTTAACTTCACTCCATTCCATTCCACTCCACTCCACTCCAATCCATTCCACTCCATTCCGATGCATTCCATACCATTCAACACCATTCTTTTACATTCCATTCCATTGCACTCCACCCCTTTCCACTATGCTCCACTTCCCTCCTCTCCATTCCCCTCCGTTCAACTCAATTCTTTTACATTCCATGCCATTCCACTTCACTTCATAACAATCCACTCTTCTTCGTTCCACTGCATTCATTTCCATTCCATTCCATTCCATTCCATTCCATTCCATTCCATTCCATTCCATTCCATTCCATTCCAATCCAATCCAATCTACTCCATTCCACTCCACTCCACTCCTGGCCATTGCATCAATCCCATTCAACTCCAATCCATTCCACTCTATGCATTTCCTGTCCAGTCCACTCCATTCCACTCAAATCTTCTCCTCTCCATTACATTCCTTTACACTCCACTGCTTTCCATTCCACTCCACTCCATTCCATTCCATTCCACTGCACTCCACTCCACCCACTCCACTCCACGCCATTCCACTCCATTCGACTCCACTCCATTCCACCCCACTACATTCCATTCCACTACAGTCCACTGTATTCCACTCCACTCCATTCCACTCAACTCTGCTCCATTCCATTCCAATCCATTCCACTCCACTCTCTTCCATTCCATTCCACTCTACTACATTCCACTCCACTCCACTCAATTCCATTCTATTCCATTCCATTCCACTCAACTTCATTGAAATCCATTCCATTAAATTCCAATGCTCTTCTCTCCATTCCATTCCATTCCATTCCTCTCTGTTCCATTCAGTTTAATTGAATTCCATTTCCTTCCTCTCTGTTCCACTCCACTCCACTCCAATCCATTCCCTTCCAATCTATTACTTTCCCCTCTATTCCACTCCACTCCTCTCCACTCCACTCCCCTCCATTCCATTCCATTCCACTCCACTCCACTACCCTCTAATCTATTCCACTCCACTCCACTCCATACCACTCCACACATTTCCATTCACATTCAATTCCATTCCACTCCACGTCACTCCATTTCCTTCCACTTGATTCCACTCCACTCCATTCCATTCCATTAAATGCCACTCCTCTCCATTCCACTAACTCCCCTCAATTCCATTCCATTCCATTCTATTCCTCTCCATTCCATTCCTCTCCACTCCATAACAGTCCATTCCACTCCTTTCCACCCCACTCCACTCCACTTAAATCGATTCCATTCCTTTCCATTCCATTTCATTTCATTCCATTCCATTCCGTTGCGTTGCTTTGCCCTTCATTCCATTCCATTCCACTTTACTCTATTTCACTCCACTCCATTCCACTCCACTCCATTCCACTCCACTCCATTCCACTCTGCTCCACTACATTCCATTATTTTTCATTCCAGTCCACTCCACTCCATTCCCCTCTACTCCATCACATTTCATTATTTTTCATTCCAGTGTACTCCATTCCATTCCACTCCATTCCATTACACTACACTACTTTACATTCCACTCGACCTCATTCCACTCAATTCCTATCCGTTCCACTCTATTCTGGTCAACTTCACTATACTCCACTATATTCCATTCCATTATGCTGCATTCCACTGATTTCCATTCCAATCCATTCCAATCCACTCCATTCCATTCAATTGCAATAAACTCCATTTAACTCCACTGCACTCCAATCCAATCCAATCCATTCCATTCCATTGCATTATACTCCATTCCACTTCAACCACTCAATTCCACTCCACTGCATTCCATTCCAATCCAGTACACTCCACTCCATTGCATTCCACACCATTCCACTCCACTACATTCTATTCCGTTCCTTTACACTCCACTCCACTCCATTTCCATCCATTCCACTCCAGTAAAATCCATTCCATTCCATTTCGTTCCATTTTGTTCCTTTCCACTCCATTTCACTACATTCCAGTACACTCAACTGAAGTCGACTCTACCCCACTCCACTACATTCCATTCCACTCCACTCTATTCCATTCCCCTTAACTCCATACCAATCCATTCCATTCCACTGCACTCCACTTCAACCACTCCACTCCAATCCATTCCCCTCCATTCCACTCCACTCCATTCCATTCCATTCCACTCCACTGCATTCCAGTCCACTAATTCCACTCCACTCTGCTCCATTCTATTCCATTCCACTCCACTCATTTCCATTCCATTCCATTCCACTGTACTCCATTCCACTCCAATCTTCTCTGTTTTATTGCATTCCACTCCATTCCAGTACATTCCAATTCATTTCACTCCATTCTAGTCCACTCCACTCTATTCAATTCAATTCCATTCCATTCCATTCCGCTCCATTCCATTCCATTCCCCTCTACTCCATTCCTCTCCACTCCATTCAGTTCCTTTCCTTTCCATTCCACTTCATTAAATTTCACTCCACTGCATTCCAGCCCACTCCACTTCTTTACACTCCACTCCACTCCTCTCCACTCAACTTCTTTCCATTGCACTCCACTCCATTCTATTCCACTCAACTCCATCCCATTCCATTCAATTCTACTGCACTTCACGACAATCCACTCCTCTCTTTTCCACTGCATTCTATTTCTTTCCAGTCCACTCCATTCCATTCTATACCATTCCACTGCATTCCACTCCATTCACTCCGCTAAATTCCAGTCCATTCCATTCCATTCCATTGAACTCTATTCCACTCCATTCCAGTACTTTCCATTCCATTCCACTCCACTGCACTCCATTCAATCCCACTCCACCCAACTCCATTCAACTCCACTCCTCTCCACTGCAGTCTACTCTGTTCCATTCCACTCCATTGCTCTCCACTCCACTCCATTACGTTCCACTCCATTCCACTCCATTCCATTCAATTTCATTCAATTCCCTTCTCTTCCACTCCTTTCCACTCCGCTATACTCCACTCCACTACACCCCATTCCATTCCAATCCATCACATTCCTCTCCATTCCACTCCACTCCTCTCTTTTCCATTGCACTCCATTTCATTCCATTCCCCTCCACTCTTCTCCCCTCCACTCTATTCAACTCCATTCCACTGCATGCCACTCCACTCGTTTCCATTCCTTTCAATTCCACTCCTCTCCTATTCACTCCTTTCCCCTCCACTTGATTCCACTCCACGCCATTCCGTTCCATTCCACACCACTCCGCTCCATTCCACTCACATCCACTGCTTTCCATTACATTCCATTCTATTCCACTCCATTCCATTTCACTCCACTCCATTCCAGTCCACTCCAATCCTTTCCAAACCACTCCAATCCACTCAACTCGATTCCATTCCATTCCATTTCATTCCATTCCATTCCATTGCATTCCATTCCATTACATTACATTCCCCTCCTTTCCATTCCATTCCATTCCACTTCATTCCATTTCACTGCAACCCACTCCACTCCACTCCATTCCACTAAACTGCACTCCATTCCATTATTTTACATTCCATTCCACTCCACTCAACTCATCTCCACTACATTCCATTTAACTGCACTCCATTCCTTTCCAATCCATTCCACTCCACTCCGTTTCATTTCACTCAACTACTATCCATTCCACTCCACTCGGATGCATTCCACTCCTCTCAACTCCATTATTTTACATTCCATTCCATTCCACTCCAATCCTTTCCACTCCACACCACTTCACTCCACTCCACTCCACTTCACTCCACTCCATTTCACTCCGTTCAACTCCATTCTTTTATGTTCCATTCCATTCCACTTCACTTCATAACACTAAACTCTTCATTCCACTCCATTCCTTTCCATTGCATTCCATTCCATTCCATTCCATTCTAGTCCTTTCCACTTCACTCCAATCCATTCCACCCAACTCCACTCCATTCCATTCCATTCCATCTCATTCCACTCCAATCCATTCCACTCCACACATTTCCTCTCCAGACCACTCCACTCCACTCCCCTCCACTCCATTACATTCCATTCCACTCCACTGCTTTCCATTCCACTCCACTCCTTTCCGTTCCATTCCATTACACTGCACTCCACTGCATCCACTTCTCTCCCATCCATTCCACTCCATTCAACTCCACCCCATTCCACCCCACTACATTCCATTCCACTGCACTCTGCTGCATTCCATTCCATTCCATTCCAATCCACTCTGCTCCATTCCATCCCAATCCATTCCGTTCCACTCTACTCCATTCCACTCCACTACACTCCATTACATTCCTTTCCATTCCATTCCACTCAACTCCATTCAAATCCATTCCAGTCCATTCCACTGCATTCCACTCCATTCCCTTCCATTCCACTCCATTCCATTCAATTTCATTCAATTCCATTCCCTTCCTCTCCGTTCCACTCCACTCCACTCCACTCCTCTCCATTCCATTCCAATCCATTACATTCCTCTCAATTCCACACCACTCCACTCCACTCCACTCCTCTCCATTCCATTCCAATCCATTACATTCCTCTCAGTTCCACTCCACTCCTCTCAATTCCACTCCACTCCATTCCACCCCATTCCACTCCACACCACTCCCCTCCAATCTTTTCCACTCCACTCCACTCCATACCACTCCACTCATTTGCATTCACATTCAATTCCACTCTACTCCACGTCACTCCATTCCCCTCCACTTGTTTCCACTCCACTCCATTCCATTCCATTAAACACCACTCCTCTCCATTCCACTCCACTCCACTCCATTGCATTCCATTCCATTCTATTCCTATCCATTCCATTCCACTCTGCTCCATTCCAGTCCACTCCACTCCTTTCCACCCCACTCCACTCCACTTAACTCGATTCCATTCCATTCCATTCCATTCAATTCCATTCCATTGCATTCCATTCCATTCCTTTTCACTCCATTCCATTCCCTTCCACTTTACTCCATTTCACTCCACTCCATGCACCAGACTCCATTCCACTGTGCTTCACTCCATTCCATTATTTTCTATTCCAGTCCCCTCCACTACATTCCACTCCACTCCACTCCGCTACACTCCATTCCATTCCACTCCATTCCACTCAAATTCATTCTGTTCCAGTCCAATCCACTGCATTCCATTTCACTCCACCTCATTCCACTCAATTCCAATCCATTCCACTCCATTCCGGTCCACTTCACTACACTCCACTCCATGCCATTCCATTACAGTGCACTCCACTGAATACGATTCCAATCCATTCCAATCCACTCCATTCCATTCAATTGCAATAGAATCCATTAAACTCCACTCCACTCCTCTCCATTCCACTCCATTCCATTCCATTCCATTACACTCCATTTCACTTCACCCACTCCATTCCACTCCACTGCATTCCATTCCAATTCAGTCTACTCTACTCCATTGCACTCCACATCATTCCACTCCACTCTACTCCGTTCCGTTACATTCCATTACGCTCCACTACACTCTATTCCCATCCATTCCACTCCAGTAAAATCCATTCCTTTCCATTTCATTCCATTTTGTTCCTTCCACTCCACTCCACTACATTCCAGTCCACTCAACTCTAGTCGACTCCACTCCACTCCACTACATTCCATTCCATTCCACTTTATTTCATTCTGCTTAACTCCATCCCATTCCATTCCATTCCACTGCACTCCACTTCATCCACTCCACTCCAGTACATTCCCCTCCATTCCACTCCACTCCATTCCTTTCCATTCCACTCCACTCCACTGCATTCCACTCAATTAATTGTACTCCACTCTGCTCCATTCCATTCCACTCCACTCATTTCCATTGCATTCCATTCCATTCCATATTACTCCATTCCACTCCACTCGTCTATGTTTTATTCCATTCCACTCCACTCCAGTACATTCCAATTTATTCCACTCCATTCCAGTCCACTCCACTCTATTCAATTCCATTCCATTCCAATCCATTCCACTCCATTCCATTCCATTCCACTCTACTCCGTTCCTCTCCACTCCATTCCACTCCACTCCATTCAATTCCTTTCAATTCCACATAATTAAATCCCACTCCACTGCATTCCAGTCTACTGCACTTCATTCCACTCTACTCCAGTTCTCTCCACTCAACTTCTTTCCATTCCACTCCACTCCATTCAATTCCACTCAACTCCACCACATTCCATTCAATTCCACTGCACTCCACAACATTCCACTTCACGCCTCTCCTTTCCACTGCATTCCATTTCATTCGAGTCCACTCCATTCCATTCCATTCCACTGGTTTCCACTCCATTCACTCCGCTAAATTCCATTCCAATCAATTCCATTCCATTCCACTGCTTTGCATTAAATTCCATTCCATTTCATTCCACTGAATTCCATTCCATTCCATTCCACTCTACTCCATTCAACTCCATTCCATTCCAATGCATTCCATTCAATTCCATTCCTTTCAACTCTATTCCACTCCACTCCACTCCTTTCCAATCCAGTCCACTCCGTTCCATTCCATTCAACTTTTCTCCACTCCATTCCACTCGACTGCAATCCATTTTACTCCACTTCAATCCATTCCATTCCATTCCATTTCATTCCATTCCATTCCATTCCATTCCATTCCATTCCATTCCATTCCATTCCACTCCATTACTTCCACTCCACTCTTTTCCAGTCCACTCCAATCCATTCCATTCCATTTCATTCCATTCCATTCCACTCCATTAATTCCACTCCACTCTTTTCCAGTCCACTCCAATCCATTCCATTCCATTTCATTCCATTAAATTCCACCAAATTCCTATCACTCCAATCAACTCGAATCCACTGGAATGGAATGGAATGGCATGGAATGGAATGGAATGGAATGGAATGGAATAGAATAGAATTGAATGGAATAAAGTTGAGTGGGGTTGAGTGGAGTGGAAAAGAGTGGAGTGGACTGGAATGGAGTGGAGTGGAATGGGATGCAATGAAATGGAATGGCGTTGATTGGATTGGAAAGGAGTGGAATGGAACCAAGTGGAGTGGAGTGGGGGGGAGTGGAGTGGAATGCAATGGAATGGAAGGGATTGGAGTGGTATGGAGTGGAGTGGAGTGGAATAGAGTGGACGGGAGTGGAGTGGAGTAGAATGGAGTGGAATGGAGTAGAGTGGAATACAGAGGAGTGGAGTGGAATTGAGAGGAATACAATGGATTGGAATAGAATGGAGTGGAGTGGAGTGGAGTGGAGTGGAATGCAGTGGAACGTAGTGGAAGGGAATGGAATTGAATGAGATTGAATGGAATGGAGAGGAATGGATTGGAATGGAATCGAGTTTAGAGGAAGACAATGGAGTGGAATGGAATGGAGTGGAATGGAGTGGAGTGGAGTGGATTTGAGAGGAATATAATGGATTGGAATAGAAGGGAGTGGAGTGGAGTGGAGTGGAGTGGAATGCAGTGGAACGTAGTGGAAGAGAATGGAATTGAATGAGATTGAATGGAATGGAGAAGAATGGAATGGAATGGAATCGAGTTTAGAGGAAGACAATGGAGTGGAATCGAATGGAGTGGAATGGAGTGGAGTGGAGTGGAATGGAATGGAGTGGATTGGAGTGAGATGGAATGGAGTGTAGTGGAGTGAAATGGAGAAGAATGTCCTGGAATGGAGTTGAAAGGAATGCAAACGAATGGTGCGGAATGGTTTGGAGCGGAATGGAACAGAATTGCATGGAGAAGAGTGCAGTGAAATGTAATGAAATGGATTTGTGTGGAGATTAGTGGACTATAATGTAGTGGAATGGACTGGAATGGAATGAAATAGAGTGGAGTGGAATGGAGTGGAATGGAATGGAATGGAATGGAATGGAGTGGAGTGGAGTGGAATGGAATGGAATGGACTGAATTGGAGTGGAGCGTAGAGGAATTGAGTGGAATGGAATGCAGTGGAGTGCAGTGGAATGGAGTAGAGTGGAATGGAATGGAATGGAATGGAGTGGAGTGGAATGGAGTGAAATGGAAAGGAGCGGATTGTAGTGGAATGGAGTGGAGTGCAATGCAGTGGAGTGGAGTGGAATGGAATGGATTGGAGTAGAATGAAGTCGAATGAATGGAGTGTAATGGAATGGAGTGCACAGAGCAGACTGTAGTGGAATGGAATGGAATGCAATGGAGTGGAGTGGAATGGAACGCAGTGGAGTGCAATGGAATGTAGTCGAGTGGAGAGGAGTGGAGTGGAGTGAAGTGGAGTGGACAGGAGTGGAGTGGAGTGGACTGGAATGGAGTGGAGTGTAATGGAATGGAAGGGAATGGATTGTAGTGGAGTGGAGTAGAAAGGATTGGATGGAGTGGAAAGGATTGGACTGGATTGGAATGGAATATAATGTAATGGAATGGAGTGGAGTGGAGTGGAGGGGAGGGGAATGGAGTGGAGTGGAATGGAATTGAATGCAAAAGAAGTTGAATGGAGTGGAATGGAGTGGAGTGGAGAGGGATGGATTGGAGTCTCATCAAATGGAATAGAGTGGAGTGGAATGGAGTGTAATGGAATGGAGTGGAATTAAATGGAATGGTACTGAAGGGAGTGGAATGGAGTGGAATGTAATGGAATATAATGGAATGGAGTGTAGTGGTGTGGAATGGAATGGAGTGGAATGGAGTGGATTGAAATGCAGTAGGGTGGAAAGGAATGGAATGGCATGTAATGGAATGGAATGGAATGGAATGGCATTGAGTGGAGCAGAATAGATTAGAATGGAGTCTGGTGGAGTGGAACTGAATGCAATGGAACGAAGTGGAATGGAATGGAATGGAATGGAAAGAAGTGGAGTGGAATGGAATGGAATGGAACGAAGTGGAGTGGAATGGAATGGAATGGAACGAAGTGGAGTGGAATGGAATGGCATGTAACAGAGCGGATTGGAGAGGAATGGAATGGACTGGAATGCAGTGGAGTGGAGTGAAATTGAATAGAATTGAGTGGAGAGGAATGGAGTGGAATGGAATGGAGTGGAATTGAGTGGAATCTAGTGGATGGAGGGGAGTGCAGTGGAATGGGCTGCAATCAAATGCACTGAACTGGAATGGAATGGAGTGGAGTGGAATCGAATGTATTGGAGTGGAGTGGAGTTGCAAAGAGTGGAATGGACTGGAATGGATTGGAGTGGAATGGAATGTAGCGGAATCGAATGGAATGTAATTTAATGGAGTGGAGTGGAGTGGAGTGCAATGGAGTGCAGTGGAGTAGAAAGGATTGGAATGGAATGGAATTGAGTGAAGTGGAAAGATTGGAAGCCTATGGAGTACGGTACAGTGGAATGAAATGGAATGGAGTGCAGTGGAATGGAGTGGACAGGAAAGGAGTTAAATGGAATGGAATGGAGTGGAATGGAAAAGAGTGGAGGGAACTGGAATGGAGTGAAATGGATTAGAATGGAGTGTCGTAGAATGGAGTGGAGTGGAGTATATTGCAGTGGAATGGAATGGAACGGAATGGAGTGGAGTGTAATGGAATGTAGCGGAGTGGAATGGAGTGGAGAGGAATGGAGTAGAGAGAAATGGAATGGAATGCAGTGGAATGGAATGGAATGGAGTGGAATTGAATATAGTGGAGTGGACTGGAATGGAGTGGAATGAATTGGAATGGATTAGAGTGGAGTGAAATGGAATGGAACGGAGAGGAGTGGAGTGGAATTGAGTAGACTGGAATGGAATGGAATGGAATAGATTGGAGTCAAATGGAATGGAATGGAAGAGAATGGATTGGAATGGACTGGAGTGGAATGCAGTGGAGTGTGGTGCAATGGAATGGAGTGGAGTGGAATGGAGGGGATTGGACTGGAGTGGAGGGGCTGGAGTGCAGTAGAATGGAATGGAATGGAATGGAGTTAAGTGGAATGGAATAAAGGGGAGTGTAATGTAATGTATGCAGTTGAGAGGAGTGGACTGGAATGGAGTGGAATGAAATGGCGTGTAGTGGAGTGGAGTGGAATGGAATGGAATGTAGTGGAATGGAATGAAGTGGAGTGGAGTGGTATGGAATGTAATGGAAGGCAGTGAATTGCAGTTTAATGGTGTGGAATGCAATGGATTGGAGTGGAGTGGAATGGAATGGAATGCAGTGGACTGGAATGGAGTGAGTGGAGTGGAATTGAGTGGAATGGAATGCAGTGGATTGGATTGGAGTGGAGTGGAGTATATTAGAGCGTAGTGGAGTGGAATGGAATGTAGATGAATTGAATGGATTGGAATGGAATGGAGTGGAGTGCAGCCTAATGGAATGGAATGCAATGGAGTGTAGTGAAGTAGACCGTAAAGGAGTGGAATGAAGTGTAATTGAATGCAATGATGTGGAGTGTAATGCTGTGCAGTGGAGTGTACCAGAATGGACTGGAATGGAGTGGAATGGTTTGGAAAGTAATGTACTGGAGTGCAGTGGAGTTGAATGGAATGGAGTGTACAGGAATTGATTGGAGTGGAATGGAATGGAATGGAATGGAGTGGAGTGCAGTGCAATGGAATGGAATGGAGTGGAGAGTAATGGAATGGTGTGCAGTGGAATGGAGTCGAGTAGAAGGGTTTGGAGCGGATTGGAGTGGAGTTGACTGGAATGGAGTGGAGTGGAATGGAAAAGAGGGAATGGAATGGAATGGAATGGGGAGAAGTGGAATGCAGTTGTGTGAAGTGGAACGGACTGGAATGGAATGGACTGGATTTAAAAGAAATGGAGTGGAGTGAAGAGGAGTTCAGTGGAATGGAATGGAATGGAATGCAGTGGAATGGATTAAATTCGAATGGAGTGGAGTGAAGTGGAATCGGTAGTAGTGGAGTGGAGTGGACTGGACTGGAATAGAGTGTAATGGAATGGAATGGAGTGTAATGAGGTGGAGTGGAATGGAGTCGAATGAAACGGAATGGAATGGAGTGGAGTGGAGTGGAATGGGGTGGAATGAAATGGAATGGAGTGGAATGTGGTGGAGTGCAGTGGAATGGAATTGAATGGAATGGAGTGGAGTCTAATGGAATGGAGTGGAGTGCAATGGAATGTAGCGGAGTGCAGTGGATTGGAATGGACTGGAGTGGACTGGAATGGAGTGGAGTGGAAGGAATAGAGTAGAATGGAATAGAATGTAATGGAGTGGTGTGCAGCGTGCTAGAATGGAGTGTAGTGTAGTGGATTTCAGTAGACCAGAATGGAATGGAATGCAATGGAGTGGAGTGGAATGGAATGCAATGGAATGGTGCTGAGTACAGTGGAGTGGAATGGAATACAGTGGAGTGTAATGGAATGTAGTCGAATGGATTGGAATGAAGTTGATGTAGTGGAGTGCAGTGGAATGGAATGGAATGTAATGGAGTGGAGTTGATTGGAGTGGAATGGAGTGGAACGGATTGGAATGGAGTGGAGAGGAGTGGAGTGGAATGCAGTGGTTTGGAATGGAGTGGAATCTAATTGAGTGGACTTAAATGTAATGCAGAGGAGTGGAATGGAGTTAACTGAAATGGAATGGAGTGGAGTAGAATTGATTGGAATCAAATGTATAGAAGTGCAGTGTAAACTAACAGAATGGAGTGGAGTGGAGATTAGTTGACTGGAAGGGAATGTAACGGATTTCAATGGATTGGAATGGAGTGGAGTGGAATGCAGTGGAATGGAATGGAATCGAATGGAGTGGAGTGCAGTGGAATGGAGTGGAATGGATTTGAATGGAGTGGAGTGGAGTGGAATGTAATGGAATGGAATGCAGTGGAATGGAGTGGAATGGAGTAGATTGGAATGGAATGGAATGGAGTAGAGTGGAAAGGAGTGGAATGGAATGCAGTGGAGTGGAGTGGAAAGGAGTGGAGTGGAATACAGTGGACTGGGTTGGAATTGAATGGAGTGGTGTGGAATGGAGTAGAATGAATGGAGTGCAACGGAGTGGAGTGGAGGGGATGGAGTGGAGTGCAGTGGAATGGAATGGAATGGAATCAAGTGGAGTGGCATGGAAAGCAGTGGAGTGGAATGGAATGTAATGGAGTGGAGAGGAGTGGAATTTAATGGAGTTGAGTGTACAGGAATGGAGTGGACTGGAATGGTAAGGAGTGGAACGGAATGGACTGGAGTGAAGTGGAGAGGAATGAAGTGGATTGGAGTAGAAAGTATTGGAATGGAATAGAAAGGGAATAGAATGGAAAGAAGTGGAGTGTAGTGGAATGGAGTGTAGTGGAATGGAATGGAAAGTAAAAGAATGGAGTTGAATGGAGTGGAATGGAGTGGAGTAAAGTGGAGTGGAGTGGAATGGAATGGAGTGGAATGGAATGGAATGTAATAGAATGGAGTTGAGTGTTGTAGAATGGAGTGGAGTGGAGTGGAATGGATTGCAGTGGACTGAAACGGAATGGATTGTAGTGGAATGGAGTGGAATGGAAAGGAGTGGAATTAAATGGAATGGAGTGTTGGGGAGTGGACTGGAGTGCAATGGAATGGAAAAAATAATGAAGTGGAGTGAAGTGGAGTGAAATTGAGTAAATTGGAAGTGAATGGAACGGAGTGGAATGGAATGGAATCGAGTAGAGTGGAGTGGAGTGGAGTGGAAAGGAGTGGAGTGGAATGGACAAGAATGGAACTGAATGGAGTGGAGTGGAGTGCAATGGAGTGGAGTGTTATGGAGTGGAGTAGAATGGAATGGAATGGAATGTAGTGGAGTGAAATGCAATGGATTGGAGTGGAACCGAGAGGAAAGGAATGGAGTGGAATTAAATATAATGGAGTGTATTGGAGTGGAATGGGATGGAATGGAATCGATTGCAAAGGAATTGACTCCAATGGAGTGGAGTGGAATGGAATGGAGTGGAATAGAAAGGAATGTAATGGAACGGAGTGGAGTGGAGTAGAATGTAGTGGAGTGGTGAGGAATGGAATGGAGTGTAGCGGAATCAAGAGGAGTGGAATGGAGTGGAGTGCAGTGGAATGTGATGAATTGCAAAGTAGTGGAGAGGTATGGAGTGGAGTGGAGTGGAAAAGACTGGAGGGGAGTGGAGGGCAGTGAAATGGAATGGAATGGAGTGGAGTGTAATGGAGAGGAGTGGAGTGGAATGGAGAGGAATGTAATGGATTTGAATGGAATGGAGTGGACTGGAGTTGAGTGAAGTGGAGTGGAGTGGAATGGAGGGGAAGAGAATGGAATTAAATGAAACTGAATTTAATGAAGTGGAATGGAAAGGAATGGAATGGAATGTAGTGTAGTGGAGAGCAATGGAGTGGAATGCAATTCAGTGGAGTGGAGTGCAGTGGAGTGCAATGGAGTGGAGTGGAGTGGGATGGAATGGAGAGTAGTGGATTGGAATGGAGTGGAATGGAATGGAATGGAATTTTGAGGAAGGGAATGGAGTGGAATGTATTGGAATCTCATGGAGTGGAGTGCAGTGGAATGGAATGGAATGCAGTGGAGAGGAGATTACTGGACTGCAATGGAGTGGAATGGACTGGACTGGAATGGAATGGAGTGGAGTTGAATGTAGTGAAATGTAATGGAATGGAATGGAAAGGAGTGGAATGGAGTGGAGTGAAGAGGAATGGAATGGAATGGAATGCAGTAGAGAGGAGTGGAATGGAGTCGAGTGGAATGGAATGGAATGGAGGGGAGTTAAATGGAGGGGAATGGAATGGATGGAGTGGAGTGGAATGGAGTGGAGATGAACGCAGTGGAGTGCACTGGAATGGAATGGAGTGGGGTGGAATGCAGTGGAATGGATGGAGTGTAATGGAGTGGTGTTGAGTCCATGGAGTGGAGTACATTGGAATGGAATGCAATTAAATGGAATAGAGTGGAATGGAAAGCATGGAGTGGAATCGAATGTAGTGGAGTGGAGAGGAGTGGAGTAGAATGGAGTGGAGTGGAGTGGAGAGTAGTAGGTTGGAATGGAGTGGAGTGGACAGGAATGAAGTGGAATGGTATGGAATGTAGTGAAATGGAATGGAATGGACTAGAATGGAATGGAAAGGAAAGGAGTAGAGTGTAATAGAGGGGAGTGGAGTGGCATAGGTTTCCAATGAAATGGAATGGAATAGAATGGAATGGAATAGAGTTGCGTGGAGTGGAAGGGAGGGGAGTGGAATGGAAGGGAATGTACAAGAAGGAAGTTGAGTGGGGTGGAATGGAGTGGAGTGGAGTGGAGTGGAATGGATTGGAGTTGCGTGAAATGGAATGGAATGGAGTGGAATGGAGTGGAATCAAATGGAGTGGAATTAAATGGAATGGAGTTGATGTTAGTGGAATGGAGTGGAATGGAATGGAATATAATGGAATGGAGTGGAGTGGTGTGGAATGGAGTACAGTGGAAGGGAGTGGAGTGAAATGGAGTAGAATGAAATGGAATGGAATGGAGTGGAATGGAATGGAATGGAATGGAGTGGAATGGAATGGAATGGAATGGAGTGGAATGGAATGGAAAGGAATGGAGTGGTGTGGAGTGGAATGGAACGGAAAGGAGCGAAGTGGAGAGGATCGGAGTAGTCTGGAATGGAAAGGAGTTGACTGGAATGGAAAGGAATGCAATGGAGTGGATTGGAATGGAGTCGAGTGAAATGCAGTGGAGTGGATTGACATGCAGTGGAATGGAATGGGGTGGAATGGAGTGAAGTTGAATAGATGGAGGGGACTGCAGTGGAATGAAATGGATTGGAATGCACTTAACTGGAATGGAATGGAGTTGAGTGGAATGGAATGTACTGGAGTGGAGTGGATTGGTATGGAGTGGAGTGGACTGGAATGGAGCGGAGTGGAATGGAGTGTGCCGGAATCGACTGAAATGGAGTGGAGTGGAGTGCAGAGGATTGGAGTGGAGTGGAAAAGGTTGGAATGGATTGCAGTTGAGTGGATTGAGAAGGATTGGAAACGAATGGAGTGGAGTGAAGTAGAATGGAATGGAATGGAATGGAATGGAGTGGAATGGAGTGGAACGGAATTGAGTGGGGTAGGAAGGATTGTATGCGATTTGGGTGTAATGAAGTAGAAAGGATTGAAATGTAGTGGAGTGGAATGGAGTGGACAGCAATGGAGTGGAATGGACTGCAAAGGAGTGGAATGGACTGGAGTGAAATGGGGTGGAATAGAATGGAATGGAAAGGAGTGGAGTGAACTGGAATGGAGTGAAATAGATTGGAATGGAGTGGAGTTGAGTGGAGTGGAGTGGAGTAAAGTAGAGTGCAGGAGAATGGAACGGAAAGGAAAGGAGAGTAGTGGGATGGAATGGGGTGGAATGGAATGGAGTGGAGTTGAATGGAGTAGAGTGGAATGGAATGGAATTGAGTGTAATGGAATGGAAGGGAATGGAATGGAATAGAGTGGAGTAGACTGTAATGGAGTGGAATGAACTGGAATGGAATGGAGTGGATTAGAATGGAATGGAACGGAGAGGAGAGGTGTGGAAGGGAGAAGAGTGGAATGGAATGGAATGGAGCAGAGCGGAGTGGAATGGAGTGGAGTGCACTGGAGTGGATTGGAATGCAGTGGAGAGGAGTGGAATAGAATGGAATTTATTGGAGTGTAATGGAGGGAAATGGAGTGGAGTGGAGTGAATGGATTGGAGGGCAGTGGATTGGAAAGAAATTTAATGGAGTTAAGTGGAGTGGAATACAGTGGAGTGGAAAGGAATGCAGTGGAGTGGAGTGGTGTGGGCTGGAGTGGAGTCGACTGTAATGGAGTGGATTGGAGTGGAGTGCAAAGGAGTGGAATGTAATGGAATAGAGTTTGGTGGCGTGGTAACGATTGAAATTGAATGAAATGGAATGGAATGGAGTTTTGTGGGGTGGAATGGACAGGAATGGAATGGAGTGGAGTGGGATGGAATGGAATGGAGTGGAGTGGAGTGGGATGGAAAGTAACGGAGTGGAGTGGAGTGGAATGGTGTGGAGTGCAATGGAGTGCAGTGGAGTGGAATGGAATGGAATGCAGTGGAGTGGAATGGAGTCAATGGAGTGGAATGGAGTGGAATGGAATGGAGTGGAGAGGATTGGAGTGGTGAGGAGTGGAATGAAATGGAGTGTAGTGGAATGGAATGGAATGGAGAGGATTGCAATGGACTGGGATGGAATGGAGTGGACTTCAGTTTAATGGAAAGGAGTTAAGTGGAGTGCAGTGAAGTAAATTAGAATTGAGTGGAATGATGTAGAACTGAGCGGAATGAGGTGGAATGTAATGGAGTGCAGTGCCGTGGACTTCAATGGACTGGATTGGAGTGGAATAGTATGGAATGGAATGTTGTGGAGGGGAGAGGAGTGGAATGGAATGGAGTGGAGTGGACTGGAATGGAGTGGAGTGGAGTGGAGTGGAGTGGAGTGGAGTGGAATGGCGTGGAGTGGATTAGAGTGGAGTGGAGTGGAATGGAATTGAATGGAATTTATCAAAGTGGATGGAGCGGAGTGCAGTGGTATGGAATGGAATGGAGTGGATTGGAATGGAATGGAATGGAGTGGAATAGAATGCAGTGGAATAGAATGGAGTCGATTGTAATGGAGTGGAGCAGAATGGAATGGAGTGGACTGGAATTTGGTGGAGTGGAATGGAAAGGAGTGGAATGGAGTGGAATGGAATGGAAGGAATGGAGTGCAGTGGAGTGCAATTGAGTGGAGAGGAATAGAGTGGAATAGAATGGAATGGAAGTGAATGGAGTGGAGTGAAATGCAGTGGAGTGGAGGGGAATGGAGAGAATGGAATAGAGTGGATTTAAACGGAATGGAGTGTAGTGAAGTGGAGTTCAGTGGAATGAAATTTAATGGAGTGGGATGGATTAGAATAGAATGGAGTGGAATGGAATGTAGTGGAGTGGAGTGCAGTGGGTTGGAACAGAGTGGAAAGGAGTGGAATGGAGAGTTATGGATTGGAGTGGAATGGAGTGGAATGGAATTCAATGGAATGTAACGGAATGGAATGGAATGGAGAGGAGTGGAATGGAATGTCTTGGAATAGAATGTAATGGAGTGGAGTGGAGTGGAGTGCAGTGGAATGGAATTGAATGGAATGGACCGGAGTCTAATGGAATTCAGTGGAGGGAAATGGAATGTAGTGGAGTGGAGTGCAGTGTATTGGAATGGAATGCAGTGGACTGGAATGGAGTGGAGTGGAAGGAATGGAGTAGAATAGAACGTAATGGAATGCTGTGGAGTGTAGTGGAATGGAGTGGAGAAGAGTGGATTTGAGTACAGTGTAATGAAATGGAATGAAATCGAGTGGAATGGAATTCAACGGAATGGAGTGGAGAAGAGTGGAATGGAATGGAAAGAAGTGGAGTGGAATGGAGTGGAAAGAAATGGAGTCGAATGGAGTGGAATGGAATGGATGGAGTGGAAAGGAATGGAGTGAAGTGGAGTGGAAAGCATAGGATTGGACTGGAAGAAAATGGAATGAAATGGAGTGAAGTATAGTGGAACGGATTGTAATGGTGTGGAGTGAAGTCGAATGCAATGGAGTGGAGTGGGGTATATCAGAATGGAGTGGAATGCAGTGAGGTGGAATGGAGGAGAAGGGAACGGAGAGGAGTGGAGTTGAGATGAGTGGAATGGGATGGAGTGGAGTGGAATGGATTGGAATCGAATGTAGTTGAGTGCAGTGGAATGTAATGGAATGGAGTTGAGTGTAGATAAATGGACTGAAATGAAGTGAAATGAACTTCACTGTAATTTAAAAATTGGAGTGGAATGGAGTGGAATGGAATGGAATGGAATGGAATGAAGTGGATTGCAGTAGAATGGAGTGGAATGCATTTGAATGGAGTGGAGTGGAATGGAATGGAACGGAATGGAATGGAGTGGAGAGGAACGGAGAGGAGTGGAATGCTGTGGAGTGCAGTGGAATGGAATGGAATGGACAGGAATGGAATGGAAGGAATGGAGTGGAATGGAGTAGAGTCCACTGATAGAGTGCAGTGCAGTGGAATGGAATGGAATGGATTGGAGTGGAATGCAAAGCAGTGGAGTGGAACGGAATGCAATGGAATCGAGAGGAGTGGAGTGGAATGCAGTGGAGTTGACAGGAATGGAGAGGAGTGGAATGGAATGCAGTGGAATGGAATGGAATGGAATGGAATGAACTGGAGTGGCGTGGAATGGAGTGGAGTGGAAAGGAATGGAAAGAATGGAATAGAATGTAACGGAGTGGAGTGGAATGGAGTGGGGTGGAATGGAATGGAATGTAAAAGAATGGAGTTGAGTGGAAAAGAGTGGAGTGGAGTGGAATGGATAGGAGTGGAGTGAAATGGATGGAGTGGAATTAAAAGGAATGGAGTGGAGGGGAGTGGAGTGGAGTGGAATGGAATGGAATAAAATAGAATGGAGAGGAGTGGAAAGAAATGCACTAAAGTAGAATGGAATGGAATGGAGTGGAATGGAATGCAATGAAATGGAATGCAGTGGATTGGAGTGGAGTGGAGTGGAAAAGAGTGCAGTGGATTCGAATGAAGTGGAGTGGAATGGAATGGAGTGGAATAGTATGGAATATAACAGAATAGAGTGTAGTGGAGTGGACTGGAGTGGAGTGGTGTGGAATGAAATGGAATGGAAAAGAGAAGAGTGGTGTGTAGTGGAGTGGAGTGGAATAAAGTGGAGAGGTTTGGCATTGAGTGTAATGGAAAGGAATGTAATGGAATGGAGTGGAGAGGAAAGTGAAGGAATGGAATGGAATGGAGTGGAGTGGAGTGGCGTGGAATGGAATGGAATTGAATGGAGTGGAGTGGAGTGGAATATGGAGGAATGGAAGTGAATGGAGTGACGTGGTGTGAAATGCAGTAGAATGGAATTGAATGGAATAGAGCAGAATCTAATGGAATGGAGTGGAGTGCAATGGAATGTAGCAGAGAGGGTTGTAGTGGATTGTAAAGGAGTGGAGGGGACTGGAATGGAGAAGAGTGGAAGGAATGGAGTCGAATGGAATGGAATGGTATGGAATGGTGTGGAGAGTAGTGGAATGGAATGGAGTTGAGTGGATTTGAGTAGAGTGGAATGGACTGGAAGGGAGTGAAGTGGAATGGAATGCAATGTAATGTAGCGGGGTAGAGTGAAACGGAACGGATTGCATAGGAGTGGAAAGGAGTGGAATAGAATGGAGTTGAATGGAGTGGAATGGAGTGGTTGGAGTGGAGGGCAGTGGAATAGAATTGACTAGAATGAAGACGAGTGGAGTGGGATGGAGTGGAACGGATTGGAATGGAGTGGAGTGGAGTGGAATGTAATGTAATGTAGTGGAGTGGAGTAGAATGGAGTGGAACGCAGTGGAGGGGAATGCATTGGAATGTAGTTGAGAACAACAAAATGGCATGTAGAGGACTGGAGTGGATTTGAGTGGAATGGAATGGAGTGGAATGGAATAGATTGGAATAGAATGGAGTGTAGTGTAGTGGTATGTAATGGAATGGAGTTTAGGGGAGATTAGTGTATTGGAAAGGATTGGAATGGACTTCAATGGAGTGGAATGCAGTGGAGTGGAATGGAATGGCATGGATTGCAGCAGAATGGAGAGGAATGGATTTGAAAGGAGTGAAGTGCAGAGGAATGGAATGGAATGGAGTGGAGTGGAGTGGAGTGGAATGGAGTAGATTAGAATGGAATGGAATACAGTAGAGTGGAATGGAGTGGAATGGAATGGAATGGAGTAGAGTGGAATGGAGTGGAGTGGAATGCAGTGGAGTTTAGTGGAATGGAATGGAGTGGAGTGGAATGGAGTGGAATGAATGGAGTGGTATGGAGTGGAGTGGACTGGATGTAGTGGAGTGCAGTGGAATGGAATGGAATGGAATGGAGTGGAGTGGAATGGAAAGCAGTGGAGTGGAATGGAATGTAATGCAGTGGAGAGGAGTGGAGTGGAATGGACCGAAGTGGACAGGAATGGAGTGGAGTGGAATGGAATTGATTGGAATAGAATGGAAGGGAATGGACTGAAGTGGACAGGAATGGAGTGGAGTGGAAAGGAATGGATTGGAATAGAATGGAAGGGAATGGACTGGAGAGGAATGGAGTGGAGTGGAAATGATTGGAATGGAATGGAATGCAATAGATTGGAGTGGAGTGGAGTGAAATGGAATGGAGTGGAATGGTCTGGAATGTACAAGAATGGATTTGAATGGAGTGGAATGGAGAGGAGTGGAGTTGACTGGAGTGGAATGGAGTGGAATGAAATGGAATGGAATGTAAAAGAATGGAGTTGAGTGGAGTGGAATGGAGTGAAGTAGAGTGGAATGGATTGGAGTGGAGTGAAATGTAATGGAGTGGAGCGGAATTGAGTGGAATGGAATGGGGTGGATTTAAATGCAATGTAATGGAGGGGAATGGAGTGGAGTTCAATTGAATGGAATATAAAGGAATGGAGTGGAGTGGAGTGGAATGTAGTGGAATGGAGTGGACTTAAATGGAGTAAAGTAAAATGGAGTGGAATGGAATTGAATGAAATGGAATGGAGTAGAGAGGATTGGAGTCGAGTGGAAAGGATTGGAGCGGAGTGGAATGGAGTGGAGTGGAATGGAATGGAGTGGAATAGAATGGAATGGAATGGAGTGGAGTGGATTCTAATGTAGTGGAGTGGTGTGGAATGGAATGGAATGGAGTGAAGTGGAGTGGAGTGGAATGTAATGGATTGGAAATGAGTGGAGTGGTACGGAGTGGAGTGGAGTGCAATGAAGTGGGGATGAGTGGAGTGGAGTGTAATGGAATGGAATGGAGTGGAGTGGAATGGAAATGAGTGAAGAGGAAAGGAGAGGAATGTAATGGATTGGAATGTAATGGAGAAGAGTGGAGTAGGGTTGATTGGCGTGGAATGGAGTGGAAGGGAATGGAATAGAATGAAATTGAATGGAATGGAGTGGAATGGAAAGGAATGGATTGGAATGGAGTGGAGTGGAGGGCAATGGAGTGGAATGGAAAGGAATGGAGTGTAGCGTAATGGGGTGGAGTGGATTTGAATGGAGTGGAGTGGGATGGAATGGAGTGGAATGGAGTGGAATGTACTGGAATGGAGAGGAATGGAATGGAGTGGAATGCAGTGGAATGCAGTGGACAGGAGTGGATTGGATTGCAGAGAAAGGGAATGGAATGGAATGGAGTGGAGTGGAATGGATTGGAGTGTATTGGAATGGATTGTAGTGCATTGGAATGGTTTGGAATGGAAAGGAGTGGAAAGGAGTGGAGTGCAATGGAATAGAGTGGATTAGAATAGCCTGGAATGTATTGGAATGAAGTGCAGCGGAATGGAAAGGAATAGAGTGCATTGGAATGGAGTGGACTGGAATGTAGTGGAATGAAGTGGAATGAAGTGGAATTGCGTGAAATGGAATGGAATGAATTGGAATGAAGTGGATTGGAGAGGAGTGGAGTGGAATGGAATTGACAGGAGTGGAGTGGAATGGAAGGGAGTGTATTGGAGGGGAGTGGAGTGGAATGAAATGAAGTGGAGTGGAATGGAGTGGAGTGGAGTGGAATGGAGTGGAATGGAATAAAGTGGAATTGAATGGAACAGAGTGGAATTGAATGGAACGGGGTGAAGTGGACTGGAGTGCAGTGAAATGGAATGGAATGGAGTGGATTGTATTGGAATGGGGTAGAGTGGACTGCAGGGGAAAAAATGGAAAGGAATAGAATGGAGTATAGTGGAATGGAATGGACTAGAGTGGAGTGGAGTGGAGAGGAAAGGAATTTAGTGGAGTGGATTGGAATGGAAAGGCATGGAGTGGAACGGAAAGGAAAGAAATGGAGTGGAATGGACTGGAATGGAGTGTAATGGAATGGAAGGAGGTAGAATGCAAAAGAATGGATTGGAATGGAATGGAATGATATGGCGTGGAGAAGATTGGAGATGAATTGAGTGGAGTGGAGTGGAAAGGAATGGAACGAAATGGAATGGAATGGAATGGATTGGAGTGGAGTGGAATGGAGTAGAGTGTAGTGGAATGGAGTGGAATGGATTGGAAAAGAGAGGAGTGGATTGGAATGTAATGGGATTGAGTGGACTGGAGTGGAATGGAAATAAATGGAAAGGAGTGGAGTGGAGTGGAATGGATTGGAGTTGAATGGAGTGGAGAGGAGTGGAATGGAATGGAGTGGAGAGGAGTTGAGTGGAATGGAGTGGAATGGAATCGATTGGAATTAAATGGAATGGAGTAGAGTGGAGTGGAGTGGAAAGGAATAGAATGCAGTGGAATGAATTGGATTGGAATTTGGTGAAGTGGAATGCAGTGGAATGGAATGAAATGGAGTAGAGTGGAGTGGACTGGAATGGAGTGGATTGGAGTGGAGTGAAGCGGAGTGGAAAGGAATGGTAAGTAGTGTATTGGAATGGATTGGAATGGAGTGGAATGGAAAGGAAAGGAATGGAGTGGAATGCAATCAAGGGTAGTAGAATGTAGAGGGATGTAATGGAGTGGATTCGAGTGAAGAGGAATGGAATGGAATGGAGTGGAGTGGAACAGCGTGGGATGGAATTAAATGAAAAGGAGGGGAGTGGAGGGAAGTGGAGTGGAGTGCACAGGAATGGAATAAAATCAAATGTAGTGAAGTGGAATGAATAAGAATAGGGTGGGACATAATTGAATGGAATGGAGATGATTCTAGTGGAATGGAGTGCAGTGGAGCAGAAGGGGATGGAGTTGACTTCATTGGAGTGCAGTGGAAAGGAATCGAAGGAAGTGGATTGGAGTGGAGTGGAACCTAGTGGAATGGAGGGGAATGGAGCGGATTGGAATGGAATGGAATAGAATGGAATGGAATGGAGTGGAGAAAAGTGGAATCTAGTGGAATGGAGTGGAATGGATTGGATTGCAATGGATTGGAATGGAAAGGAATGGAATGGAATGGAATGGAATGTACTGGAGTGCGATGGAGTGGAGTGGAGTGAGATGGAGTGGAGTTGATTGGAATGGAATGGAGAGGAATGGAGTGGAGTGAAGTGGAATGCAGTGAAATGGAGTGTAATAGAGTGGAATGGAATGGAATGGAGTGGTAAGGAAAAGAATGGAGTTTAGTGCAGTGTAGTGGAGTGGAATTAAATGTAATGCAGTGGAATGGAGTGGAGTGGTGTGGAGTGCAGTGGAATTGAAAGGGATCGAATGGAGTGGAGTGGAATGGAATGGATTAGAAAAGAATGGCGTGGAGCGGAATGTAATGGAATGGAATGAAATGGAATGAAGGGTAGTGGAATGGAATGGAGTGGAGTTGATTGGAATGGAGTGGAGAGCAATGTAATGGAATGGAGTGGAATGGAGTGGAAAGGAATGGAGTGGAATGGTGTAGAGTGGAATGGAGTGGAATGAACTGGAATGGAATGGAATGCAATGAAATGGAATGGAATGGAATTGAATGGAAAGGAGGGGAGTGGAATGGAGTGGATTGGAGAGGAATCGAGTGGAGTGGAATGGAGTGGATTAGAGAGGATTGGAGTGGAGTGGCCTGGAAATGAATGGAAGGAAATTGAATGGAGTGGAGTGGAAGTCATTGGAGTGGAATGGAGTGCAGTGGAGTGTGGTTGAATGGAGTAGAGTGGAGTGGAGTGGAATGTAGTGGAATGAAATGGAATGAAATGGAATAGAGTGGAGTGGAATGGAGAGGAAAGCAGTGGAGTGGAATGAAATGGAGTGGAGTGGAGTGGGGTCGAATGTAACGGAGTAGAGTGGAATAGAGTGGAAATCAATGGTGTGGATTGGAGTGGAGTAATAGAATGGAATGGATTTTAATGGAATGGAATGGAGTGGAGTAGAACCTAATGGGCTGGAATGGATTGGAATGGAATCGAATGGATGTAATGACATAGAATGGATTGGAATGGACTGGAATGACATGGATGCAGGACAGTGGAGTGGAATGGAGTTGAGTGGAGTGGAATGGAGTTGAGTGGAGTGGAATGGAGAGGAATGCAGTGGAGTGGAATGAAATGGAGTGGAGTGGAGTGGAGTGCTTTCGAATGGAATGGAGGAGAGTGGAATAGAGTGAAAAGGAGTGGTGTAGATTAGAATGGGGTATAATGGAATGGAATGGATTGAAATGGAATGGAATTGCATGGAATGCAGTGGAGTGGAGAGTAATGGACTTTATTGGAGTGGAATGGAATGTAATGGATGGAATGAAATAGAATTCATTGGAGTGGTATGGAATGGCATGGATGGAGTAGATGGAGTGGAATGGAGTGGAGTGGATTGGAAAGGAGTGGAATGGAATGGAATGGAGTGGAATGGATTGGAATGGAGGGGATTTGAGTGTAGTGGTGTGGAATGTAATGGAACGGAGTGGAGTTAGTGGAATAGAGTGGAGTGAAATGAGTGAAATAAAAGAATGGAGTTGTGTGGAGTGGAGTGGAGAGGTATGGAATGAAGTGGTGTGGAATGGAATGGAGTGGAATAGTATGGAACATAACGGAATAGACTGTAGTGGAGTGGAATGGAGTGGAGTGGTTGGAAGGGAATGGAATGTATTGGAGTGGAATCAAGTGGAGTGGAGTAGAGTGGAGTGAAGTGAAGTGGAATGGAATAGAATGGAAAGGAGTGGAGTGGTGTGTAGTGGAGTGGAGTGAAATAAAGTGGAGAAGTTTGGCATAGAGTGAAATGGAATGGAGTGGAATGGAATGAAGTGGAGAGGACTGTGGTGGAATGGAATGGAGTGAAGTCGAGTGGCGTGGAATGGAATGGAATGGAGTGGAGTGGAGTGGAATATGGAGGAATGGAAGTGAATGGAATGGAGTGGTGTGAAATGCAATAGAACGGAATTGAATGGAATAGAGTAGAATAAAATGGAATGGAGTGGAGTACAATGGAATGTAGCGGAGAGGAGTGCAGTGGATTGGAAAGGAGTGAAGTGAACTGGAATGGAGTAGAGTGGAAGGAATGGAGTCGAAAGCAATGGAATGGTATGGAATGGTGTGGAGTGAAGTGGAATGGAATGGAGTTGAGTGGATTTGAGTAGAGTGGAATGGAATGCAATGGAGTGAAGTGGAATGGAATGCAATGTAATGTAGCGGGGTAGAGTGAAATGTAATAGAATGCATAGGAGTGGAAAGGAGTGGAATAGAATGGAGGTGAATGGAGTGGAATGGAGTGGATGGAGTGGAGTGCAGTGGAATAGAATTGACTGGAATGGAGACGAGTGGAGTTGAATGGATTGGAATGGAGTGGAGTGGAGTGGAATGGAATGTAATGTAATGTAGTGGACTGGAGTGGAATGGAGTGGAATGCAGTGGAGGGGAATGCAGTGGAATGTAGTTGAGAATAATAAAATGGAAAGGAGAGGACTGGAGTGAAGTTGGGTGGAATAGAATGGAGCGGAATGGAATAGATTGGAATTGAATAGAGTGTAGTGTAGTGGTATGTAATGGAATGGAGTTTAGGGGAGATTAGTGTATTGGAATGGAGTGGAATGGACTTCAATGGAGAGGAATGCAGTGGAGTGGAATGTAGTGGAATGGAATGGAATGGAATGGCATGGATTGCAGTGGAATGAAGTGGAATGGATTTGAAAGGAGTGGAGTACAGAGGAATGGAATGGCATGGATTGCAGTTGAATGGAGTGGAAAGGATTTGAAAGGAGTGGAGTACAGAGGAATGGAATGGAATGGAATGGAGTGGAGTGGAATGGAATAGATTGGAATGGAATGGAATGCAGTGGAGTGGAAGGGAGTGGAATGGAATGGAATGGAGTAGAGTGGAATGGAGTGGAGTGGAATGCAGTGGAGTGCAGTGGAATGGAATGGAGTGGAATGAATGGAGTGGTATGGAGTGTAGTGGAATGGAACGGAGTGGAATGAATGAAGTGGTATGGAGTAGAGTAGACTGGATGTAGTGGAGTGCAGTGGAGTGGAATGGAATGTAATGGAGTGGAGAGGACTGGAGTGGAATGGACTGAAGTTAACAGGAATGGAGTGGAGTGGAATGGAATGGACTGGAATAGAATGGAATGGAATGGACTGGAGAGGAATGGAGTGTAGTGGAAAGGATTGGAATGGAATGGAATGGAGTGCAATAGATTGGAGTGGATTGGAGTGAAATGGAATGGAGTGGAATGGTCTGGAATGTACAAAAACGGAGTTGAATGGAGTGGAAAGGAGAGGAGTGGAGTTGACTGGAGTGGAAAGGAGTGGAGTGAAATGGAATGGAATGTAAAAGAATGGAGATGAGTGAAGTGGAATGGAGTGGAGTGGAGTGGAATGGATAGGAGTAGAGTGAAATGGAATGGAGTGGAGTGGAATGGAGTGGAATGGAATGGGGTGGGTTTAAATGGAATGGATTGGAGGGGAGTGGAGTGGAGTGCAATCGAATGGAATATAATGGAATGGAGTGGAGTGGAGTGGAATGTAGTGGAATGGAATGGAGTGGAGTTAAATGGAGTAAAGTAAAATGGAGTGGAATGGAGTGGAATGGAATAGAATGAATTGGAATGGTGTAGACTGGAGTGGAGTGAAAAGGAGTGCAGTGGACTGGAATGGAGTGGAGTGGAATGCAATGGAGTGGAATAGAATGGAATGTAATGGAATGGAGTGGAGTGGATTCTAATGTAGTGTATTGGTGTGGAATGGAATGGAATGGAGTGTAGTGGAATCAAGTGGAATGGAATGTAGTGTAGTGGAGTGGAGTGGAATGGAATGGAATGAAAATGAGTGGAGTCGTATGGAGTGGAGTGGAGTGCAATGAAGTGGAGATGAGTGGAGTGGAATGGAATGGAATGGAGTGGAGTGGAATGGAAATGAGAGGAGAGGAAAGTAGAGGAATGTAATGGATTGGAATGGAATGGAGAAGAGTGGACTAGAGTTGATGGGAGATGATTGGAGTAGAAGGGAATGGAATTGAATGAAATTGAACGGAATGGAGTAGAATGGAATGGATTGGAATGCAGTGGAGTGGAAGGCAATGGAGTGGAATGGAGTGTAGTGGAGTGGAGTGGAGTGGATTTGAATGGAGTGGCGTGGAATGGAATGGAGTGGAATGTACTGGAATGTAGAGGAATGGAATGGAATAGAATGGAGTGGAATGGAGTGGACAGGAGTGGAGTGGATTGCAGAGAAAGGGAATGGAATGGAATGGAGTGGAGTGGAATGGATTGGAGTGGAGTGGAATGGATTTAGTGCAATGGAATGGTTTGGAATGGAAAGGAGTGGAAAGGAGTGGAGTGCAGTGGAATGGAGTGGATTGGAATGGACTGGAATGTATTGGAATGAAGGGCAGTGGAATGGAATGGAATGGAGTGCATTGGAATGGAGTGGACTGGAATGTACTGGAATGAAGTGGAATGTAGTGGAATTGAGTGGAAAGGAATGGAGTGGAATGGAATGGAATGAATTGGAATGAAGTGGATTGGAGAGGAGTGGAGTGGAATGGAGTTGGCAGTAGTGGAGTGGAAAGGAAGGGAGTGGATTGGAAGGGAGTGGAGTGGAAAGAAATGAAGTGAACTGGAATGGCGTGGAGTGGACTGGAAGGGAGTGGAATGGAATAGAGTGAAATTGAATGGAACGGAGTGGAATTGAATGGAACAAGGTGGAGTGGATTGGAGTGTAGTGAAATGGAATGGAATGGAGTGGATTGTATTGTAATGGGGTGCAGTGGACTGCAGGGGAAAAGAATGGAAAGGAATAGGATGGAGTGGAGTGGAATGGAATGGAGTAGAGTGGAGTGGACTGGAAAGGAATTTAGTGTAGTGGATTGGAATGGAAAGGCATGGAGTGGAATGGAAAGGAAAGGAATGGACTGGAATGGACTGGAATGGAGTGGAATGGAATGGAAGGAAGTAGAATGCAATAGAATGCATTGGAAGGGAATGGAATGATATGGCGTGGAGAAGATTGGAGATGAATGGAGTGGAGTGGAAAGGAGTGGAAAGAAATGGAATGGAATGGAGTGGAGTGGAGTGGAAAGGAGTAGAGTGGAGTGGAATGGATTGGAATGGATTTTAAAGGAGCGGAGTGGATTGGAATATAATGGAATCGAGTGGACTGGAGTGGAATGGAAATAAATGGAAAGGAGTGGAGTGGAGTGGAATGGATTGGAAATGAATGGAGTGAAGCGGAGTGGAATGGAATGTAGTGGAGAGGCGTTGTGTGGAATGGAGTGGAATGGAATGGATTAGAATTAAATGGAATGGGATAGAGTGGAATGGAGTAGAGTGGAGAGGAATTGAATGCAGTGGAATGAATTGGATTGGAATTTGATAAAGTGGAGTGCAGTGGAATGGAATGAAATGGAGTAGAGTGGAGTGGACTGGAATGGAGTGGAGTGGAGTGCAGTGAAGTGGAGTGGAAAGGAGTGGTATGTATTGTATTGGAATGGATTGGAATGGAGTGGAATGGAATGAAAGGTAGTGGAATGTAGTGGGATGGAATGGAGTGGAGTGGATTGAAGAGGAATGGAATGGAATGGAGTGGAGTGGAATACCGTGGGATGGAAAGAAGTGAAAAGGAGGGGAGTGGAGTGAAGTGCAGTGGAGTGAAGAGGAATGGAATGGAATCGAATGGAGTGAAATAGAATGAATAAGAATGGAGTGGAACATAATTAAATGGAATGGAGATGATTCGAGTGGAGTGGAGTGGAGTGGAGTGGAAAGGGATGGAGTGGACTTCATTGGAGTGAAGTGGAAAGGAATGGAATGAAGTGGATTGGAGGGTAGTGGAACCTAGTGGAATGGTGGGGAATGGAGTGGATTCGAATGGAATGGAATAGCATTGAATGGAATGGAGTGGAGAGAAGTGGAATCTAGTGGAATGGAGTGGAATGGATTGGATTGCAGTGGAATAGAATCGAATGGAATGGAATAGAATGGAATGGAATTTACTGGAGTGAAATGGAGTGGAGTGGAGTGAGATAGAGTGGAGTTGATTTGAATGGAATGGAGAGGAATGGAGTGGAGTGAAGTGGAATGTAGTGGAGTGGAGTGTAATAGAGTGGAATGGAATGGAATGGAGTGGAAAGGAAAACAGTGGAGTGGAGAGGAGTGGAATTAAATGTAATGCAGTGGAATAGAGTGGAGTGGAGTGGAGTGCAGTGGAATTGAAAGGGATAGAACGGAGAGGAGTGGAATGGAATGGATTGGAGTAGAATGGTGTGGAGCGGAATGGAATGGAATGAAATGGAATGAAGGGTAGTGGAATGGAATGCAGTGGAGTTGATTGGAATTGAGTGGAGTGCAATGGAAAGGAATGGAGTGGAATGGAGTCGAATGGAATGGAGTGGAATGCTGTAGAGCTGAATGGAGTGGAATGGACTGGAAAGGAATGGAATGGAATGCAATGGAATGGAATGGAATTGAATGGAGTGGAGTGGAATGGAGTGGATTGGAGAGGAATCGAGTGGGGTGAAGTGTAAATGAATGGAAGGAAATTGAATGGAGTGGAGGAAGTGATTGGAGTGGAATGGAGTGCAGTGGAGTGCAGTGGAGTGTGGTTGAATGGAGTAGAGTGGAGTGGAGTGGAATGTAGTGGAATGAAATGGAATGAAATTGAATGGAGTGGAGTGGAATGGAGAGGAAAGCAATGGAGTGGAATGAAATGGAGTGGAGTGGAGTGGAGTCGAATGGAATGGAGTAGAGTGGAATGGAGTGGAAATCGATGGTGTGGATTGGAGTGGAGTATATTAGAATGGAATGGATTTTAATGGAATGGAATGGAAGGGAATGGAGTGGAGTAGAATGTAATGGGCTGGAATGGATTGGAATGGAATGGAATGGATGTAACGAAATAGAATGGATTGGAATGGAGTGGAATGGCATGGATGCAGTCGAGTGGAGTGGAATGGAGTTGAGTGGAGTGGAATGCAGAGGAAAGCAATGGAGTGGAATGAAATGGAGTGGAGAGGAGTGGAGTGCTTTCGAATGGAATGGAGGAGAGTTGAATGGAGTGGAAAGGAATGGTGTAGATTTGAATGGAGTATAATGGAATGAAGTGGACTGAAATGGAATGGAATGGCATGAAATGCAGTGGAGTGTAGAGTAATGGACTTTATTGGAGTGGAATGGAATGGAATGGATGGAAAGAAATAGAATTCATTGGAATGGTATGGAATGGCGTGGATGGAGTAGAGTGGAGTGGAAAGGAGTGGAGTGGAATGGAAAGGAGTGGAATGGAATGGAATGGAGTTGAATGCATTGGAAAGGAGTGGATTTGAGTGTACTGGAGTGGAATGTAGTGGAATGGATTGCAGTGGAATGGATTGGAGTGTAGTGGAATGGAGTGGAGTGAAATGAAGTGGAATAAAAGAATGGAGTTTGGTGGAGTGGAGTGGAGAGGTATGGAATGGAGAGGAGTGGAATGGATTGGAATGGAATGGAATGGAGTGGAGAGGTATGGAATGGAGAGGAGTGGAATGGATTGGAATGGAATGGAATGGAGTGGAGTGGACTGGAATGTAGTGGAATGGAATGGAGTGGAGTGGACTGGAATACAGTAGAATGGAGTGGATATAGTGGAGTGCAGTGGAATTGAATGGGAATGAATGGAGTTAAGTGGAATGGAATAGAGTGGAGTGGAATGTAATGTATTGGGGAGGAGTGGGATGACATGCACTGGAGTGGAGGGTAATGGAGTGGAGTGGAATGGAAAGGAGTGGAATGGAGTGCAATGGAATTGAGTTGGATGGAATGGATTGGAAAGGAATGGAGTGGAGTGTACTGGACTGGAGTGGAATGGATTGGAATGGAGTGGAGAGGCATGAGTGTATTAGAATGCAGTGTAGTGGAGTGGAAAGGATTGGACTGGAATGGAATGGAGTTCAGTGCAATGGATTGGAATCGAATGGAGTGGAGTGCATTGGAATGGAAAGGAATGTAGTGGAATGTTGTGGAGCTGACTGGAATGGAGTGTAATGGACTGGAATGGAGGGGAATGGAGTGGAGTGGAATGGAGGGGAATGGAGTGGAGTAGAATAGAGCGGAATGGAATGGAATGGAATGGAATGGAATGGAATGGAATGGAATGGAGTGGAGTGAAGTGGATGTGACTGGAACGAATTGGAATGGAGTGGAGTGCAGTGGGGTGCAGTGGAATGGATTGGAATGGATTGGAGTGTAGTGGAATGGAATACAGTGGAGTGGAGTGGAATCTATCGGAGTTGAGTGGAGTAGAGTGGAGTTTAATGGAGTAGAATGGATAAGAAATGAGTGGACTGGAATGCAGTAGTGTGGAATTCAGTGGAATGTTTTGGAGTGGAATGGAATGGAATGAAGGGCAGTGAAGTGGGGTGTAGAGGAGTCGAATGGAGTTGACAGTAGTGGAATGGAATGGAATGGAGTAGAATGGAGTGGAGTGGAATGGAATGAAGTGGAGTGAAATGGAGTGGAGTGGAATGGAGTGCAATGGAATGGAAAGGAATTTAATGGAATGCAGTGGAGTGCAGTGGAACACAGTGGAGTGAGGTGGAATGGATTGTAATGGTTTGGAGAGGAGTGCAGTTGAAGGGAATGGAATTCAGTGGGGTGGATTGTAGTGGAATTGACTGGAGTAGAATGGATTGGAGTGGAGTGGAATGGAATTTAGTGGAGTGGATTGGAATGGAATGACATTTTGTGGAATGGAATGGAAAGGAATGGAGTGGAATAAACGGAATGGAGTAGAATAGAATGGAAGGGAGTGGAAATTAATGGAATGCATAGGAATGGAATGGAATGACCTGGAATGGAGTGGAGTGGAGTGGAATGGATTGGAGTGGAGTGTTAAAGAGTGGAAAGGAATGGGATGGAATAAAATGGGGTGGAGTGGACAGGAATGGAAAGAAATGGATTGGAATGGATTGGAGTGGATTGGAATGGAATGGAGTGCAGTGGAGTGGGATGGAAAGAAATGGAATGGAGTGGAGTGGAGTGGAATGGAGTTGAGTTGAATGGAGTGAAGTGGAATGGAATGGAATGGAGTGGAGTGGAGTGGAGCAGAGTGGAATGGAGTGGAACGGAATAGAGTGGAATGAAACCGAATGGAGTAGAGTGGAGTGGAGTCGAGTGGATTGGAATGGAATGGAGTGGAAAGGATTGGAATTCGATGCAGTGGAGTGCAGTCGAAGGGAATGGAATGGAGTAGAGTGTAGTGTACTCGGATGGAGTGGAGTTGTGTGGAGTGTAGTGAAGTGGAATTGAATGGAGTGGAGTGGATTGGAATGGAACGGAATGGACTGGAATGGAACAGAAAGGAATGGTGTGGAATGGAAGGTAGTGGAGCAGAATGAAGTGGGATGGAATGGAGTGGAGTGGATTGGAATGGAATGGAATGGAGTACAGTGGAATGAAGTGGGATGGTGTGGATTGAAATGGAAGGGAGTGGAGTGGAATGGAGTGGAGTGCAGAGTAACGGAACGGAATGGAATTCAGTGGAGTGGAATGGATTTGAATGGAAAGGGGATGAGGGGAGTGGAGTGGAGTGGAGTGGAAGGGGATGGAGTGGACTTGAATAGATTTGAGTGGAATGGAATGGAATGGAAAGGAATGGAGGAGAGTGGAGTGCAATCTAGTGGAATTGAGTGGAATGGAGTGGATTGGAATGGAATGGAATGGAATGGAAAGGAATGGAATATAGTGGAATGGAGTGGAATCGATTGGATTGGAATGGAATGGAATGGAATGAATGCGCGTGCAATTGAGTGGAATGGTGTGGAGTGAGATGGAGAGGAGTGGATTGGATGGAATGGAATGGAATGGAGTGGATTGGAGGGGAATGGGGTGAAGTGGCGTGTAATGATGGAGTGGAGTGGATTGGAATGGAATGGAACGGAATGGAGTGGAGTGGAGTGGAATGGAGTGGAGTGGAGTGGAATGAAGTGGAGTGGAGTGGAATGTAGCTTAAATGGAATTAAATAGAGTGGAAAGGAAAAGAATGGAGTGCAGTGGAATGGAGGGGAGTGCAATGGAAGGGAATGGAGAGGAGTGTTGGTTAATGGAGTGGAATGTATTGGAATGCAGATGAAGTGCATGGAATGAAATGGAGTGGAGTGGAATGGAGTGCAGTGGAATGGTGTAGAGAGGAATGGAAAGGAATGGAGTGGAATGGAATAGAATGGAATGGAATGGACTGGAATGGAATGGAAAGGAATGGAGTGCAGAGGAATGTGATGGAGTGGAATGGAGAGTAATGGACTGGAGTGGAGTGGAAAGGAATGAAATTGAATGGAATGTAGTGGAGTGGAATGGAGTGCATTGAAATGGAGTGGAATGAAGTGCAGTAAAGTGGAGAATGGAGTAAAGTGGAGTAGAGTGGAGGGTAGTGGAATGAAATGGAATGGAATGGAGTTGTGTGGAATGGAGTGGTTTGGAGAGGAATGGCGAGGAATTGAATAGAGTGGATTGGAATGGAGAGGAGTGGGTTGGATTGGAATGCAGTAGAGTGGAATGGATTGGAAAGGAATGATGTGGAGTGGAGTGGAGTGTGATGGAATGAAATGGATTGGAATGGAATGGAATGGCATGGATTGTAGTGGAGTGAAGAATAATGGACACGAGAGGAGGGGAATGGAGTGTAATGGATGGCATGAAATGGAATAGATTGGAATGGAAAGGAATGGCATGGATGGATAGGAGTGGAGTGCAATGGAGTGGAGTGGATTCGAAAGGAGTGGAATGGAATGGAATGGATTGGAATGGAGAGGAATGGATTGGAATGGAGTAGAGTGGAGTGGAATGGAATGGAAAGGAGTGGAATAGAATGGAATGGAATGGAGTGGAGTGGAGTGGAATGGAATGGAATGGAACGGAGTGGAGTGGGGTGGAATGGAATGAAATGGAGTGGAGTGGAATGGAGTGGAGTGTGGTGGAATTGAGTGGAATGGAGTGGAGTGGAGTTAAATAGAATGGAGTGGTTTACAGTGGAGTGTACTGGAATGGAATGGAAAGTAATGGAATGGAATGGAGTGGAGTGGAATGGACTGAAGTGGAGTGGAATGGATAGAAAGGGAATGGAGTGGTATTATATTAAACGGAGTGGAGTGGAGTGGCATGGAATGGAGCAGAGTGTAGTGGATTGGAACGGAATGGAATGGAACGGATTGCAGTGGAATGGAGTGGAGTGGAATGTGGTGGAGTAGAGTGCATTGGAAAGGAACGGAAAGGAGTGGAGTGGAGTGGATTGCAATGGAGTGGAGAGGAATGAAATGGATTGTAATGGAGTGGACTGGAGTGGAATGAAATAAAGAGGGACGGATTGAAATGGAGTGGAATGGAGAGGAGTGGAATGGAGTGGAGTGAAGTGGAATGGAGTGGAGTGAAGTGGAATGGAATGGAATGGAGTTGAGTGGAAAGGAGTGGAATTTAATGGATTGGAACAGAGTGGAGTGGAGTGCAGTGCAGTATACTGGAATGGAATGGAATGGAATGGAGTGAGGTGGAGAGGAGTGGAATCCTGTGGAATGGAATGGAGTGGAGTGGAGTGGAGTGAAGTGTCATAGTATGGAAGGGAGTGAAGTGGAATGGATTGGAATGGAGTGGAGTGGAATGGAAGGAAACGGTGTTGAATGAAGTGGAGTGGAGTGGAATGAACAGCAATTTATTGGAATGGAATGGAATGCAACGGAAAGAATGGAGTGCAGTGGAATGAACTGGAATGGAAAGGAAAGGAATGGAATGGACTGCAATGAAATGGAATTTATTGGAATTGTATGGAAGGGCATGGAACAGAGCAGAATGGAGTGGAATGGAGTGAAGTGGAGTGCAAAAGAGAGGAACGGAACGGAATGGAATGGAATGCAACGGAGTGGAGTGGAGGGGAATGGAGTGGAATTGATTGGAATGGAATGGAGTGGAGGGCAGTGGAATGGAATGGAATGGAGTGCAGCAGACTGCAGTGGACTGGAATGTAGTGGAAAGAAGTGGAAGGTAGTGGAATGGAATAGAGTGGAATGTAATGTAATAGAATGAAATGGAATGGAGCAGAGTGAAATGGAACGGAGTGGAGTGGAGTGGAGTGGAAAGGGGTGGAGTGAATTGGAGCTGTGTGGAGTGGAATGAAATGGAGTGGAGTAGAGTGGAGTGGTACGCAATGGGGTGGAATGGAATGCAATGGAATGGAGTGGAATTTAAAAGAGTGGGGTGCAACAGAGTGAAATGGAATGGAGAGGAATGAACTGCAGTAGAATGGAATAGAATGGATTGGAATGGAGTAGAGTGGAATGGAATGGACTGTGGTGGGGAGGAGTGGAGTGGAGTGGAGTGGTGTGGAAAATAGCGGACAGGATTGGAATGGAATGAAATGGAGTGGAGTGGAATGGAGTGCAATGAAATGGCGTGGAGTGGAGCAGAGAGGAATGCAATGGAAGGGTTTGCAGTGGAATGGAGAAGAATGTAATGGATAGGAATTGAGTGGAGTGGAATGTAGTGGAGTAGAGTGCAGTCGAATGGAAAGTAATGAAGAGTGGAATGGAATGGAGTGGAATGGAATGCAGTGGTATGGAGTGGATTGGAAAGGAATGGAATCGAATGGAGTAGAGTGGAGTGGAATGGAGTTGAATGGATTGGAATGTAGTGCAATGGAGTGGAATGGATGCAATGGAATGGAGCACAGTGGAGTGGAGGGAGTGGAGAGCTGTGGAATAAAATGGAATATAATGGAGTGGAGTGGAATGGAATGGAGGGGAATGGAGTGGAGTGGATGGAGTTGGTTGCAGTGGAATGGAACGGAATGAAATGGAGTGCAGTGGAACGGAATGGAATGAAGTGTAATGGAATGTAGTGGAGAGGAGTTAAGTGGACTGGAATGGAGTGGAGTGGAATGGAATGGAGAGAAATGGAATGGAATGGAGTGGACTGGAGTGGAATGGAGTGCAGTGGAGTAGAGTTGAATTAAGTGCAGTGGAATGGAATGGAGTGGAGTGGAATGGAATGGAGTGAAATGGAATGGAATGGGATGGAATGGAATGGAGTGAAGTGGAGTGGAATTGAGTGGAGTGAAGTTCACTGGAGTGGAGTGCAATGGAATGCAATGGAATGGAGTGGAATGGAGAGGACTGGAATGGAGCAGAATGGATTTAAATGGAGTGGAATGCAGTGGAGTGGAATGCAGTGGAAAATAATGTAATGGTATTTAGTAGAGAGGAACGGAATAGAATGGGGTGAACTGGAGTTCAGTTGAGTGGAGTGGAATGGAATGAACTGGAGTGGATTGGAGATTAATGGAATGCTGTGGAGTGAAGTGGAATGCAATGGAATGGAGTGGAAATGAATGGAAAGGAAGGGAGTGGAATGTAATGGAGAGGAGTGGAATGGAGTGGAATGGAATGGAATTTATCTGAGGGGAGTGGAATGGAATAGAGTGGAGTGTAGTGGAGTGCAGTGGAATGGAATCGTGTGGAATGGAGTGGAATGGAGTGAAGTGGAAGGTAGGGGAATGAAATGGAGAGGAACGGATTGGAATGGAGTGGAGTGGAATGGAATGGAGAGGAGTGGAATGGAGTGGAGTGAAGTGGAATGGAAAGGAATGGAGTTGAGTGGAATGGAGTAGATTTTAATGTATTGGTATGGAGTGGAATGGAGTGCAGTGCAGTGCAGTATATTGGAGTGGAATGGAATGGAGTGGAGTGGAGTGCAGAGGAGTGGAATGCGGTGGAATGGAATGGAGTGAAGTGGAGTGTCGTGAAGTGGAGAAGAATGGAATGGACGAAAGTGGATTGGAGTGGAATGGAATGGAGTGGAGTGTAGTGTAGTGTCATAGTATGGAGGAGAGTGAATTGGAATGGATTGGAATGGAATGGAGTGGATTGGAGGGAAATGGTGTTGAATGAAGTGGAGTGGAGTGGAGTGGAATGGAGTGCAACTGCCTGGAATAGAATGGAATGGAACGGAATGGAGTGGAGTGGAGTGGAATGGACTGCAATGGAAGAGAATGGAGTGGAATGCACTGGAATGAAATGGAATGGATTGGAATGGTATGGAAGGTCATAGAACGGAGTAGAATTGAGTAGAATGGAGTGAAATGAAGTGGAAAGGAGAGGAATGGAACCGAATGGAATGGAATGGAATGGAGTTTAGTGGAATTGAATGGAGTGCAGTAGAATGGATTGGAATGGAATGGAGTGGAGGGCAGTGAAATGGAATGAAATGGAGAGCAGTGGAGTGGAGTGGACGGTAATGCAGTGGAAAAGAGTGGAAGGGAGCGGAATGGAGTAGAGTGGAATGCAATGGAATAGAATGAAATGGAATGGAGTAGAGTGAATTGGAACCGAGGGAAATGGAGTGGATTGGAGTGGAGTGGAATGGGGTTGAGTGAAACGGAGCTGTGTTGAGTGGAGTGAAATGGAGTTTAGTCGAGTGGAGTGGAAAGCAATGGGGTGGAATGGAATGCAACAGAATGGAGTGGAATTAAAAGGAGTGGAGTGGAACAGAGTGAAATGCAATGGAGAGGAAGAGACTGCAGTAGAATGGAATAGAATGGATTGGAATGGAGTAGAGTGGAATGGAATGGAGTGTGGTGGGGTGGAGTGGAGTGGAGTGGAGTGGTGTGGAAAATAGCGGAGTGGAATGGAATGGAATGGAGTAGAGTTGTATGGAATGGAGTGTGGTGGAGTGGAGTGGAGTGGAGTGGTGTGGGAAATAGCAGAGTGGATTGGAATGGAATGGAGTGGAGTGGATTGGAGTGCAATGGAACAGAGTGGAGCGGAGTGGAGAAGAATGCAATGGAAGGGAGTGCAGTGAAATAGAGAAGAATGCAATGGATAGGAATGGAGTGGACTGGAGTGGAGTAGAGTGAAGTCGAATGGAAAGTAATGAGGTAGAGTGGAGTGGAGTGGAGAAGAGTACAGTCGAATGGAAAGTAATGAAGTGGAGTGGAATGGAATGGAGTGGAGTGGAATGGAATGGAATGGAGTAAAGAGGAATGGAGTGGAGAGGAATGGAGTGGAGAGGAATGGAGTAGAGTGGAATGGAATGCAATGGAATCGAATGTAGTGGAGAGAAGTGGAGTGAAGTTGAATGGATTGGAAGGTAGAGGAGTGGAGTGGAATTGAATGCAATGGAATGGAGCACAATGGAGTGGAAGGAGTGGAGGGCTGTGGAATAGAATGGAATGCAATGGAGTGGAGTGGAATGGAATGGAGAGGAATGGAGTGGAGTGGAGTGGATGGAGTGAGTTGCGGTGGAATGGAATGGAATGAAATGGAATGGAGTTGAATGGAATGGAGTGAAGTGGAGTGGAATATAGTGGAGAGGAGTGAAGTGGAATGGAATAGAGTGGAGTGGAATGGAATGGAGAGGAATGGAATGGAATTGAATGGAATGGAATAGAATGGAATGGAATGGAATGGAAAGGAGTGGAGTGGAGTGGAATGGAGGGCAGTAGAGTAGAGTGGAATTAGGTGTAGTGGAAGGGAATGGAGTGGAGTGGAATGGAATGGAGTGAAATGGAATGGAATGGAGTGGAGTGGATTGGAATTGAGGGGGGTGAAGTGGACTGGAGTGGAGTGAAATGGAATGCAATGGAATGGAGTGGAGTGGAAAGGACTGGAATGGATCGGAATGGATTGAAATGCAGTGGAATGCAGTGGAATGGAATGTAGTGGAAAGTAATGGAATAGTATTTAAAAGAGAGCAATGGGATGGAGTGGAGTGGAGTGGAATTGAGTGGAGTGGAATGGAATGAAGTGGAGTGGAGTTTAATGGAATGCAGTGGAGTGTAGTGGAATGGAATGGAATGGAGTGGAAAGGAAAAAAAAAAAAAAAGAAAGGAATGGAGTGGAATGGAATCGAGTGTACTGGGATGGAGTGTAATGGAATATAATTTAGAGTAAGGGAGTGGAATAGAATGGAGTGGAGTGGAGTGGAGTGTGGTGGAATGGAATGGAGTGGAGTGGAGTGGAGTGGACTGGAGTGGAATGAAATGAAGTGGGACGGATTGGAATAGAGTGGAATGGAGAGGAGTGGAATGGCGTGGAGTGAAGTGAAATGGAATGCAACGGAGTTGAGTGGAATGGAGTGGATTTTAATGGACTGAAATGGAGTGGAGTGGAGTGGAGTGCAGTGCAGTGCAGTATAATTAAATGGAAAAAATGGAGTGGAGTGGAGAGGAGTGGAATGCGGTGGAATGGAAAGGAGTGCGTTGGAGTGTAGTGCAGTGGAGAGGAATGGAATGGACGAAAGTGGATTGGAGTGGAAAGGAATGGAATGGAGTGGAGTGGAGTGGAGTGGAGTGTCATAGTATGGAAAGGAGTGAAGTGGAATGGATTGGAGTTGAATGGAGTGGAATGGAGGGAAATGGTGTTGAATGAAGTGGAGTGGAGTGGAATGGAGTGCAATTGACTGGAATAGAAAGGAAGGGGACGGAATGGAGTCGCGTGCAGTGGAATGGACTGGAATGGAAGGGAATGGAATGGAATGGACTGGAATGAAATGGAATGGATTGGAATGGTATGGAAGGGCATAGAATGGAGTAGAATGGAGTGGAATGGATCGAAATGGATTGGAAAGGAGTGGAATGGAACAGAATGAAATGGAATGGAATGGAGTGGAGTGGAATGGCTTGGAATTGAATGGAGTGGAGTGTAAAGGAATGGATTGCAGTAGAATGGATAGGAATGGAATGGAGTGGAGGGCAGTGGAATTGAATGGAATGGAGTGCAGTGGAGTGGAGTGGACTGGAATGCAGTGGAAAGGAGTGGAATAGAATGGAATGGAGTGGATTGGAATAGAGTGGAATGCAATGGAATAGAATGAAATAGAATGGAGTAGATTGGAATGGAATGCAGTGGAGTGGAGTGGAGTGGTGTGGGAAATAGCGGAGTGAATTGGAATGGAATGGAGTGTAGTGGAATGGAGTGCAATGGAATAGAGTGAAGTGGAGAGGAGAGGAATGCGATGGAAGGGAGTGCAGTGGAATGGAGAAGAATGCAATGGATAGGAATGGAGTGGAGTGGAGTGGAGTAGAGTGCAGTCCAATGGAAAGTAATGAGGTAGAGTGGAGTGGAGTGGAGTAGAGTGCAGTCGAATGGACAGTAATGAAGTGGAGTGGAATGGAATGGAGTGGAGTGGAATGGAATGGAATGGATTAAGGAAGAATGGAGTGGAGAGGAATGGAGTAAAGTGGAATGGAATGGTACAGAGTGGAATGGAATGGAATGGAATCCAATGTAGTGGAGAGAAGTGGAATGGAGTTGAATGGATTGGAATGTAGTGGAGTGGAGTGGAATTGAATGCAATGGAATGCAGCACAATGGAGTGGAGGGAGTGGAGGACTGTGGAATAGAATGGAATGTAATGGAGTAGAGTGGAATGGAATGGAGAGGAGTGGAGTGGAATGGAATGGAGAGGAATGGAGTGGAGTGGAGTGGATAGAGTGAGTTGCAGTGGAATGGAATGGAATGAAATGGAATGGAGTCGAATGTAATGGAGTGAAGTGGAATGGAACGTAGTGGAGAGGAGTGAAGTGGAATGGAATAGAGTGGAGTGGAGTGGAAAGGAGGGGAATGGAATGGAATGGAATGGAATGGAATAGAATGGAATGGAATGGAATGGAATGGAACAGAAAGGAGTGGAGTGGAGTGGAATGCAGGGCAGCGGAGTAGAGTGGAATTAGGTGTAGTGGAAGGGAATGGAGTGCAGTGGAAAGGAATGGAGTGAAATGGAATGGAATGGAATGGAATGGAATGGAGTGAAGTAGACTGGAATTCAGTGGAGTGAAGTGGATGGAGTGCAATGGAATGCAATGGAATGGAGTGGAGCGGAGAGGACTGGAATGGAGCGGAATGGATTGAAATGCAGTGGAATGCAGTGGAGTGGAATGGAGTGGAAAGTAATGGAACGGTATTTAATACAGAGGAATGGGATGGAGTGGAGTGGAGTGGAGTGGAATTGAGTGGAGTGGAATGGAATGTGATACAATGGAATGGAGTGGAGTGGAGTGGAGAGGAATAGAATGGAAGGGAGTGGAGTGGAATGGAGAAGAATGCAATGGTGAAGAATGGAGTGGAGTTGGTGCAGTGGAGTGGAGTGCAGTCGAATGGAAAGTAATGAAGTGGAATGGAATGGAAGGGAATGGAGTGGAGTGGAATGGAATGGAATGGAGTAAAGTGGAATGGAATGGAGAGGAATGGATTAGAGTGGAATAGAATGGTATGGAATGGAATGGAATTGAATGGAATCGAATGGAGTGGAGTGGAGTGCAATGAGTTGAATGGATTGGAATGTGGTGGAGTGGAGTGGAAAGGAATGCAATGGAATGGAGCACAATGGAGTGGAGGGATTGGAGGGCTGTGGAATTGAATGGAATGTAGTGGAGTGGAGTGCAATGGAATGGAGTGAAGTGTAATGGAATGTAGCGGAGAGGAGTGAAGTGGACTAGAATTGAGTGGAGGGGAATGGAATAAAGAGGAATGGAATGGAATGGAGTGGAGTGGAATGGAAAGCAGTGCAGTGGAGTGGAGTGGAATGGAGTGCAGTGGAATGGAATGCAGTGGATTGGAATTGAGTGCAATGGAATGGAGTGGAGTGGAGAGGAAAGGAAAGGAAGGGCGTGCAGTGGAACGGAGAAGCATGGAATGGAGAGGACTGAAGTAGAGTGGAAGGCAGTGGAGTGGAGTGCAGTCGAATGGAATGTAATGAAGTGGAGTAGATTGGAATGGTGTGGAGTGGGATGGAATGGAATGGAGTAAAGCGAAAAGGAGTGGAGAGGAATGGAGCAGATGGAATGGAATGTTATGGTGTGGAATGGAATGGAATGGAATCGAATGGAGTGGAGTGGAGTGGAATGGAGTTGAATGGATTATAATGTAGTGGAGTGTAGTGGAATGGAATGCAATGGAATGGAGTACAATGGAGTGGAGTGAGTGGAGGGCTGTTGAATAGAATGGAATGTAATGGAGTGGAGTGGAATGGAGTGGAGAGGAATGGAGTGGAGTGGAGTGGAAGGAATGGGTTGCAGTAGAATGGAATCGAATGAAATGGAGTGGTGTAGAATGGAATGGAGTGAAGTGTAACGCAATGTACTGGAGAGAAGTGAAGTGGACTGGAATGGAGTGGAGTGGAATGGAATTAAGTGGAGTGGAGTTTAACAGAATGCAGTGGAGTGAAGTAGAATGGAATGGAATGGAGTGGAAAGGAATTGAAAGGAATGGAGTGGAATGGAAAGGAGTGTAGTGGAATGGAATGGAATTTAGTGGAGGGGAGAGGAATGGAATGGAGTGGAGTGGAGTGGAGTGCACTGGAATGGAATGAAGTGGAGTAGAGTGTAGTGGAATGGATTGTACTGAAATGGAGTGGACTGGAAGGAATGAAGTGTAGTGGAAATGAATGAAGTGGAGTGGAAGGGAATGGAATGGAAGAGTTGAGAGAAATGGAGTGGATTGGATTACAGTGGATAGGAATAGAGTGTAATGGAATGGAATTGAGTGGAGTGGACTGGAATGGAGAAGAGTGGACTGGAAGGGAATAGAATGAAATGGAATGGGATAGAGAGGAGTGGAATCGAATGAAGTGGAGTGGAATGGAATAGAATGGAATGTTGTTCAGTGGAATGGAGTGGAGTGGAATGGAGTGGAGTGGAATGGAGTGGAGTGGAATTGAAGGAAGTGGAGTGGAATGGAATGCACTGGAATGGAATGGAATGTATTGGAATATAGTGGAGTGGACTGGAATAGAGTGGAGTGGAGTGGAAGGGAGTTGAATGGAATGGAATTAAATGGTTTGGGGTGGATTGTATCTGAATGAAGTGGAATTGATAGGAATGGAGTTGAGTGGAATGGAATGGAATGGAGTGGAGTGGATTGGAGTTGAATGGACTGGAATAGAGAAGAATGGAATAGAATGGAGTGGAATGGAATGAAATGGAACGGAATGGAATGGAGTGGAATGGAATTGAGTGGTGTGGAGTGGAAAGGAGTGGAGTGTAGTGGAATGCAATGGAATGGAATGGAATGGGGTGGAGTAGAATGGAACGGAATGGAATGGAGTGTATTTCAGTGGAGTGGACTGGAATGGAATGAAATGGAATGCACTAGAATGGAATGGAATGGAGTGGAGTGGAACGCAATGGCATGGAATGGAGTATAGTTTAGTGGAGTTTAGTGGAGTGAACGGGAATGGAATGGAATGGAATATAATGGATTGGAGTGGAATGGACTGAAGTGGAATGGAGTGGAGTGGATTTCATTGGAGTAGAATGGAATGGATTTAACTGGATTGAAGTGGATTGGAATGAAAATGATTGCAATGGAATGGATATGAGTGGAATGGAGTGGTGTGGAGTGTAATGGAAAGGAATGGAATGGAGTGAAATTGAATGGAGTGGAGTGGCGAGGATTGGAGTGGAGAGGAACGGACTGGAGTGGAGGGGAATGAAGTTGAATGGAGTGGATTGGAGTGGACTGGTTTAATGTAATGAAAAGCACTGAAGTGGAATGAAGTGGAATGGGAGGGATTGGAATGGAGGGGAATGGATTACAATGTAGTGGAGTGGAATTGAATGGAGTGGAAAGGATTGGAGTGGAGTGTAATGGAATGGAATGCAGTGTAAGGGAATAGAATGGAGTGTAGTGAAATTGAATTGATTAGAAGGAGGGGAGTGGAATTGAATGGAATTGAATATAGTCAATGACATTGAATGGATTGGAATGGAATGGATTGGCTTGGATTGACTGGATTGTAGTGGAATGGAGTGGAATGCGTTACAAAGGAGTGGAGTGGAATGGAATGGAATGGAGTGCAGTGGAATGGAAAGGAGTGGAATGGACTGGATTGGAGCGGAGTGGAGTGGAATGGTGTGGAGTGGAGTGGACTGGATTGGAATGGAAGGGAGGGGAATGCAGTGGAATGGAATGGAACACAGCGGAGTTGAGTGGAGTGGAGTGGATATAAATACATTGGAATGGAGTGGAATGAAGTGGAGTGGAATGGAGTGGAATGGAGTGGAATGGAATATAGCAGAGAGGAATGTAATGGAATGTAGTGGAGTGGAGTGCAGTGCAGTGGAGTGGAGAGGAATAGAGTGGAGTGGAGTGGAGTTGAACTGAATGGAAAGGAGTGGAATGGATAGGAATGGAATGGAGTCGAGGGCAGTGGAATGGAATGAATTGGAGTGGAGTGGATTGGAATGGAGTGGAATGGAGGGCAAAGGATTGGAATGGAGAGGAGAGAATTGGAGTGGAAAGAATTGGAATGGAATGGAATGAAGTCAAGTGGAGTGGAATGGAGTGGAATGGATTGGAATGAAGTGGACTCGAGTGGAATGGAGTGCAATGGATTCCATTGGAGTAGAGTGGAGTGGACTGGAATGGAGTGTAATGGAGTGGAATCGAGTTGAATGAAGTGGAGTGGAATGAAGTGGAATGGAATGGAATGGAATGGAATGGAGTGGAGTATACTGGAATGGATTTGAATGCAGTGGATTCCAGTGGAATGGAATGGAAAGGAACGGAGCAGAGTAGAGTGGAATGGACTGGAGTGGAGTATATTGTAGTGGAGTGGCGTGGAACGGAGTGGAGTCGAAAGAAATGGAGTGCAGTAGAATGGAATAGAATGGAACGGAATTTAATGGAATGGAATTGGGTGGAATGGAAAGGAGTGGCATGGAATGGAGTACAGTGAAATGGAGTAGAGTGGAGTGTGTTCGAATGGAAAGGAATGGAGTGGAGAGCAGTGGAGTGGAGTGGAGAAGAATGGAGTGGAATTGAGTGGAATGCAGTGCAGTGGAGACGAGTGGAAGGGAATGGTGTGGAGTGATATGTATTGGAATGCAATGGAGAGAAGTGCAATGGAATGGAATGGAATGGAGTGTAGTGGAGTGGACTTGAATGCAGTGGAATGAAGTGGAATGGAATGGAATTGAGTGGTTTGGAAAGGACAGGAATGGAATGTAGTGGATTGCAGTGGAAACGAATGGAATGGAGTGGAGTGGAGTGGAGTGGACTGGAATGGAATGGAGTAGAGTGGCAAGGAATGTAGTGGAGTAGAGTGGAGTGCAGTGGAGTAGAGTGGAATAGAGTGCAGCAGAGTGGAACGGAATGGAGTGGAGTGGAAGAGGTTGCAATGGAATGGAATGGAGTGCAGGGGAATAGAAAGGAATGGAGTGGAGTGGAGTGGAATTGACTGGAATGGAGTGTAATAGAGTGCAGTGTAGTGGAATGGAGTGGAGTGGATTGGAATGGAAAGGACTGGAATAGAATGGAGTTCAGTGGCATGGAATGGAGTGCAATGGTTTGGAATGGAGTGGAGTTGAGTGGGATGGAATGGAATGGAATGGAGCAGAGTGGAGTGGAATGCGGTGGAGTGGAGTGCAATGTAATAGAATGGAGTGGAATTTAATGGAATGTAGTGGAGTGGAATGGAGTGAAATCTAATGGAGTGGAATGGAATGGAGAGGAGTAGAGTGGAGTGGAGAAGAGTGGAGTGCAATGGAATGGAGTGGAGTGGAAGGGAATGGAATGGAATGGAGTGTAATGGGGTGAGGTGGAATGGAATTGATTGTATTGGAATACAGTGGAGTGGACTGGAATGGAGTGGATTAGAGTGGAATCGCGTGTAATGAAGTGTTGTGAAATGGAGTGGAATGCTATGGAATGGAATGGAATGGAGTAGATTGGACTGAAATGGAGTGATGTGGATTGGAGTGGAATGGAGTGGAGGGGATTGGAATGAAATTGAGATGACTGGAGTGGAATGGTATGGAGTGGAATGGAATGCAATGTAATGGAGTGTAATGGATATGAGTGGAGTGCAATGGAATGGAGTGGAGTGAAGTGGAATGGAATGGAATGCAGTGGAGTGGGCTGAATTGGACTGGATTGGAGAAGAAGGGAGTGAAATAGAGTCGACTAGAGTGGAGTGGAGTAGAGTAGAATAGAATGGAATGGACTAGAATTGAGAAGAGTGGAATGCAATTGAGTGAAGTCGAGTGGAATGGAACGGAATGGATTGGAATTTAATGGAATGGAATGGAGTGGAATTGAATGGCAGATAGTGGACTGTTTTGCAATGCAATGGAATGTAGTGGAGTGCAGGGGAGTGGACTGCATTGGAGTGGAATGGAGTGGAATCGAGTTGAATATACTTGTGTGGAATGGAGTGGAATTGTATTTAATGGAATGGAATGGAATGGAATGGAGTGAAGTGGATTGGAATGGAGTGGAATCGAGTTGAATATACTTGTGTGGAATGGAGTGGAATTGTATTTAATGGAATGGAATGGAATGGAATGGAGTGAAGTGGATTGGAATGGAGTGGAATGATTTGGAATGGATTTGAGTGGATTGGAATGGAATGGAATTGAATAGAATGGAATGGAATGGAGTGGATAGGAATGGAGAAGTTTGGAATTTGTTGGAGTGGAGTGGGCTGGAATTGACTTGAATGCAGTGGAATGGGGTGGAATGAAGTGGTATGCAATGGAGTGGAATGGAATCGAATGGTATGGAATGGAGTGGAGTGGAGTGGAATGCAGTAGAATGCATTGGAACAGAGTGGAGAGTAGTTGAATGGCGAGGAGTGGAATGGAATGGAATGCAATGGAATGTAGTGGAGTGTAATGCACAGGAGTGGAGTGGAATGGAATTGAATGGAATGGAATGGAGAGGAGTGGATTGGAATGTAGCGGAGGTGAATGGAGTAGAGTGGATTGGAACGTAGGGGAGTGGATTGTAAAGAAATGGAATGGAATGGAATGGAGTTGAGAGGAGTGTAATAGATTGGATTTGACTGGAAAGGATTTGAGTGGAGTGGAAAGGAATGGACTGCAATTGAATGGATTAAGTGGAATAGCTTGCAGTGGAAAGTAGTAGAGTGGCAAGCATTGAAGTGGAATGGAATGGAGTGGATTGGAGTGGAGTGGAGTGGAGTGAAATGAAATGGAATAGAACGGAATGGAGTGGAATGGAAAGGAGTGGGGAGGACTGGTATGGAGAGGAATTGAATGGAGTGGAATGGAATGGACTGGAGTGGAGTGGACTTGAATGGAATGGAGTAGAGTGTAATGGAGTGGAATGAATTGAAGTGGAGTGGATTAAAGTATAATGGAATGGAATGGAGTGGAGTGGAATGGAGTGGAAAGGAATGGAGTGGAATGAAGGGGAATGGAGTGGAGGGGAGTGGAGTGGAATGGATTAGAATGGACTGCAATGGAGTGTAATGGAATAGAATGGAAAGGAATGGAATTCATTGGAGTGGAATGGAATGGACGGCAAAGGAGTGGATTGAAATGGAATGGATTGGAATGGAATGAAAAGGCATGGAATGAAGTGGAGTGGAGTGAAATGGAGTGGAGTGAAGCAGAAAGGAGTGGAATGGAATGGAAGAGAATGGAACGGAGTGGAGTGGAGTGCAATTGAGTGGGACGTGTTAGAATGGTGTGGAGTGGAGTGGAATGGTTTGGAGTGGAGTGGAGCAGAATGTAATGGAATGGAATGGATTGGAATGGAGTGGAGTTGACTGCAGTGGAGTGCAGTATAATGGAATGGAATGGAATGTAACGGAGTGAAGTGGAATGGAGTGGAGTGGAATGGAGTGGAGTGGACTGTAATAGAGTGGTATGGAATGAATGGAGTGGAATGTGTTGTAATGTATTATATTGGAGTGCAGTGGAGTGGAATAGAGTGGCGTAGGGTGGAATGGAGTGGAATGAAATGGAATGAAGTGGAATGGAGTGGAGTGGAGTGGAGTCGAGTGCAGTGGAATGCAAGGGAGATGAATGTAATGGAATGGAATGGAGTAGAGTTCAATGGAGTGGAGTGGAAAAGAGTAGAGTGGAATGGAATGGAATGGAGAGGAATGGAGTGGATTGGAGTTGAATGGAATGGAATGGAGTGGAGTAAAATGGAGCGAATTGGAGTGTAATGGAGTGCAATGGAATGCAGTGGAAGGGAGATGAATGTAATGGAATGGAATGGAGTAGAGTGCAATGGAGTGGAGTGGAATGGAGTAGAGAGGAATGGAATGGAATGGAGTGGAATGGAATAGAGAGGAATGGAATGGAATGGAGTGGAATGGAGTGGATTGGAGTTGAATAGAATAGAATGGAGTGGAGTAGAATGGAGTGGAGTTGAGTGGAATGGAGTGGAATGCAATGCAGTGGAATGGAATGGAGTGGAGTGGAGTGGAGTGGAATGAAATGGAATGGAAAGAAAGGGATGGGGTGGAATGGAGTGGAGCGAAAGGAATGGAGTGGAATGGAATGCAGTTGAGTGGAATGGGTTGGAGTTGAGTGGCGTGGAGGGGAATGGAATTGAATGTAATGCAAGGGAATGGAGTGTAGTGGAATGGATTGGAGTGGAATGGAATTGACTGGAGTGAACTGGTGTGGAATGGAATGGAGTGGAGTGGAGTGGGGTGCAATGAAATGGAATGGAACGGAAAGGGATGGCGAGGAATGGACTGGAGTGGAGTGGAATAGAGAGGAATGTAATAAAGTGGAAAGGAATGGAGTAGAGTGGACTGGAATGGAGCTGGATGGACTGGAATGTACTGGAATAGTTTGAAAGGTAATGGAATGGAAAGGAATGGAATGGAATGGAATGGAATGGAATGAAATGGAATGGAATGGAATGGAATGGAATGGAATGGAATGGAATGGAATGGAATGGAATGAAATGGAATGGAATGGAGTGGAGTGGAGTGGAATGGAGGGGAATGGATTTCAAAGCAGTGGAAAGAAACGGAATGGATTAGAATGGAATAGAATGGCATGGAATGGAGTTGAGTGGAGTGGTTTGTAGCAGAATGGAGAGGAAAGGAGTGGAATGGAATGGATTGGAATGGAATGGAGTAGAGTGGATTGGAAGGAAGTGGAGTGGACTGGAATGAAATGGAGTGGAATGGAGTGTAGTGGAATGGAATTGATTGGAGTGGAGTGGAAAGGAGTGGAGTGAAATGCAATGGAATGGAATGGAATGCAGTGGAGTGGAGTGGAATGGAGTGGAATGGATTTCAATGGAGTGGAATGGAATGTATTGGAATGGAATAGAATGGCATGGAATGGAGTTGAGTGGAGTGGTAGGGAATGGAGTGGAGTGGAAAACAGTGGAATGGAATGGATTGGAATATAATGGATTCGAGTGGAGTGGAATGGAGTGGAATGGATTGGAATGGATTGGAATGGAATGGAGTGGAGTGGAATAAAATGGGTACGAATGGAATGGAATTTAGTGAAGTGTAATGGAGTGGAGTGGAAAGGAGTTGACTGGAGTTGAATGGAATGGAATAAATTGGGGTGGAATCGAGTGGAATGGAGTGGAACAGAGTGGAGTAGAATGGAGGGGAACTAAACTGAATGGTGTGGAGTGGAACGGAATGGGGTGGATTGGAATTGATTGTAATGGACTGGTTTTGAATGCAGTGGAATGGAATGGAGTGGTTTGGAGTGCAATGGAATTGAATGGAATGGTGCAGAATGGAGTGGAATTGAGTGTAATGGAACGGAGTTTAGTAGAGTGGAATGGAATGGAATGGAGTGGAGTGGAATCGAGTGGAGTGGAGTGGAATGGATTGGACTGCAAGGTTATGGAATTGAATGCAGTGGTGTGAAGTGTAGGAGAGTGGAGGGGAAAGGAATGGAGTGGAGTGGAATGCATTGGAACAGTATGGAGTAGAGTGGAGTGCAGTGTAATGGAATGGAATTGAGTAGAGTGGAATGGAGTGGACTATAATTAAGTGGAATGGAGTGGAAAGGAGTGGAATGAAGTGGAGTTGAATAAAATGGAATGGAATGGAATGCAGTGGAGTGGAGTCGAATGGAGTGGAATGGATTGGAATATAGTGGAGTGGAGTAGAATGGAATAGAAAGGAGTGGAGTGGAGTGCAGTGTAATTGAAAGGAATGGAGTGGAGTGCTGTGTAGTGGACTGGAATGGAATGGAATTGTTGGAATGCAGTTGAGTGGAATGGAGTTGAACAGAATGGAATGGAAAGGAACGGAATGGAGTGGAGTGGGTTGGAGTGGAATGGAATTGAATCTATAGGAATGGAATAGAGTGGAAAGGAATGGAATGGAATGGAATGGAATGCAGTGGAGTGGAATGGAGTGGAGTGTAGTGAAGTGGAATTGAATGGCGTGAAGTGAAGTGGATTGGAACAGAATGGAATGGAGTGCAGTGGAATGGAATGGAATGTACTGGAGTGGATTGAACTGGACAGGAATCGAGAGGAATGCAGTGGAATGGAGTAGTTTGGAGTGGAGTGCAATGAAGTGGAATGGAATGGAATGGAGTGGAGTGGAGTGCAATGGAGTGGAATGGATTGGAATGCAATGGAAAGGACTGTAATGAAATGGAATGGAATGGAGTGTAGTGGAGTGGAATGGAGTGGAGTGGAATGGAGTGCAGTGAATTGGAATGGAATGGAATGGAATGGAGTGGAATGGAGTGGAATGGAATGGATTGGAATGGAGTGGAGTGGAATGGAGTGGATTGCACTGCAATAGAATCGAGTGGAATGGAGTACAGTGGAAAGGAAGGGAGTTCAGTGGACTGGAATGAAGCAGAGTGGAAGAATGGAGTGGAATGGAATGGAATGGAGTGGAGTGGAGTGGAAAGGAGTGGAGTGGAGTGGAATGGAATGGAGTGTAGACGAGTGGATTGAAATGGAATGTAACGGAGCGGAGCAGAATGGAGCAGAATGGATTGAAGTGGAATGCAGTGGAACGGAATGCAATGGAGTGGAGAGAAATGAAATGGAATGGAATGGAATGGAATAGAATGGAATGCAATGGAGTGGAATGGAATGCAGTGCATAGGAGTCGAGTGGTATTTAGAAGAATTCAATGGAATGGAGTGGAATGGTGTGGAATGGAATGGAGTGTAGTGGAGTGGAGTGAAGTGGGATGGAGTGGAATGAAGTGTTGTGGAATGGACTGGAAAGGAATAAAATGGAATGGAATGGAGAGGAGAGGAGTGGAATGGAGTGGAATGGATTTGAATGGAGTAGAGTTGAGTGGAATGTAATGGAATGGAAAAGATTGGAGCGGAGTGGAGTGGAATAGATTGTAATGGACTGGAGTGGAGTGTAATGGAACGGAAGGGAATGGATCAGAATAGAGTGGAAGGAAGTGGAGTGGAGTGGATTGAATTGGAATGGAATGGAATGGAGTGGAGAGAAGTTGAGTGGAACAGAATGGATTGGAATGGTTTGGAGTGGAGTGGAGTGAACTTGAGTGCAGTGGAATGGAATGGAATGGAACGAGTGGATTGGAATAGAATGGAGTGGAATAGAATGGACTGTAGTGGAGTTGAATAGAGTGGAATGGAGTTCAGTGGACTGGAATGGAGTGGAGTGGAAGGAATGAATTGAAATGGAATGGAATGGGATGGAGTAGAGTGGAGTGGAGTGTAATTGAGTGAAATGGTGTGGAATGGAGTGGAGTGGAATGGATTGGAATTGAACGGAGTGGTGTGGAGTTTAATGTAGTGCAGTGGATCGGAATGAGCTTGAATGGAATGGAAGGGAATGGATTGGAGTGGAATGGAGTTGAGTGAAATGGAATGAAGTGCAGTGTACTAGAATGGAGTATACTGGAAGGAATGGAGTGGAATGGAATAGAATGGAATGGAGTGGAATGGAGTAGAGTAGAGTGGAGTGCAATGGATTGTAATGGAGTGGAAAGGAGTGGAGTGGAATAGAATGGAAGGGAACAGAGTGCAGTGGAGTGCAATGGAGTGCAGTGGAATAGAGTAGAGTGGACTGGAATGGAGTGGAGAAGAATGTAATGGAATAGAATGGAATGGAATGGAATAGAATGGAATGGAATGGAGTGGACAGGAATGGAATGGAGTGGACTGGATCGGAATGGAGTGGATTGGAGAGGAATGGAGTGATTTGGAGTGGAATGGAGTGGAGTGGAATGCAATAGAATGGAATGCAATGGACTGAAGTGGAGTGGAACGGAGTGCAGTGGAATGGAGTGTAGTGGAGTACAGTGGAGTGGAACGGAAAGGAGAGGAGTGGATAGGAGTGGAGTGGAATGAAATGGAATGGAATGGGATGGAGTGGAATGGAGTGGAGTGGAGTGGAATGGAAAGGAGCGGAATGGAGAGGAATGGAATGGAGTGGATATGGGTGACGTTGAGTGGAATGGAATGGGATGGAGTGGAGAGGACTGAAGTGTGGTATGGAATAGAGTGGAACTGAGTGGAGTTGAGTGGACTGGACTGCAGTGGAATGGAATGGAATGAAATGAAGTGGAGTGGAATGGTGTGGATTTGAGCGGAGTGGAGTGGAGTGGAACGGTGTGGAGTGGACTGGATTGGAGTGTATTGGAATGGAATGGAGTGGAAATAAGTGGAATGGAGTGGGGTGAAGTCAAGTGGAGTGGAATGGAATGAAGTGCATTGGAATGGATTGGAATGGAATCTAGTGGAGTAAAGTGTAATGGAGTGGAATGGAATGGAATGGAATGGACTACATTGGAATGGAGTGGAATGGAATGAAATGGAGTGGAATGGAATGAAGTGGAGTGGAATTCATTCGAATGGAATGGAATGGAATGGAGTGAAGTGGAATGGAATGGAGTGGAGTTTAATGGAATGTAGTGGATGGGAGAGGAGTGGATTGGATGGAATGGAGTGGAGTGGATTGCAATGGAGTGGATTGGAATGCAATGTAGTGGAATATAATGGAATGGAATGGAGTGGAGTGGAATGAAGTGGAGTGGAATGGAATGGAATGGAGTGGAGTGGAGTAGAATTAGTGGAGTAGAGTGGAATGGAGTTGAATGCAATGGAATGGAATGGAGTGGAGTGGAATGGAGTGAAGTTTAATGGAGTAGATTGGATTGGAATGGAATGGAGTGGAATGGAATGGAATGGAATACAGCGGGGTGGAATGCAGGGGAATGGAATTGATTGGAGTGGAATGCAGTGCATTGGAGTGGAAGGTAATGGAGTGGCGTGGTGTGTAGTACAGTGTGGTGGAGTGGAATAAAATGGAACGAAATGTAAAGGAGTGAGGTGGAACGGAGTGGAGTGGAGTGGAATGGAGACGACTGGAATGGAGTGGAATAGAATGGAGTGGACTGGAGGATAAAGGATGGGAATGGACTGGAGTGGAGTACATTGCAGTGGCGTGGAGTAGAGTGGAAAGGACTGGAGTGGATTGGAATGAAATGGAGGGGAGTGGAGTGGAATGGACTGGAATGGAGTTTAATGGGTTTGAGTGGAGTGAAATGAAATGGAATGGATTGGAATCGAAAGGAACGGCAGAGAATGGAGTGGAATTGAGTGGGATGGAGTGGAGTGCAGTTGAAAGGAGTGCAATGGAGTAGAATGGAATGGAAGGGAAAGGAGTGGAGTGGAGTGGAATGGAGTAGAGTGGATTGGAATGGAATGGAAATGAATGGAGCAAAGTGGAGTGGAATGGAATGGAGTGGAATAGAGTGGAGGGGAGTGGAATGGAATGCAATGGAGTGTAGTGGAATGGAGTGGAATTGAATGAAGTGGAAAGGAGTGGAGTGGAATGAAATGGAATAGAGTGGAGTGGAATGGAAAGGAATGGAATGGAATGGAATGGAAGGGAATAGAATGGAATGGAGTGGAATGGAATGGAGTGTAGTGGGATGGAGGGCAATGGAGTTGAAACAAATGGAATGGAGTGGGTTGAAGTGGAGTGGAGTGGAATGGAATGTAGTGGATTGGAACTGATTGGTATGGAATGAATTGGAATGCAGTGGAATGGAGTGGAATGGTGTGGATTGGAATGGAGTGGAATGGAGTGGAATGAAAAGGAGTAGAGTGGGATGGAATGGAATGCAATGAAGTGGAATGGAGTGGAGTGGAGTGGAATGCAGTGGAATGGAATAGTATGGAATGGAGTAGAGTGGTATGGAACGGATTGGAGTTTAATGGAATGGAGTAGAGCGGATTGGAGTGGAATGAAGTTTAGAGAATAGGAATGGAGTTGAGTGGATAGGAATGAAGTGGCATGGAATGGAAATGAGCGGAGTGGAGTGGAGTGGAAAGGAGCCCAGCATAGTGGAATGGAGTGGTGTGCAGTGGAATGGAATAGAATGGAATGGAAAGGAATGGAGTGGAATGGAGAGGAATGGAGTGGAGAAGAGTGGAATGGAGTTGAATGGAATGGAAAGTAGTTGAGTGGAGTGGAATGGAGTGAAGTTGAATGGAGTAGAGTGGATTGAAATGGAAAGTAGTGGAATTGAATGAAATGGAATAGAGAGGAGTGGAATGGAGTGGAATGGAATTGAGTGCAGTGCATTGGAGTGGAAAGGAATGGAGTGGAGTGTTGTGTAGTAGAATGGAGTGGAGTGGAATGAAGTGATATGGAATGGAAGTGAGGGAGGTGGAATGGAGTGGAGTTTAGCAGAATGGAGACGAAGGCATTGGAGTGTAATGGAATGGAGTGGATTTGAGGGTAGTGGAGTGGAATATACTAGAGTGCAGTGCATTGGAGTGGAGGGGAATAGAGTGGAATGGACTGTAGTGAAATGGAATGGAATGGAATGGAGCTTAATGGAGTGGAGTGGATTGGAATGGAATGGAATTGAATGGAATGCAATGGAGTGGAATGAAATGAAATGGATTGGAATGGAAAGGAATGGATTGGAATAGAAAGGAATGCTATGGAATGTAGTGAAGTTGAGTGGTATGGAGTGGAGTGGAGTTGAAAGGAGTAGTATGGAATAGAATGGAATGGAATGGAAAGCAGTGGAGTGGAATTCAGTGGAGTTGAATCGATTGGAATGGAGTGGAATGGAGAGGAATGGAGTGGAGTGTATTGGAATGGAATTGAATGGAATGGAGCAAAGTGTAGTGGAATGGAGTGGAGTTGAGTGGAGTGGAGTTGAGTGGAATGGAATGGAATGAAGTATAGTGGAATGGAGTGGACTGGAATGGAATGGAGTGGAGTGTAATGGACTGGAATGGAATGCAGTGGAGTGGAGTTGATAGGAATGGAATGGAATAGAATGGTGTGGAATGGAGTGGAATGGAATGGAGTGGAATGCAGTGGACTGCAGTGGAGTGGAGTGGAGTGGAGTGTAGTGGAATGGAATAGATTGGAATGGAGTGGAATGGAATGGAGTGGAATGGAGTGGAATGGAGTGGATTGAAATGGAATAGAAAGGAATGGAATTGAGTGGAGTGGAGTGGAGTGGAGTGGATTGGACTTTAACGGAGTGGAGTGGAATGAAATTTAATGTAATGGATTGGAGTGGAGTGGAGTGGAATGTTATGGAATGCGTTGGACTTGAGGCTATTGGAATGGAATGGAATGGAACGGAATGGAGTGCAGTGGAGTGGAATGGAGTGCAGTGGTGTGGAATAGAGTGGAATGTAAAAGAATGGAATGGAGTGGAATGGAGAGGAGGGGAGTGCAGTGCAGTGGAATGGATTGGAATGGAGTGGACTGGAATGTAGTGGAGTGGAGTGGAAAAGAGTGGAATGGAATGGAGTGGAGTGGAAAGGATTGGAATGGAATGGAGTGGAATGGAATACAATGGAGTGGAGTGGAGTGGAGTTGAGTGGAGTGGAATGGAGTGGAATGGACTGTAATGGAATGGATTGGAATGGAATGCAGTTCAGTGGAGTAGAGTGTAATGGAATGGAGTACAATGGAATGGAGTGTAGTGGAGTGTATTGGAGTAGAGTGGAGTGGAATGGAGTGGAGTTGATTGGAGTGGAGTAAAGTGGGCTGGAATGGAATGGAGTTGAGTGGAATGGAGTGGATTGGAATGAAGTTGAGTGGAATGGACTGGAATGGAGTAGAATGGTATAGAGTGGAATGGTGGGCAACGGAGGAGAGTGGGTGGAGTCGAGTCGAGGGGAATGGAGTGGAATGGAGCGGAATGCATTGGAGTGGAGTGGAGTGCAATGGAATTGATTGGAGAGGAAGGGACTGAAATGGATTGGAATTGGATGGATTCCAGTGGCGTGGAGTGGAGTGGAGTGGAATTGAATGGAATGGAGTTGTTTGGAGTAGATTGGAGTGGAGTGGAGTGTAATGGATTGGAGTGTAGTGGACTGGAGTAGAATGGAATGGAAAGGAAGGGAAGTTCAGATTCTGCCACTGCACTCAAGGCTGGGTGACACAATGAGATACTCTCGAAAGAAAGGATTAAAATGGAATGAAGTAGAATTGAATTTAGGGAATGTACTGGCATGGAATGGAAAGCACTGGAGTGGATTTGAGTGCAGTGAAGTGGAATGGAACGGAGAGTAGTGGATTGCAGTGGAGTGGAGTTTAATGGAATGGAATGGAGTGTGGTGAAATGGAGTGGAGTTGGATGGAATTGTGTGGAATGGTATGGAGTGGAATGAAATGGATTGGAATGGAGTGAAGTAGAGTGGAATGGAGCTGAATTAACTGGAACGAAGTGGAATGGAAAGGAATGTATTGGAATGGAATGGAATGTACTGGAATGGAATGGAATGGAGTGAAGTGGAGTGGAATGTAGTAGATTGGAGAAGAATGGAGTGGAATGGAGTGGAATGGAATGGAATGGAATACAACGGGGTGGAATTTAATTGAGTGGAATGGAATGGAACAGAGTGGACTTGAATGGAATCAAGGGGAATGTAATGGAGTGGAGTGGAACGGAGTGGAGTGGACTGGATTAGGGTGAAGTGGAACGAAATGGAGTATAGAGGATTGGAGTGGAATTCAGTGGACTGTCATGAAATGGATTGCAATAAAATGGAATGGAGTCGTTTGGAGTGGAGTGGAATTGAGTGGAGTGGCATGGAATGGTAGGGAATAGTGTAGAGTGGCATTGAACGGTCTGGAGTGGAATAGAATGGAATGCAGTGGAGTGGAATGGAGTGGAATGGAATGGAGTGTAATGCAGTGGAGTGAAGTACAGTGGAATGGAATGGAATAGAATGGAGTTGAGTGGAATGGAATGGAGTGAAGTAGAGTGGAAAGGAGTTGACTGGAGTCGAGTGGATTGGAATGGATTTGAATGGAGTGGAGTGGACTGGAATGGAGTGGAGTGGAAAGGAATGGAATGGAATGGAGTGAAGTGGCGTGGAGTGGAATGGAATTGAGTGGAATGGAGTGGAGTGGAGTGGAATCGAGTGGAGTGGAGTGGAATGGAATGGAAAGGAGTGGAGTGGAGTGGAATGGAGTGGAGTGGAGTGGAATAGAGTTGAATGAAATCGAATGCAGTGGAGTGGAATGGAGAGGATTGGAATGGATCAGAGCGAAATGGAATGGATTGGAAAGAATGGAAAAGAATTGACTGAAATGGAAGGGAGTGGCGTGGGGTGGAATGGAGTGGAGAGAAATGGAGTGGAGTAAAGTTGAATGTGATGTAATGGAATGGATTGGAGTGGGTTGGAATGTACTGGAGTGGAATGTAGGTGAGTGGAGTGCAGAGTAGCGGAATGGAATGAGGTGGAGTGGAGTGGAGTTAAGTAGAATGTAATGAAATGGAATGGAGTGAAACGGACTGGAGTGGTATGGAGTGGAGTGCTGTGGAATAGAGTGGAATGGAATTGAGTGTAATGGAATGTAGTGGAGTGGACTGGACTGGAGTGGATTGGAAAACAGTAGACTGGAATGGACAGGAATCAAAAGGAATTTAGTGGAAAGTAGTGTAATGGAATGGAATGGAGTAGAGTGCAATGGAGTGGAATGGAAAGGAGTGTAATGGAGAGGAATGGAGGAGAATGGATTAGAGTGGATTGGAATGGAGTGGATTGTTCTGCAATGGAGTGAAATGAAATGGAATGGCATGAAATGGGGTGGAATGAAGTTGAATGGAGTGGAGTGGTGTGGAATGCAGAGGAATGTACTGGAATGGAATGGAGTGGAGTGGAGTGGAATGCATTAGCGTGGAATGCAGTAGAGAGGAATGGAATGGAATGGAGTGGGTTAGAAAGGAATGGAGTGCAGAGGAATGGAATGGAGTGGAATGGAGTTGAGTGGATTGGAGTGCAGTGCAGTTGAATGTAGTGGTGTTGACTAGAATGCAGTTGAATGGAACAGAATGGATTGGAATGGAATGGAATGGAATGGAATGGAGTTTAACGGAGTGGAATGGAGTCAAGTACAGTGGAATAGAGTATAGTGGAAGGGAATGGAATGGAATGGAGTCGAGTGGAAGTGTATGGACTGGAATATGGAGGAATGGAGTTGAATGGAATGGAATGGTATGGAGTGGAGTGGATTAGATTGAAGTGGAGTGGAGTAGACAGGAATGAAATTGAATAGAGTGGAAGGAAATGGAATGGAATTAAGTACAGTGAAGTCAAATGGAGTGGAGTGGACTGGAGTAGAGTGGAGAGGAATGGAATGGAATGGAGTGGAGTGGAATTTCGTGGAATGGAATGGAGTGTATAGGGGTGGGGTGGAATGGAATGGAATGGAATGGAATGGAATGGAATGGAATGGAATGCAGTGGAATGGAATGGAGTGGAGTGGAATGGAAAGGCATGGAATGGAGTGGAATGGAGTGGAGTGGAGTGGAGTGGAAAGGAGTTTATTGCAATGGAATGGAGTGGAATAGAATCTAATGCAGTGGAAAGGAAAGGAATGGAATGGAATGGATTGGATTGGAGTGGAGTGGAGTGGAGTGAAATGGAGTGGAATGGATTGGATTGTAGTGGAATGGAAAGGAGTGTATTGTAGTGGAATGTAATGGAATGGAGTGGAATGGAATGGAATGGATTGGAATGCAATGGAATTGAATGGAGTGGAGTAGAGTCGAGTGGGTTGGAATGGAATGGAATGGAGTGGAGTGGAATGGAGTCGAATGGAATGGAGTGGCATGGATTGCAAAGGAGTTTTGTGTAGTGGAGTGGTGTGGAGTGGAGTGGAATGGAGAGGAGAGGAGTGGACTGGGATTGAATGGAATCGAATGGAAGCTGAGATTGTGCCACTGCCCTCCAGGTTGAGTGATAGTGTGAGATACTCTCAAAAGAAAGGAATGAAACTGAATGCAGTGGAATGGAATAGAATGGAATGAATTGGAGTGGACTGGAGTGGAGTGGAGGGAAGTGGATTGGAGTGGAATGGAGAGGAATGGAATGGGATGGAATGGAATGGAATGAAGTGGAACGAAGTGTGGTGGAGTGTAGTGCAGTAGAGTGGAGCAGAATGCAATAGGATGGAGTGGAAAGGAGTTGAGTGGAGTGCAGTGGATTGGAGAGGAGCGGAATGGAGGGGAGTAGAATCAGATGTTATAGAATGTAGTGGAGTGGAGTGGAATGGAGTGGAAAACTGTGGAATGGAATTGAATATAATGCAATGGAATTTAATGGAATGGAATGGAATGCAACGGAATGCAATGGAATAGAATGCAATGCAATGGAAAGTGACATGTAATGTTAATTGAGATTGTGCCACTGCACTACAGACTGGGTGACACAGTGATATGCTGTCGAAGGAAAGGAATGGAGAGCAATGGAGTGGAATGGAATGGAATGGAATGGAAGTGAGTGGAGTGGAGTGCAGTGGAGTGGATTGGAATGGTGTCGAATGGAATGGGATGGAATGGAATGGAATGAAGTGGAGTGCAGTGGAGTGGATTGAAATAGTATAGAATGGAATGGGATGGAATGGAATGTAGTGGAACAGGGTAAAGAAATGCACTCCACTCCACTCCATTCCACTCCATTCCACTCCACTCCACTCCATTCCACTCTCCTCCATTTCCTTCCACTCCATTCCACTCTAATCCATTCCACTCCACTCCACTCCATTCCATTCCACTCTCCTCCACTTCCTTCCACTCCATTCCACTCCACTCCATTCTACTTCATTCCACTGCATTCCAGCCCACTTCACTCCACTCCACTCCATTCTATTCCATTCCACTGCACTCCATTCCTTTCCAATCCGATCCACTGCACTCCATTCCATGCCACTCCAATCCACTCCATTCCAATCAATTCCACTCATTTCCACCCCACTCCACTCCATTCCATTCCATTCCATTCCACTCCATTCCATTCCACTCCTTTCAAACCACTCCACTCCATTCCACTGCACTCCACTCCATTCCATTCCATTCCATTCCATTTCTTTCCACTCGTTTCCATTCCATTCCACTCCTTTCAGTCCATTCCACTCCAGTCCACTCCATTCCATTCCATTACACTCCATTCCACTCCACTCCACTCCATTCAATTCCATTCCACTCCATTCCACTCCATTACACTCCATTCCGTTCCACTCCATTCCAGTCCATTCCATTCTATTACACTCCACTCCACTCCGTTACATTTCACTCCAGTCCCCTCAACTCAATTCCATTCCTCTCCACTCCTCTCCAATCCACTTCACTTCATTCCATTCCACCCCATTCCATTCCTCTCAATTCAACTCCACTCCACTACATTCCCCTCCAATCCATCCCATTCCAATCCATTTCATTCCGCTCCACTCCACTACACTAAACTCCAGTCCATTCCACTACAATGCACTCCACTCCAATCCATTCAACTCCACTCCATTCCACCCCATGCCATTCCATTGCTCTCCAATCCATTCCATTTCATTCCACTCCATTCCATTCTCTTCCACTCCTTCCATTCCATTCCACTCCACTGCACTCCACTCCACTCCATTCCATGCCATTGCATTCCACTCCACACCATTCCATTACATTCTACCGCAATTCAGTCCATTCCCTTCAACTCCACTCCACTCAATTCCTCTGCATTCCATTAAATTCCACTCCACCCCATTTCATTTCATTCCATTCCATTGCATTTCATTCCACTTCACTCCACTGCATTCTACTCCAATCCACTAATTCCCACTCCACTTAATGCCATTCCATTCCATTCAACTCCATTCCAATCCGCTCAACTACATTCAACTTCTATCCACCCCATTGTCTTCCTTTCCATTCCAATCCACTACATTCCACTCCACTCCACTCCATTCCACTCCAAATCACTCCATTCCATTCGATTCCTTTCCACTCGATTCCATTCCACTCCACTGCATTCCAGTCCACTCCACTCCATTTCACTCCACTCCACTTCATGCAACTTCATTCCATTCTATTCCATTCCACTCCAATTCATTGAATTCCACTCCTCTACATTACTTTACATTCCATTCCACTGCAATCCACTGCACTCCACTGTACTCCATTTCACTCCATTCCATTCCATTAAACTCCACTCCCCTCCACTCCACTTCATTCCACTCCGTTCCACTCCATTGCACTGCAATCCACTCCATTACATTCCCCTGCACTCTCCTCCACTCCATTCCCCTCCAATCCACTCAACTCCATTCCACTCCACATGACTCAATTCCATTCCTCCCTAATCCATTCCATTCTATTCCATTCCACTCCATTCCACTCCAATACATTCCACACCATTCCACTCTATTCAAGTCCCCTCCACTCCAATGCATTCCATTGCATTCCATTTCATTCCACTCCAGTCCAATTCATTCCACTCCATTCCACTGCACTCCACTCCATTCCATTACACTCCATTCCATTCCTCTTCACTCCACTTCACATCACTCCATCCCATTTCATTCCATTCCACTCCAATAAACTCCACTCCAGTCCACTCCATTTGAGTCCACTGTAGTCCACTCCAATCCATTCCATTCCATTCCACTGCATTCCACTCCATTCCATTCCAATCCATTCTGCTCCACTCTATTCCATTCCACCCCACTACACTCCATTCCAATCCACTACACTCCAGTCCACTCCACTCCACTCCATTCCATTCCATTCTACTCCACTCCATTACATTCCTTACCACTCTACTCCACTCCATTCCACTCCACTCCATTCCAATCCATTCCACTCCATTTCACTGCATTCGTGTCCACTCCACTCTGCTCCAATGTATTCCATTCCATTCCACTTCACTCCACTCCATTCCAATCCATTCCACTGTATTCCACTCCACTCCACCCCATTCCACTCCGTTCCTTTCCACTCCTTTCCTCTCCATTCCACACCATTCCATGCCATTCCATTGAATTCCAATCCACTCCATTTCATTTCAGTCCATTCCATTCCAGTCCCTTCCACTCCAGTACATTCCACTTCACTCCACTCCAATCCAATCCATTCAAATGCATTCCAGTCCACTACACTCCATTCCACTCCATTTCACTCCATTTACCTCCATTCCAATCCATTTCACTCCATTCCATTCCACTCCATTCCACTCCAATCCTTCCATTCCATTACAATCCACTCCAATCCACTCCACTCAATTCCACTTTACTGCCTTCCATTCCTTTCCACTTCACTCCACTACACTACACTCCATTCCATTAAACCGCATTCCACTACTCTCCATTCCACTCCATTCCACTCCATTTCACTCCAATCCATTCCATTCCAATCCATTTCATTCCACTCCACTCAATTCCACTCCACTCCACTCCACTCCATTCCATTCCACTCCAATGCACTCCACTCCACTCCATTCCATTCCACTCTTTCCCATTCCAATGCTTTCTATGCCATCCCATTCCATTCCCCTCCACTCGACTACATTGCATTCCAATCCACTCCATAAACTCCACTCCACTGTATTCCATTCCAAACTATTCCGTTCCACTCCCTTCCATTCCAGTACACTCCATTACATTCCCTTCCATTCAACTCCATTCCACTCCACTCCACTACATTCCACTCCACACCATTCCATTGCATTCCATTTCATTCCATGCCATTGCATTCCACTCCACTCTAGTCCACTCCTCTCCATTCCACTCAACTCCATTCCACTTCAATCCATTCTATTCCCATACATTCCGTGCCATTCCCCTAAATTCCCTGCTACTTCACTCCATTCCACTTCACTCCATTCCAGTCAACTCCATTCCTTTCCTCTTCAATCCAGTCCATTCCACTCAACTCCAATCCATTCCACTCCACTCTACTCCACTCCACTCCAATCGGTTCCACTCGATTCCATTCCACTCCATTCCCCTCCACTCCACTCCATTCCACGTTACTCCATTCCATCCCATTCTATTCCACTCCACTCCATTCCAATTCATGCCAAACGATTCCACCCACTCCACTCCATTCCACCACTCTCCATTCCATTCTTTAAATTCCATTCCACTCCACTCCTCTCCATTCTTCTCCATTCCTTTACCCTCCACTGCACTCCACTCCACTCCTGTCCTTTCTACTCCACTCCATTCCATTCCACTCCTTTCAATTCCATTCCTTTCTTTCGAGAGTATCTCACTCTGTCACCCAGCCTGGTGTGCAGAGACACAAGCTTAGCTCACATTTCATTTCATCATTCAATTCAATTCCATTCCATTCCATTCAATTACATTCCACTCTATTCCACTCCACTCCACTCCGCCCCGTACCAATCCATTCCACTCCACTTCACTCCATTTCATTCCAATCTACTAATTTCCATTTCATATCATTCCATTCAACTCCTTTCCACTCGACTCTACTAAGTCCATTCCACTCCACGCCATTTCATTCTACTCAATTCCATTCCATTCCAATCCAGTACACTCCACTCCATTCCATTCCACTCCATTCCACACTACTCCATTCCCTTCCAATCCATTCCATTTCATTCAATTCCACTAAATTCCATTTCATTCCATGCTACTGCTCTCCATTCCATTTCATCCCACTCCACTCCATTCCACTCCACTCCATACCACTCACCTCCATTCCATTCCACTCCACACCCTTACATTCCACCCTACTAAATTCCGTTGAATACCATTCCAGTCCTTTCCATTCTACTCCACTCCATTCCATTCCACTCCACTGTATTCCATTCCATTCCACTCCATTCCACTCCATTCCATTCCACTCCATTCCACTCCATTCCATTCCACTCCATTCCACTCCACTCCATTCAACTTCATTCCACTGCATTATAGTCCACTCCACTCCACTCCAATCCTTTACATTCCATTCCCCTCCATTCAACTCCACCCCTCTCCTCTCCTTTCCATTCCATTCCATTCCATTCCAAACCACTCCACTCCACTCCTCTCCATTCCATTCCATTCTGCTCCATGCCATTACATTACAGTCCATTCCACTTCACTCCAGTCCATTCAAACCCATTCCCCTCCATTCCACTCCATTCCAGTCCAATCAATTCCACTCCACTCAATTCCATTCTGTTACACTCCACTCCACTCAACTCCGTTACATTCCACTCAAATCCACTCCAATCCACTCCATTCCACTGCATTCCAGTCCCATCCACTTTGTTGCACTTCATTCCCTTCCATTCCACAGCACTCTACTCCATTCCATTCCAATCCCTTCCACTCCACCCTATCCCATACCTCTCCAATCCACTACATTCCAATGCATTCCACTCCACTCTATCCCATTCCATTCCAATCCACTCCATTCCAATCCATTCCACTCCATTCCACTCCACTCCACTCCATTCCATTCCGTTCCAATCCTTTACACTACATTCCACTCTATTCCTCTCTGTTCCATGCCATACCATTCAATTCCAGTCAATTCCATTCCTCTTCATTCCATTCCATTCCACTCCACTCCAATCCATTCCATTTCACCAACAATCCACTCCATTCCACATCACTCCACTCCAGTCAACTCCATTCCATTCCACTCCACCCACTTCTGTTCCACTCCACTATATTCCATTCCTTTCCATTCCATTCCACTCCATTCCCTTCCACTCCACGCCAGAACATTTCACTTCATTGCATTCCATTCCATTCCACTCTATAACACTCCTTTCTTTTCCACTCCAATCCACTGCATTGCATTCCATTCCACTCCATTCCATTACTTTCCATTCCACTCCATTCCATTCCTCTCCACTCCAGTACATTTCACTCCACTCCACTCCTCTCTACTCCACTCCACTCCTTTCCATTACACTGTAATCCATTGCATTCCATTCCATTCCACTCCATTCCTGTCCAGTACATTCCACACCATTCCCCTCCATTCCAGCAAACTCCACCCAACTACTCTCCATTCCATTCGATTCCACTCTACTCTCCTCCACTCCATTCCATTCCACTCCATTCTACTCTTTTCCACTCCACTCCATTGCACTCCACTCCATTCCACTGCATTCCATTCCATTCCATTCCAATCGATTCCATTCCACTCTAATCCATTCCACTCCATTCCATTCCATTCTACTTCATTCCACTCCATTCCATTCCACTCCATTCCACTTAACTCCATTGCATTCTACTCCACTCCACTCCACTCCACTTCATGGCACTCTTCTCCATTACATCCCAATCCTCTCCATTCCTTTCCTTTCCATTCCATTCCGTTCCATTCCATTTCACTTCATTCCACTCCACTCCACTCCATTCCATTACTATACACTCCACTCCATTCCATTCCATTACAATCCATTCCATGCCACTCCATTCCATTGCACTCCGTTGCACTCCATTTCAGTCTACTCCACTCCCTTACATTCCGCTCCATTCCATTCCTTTCCATTCCGTATCACTCCTACGCCCTCCACTCCACTCCACGTCACTCCACTCCAATCCATTTCACTCGTCTGCACTCCAATGCATTCCTCTGGACGCAACTCCATTAAACTCCACTCCACTCCATTCCATTCCTCTCCGCTCCACCCCACTCCACTTCACTAAATTCCACTCCACTACACTGCATTACACTCCAATCTATTCCACTCCACTCCATTACATTCCATTCCACCCTGTACATTCCATTCCATTCCACTCCATTCCATTCCATTCCACTCCACGCATCTTCCTTCCGTTATATTCCATTTCAATCCACTCCACTCCACTCCAGTCCACTGCACTCCACTCTATTCCATTCTACTCCACTCCACTCCATTCCATTCCTTTACTCCACTCCACTCCACTTTTCTCCATTCCACTACATTCCATTCCTTTCCATTCCGTTACCCTCCTCTAAACTAAATTCCATTCCACGCCAATCCACTACTTTCCATTGTGTTCCACTTCACTGCAATCCAATCCCTCCACTACACTCTTTTCTTTTTCACTGTCTTCCACTCCACTCCACTCCATTCCATTTCTTTCCACTCCACTGTACTCCACTCCATTCCATTTCACTCCACTCCACTCCACTCCACACCATTCCACTCCAGTCTATTCCATTCCATTTTATTCCGTTCCTTTCCATTTCTCTCCATTCCACTCCAATCGTCTTCATTCCATTCTACCGCAATGCATTCCACTCCACTCCACTCCACTCCATTCCACTTCTCTCCATTCTACTCCATTCGACTCCACTCCATTCCACTCCATTCCGTTTCATTCCATTCCACTCCATTCCAATCCAGTTCACTCCATAAGACCCCACTCCACTTTTCTGCTCTCCACTCAACTCTACCCACCTCCCTTCCATTCCAATCCACTCCATTCAACCCCCTCCACTTCTCTCCAATCCACTACACTCCACTAAACTCCATTCCACTCCATTCCTTTCCATTACATTACAGTCCATTCCACTTCCCTCCATTCCACTCCACTCCACTCAATTCAACACCACTCCACTCAATTCCATTTCCCTCATTCCATTCAATTTCTTTCTTTCCATTGGATCTAACTCTATCAAAATGCTGGATAGTAGTTGCAAAATATCAGCTCACATTTCTTTTCAGCATTCCATTGCATTTCATTCCATCCCGTTCGTATCCATTCCACTTCACTCCACTCCACTCCACTCCACTCCGCTTCACTCCACTCAATTCCATTCCATTCCATTCCATTTAAATCAATTTCATTCCACTCCGTTCTTTGCGTCCCCTCCTATCACTATGTCCCCCAGGCTGGAGTTTAGTGGTACAATCTCAGCTCACATTACATCTCAACTTTCACTTGCGTTTCATTTTATTCCATTGCATTCCATTGCATTCCTTCTATTCTATTCCATTCCATTGCATTCCTTTCCATTCAATTCCATTGTATTCCATTTCACTCCGTTCCACTGCACTCCATTCCTCTCCATTCCACTCCACTAAACTCCACTCCACTCTACTCCTCTCCACTCCACTCCATTCCATTCCATTCCATTCCATTCCATGGCAATCCAGTACATTCTATTCCATGCCATTCCAGTCCATTCCACTCCATTCCATTCCACTCCACTCCTCTCCACTACAATCCATTCCACTCCACTCCATTCCACTACACTCCAATTCATTCCACTGCACTCCTCTCCATTCCATTCCTTTGCATTCCATTGCACTCCATTCCATTACATTCCACTCTACTCCATTTCACTCCACTACATTTCACTTCTCTCCACACTCCATTCCATTCCATTCCGTTCCATTCTACTCCAATACTCCATTCCACTCATTTCCATTCCACTCATTCCAGTCCACTTCACTGCATTCCATTCCATTCCACTCAGCTACACTCCACTCCATACCATTCCACTCCATTCCACTCCACTCCACTCCGGTTCATTACATTCCATTCAATTCCAGCGTATTCCATCCTGTTGAATTTAATTCCATTCAATTTCACACTGTTCCAGTCCACTTCACTCCACTCTTTTTCATTCCATTACATTCGATTCCATTCCACTCCATTCCACTCATCTCCAAACCACTGCACTTCACACCCCTCCATTTCACTCCATCCCATTCCCTACCACTCCATTCCACTGCACTCCACTCTACCCAACTGCACTCCACTTCATTCCATTCCGTTCCATCCCATTCCATTCCTCTCCATTCCACTCCATTGCACTTCACTCCACTCCACTCCACTTCATTTCATTACATTACATCCCATTCCTTTCCTCTCCATTTCACTCCTCTCTGATACATTCAAATCCACTCCAGTCAACTACATTCATTCCATTCCATTCCTCTGTTTTCCATTCCACTCCTTTCCTTCGATAATATTTCACTCTTTCACACAGCCTGGAGACCACTGGCACAGTCTCAGCTTCCATTCCATTCCACTCCGTACCAGTCCATTCCACTCTATTCCACTCCACACCACTCCACTCTACTCCAATCCATTCCACTCCACTCCACTCTACTCCACTTCATTCCACTCGACTCCTCTCCACTTCAATCCATTCCACTCTCATCCATTCCATTCAAATCTATGCCATTCCACTCCAATCCACTTCATTTCATTCCACTACATTCCATTCCATTCCACTCCACTGCAGTCCATTCCACTCCATTCCACTCCACTCCATTCCACTTCATTCCACTCCATTCCACTCCACTCAATTCCACTTCATTCCACTCCATTCCGAACCATTCCATTCCATTCCACTCCACTGCCGTCCATTCCACTCCACTCCATTCCAGTTCACTCCATTACATTATATTCCGCTGCACTCCATTCCACTCCATGCCATTCAATTCCATTGCATTCCATTCCATTCCATTCCTTTCTATTTCAATCCACACCACTATACTCCACTCCATTCCACTCCATTCCACTCCACTCTACTCCACTCCTTTCCACTCCATTCCCCTCCACTCCACTCCATTCCACTCCATTCCTTTCCTTTTCACTCCACTCCAATCCACTACACGCCTCTCCATTCCACTACATTCCATTCCATTCCATGCCGTTCCACTCCACTCCATTCCATTCTACTCCATTACACTCCACTCCATTGCATTCCACTCCAATCCACTCCAGTCCACTCCATTCCACTCCACTCCATTCCTTTCCTTTCCACTCAACTCCATTTCTTTCCATTCCATTCCACTCGACTCCACTCCATTCCATGCCCCTCCACCGCACTCCATTCAATTCACTTCTATTACATTCAACTCCATTCCTCTCCTCTCCACACCATTCCACTCTACTCCAGTCAATTTCATTCCATTCCACTCATTTCCACTCTATTCCATTCCATTGTACTCCATTCCATTCTATTTCACTCCATTCCACTCCACTCAACTTCTCTTCAGTCCAATCCACTTCACTCCAATCCATTCCATTCCATTCCATTCCATTCCATTCCATTCCATTTCATTCTTTTCCTTTCAACTCCAAACCATTCCATTCCACACCACTTCATTCCATTCCACTCAATTCCACTACACTCCATTCCATTCCATTCCACTCCATTTCATGCAGTTACACTCCACACAACTCCACTCCATTCCTTCACATCCCATTGCATTCCAATCTATACCACTCCACTCCACTCCACTCCTCTCCAATCCTCTCCATCCTATTCCATACGATTCCATTCCTCTGCATTCCACTACAGTCCACTCCCCCGCACCACACTAATTTCCATTCAATTACGTTCCATCCTATTCCATTCCATTACACTCCACTCCACTCCATTCCATTCCTCCACACTCCACTCGACTCGACTCCCATCCAATCCACTAGTCAACATTCAATTCCGTTACATCCCATTCCATTATTTTACACTCCACTCCACTCCCTTCCATTCCACTCCAATCCATTCCATTCCTTTCAAATACATTCCACTCCACTCCACTCCATTCCACTCCAGTACATTCCATTCCCCTCCATACCATTCCAGTCCACTTCATTCCACTCCACTCCATTCCATTCAATTCTTTTCCATCTAATTCCATTCCACTGCATTACAGTCCATTACAATCCATTCCACTCCACACCACTCCATTCACTTCCATTCCACTCCGCTCCTCTTCATTCCATTCGACTCCATTCCTTTTCACTCCATTCCTCTCTACACCACCCAATTCCACACCACTCTGTTCTAATACATTCCACTCCACTCCAATCCACTCCATTCCACTGCACTCCTCTCCGTCCACTAAACTACACTAAATTCCACCCCATTCTACTCTGCTCCATTCAACTCAACTCCATTCCACTCCATTCCACTCCGTAGTTCTCCACTCCATTACACTCCAATCCGCTCTGTTCCATTCCATCCCATTCCACTCCACTCCACTCCATTACATTACATTCCACCCCATTGACTCCACTCCACTCCATTAAATTCCAATACATTCTATTCCACTCCATTCCACTCTACTACATTTCACTACACTCCATTACACTCCACTGCATTCCATTCTATTACATTCCACTCTGCTCCATTCCAGTCCACTACACTGCATTCCACTCCACTCCACTCCACTCAATGCCAGTCCATTGCACTCCACTCCATTCCACTCTACTCCATTCCTTTTCACTCATTTTCAATCAACTACACTCCACTGCACTGCATTCCACTCCATTCCATTCCATTACACTGTACTCATTTCCACTTCACTATATTCCACTCCACTCCATTCCATTCTATTTCATTCATCTCCGTCCCACGCCACTCCATTTCATTCCTCTCAACTCCTCTCCTTTCCATGCCATTACATTCCACTCCTCTTTAATCCACTCCGCTCCACTCCATGCCACGCCACTCCACTGAATTCCATTACATTGCATTCCATTCCACTCCATTACATTCCACTCAAATCCCTTTCAATCCACTCCACTCCTTTCAAATCCACTACACTTCTCTTCACTCCAATCCATTCCATTCCACTCCACTCCATTCTATACCACTCCACTCGTTTCCATTCCATTCCTTTGCACTGCACTCCACTTCTCTCAACTCCACTCTACTCCACTCTACTCCATTCCACTTCACTCCAGTCCATTCCATTCCATTCCACTCCAGTCCTCTCCACTGCATTCCATTTCACTCCATTCCACTCCCTTCCATTCCATTTCTTTCCATTCCTTTCCATTCCATTCCACTCCATTCCATTCCATTAAACTCCACTCCACTCCATTCCAATCCATTCCATTCCACTCTCCTAAATTCCATTCCATTCCTTTGCACTCCATTCCACTCCACTCCATTCCATTCCATTCCACTCCATTCCAGTCCACTCCACTCCACCCCATTCCCTTCCATTCCATTCCACTGCAGTCCACTCCATTCCACTCCATTCCATTCCATGGCACTCCACTCTAGTCCACTCCACTCCACTACATTCCATTTAATTCCACTCCATTCCATTCCACTCCATTCCTCTCGACTCCATTTCATTCCATTTCTGTACTTTCCACGCCACTCCACTTCACTCCATTCCATTGTATTCCATTCCACTCCAATCCATTCCACTCCACTCCAGTCCATTCCATTCCAATCCATTCCATTCCTCTCCATTTCACAACACTCCATTCCATTCGACACCATCCCATTCCATTCCAATCCTTTCATTCCACTCCATTCCACTCCACTGCACTCCACTCCACTGCACACCACTGCACTCCACTGCACTCCGTCCCACTCCACCCTATTCTACTGCACTCCTTTCCTCTGCATTCCATTCCATTTAATTCCATTCCAATCCTTTCCATTCCATTCAACTCCATTCCAATCTATTCCAATCCATTCCATTCCATTCCATTCAATTGTATTCCATTCCATTCCCCTCCATTCCTTTCACTCCACTCCATTCCAGTCCACTTCATTTCATTCCACTCCAGGCCACTCCACTGTACTACAATCCATTCCTCCCCACTGCATTTCATTACCGTCCACTCCTTTACATTCAATTCCCTTCCACTGCAATCCACTCCACTCCACTCAACTCCATTACAATCCATTCCATTTCACTCCATTCCTCTCCCCTCCATTCCATTAGATTCCAATTCACTCCACTCCATTCCACTCGACCCCATTCCACTCCACACGGCTCCATTCCATTCTGCTCCACTCCACTGCATTAAAATCCACTCCACCACACTCCACTCCACTCCATTACATTCGATTTCTTTCCTTTCCATTCCATTCCACTCCACTCCATTCCACTGCATTCCACTCCATTCCAGTCCACTACACTCGACTCCACTACATAACATTCCATTCCACTGCACACCATCCATTCGATTCCAATCCATTCTAATCAACTCCTTTCCATTCCCCTCCACTGCAGTCCATTCCAATCCATTCCACTGCATTGTCTCCACTCAACTCCATTTCATTCCATTGCATTGCACTCCATTCCAGTCCATTTCACTCTATCCCAAGCGACTCCACTCCATTCCACTCCATTCCATTCCACTGCAATCCATTCCACTCTACTCCCTTCCATTCTTCTCCACTCCACTCCACTCCACTGTATTCCATGCCATTTCACTCCATTCCATTTTTCTGCGTTCCACTCGACACCACTCCTTTCCAGTGCAATTGATTCTATTCCATTCCATTTCATTACACTCCACTCAACTACAATCCCCTAAACTCCACTCCATTCATTTCCAATCCAATGCACTCCACTCTTCTCCATTCCTCTCCACTGCATTCCACTCCACTACATTCCACTCTACTCCATTCCATTTCATTGCATTGCATTCCATTCCATTCCATTCCATTTCACTCCACTCCACTCCATTCCACTCCACTCCAATCCTCTGCATTCCACAATACTCCAATCCATTACATTCCATTCCTTTCCACTCCAATCCATTCTATTCTGGTCCAATCAATTCCACTCCACTCCCCTCGATTCCATTCCATTATATTCCATTATACTCCATTCCATTCCACTCCACTCCATTCCAGTCCATTCCACAGTAATCCACTCCACTCCACTCCACTTCAATGTACTCCAATCCATTCCATATCCCTCCACTCCATTCCAATCAAGTCCACTCCATTTCAATCCATTCCATTCCAAAGCACTCCACTGCAATCCACTCCACTCCACTCCATTCCATTCAACTCCACTCCACTGCACTCCAATAAATTCCATTCCTTTCCACTCCAGTCCATTCCACTCCACTCCTTTCTATTCCACTCCACTACACTCCGTTTCATTACATTCCATTAAATTCAACTCCATTCCATTCCATTACACTCCATTCTAGACCTCTCAACTCCTTTCCTCTCCACTCCACTCCTCTCCTCTCCATTCCACTTTTCTCCATTCCTCTCCATTCTGTTCTATGCCAATCCATTTCATTCCTTTACACTCCAATCCATTCCATTCCATTCCAATGCACTGCACTCCATTCCAAACCACTCCATTCCATTCCACTCCATTCCAGTACACTGCAGTCCTTTCCATTCCACTCCACTCCTTTCCATTCATTCCTTTCTATTCCATTCCACTCCATTCCATTGCAATACACTCCTCTCCACTCCATTCCATTCCACTCCACTCCATTCCACTATAGTCCAATCCAGTACACTCCACTCCATTACAATCCATTGCAATCTACTCCATTCCATTCCATTCCACTCCTCTCCACTCCATTCCATTCTACTCCACTCCACTCCATTCCACTAAAGTCCAATCCAGTATTCTCCACTCCATTACAATCCATTCCAATCTACTCCATTCCATTCCATTCCAGTCCATTCTACTATATTCCATTCTACTCCATTTCACTGCATTCTGGTCCATTCCACTCCTCTCCACTCCACAGCATTCCTTTCCTTTCCACTGCACTCCACTCCATTCCATTCCATTCCTTTCCACTCCACTGGGTTCCACCCCAATCCACTCCACTACACTACATTCCAATCAATTTATTTCCCCTTCATTCCATTCTATACCATTCCACCCCACTCCACTCCATTTCACTCACCCGATTCCAATCCATTCCACTCTACTCCACTCCACTCCATTCCATTCCAGTCTTCTCCATTCCAGTCCATTTCATTCCACTCCATCCCATTCAATTCCATTCCATTTCTTTCCTCTGCACTCCACTAAACTCCACTCCATTCCATTCAACTGCCCTGCACTCCACTCCAATCCATTCTGCTCCCTTCCATTCTACTCCAATCCATTCCATTCCATTCCATTCCCCTCTACTCCGTTCCACTCCACTCCATTACACTCCATTCCATTCCATTCCATTTCATTCAAATTCATTGCACTCTAATCCACTCCATTCCACTACACTCCACTCAGTTCCATTCCATTTCATTGCACTCCACTCCATTCCAATACACTCCACTCCACTATATTCCATTAAACTGCACTCCACTCCGTTCCAATCCACTTAATTCTATTCCTTTCCATTCTACTGCACTCAACTACACTCCACACCACTCCACTCCTTACCACTGCATTCCATTCCTCGTCATTCCACTCCACTCCATTCCATTGCATTCAAGTGCACTCCACTCCTTTCCACTCCATTCCATTCCATTCCTCTCCATTCCATTCTCTTCCACTTCACTCCACTCCAATCCACTCCACTCCATTCCACTGTATTCCATTCCAATTCACTCCATTCCACTCCACTCTTTTCCATTCCATTCAAATCAGTTACAATAGACTCCACTCCATTCAACTCCATTCCTATCCGTTCAATTTCATCCCATTCCACTCCACTGCACTCCATTCCATTCTACTCCACTCCATTACCCTCCACTCCACTCCGTTTCATTCCATTTCGTTACATTCCACTCCTTTCCTTCCACTCCACGCCATTTCACTCCACTCCATTCCACTCCACTCAACTCCTTTCCGTTGCACTCCATTCTGCTCTACTCTATTCAATTCCACTCCACTCGATTCCACTCCACTACATTCCATTCCATTCCATTCCACGCTGTTCCGTTCCACTCCACTACACAACAACATTCAATTCCACTCCTTTGCTTTCTATTCCATTCCACTCCATTCCACTCCACTCTACTTCATTCCATTCCTCTCCACAACACTCCATTCCTCTCCACAACACTCCATTCCACTCCTGCCCACTCCAATGAAATCCACTCCAGTCCATTTCACTCTATTCCATTCCATTCAATTCGACTCCACAACGTTCCACTAAACTCGATTCCACTACATTCCATTCCATGCCAGTGCATTCAATTCCACTCCACGCTGCTCCACTCCAATCCATTCCATTCCACTGCACTCCACTCCATTCCATTTCAATGCATTCCACTCCACACCATTCCATTCCACTCCACTCCACTGCACTCCATTCTGTTCATTTCCATTCCGTTGAATTCCTTTCCCTTCCATTGCACTCCTTTCCTATTCACTCCACTCCAATCCATTCCATTCTATTCCAGTCCACTCCAAACCACTCCATTCCATTCCACTCTTCTCCATTCCACATCACTTCACTCAATTCCACTCCATCCTATTCCTTTCCATTCCATTTCATTCTATTCCATTCCACTCCACTCCTCCATACTCCATTCCATTTCACTCCCCTGCACTCCACTCCACTCTTTTTTACCCCACTCTTTACCTGCAATCCATTCCATTCCATTCCAGTCCATTCAATTCCTTTACATTCCTTTCGATTCCATTCCATTCCACTCTCCTCCATTCCACTCCACTCCACTGCATTCCACTCCACTCAACTGCATTCATTTCCCTTCAAATCCATTCCATTAAATTGAACCCCATTCCATTCCACTCTACTCCGTCCCAATCCACTCGATTCCATTCCACTCCATTCCATTTCATTCAATTCCATTCCACTCCACTACACTCCGTTCCATTCCATTCCATTCCACACCCCTTCATTCCACTCCTGTCCACTCCATTCCACTCTATTTCACTCCTTTCCATTAAATTCCTTTCCATTTAACTCCATTCCTTCCACTCCATTTCATTTCAGTCTGCTCCACTCCATTCCACTCCACTCTACTCCACTACATTCCTTTTCACTCCAGTTCATTCCATTCCACTCCACTCCATTCCATTCAACTACACTCCATTCCACTCCACTCCGCTCCATTCCATTCCATTCCACTCCTCGGCAATGCATAACCATCCATTCCACTCCATTCCACTCCCCTCCAATCCATTGCATTCCACTCCATTCCACTCCATTGCACTCCACTCAATTCCATTCCATTTAACTCGATTCCACTCAATTCCAGTCCACTCCTCTCCTCTCCTTGCCATTCCATTCCACTGCATTCCACTTCATTCGATTCCAATCCTTTCAACTCCACTCCATTCCCTTCCAATCCACTCCACTCCACACCACAACATTCCTTTTAATTCCACTCCATTCCATTGCATTCCATTCAATTCCAGTACGCTCCATTCCACTCCACTCCATTGCATTCCATTCCACTCCACTAAACCCCATTCCATTCCACTCCATGCCATTCCATTACAGTCCACTCCACTCCACTCCATTCCACATCACTCCTTTTAAGTCCACTCCAATCCATTATATTCCAATCCATTCCACTCCGCTCCATTCCATTCCATTCCATTCCACTCCATTCTACTGCATTCCAATCCATTCCAATGCATTCCAATCCATTCCAATGCATTCCACTCCACTCCATTCCATTCCACTCCACTCTATTCCACTCCACTCTGCTCCATTCCGTTTTACTCCATTCCATTCCACTACATTCCACTCCATTTCACTCCGTTCCATTCCATTCCATTTCACACCCCTTCATTCCACTCCTATCCACTCCATTCCACTCTATTCCACTCCCTTCCATTACATTCTTTCCATTTAACTCCATTCCTTCCACTCCACGTCATTTCAGTCCACTCTACTCCATTCCACTCCACTCCACTACACTACATTCCATTTCACCCCAGTCCATTCCATTCCATTCCACTCCACTCCTCTCCACTCCGTTCCACTACACTTCATTCCACTCCACTCTACTCCATTCCATTCCATTCCACTCCTCGGCAATCCATTCCAATCCATTCCACTCCATTGAACTCCCTTCCTTTCCATTCCTTTTCATTCCATTCCACTTCATTGCACTCCAATCAATTCCACTCCATTTAACTCAATTCCACTCTCTTCCAGTCCACTCATCTCCACTCCACTCCATGCCATTCCATTCCACTGCATTCGATTCCAATCCTTTCAACTCCACTCCATTCCCTTCCACTCCATTCCACTCCACCCCACTATATTCCATTTAATTCCACCCCATTCCATTCCATTCCATTCAACTCCACTACGATCCATTCCACTGCACTCCATTGTATTCCATTCCACTCCACTACACTCCATTCCATTCCACTCCATGCCATTCAATTACAGTCCACTCAACTCCACACCATTCCACTTTACTCCATTTCACTCCACTCTAATCAATTCCATTCCATTCCATTCCATTACATTCCATTCCATTCCACTGCTTTCCACTCCACTCCACTCCATTCCATTAACTAACATTCAATTCCATTCCATTCCTTTGCATTCCATTCCATTTTATTCGTCTACATCCCACTCCTCTCCATTCCACTCTACTCCATTCCATTCCATTCAACTCCATTCCACTCCACTCCACTCCATTCCACTCGACTCCATTCCATTCCATTCAACTCCATTCCACTCCAATCCACTCCATTCCACTCCAATACATTCCATTCCATTCCACTCCACTCCATTCCATTCCACTACAGTCCGTTTCATTACACTTCACTCCACTCCATTCCATTCCAATCCACTGCACTCCACACCACTCCATTCCGTTCCATTCCACTCCATTCCACTCCAATCCATTCCATTCCATTCCAATCCGTTCCATTCCACTTCACTCCACTCCAATCCACTCCACTCCACTCCAATCCACTCCACTCCACTCCTCTCCAATCCACTCCACTCCACTGCACCCCGATTCATTCCACTAAATTCGATTCCATTGCATTCCTCTCCATTCCATTCCATTACACTCTACTGCATCCCACTCCACTCCATTCCATTCGACTCCATTCCATTCCATTGAACTCGATTCCACGTGTCTCCCCTCCATTCCACTCCACTCCACTCCATTCCATTCCATTCTTTTACATTCCACTCTATTCCACTCCACTCCACTCCATTCCCCTCCACTCTACTTCATTCCATTACATTCCAATCCTTTCCACTCAGTCCTTCCACTCCGCTTCATTCCAATCCACTCCACTCCATTCCACTCCACCCCATTCAGCTCCACTGCATTCCATTGCACTCCACTCCATTCCATACCACTCCACTCCACTCCATTCCATTCCATTTCATTCCGTTCTGTTTCATTCCATTCCGCTATACAGCATTCCTCTCCACTCCACTACATTCCATTCCACTCCACGCCACTCCATTCCAATCCACTCCATTCCACTGCATAAAAATCCACTCCACTCCTCTCCATTCCAATCCATTCAACTCCATTCCACTCTTATCCACTCAGTTCAATTCCTTTCCACTCCATTCCACTACTTTCCACTCCCCTTACTCCATTCCACTCAACTCCACTACATTCCTGCCATTGTATTCCATTCCAATCCATTTCATTTCTTTCCACTCCATTCCATTCCATTGCACTCCATTCCAGTCCATTCCACTCCACTCCATTCCATTCCATTCCATTATAATACATTACATTGCATTCCACTCCATTCCTGTCCATTGTGCTAAATTCCACTCCACTCCACTCCATTCCACTCCATGACCCTAATTTCTACTCCGTTCCATTCCACCCCATTCCACTCCACTCCATTCCATTCAATTATACTCCACTCCACTCCACCCCATTCCATTCCACTCCATTCCACTTTACTCAATTCCATTCCACTAGACTCCACTCCATTCCATCCCACCCCATTGAATTCTTCCACATTCCACTCCACTCCACTCCATTTCAGTACACTGCATTCCATTCCATTTCATTTTTTTCCACTCCACTCCACTCCAATCGACTCCTCCACATTCAATTCCACTCCAATGCTCTCCACTCCACTCTATTATACTCCACTCCATTCCATTCCACTGCATTCCATTCCCTTCCACTCCACGCAACTCCATTCCACTCCATTTCACATCATTCCACTCCATTCCACTCCTTTCTTTTCCATTTCATTCCATTCTATTTCATTCCATTCTGTTAAATTCCTTTATTATCCATTCCCTTCCAATACACTTTACTCCATTCAGCTCCACTCCATTCCACACAACTCCATTCCATTCCATTCCATTCAACTCCATTCAAATCCACTCCACTACATTCCACTCTTATCCTCTCCATTCCATTCAATGCCAATGCAATCCATTCCACTCCACTCCACCTCACTCCATTTAATTCCATTCCATTCCATTACACTCCATTACACTCCACTCAACTCCATTCTACTACTCACCACTCCATTCCACTCCAATCCACTACCTTCCATCCCTTTCCTTTCCATTATACTCCAGTCCATTCCATTCCACTCCTCTCCAATCCATTACATTCCATTGCACTCCATTCCATTCCACTGCATTCCTTTCCATTCCATTCCACATCATTCCATTCCACTCCATTATTTTCCATTCCATTCCACTCCACTCCTTTCGACTCCAGCCCACTCCACTCCACTCTAATCCATTCCACTCTTCTTCATTTCGTTCCAATCCAATCCATTCCACTCCACTCCATTCCATTTATTTCTACTCCATTCCATTCCCCTCCACTTCAGTCCATTCCACTCTACTCCAATCCATTCCATTCTACTCCATTCCATTCCATTCCACTCCAATCCATTCCAGTCTACTCCATTCCGTTCCATTCCACTCATTCCAATCCACTCCTTTCCATTTATTTCCACTGAATTCCATTCCAATCCACTCCACTCCTCACCACTACTCTCCAATCCATTCCACTCTATTCCATTCCATTCCATTCCACTCCATTCCCCTCCACTACATTCCAATCCACTCCTTTCCATTTATTTCCACTGAATTCCATTCCAATCCACTCCACTCCTCACCACTACTCTCCAATCCATTCCACTCTATTCCATTCCATTCCATTCCACTCCATTCCCCTCCACTACATTCCAATCCACTCCTTTCCATTTATTTCCACTGAATTCCATTCCAATCCACTCCACTCCTCACCACTACTCTCCAATCCATTCCACTCTATTCCATTCCATTCCATTCCACTCCATTCTCCTCCACTCCATTCCAATCAATTCCACTGCATTCCACTGCATTCCAGTCCACTAAAGTCGACTCAAATCCCCTCCATTCCATTGAACTGCACTCCACTCCATTACATACCAATACATTCCACTCCACTTCATTCAATTCCGCTCCACTCCACTCAACTCCATTCCATTTATTTCCACTGCATTCCATTGCACTTCATTAATATTCTCTCCATTCCATTCCTCTTGACTCCATGCCATTCCATTCCAATCCAATCCTATCAACTTCAATCCATTCCATTCTATTCCACCCCATTGCATTCCTCTCCATTCCACTCCACTCCACTGTATTCCACTCCATCTGATTCCAATCCATTCCATTTCATTCAACTCCAATCCAATCCACTCCACTCCACTCCATTCTACTCCCATGCACACCACTCGACTGCATTCCACTCTACTGCATTTCACTCCTACCAATTCCATTCCATTTCATTCCATTCCAATCCATTCCTTTCCATGCCATGCCATTCCACTCCACTTCATTCCTCTTCACTGCACACCATTCCCTTCCATTGCATTCCTTTCCAGTGCATTCCTCTTCATCCTATTCTATTGCACTCTACTCCATTCCACTCCATTCCATTCCAATCGACTCCATTCCATGCTACTCCATTAAATTCCGTTCAACATCATTCCACTCCACTAAACTCCATTTTTCCCCACACCACTGCATTACATTCCACTGCACTCAATTGAACTCCACTGCACTACATTCCACTCCACTACACTCTAATCCTTTACATTCCATTCCATTCCACTCAATCATTCCACACCACTACATTCCAGTCCACTCCACCCCATTCCATTCCACTCCACTCCATTCCATTCCACTCCACTCCATTCCATTCCACTACACTCCAATCCATTCCACTCCACTCTGCTCCATACCGTTCCATTCCTTTCTACTCCACTCAACTTCATTTCAATCCAGTCCACTCAATTCCACTCCACTCCCCTGCACTCCATTCCTTGCCTTTCCATTCCATTTCACTTCATTGTACTCCACTAAATTCCACTGAATTCCACTCCATTCCACTCCATTCCACTGCATTCCTGTTTACTCCACTCCACTCCACTCAGCTTTCCATTCCATTCCACTCCATTCCATTCCACTCCACTCCATTCCATTCCACTCCACTCCACTCCATTCCATTCCCTTCCATTCCATTCTCTCCATTCCATTCCATTCCCATCCATTCAGTCCACTGCACTCCATTCCGCTCCACTCCACTCCATTCGATGCCCTTCCACTCCACTCACCTCCAATCCATTTCATTACACTACATTCCACTTCATCCCATTCCATTCCATTCCATTCCATTCCATTCCATTCCATTCTAATCCATTCCATTCCAGTCCACTCCCCTCCACTCCACTCCATTCCATTCCACTCCATTCCATTCCTCACCATTCCACTCCTCTCCACTACATCCACTCCACTCCATTCCATTCTATTCCATTTCATTTGCAATCCACTCCACTACTCTCAACACCATCACATTCCATTTCTCTCCACTGCACTCCACTCCACTCCATTACAGTCAACTGCATTCGAACCCAATCCATTCCATTCCATTCCATTCCTTTAAACTCCACTCCCCTCCACTCAATTCCACTCCACTCTACTTTAATTCCACACCACACCACTCTATGGCACTCCATTTGATCTCATTCCACTGCACTACACTCCGTGAAATTCCACTCCATTCCACTCTATTCCTGTCCACTCCACTCCATTCCACTCCACTCCACACCATACCATTCCATTCCCTTCCATTCCGTTCCACTCCACTCCATTCCATTAGTTTCCACTCCATTACAGTCCATTCCACTCAATTCCACTATACTCCACTCCTCTCCATTCCACTCCATTACATTCCACTCCGTTCCATTCCACACCTTTCCACCCCACTGCACTCCATTCCAACACACGCCAATCCATACCACTCCATTCCATTTCATTCCACTCCACTACTCTCCTTTCCACTCCAATCCCCTGTACTCCACTACGCTCCATTACTTTACCTATCCACTACTTTCTATTCCACTCCATTCCATTCAATTCCACTCCATTACAGTACATTCCACTCCATTCCACTCCACTCTACTAAACTACATTCCAGTCATTCCACTCCATTTCCCTCCATTCCATTCCACTGTATTCCATTACACACCATTCCACCACACTCCACTCCATTTTGCCACACCCCAGTCCTTTCTATTCCATTTCATTCCACTCCACTCCACTCCGGTACACTCCAAACCACTGCTCTGCACTCCAATCCTTTCTACTCCACTCCATTCCATTCCATTCCATTCCTTTCCACACCACTCCACTGCATTCCCTTCAATTCCACTCCATTCCATTCCATTCCATTTGATTCCTGTCCATTTCACTCCATTCCACTTCACTCCACTCCATTCCATTCCCCTCCATTCCACTCTATTCCATTCTGCTCCATTCAACTCCTCTTCATTCCATTCCACTCCACTTCACTCGAATACAGTCCATTCTGCTCCATTCCATTCCACTCCATTCTGCTCCACTCCAGTCCATTCCACTCCACTACAGTCCATTAAATTCCATTAAATTCCGTGCCATTCCACTGCACTCATCTCCACTCCATAACACTCTTCTCCTATCCAGTCCACTCCACTCCATACCACTCCACTCCACTCTATTCCATTCAAATCCCTTCCATTCTATTGCATTCCACTCCAGCCCTTTTCATTCCACTCCACTCCATTGCATTCCATTCCATTTCACTGCACTGCACTGCACTAGACTCCAATACACTACATTCCAATCCATTCCATACCACTCCATTGCACTCCAATCTATTCCATTCCATTCCACTCCTATTCACTCCTATCCATTCCACTCCACTCCCTCCAATGCCTTCCATTCCACTCCAATCCACTCCCTTCCACTCCACTCCACTCCACTCCCTTCCACTCCACTCCACTCCAAACCACTCCATTCCACTGCATCCCACTCCATTCCATTGCAAACCATTCTACTCCACTCCATTCCATTTCATTCCACTCCAATCGACTGTAGACCACTCCATTCCGTTCCATCTATTTCCATTTCATTCTACTCCATTCCTTTCCATTCCAGTCCACTACACTCCTTTCCATTCCACTCCATTCCACTCCATTCCTCTCCACTCCACTCCATTCCAATCCAGTCTACTCCCTTCCATTCCATTCCATTCTGTATCATTCCACTCCATTCCATTTCATTCCACTCTATTACATTCCATTCCACTCCACACCACCCCACCCCACTCCATTCCACTCCACTCCATTCCACTCCACTCTATTCCGCTGCACTCCATTCCGTTTCATTCCATTCCTTTCCACTCCACTCCATTCCATTCCACTTCTCTCCACTCCATACATCTCCACTCCACTCTATTCCATACCGTTGCACTACATTCCATGCCAATCCATTCCACTCCACTCCACTCCACTCCACTCTTCTCTGTTCCACTCCACTCTGCTCCATTCCATTCCATTCTGTTTCACTACGTTTCATTCCCTTCCACTGTACTCCATTCCACTCATCTCCAATCCACTCCACTCTGTGCAATTCCATTCCTTCCAACTCCATTAATTTCCAGTCCGCTCGATCCAACTCCTCTCCCCTCCATTCAATTTCATTCCATTCCCCTCCACTCCGTTCCACTCCATTCCATTCCTCTCCACTCCACTACTTTCCATTCCTATAAAATACAGTCTATTCCAGTGCAGTCCACACCATTCCACTCCAATACACTCCATTCCATTGCACTCCACTCCACTCAATTATACTCCGCTCCACTCCATTCCATTCCACTCTATTCCTTTCCATTCCACAGCATTCCAAACTAATTCATTCCACTACTTTCCACTTCTTTCCCCTCCATTCCAGTCTTCTCCGCTCCACTCCATTAAATTCCATTGCACTCCACTCCATTCCAATCCATTCTATACCGCTCTGCCCCACTCCATTCCACTCCACTCCATTACAGTCCACTCCACTCCATTCCCCTCTCCTCCACTTCACTCCATTCCATTCCATTCCATTCCACTACACACTATTCCATTCCATTCCACTGCACTCCACACTACTCCGTTCCATTTCATTCATCCGCGCTACACTCTACTCCATTACATTCCAATCCATTCCACTTCACTACATTCCGTTTCACTCCACTTCACTCCACTCCACTCCATTTCATTCCAAACCATTCCATTCCAGTCCATTCCACTCCATTTCACTCCTTTCCACTCCACTCCACTCCAGTCCACTCCATTCCATTACACTCTACTCCATTACATTCCATTCCTCACCATTCCACTCAACTGCATTCCACTCTTTTCCAGTCCAATCATCTCCACTCCATTCCATGTCATTCCATTGCAGTCCACTCCATTCCATTCCACTCCTTTACACTCCACTCCACTTCATTCCATTCCACACTACTCCACTCCATTCGTCCCTACTCCACTCCACTCCAATCCACTCTGCTCATTTCCATTCCATTCAATGCCTTTCCATTCCACTGCATTCCTTTCCATTCCATTCCACTGTTTTCCATGTCACTATATTCCACTCCATTGCTCTCCATTCCATTCAACACCATTCCACTCCATTCCATTCCGTTCCACCCCATTCCACTCCACTACATTCCTGTCCATGCCTCTCCACTCCACTTCCTTCCACTCCACTCCATTCCATTCCTTTCCATTCCATTGCACTGGATTAATCTCCACTCCCATCCATTCCACTCCAATCCACTCCATTACATTCAATTCCATTCCACTCTACTCTATTCCACTCCACTCCACTCCATTCCACTCCATTCCATTCCTTTCCATTCCACTGCGCTCCGTTCCAATCCACTCCAGTCCTCTCCATTCCACTCTACACCTGTCCATTGCATTCCATTTCATTCCGCTCCTTACATTCCATTCCAATTCATAACATTCCACTACACTCCATTCCACTACACTCCCTTTCATGCCATTTTATTCCACTCCACAACTTTCCCTTCCATTCCATTCCACTCCAATCCATTCCAGTCCACTCCATTGCATTGCATTCCATTCTACACGATTGCACTCCAAGGCACTCCATTCTATTCCACTCCACTCCATTACACTACATTACATTACATTCCACTCCATTCCATTCCCTTCCATTCCACCTCACTCCATTCCATTCCACTCCACTCCATTCCACTCCATTCCCCTCCATTCCACCCCATTCCTTTCCACTCCATTCCACTTCATTCCACCCCATTCCATTCCATTCCATTCTATTCCATTCCACTCTATTTCACTCCACTCCATTCCACACCATTCCACTACATTCCACTCCATTCCAGTCTACTCCACTTCGCTCCACTCCATTACAATTCCACTGTATTCCAATCAATTCGATTCCAATCCCTTCCCCTCCACTCCGTTAAATTCCACGACTCTCTACTCCATTCCATGTAATTCCACTCCACTCCGTTCTACTACATTCCACTCCACTCCATTCTAATCCATTCCACTCCACTCCATCACATTCCACTGCACTTCACTCCATTCTATTCCATTCCATTTCATTACACTCCACTCCATTCCACTCCATTCCACTCCACTTCACTCCATTTCATTTCATTGCATTCCATACCATTCCACTCAATTCTAGTCCATTACTCTATATGCCACTATACACCCCTCCATTCCAATCTATTCCCCTCCATTTCATTACACTCCAGTCGACTCTACTCCATTCTATTCCACTCCACTCCACTCCACTCCACGCCACTCCATTCCATTACGCTCCATTAAATTCCTCTCCTTTCCACTCAATGCCACTCCATTCCATTAAACACCATTCAACTCCACTCCAGTCCCCTCGATTCCATTCCATTCCATTCCAATCCATTCCATTCCATTCCATTCAACTCCATTCCACTCCACTGCACTGCATTCCACTCCATTCCACTCCACTGCACTGCATTCCAATCAGTTCCACTCCATTCCATTCTATTCCACTCCACACCACTCCACTCCATTCCACTCTATACTATTCCATAACAATCAATTACATTTCGTCCATTCCAATGCATTCCATTCCACTCCACTACACTCCATTCCATACAATTCCGTTGCACTCCACTCCACTCCATTCCAATCCCTTCCACTCCTTTCCACTCAACTGCACTCCTTTCCATTCCATTCCATTCTATTCCAATAAACTCCACTCCATTCCACTCTATTTCACTACCTTGAAATCCTCTCCACTCCACTCCATTCCATTGAAATCCATGATCCTCCACCCCATTCCAATCCTCTCAACTCCACTCTGTTCCTCTCCGCTACACTCCACTCCAGTGCATTCCTTTCCACTCGACTCCATTGCATTACATTCCAATTCATTCCACTGCACTCCATTGCAATCCATTCCTTACCATATCACTGCATTTCAGTGCAATCCACTCCTCTACACTGCATTCCATTCCATTCCACGGCATTCTACTCCATTCCATTCCCCTGCACTCTAATCTATTCCATTCCATTCGATTCCACTCCATTCCACTCTTATCCACTCCATTCCATTTCAAAACATTCCATTCTTTTCAACATCTTTCCACTCCATTCCACTCCATTCCAATGCATTCCACTCCTTTCCATGCCATTCCATTCCATTCCAATCCATTCCATTTCGTTCCTTTCCATTCCATTCCATTCCCCTCAATTTCTGTCCATTCCACTCCACTCCATTCCACTCTATTCCATTCCATTCCTTTCCACTCCTTTACGCTCCATTCCACTCCACTCCACTCCATTCAACACCATTCGCCTCCATTCCACTCCATTCCATTCCACTCCATTCTAATTCACTCCCTTACAATCTAGTACACTCAGCTTCACTCCATTCTATTACATTCCATTCCATTCCACTCCATTCCAGTCCACTCTACTCCATTCCTGTCCACTGCACTCCATTCCACTCCACTCCTATCCACTCCATTCCACTCCACTCCACTCCATTCCATTCTATTCCATTCCATTCCATTGCACTCCACTTCACTCCATTCTATTCCATTCCATTCCGTTCCGCTCCACTCCACTCCATTTCAGTGTACTCCACTCCATTCCAGTCCACTCCACCACACTGAACTACGTTCCACTCCATTCCACTCCATTACATTCCACTCCACTCCATTACATTCCACTCCACTCCATTACATTCCAATCCATTCCACTCAATTCCACTCCACTCCACTCCATTCTGTTCCATTCAATTCCATTCCATTCAACTCCATTCCTTTCCGTTCCATTCCAATCCAATCCATTCCACTCTACTCCATTCCTCTCCACTCCATTCCACTAAACTCCATTCAATTACAATCCACTACATTCCAAACTATTCCAATCCATTCTGCTCCACTCCACTCCATTCCATTCCATGCAATTCCATTACACTCAATTCCATTCCATTCCACTCTACTGCATTCCTCTCTGCTCCATTCCACTCCATTCTAGTCCATTCCATTCCATTCCACTGCATTCCATTCCACTCCACTCCATTTCATTCCATTCGATTCCGCAGCACTCCATTCCACTGCACTACAGTCTACTCCATTCCACTACATTCCCTTTCACTCCATTGCATTCCCCTCCATTCCATTCCATTCTACTCAACTCCACTCCACTTCATTCCATTGCACACCATCACACTCCACTCCATTCCATTGCACACCATCACACTCCACTCCATTCCATTTCATTCCTTTCGTTTCTATTCCATTCCATTCACCTCAATTCCATTCCTTTCCACTCCACTCTACTCCATTCCTTTCCACTCTACTCCACTCCATTCCATTCCACTACACAGCACTCATTCCCACACCACTCCACTCCACTCTATTCCACCCCACTCCACTCCATTCCATTCCGCTCGATTCAGTTCTATTCCAATCCAATGCACAACACTCCACTCCATTCATTTGCCTTCTGTTCCACTCCACTACTTTAAATCCCACTGCATTCCATTCCATTCCATTCCATTCAACTCCAATGCATTCCTCTCCACTTCACTACAAATCATTTCACTCCATTCCACTCCATTCTACTCTACTTCTTTCCCTGCCAATCCACTCCATTCCGGTGCACTCTACTCCATTCCATTCCATTCCATAGAAATCCATTCCATTCCATAGCATTCCATTCCATTCCATTCCACTCCATTCCAGTCCACTCCATTCCAGTCCACTCTATTCCACTCTCTTACATTCCATTCAACTGCACTCCAGTACATTCTATTCCATTGCGATCCATTCTACTTAACTCCATTCCATTCCATCCACTCCAATTCACTCCATTCCACTCCACACCATTCCATTCCAATTCAATACACTTCAATCCATTCCACTCCAATCCATTCCACTCCACTCTCCTTCATTAAATTCCAATCCATTGCAATCCACTCCACTCTATTCCACTCCACTCCACTCCATTCTACTCCACTCCATTATACTCCACTCCATTCCAGTCCACTCTGATCCATTCCATTCCATTCCAATCCATTCCTCTCCACTCCACTCCATTCCAATCCATTCCACTCCATTAAACTCCACTCCACTCCATTTTGTTCCGTTCCAGTGCATTCCTTTCCAAGCTGTTGCACTCCACTCCATTCCTATCCAGTCCATTCCATTCCGTTCCGTTCCATTGCATTCCATTACTCGCCATTCCACTCCACTGCACTCCATTCCATTCCACTCTACTCTATTCCTTTCCACTCCACTCCATTAGAATCAAATCCACTTCATTCCACTGCATTCCAGTCCACTGCACTCCACATCACTCCACTCCATTCTACTCTGCTCCACTCCATTCCATTCCATTCCATTCCACTCCATTCCATTCCTTTCCATTCCATTAAAGTCCACTCCACTCCATTACACTCCACTCCACTCCATTCAACTGCACTGCACTTCACTACACTACAATCCATTCCACTGCACTCCATTCCATTTCACTGCACTCCATTCCATTCCATTCCATTCCACTGGAATTCACTCCATGCACTCCACCTCAATCCATTCCTCTCAATTGTATTCCACTGCACTCCATTCCATTCCATTCCATTCCACTGCACTTCACTCCATCCACTCAACTCCGCTGCATTCCATTTCATTCCATTGCACTCCGCTCCACTCAAATCCAATCCATTCCACTCCACTCCATTCCACTCCAATCCACCCAATTCTATTCCATCCCATTCCATTCCATTCCACTCCATTCCATTCCAATTCACTCTACTCAATTCTGCTCTGCTCCATTCCACTCCACTCCATTACTTTTCACTCCACTCCATTCCATTCCATTCTACTCCATTCCAATCCATTCCATTCCACTCCAATCCAATTCATTCCACTGCATTCAGTCCACTCCACTCCACTCCACTCCATTCCATTCATTTCCACTGCACTGTACTCCATTCCACTCTAGTCAATTCTGCTCCTCTCCATTACATGCCACTCCATTCCACTCCATTCCAATCGATACCACTCCATTCCACTCCACTCCATTCCTTTCCATTCCATTTCATTCCATTCCACTCCATTCCACTCCACTCTATTCCATTCCATTCCATTGCAATCCATTGTATTCCATTCCTCTCCATTCCATTCCATTCGATTACACAGCACTCCACTCCACGGTACTACCCTCCACTCAATTGCAATCAATTCCAATCCACTCCATTCCACTCCACTCCATTCCAATCCATTCTGCTGCACTCCACTGCACTCCATTCCATTACATTCCATTACACTCAACTGCGTTCCATTCCAATCCATTTCTTTCCATTCCATTCACCTCAATTCCATTTCTTTCCACTCGACTCCACTCCATTCCATTCCACTACACTGCACTCACTTCCACGTCACTCCACTCCATTCCACCCCAATCCACTTCGTTCCACTCGACTCCATTTCATTCAATTCTATTCCATTCCACTGCAGTTTAGTCCAATAAATTGCTTTGCACTCCATTCCCCTTCACTCCTTTAAATTCCATTCCATTCCATTCCTTTCCATTCCATTCCATTTCATACCATTCCATTACAATGCATTCCATTTCACTCTACTCCATTTCATTCCACTCCATTCCACTCCATTCCCCTCCACTCCATTCCACTCCACATCATTCCATTCTGGTCCTCTCTAATTCATTCCATCCGATTCCATTCCATTCCACTCCATTCCAGTCCACTCCACTCATCTCTCTTCCATTCCATTCCATTGGACTCCACTCCACTCTATTCCCTTGAAATCCATTCCACTCAACTCCATTCCATTTCACTCCACTCCACTCCAATCCACACCATTCTGCTCCACACCATTCCATTCCAATCCAACCCACTTCATTCCATTCCACTCCACTACATTATACTCTACACCGCTCCTTTGCATTCAATTTCATTGCACTCCACTGCCCTCAATTCCACTCCACCACACTAAACTCCAGTCCACTCTTCTTCACTCCATTCCATTCGTCTCTAATCAATTCCATTCCGTTCCATTCAACTACACTCCACTCCACGATATTCCACTCCATTCCACTTGATTCCAGTCCCCTCCACTACACTCCATTCCATTACATTCCATTGCTCTCCACTCCAGTCCACTTCACTCCACTGCATTCCACTCCACTCCACTCGAATCCATTACATTCAATTCTATTCCACTCCATTCCATTCCACTCAACTCCATTCCTGTCCACATTACTCCATTCCACTCCACTCCACTCAATTCCACTCCACTCCACTCCATTCCACTGTAATGCACTCCGTTCCACTACATTCCACTTCACTCCACACCATTCCATTCTATTCCACTCCATTCTACTTCACTCCATTCCAATCCACTCCAATTCTTTCCCTTCCATTCCATTCCATTCCGTTCCAATTCACTTCACTCCATTCGAATCCATTCCATTCCATTCCACTCCACTCGAATCCAGTGTATTCTGTTCCAATGCATTGCATTCCATGCCATTTCTCTCCACTCTATCCACTACAATCCGTTCCATTCTGTTCCATTGCATTCCTTTCCACGCCATTCCACTCCACTCCATTCCACTCTGCTCCAATCCATTCCATTCCACTCAACTCCATTCCATTACACTCCACTCCATTCAATTCCAATCCTCTTCATTCCACTGCTTTCCAGTCCACTGCACTCCACGTCACTCCATTCCATTCCAATCCACTCCATTCCATTCAATTCCATTCCATTCCACTCCATTCCATTCAACTAAATTCCATTACAGTTCATTCCACTCCATTCCACTCCAGTCCAATCCACTGCATTCCATTCCATTCCACTCCACACTGTTCCATTTCATTGTTCTCCATTCCATTCCATTCCAATGCAATCCCCTCCATCCACTCGACTTCACTCCATTCCTCTCCATTCCTTTCCACTGCACTCCATTCCATTCCATTTCTTTCCACTCCATTCCACTCCAATCCATTCCATTCCTCTCCATTCCACTGCACTACATTCAATTGAATTCCACCCTATTTCATTCCATTCCACTCCGTTCCATTCCATTGTACTCTACTCCATTCCGCTCCACTCCATCCAAATTCAATCCATTCCGTTCCATTCCACTCCACTCCATTCCCTTCCACACCTCTCCATTCCATTTTACTCTACTCCATTCCATTCCACTACATTCCACTCCACTCTCTTCAACTCAAATCCACTTCATTCCACTGCATTACAGTCCACTCCATTCCACTGCACTCCATTCCATTCATTTCCACTGCACTCTACTCCATTCCATTCCAATCAATTCCACTCCACTCCATTCCATGTCACTCCACTCCATTCCATTCCAATCCATTCCAGTCCATCCCACTCCATCCCACTCCACTCCACTCTATTCCTTGCCATTCCATTCCATTCAAATCCATTACATTTCATTCCACTACATTACACTCCACTACTTCCAGTCCTTTCTACTCCACTCCACTCTATTCCATTACGTTCCACTCCATTCCATTCCTTTAAACTCCATTCCACTCCACTCCACTCCATTCAACTCCATTTCCCTCCATTCCAATCTATGCCTTTTCACACCATTCCACTCCACTCCATTCCATTCCATTCTATTAAACTCCACTCCTCTCCAATCCTTTACATTCCAACTCCATTCCACTCTACTCCATTACATCCCTCTCCAGTCCTCTACACTCCACGGCAGTCCTTTCCATTCCAACATATTCCATTCCTCTCCATTACACTCCACTCCACTCTATTCCACTCAAATCCATCTCATTCCAATCCGTTTGATTGCACTCCACTATACTCCACTGCACTCTATTCCATTTCACTATAATGCACTCCACTCCACTCCACTCCATTCTACTCCACTCCATTCCACTCCTATCCATTCCTTTTCATTCCCTTCCATTCCCCTCCACTCCACTCTGCTCCATTCCATACCTGTGTATTCCACTCCACTCCATTAAATTCCATTCTGCTACAATACCTTCCATTCCTTTCCATTCCACTGCACTCAATTCCTATCCATTCCATTCCATTCCACTCCATCCCTTTGAATTCCATTCCATTCAATTCCATTCCATTCTGCTCCATTCAATTCCAATTCACTACAATCCCTTCAACTCCACTCCACTTCACTCCATCCCATTCCGTTTCATTCCCTTACATTCCACTACATTCCATTCCAGTTTTTTCTCCTCCAATCCACTCCACTCCAATCCACTCCACTCCAATCCATTCCATTCCATTCAACTCCATTACACTCCATTCCACTCCACTCCAATCCATTCAATTCCATTCCATTCCATTCAATTCAATTCCAATCAATTCCATTCCAGTCCACTCCATTCCATTCTGATCCACTCCATTCCAGTCCACTCCACTCCATTTCACTCCACTCCACTCAACTCCATTCCATTCCCCTCTACTTGGTTCATTTCCACTCTACTCCATTATATTACATTCCATTCCACTGCAATCCAATTCGTTCAACTCCACTCCACTCCAATCCCTTCAACTCCACTCCACTTCACTCCATCCCATTCCGTTTCATTCTCTTACAGTCCACTACATTCCATACCAGTTTTTTCTCCTCCAATCCACTCCACTCCAATCCATTCCATTCCATTCAACTCCATTCCTTTCCACTCCCCTCCATTCATCTGCAATCCACCCCATTCCATTCCATTCCATTCCATTCCACTCCATTCCACTCCATTCCACTCCACTCCAATGCATTCCATTCCATTCCATTCCATTCAATTCCACTCCATTCCATTCCAGTCCACTCCATTCCATTCTGATCCACTCCATTCCAGTCCACTCCACTCCATTTCACTCCACTCCACTCAACTCCATTCCATTCCCCTCTACTTCGTTCATTTCCACTCTACTCCATTATATTACATTCCATTCCACTGCAATCCAATTCGTTCAACTCCACTCCACTCCACTCCATTCCACTCCATTCCAATCCACTCCATTCCAGGCCATTCAAGTCCACTCTAGTACACTCCACTCTACTCCATTCCACTCCACTCCACTCTATTCCGTTACATTCCATTCCAATCCATTCCATTCCACTCTACTCCATTGCAGTCCACTCCACTCCATTTCACTCCACTCCACTCAACTCCATTCCATTCCACTCCATTCCACTCCATTCCACTCAATTCCACTCCACTCCACCACAATCCATTCCATTCCAATAAATTCTATTCCATTCCCCTGCACTCCACTCCATTCCTTTCCACTCCACTCCACTGCACTTTATTCCATTCCACTAAACTCCACTCCACTCCTCTCCACTAAATTCCATTCCTCTCTAATCCATTAAATTCCATTCCCTTTCACTCCATTCCTGTCCACCACATTCCACCTCTTTCTAATTCATTCCAGTCCCCTCCACTCCACTCCATTCCATGGCATTCCATTGCACTCCACTCCAGTCTAATTTACTCTACTCCATTCCACTCCACTCCATTCCCTTCCATTCTAATCAATTCCGTTCCATTCCATTCCGTTCCTTTCCATTCCATTCTATTCCATTCCACTCCACTCCATTCCTGTCCACTGCACTCCATTCCACCACACTGCATTATATTCCACTTCACTCCATTCCATTCCCTTACATTCCATTCCATTATACTCCATTCCAGGCCACTCCACTTCACTCTATTCCATTCCATTCCACTGCACCCCACTCCACTCTATACCATTCCAATCCATTCCACTCCACTTCACTGCATTCTACTCCACATCATTCCATTCCAATCCAATCCACTTCAGTCCATTCCACTCCACTGCACTGAATTCTATTCCATTCCTTTGCACTCCACTCCATTCCACTCAATTCAACTCCACTCCACTCCATTCCATTCAATTCCTCCTCTTTCAACTACATGCCCCCGCACTCCATTCCATTCCATTCCATTCCATTCCTCTCCACTACACTACACTTCACTACACTCCATTCCACTCCACTGAACTCTATTCCACGGCATTCCAATCCATGCAACTCCATGCGGTTCCATTCCTCTGCCATCCATTCCATTCCGCTCCACTCTACCCAATTCCTCTCAATGCCTTTCCACTCCACAAGATTCTATTCCATTACGTTCCGTTCCATTCCATTCCACTTTACTCCACTCCATTCCACTCAACTCCACTACATTGCACTCCATTTCATTCCATTATATTCCATTCCATTCCATTCCACTCTAATCCACTCCATTTTTCTCTACTCCAATCCAATCCACTCCAATCCACTCCACTTCATTCCATTCCATTCCTTTCAACTCCATCCTATCCACTCCATGCCATTCAATTGCAATAAAACCCATTCCCTTCTTATCCATTCCACTCCACTCTACTTCGTTCCACTCCATTCCATTCCATTCCATTCCACTCCACTCCATTCCGGTACACTCCACTCCATTTCATTCCACTCCACTCCATTCAACTCCATTCCATTCAATTCCATTCCACTCAACATCATGCAATTCCACTCCACTCCATTCCATTCCATTCCACTCCACCTGAATCCACTCCACTCCACACAACTCCACTCTACTCCATTCCACTCCATTCCACTCCATTCCATTCCAATCCATTCCACTACAGTCCATTCCATTACATTCCACTCCGCTTGACTCTTTCCATTTCATTCCAGTCCATTCCACTCCACTACAATCCATTCCACTACAGTCCATTCCATTCCATTCCACTTCGTTTGACTCTTTCCATTTCATTCCAGTCCATTCCACTCTACTACAATCCATTCCACTACAGTCCATTCCATTCCATTCCACTCCGTTTGACTCTTTCCATTTCATTCCAGTCCATTCCACTCCACTACAATCCATTCCACTGCATTAATTTCCATTCCATTCCACTCCATTCCTTTCCATTCCACTCTACCACACTCCATTGCATTCCATTCCACTCCATTCCATTCCTTTCCCTTCCATTTCATTCTAATCCATTCCACTCCACTCCATTCCTGTCTACTGCACTCCATTTCACCACACTGCATTGTATTCCACTTCACTCCATTCCATTCCTTTACATTCCATTCCCTTCTACTTCATTCCAGGCCACTGTACTCCATTCTATTCCATCCCATTCCACTGCACTCCACTCCACTCTATACCATTCCAATCGATTCCACTCCACTCCACTCCATTGTACTCCACATCATTCCATTCCAATCCAATCCACTTCAGTCCATTCCACTCCACTACATTCCACTCCACTCCATTCCATTACATTCCATTGCACTCCGCTTCATTCCACTCAATTTAACTTTATTCCACTCTCCTCCCCTCCATTCCATTCCATTCCTCCTCTTTCAACTCCACTCCACCGCATTCCATTCCATTCCACTCCATTCCATTCATCTCCTCTACACTACACTTCACTGCACTCCATTACACTCCACTAAACTCTATTCCATGCCATTCCATTGAACTCCACTCCATGCCATTCCATTCCTATGCCATCCATTCCATTCCATTCCACTCCACTCTACTAAATTCCTCTCAATTCCATTCCATTCCTCTCCACAATATTCCATTCCGTTCCATTCCATCCCCTTCCATTCCACTTCAAACCTCTCCATTCCACTGCACTCCACTATATTGCACTCCATTTCATTCCATTCTGTTCCACGCCAATCTATTCCATTCTAATCCATTCCATTTTTTTCTACTCCAATCCACTCGACTCCAATCCACTCCAATCCACTCCACTTCATTCCATTCCATTCCATTCAACTCCATCCTATCCACTCCACTCCGTTTAGTTGCAATATACCCCGTTCCCTTCAAATCCATTCCACTCCATTTCATTCCATTCCACCCTACTCCACTCCGATTCACTCCATTCCATTCCATTCCATTCCATTCCACTCCACTCCATTTCACTCTACTCCACTCCAGTTCACTCCACTCCACTCTATTTCATTCGTCTCCACTCCAATCACCTCCATTCCATTCAATTCCATTTCACTCCACATCATGCAATTCCACTCCACTCCATTACATTACATTGCATTCCACTGCAATCCACTCTACTCCACACCACTCCACTCCTCCATTCCACTTCATTCCATTCCACTACATTCCATTCCATCCTTTCCACTCCGCTTAACTCCTTTGCATTTCATTCCAGTCCATTCCACTCCACTACCATCCATTCCACTCCATTAATTTCCATTTCATTCCACTCCATTCCTTTCCATTCCACTCTACCACAGTCCATTCCATTCCATTCCATTCCTTTCCGTTCCATTCCATTCTATTCCATTCCACTCCACTCCATTCCTGTCCACTGCACCTGATTCTATCCCAATCTATTATATTCCACTTGACTCCATTACATTCCCGTACATTCCATTACATTCTACTCCATTCCAGGCCACTCCACTTCACTCCATTCCAGTCCTTTGTATTTCACTGCACTCCACTTCCTTCCATTCCAGTCCATTCCACTACATTCTATTCCATTACACTCCACTCCATTCCTTTCCCCTCCACTTTACTCCACTCCATTCCATTCCATTCCATCCCAGTCCATTCCACTGCACTGCCCTCCACTCCATTCCATTCCATTCGAATCCATTCCATTCCATTCAAATCCATTCCATTCCACACAACTCTATTTCATTCCATTCTATTCCATTGCACTGTCCTGCACTATACTCCTCTGCATTGCACTCGACTCAATTCTACTCCACATCATTCCATTACATTGATTACCTTTCTATTCCTCTCCGGTGCACTGCACTCCACTCCATTTCACTGCACTCCCCTCCTTTATATTGCATTCCATTCCACTCCACAACATTCAAGTCCACCCCACTGAATTCCACTCCACTTCACTCCATTAAATTCCATTCCATTACACTCCGTTCCATTCCACTTATCTCCATTCCATTTCACTGCACTCCTCTCAATCCACTCCAATCTATGCTATTACCCTACATTTCATTCCACAGCATTCCACTCCACTCCTTGTATTCCATTCCACTTCACTCCACTCCATTCCGCTCCCCTCTTCTCCATTCCATTCCATTCCATTCCATTCCATTCCATTCCTCTCCATTTCATTGCACTCCAATCCATTTCACTCTTCTGCACTCTATTACACTTCACTCCACTCCAGTCCATTACATTCCATTACATTCCACTCCATTCTATTCCACTCTACTCTTTTCCACTCCACTCCACTAAATTCCACTGCACTCCACTATACTACATTTCATTCGAATACACGCCATTCCATTCCACTTACTCCATTCCATTCCATTCCAGTCCAGTCCACTGCACTCTTCTACATCCACTGTACTCTATGTCATTCCACTACATTTCATTCCACTCCACTCCATTCCATTCTATTCCACTGCACTCCACTCCACTGCACTCCAATCCACTGCACTCAGTTCCACTCCATTCCACTCCACTCCATTCCATTTCATTCGTCTCCACTCCACTTCTTTCCACTGCACTCCCGTCCATTCCCCTCCATTCCATTCCACTCCACTCCACTCTATTCCACTCCACCCCATCCCATTCCATTCCAAACCTGTCCACTCCAATCCACTCCATTCCATTCCATTCGAATCCTTTCCTCTCCTCTACAACCCTTTCTAGTCCACTCCATTCCACTCCATTCTGGTCCACTCCACTCCCCTCCATTACATTGCTTTCCATTCAACTCCCCATCATTCCAGTCCACTCCACTCCATTCCACTAAACTCCAATACACTAAATTCCATTCCACTCCACTCCATTCCATTCCTCTTTGCTCCATTCCATTCCTCTGCTCTCCACTCAATCCACTCCACTCCACTGCAGTCTACTTAATTCCATTCCACTTCATTCCACTCCACTCAATTCCATTCTATGCCACTCCACTCTTCTGCATTCCACTCCAATCCATTCCACTTCACTCTGCTCCATTGAATTCCATTCTATTCCTCTGTATTCCATTCGATTCCATTCCACTCCAGTATACTCCATTCTACTCCACTCTGCTCCGTTCCATTCCATTCCACTTCAGTCCATTCAATTCCAATTGATTCCACTCAATCTACTCTAATCCATTTTACTCCATTGCATTTCACTCCATTCTATTCCATTCCACTGTACTCCATTCCACTCCCCTCCATTCCACTCCTCTCCATTCCATTCGTTTCCATTCCACTCCATTCCATTTGACTCCACTCCATTCAAGTCCACTCTACTACTTTCTACTCCACTCTACTCCTCTCCACTCAACTTATTTCCGTTCCACTCCACTCCATTCCATTCAATTGTATTCCACTGCACTCCACCCACTCCACTCCAATCCCGTCCACTCCAGTCCATTCCACTCCATACCTCTCCATTCCATTCCATTCCTCTCCAATCCACTCTACTCCATTCCATTGCCCTCGAGTCAACTCCACTCCATTCCATTCCACTCCACTCCACTCCATTCCACTCCACTCCATCCCATTCCATTCCACACCACTCCACTCCAATCCACCTCATTCCCTTTCGTTCCATTTCACTGCACTCCATTCCATTCCATTCTATTCCACTGCACTCCACTGCCCTTCACTCCACTCCACTCCATTCCACTCCATCCCAATTAATTCAATTCCTTTTCATTCTTCTCCACTCAACTCCACTCTATTCTATTGCATTCCACTGCCTGCACTCACATCCACTCCATTCCACTCCACTCAATTCCAATCCACTGCAATCCATTCCATTCCATTCCGTTCAACTCCACTCCATTCCACTCCAATCCAGTCCTCTCCATTCCATTCCATTCCACTGTATTCCACACAAATTCACTGCATTCCACTACACTCCACAGCGCTCCATTCCGTTCCATTTCACTCCACTCCAATCCACTACACTCCACTCCATTCCAATCCACTACAATCCATTCCATTGCATTCCACTCCTTTCCATACCATTCCACTGAATTCCATTCCATACCATTCCATTCTACTGCATTCCATTCCATTCCACTCTACTCCATGCCACTCCAGTCTACTTAATTCCATTCCACTTCATACCACTCCACTCAATTCCATTCTATGCCACTCCGCTCCTCTGCATTCCACTCCAATCCATTCCGCTGCACTCTGCTCCATTGAATTCCAGTGAGTTCAGTGCTACTGAACTACTTTCCACTCCATCATGTACAACTGTATTCCACTCCACTCCACTCCCTTCCACAGCACTCCACTCTGTTACATTCCATTCCATTTCACTCCACTCCGTTCAACTCCACTCCAATCCATTCAACTCCACTCCACTCCATTCCACTCCACTCCACTCCATTCCATTTCATTCCGTCCACTCTACTCCATTCCAGTGCACTACACTCTATTCCACTCCACTCCAACATACTACATTCCATTCCACTCCAAGCCATTACATTCCACTCCACGCCATTCCATTCCATTGCACTGCATTCCATTAAATTCCATTCCACTGCTATACACTCCACTCTACTCCACACCATTCCAAACCGTTCCACTCCATTCAACTCCACCCCAATCCACTCCATTCCATTCCAATCCACTCCATTCCATTCCACTTCATTCCAATCAATTCCAATCCATTCTATTCCTTTCCACTCCAGTCCATTCCACTCCAGTCCATTCCGTTCCTTTCCATTCCACCCCATTCCATGCCACCCCACTCCATTCCAGTCCAATCCACTCCACTCCTCTCAAACCCATTCCCTTCCACTACACTCCATTCCATTCCATTCCACTACAATCCATTGCATTCCATTCCACTGCACTCCTTTACACTCCACTCCATTTCATTTAATTCCACTCCATTCCCATCCACTCCAATCCATTCCACTCCACTCCATTCCATTCCATTCCACTCCTCTCCAATCCACTCCATTCCATTCCTTCCACTCCGGTCATCTCCAATACACTCCACTCTACTCCACTTCATTCCATTGCATTCCATTCCACTCCACTCCATTCCTCTCCACCGTAGTCCACTCCATTCCACTCCATTCGTCTCCAGTCTGGTCCCCTACACTCCACTCCTCTCCATTCCATTTCATTTCAAGGCACTCCACTCTATTCCATACCAATCCATTCCACTCCACTCTATTCCATTCCACTCCACTCAACTCCACTCCACTCCTTTCCATTTAATGCCACTCTTTTACACTACACTCCACTGCACTCTATTCTACACCACTTCATTCCACTCCACTCCGTTCCATTGCATTCCATTCCAGTCCACTTCAATCCACCCCAATCCAGTCCATGTCATTCCATTCCACTCCACTCCATTTCACTCCATTCCACACCCTTCCATTCCATTCCACTCCTTCCTCCCCATTTGTTTCCAATCTCCATGGAGTGTTTCCAATCCACTTCATTCCACTCCATCCCATTCCATTTAATTCCATTTCATTCCAGTTCACTCCACTCCATTCAATGCCATTACATTTCACTCCCCTGCACTGCACTCCACACCATTCCACCCCACTCTAATCCAATCCTCTCCATTCCATTCCAATTCATTCTGATCCATTCCACTCCATTACATACCAATCCGTTTCCTTCCATTCCACTCCACTCGACTCCATTCAACTCCACTCCACGCCACTCCATCCCATTCCACTCCACTCCATTCCATTCCATTCAACTGCATTGCAGTCCAGTCCACTCCACTCCATTCCATTCCATTCCATTCACCTGCACTCCATTTCATTCCACTCCTATCCATTGCACTCCACACCATTCCATTCCACTCCACTCCACTCCACTCTAATCCATTCCATTGAATACCATTCCTTTCCATTCCCGTCCATTCCACTCCATTACTCTACATTCCACACCACTCCATTCGATTCCACTCCACTCCATTACACTCCATCCCATTCCATTTAAGTCAACTTCATTCCACTCCCCTCAAGTCCACTGCATTCCATTTAATTCCACTCCATTCCTTTCGACTCCATTCCACTCCACTCAATTCCACTGTACTCCATTCCATTCCATTCATCTCCTATCTATTCAACTCCACTCCACTCCATTCCATTCCATTCCAATACACTCCATTCTCTTCCACTCTACTCCACTCAATTAAAATCCATTCCACTCCATTCCACTCCACTCCATTGCAGTCCACTCCACTCCACTCCTCTCAACCCCATTCCATTCCACTACATTCCTTTCTATTCCATTCTGCTCCAATCCTTTCCATTCCATTCCAGTGCACTCCACTCCACTGCACTTCACTCCATACCATTTAATTCCACTCCATTCCTTCCCACACTATACCAATCCTCTCCAATCCATTCCACTCCACTCCAATCCATTCCATCCCACTCCACTCAACTCCACTCCATTCCATTCCATTCCTCTCCGGTCGTCTCCATTCCACTCCCCTTCACTCCACTCCACTTCATTCCATTGCATTCCATTCCAATCCACTCCATTCCTCTCCACACCACTTCTCTCCATTTCACTTCATTTGACTCCATTCCTGTCCACTTCATTCCACTACACTACATTCCATTCCATTCCCCTGCACTCCACTCCGTTTCATACTAATCCTTTCCATTCCACTCCACTCAATTTCACTCCACTACATTCCATTTAATGCACTCCTTTCCATTACACTCCATTGCACTTCACTCCACTCCAGTCCTCTCCACTCAATTTCGTTCCATTCCACTCCAGTACACTTCAATCCACTCCAATCCATTCCATTAAATATCATTCCACTCTTCTCCACTTCAATCCACTCCACTCTACTCCATTCCATTCCACTCCATTCCTTTCTTCTCCATTTCTTTCCACTCCACTCCATTCCACTCCATCTCATTCCTTTTAATTACATTTCATTCCACTTCATTCCACTCTACTCAATTCCATTCCATTGCACTCCCCTGCACTCCTCTCCAATCCATTCCACTTCACTCCATTCCATTCCTCTCCATTCCACTCCATTCCATTCCTATCCATTCCACTCCATTACATGCCAATCCAATAAATTCCATTCCACTCCACTGAATTCAACTCCACTCCACTCCACTCCATCCCATTCCATTCCACTCCATTATACTCCATTCCACTTTATTGCAGTCCACTCCACTCCACTCCCCTCCACTCCACTCCATTCCATTCCATTCCACTGTATTCCAGTCCACTCCAATCCAATCCATTCCACTCCACTAATTTCCATTCCACTCCACTACAGTCCACTCCAATTCATTCCATTTAATACCACTCCTTTCCATTCAACTCCATTCCACTCCACTCCATTCGATTCCTCTTCACTCCATTACACTCAATCCCATTCCATTTAATTTCATTTCATTCCGCTCCACACCACTCCACTGAATTCCATCTAATTCCACTCCATTCCATTAAACTCCTTTACACTCCACTCAATTCCACTGAATTAAATTCCATTCCATTCCATTCCATTCCACGTCTCTCCATTCTACTCACTTCTACTCTATTGCATTTAATTCCATTCCATTCCATTCAAATCCATTCCTTCCACTCAACTCCACTCCAGTCCTTTCCACCCCATTCCACTAAATTCCCCTCCACTCCACTCCATTCCATTCCGTTCAGCTCTATTCCACTCCACTTCTCTACATTTCACTCCACTCCACTCCTTTCCATTCCATTTCATTTCACTCCACTCCATTCCACTACACTCCAGTACATTCCACTCCACTGCACTCCATTCCATTTCATTCCATTGCATTCTATTCTATTCCACTGCATTCCATTCCATTGTTTTCCTTTCCCTTAAATTCCACTCCATTCCATTCCATTCCATTCCACTGCATTCCCTGCCATTCCACTCTTCTCCATTCCACTCCATTCCATTCCACGCCATTCCATGACATTCCCTTCCAATCCATTCCACTCCATTCCTTCCACTAAACTGTATTCCAGTCCACTCCACTCCATTCCATTATATTCCATTACATTATATTCCACTCCATCCCTTAGACTCAACTCCACTCCAGTCCACTCGACACCATTCCACTAATATCTAGTCCATTCCACTACATTCCATTCCACTCCACTCCCTTTCATTCCACTCCACTCCATTCTGTTCCATTCCATTCCACTGCACGCCACTCCACTGCACTTCACTCCATTCCACTCATTTCCAATCATTTTCACTCCATTCCACTTCATTCCAATCCATTCCATTGCATTCCATTCCACTCCATTTTACTCCACTACATTCCGCTTCATTCCAGTCCGTTCCATTGCATTTCATTCCACTGCACTCCACTCCACTCTATACCATTTAACTCCACTCCATTCCTTTCCACTCCATTCCAATCCACTGCAATCCATTCCAATCAACTCCATTCCATTCCATTCCACTCCATTCAAATCCAATCCATTCCATTTAATTCCTCTCCGATCATCTCCATTACACTCCATTCCACTCCACTCCTCTTCATTCCATTGCATTCCATTCCATTCCACTCCATTCCACTCCAACCCAGTCCACTCCATTCCACTCCTTTCCACTCCATTCGACTCCATTCCAGTCAACTTCATTCCACTACACTACATTCCATTCCATTCCACTGCCCTCCACTCCATTTCATAACAATCCATTCCACTCCGCTCCATTCCATTCCACTCCAGTCAACTCCACTCCCCTCCATTCCATTTAATGGACCTCCTTTCCATTACACTCCATTGCACTGAACTCCACTCCAGTCCTCTCCACTCCATTCCATTCCTTTCCACTTCAGTCCACTTCAATCCACTCCAATCAATTCCATTATATACCATTTCACTCTTCTTCACTTCACTCTAGTCTATTCTATTCCATTCCATTTCACTCCTTTCCATTCCTCTCCGTTTATTTCCACTCCACTCCATTTCACTCCATCGCATTCCATTTAATTACATTTCATTCCAGTTCACTCCACTCCACTCCACTGAATTCCATTCCATTCCAATCCCCTGCACTCCACTCCACTCCATTTTACTCCATTCCATTCCACTCCTCTCCATTCCACTCCATTCTATTTCTATCCATTCCACTGCATTCCATGCCAATCCAAGAAATTCCATTCCACAGCACTCCACTCCATTCAACTGCACTCCACTCCACTCCACTCCATCCCATTCCACTCCACTCCATTCTACTCCATTCCACTGCATTGCTGTCCACTCCACTAAACTCCATTCCATTCCATTCCACTTCACTCTACTTCATTCTACGCCAATCCATTACACTCCACTAGATTCCATTCCACTCCTCTCCACTCCACTCCAATTCATTCCACTTAATACCACTCTTTTCCATTCCACTCCATTCCACTCCAATTCACCACATTCCACTCCACTCCGTTCGACTCCACTCCAATCCATTACACTCCATCTCATTCCGTTTAATTCCATTTCATTCCGCTCCACTCAACTCCACTAAGTTCCATATAATTCCACTCCATTCCATTCCCCTCCTTTACACTCCACTCAATTTCACTGAATTAAATGCCATTCCATTCCATTCCACTTTTCTCCATTCCACTCCCCTGCACTCCATTGCTTTCCATTCCATTCCATTGCATTCAATTCCATTCCTTCCACTCAACTCCACTCCAGTTCTCTCCACCCCATTCCACTAAATTTCCCTCCACTCGACTCCATTCCATTCCTTTCAACTCTATTCCACTCCACTTCTCTCCATTTCACTCCACTCCATTCCATTCCATTCCATTCCATTTCACTCCACTCTATTCCTCTCTACTCCTGTACATTCCAGTCCACTCCACTCCATTCCATTCCATTCTATTCCTCTCTACTCCTGTACATTCCAGTCCACTCCACTCCATTCCATTCCATTCTATTCCATTCCACTGCATTCCATTCCATTCCTTGCCATTACATTCCATTCCTTGCCATTCCATTCCATTCCATTCCATTCCATTCCCTTCCATTACATTACATTACATTACATTACATTACATTACATTGCATTACATTACATTCCACTGCAATCCTGCCATTCCACTCTACTCCATTCCACACCATTCCATTCCAATTCATTCCATTGCATTATGTTTCATTCAACTCTATTCCACTCCACTTGTCTCCTTTCCACTCCTATCCACTCCATTCCATTACACTTCATTCCATTCCATTCCACTCCATGCCACTCCTTTCCACTCCACTCCATTCCATTCTATTCCATTCCATTCCATTCCACTCCATTCCTTCCACTAAACTGTATTCCAGTCCACTCCACTCCATTCCATTACATTTCATTCCATTACATTCCACTCCATCCCTTCCACTCAGCTCCACTCCAATCCATTCCACACCATTCCACTAATCTCCAGTCCACTCCACTACATTCCATTCCACTCCACTACATGCCATTCAAAACCACTCCATTCCATTCCATTCCTTTCCGCTGCATGCCACTCCACTCTTCTCCACTCCACTCCACCCAATCACTCCATTCCACTTCTTTCCACTCCATTCCATTGCATTCCATTCCACTCCATTTCACTTCACTCCATTCCCCTTCATTCCAGTCCGTTCCACGACATTCTGGTCCACTTCAGTCCACTCCATTCCATTCCAATGCACTGCACACCATTCCATTGCATTCCAATACATTCCACTCCACTCCATTCCTTCCCATTCCAATCCTTTCCAATCCACACCACTCCATTGCACTCCATTCCACTCCATTCCATTACATTCCATTCAATTCCACTTCATTCCATTCCATTCCCCTCCATTCCAGTGCACTCTACTCCATGCCCCTCAAATCCACTTGAATGCATTCCATTCCACTTCACTTCATTGCATTCCACTGCAGTGCATTCCATTCCATTCCATGCTCTCTATTCCACTCCATTCCATTCCATTCCATTTCACTTCACTCCACGGCATTCCACTCTACTCTAATCCACTCCACGCCACTCCATTCCATTCTCTTCCATTCCGCTCCACTCCATTCCATTCCAATCTAGTCCATTCCACTGCACTCCACTCCATTCCACTCCACTCCACTCCGTTCCCGTCCATTCCACTCCACCTCACTCCATTACAATCAATTCCACTCCGTTACATTCCACTCCACTCCATTACATTACATTCCACTCCATTCCACTCAATTCCACTTTACTCCATTTCACTCCAATCGATTCCACTGAACTCCATTCCAGTCCATTCCACTCCATTCCATTATATTCCATTCCATTCCACTCCACTCCACTGCGCCCACTACATTCAATTTAATTCCTATCCATTCCATTCCACTCCATTCCAATCCACTCTATTCCATTTCTCTCCACTCCAATCCATTCCACGCCACTGCACTCCATTCTCTCCACTCAACTCCATTCTATTACATTCCATTCCATTCCACTCAACTCCATTCAACTCCACTCCACTGTACTCCACTCCATTCCATCCCACTCAACTCCATTCTTTCACATTCCATTCCTTTCCACTACACTCCATTCCATTCCACTGCCTTCCATTCCATCAACGCCACTTGACTCCATTGCACTCCATTCATTCTACTCCATTCAATACCACTCCATTGCATTCCATTCCACGGCACTCCACTGCATTCCACTCCACTCCATTCCTTTCCACTCCGCTCCATTCCATTCCACTCCATTCCGTTCCACTCCACTCCATTCCATTCCACTCCATTCCACTCCACTCCATTCCAGTATATTCCATTCCACTCTGCTGCAATCCATTCCACTCCACTCCTCTCCATTGCATTCCACTGCACTCCACTGCATTCCATGGCATTCCATTTTCATCCATTGAATTTAACTCACTCCATTCAACTTAATTCCACTCCATTACATTCCACTCTATTGCAATCAACTGCATTCAATTTCACTCCACTCCAATACATTCCACTCCACTTCTCTCCACTCACCTCTATTCTGTTACATTCCACTCCATTCCACTCCACTCCATACCACTATACTCCACTTTACTCCACTCCAATCCAGTCCACTCAACTCCATTTTTTTACATTCCATTCCTTTCCACTCCACTCCATTCCATTCTACTCCACTCCATTCCATTCTATGCCATTCTATTCCATTCCAATCCTTTCCACTCCACTCCATTCCATTCGAATCCACTACACTTCAGTCCATTCCATTGCACACCACGCGATTCCATTCCACTCACCCCATTCCTGTCCACTCCACCACATTCCACTCCACTCTTCTCCTCTCCAGTACATTCTCTTCCACTCAACTGCTTTCCATTCCTCTCCACTCCATTCCAATCCATTCCATTCCACTGCCCTCCACTACATCCATTCCACTCCACTCCATTGCACTCCCTTCATTCCACTCTATTCCACTAAACTTCTTTCCATTCCACTTCACTCCACTGCATTTCACTCCACTCTATTCCAATCTACTGCGCTCCATTCCCTACCACTCCATTCCACGTCACTCCATTTCATTCCATTCCATTACACTCCACTGCACTCCATTCCACTCCACTCCACTCCATTCCATTCCACTGCAATCCACTCCATTCTATTGCATTCCCCTCTACTCCATTCAATTTAGTTACACTCCGTTCTATTAAATACCACTCCATTCCATTCCACTCCATTGCCATCCACTCCATTCCTTTTCACTCCTCTCCCTTCCATTCCAATACCCTCCAATCCATTCCTCTCCAATAAACTCCATTCTGTGACATTCCATTCCATTCCACTCCACTCCACTCCATTCCATTCCACTCCGCTCCACTGTATTCCTCTCCACTCAACTCCATTATATCACATTCCATTCCATTCCACTCCACTCCATTCAAATCCACTCCATTCTACTCAACTACATTCCACTCCACTCAACTCCATTCTTTTACATTTCCTTCCTTTCAACTCCACTCCATTCCATTCCACTCTACTCCATTCCCTTCTATTCCATTAAATTCCATTCCAATCCTTTCCACTCCAGTTCATTCCATTCCAATTCACTCCACTCCATTCCATTCCATTCCATTCCATTGCGCATGATTCCATTCCACTCCAATCCATTCCTGTCCACTCCACTCTTCTCCACTTCACTCCTCTCCACTCCAGTACATTCCATTCCACTCAACTGCTTTCCTTTCCACTCCACTGCATTCGATTTCATTCCATTCCATTGCCCTCCACTCCACCCCCTCCACTCCACTCCATAGCACTCTATTCATTCCACTACATTCCACTCCACTGCATTCCATTCTACTGTACTCCACTGCATTCCATTCCACTCCACTCCACTCCATTCCATTTCACTCCATTCCGCTCCACTGCATTCCATTCCATTCCACTCTACTCCATTCCACTCCATTCGTCTCCATTACGTTCATTTCCATTCAACTCCACTACACTCCTTTCAAATCCAGTCCACTCCATTCAACTCCACTCCTCTCCTTTCCATTCCATTCCATTCCTCTCCATTCCTTTTCATTCCATTCCACTCCATTGAAGTCCATTCCACTCCATTCCAGTCCACTATTCTCCACTCAACTCCATTCCATGACAATCCACTGCACTCATCTGCATTCTATTCCAATCCATTCCATTATTCTCCATTCCATTCCACTCAACTCCACCCCACTCCATTATATTCCATTAAATTTCACTCAATTCCAGTCCTCTCAATTACACTCCACTGCATTCCACTCCATTCAACTCAATTCCACTACATCACATTCCATTCCACTCCCCTCCACTCCATTAAATCTGTTCCACTCCATTCGACAAAAGTCATCTCCATTCCAATCCATTTCTTTACATTCCACACTACTCCATTCCAATTCACTCCATTCCATTCCACTCCACTCCATTCCACTCCTCTCCACTCCATTCCACTCCACCAATCCACTCCGCTCCACTCCATTCCTCTCCACTCCACTCCACTGCATTCCATTCCACTCAATTCCTTTCCAATCCACTCCATTCCACTTCACTCCCCTCCATTTCACTCCACCATTCCACTCTACTCCACTGCATTCCACTCGACTCCACTCCACTCCATTCCACTTCACTCCATTCCTTTCTACTCCACTCCATTCCTTTCCACTCCACTCCATTCCACTCCACAACACCCTTTCCACTCCTCGATTCCATTCCACTCCACTCCATTCCACTCCATTCCATTCCATTCCACTGCACTCCACTAAATCCACTCCATTCCACTCCATTCGACTCCATTCCATTCCACTCCATTCCACTCTGCTGCATTCCATTCCATTCCACTCTACTCCGCTCCATTCCATTGCATTATTTTCCAATCCAATTCATTATATTCCATTCCAATCCATTGAATTCCACTCCACTCCACTCCACTCCATTCCACTCCCCTCCACACCATTCCTTTACGTTCCATTCCATTCCACTCCATTCCTTCCACTCCACTCCGTTCAAATCCACTACACTGCACTCCATTGCATTGCCCTCCAGTCCGCTAAATTCCATTGCACTCCACTCCATTCCATTAGACTCCAATCCATTCCAATCAATTCCATTCCAGTGCACTCCACTCGACCCCATTCCACTCCATTCCACCACATTCAACAGCACTCCACTCCATTCCATTCCGTTCCATTCAATTCCATTCCATTCAATTCCACTCCATTATAGTCCATTACAGTTCATTCTACTGTATTCCAGCCCACTCCAATCCACCCCACTTATTTCCATTCTACTGAACTCCACTCCATTCGACACTAATCCATTTCACTTCATTCCATTCCATTCCACTCCACTCACTCCACTCCACTCCACTCCATTCCACTCCACTCCATTCCACTCCACTCCACTCCACTCCACTCCACTCCACTCCATTCCATTCCATTCCACTCCATTCCAGTTCACTCGCCTCCATTCCACTCCACCATTTCACTCCACTCCACTCCATTCCTCTCCACTCCAATCCACTCCACTACATTCCATTCCACTACATTCCAGTCCACTCCACTCAATTCCAGTCCACTCCACTCCATTCCTCTCCACCAGTCCACTCTACTCCACTCCAACACTACACTCCAATCCACTCCACTCCACTCCATTCCACTCCACTCCATTCCACTCCACCATTCCACTCCACTCCACTGCATTCCATTCCACTCCGCTCCATTCCAATAAATTACACTCCATTCCATTCCATTCCATTCCCCTGCACTCCACTATATCCACTCCATTCCACTCCATTCTAATATGATCCATTCCATTACATACCACTCTAATCCGCTCCACTCCATTGCATTCCATACCAATCCACTCCATTCCAATCCACTCAAATCCATTGCACTCCATACCATTCTACACCACTCCACACCATTCCTTCACATTCCATTCCATTCCATTCCTTTCCCTGCACCCCACTCCATTCCAATCCACTCCACTCCACTCCACTCCAGTGCACTCCACTCAGCTGCATTCCATTGCACTCCACTCCATTCCATTCAATTCCATTCCAGTGCACTCCCCTCCATTCCACTCCATTCCGCCACATTGAACTTCACTCCACTCCATTCCATTCTATTCCATTCAATTCCATTCCATTCCACTCTATTCCACTCCACTCCATTACTCTCCATTCCAGTTCAATAAACTCTATTCCAGCCCACTCGAATCCACTCCAATCCCTTCCATTCCACTGTACTCCACTCCATTCGATACTAATCCATTCCACTTCATTCCATTCCATTCCACTGAACTCCAGTCCAATGCAGTCAATTCCATTTAATTGCACTCCATTCCACTCCACTCTACTGCATTCCACTCCACTCCATTCCACTCCATTCCATTCCTTTCCAATCTACTCCATTCCACTCTACTCCATTCAACTCCACTCCATTCCTCTCCACTACACTCCAATCCATTCCATTCCATCCCACTCCTTTCCATTCCACACCCCTCCATTCCAGTCCACTTCACTCCATTCCACTCAACTACATTCCACCCGATTCCATTCCAATCCACTCCATACCATTCCACTCCACTCCATCCCATTCCATTCCACAGAACTCCGCTCCATCGATTCCGCTAAATTCCATTCCATTCCATTGCTCTCCACTCCACTCCATTCCATTCCATTCTATTCCATTCCTTTCCACTCCACTCCATTCCATGTCATTCCAATTTACTCCATTCCATGCCACTCCACTCCACTAAATTCCTCTCCACTCCACTCCATTCCGTTCCTTTCCATTCCATTCCACTCCATTCCATTCCAATCCATTCTAGTCCACTACACTCCATTGCACTCCAGTCCTCTCCACTCCACTCCACTCCACTCGACTCCATTCCATTTAATTCCACAACAGTCCTTTCCACTCCATTAAATTCCACTCCACTACATTCCACTTCACTCCATTCCATTCCACTCCAGTCCACTCCACTCCATTCCTCACCATTCCATTCCATTCCAATGCACTCAACAACATTCCTTTCCACTCCACTCCTCTCTATTCCAATTCAATCCATTCCATTCCATTCCTTTCCATTCCATTCCATTCCATTCTATTCCACTAAGTACCATTCCACTCCATTTAACTCCATTCCTGTCCCGTCCACTCCTCTCCATTCCATTCGATTCCACTGCACTGAACTCCTTTTATTCCAATCCATTCATACCCTCTCCATTCCATTCCACTTCACTCCACTCCATTCCCCTCCACTAAACTCCACTCCACTCCACTCCATTCCATTCCACTCTACACCATTCCATTCCATTCCCTTCGACTTCTGTCCATTTCACTTTATTCCACTCCATTCCCATGCTTTCCAGTCCATTCCACTCCTGCCACTCCACTCCATTCCACTCCAATACATTCCAATCCATTCAATTCCATTCCAGTCCATTCCACTCCATTCCAGTCCACTCCACTCTATACCATTCCACTCCATTCCACTGCACTCCAGTCCATTCCATTGAAATCCATTCCCCTCCATTCCATTCCATTCCACCCCACTCTACTCCATTCCACTCCACTCCAAGCCACTTCACTTCAACCCACTCCATTCCATTCCATTCCACTCTACTCTATTACATTCAATTCCATTCCACTCCATTCCACTCCACTCCATTCCACTCCATTACACTCCATTACACCCCATTCCATTCCACTCCACTCTTCTCCACTCCATTCCATTCCATCACACTCCACTCCATTCCATTCTAATCCATTCCACTCAACTCTATTGCATGCCAATCCACTCCAATCCATTCCTTTCCATTCCACTACACGACATTCCATTCAGTTCCGCTCCTTTCCACTCCATTCCACTCCAATCCACTCCACTCCATTCCATGCAATGCCATTCAATTCCAATCCATTCCCTTTCATTCTAATTCATTCCATTTCACTCCCTTCCACTACATTCCACTCCACTCCACGGCACTTCACTCCATTCCACTCCACTCCATTCCATTCCATTCCATTCCTTTCCATTCCGTTCCACTCCAATCCATTCCATTCCATTCCATTCCATTCTACTCCATTCCAATCCATTCCATTCCACTTCATTCCACTTAACTTCATTGCATTCTACTCCACTCCACTCCATTCCATTCCATGCCACTCCAACCAGTCCCTTCCACTCCACTCCACTGCTTTCCATTCTATTCCACTCCATCCCACTCCACTCCATTCCACTTCACTCAACTCCATTCCATTCCGTTTCATCCCACTCCTCTCCATTCCATTCCATTCCTTTGCATTCCATTCCCTTTCATACCATTCCACTGCATTGCACTCCACTGCACTCTTCTCCACTCTGCACCTCTCCATTCTATTCCATTCCAATACACTCTACTCCATTGCATTCCGTTACAATCCATTCCATGACACTCCATTTCACTCCACTCTTTCGCACTTAATTTCAATCTACCCCACTCCATTACATTTCCCTACATTCCATTCCTTTCCATTCCACACCCCTCCTATGCACTCCACTCCACTCCAATCCAATCCATTTCAATCCTCTCCTCTCCACTGCATTCCCTTGGACTCCACTCCATTAAACTCCATGCCACTCCCTTCAATTCCACTCCACTCCACTCCACTCCGATTAACTAAATTCCACTCCACTCCACTCAACTAAATTCCACTCCACTACACTCCATTACACTCTACTCTATTCCACTTCACTCCAACCCATTGCATTCCTCCCCTGTCCATTCCATTCCATTCCACTCCATTCCATTCCATTCCATGGCACTCCACTCCACTCCGTTCTATTCCATTCCATTTCAATCCACTCCACTCCACTCTAATCCACTGCACTCCTCTCCATGCCATTCTACTCCACTCCACTCCATTCCATTCCTCTCCACTCCACTCCACTCCTCTCCATTCCACTACATTCCATTCCCTTCCATTCTGTTCCACTCCACTCCACTCCATTCCATTCCACACCATTCCACTCCTTTCCATTGCATTCTATTCATGTCCTCTCCACTCCCTCCACTCCCCTCCTATCCATTTCACTCTCTTCCACTCCACTCCAGTCCATTCCACTCCAGTACAATCCATTGCATTCCATTTCTTTCCACTCTACTCCACTCCACTCCATTCCATTTCTCTCAACTCTACTCAAATCCACACCATTCCACTCCACTCCATTCCATTCCATTGCTTTCCGTACCTTTCCATTCCACTCCAGTCCACTGCATACCACTCCACTCCACTCCATTCCATTCTACCCCACTCCATTCCACTCCAATCCATTCCATTCCACTTCTCTCGACTCTACTACCCTCTACTCCACTGCATTCCACTCCTTTCCTTTTCATTCCATTCCACTCCAATCCATTCCATTCCACTACAGTCCACTCCATTCGACTTTACCTCACTTCTGTCCTCTCCACTCCACTCCACCCTACTCCTTTCCATTCCATTCCACTGCATTTCACCCCTCTCCATTTCTCTCCACTCCACTCCACTCCACTCCATTCCATTCCTTTCCATTCCAGTCCATTCCACTCCACTCCATTCCACTCCACTCCACTCAACGCCACTCCACTCCATTCGATTTCACTCATTCAATTCCATTCCTTTCTTTCCATTGGATCTAACTCTGTCAAAATCCGGCTGATTAGTTTCAAAATATCAGCTAACATTTCTTTTCAGCATTCCATTTCATTCCATTCCATGCTATTCCAATCCATTCCACATCACTCCACTCCACTCAACTCCACTCCGCTTCACTCCACTCCATTCCATTCCATTCCTTTCATTTCTCTCAATTGCATTCCTCTCCCTTGTTTGCATCCCCTCCTGTCACTATGTTCTCCATGCTGGAGTTTAGTGGCACACTCTCTGCTCACATTACATGTCAAATTTCCCTTGCATTACATGTTATTCCATTGCATTCCTTCCATTCCATTCCATTCCATTTCATTCGATTCCATTCCATTCCATTCCATTCCATTCCATTCCATTCCATTCCATACCATTCCATTCCATTCCATTTCATTCCATTCCATTCCATTCCATTCCATTCCATTCCATTCCATACCTTTCCATACCATTCCATTCCATTCCATTGCACTCCATTCCACTCCACTCCATTCCTCTTCATTCCACTTCACTAAACTCCACTCCTGTCCACTCTGCTACACTCCAGTCCATTAAACTCAGTTCCATTCCTTTCTGTACCATTCCATTCAATTCCACTCCATGGCAATCCACTACATTACATTCCACGCCATTCCAGTCCGTTCAACTCCATTCCATTGCACTCCAATTCACTGCATTCTAATCCATTCCGCTACACTCCATTCCACTGCACTCCATTCCATTCCATTCCAACCCACAGCACTTCTTTCCACTCCACTCCAATCCATTCCATTGCACTACTCTCCATTCCTTTCGTTTGCATTCCATTGCACTCCATTCCATTCCATTCCACTCTACTACATTTCACTCCACTCCTTTTCACTTCTCTAGCCACTCCATTCCATTCCATTCCATTGAATTCCACTCTTTCTACTCCACTCCACTGCACTCCATTCCATTCCGTTCCATTCCACTCATTTCAGTCCACTCTACTCCATTCCATTCTATTCCACTCAACTACACTCTCTGCATTCCATTCCACTCCATTTCACTCCAATCCACTCCGGTCCATTACCTTCCATTCAATTCCACTCTATTCAATTCCGTTGAATTCAATTCAATTCAATTTCACTCCGTTCCACTCCACTTCACTCCACTCCTTTTCATTCCATTACACTCGTTTCCATTCCACTGCATTACACGCATCTCCAAACCATTGTACTCCACAACCCTCCATTCCACTAAATCTCATTCCATTCCAATCTATTCCACTCCATTCCACTCTTCCCCACTCCACTCCACTTCATTCCATTCCATTCTATCCCTTTCCATTCCTCTCTATTCCACTTCACTGTACTTCACCCCACTCTACTCCACTCCACTTCATTTCATTCCATTACGTCCCATTCCATTCCTCTCCATTCCACTCTTCTCCAATACACTCCAATCCACTTCAGTGCACTCACTTCATTCCATTCCATTCCTTTGTTTTCCATTACATTTCCCTCTTTCGATAGTATCTCACTCTTTCACACAGCCTGGAGCCCAGTGGCACAATCTCAGCTTCCATTCCATTCTATGCCATAGCACTCCATTCCACTCTATTCCACTTTAAACCACTCCAATCTACTCCAATCCATTCGAATCAAGTCCCCTCCACTCTACTCCACTCCATTCCACTCCTGCACTCCATTCCATTCCACTCTATTCCATTCCATTCAAGTCCACTCCATTCCACTCCACTGCACTCCATTTCATTTCATTCCTCTCCATTCCACTTCATTCCATTCAATTCCACTCCACTACAGTTCATTCCACTCCATTCCACTCCATTCTACACCATTCCATTCCACTGCATTCCACTCCATTCTCCACCATTCCATTCCACTCCATTCCACTCCACTGCCCTCCATTCCTTTCCATTCCATTCCACTCCATTCCACTCCACTGCCCTCCATTCCTTTCCATTCCATTCCACTCCATTTCATTCCACTCCATGCCATTCAATTCCATTGCATTCCATTACATTAGATTACATTCCTTTCTGTTTAAATCCTCTCTACTCTACTCCACTCCATTCCACTCCATTCCCCTCCACTCCAATGCACTACATTCCACTCCACTCCACTCCATTCCATTCCATTCTCCTCCACTCCACTCCACTACACTCTTCTCCATTCCACTACATTTCATTCCATTCCGTTCCACTCCACTCCATTCCATTTTACTCCATTGCACTCCACTCCATTGCATTCCACTCCATTCAATTGCTCTCGACTCCACTTCAATCCAATCGTTTCCATTTCACTCTATTCCACTCCACTCCACTTCATTCCACTCCATTCCAATCCATTCAATTCCATTTCATTCAACTCAACTCCACTCCATTCCACTCCACTCCACTCCAGTACACTGCATTCCACTCCACTGCATTCCATTCCATTCCACTCCACTCCATCACATTCCATTCCATTGATTCTAATTGACTCCACTCCATTACGTTCCATTCCATTGATTCCGCTTGACTCCACTCCATTCCACTCCACTCCACTCCATTCCTCTCCACCCAACTCCATTCTATTCAATTCTGTTCCATTCAAATACATTCCACTCCACTCCACACCATTCCACTCCACTCCATTCAATTCCATTTCATTCCACTCATTTCCACTCCATTCCATTCCATTGCACTCCATTCCATTCCATTCCACTCCACTCCACTTCCCTTCAATCCACTCCACTTCATTCCATTCCATTCCATTCCATTCCATTCCATTCCATTCCATTCCATCCCATCCTGTTTCATTAGCTCCATTCCATTCCATTCTGTTACACTTCACTCAACTCCACTCCACTACATTCCATTATTTCCGATTCCATTCAACTACATTCCACTCCACTCCACTCCATTCCTTACCACTCCATTCCAGCACATTCCATTCCTCTCATCTTCATTACATTCAACTCCACTGCATTCAACTCTACTCTACTCTCCATTGCACTCCACTCCACTCCATTCCTTTCCACATCATTGCATTCCATTAAGTTCCATGGCTTTCCTTACACAGAATTTCACGCTGGAGTGTAGTGGTACAATCTCAGCTCACATTTCTTTTCACCACTCCATTATATTTCATTCTATCTCTTTCCATTCCATTCTATTTCACTCAACTCCACTCCACTAAATTGTATTCCAATCCATACCGTTCCATTCAAATCCACTCCACTCTACTACACTGCAATCCATTTCTGTCTATTTCATTCCATGTCACTCTTTTGCATTCCATTCTTTTCTTCGACAGTATATCACTGTGTCACCCATGCTGGACGGAAGTGACAGAACATCACCTCACATTACATGTCAACTTTCCATTACATTGAATTAAATTCCATTGCATTCCATTGTAATCCATTCTATTCCATTTCATTGCATTCCATTCAATTCCACTCCTTTCCACTCCATTCCACTCCACTCTAATCCAATCCACAGCATGCCATTACATCAGATTCCATTCCACTCCGTTTCACTCCTCTCCACTCCACTCCACTGCACTCCACTCCACTCCATTCCACTCAATCCCATTCCATTCCCCTCCATTCCACTGTACTGCACTCCACCCCACTCCTCTCAAATTCATTCCATTCCATTCCATCCCATTCCATTCCCCTCCATTCCATTCCATTCCTCTCCATTCCAGTTCATTTCACGACATTTTACACCACTCCACTCCACTCCATTCCACTCCATTGCACTCCATTCCATTCAATTCCATTCCACTCCATTCCATTCCACTCCACTCCATTCCATTACATTCCATTCCACTGCACTACACTCCACTCCACTCCATTCCATTCCACTCCATTTTTCTCCACTCCATTCCATTCCATTCCTCTCAATTCCTGTCAATTCCATTCCACTCCACTCCACTCCATTCCATCTCATGCCATGCCATTCCACTCTATTCCACTCCACTCCACTCCACTGTACTCCACTCCACTCCAATCCTCTCCATCCCATTCCATTAGCCCGCAATCCACTACAGTCCACTCCCCTCCACCCCACTCCACCCCATTCCATTCTATTCCAACCCCTCTCCATTAAATTACACTCTACCCCACTACATTCCATTCTTCCACACGCTACTCGACTGGACACCCCTCCACTCCTCTCATCTCCATTCCATTACTTTCCATCCCTTTCCATTCCATTACACTCCACTCCATTCCATTCCATTCCATTCCATTCCATTCCATTCCATAACTCCATTCCACTCCACTACATTGCAGTCCACTCCATTCCACTCGACTTTATTCCATACCAATCCATTCTACTCCATTCCATTCCATTCCATCCCACTCCACTACAGTCCATTCCTCTCCATTCCACTCCACACCACTCCATTCCAATCCATTCACCTCCGGTCCATTCCACTCGGCTTCATTCCATTCCACTCCACTCCATTCCATTCCACTCCACACCATTCCACTCCACCCCATTCTATTCCATTCCACTGCACTGCACTCCATTCCACTTGACTGCACTCCATTACTCTTCATTCCACTCCATACCACTCCATTCCACTCCATTCCTTTCCACTCCATTTCATTCCGCTCCACTCCTTACCAGTCCACTCCACTACATTACAATCCACTCAACTCCACTCCCCTTCACTCAACTCCATTCCATCCCATTCAGTTCCACTCCACTCCGTTCCATTCCCTTCCACTGCATTCCATTCCACTCCATTCCACTCCACTCCACTCCACTCCTCTCATTGCCACTCCACTCCAGTCCATTCCCTTCCATTCTATTCCACTCCATTCCCTTCCATTCCACTCCTTTCGTGCCCATTCCACTCCACTCCATTCCACTACTTTCCACTCCATTCTGCCCCATTTCACTCTAATCCATTCCACTCCACTCCATTCCATTCCATTACACTCTGCTCCACTACACTCTATTCCATTCCTCTCCATTCCACTCCATTCCGTTCCATTCCATTCCATTCAATTCCATTCCACTCCTTTGTACTAAAATACATTCCATTCCTCTCCACTCAATTCCACTCCATTCCACTCCATTCCATATCATCCATTTCCATTCTGCTCTAGTCTACTCTATTCCACTCCACTCCAATCTTCTACATCCCATTCCATCCCAGTCTATTCCTCTGCACTCCACTCCATTCCACTCCCCTCCACTCTTCTCCTCTCCATTCCATTCCATTTCCTTACACTCCAGTCCACTCCATGACATTACATTCCAATCCATTCCATTCAACTCCATTCATCTCCACTCCACTCCATTCAATTACCTACCACTCCAATCCACTCCAATCCATTCCTCTCCAATCCACTCCAATCCACTCCATTCCATTCCATTCCACTCCACCCCACTCCTATCAACACCACTCAATTCCACTCCAATCCACTCCGTTCCATTACATTCCACTGCAATCCTGTCCACGGGACTCCACTCTATTCCTTTCAAATCCACTACACTCAACTGCACTCCATTCCTCTCCACTCCATTCCACTCCACTCCATTCCATTCCGTTTAATTCCATTCAGCTCGTCTCCATTCCACTCCACTCCATTCCACTCCATTCCTTTCGATTATATTCCATTCAATTACTCTCCATTCCTTTCCATTCCTCTCAACTCCATTCCACTTCAATCCATTGCACTCTGCTACATTCCATTCCATTCCATTCAACTCCATTTCACTCCACTCCACTCCAATCCACTCCACTCCACTCCATTCCGTTCCATTCCATTCCTTTCCACTCCACTCCATTCAACTCGACTCCACTCCATTCCATTCCATTCTGTTCCACTGCACTAGTATCCATTCCACTCCAATCGATTCCATTCCATTCCACTCCACTCCGCTCCAATCGAATCCAATCCTTTCCACTTCATTCCACTCGATTCCATTCTTTTCTTTTCCTCTCTATTTCACTCCAATCCTCTCCATTCCACTCCATTCCATTCCAGTCCTCTCCATTCCACTCCATTGCACTCCATTACACTCGAAATGAATCCATTGCATTCCATTAAATTCCATTCCACTCCATTCTGTTGCACTCCACTCCATACAAGTTCACTCCATTCCATTCCACTCTTCTCCACTCCACTTCACTCCACTTAACCCCATTCCAATCCATTCCATTCCATTCACTACACTTCGTTCCATTCCATTCCGTTCCACTCCCCTCCACTCCACTCTACTCCATTCCATTACACTCCATTCCACTCCACTCCATTCCATTCCTTTACACTCCATTTCATTCGTTTACACTCCATTTCATTCAATTCCACTCCACTCAACTCCATTCCATCTCATCTCATTCCATTCCACTCTATTCCACTCCAAGAAACTCCGTTCCTCTCCAATTCTCTCCATCCCATTCCATCCCATTCCATAACTAGGCACTCCTCAACACTAGACTCCCCTCCACCCCACTAATCTCCATTCCATTCCATTCCATGACATTCCTCTCCACTCCATTCCATTCATCTGCAGTCCACTCAGCTTGACTCCCCTCCACTCCAGTCCTCTCCCTTCCATTCCATTCCATCCAATTCCATTCCATTACACTCCACTCCACTCCCATCCATTCCATTCCAATCCATTCCATTCAACTCCATTCCAATATACTCCACTCCATTCCATTCCATTCTATTCCATTCCATTGAATTCTATTCCATTCCATTTCACTCCATTCCATTAAACTCTATTCCATTCCATTCCACTCCACTCCATTCCAGTCCACTCCATTCCACTCGACTCCATTCCGTTCAATTCTTTTCCATTCGATGCCACTCCATTCCATTCCAATCGACTCCTTTGCACTCCTCACCACTCCATTCCACTCCATTTACCTCGATTCCCCTCCACACCACCCCATTCCATTCGACTCCATTCCATTCCACTACATTTCTCTCCTCACCACCTCATTCCACTCCACTCCATTCTCTTCCACGCCACTCCATTCCATTCCATTCCACTCCACTGCACTAGTCTCCACTCAATTCTACTCCCCTCAACTCTATTAAACTCCACTCCACTCCATTCCATTCCACTCCACTCCACTACAGTACACACCATTCCGTTGGACTCCATTCCACTCCACCCCATTCCAATCCACTCGATTCAATTCCATTCCATTCCACTCCATTCCATTCCGTTCCACACCATTCCATTCTACTCCACTCCATTCCACTCCACTCAACTCCAATACATAACTTTCCACTCCTCTCCACTTCATTCCACTCCACTCCATTCAATTCCATTCCATTACTCTTCACTCCACTGCATCCACTCCATTCCACTCCATTCCATTCCATTCCAATCCACTCCACTCTGCTCCATTCCATTGCACTCCATTCCACTCCACTCAATTCTATTCCACTCGATTCCTTTCCATTCCATTGGACTCCATTTAATTCCATTCATTTCCATTCCACTGCATTCCATTCCACTGCAGTACATTCCACTCCACTCCACTACATTCCATTCCACTCCACTCCATTCTATTCTAATCCGCTGCTTTCCATTCCTTTCCATTCCACTCCACTCCTCTCCATTCCAATCCTTTCGTCTCCATTCCACTACACTCCCCTATATTCCATTCGATTCCATTCCACTCCAATCCTTTCCACTCTCCACTTCTCCATTGCACTCCACTTCACTCCATGCCATTCCATTATAATCCACTCCAGTCCATGTCATTCCCTTCCACTCCACTCCCATTCCACTCCACTCCATTCCATTCATTCCATTCCACAGCACTCTTTTCCAACCACTGCACTCGAATCCATTCCACTGCATGCTATTCCACTCCTTTCCACTCCACGCCATTCTATTCCATTCCGCTCTACTCCACTGCACTCCATTCCATTTCACTCCTTTCCCCTCCACTCCTTTGCATTCCATTCCATTCCTTTCCATTCCATTCCACTCAATTCCATTCCATTCCACTCATTTCCACTCCATTCCATTCCATTGCACTCCAATCCATTGAATTCCACTCCATTCCACTCCTCTCCACTTCCCTTCACTCCACTTCACTCCAATCCATTCCATTCCATTCCATTCCTTTCTTTCAACTCCAATCCAATCCATTCCACACCACTCCATTCCACTCCACTCCAATCCACTACACTCCATTCCGTTCTATTAAATTCTCCATTACATTCCATTCCTTTGTTTTGACAGGATATCACTGTGTCACCGAAGCTGGAGTGCAGTGGCGCAATTTCAGCTCACGTTACTTGTCAACTTTCCATTGCATTGCGTTCTATTCCATTGCTTCTCATTCCATTGCATTCCATTCCATTCCTTTCAATTCAATTCTTCTTCATTCCATTGCATTCAATTCCAATCCATTCCACTCCACTCAACTACTTTCCATTACTTCCGATTCCACTCAACTAATTTTGACAGCATTCCACTCCACTCCTTACAACTCCATTAAACCCCATTCCATTCCACTTCTCTCCTCTGCACTCCATTACACTCCACTTCACTCCACTCCTCCCTCTCCATTCAACTCCACTCCTCTCCATTACACTCCACTCCACTCTATTCCATTCCACATCATTCCATTTGATTCCATTACTCTTCATTCCATTCCATAGCTTTCTTTACAAAGGATCTCACTCTGTCACAAACCCTGGAGTGCAGTGGTACAATCTCAGCTCACCTTTCTTTTCACCACTCCGTTGCATTTTATTCCATCCCTTTCCATTCCATTCTATTTTACTTAATTCCATTCCAATCCACTCAATTTTATTCCAGTCCATCCCATTCTATCCTACTCTATTCAACTCCACTCAACTCCACTCCACTGCACTCCATTGCAGTCCATTTCATTCCATTTCACTCCATTGCATTCCATTCCTTTCTTCGACAGGATATCACAGTGTCACCCAATCCGGACGGCAGTGACACAATATCAGCTCACATTACATATCAACTTTCCATCACATTGCATTCTATTCCATTGCATTCCACTGCATTCCATTGTATTCTATTTCATTCCATTCCGTTCCATTCCATTCAATTACATTCCTTTCCACTCCAATCCACTCCACAACACTCTACTCCACAGCATGCCATTACATCTGATTCCATTCCACTCCATTCCACTCCCATCCACTCCGCTGCTCTCCACTCCACTCCATTCCACTCCATCCCGTTCCATTCCCCTCCATTCCACTGCACTGCACTCCACCACACTCTACTAAAATTCATTCCATTCCATTTCATCCCGTTCCATTCGCCTCCATTCCAATCCATTTCTCTCCATTCCAGTGCATTCCATGACATTTTGCATCACTGCACTCCACTCCATTCCACTTCATTGCACTCCATTCCATTCCACTCCATTCCACTCCACTCCATTCCACTCCACTCCATTACATTACGTTCCATTCCACTGCACTCCACTCCACTCCACTCCAATCCTTCCACTCCATTCCTCTCCAATCCATTCAATTCAAATCCTCTCCATTCCATTCAATTCCACTCCACTCCACTCCTTTCCATTTCATGCCATTCCATTCCACTCTATTCCAGTCCACTCCACTCCACTCTACTCTACTTCACTCCAATCCTCTCCATCCCATTCCATTCTCCCACACTCCACTAAACTCCACTCCCCTCCACCCCACTCCTCTCCATTCCATTCTATTCCATCACATTCCATTACATTACACTCCATCCCACTTCATTCCATTCTTCCGCACTCCACTCCACTCGACTGCCCTCCACTCCTCTCATCTCCATTCCATTCCATTCCATCCCTTTTCATTTCATTACACTCCACTCCACTCCTTTCCATTCCATTCAAGTCCATTCCATTCCATTCCACTCCATTCCACTCCACTCCATTCCTTTCCATTCCATTCCATTCCACTCCATTCCACTCCACCCCATTCCACTCTACTTCATTCCTTTCCTTTCCATTCCTTTCCATTCCATTCCTTTCCATTACACTCCATTCCATTCTATTCCATTCCATTCCACTCCATTACGGTCCATTCCACTCCATTCCACTCCACACCAAGCTATTCCAATCCATTCACCTCCTTTCCACTCCACTCTGCAACATTCCACTTCACTCCATTCAATTCCACTCCATTCCACTCCACTCCACACCATTCCTCTCCACTCCAATTTATTCCACTCCGCAGCACTCCACTCCATTCCACCCCACTGCACTCAATTTCTGTTCATTACACTCCATACCACTCCATTCCACTCCATTCCATTCCACTGCACTCCTTTCTAGTCCACTCCACTTCATTACAACCCACTCAACTCCAATCCACTTCACTCAACTCCATTACTTTCCATTCAATTCCACTCCACTCCATTCTATCCCCCTCCACTCCATTCCATTCCATTCCATTCCAGTCCATTCCACTCAACTCCACTTCATTCCACTCCACTTCATGCCACTCCACTCCACTCCACTCCATTCCATTCCATTCCATTCAACTCCATTCCCTTCCATTCCACTCCTTTCCTGTCCATTGCACTCCACTCCATTCCACTCCGTTCCACTCCCTTTCACTCGACTCCATTCCACTCCACTGCATTCCATTCCATTCCACTCCAATACACTACCCTCTATTCCATTCTTTTCATTCCACTCCATTCTTTTCCATTCCATTCCGTTCCTTTCTACTCCACTGCATTCCGTTCCTCTCAATTCCATTCCACTCCATTCCATCTCATCACTGTATATTCCGCTCTATTCCACTCCACTCCACTCCACTCCTCTATATCCCATTCCATCCCATTCTATTCCTCCGCACACCACTCCACTCCACTGTCCTCCACTCCTCTCCTCTCCATTCCATTCCATTTCATTACACTCCACTCCATTACATTCATTCCAATCCATTCCATTCCATTCAACCCCATTCCAATCCACTCCTCTCCATTCCACTCCGTTCCACTCCAATCCACTCCAATCCATTCCACTCCAATCCCCTCCATTACATTCCATTCCACTCTACTCCAAGCCTGTCCACTCCATTCAATTCCACACCAATCCACTCTATTCCATTCCATTCCACTGCACTCCACTCCACTCGACTCCACAGTGGTCCATTCAAATCCACTTCACTCAACTGCACTCCATTCCTCTCCACTCCATTCCCCTCCACTCCATTTCATTCCATTGAATTCCATTCCGCTCAACACCATTCCACTCCACTCCATTCCACCCCATTCCTTTTGAATATGTTACACTCAATTCCACTCCTTTCCATTCGATTCTTCTCAACTCCATTTCACTCCACTCCATTGCATTCAGCTACATTCTATTCCATTCCATTCAAGTCCATTCCACTCCACGCCACTCCATTCCACTCCACTCCACTCCTTTCCATTGCATTCCATTCCACTCCACTCCATTCCACTAGACTCCACTCCATTCTATTCCATTCCATTCCATTCCACTCAGCTAGACTCCTTCCTACTCCACTCCATTCCATTCCATTCCACTCCACTATGCTCCAATCCACTCCAACCTTCTCCATTCCATTCCACTCCACTCCATTCTTTTACTTTCCTCTGCATTCCACTCCACTCCTGTCCATTTCATTCCAATCCTTTCCAATCCACGCCATTCCACTCTATTGCACTCCATTCCACTCCACTCCAATCCATTGCATTCCATTGAATTCCATTCCACTCCATTGTGTTGCAATCCACTCCATACAAGTCCACTCCATTCTGTTCCACTCCATTGTGTTTCATTCCACTCTATACAAGTCCACTCCATTTCATTCCACTCTTCTCCTCTCCCCTCCACTCCACTTAACTCCATTCCATTCCATTCCATTCCACTCCACTCACTTCCATTCCATTCCTTTCTACTCCCCTCCACTCAATTCCACTCTACTCCGTTCCGTTACAATCCATTCCACTCCACTCCATTCGATTCCCTTCCACTCTTTTCATTCAATTCCACTCCACTATACTCCATTCCATCTCATCCCATTCCATTCCACTCTATTCCACTCCACTTAACTCCACTCCTCTCCAATCTTCTCCATTGCATTCTGTCTCATTCCATTCCTCCACACTCCAGTACACTCCATTACTCTCCACCCCAATAATCTCCATTCCATTGCATTCCATTCCATTCCATTCCATCCCGTTCCATTCCATTACACTCCACTACACTCGCTTCCATTCCTCCGCACTCCACTTGACTCGACTCCCTTCCACTCCACTCCTCTCAGTTCCTTTACATTCCATCCCATTCCATTCCATTACACTCCACTCCACTCCCTTTCATTCCATTCTTACACATTCCCTTATATTCAACTCCATTCCAATCCTCCCCACTCCAATCCATTCCATTCCATTCCATTCCAATCCATTCCATTAAACTCAATTCCACTCCATTCCACTCTACTCCCTTCCAGTCCACTCCATTCCACTCAAACCCATTCGTTTCAATTCCTTCCATTCAATTCGATTCCACTCCATTGCTTTCGATTCATCTCCATTGCACTCCACACCACTCCATTCCACTCCATTCACCTCCACTCCACTCCACTCGATTACATTAAATTCCACTACTTTCCATTCCACACCACGCCGTTCCACGATACTCCATTCTATTACATGCCACTCCATTCCATTCCATTCCACTCCACTCCACTCCTCTCCACTCAACTCCACTCCACTCAACTCCATTCAACTCCGCTCTACTCCACTCCATTACATTCCATTCCACTCCAGTACACTCAATTCCATTCCACTCCACTCCATTCCTCTCCAATCCACTCCACTCCACTCCACTCCACTCCACTACATAACATTCCACTCCACTCCACTCCATTCCATTCCATTCAATTCCATTTCGCTGCACTCCACTGCATCCATTCTATTCCAATCCATTCTACAAAATTCCAATCCATTCCACTCCACTCCATTCAATTTCTCTCCATTCCACTCCACTCAATTCTATTCCTCTCAATTCCGTTCTATTGCTTTCCACTCCATTCCATTAAACTTTTTCCATTCCACTCCATTCCATTCCACTGCAGTCCATTCAACTCCGCTTCACTCTATGCCATTCCACTCCCCTCCATTCCATTCCACTCAACTCCTTTCCATTCCATTCCACGCCACTCCTTTCCATTCCATTCCCTTCCACTCCACTCCACTCCATTACAATCCATTCCTCTCCATTCCACTCCACTCCACTCCACTCCATTCCGTTCCATTCCATTCCATTCCACTACTTTTCACTCCACCCCAATACATTCCACTCGACTCCACTCCATTGCATTCCATTTTAATCCACTCCACTCCACACAATTCCCTTCCACTCCACTCCATTCGAATGCACTGCATTCCATTCATTCCGTTCCACTGCACTCCACTCCAACCACTCCACTGGAATCCATTCCACTCCTTGCTATTCCACTCCACGCCATTCTATTCCATTCCACTCCAATCCACTGCACTCCATTCCATTGCACTCCTTTCCACTCCACTCCTTTCCATTCCACTCAATTCCTTTCCATTCCATTCCACTCCATTCCATTCCATTCTACTCCACTCCATTCAACATCATTCCATTCTACACCACGTAACTCCATTCTATTCCTGTCCACTCCACTCCACTCCACGAAATTCCACTCCAATCCATTCCAGTCTACTACATTCCATTCCATTCCATTCCATTACACACCATTACTCTCCACTCCATTCCACTCCATTCCACTGCATTACAGTCAACTCCACTCCACTTCATTCCATTCCATTCCACTGCACTCCACTTCATTCCATTACAATCCACTCCACTCCATCCCATTCCTTCCTCTCAACTCCAATAGATTCCATTTATTTCTACACAATTCCATTTCACTCCATTCCGCTCCACTCCATTCCATTCCACTCCACTACACTCCAATCGACTACACTCCATTCCTTTCAATTCCATTCCTCTACACTCCAATACACTCCATTCCATTCCATTCTATTCAATTACATTACATTCGACTCCACTCTATTCTATTCCACTCAGCTCCCATCCATTCCACAATATGCCATTCCATTCCATTCCACTCCATTCCACTCCACTGCATTGCCTTCCAATCCGCTTCACTCCACTCCACTACATTCCATAGCACTCCATTACACTCCATTCCAATCCATTCCCCTCTACTACATTCCATTCCTTTCCGTTCCTCTCCATTCCACTCCACTCCATTCCACTGCATTCCACTCCATTCCACTGCATTAAATTCAACTACCCTCCATTTCGTTCGATTCCATTCCACTGTAATCCACTCCATTACATTCTGATACACTCCATTCCATTCCATTCCTTCCACTCCGCTCCAGTCTATTCCATTTAATTCCAATCCGATCCATTCCACTCCATTCCACTCCACTTCATTCCATTCCCCTCTCGTACAAGCCAAACCACTCCACTCCATTCCATTCCACTCCAATCCAATCCAATCCTATCCGTTGCATTCTATTCCACTCCAATCTACTCCATTCCACTCAGCTCCCGTCCACTCCACAACATTGCATTGCATTCCATTCCACTCTGTTCCATTCCCCTCCATTCCACTCCACAGCTTTGCACTTCATTCCGCTTCACTCCATTCCACTCCATTCCATTGCACTCCATTCCACTCCACTCCATTCCATTACACTCCATTCCATTACACTGCATTCCACTCCATTTCATTCCATTCCATTCTGCTCCACAGCAGTCCACTCTATTACATTGCACTCCATTCGTCCTTTCCATTCCATTCCACTCCATTCCATTCCATTTCATTCCATTCCTTTCCATTCCATTCACCTCCACTCCACTCCATTTCATTCCTCTGCATTCCACTCCACTCCTTTCCACTCTATTCCATTTCACTCCATCCTACTTCATTCCATTCCACTCTACTCCATTCCATTCCAGTCCATTCCACTCCACTCCGTTTGACTCCATTCCACTTCCTTTCAGTCCACTCCACTCCATTCCACTCCATTCTACTCCATTCCAATGCAATGCACTCCACTCCATTCCATTGTACTCCTTTACAATCCATTCCACTCCACTACATTCCGCTGCATTCCATAGCGTTCCAGTCCATTCCACTCCACTCCACTGCACTCGACTCCATTACATTACATTCCACTGCACCCCACTCCACTCCATTCCATTCCAATCCATTCCAGTCCTCTCCATTCCATTCCACTCAACTCTACTCCACACCACTGCACTCCATTCCTTTCCACTCCATTCCATTCCACTCCACTCTACTCCATTCCAATCCACTACATTTAATTCCTTTCCACTCCACTCCACTCCATTCAACTCAAATGCACTCCTCTCCAATCGATTCCATTCCATTCTGTTCCCATCCACTCCACTCCATTCCAATCCATTCAAACTCATTCCACTCCACTCCACCCCATTCCGTTCCATTCCAATACATTCCATTCTATTCCAATCCAGTCCACTCCACTCCATTCCATTTAATTCCGCTGCTTTCCATTCCACTCCATTCCACTCCTCTCCACTGCTTTCCTCTCCACTCCATTCCATCCATTACAATCCGCCCAACTCAGTTCAATTTCATTCCATTCCACAGCACTCCACTCCATTCCATTCCAATGAGTTCCACTCCACTCCACTCCACTCCGTTCCATTTAATTCCACTCCATTCTAATCCACTCCATTCCACTACACTCCGATCCACTCCTCGCCACTCCTTTCCACTCGATTCCATTCCACTCCGGTTCACTCCACTCCATTGCATTCCATTCCACTCCATTCCAATCCTTTCCACTCCACTCAACACCATTCCACTCCATTCTCCTCCATTCCACTCCATTCTATTCCACACCATTCCACTCCACTCCATTCCATTTCTTTACACTCCACTCCACTCCATTTCACTGCCCTCCACTCCATTCAATTCGTTTCCCTTCCATTCCACTCTATTCTACCCCTTTCCACTCCACTCCACTCCATTCCAAGCCATTCCATCCATGCCAATCCATTCCATTTCATTGTAGTCCATTCCATCCCACTCCACTCCATTCAAATCCATTCCACTGAATTCGACTCCATTCCAGTTTACTCCATTCCATTGCATTCCACTCCACTACACTCCATTAAACTCCAGTCCATTGGAATCCACTCTGTTTCATTCCATTCCATTCCATTCCACTGAACTCCATACCATTCCACTCCAGTCCATTCCATTCCAATTTATTCCAGTCCACTCCATTCCATTCCATTCCACTCCATTCCATTCAATTCCACTCCACTCCACTCCACCCCATTCCATCTCACCTCTTTCCATTCCACTCTATTCCACTCCACACCACTCCACACCTCTCCAATCTTCTCCATCCCAATCCATCCCATTCCATTACTCCACACTCCACTCCACTCCACTCCCCTCTACCTCACTATTCCCCATTCCTTTCCATTCCATTCCATCCCGTTTCATACCATTACACTCCAATCCACTCCAATCTATTCCTGCACACTGCAATCGATTCGATTAGCCTGCACTCCACTCCTCTCCATTCCATTCCATTCCATCCCATTCCATTCCTTTAAACTCCACTACACTCCCTTCTATTCCATTCCAATCCATTACATTCCATTCAACTCCATTCCAATCCACTCCACTCCATTCCATTCCATTCCATTAGATTGCAATCCATTTCATTCCAATTCATTCCCGTCCACTACACTCCACTCCATTCCAGTCCACTCCATTACACTCGACTCCATTCCATTCAATTCCTTTCCATTCAATTCCAATCCACTCCATTCCACTCCACTCCATTCCAATTCATTCCACTCCATTCCACTCTATTCTACTCCATTCCAGTCCACTCCACTCCTTTCCAATCCAATCCATTCAATCCACTGCACTCCACTCTATTCCATTCCAATCCATTTCAATCCATTCCATTCCATTACACTCCTCTCCACTCCTTCCACTCCAATCTATTCCATCCAATACAATCTACTCCACTCCACTCCATTTCTTTCCATTCCACAGCACTCCACTCCATTCCATTCCAATTCATTCCACACCACTCCACTCCACTCCACTCCGTTCAATTTAGTTCCACTCCATTCCATTCCACTCCACTCCATTCCACTCCACTACACTCCACTCCACACCACTGCTTTCCACTCCATTCCATTCCACTCCATTTCATTCCACTCCATTGCATTCCATTCCACTCCATTACACTCCATTCCACTCCACTCCACTCCACTCCACTCCATTTACTCCATTCTCCTCCATTCCACTCCATTCTAGTCCACTCCATTCCATTCCTTTATACTGCACTCCACTCCATTCCACTACACTACACTCCATTCCATTCCTTTATACTGCACTCCACTCCATTCCACTACACTACACTCCATTCAATTCCTTTCCTTTCCATTACATTCCATTCTACTCCCTTCCCCTCCACTCCACTCCATTCCACTACACACCACTCCATTCCACGCAATTCTATCCATGACAATCCAGTCCATTTCATTTTTGTCCATTACATCCCATTCCACTCGATTCGAGTCCATTCCACTCCACTCCACTCCATTCCACTCCACTCCATTCCATTCCATTCCACACCACTACACTCCATTAAACTCTAGTTCATTCCAATCCACTCTACTCCATTCCTTTCCATTCCATTCCACTGCACTCCATTCATTCCACTCCATTCCACGCCATTCCATTCCACTCCACTCCACTCCATTCAACTCCACTGCACTTTAATCCACTCCCCTCCACTCCACTCCATTCCGATAAATTCCATGCGATTCCATTACACTCCACTCCTTTCCAGTACATTCCTCTCCATTCCGTTACTCTCCACTACATTCCATTCCATTCCATTCCATCCACTCCGGTAAACTACACTACACTCCATTCCATACCATTATACTCCAATCAACTCCGTACCTCTCCATTAAAGTACGTTCCACACTACTCCATTCCTTTCCTCTCCACTCCACTCCACTACATTCTATTCCACTCCTTTCCATTACCCTCCATTCCACTCCACTCTATTCGATTGCATTCCTTTCAACTCCAATCCACTCCACTCCATTCCACTCCAATCCGCTTCATCCTAATACACTCCACTCCACTCTATTCCGTTCCATTCCATTCCACTGCTTTCCAATCTAAATCATTCCACTCCATCGCATTCCAATCCACTCCATTCCGTTCCATTCCATTCAACTCCTCTCCACTCCACTCCACTCTACTCCATTCTATTCCATTCCATTCCAATCCTCTCCATTCCAATCCACTCCATTCCATTCCACTCCACTCCATTCCTTTCCATTCCATTACAATCCCTCTCATTCCTTGCCACTCAACTCCTCTCCTTTGATTCCACTCCACTGCAGTCCCCTCCACTCCATTCAACCCCACTCCTCTCCACTCCATTCCATTATGTTCCATTCCATTCAACTCCATTCTATTCAACTCAATTCCAATCCATTCCACTCCATTCCACTCCACTCCAATCGAATCCACTCCATTCATTTCGATTGCATTCCATTCCATTCCACTATATTCCATTCCACTCCATTCCAGTCAATTCCACTCCACTACACTCCATACCATTCCATTCCATTCCACTCCATTCCAATCCACTCCACTCCTCTCCACTCCCCTCCATTCCGTTCCACTCCAATCGATTCCATTCCAGTAAAATCCATGCCATTCCATTCAATTCCACTGCATTCCACTCCACTCCACCCCATTGCACTCCATTCCATTCCACTCCATTCCTCTCTATTCCATTCCACTAAACTCGACTCCAATCCATTCCATTGTACTCTGTTAATTACACTGCATTCCATTTCCTTTAATTCCACTCCATTCCATTCCACTCCATACCACTCCACTCCACTCCACTCCATTGCGTTCCACTCCACTCCTCTCCATTCCATTCCATTTAATTCCTTTTCATTGCACTCCATTCCCTTCCATTCAATTCCATTTCATTGCACTCCATTCCATTCCACTCCACTCCATTCCATTCCACTTAATTCCTTTCCACTCCTCTCCACTCCATTCCACTCAACTCCTTTCCATTCCACTCAACTCTATTCCATTTCACCCCACTGTATTCCATTCCATTGAATTCTACTGTGCTCCACTCCATTCCACTCCTCTTCGCTCAACTCCTTTCCACTCAATTCCATTCCACTGAATTCCATCCACTCCATTCCATTCCTTTCCACTCAACTCAAATTCACTCCGCTCAATTATACTCCATACCACTCGACTCCAGTAAATTTCACTCCATTCCATTTCATTCCACTCCACTACATCCCATTCCATTCCACTCCACTGCATTCCATTCCATTACGTTCCATTCCACTTCTCTCCTTTCCACTCAACTCCATTGCATGCCATTGCATTGTAATCCTGTCTATTCCATTCCATTCCATTCCATTCCCCTCCACTCCACTCCACTCCAATCCGTTCCACTCTACTATATTGCATTTCTTTCCAATTCACTCCTTTTCACTCAGCTCCATTCTACTCCATTCTATTGCATTCCAGTCCACTCCATTCCATTCCACTCCATTCCATTCCATTCCACTGCACTCCAGTCAATTTAATTCCAATCCACTCCACTTTACTCCAGTCAATTTAATTCCAATCCACTCCACTTTACTCCATTCCATTCCACTCCACTTCAATCCAATCCACTCCACTCCATTCCCTTCATTTCCACTCCTGTCCATTACACATAATTCCACTCCACTCCAGTCCATTCCACTCCACTCCATTCCTTTACACTCCATTCCACTATACTCCATTCCACTCCACTCAATTCTACTACAATCCATTTCATTCTATTCCATTCCATTCCATTCAACTCCATTCAACTCCACTCATCTCCATTCCATTCCACTCCACTTCATTCCATTTAATTCCTCTCGACTCCATTCCATTGAATTCCATTCCACTCCATTCCATTCAACTCCACTCCATTCAGGTCCACTCCACTCCATTCCACTCCACTTCATTCTACTCCATTACATTCCATTCCACCCTACTCCATTTCATTCCTCTGCCTTCCATTCCATTCCATTATACTCCACTGCACTCCACTCCATCGACTCCACTCCACTGCATACCTCTTCATTCCATTCCACGCAATTCCACTCCACTCCACTCCATTCCACTTCATTCCATTTCATTTCACTCAGCAGCATTCTATTATATTCGATTCCACTACACTACACTCCATTCCAATCCATTCCACTCCATTGCACTCCACTCCACTGCATTCCATTCCATTCTATTCTATTCCATTGCTTTCCATTCCATTCTGCTCTACTCCATTCGGCTCCACTCCATTCAACACCTCCTCATTCCATTCGACTCCAATCCATTCCACTCTACTCCATTTCACTCCATTCCTCTGTATTCCACTGCACTTCACTCCATTCCAGTCATCTCAACTCCATTCCATTCCACTCCACTCCACTAAATTCCTCTCTATTCCACTCCGTTCCATTCCACTCAATTCCATTCCACTCCTCTCCACTGCATTCCAGTCCACTCCACTCCGTTCCTCTCTACTCCACTCCAGTGCACTACATTCCATTCCACTCTACTTTATTCCATTGCACTCCACTTCATTCCATTTCATTCCTTTCCACTGCACTCCACTCCATCCATTCCACGCCATTCCACTCCATTTCATTCGTCTCTATTCCACTCCACTCCATTCTGTTCCACTCCACTCCACTGCACTCCATTCTATTGCACTCAGTTCTACTCCACTCCATGCAATTCAACTCCATTTCTTTCCCTTCCCTTACACTCCATTGCATTACATTCCTTTCCATTCCACTCCATTCAATTCCATTCCACTCCACTACACTCTTTTCCACTGAAGTCAACTGCACTCCATTCCACTCCAATCCACTCCACTCTACTACAGTCCATTCCAGTCCATTCTGCCCTATTCCACTCTACTCCATTCCATTCTACGTTATTCCACTCCATTCCACTCCATTACACTGCATTCAATTCCACTCCCCTACTCTACACTCCGTTCCCTTCCATTCCACTGCACTCCACTCCATTCCATTAGAATCCACTCCACTGCCCTCCAATACATTCCACGCGACTCCACTCAATTACATTCCACTTATTTCCACTATATTGCATTCCACTCCATTCCACTCCACTTCATTCCATTCTATTCCACTCCACTTCACTCCATTCTATTCCACTCCACTCAACTCCACTACACTCCATCACATTCCATTCCATTCCATTTCATTCAACTCCACTCTATTCCACTCCATTCCATGCCACTCCTTATCACTCACCCCAATTCCATTCCCTTCCACTCCACTACACTCCTTTCCATTCCACTCCACTCCACTCCACTCCACCCAACTCCATTCCATTCCACTCTACTCCATTCCATGCCATTCGAATACATCCCATTGCATTCTACTCCACTCCATTCCACTCCATTCCACTCCATTGCAGTCCACTCCACTCTGCTATACTACATTCCATTCAATTCCACTGCACTCCCCTTCATTCCATTACTATCCATTCCACTCCATTAAATTCCATTACACTCCAGTACACTCCAAACCACTCTGTTAAATTTAATTCCACTCCATTCCATTCCACTCCATTTCTCTCCAAATCCACTCCATCCCAATCCTATCCATTCCATTCCATTCCACTCCACTCCATTCCATTCCATTCCATTCCATTAAACTCCACTCCACTCAATTCCAATCAATTCCACACAATTCCACTCCACTGCACTCCATATCATTCAAATCCATTCCATTCATTTCCATACCATTCCCTTCAACTCCACCCCACTCCATTCCCTTGCATTCCATTCTGATCATTTCCATTCCACTCCACTCCATTCCACTCCACTCCTCTCTATTCCATGCAATTCCATTCCATTCCAATCCATTCCATTTCATTCCAGTCCATTAAATTCCATTCCACTTCATTGCAGTTCATTCCACTCCTCTCCACTCAACTCCATTCCATTCCATTCTATTCCATTTCAATCCAGTCCATTCCAATCCATTCCACTCCATTCCACTCCATTCCTCTCAATTCCCCTCCACACCACGCCATTCCATTCCATTATACTCCACTCCACTCCATTCCACTCCACTCCACCCCATGCCTTTCCATTCCATTCCACTCCTTTCCACTACACTCCACTCCATTCCACTCCACTCCATTTCACTCCATGCCATTCTAATCCAATCCAATAAATTCCGTTTCATTGCAGTCTATTCCTCTCCATTCCACTCCATTCGAGTCCATTCCTCTCCACTCAACTCTATTCAATTACACTCCATTACTTTCCATTCCATTCCATTCCTTTCCATTGCACTCCACTCCATTCCATTGCAATCCAACCTACTCCACTCCAATCCATTCTATCCATTCAATTACACTCCATTCCACTCAACTCCATTCTACTCCTTTCCACTCCATTACAGTCGACTCCACTCCAGTCCACTAAATTTCAATCCATTCCACTGCAATCTATTCCATTCCGTTCCAATCCATTCCATTCCACTTCACTCAGTTCCATTCCATTCGATTCCCTTCCACTCCATTCCACTCCTTTCCATTCCACTCCATTCCTTTAAATTCCACTGAACTCCACTCCACTCCATTCCTTTCCATTCCACTACACTCCATTCCATTCCACTCCACTCCACTCCACTCCACTCCGTTCCATTCCATTCCATTCCAATCTGTTCCTCTCCTTTCTACTCCACTCTGCTCCATTCCACTCCACTCCACTCCATTCCATATGATTCCAATCCATTCCAATCCATTCTATTTCATTCCACTCCTTTCTATTCCATGCCACTCCATTCCAGTCAATTCCACTGCAATCCACTCTATTCCTTTCCAGTCCATTATATTCCATTCCATTCCTTTCCACTCCACTCCATTCCATTTCACTCCTATACACTCCATTCCATACCGTTCCATTCCATTCCACTCCACTTCATTTCAACCCATTTTACTCCACTCTACTCAATTCCATTCCTCTCCATTCCACTCTACTCCATTCAACTCCACTCCACTCCACTCCACTCCTTTCCATTCCATTTCATTCCACTCCACTCCACTCTACTCCAGGTCACTCCACTCCACTCTATTCCACTCCACTCCATTCCATCCCATTTCGTTCAACTCCATTCCACTCCACTCCACTCCATTCCGCTCCACTCCAGTCCATTCCATTCCATTCCACTGCACTCCGGGACACTCCACTCCACTCCATTCCACTCCATTTCATTCCCCTCAATTCCACTCCACTCCATTCAGTTATATTCCACTCCACTACACTGCACTCCACTCCATTGCTCTCCATTCCACTCCACTCCTTTCCATTTCACTCCATTCCATTCCATTCCACTCCAATCCATTCCATTCCATTCTACTACACTCGACTCCTTTCCTCTCCACTCCACTCCACTCCACCCCACCCCACTCGGTTCCATTCCAGGCTACTCCATTCCATTCTATTCCACTCCCCTTCATTCTGCTACACTGCATTCCATTCCTTTCCACTCCATTCCACTCCATTCCTTTCCACTCCTCTAAACTGCATTCCATTGCTTTCCACTGCCTTCCCCTCCACTCCATTCCATTGCACTCAATTCCTCTCCACTCTTTTTCATTTCCCTCCATTCTATTCCATTCCATTCCATTGCAATCCATTCCATTCCAGTCAATTCCTTTCCATTCCACTACTCTCCACTCCATTCCATTCCACTCCACTCCACACCATTCCACCCAACTTCACTGCTCTGTACCCCACTTCATACCATTCCACTCTACTGCCTTTAATTCCATTGCATTCCATTCTATTCCACTCAATTCCTTTCCATTCCACTCCTCTGCACCCCATTCCATTCCACTCCACTACACACCATTCCACTCCACTTCACTACTCTGCACCCAACTCGATACCATTCCACTCTACCGCATTCCATTCCATTTAATTTCATTCCACTCCATTGCGCTCTACTTCATCCCACTCTGTTCCACTCCATTACATCCCACTCCATCCCACTCTACTCCATTGCATTCCATTCCACTGCACTCTACTCCACTTCATTGCATTTCACTCCATTCCACTTCACTCCTTTGCATTCCACTCCATTCCTTTCCCTTCCATTCCACTCCATTCCATTCCATTCCACTCTAGTCGCCTCCATTCCTTTCCACTCCACTCCACTCCAATCCACTCCACTTCACTCCAGTCTACTCCACTCCATTCCATTCCACTCTACTCCATTCCATTCCATTTCATTCCATTCCACTCCATTCCACTCCAGTCCATTCCACTGCATTCCACTGCATTCCACTCCATTCCAGTCCACTCCGCTCTATTCCACATCATTTCACTCCATTCCACTCCACTCTATTCCATTCCACTACAGTTCACTCCACTTCACTCCATTCCATAGAACTCCAGTCCAGTTCACTCCTTTCCATTCCAGTGCATTCCATTCCATTCCACTCCAGTTTACTCCATTACATTACACTCCACTCCACTCCATTCCTTTCCATTCCACTCTACTCCATTCCATTCTGTTTCATTCCATTCCACTCCAGTCATTCCACTCCATTCCACTGCATTCCACTCCATTCCAGTCTACTCCAATACACTCCACTTCATTCTATTTCATTCCACTCCACTCCACTCCTTTCCATTACACTCCACTCTGTTCCATTCCACTCTAATTCACTCCTTTCCACTCCACTCCACTTCACTCCATTCCACTCCATTCCACTCCAATCACTTCCTCTCTTCAACATTCCTTTCCATTACATTCCATTACAAACCATTCAATTCCACTCCATTCCACTTTTCTCCTTGGCAATCCATTCCACTCCATTTCACTCCACTCCACTCCATTCCATTCCATTCCATTTCACTCCATTACACTCCATTCTACTCCACTCCATTCCATTCCAGTCCACTCCATTCGATTCCACTACATTCAATTCCATTCCACTGCACTCCACTCCACTCCGTTGCATTCCAATACATTCCACTCCACTCCATTCCATTGCACTCCAAACTACTCCACCCCACTCTACTCCACTCAACTCCATTCCATTCCACTCCATTCCACTCCACTCCATTCCACTCCACTCCTCTCCATTCCACTCTGTTCCATTGCATTTCATTCCATTCCATTTCTCTCCATCCCTCTCCACTTCATTCCACTGCGCTCCACTCCTTACCATTCCATTCCCTTCCACTCCTCTCCACTCCATTCCAATGCACTCCACAGCCCTCCATTACATTCCACTCCATTAAATTCCACTCCACTCCACTCCACACCAATCCATTCCACTCTACTACACTCCATTTCATTCCATTCGCCTCCATTCCACTCCACTCCATTCCACTCCATTCCACTCTATTCCACTGCATACCTGTTCACTCCACTCCAGTCCACTCCATTCCATTCCATTCCACTGCACTCCACTCAATTAAATTCCAATACATTCCACTTCACTCCATTTCATTCCACTCCACTGCACTCCACTCCATTCCATTTATATCCACTCCAGTCCATTCCACACAATTCCAATCCAATCCACTCCATTCCACTGCACTCCATTCCCCTCCACTCCTTTGCATTCCATTCCACTCCACAACTCTCCATTCCTCTCCACTCCATTCCACACCATTCCATTCCAATTCACTCCACTACACTCCGTTCCACTGCACTCAATTCCACTCCACTCCATTTCTTTCCATTCCATTCAACTCCATTCCACTCCACTCCACTCCATTCCATTCCGCTCAACTCCATTTCATTCCATTCCATTCCATTCCTCTTCATTCCATTCAACTCCACTCCATTCCAGTACACTCCACCCCATTTCCCTCCACTTTACTTAACTCCACTACATTCCATTACACCCCACTCCATTCCATTCCACTAAATACCATTCCATTCCATTATGTTCCACTGCACTCCACTTCATCCACTCCACTCCTCTCCTATCCACTCCATTCCATTCCATTGATTTCCACTCCACTCCATTCCATTCCACTCTTTTCCCTTCCATTCCACTCCGCTCTATACAATTCCATTCCATTCCACTCCATTCCACTCCATTCCAATACATTCCATTCCATTCCAGTCCACTCCACTCCATTCCATTCCATTCTATTCTATTCCACTGCTTTCCATTCCATTTTACTCTATTCCATACCACTCCACTCCATTCAACTCCACTGCATTCCATTGCATTCCAGTCGACGTCATTCCTTTCCACTCCACTCCATTTCAGTCCATCCCATTGCATTCCACTCCACTCCACTCCATTCCACTCCACTACATTGCATTCCTCTCCTTTCCATTCCATTGTATTCCATTCCGTTATATTCCATTCCATTCCACTCCATTCCATTCCTCTCCACTGCATTCCATTCCACTCCACTCCATTCCACTCTACTGCACTCCACTGCACTACCTTCCATTCCACTCCACTCCATTCCATTCCACTCCATTCCATTCCATTCCTTTCCACTGCACTCCACTCCGTCCACTCCACTCCACTCCATTCCACTCCATTCCATTCCACACCGTTCCTCTCCACTCCATTATATTCCATTCCACTGCACTTCGTTCTACTACATTCATTCGCACTCCATTCCACTAGACTCCATTCCATTCCAATCCATTCCTTTCCATTCCATTACTCTCCATTCCACTCCGATCCATTCCACTCCACTCCACTCCATTCCATTCCACTCCACTCCACTCCATTCCATTGCAGTACATTCTACTCCACTCCAAACCACTCTAATCTACTCCACTCTACCACATTCCATTCCATTACATTCTACTCCATTCCACTCAAGTCTATTCCACTCCATTCCACTCCATTACACTGCATTCCTGTCTACTCCACTCCACTTCATTCCATTCCATTCCTCTGCACTCCACTCCATTCCATTTTAATCCACTCCTCTCCCCTCCATTCCATTCCACACACCTCTACTCCACTCCATTCCATTTATTTCCACTCCAGTGAATTCCACTCCATTCTACTCCACTCATCTCCATTCCTCTCCACTCCATTCCATTCCATTCCACTCTACTCCACTCTTCTTCCTCCGATTCCATTCCGTTCCATTTTATTCCACTCCACTCTATTCCACTTCATTCCATTCCATTCCTTATCATTCGACTCCATTCCATTCCATTCCATTTCACTCCACTCCATTCCTTTCCATTCCACTCCACTACTTTCCATTCCACTCCACTCTTTTCCATTCCACTCCACTCCACCCCAACACACTCCAATCCATCCCACTCTGCTCCATTCCGTTCCATGCCATTCCATTACACTCCATTACACTCCATTGCATTACACTCCATTCCACTCCTTTCCATTCCACTCCATTACACTCCATTTCACTCCATTCATGTCCACTCCACTGTTCGCCACTCCATTCCACTGCAATGCACTGCGCTCCATTCCACTGCACTGCATTCCACACCAATACTTTCCATTCCACTCCATTGCATTGCATTCCATTCCACTCGACTGGACTCCATTCCATTCCACTCCACTCCATTCCATTCAATTCTATTCCATTCACCTGCTTTCCACTCCACTCCACATCATTTCACTCCAGTCCACTCAATTCCATTCCATTCCACTCCATTCCACTTCTCTCCACTTCCCTTCACTCCACTCCATTTTACTCCAATCCTTTCCATTCCACTCCTTTCCACTCCTCTCCACATCTGTTCCCTCCACTCCATTTCACTCCAATTCATTGTATTCCATTCCATTACATTACTTTCCTTTCAACTGCAATCCATTGCATTCCACACAACTCCGTTCCACTCCACTTCAGTCCACTACACTCCATTCCATTCCTTTCCATTCCATTTCATTTCACTCCTTTGCATTCCATTCCTTTTTTTCAACAGGATATCAGTGTGTCACCCAAGCTGGCGTGCATAGCGCAATCTCAGCTCACATTACTTATCATCTTTCTTTGCATTGCATTCTATTCCATTGCATTCCATTCCACTCCATTCCATTCCTTTCAATTCTATTTCGTTCCATTCCATTCCATTCCAATCCGTTCTGCTCCAATCAACTCCACTCCACTACATTCCATTACTTCTGATTCCATTCAACAACATTCCCCTCCACTCCACTCCATTCCTTACCACCCCATTCCACTCCATTCCATTCCATTCCTCCCCAGTCCATTCCACTCTACTCCACTCCACTCCACTCTACTCCTCTCCATTCCACTCCACTCCACTCCATTCCATTCCTCATAATTCCATTCCATTCCATTCCACTTCATTCCATACCCTGTCTCTCTTTACGCAGTATCTCACTCTGTCACAAACGCTGGAGTGCAGTGGTACAATCTCAGCTCACATTTCTTTTCACCACTCCATTGCATTTCATTCCATCCCTTTCCATTCTCTTCTATTTCACTCAACTCCCCTCCACTCCACTCAATTGTATTCCAATCCATCCCATTCCATTCGACTCCATTCAACTACATGCAACTGCACTCCACTGCACACCATGGCAGTCCATTTGATTCCATTTCACTCCGTTGCATTCCATTCCTTTCTTCCATAAGAAATCACTGTGTCACCCAGGTTGGACGGCAGTGACACAATCTCAGCTCACATTATATGTCAACTTTCCATTGCATTGCATGCTATTCCATTGCACTCCATTGCATTCCATTCTTTTCTATTTCATTCCATTACATTCAATTCCATTCCTTTCCACTCCATTCCACTCCACTCCACTCCACTCCACAGCATGCCATTAAATTTTATTCCATTCCACTCCATTCCACTCTTGTCCACTCCACTGCACTCCTCTCCTCTCCATTCTACTCCACCCCTATTCCCGTCCCCTCCATTCCACTGCAATGTACTCCACTGCTCTCCAATCAACTTCATTCCATTCCATTCCATCCCATTCCATTCCCCTCCATTCCCTTCCATTCCACTCCATTTCAGTTCATTCCACAACAATTTGCAACACTCCACGCCACTCTATTCCACTCCATTGCACTCTATTCCATTACATTTCATTCCATTCCTCACCATTACATTCCACAACACTCTATTCCATTACATTACATTCCACTGCACTCCACTCCACTCCACTCCATTCCATTCCACTCCATTCCTCTCCACTCCATTCCATTCCATTCCTCTCCATTCCATTCTATTCCACTCCATTCCACTCCATTCCATCTCATGCCATTCCATTCCATTCTATTCCTCTTCACTCCACTCCACTTTACTCGATTCCACTCCAATCCTCTCCATCCTATTCCATCCAATTCCATTCATCCGCACTCCACTCCACTCCACTCCCCTTCATCCCACTCCTCTCCTTTCCATTCTATTCCATCCCATTCCATTCCATTAGACTCCACCCCACTCCATTCTATTCATCCATACTCCACTCGACTCGACTCCCCTCCACTCCGGTCGTCTCCGTTCCATTCCATTTCATCCCTTTCCATTCCATTACACTCCACTCCACTACCTTCCATTCCATTCCAATCCATTCCATTCAATTCCACTCCATTACACTACAATCCATTGCAGTCCACTCGATTTTAATCTACTCCATTTCATTCCATTCCATTTATTTCCATTCCGTTCCATTCCCTTCCATTCCATTCCACTCCATTACTGTCCATTCCACTTCATTCCACTCCACACCACTCCACTCCAATGCATTCACCTCCACTCCACACCATTCAATTGCACTCTGTTTGACTCCAATCCATTTCATTCCATTCCATTCCATTCCATTCCGTTCCATTCCACTCAATTCCATTACTTTCCACTCCATTCCACTCCACTCCACTCCATTCCACTCACCTCTACTCCACTCCATTCCTCTCCATTCCATTACACTCTCTCTACTCCACTCCCCTCCAAACCATCCCACTCCACTCCATTCTATTCCATTCCACTCCACTCCACTCCATTCCACTCGACTGCACTCAATTTCTCTTCATTCCACTCCACACCACTCCCTTCCACTCCATTCCATTTCACTCCATTCCATTCCACTCCACTCCTTTCCAGTCCACTTCAGTCCATTACAATCAACTCAGCTCAACTCCAACTTCATTCAACTCCATTCCATTCCATTCCATTCCACTCCACTCCATTCCATTCCCCTCCACTCCATTCCATTCCATTCCATTCCACTCCATTCCACTCCACTTCACTCCACCCCACTCCATGCTACTCCACGCCATTCCACTCCACTCCACTCCAATCCATTCCATTCCATTACATTCCACTAAATTCCCTTCCATTCCTCTCCATTCTTGTCCATTCCACTCCACTACATTTCACTCCATTCCACTCCATTTCCCTCTATTCCAATCCACTCCACTCCATTCCGTTCCACTCCTTTCAATTCCACTCCATTCCACTCCACTCCACACCTTTCAACTCTACTCCATTCTACTCCATTCCACTCCACTCCACTCCATTCCACTCGACTGCACACAATTTCTCTTCATTCCACTCCATACCACTCCATTCCATTCCATTCCACTCCTTTCCATTCCACTCCACTCCTTTCCAGTCCACTCTAATCCGTTACAATCCAGTCAACTCCACTCCACTTCATTCAGCTCCATTCCATTCCATTCCATACCATTCCACTCCATTACATTCCGTTATACTGAATTCCATTCCTCTCCATTCCATTCCCCTCCACTCCATTCCATTCCATTCCATTCCATTCCACTCCATTCCATTCCACTTCACTGAACTCAACTCCATACCACTCCACTCCACTCCACTCCATTCCATTCCATTCCATTCCATTCCGCTCCATTCCCTTCCATTTCACTCCATCCCTGTCCATTCCACTCCATTGCATTCCACTCTATTCCACTCCATTCCACTCTAATCCATTCCACTCCACTCCATTCCATTCCATTCCACCCCACTCCACTACCCTCTATTCCATTCCTTTACATTGCACTCCATTCCGTTCCATTCCATTCCGTTCCATTCCATTCCTTTCTACTCCACTGTGTTCCATGCCTCCCCACTCCACTCCACTCCATTCCATCTCATCTCATTCCATTCCACTCTATTCCACTCCACTCCAGTCCACTCCAATACTCTACATCCTATTCCATCCCATTCTATTCCTCCGCACCTCTCTCCACTCCTCTCCCCTCCACTCCCCTCCTCTCCATTCCATTCCATTTCATTACACTCCACCACACTCCATTCCATTCCATTCCAATACATTGCATTCCATTTCATTCTTTTCAACTCCACTCCACTCCACTCCTCTCCACTCCACTCCATTCCATTCCATTCCACTCCTATCCACTCCAGTCCACTCCTATCCACTCCACTCAATTCCACTCCAATCCACTCCGTTCCTTTCCATGCCACTGCCCTACACTCCACCTGACTCCACTCCAGTTCATTCAACTCCACTCCACTCAACTGCACTCAATTCCTCTCCACTCCATTTCACTCCACTCAATTCCATTCCATTTAATTCTCTTCCAATCAAATCCTTTCCACTCCTCTCCACTCCATTCCACGCCATTCCTTTGGATTATATTACATTCAATTCCACTGCATTCCATTACATTCCTCTCCACTCCATTTCACGCCACTCCTTTGCACTCCACTAAATTCAATTCCATTCCATTCGACTCCATGCCACTCCTCTCCACTCCATTCCACTCCTCTCATTTCCATTCCATTCCATTCCACTCCCCTCCATTCTACTCCACTTCACTCCATTCCATTCGATTGCATTCCATTCCACTCCACTAGACGACATTCCACTCCACTCCATTCCATTCCATTCCACTGCACTCTGCTCCAATTCACGCCAATCCTCTCCACTCCATTCCTCTCCACTCCATTCTTTTCCTTTCCACTCCATTCCACTCCACTCCTTTCCATTCCATTCCTGAAAACTCCTTTCTACCCCATTGCACACCATTCCACTCCTCTCCTATCCATTTCATTCCATTAAATTCCATTCCAATCCATTCTGTTGCACTCCACTCCACACAAGTCCACTCCATTCCTTTCCACTCTTCTCCACTCATTTCCACTCCACTTAACTCCATTGCATTCAATTCAATTCCACTCCACTCCATTCCATTCTATTCCACTCCCCTCCAATCCGTTGTACTCCATTCCTTTACTTTCCACTTCTCTCCACTCCGCTCCATTCCCTTGCACTCCATACCACTCCACTCCTTTCCATTGCACTGCATTCCTTTCAACTTCATTCCACTCCAATACATTCCATTCCTTTCCACTCCATTCCATTCAATTCCACTCCATTCCACTCCACTCCACTCCAATCTTCTTCATCCCATTCCATCCCAGTCCATTCCCCCGCATTCCACTACACTTCACTCCTCTCCACTCTACTCCTCTCCATTCCATTCCATTGCATCCCATTCCATTCCATGACACTCCATTCCACTCCATTCCTTTCATCTGCACTCCATTCGACTCAACACCCTTTCACTCCACTCCTATCCATTCCATTCCATCCCATTTTATTCCATTCCACTACACTCCACTTCCTCCCATTCCATTCCAAATCGTTCCATTCCATTCAACTCCATTCCAGTCCAATCCACTCCATTCAATTCCATTCAATTCTATTCCACTCCATTCCGTTCTACTCCATTCCACTTCATTCCACTCCAATCCATTTGAGGCCACTCCATTCCTCTCGACTCCGTTCCGTTCAATTGCTTTCTGTTCAATTTCATTCCCCTGCTTTCCAGTCCATTCCCATCCATTTAACTTCACACCACTCCATTCCACTCCATTCACATCCATTCCACTCCACTCCACTCCATTCTATTCAACTCATTCCATTCCACTACATTCCACTGCACTCCATCCCATTCCACTCCAATCCATTCTATTCCTTTCCACTCCACTCTAATCCATTCCACTTCCCTCCACTCCATTCTTCTCTATTCTGCTCCACTCCACTCCATTCCACGGCATCCCATTCCATTCCATTCCACTTCACCCCACTCCACTACACTCCTCTCCATTCCACTCCAGTCAACTCCCTTCAACTCCACTCCACTCCACTCCGTTACATTCCATTCCATTCCACTCCTCTCCACTCCATTCCATTGCACTGCATTCCACTCCACTACATTGCAATCCATTTTATTCCACTACATTCCATTCCACTCCACTCCATTCCAGCCCACTCCTTTCCACTCCAGTCTACTCCACTCAACTCCACAGAATTCCATTCCTCTCCACTCCAGTCCATTCCATTCCACTCCATTCCGTTCCACTCCACACAATTCTATTCCATTCCACTACAATTCTCTCCGCTCCATTCCATTGCACAACGTTCCACTCCATTATATTCCATTCCATTCCATTCCTTTGCATTTGATTATACTCTATTCCATTCCATTCCACTGATATCAACTCCATTGCACTGCACTCCACTCCATTCCCTTCCAATCCACTCCACTCCACTCCATTCCATTCCAATCCATTCCACACCACTCCACTCCATTCTACTCCATTCCGTTCAACTCCATGCCACTTAACTCCATTTTATTCCACTCCACTCCATTCCATTCCTTTCCACTAGGTTCCGTTCCACTACATTCCACTGCATTCCACTCCATTACACTCCGATCCATTCCACTCCTCTCAACTCCATTCCATTCCACTAGGTTCCATTCCATTAGCTTCCACTCCACTCCACTCCATTCCATTCCATTTCATTCCATCCCATTCCACTAGTCTCCATTCCATTCCACTCCACCCCATTCTATTCCACTCTACTCCACTACACCCTATTTCACTCCACTCCACTCCATTCCATTCCATTCAACTTCACTCGATTCCATTCTATTCCATTCCATTCCACTGCACTCCATTCCACATAGTTAAAATGCACTCCTCTGCACTTTACTCCAATTCACTCCATTCCACTGCATTCCCTTCCACTCTATTCCACTCCAATCCATTCCATTCAACTCCAATCCATTCCAGTCCTTTCCATTCCACACCATTCCATTCCACTGAATTCCATTCCATCCATTCCATTCCACACCACTCCACCTCACTGCATTTCATTCCACTCCATTGCACTCCACTCCATTCCACTCCACTCCACTCCATTCCCTTCCACACCACTCCACTCCACTCAACTCCTCCCCACTCTGTTCCTCTCTGCTCCATTCTTTTCCATTCCACTTCATTCCACTCCACCCCATTCAATTCCATTCCATTCCTGTCGAGTCCACTGTTTTCCACTCCATTGCACTCCATTCCACTCCCCTCGAATTTATTCCATTCCATTAAATTCCCTTCCACTCCATTCAGTTGTAATCCACTCCATACCAGTCCACTCCATTTCATTCCATTCCTATCCACTCCACTCCGCTACACTCCACTCAATTCCATTCCATTCCATTCCACTACACTGGACTCCCTTCCACTCCACTCCACTCCATTGCATTGAATTCCATTCCCCTCCCCTCCAGTCCAATACAGTCCACTCCACTCCACTCGATTCCATTCCATTTCATTCCATTCCATTCCACTGCACTCCGTTCCACTTCGTTCCAGTGCACGCCACTGAACTCATCTCCACTACACTCTGTTCCACTGCATTCCATTCCACTCCATTCCACTCCACTCCATTGAATTCCATTCTACTCCACTGCATTCCACTCCACTCCATTCCAATTCACTCTATTCCACCCCATTGCACTCCACTGCATTCCATTTCATCCATTCCATTCCACTCCACTCCACTCTACTGCATTCCATTCCACTCCATTGCATTCCACTCCAATCCTCTCCTCTCCACTCCATTCCACTCGACTATATACCATTCACTTCCACACCATTCCACTCGACTCAACTCCACTCCTCTCCATAATATTCCACTCCACTCCATTCATTTCCATGTCACTTCATTCCAATCCACTTCACTCCTTTCCATTTCATTCAATTCCACTCCATTGCACTCCATTCCACTCCACTACAATCCATTCCATTCCACTAAATTCCCTTCCACTCCTTTCTGTTGCAATCCACTCCATTCAAGTCCACTCCATTCCATTCCACTCCTCTCCACTCCACTCCACTATACTCAACTCCATTCCATTCCATTCCATTCAGCTCTACTTCATTCCATTCCACTGCACTCCATTCCATTCCATTCCATTCCACATCCTCCACTCCACTACACTCCACTCCGTTCCATTACACTCCATTCCACTCTACTCCATGCCATCCATTCCACTCCATTCCATTCAATTACACTACACTTCACTCCATTCCATCTCATCCCATTTCATTCCACTCTATTCATCTCCACTAAACTCCACTCCTCTCCAACAATTCCCATCCTATTCCATCCCATTCCATTCCTCTGCACTCCAATACACTACACTCCCCTCCAACCCTCTAATTTCCTTTCCATTCTATTCCATCCCGTTCCATTCCATTACACTCCACTCCACTCCATTCCTCTGCACTCCACTCAACTCCAAACCCCTCCACTCTACTCCTCTCCATTCCATTCCATTCCAACCCATTCCATTCAGTTATACTCCACTCTACTCCCTTCCATTCCATTCCAATCCATTCCATTGCATTCAACTCCATTCAAAACCACTCAATTCCATTCCATTCCATTCCATTCAATTTCACTCCATTTCATTAAACTCCATTCCACTGCATTGCACTCCACTCCATTGCAGTCCACTCCATTCCTCTCAACTCCATTCCATTCAGTTCCTTTCAATTCAATTCCATTCCACTCCATTTCATTCCTTTCCACTCCATTGCATTCCACACCGCTCCATTCCACTCCATTCACCTACATTCCACTCCACTCCATTCCATTCCATTTGACACAATTTAATTTCACTCCATTACCCTCCACACAACCCCTTTCCACTACACTCCATTCTATTCCATTCCACTTCACTCAAATCCATTCCACTACTCTCCATTCCATTCCTCACCCTTTCCCTCTACTCCGTTCCATTCCATACCACTCCATTCCATTCCATTCCACTCCACTCCTCTCCACTCCATTTCACTCCACTCAACTCCCTTCAACTCCACTCCACTCCATTCCATTACATTCCACTCCACTACACTACATTCCATTCCATTGCACTTCATACCACTCTACTCCATTCCATTCCACTCTATTCCATTCCATTCCATTCCATTCCGTTTCACTCCATTCCATTCCAATCCACTTAATTCCACTCCAATACACTTCACTCCACTCCACTACATCACATTCCACTCCACTCCACTCAATTCCACTCCACTCAATTCCATTAAATTCCATTTCACTGCACTCCACTGCATCCACTCCATTCCACTCCATTCCACTCCATTCCATTCCATTCCACTCCACTCCACTCCCCTCCATTCCATTGCACTCCATTTCATTCAACTCCGTTGTATTCCACTCGATTCCATTCCATTCCATTTCAATCCATTCCATTCCAATCCTTTCCGTTCCACTCCATTCCATTTCACTCCACTCTTTCGAATCCACTGCACTCCACTCCATTATATTCCATTCCACTCCACTCCATTCCATTCCACTCCACTCCTTTACATTCCATTCCATTCCAGTCCACTCTTCTCCATTCCAATCTATTCCTCTCCATTCCCCTACACTCCACTGCATTCCATTCCATTCCATTCCATTGCACTCCTTTCCACTCAACTCCTCTCCATTCCATTACACTCCACTCCATTACATTCCATTATAATCCACTCCACTCCACACCATCCCATTCCCATCCAGTCAATTCCACTCCAATCCACTCCATTCATTCCATTCCACTGCACTCCACTCCATCCACTCCACTCGAATCCATTTCACTCCATGCTATTCCACTCCATTCAACTCCACTCCACTCTATTCCATTCCACTCCACCCCACTGCAATCCATTGCATTGCAGTCCTTTCCACCCCACTCTTTCCATTCTACTCCATTCCTTTCCATTCCATTCCACTCCATTCCATTCGATTCCACTCCACTCCACTAGAAAACATTCCATTCCACTCCACTCAACTTCATTCCATTCCAGTCCACTCCACTAATCTCAACTCCAATCCACTCCACTCTACTGCATTCCATTCCATTCCATTCCACAGCATTCCACTCAACTCCATTCCACTCCATTCCAATCCATTCCATTGCATTACAGTCAACCCCATTCCACTTCATTCCGTATCATTCCACTGTACTCCACTCCATTCCATTCCAGTCCACTCCACTCCTTTCCATTCCTTCCTCTCCACTCCACTCCACTCGATTCCATTTATTTCCACTTCATTCCATTCCACTCCATTCCACTCCAATCCATTCCATTCCACTCCACAACACTCCAAGTCACTCCACTCCATTCCATTCCGTTCCATTCCACGTCACTCCAATCCACTCCATTCCATTCCATTCTATTCTATTACATTGCTTTCCACTCCACTCTACTCAATTCCACTAAGCTCCATTCCACTCTGCAACATTCCTTTGCATTCCATTCCACTCCATGCCATTCCACTCCATTCCACTCCACTGCATTGCATTCAAATCCGCTTCACTCCACTCCATCACGTTCCTTTACACCTCATTCCACTTGACTCAAATCCATTCCACTCTAATAAATTCTATTCCTTTCCATTCCACTTCATTCCTCTCCACTCCATTCCTCTCCATTCCACTGCATTACAGTCAACTCCACTCCAATTCATGCAATAACTTTCCACTCAACCCCACTCCTTTCCATTCCAATACACTCTACTCCATTCCTTTCCTTTCTCTCCACATCACTTGATTCCATATATTTCCACTCCATTCCATTCCACTCCTTTCCATTCCCCTCCACTACACTCCAATCCACTTCACTCCATTCCATTCCATACCATTCCACTCCACTCCAATACAATGCATTCCGTTCCGTTCCATTCCATTTCATTACATTCCACTCCACTCTAATCTATTCCACTCAGCTCCTTTCCACTCCACAACATTCCATTCCATTCCATTCAATTTCATTCCATTCTATTCCCCTCCATTCCACTCCACTGCATTGCATTCCATTTCGCTTCACTCCACTCCATTCCATTCAACTGCACTCCATTCCACTCCACTCCATTCCACTCCACTCCACTCCACTCCACTCCGTTCCATTTAATTTCACTCCATTCAATTCCACTCAATTCCACTGCAGTCCACTCCACTCTATGCCACTCCATTCCACTCCATTCCATTTCACTCCATTTCTCCCTTCTCCGTTCCATTCCAGTCCATTCCACTCAATTCCACGCCACTGCACTCCATTCCACTCCATTCTTCTCCATTCCCCTCCATTCCATTCCACTCCATTCCACTCCACTCCATTCCATTCCTTCATAATCCATTCCACACCATTCCACTCCACTGCCCTCCATTCCTTTCCCTTCCATTCCATTTCATTCTACTCCTTTCCACTCCACTCCACTCCATTCCTCTCCACACCACTCCATTCTACGCCATTCCATACCATGCCAATCCACTCCATTTCATTGCAGTCCATTCCATCCCATTTCCTGCAATTCCAGTCAATTCTTCTCAACTCCACTCCCTTCCACTCAACAAAATTGCATCCCATTCCACTCCACTCCACTCCATTAAACTCCAGTCCATTCCACTCCAGTCAGCTACTTCCATTCCATTCCATTCTGCTCCACTCCACTCCATTCCAGTCCACTCCATTGTATTTCTTTCCAATCCACTCCACTCCATTCCACTACACTCCATTCCATTCCATTTAACTCCACTCCACTCCACTCCATTCCATTCCAGTCCACTGCATTCTACTCCATTCCCCTCCACTCAATTACAGTCCACTCCATTCCATTCCATTCCAATCCATTCAACTCCATTCCACTCGACTCAGCTCCATTCCACTCAATTCAACTCCATTCCACTCCACTTCACTTCATTCCATTCAATTCCATTCTACTCCATTCCATTCACCTTCACTCCTTTCCAGTCCACTCTATTCCATTCCACTCCACTTCACTCTACTCCACTACATTCCTTTGCACCCCACTCCGTTCCATTCCACTACCTTCCATTCCATTCCGTTATGTTCCACTGCAGGCCACTCCATCCACTCCACTCCACTAAGTTCCTCTGCATTTCATTCTACTCAATTTCACTCCTACCTACTCCATTCCACTCCATTCCATTGCATCCCACTCTGCTCCATTGAATTATATTCCATTCCACTCCACTCCACTCCATTCCAATCCAATCCACTGCAATGCATTCCACTCCACACCTTTCCATTCTATTCTATTCCACTGCTGTCCATTCCATTCCACTCTTCTCCATTCAACTCCACGCCATTCCATTCCATTCATTTCGACTCCATTCCATTCCACTCCACTCCATTTCAGTCCATTCCACTGCATTCCACTCCATTTCACTCCATTAAAAACCTCTCTACTCCATTCCGTTCCACTCCACTCCATTCCATTCCTCTCCATACCATTCCATTCCATTCCATTCCACTCCATTCCATTCAACTCCACTGCATTCCAGTCCACTCCACTCCATTCCCCTCAACTCCACTAAACTACATTCCTTTCCACTCCGGTTTATTCCAATCCACTCCACTCAATTCCATTCCATTCCTTTCCACTGTAATCCACTCCATCCACTCAACTCCCCTCCATTCCATTCCATTTCATTCCTCTCCATTCCTCTCCACTTCTTTCTATTTCATTTCGCTCCACTCCACTCGACTCCATTTCATTGCACTCCATTCCTCTCCACTACATTCCATTTCACTCCATTCATTTCCATTCCATTACTCTCCATTCCTTTCCTATCCACTCCACTCCACTCTAATCCTCTCCACTCTACTACGTTCCGTTCCATTCCATTCCACCCTATTCCGCTCTACTTCATTCCACTCTAGTCCATTCCATTCCATTCCACTCCATTACACCACATTCCAGTCCAATTCACTCCACTCCACTCCGTTCTTTTCCATTCCACTGACACCACTCAATTCCATTCCAATCCACTCCACTCCCCTACATACCATTCTACGTGACTGCACTTCACTCCATTCCATTTATTTACACTCAATTTCTTTCCACTCCATTCCACTCCACTCCACTCCATTTCATTCCACTCCATTCCATTCCATTCCCCTTCACTCCACTCCACTCCATTTCCCTTCACTCCACTCCACTCCATCCCATTCCTTTTCATTCCATTTCATTCCACTCAACTCTATTCGACTTCAATATTTTCCACTCCTTACCACTCGCCTCGATTCCATTCCATTCCACTCCACTCCACTCCATTCCATTCCACTCCACTCCACTAATTTCCAATCCACTCAACTCCACTCCACCACACTCCAATCCACTGCATTGCACTCCACTCCATTCCACTCCATTTCAGTCCACTCCACTCTACTGTACTCCATTCCTATCCATTCCACTGCACTCCCCTCCATTCCATTACTATCTATTCCACTCCATTCAATTCCATTCCACTCCACTACACTCCACACCACTCCATTCCATTTAGTTTCACTCCATTCCATTCCTCTCCATTCCTCTCCAATACACTCCATTCCATTCCATTCCACTCTACTCCAGTCCATTCCACTCCATTCCTTTCCAATCCAGTCCACTCTATTCCATTCCATTCCATTCCATTCCATTCCATTCCACTCCACTCCACTCCATTCCAATACATTTCACACAACTCTACTTCACTCGACTCCATTTCATTTCTTTCCATTCCATTCACTTCCATTCCACTCCACTCCATTCCATCCACTCCTCTACATACCATGCCATTCTATTCCATTCCAATCCATTCCATTTCATTCCACTCCATTACCGTCCATTCCACTCCTCTCCACTCAATTCCATTCCATAGCATTCCATCCCATTCCTTTCCACTCCATTCCAATCAAATCCACTCCATTCCCCTCCCTTCCACTCCATTGCATTTCCCTTCATTCCACTCCACTCCATTCCAATCCATTATACTCCACTACACTCCATTCCTCTCTACTCCCCCCATTCCATTCCATTACATAACATTCCTTTCCAATCCTTTCACTCCACTCCACTCCATACCATTCCACTCCAATTCATTCCATGCCATTCCAATCCATTCCAATAAATGCCATTTCATTGCAGTCCATTCCATTCCATATCACTTCATTGCAGTCCATAACTCTCCACTCCATTCCATTCCACTGCACTCTACTCTATTCCATTGCAATCGGTTCCACTCCACTTCACTCCATTCCATTGCATTGAATTCCACTCCATTCCACTCCATATCACTTCATTGCAGTCCATTCCTCTCCACTCCATTCCATTCCACTGCACTCTACTCCATTCCATTGCAATCCGTTCCACTCCACTTCACTCCATTCCATTCCATTGAATTCCACTCCATTCCACTCCATTCTACTGCATTCCCATTGACTTCAATCCACTCCACTCCATTTCATTCCGTTCCACTGCACTCCACTCCATTGCATTACATTCCTTTCCACTCCATTAGACTCTATTGCATTCTATTCCATTCCCTTCCACTCCATTCTACTCCATTCCTTCCTCTCCATTCCACTCCATTCCACTCATTTCCAGTCAACTCCACTTCCCTCCACTCCATTCCATTCAATTCCACTGAACTCCACTCCATTCCATTCCAAATCCATTCCACTCCACTACATACCATTCCACTCCACTCCACTCCACACCACTCCGTTCCATTTAATTCCACTCCATTCCGTTCCTCTCCATTCCACTCCACTCCACTCCAGTTCACACCACTGCACTCCACACCAATTCACTCCATTCCAATCCATTCCATTCCACTACACTCTATTCCAATCCATTCCACTCCATTCCACTCCACTCAACTCCATTCCATTCAAATCCATTCCATTCCACTCCGTTCCACACCACTCCTCCCCATTCTACTCCTCTCCACTCCACTCCATGACATTCCATTCCATTCCATTTCCATCAATTTTTTGCTAATCCACTAAATTCCATTCGATTCCACTCCACTGCATTCCATTCCATTCCATTGCAATCCTTTTCACTCCACTCAACTCCATTCTACGCCACTCCACTCCGTTTCATTCCGTTCCATTCCATTCCACTACACTCCATTCCAATTATACTCCACTGCACTCCAATCTATTCCATTCCACTCCATTCCACTATACTCCATTCCATTCATCTCCACTGCACTCCAATACATTCCATTTCATTCCACTCCACTCCACTCCATTCTACTCCACTCCACTCCACTCCATTCAACTCCACTCCATTCCGTTCCATTCCATTCAACTGTATTTCATTCCACTTCAATCCATTCCACTCCACTCCAGTCCATTCTATTCCATTCCACTGCACTTCTGTCAACTCCACTCCACTCCATTCAACTCCATTCTATACCATTCCATTCTATTCCACTACACCCCATTCCATTCCATTTCGATCCACTACACAGCACTCCACTCCACTGCACTTCGTTTCACTCCCCTCCATTCCATTTCACTCCATTCCTTTCCATTCCACTCCAATCCATTCCATTCCATTCCACTCCACTCCACTCCTTTCTGCTCCACTCCTCTCCACTTCACTCCAGCCCACTGTATTCCATTCCACTCTACCCCATTCCATTCTACTCCATTCCACTTCATTCCACAAAACTCCATTCCATTACTTTCTACTCCATTCCACTCCATTTCAGTCCACTCCACTCCACTCCATTCCATGCCATTCCACTGCATTCCACTTCTTTCCATTACACTCCATTCCATTCCACTCAATTCCATTCCATTCCACTCCACTCCACTCCATACCATTCCATTCCACTCCACTCCATTCCACTCGACCTCACTGTGCTGCACGCTACTCCATTCCATTTCACTCTACTGCATTCCATTACATTCCTTTCCAATCCATTGCTCACTATTCCATTCCACTCCATTCCACTCCACTCTAGTCCACTCCACCCCAATCTAGTCCATTCCATTCCATTCCATTCTACTACACTCCACTCTATTCCATTCCATTGCACTCCATTCCACTTCCCTCCTTTCCATTCCACTACATTCCATTCCATTCCATTCCCCTGCATTCCATTCCATTCCACTCCAGTCTACCCCATTCCATTCCACTCCACTCCATTCCACTGCAATTCACTCCAATCCACTCCATTCCATTCAACTCCAGTCTACTCCATTCCATTCCACTCCACTCCATTCCACTGCAATTCACTCCACTCCACTCCATTCCATTCCATTCCACTCTACTCCATTCCATTCCATTCGATTCCATTCCATTCCATTCCGTTCCCCTCCAATCAATTCCACTCCATTCAACTGCTTTCCACTCCATTCCTTTCCACTACACTCCAGTCCACTTCATTCCATTCCACTCCACTCCACTCCATTCCCTTCAATTCCACTCTATTACATTCCACTCCACTTCACTCCATTGCACTCCACTTCACTCCACTGTACCCCATTCCATTCCACTCTACTCTGTTCCATTCCATTCCAGTCCCTTCCATTCCACTCCATTCCACTCCAAGCCTTGCCAATCCATTCCACTTCATTTCACTCCTCTCCACAGCATTCCCTTCTATTCAATGCCATTTCACTCCATTCTGGTCCACTCCATTCCATTCCACTCCACTCCACTCCATTCCATTCTATTCCAATCCACTCCACTGCACTCTACTTAATTCCATTCCATTCCACTGCCCTCCACTCCGCTCCATTCCATTCCAATCCATTCCACTCCACTCGATTCCATTCCACTCCAGTCTACTCAACTCCACTCCATTCCACTCTATTCCATTCCACTCAATTCCTCTCCACTTCATTCAACTCCTCTCTACTCCATTCCATTCCACTCCTTTGCATTTTATTCCACTCCACTGCTCTCCATTTCTCTCCTCTCCATACCAATACACTCTGCTCCTTTCCATTACATTCCATTCCACTCCTCTCCACTCCATTGCAATTCATTCCTGTCCCCTTCATTCCATTTCACTCCATTCAATTTCACTCCACTATACTGCACTCCAATCCATTCCATTCTATTACATTGAATTCATTCTATTTAACTCCTTTCCACTCCATTCCATTTGACTCTATTCGACTCCATTCCACTGTATTCCTGTCCAATCCACTGCACTCCATTCTATTCCTTTCCATTCTACTGTGCTCCACTCAATTAAATTCCAATCCACTCCAGTTTACTCCATTCCATGCCACTCCGTTCTACTCCAATCCACTCCACTCCATTCCAATTATTTCCACCCCAGTACACTCCACCCCATTCCAATCTACTCCACTCCATTGCACTCCACTCCATTCCATTCTACACCCAAACACTCCACTGCACTCTACCCCATTCCATTCCACTCCATTCGTCTCCAGTCCATTCATTCCATTACACTCCAATCCACTCCAGTCCATACCATTCCACTCCTCTCAACTCCATTCCATTCCACTCCACTCCATCCCTTTCCATTCCATTCCATTCTTTTCCACTGCTTTCCATTAAATTTCAGTCTACTCCATTCCACTCCACTCTATTCAACTCCATTCCATTCCACACCATTCGACTCCATTGCATTCCACTCCACTCCATTTCAGTCCATGCCTCTGCAATCCACTCCACTCCACTCCATTCCACTCCACTCAACTCCATTTCATTCCACTCCACTCCTTCCATTCCTCTGCATTCCATTCCATTCCATTCCATTCTATTTCATTCTACTGCATTCCATTCCACTCCACTGCATTCCAGGCCACTTCTCTCCATTCCACTCCACTCCACTGAACTGCATTGCAGTCCACTCCACTCCATTCCATTCCACTCCACTCCATTCCACTCCACTCCATTCCATTCCATTCCTTTACACTGCAATCCACTCTATCCACTTCACTCTACTCCATTCCGATCCATTCCATTTCTCTCCATTCCACTCCCCTCCATTCTCTTAAATTCTACTCCAGTCCCCTGCACTTCATTCCATTGCACTGCATTACTCTCCACTCCATTCCATTAAACTCCATTCCTTTCCATTCATTACACTCCATTCCACTCCACTGCATTTCATTCCACTCCACTCCACTGCATTCCTTTCTATTGCAGTTCACTCCAGTCGACCTCATTCCACTCCATTCCACTCCACTCTACTATATTCCATTCCATTCCTTTCTACTCCATTCCACTCTACTACATTACATTTCATTCCACTCCATTAAACTGCATTCCATTCCACTCCACTCCACTCCACTGCATTCCATTTCTTTCCATTTCACTCCACTCCATTCCATTCCAATCCATTCCACTCTCCTCCAATCCACTCCACGTCACTCCACTCCACTCCTTTCCGTTCATTTCCACTCCATTGCATTCTCCTCCATTCCACTCCACTCCACTCCATTCCACTTCACTCCATTCCTTTCCTTTCCACTCCACTCAACTCCACTCCACTCCATCCCATTCCATTCTATTCCATTTCATTCCAATCCACTGTATTCCACTCCAATCCATTCCACTCCTTATCTCTCGACTCCATTCCATTCCATTCCACTCCACTCCATTCCATTCCGTTCCAGTCCACTCCACTCATTTCCCCTCCACTCCACTCCACTCCACTCGGCCCCACTCCATTCCATTACACTCTACTCCCTTCCATTCCATTCCATTTCATTCCACTGCATGCCACTCCACTCCATTTCCCTCCATTCCACTCCAATGCAGTCCACTCCACTCCATTCCATTCTACTCCTTTCCATTCCACCCCACTCCATTCCACTCCAATCCTCTCCATTCCATGCCATTCCATTTCATTTCAAACAATTCCATTTCATTCCATTCCATTCCATTCCACTCGATTCCACTTCACTCCATTGCATTGAAGTCCTCTCCACTCCACTCAACTCCATTCCCTTCTATTCCACTGCACTCAACTCAATTCAATTCAAATCCATTTCACTCCACTACATTCCTTTCCACTCCACTCCACTCAATTCCAATACATTCCACTCCATTCCAGTCCACTCCACTCCATTCCATTCCATTCCATTCCACTTCCTTTCCAATCGACTCCACTCCATTTCACTCCAAACCACTCCATTCCATACCATTTCACTCCATTCCAATCCTTTCCATTTCATTCAACTCCATTCCATTCCATTCCACTCCTTCCAGTCCATTCCACTCCACTCCACTCCATTCCATTCCATTCCATTCCATTCTAATAAAGTCCATATAAGTCCATTACACTCCATTCCACTCCACTCAACTCCATTCAACTGCATTCCCCTCCATTCCACTCCATACCTTTCCATTCCATTACACCCCACTCCATTCCATTCTATTACACTCCACTCCTCTCTACGACATTGTATTCTAGTACATTTTACTCTACTCCACTGCATTCCTCTCCACTCTACTACAAGCCACTCCCCTCCATTCCATTCCACCCTTTCCATTCTTCTCCATTCTATTCCACTGCACTCCATTCCACTCCAATTCATTCCATTCCAATCTAGTTCATTAAAATCCACTCCACTCCATTCCACTTGGCTCCATTCCACTCCCTTCCCCTCGACTTCACTACATTCCATTCCATTCCATTCTACTCCATTCCACTCTACTACATTACACTTCATTCCACTCCACTGCACTGCATTCCATTCGACTCCACTCCACTTCTCTGCATTCCATTCCATTCCAATCCACTCCACTCTCCTCCAATCCATTCCATGTCTCTCCACTAGACTCCATTCCATTTTTTCCCACTCCAGTGCATTCTCCTCCATTCCACTCCACTCCATTCCATTCCATTCAACTCCACTCAACTCCAATCCACTCCATCCCATTCCATTCTATTCTATTTAATTCCACTCCACTGTATTCCACTCCATTCCATTCCACTCCTCACCATTCGACTCCATCCATATCATTCCACTCCACTCCACTCCATTCCATTCCACTCCACTCCACTCGTTTCCACTCCACTCCACTACACTCCATTCCACTCCATTCCATTACAATCTACTCCCTTCCATTCCATTCCATTTCATTCCACTGCATGTAACTCCACTCCATTCCCCTCCACTCCACTCCAATGCAATCCACTCCACTCCACTCCATTCCATTCCATTCCATTCTACTCATTTCCATTCCACAACACTCCATTCCACTCCAATGCTCTCCATTCCATGTCATTCCATTTCATTCCCAACCTTTCCATTTCATTCCATTCCTTTCCATTCTACTCAACTCCACTCCATTTCAGTGCAGTCAAGTACTCTCCACTCCTATCAACTCCATTCCATTCCATTCCACTGCACTGAACTCCATTCCATTCCAATCCATTCCACTCCACTACATTCCATTCTACTCCACTCCACTCAATTCCAATACATTCGACTCCATTCCACTCCACTCCCCTACAACCCATTCCATTCCATTCCACTTCCTTTCCAATCCACTCCACTCCATTCCACGCCACACCACTCCATTCCATGCCATTTCATTCCATTCCAATCCTTTCCATTTCATTCTAATCCATTCCATTACCTTCCACTCCTTCCAGTCCATTCCACTCCACTCCACTCCATTCCATTCCATTCCATTCCAATAAAGTTCATATAAGTCCATTAAACCCCATTCCACCCCACTCCACTCCATTCAACTCCATTCCCCTCCATTCCACTCCATTCCGTTCCATTCCATTACACCCCAGTCCATTCCATTCTATTACACTTCACTCCTCTCTACTCCATTCCATTCCATTCCATTTCACTCTACTCCATTGCATTCCTCTCCAATCCACTCCATGCCACTACACTCCATTCCACTTCCCCCTATTCCATTCCTCTCCATTCCACTCCAGTGCACTACATTCCACTCCAATTCATTCCATTCCAATCCAGTTCATTAAAATCCACTCCGCTCCATTCCACTCGACTCCATTTCATTCCACTCCAATGCACTCCACTCCACTCCTTTCCATTCCACTCGATTTCACAGCAATCCATACCATTCCATTTCATTCCATTCCCCTCTACTCCGCAGCACTACACTGGACTCCACTCCATTCTATGCAATTTCCTTCCACTCCAATCCATTCCTTTCCATTCCACTGCATTCCATACCATTGCATTCCATTCTACATCAATCCACTAGATTCATCTCCATTTCATTCCACTCCATTCCACTCCACACCATTCCATTCCTTTGCAATGCATTCCAATACGCTCCATTCCGTTCCACTCCACTCCATTAAATTCCTTTCCATTCCATTCCATTCCACTCCATTTAATTCCATTCTTTTTTACTACAATCCTCTCCACTCCAATCCACTCCTCTCCATTCCATTCCATTGCACTCAACTCCATTCCTATCCAATCCACTCCATTTACATCCAATCCAACCCATACCATTGCATTCCATTACATTCCACTGCACTCCAATCCATTCCACTCAACTCCACCTCATTCCATTCCATTCCATTCCAATACATTCTATTCCACTCCACTCCATTCCAGTCAACTCCACTCCGTTACACTCCATTCCACTCCACTCCACTGCATTCTCTTCCTTTCCATTCCATTCCATTCTATTCCACTCCACTCCACTCCTCTCCATTCCATTCCAGTCTACTCCATTCCATTCCACTCCATTCCACTCCACATCTTTCCACTCCATTCCACTCAATTCCACTCCTTTCCACTGCATTCAAGTCCACCACACTCCAGTCTACTCCATTCCACGCCATTCCACTGGAATCCACTCCTTTTCCTTTCAATCCATTCCACTCCACTCCATTCCTTTCCCCTCCACTCCACTCTGTTCCAATCCATTCCACTCCATTACACTCCACTCCATTCCATTCCATTCCATTCCATTCCATTCCATTCCATTCCACTCATTTCCAATCCTCTCCAGTCAATTCCACTCCACTCCTCTCAATTCCATATCATTCCCTTCCATTCCAATCCATTCCATTTCGGTCCACTCCATTCCATTCCATTCCAATCCACTCCTTCCAGTCCATCCCGCTCCACTCCACTCCATTCCGTTCCATTACACTCCATTCCATTTCATTAAACTCCATTCCAGTCCATTATACTCCATTCCACTCCACTCAACTCAATTCCATTCCACTCCAATGCACTCTACTCCATTCCGTTTCATTCCACTCCATTTCGCTCCATTCCACTCCACGCTACTCCATTCCGTTCCATTCCATTCCACTCCATTCCATTTCATTCTCCTCTACTCCAATCCACTCAACTCCAATCCACTCCTCTCCATTTCATTCCATTTCAGTCAAGTCCATTCCTATCCACTTCACTCCATTCACCTCCAGTCCACACCATACCATTGCATTCCATTCCATTCCACTCCAATCCATTGCACTGCCTGCCATTCCATTCCTGTCCACTCCACCTCATTCCATTCCATTCCGTTGTACTACATTCCTTTCGACTCCATTCCATTCCAGTCCACTCCAATCAATTCCTCTCCAATATACTCCATTACATTCCATTAAATTACATTCCATTCCACTCCAATCCACTTCACTCCATTCCATTACACTAAACACCAGTCCATTACATTCCCCTCCACTGCACTCCACTAAACTCCACTCCTCTCCATTCCATTGTAGTCCACGCCGTTTCATTCCATTCCATTCAACTCCATTCCACTCCACTCCATTCCACTCCATTCCACCGCATTCAAGTCCACTCCACTCCATTCCACTAAATTCCTTGCCATTCCACTGCACTCCACTCAGTTACATTCTAATCAATTCCACTACACTACATTCCATTTCACTGCACTCCACTCCATTAAAGTCCATTCCCCTCCATTCCACTGCATTCCACTCCATTCCATTCCATTCCATTCCACTCATTTCCAATCCACTCCCGTCCATTCCATTCCATTCCACTCCTTTCCAATCCACTCCACTCCATTCCATTCCTCTCCAACGCACTCTACTCCACTCCATTCCATTCCACTCCGTTCCACTCCAATCCGTTCCATTCCATTGCATTCCATTCCACTCCACTCCACTCCACTCCTCTCCATTCCATGCGATTCCATTACACTTCCCTCCATTCCATTCCATTCCATTCCACTGCATTGCATTCCATTCCATTCCAATCCACTCTGCTTAATTTCACTCCATTCCTTTCCATTCCATTCCACTTCACGCTATTTCATTCCATTCCATTCTATTCCTCTATGATCCACACAATTCCACTCCACTCCAATCCATTCCACTCCATTCCACGCAATTCCTCTCCATTCCGTTCCACTCCACTCCACCCCATTCCATTCCATTCCTTTCCATTCCACTACGCTTCACTGCATTCCATTCCACTCCACTCCATTCCGTTCCATTTCATTCCATTCCATTCCACTCCATTAAATTCCGTTCAAATCCGTTCCTTTCCTTTCTTCTCTACTACAATCCACTCAACTCCATTCCACTCCCCTCCATTCCATTCCATTCCATTAAAATCCATTCCTATCCATTAAACTCCATTCAACTCCAATCCGCCCCATACCATTCCATTCCATTCCTTTCTGCTCCACTCCATTCCACTCCACTCAACTCCATTCCTGTCCACTCCACTCTATTCCAGTCCACTCCACTCTATTCCAATCCATTTCATTCCATTGCACTCCATTTCATTCCACTCCACTCCTTCCCTTTCGAATCCATTGCATTCCACTGCTCACTACTCTACTCCATTCCATTGCATTTCATTCCACTCCACTTAATCCCATTCCACTCCACTCCATTCCATTCCATTCCATTCCACTCCAGTCCACTCCATCCGATTACATTCTATTGCATTCCACTCCATTCCATTCTATTCCACTTCATTCCAGACCACTGCTCTCCATTCCATTCCACTCGACTCCGCTCCATTCCACTCCACGCCACACTTTCCATTCCACTCCATTAAATTCCATTCCATTCCACTCTATTCTATTCCACTCCACTTGACTCCATTTCATTCCACTCCACTCCACGCCATTCCACTCCACTCAACTCCACTCCACCCCATTCCAGTTCACTCTAATCCGTTCCATTCCATTCCATTCCAATCCACTCCATGCCACTCCACTTCACTCCAATCGATTCCACTCCATTCAACTCCATTCCATTCCACTCCACTATAAACCAATCCATTCCATTCCACTGCAATCCACTCCACTCCATTACACTTCACTCTACTCCACTCCACTCTACTCCACTTCATTCCAATCCATTCCACTCCATTCCACTCCACTCCATTCCATTTCATTCCATTACATTCCTCTCTAATCCACTACACTCCATTCCATTCCATTCCACAGCAACCCAGTCCATTCCATTTCAATCCAGTCCACTGCACTCAATTCCATTCCACTCCACACTACTCCATTACACTCCCATCCACTGCACTCCACTCCACTCCACTCCTCTCTATTCCATTCCAACTTACCCCTTTCCATTCCATTCAATTCCATTCCACTGCAAACCATTCCACTGCATTCCACTTCATTCAAGGCCACTTCACTCCACGACACTCCATTCAACTTCATTCCCCTCCATTGCATTACATTACACTCTATTCCAGTCCATTACAATCTATTCCACTCCCCTTTTCTCCATTCAACTCCATACCCTCCATTCCACTCCTTTCCATTCCATTCCCCAGCACTCCACTCCATTCCATTCCAATCCATTCCACCCCACTCCATTCCATTCCCCTCCATCCCATTCCATTCCTATCCATGCCACTCCCCTTTACTCCATTCCACTCCAATCCATTCCATTCCAATCCATTTCATTCCACCCCACTCCAACCAACACCACTCTACTCCATTCCATTCCACTCTTATGCAATGCACTGCACCCCATTCCACTGAACTCCCTTCCACTCCAATCCATTCCATTCCATTCCAATCCATTCTCTTCCACTCCACTCACTCTACTACACTCCACTACATTCCTTGCCATTGCGATCCACTCCACCACATTCCGTTCCATTCAAATGCATTACATTACATTACATGACACTCCACTCCACTCAATTTTACTCCATTCCATTCCATTCCATTCCACACCACCCCATTCCATTCCATTCCATTCCATTCCACTACGCTCCACTCCCTTCCAGTCCACTCAACTCAATTCTACTCCACTCCATTCCAATCCATTCCATTCTTTTCCATTCCACTCCATTCCATTCCATTCTTCTGTACTCCAATCCACTCAACTTTAATCCACTTCCCTCCATTCCATTCCATTCCACTCAACTCCATTCCTATCATCTCCACTCCATTGAACGGCAATCCACCCCAAACCATTCCATTTTACTCCACTCCATTCCACTCAACTCCACTCCGTTACCTTCCATTCCACTCCATTCCATTCCACTCCAGTCCACTCCATTCCAGTCCACTGCACTCCATTCCACTCCACTCCATTCCGCTCAACTCAATTCTATTCCATTCCTTTCCACTGCAATGCACTCCACTCCTCTCCACTCCATTCCACTACATTCCATTCCACTGCACGCATTTCTAATACATTCGAGTCCACTCCACTCCACTCCATTCCTTTCCACTCCATTCCTTTCTATTCCATTCCACTCCTTTCCCTTCAATTCCACTGCACTCCACTCTTTCCATTCCACTCCACTCCAGTCCAATCCATTCCACTCCATTCCACTCAACTTCACTGCACTCCACTCCATTCCATTCCTCTCTACTCCTTTCCATTCCATTCAATTCCACTCCATTTCACTCTACCAAATTCTATTCCATTCCACTCCATTCCACTCAACCCCAGTCCACTCCATTCCATTGCATTCCATTGCACTGCACTCCAGTCCGCTTCACCCAATATATTCCACTCCACTTCACTTCTTTCCATTACTTTCCATTCCATTCCAGTCCAATCCATTACCCTCCACTCCATTACACTCCACTGCAATCCATTCCAGTACAATCCATTACACTCCATTTCACTCAACTCCACTCCATTCCAGTTCAGTCCACTCCATTACAGTCCACTCCACTCCAATCCACTACATTCTGATCCACTGCACTCCATTCCGTTCCTTTCCATTCCACCGCACTCCTCTCTGTGCACTCCACTCCACTCCATTCCAATTCATTCCATTCCACTCCACTTCATTACATTCCTTCCCATTCCACTTCACTGCACTCCATCCACTACACTGCACTCCATTCCACTCCACTCCACAGCATTCCACTACGTTCCATTCCATTCCACTTCACTCCATTGCAGTCCACTCCACCCCATTTCATACCACTCCACTCCAATCAACTCCATTCCATTCCATTATATTCCATTCCATTCCATTTCATTGATTCCACTGCATTCCATTCCATTGCATTCTACTCCACTCCACTGAATTCCACCCCATTCCGTTCCATTCTATTCCACTCCACCCAATTCCATTCCATTCCACTCCACTCCACTCCCTTCCATTCCACTCCAAACCATTCCATTGCTTTCCATTCCACTCCATTTCACTCCAGTCCATTCCTTTCCATTACACTCCACTTCATTCCACTTCATTCCTCTGCCTTCCATTCCTTTCCATTCCATTCCATTCCATTCCATTCTGTTCCACTGCTTTCACTCCACTCCATTCCATTCCACTCCATTCTACTCCATTCAATGTCATTCAATTCAATTTTGCTCCTTTCCATTGCATTCCACTCCACTCCATTCCATTTTATTTCACTCCTTTTCAGTCAGTCCAATTCCACTCAATTTATTTCTTTTCCATTCAATTCCATTCAATTCCACTCGAATCCACTCCATTCCACTGCATTCCACTCTACTCCACTCCATTCCACCCAGTTCCCCACCATTCCACTCCATACCATTTCACTCCATTCCACTGCACTCCATTCCATTCACTTACACTGCACTCCACTCCACTCCATTCCATTCCACTCTATTCCACTCCAATCCATTCCACTCCACTCTACTCCATTACATGCCATTCCATTCCATTACACTCCTTTCCATTCCATTCCAATCCACTCCATTCCATTCCATTCCACTCCATTCCAGTGCATTCCACGACAATATACTCTATTGCATTCCATTCAATTCCATTCCATTCCACTCCATTCGACTCCACTCCACTCCATTCCATCCCATTCTACATTCTAATCCATTCCTTTCCGTCTCCATTCCACTGAATTCTACCCCATTCTATTCCATTCCAGCCCATTCCACTCCACCTCAATCCATTCCATTCCAATCAACTCCTTTCCATTCCACTCCACTAAACTCCATTCCACTCCACTCCACTCCATTCCATTCCACTCTACTAAACTCCATTCCACTCCACTCCACTCCATTCCATTCCATGCCATTCCTTTCCATTCCATTCCACTCCATTCTTGTCCATTCCACTCCATTCCAATGGAATTGAATGGAGTGGAGTTTAATAGAGTGGAATTGAGTGGAATGTAGAGGAATGGAGTGGAGTTGAACAGAATGAAGTGGAGTAGAGTGGAGTGTAATGGAATGGAATGGAGGACAGTGGAATGAAGTGGAACGGAATGTAGTGGCATGGAGGGGAATGTGGTGGAATGGAGTGGAGTGGCGTGTAATGGATTGGAATGGAGTGTAGTGGAATTTAATGGAATGGAAATGGAGTGAAATTGACTGGAGTGGAGTCGACTGGATTGGAGTGGAATGGAATCGAATGGAATGCAGTGCAATAGAAGGGAATGGTATGGAGTGGAATGAAACGGCATGGAATGCAGTGCATATTAATGGAGTGGAGTGGAGTGAAATGGAGTGTAGTGGACTGGAATGGATTGGAATGGAATGTAATGGAGTGGAATGGAATGGAATGGAAATGAATGGAATGGAGTGAAGTGAAAAGGAATAAATTGAAGTGGAGTGGAATGGAATGGTGTGGAGTGGAATGGACTAGAATGGAATGGCGTGGTGTGGAATGGAGTGGAATGGAATGGAGTGGAGTTGAACGTAGTTGAGTGAAGTGGAGTGGAATGGAGTGGAGTACATTGGCAAGGAATGGAATGGAATGTAGTGGAGTGGTTTGGAATGCAGTCATGTGCAGAGGAATGGAGTGGAATGGAATGGAATGGAATAGAATGGAATGGAATGGAGGGGTGTGGATTTGAATGGAAATGAGTAGAATGTAATGTAACTGAATGGAACAGAATTTAATGGAATGGATTGGAGTGGAATGGAGTAGTGTGGAATGGAATACAATGGCATAGAATGGAATGGAACGGAATGAAGAGGAGTGGAAGGGAGTGGAATGGAGTGGAACGGAATGCAGTGGAAGGTAGTGGAGTAGAATGTAGTGGAGTGGACTGGAGAGGAGTGAAGTTCAAAGGAATGGAGTAGAGTGGAGTGGAGTAGAGTGGAGTGGATTGGAGGGAAATGGAATGGAATGGAATGGGTTGGAATGGTACAGAGAGGAGCGATGTTGAATGGAGTGGAATGGAGTGGAATGGAGAGGAACAAAATGGAGTGGAATGGTGTGCAGTGTAGCGGAATGTGGTGGAATGGAGTGGAAAGGAATCGAGTGGAATGCAAGGGAATGGAGTGGAATGGACTGGAGTGCAGTGGAATGTATTGCAATGGCGTGGAGTTATATGGAATGGCATGGAATGGAGTGGAGTGGAGTGGAATGCAGTGTATTGGAGAGGAAACGAGTGGAATGGAATGGAATGGAATGGAATGGAATGGAATGGAATGGAATAGAGTGGAATGGAATGGAGAGGAGTGGATTTGAGTGGAATGAAATGGAGTGGAATGGTGTTGACTGTACTGGAATGGAGTGCAATTTACTGGAATGGAATGGAGTAGAGTGGAATTGAATGTAGCAAAATGGAGTGGAGTGAAAGGGAATGGAGGGGAGTAGAATGGAGTGGAGAGGATTGGAATGGGGTGGATTGGAAAGGAATGGAGTTGAATGAATTGGAGTGGAATGTAGTGGAGTGTACTGGAGTGGAGTGGGGTTGAAGGGAATGAAATAGAGTGGAATGGAGTAGAAAAGAATGGAGTGGAATGAAATGGAATGGGATGGAGTGGTACCGGGTGGAGTGAAGTGGAATGGAGTGGAATGGAATGCAGTGGAAGGGAATGGAGTGGAGTGGTACACAGTGGAGTAGAATGGAATGGAATGGAAAGGAACGGAATGGAGTAGGATGGATTGGAGTAGACTGGAGTGCAATGGAATGGAATGGAATGGAATGTAGTGGAATGGAGTGGAGTGGAGTGGAATGAAATGGAATGGAGTAGACTGGAAGTGAACGGACTAAAGTGGAATGGAGTGGAGTGGATTGGAGTGGAGTGGAGTGGAATGGAGCGGCGTGGACTGGAATGGAGTGGAGTGGAATAGACTGGAGTTTAACATAATGGAATGGTATGTAATGGAGTAGACTTGAGTGGAATGGAGTGCAGTGGAATGGTATGAAAGGGAGTGGAGTGGAGTTGAGTAGACTGGAATGGAGTGAAATGGATTGGAATGAAGTGGAAAGGAGTGGAGTGGAATGGAGTGGAACTGAGAGGAGTGGATTGGAGTGGAGTGCAGTGAAACAGTGCAGAGGAGTGGAATGGAATGGAGTGGTGTGGAGTGGAATGGAATGAAATGGAGTGGAATGGACTGGAAGGGAATGGAGAGGAATGTAATGCAGTGCAGTGTAATTGAGTGGATGGAATAGGGTGGAGTGGAGATTGGGGGAATGGGATGAAATGGAGTGGAAGGGAGAGGAGTGGAAAGGAGTAGATTGGAATGGAATGGAAAGGAGTGGAATGAAATGGAATGGAATGAACTGGAATGGAGTGGAGAAGAAGGAAATGGATTGGAGTCGAGTGGAATGTAGTGGAGGGGGTTGCAATTGCATGGAATGGAATGGAGTAGTTTGTAATGCAATGCAGTGGAATGGAGTATAGTGGAGTGCAGTGGAGAGCAATGGAATGTGGTAGAGTGGAGCGGATTGGAGTCAAATGAAATGGAATGTAATGGAGTGGAGTGGATTGAAAAGGAGTGGAATGGAGAGGAATGGAATGGGGTGGAAAGGATTGGAGAGGAGTGGAGTGGAGTGGAGTGGAGTGGAATGGACAGGAATGGAGTGGAATGGAAAGGAATGGACAGGAATGGAGTGGAATGGAAAGGAATGGAGCGGAGTGAAATGGAGAGGAATGGAATGGAGTGAGGTGGAGTGGAATGAAGTGGAATGGATTGGAATGAACTGGACTTGAGTGGAATGGAATGGAATGCAGTGGAGTTGAGTGGAATGCAGTGGAGTGGACAGGAGTGGCGTGGAGTATAATGGAATGGAATAGACTGGAGTGGAGTGGAGTGGAACAGAGTGGAATGGAGTGAAATGGAGTGGAATGGAGTGGAGTGGAATTTAGTGGAATGGAATGGAATGGAGTAGAGTGGACTGAATGGAATAGAGTGGAGGGGAGTGGAGTGGAATGGAATGGAGTGGAGTGGAGTGGAGCAGAGTGGACTGTAATGGAGTGGAGTGGAATGGAATCGAATGGAATGGAGTGGAGTAGAATGTATTGGAATTGGCCGGAGTGGAGTGGAGCTGGGTTGAAAGGAATGAAGTAGAGTGGAGTGGAGTAGAGTGTAGTGGAGTGGAATGAATTGGAAAGGAATGTAGTAGAGTGGAGTGGAGTAGAGTGTAATGGAGTGGAATGAAATGGAATAGAATGGAAAGGGGTGGTGTCTTAACGAGTGTAGTGGAGTGCACTGGAGAGGAATGAAATGGAGTGGAACCGATTGGAGTGGAGAGGTGCAGAGAGGAGTGGATTGGAATGCAATGGAATGGAATGGAGTGGAGTGAAAAGGAATGCAGTGGAGTGGAGTGGAATGGAATGGAATGAAATGGAATGTAGAGGAATGCAATGGAATGGAGTGGCACGGAGTTCAATGGAATGCAGTGGAGTGGAGTGGAGTGGAATTGAATGGAGTAGAGTGGAATGCAGTGGAATGGAATTGAGTGTAATGGTGTGGCATGTAACGTAATGGAATGGAATGGAGTGGAATGGAGTGGAATGAAATGGATTGGAATGAACGGGAATGCAGGGTAATGGAGTGAATTGAAGTGGAATGGAGTGGAACGGAGTGGAAAGGAGTAGAACGGGATGGAATGGAATGGAGTGGAATAGAATGGAGTGGGGTGGAGTGAAGTGGAGTGGAATGGAGTGAAATGGAGTGGAGTGGAATTTAGTGGGATGGAATGTAATGTAGTAGAGTGGAATTGAATGGAGTAGAGTGGATTAGAGTGGAGTGGAATGGAATGGAGTAGAGTGGAATGGAGCGGAATGGACTGGAATGGAGTTGAGTGGAATGGAATGGAATGGGGTTTAATGGAATGGAAAGGAGTAGAGTGGAGTGGAATGGAGTGCAGTGGAATGGAATGAAATGGAGAGGAGAGGAGATGAGTAGACTGGAATGGAGTGAAAAGGATTGGAACGGAGTGGAATGGAGTGGAGTGGAATGTAGTGGACTGGAGTTGCGTGGATTGGAGTGGAGTGCTGTGAAATGGAGTGTAGTGGAGTCGAATGGAATGGAGTGGTGTTGAGTGGAATGAAATGGAATGGAGTGGAATGGAAAGTAAAGTAACGGAGAGGAATGGAATTGAAAGTAGGTGAATTGAGTGGATGGAATGGAGTGGAATAGAATGAAGTGAAATACTGTAGATTGGAGTGGAGTCCACTGGAATGCAGTGGCATGGAATGGAATGGAGAGGAATGGAATGTAATGGAATGGAGTGGAAATGAGTGGAGTGGACTGGAATGTTATGGAGTAGAATGGAATAGAGTTTAATTGAATGGAATGTAACGGATTGGAATAGAGTTGTGTCGAATGGAGTGTAGTGGAATGGAAAGGAGTGGAGTGGAATGGAATGGAATGATGTGGAATGGAGTGGAATGTAGTAGACTAGAATGGAATGGTGTTGAATTGAATTGAATGGAACGGGGTGTGGTGTGGAATGGAATGGAGTGGAGTTAAATGGGGTTTTATGGATTGGAATGGTGTGTAGTGGAGTAGAGTGGAATGGAGTTGAAAGGACTGGAATGGAGTGGAATTGAATAGAATTGATTGGAATGGACTGCAATGGAGTACAATGGAATGTCGTGGAATGGAATGGAGTGGAGTGGAGTGGAATGGAGTGGAGTGGAGTGGAGAGGAATGGAGAGGATTGGATTAAAATGAAATGGAATGGAATGGAATGGAGTGGACTGCAGTGGAATGGAATGGAGTGGAGTGGAATGTAATGTAGTGGAGTGGAGTGGAGTGTAATAGAATGGAATGGAGTGGAGTGGACAGGAGTGGACTGGAATGGAGTGGAATGGAGTGGCAAGGAAAGGAGTATAATTGCATGTAAGGAATGGAATGGAGTGGAATGGAATGGAAAGGAATGGAATGGAATGGAGTGGAATGTAGTGGACTGGAACGGAAAGGAATGGAATGGAGTGGGGCAGATTTGAGTGGGGTGGAGTTGACTGGAGTGGACTGGAATGTAATAGAGTGGAGTGGAAATTAGTGGAGTGGACTGGAATGTAACAGAGTAGAATGGAAGAAAGTGAGATCATTTGGAAAGAAAGGAATGGAATGGAATGGAGTGGAGTTGTGTGCAATGGAATAGAGTGGAGCAGAATGTCATGGAGTGGAATGGATTGGTGTGGATTGGAATGAATTTGACAGAAGTGTAATGAAATGGAGTGGCATGGAATGGAATGGAGTGGAGTGGACTGGAGTGGAGTTGAGTAGAATGGAATGGAATGGAGTGGAATGCAATGGAGTGGAGTGGAATGGAATGGAGAGGAGTGGAAAGGGATGGTATGGAATGGAGTGGAGTGCAATGGAATGGAGTGGAGTTGAATGGAATGGAGTGGAGTGGAATGGAATGGAGTCGAGTGGAATGCAGTGGAATGGAATTGAGTGTAATGGTGAGGAGTGTAACGTAATGGAACGGAATGGAGTGGAATGGAGTGGAACAGAATGGATTGGAATTGAGGGGAATGTAGTGGAATGGAGTGGATTGAAGAGGAAAGGAGTGGATTGGAGTGCATAGGAGTAGAATGGAAAGGAATGGAATGTAGTGAAATGGAAGGGAGTGGGGTGGAGTGAAGTGAAGTGGAATGGAGTCGAATGGAGTGGAGTGGAATAAAGTGGAATGTAATGTAATGGAGTAGAGTGGAATTGAATGGAAGAGAGTGGATTTGAGTGGAGTGGAATGGAATGGAGTGGATTGGAATGGACCTGAGTGGACTGGAATGGAGTTGAGTGGAATGGAATGGAGTGTAATGGAATGGAATGGAGTAGAGTGGAGTGGAATGGAGTGCAGTTGAATGGAATGAAATGGAGAGAAGAGGAGATGAGTAGACTGGAATGGAGTGGAAAGGATTGGAATGGAGTGGAATGGAGTGGAGTGGAATGTAGTGTACTGGAGTTGCGTGGATTGGAGTGGAATAATGTGAAATGGAGTGCAGTGGAGTCGAATGGAATGGAGTGGCGTTGAGTGGAATGGAATGCAATGGAGTGGAATGGAAAGTAAAGTAATGGAGAGGAATGGAATGGAATGTAGGTGAATTGAGTGGATGGAATTGAGTGGAATGGAATTAAGTGAAATAGAGTAGATTGGAGTTGAGTGGACTGGAATCCAGTGGAATGGAATGGAATGGAGAGGAGTGGAATGTAATAGAGTGGAGTGGAAATTAGTGGAGTCGACTGGAATGTAACAGAGTAGAATGGAAGAAAGTTTAATTGAATGGAATGTAATGGAATAGAGTAGAGTGGTGTCGAATGGAGTGTAGTGGAAGGGAAAGGAGTGGTGTGGAATGGAATGGAATGATGTGGAATGGAGTGGAATGTAGTGGATTGAGTGGAATGGAGTTGAATGGAATTGAATGAAATGGGATGTGGTGTGGAATGGAATGGAATGGAGTTACATGGGGTTTTATGAAGTGGATTGGAGTGTAGTGGAGTAGAGTGGAATGGAGTTGAATGGACCTGAATGGAGTAGAATGGAATGGAATGGAGTGGAATGGAATGCCATGGAGTACAATGGAAGGTAATGGAATGGAATGAAGTGGAGTGTAGTGGAATGGAGTGGAGTGGAGAGGAATGGAGTGGAATGGATTGGAAAGAAATGGAATGGAGTGGACCGCAGTGCAATGGAATGGAGAGGAATGGAAAGTAGTGGAGTGGAGTGGAGTGTAATAGAATGGAATGGAGTGGAGTGGAAACGAGTGGACTGGCATGGAGTGGAATGGAGTGGCAAGGAAAGGAGTATAATGGAATGTATTGGAATGGAGTGGAATGGAAAGGAATGGAATGGAATGGAAAGGAATGGAAAGGAATGGAATGGAATGGAATGGAATGGAAAGGAATGGAATGGAATGGAGTGGAATGGAATGGAATGGAATGGAATGCAGTGGAATCCAGTGTACTGGAACAGAAAGGAATGGAATGGAGTGGGGCGGATTTGAGTGGGGTGGAGTGGAATGGAGTGGAGTGGAATGGAGTGGAATGGAGTGGAATGGAATGGAGTGGATAGGAGTGGACTGGAATGGAATGGACAGGAATGGAATGGAATGGAATGGATTGGAATGGAATGGAATGGAGTGGAATGGATTGCAATGGAGAGGAATGGAATGGAATGGAGTGGAGTGGAATGGAGTGGAACGGAATGGATTGCAATGGAGAGGAATGGAATGGAATGGAGTGGAGTGGAATGGAGTGGAACGGAATGGATTGGAATGAAGTGGAATGGAGTGGTGTGAGATGGGGTGGCGTGGCGTGGAGTGGAATGGAATGGAGTGCAGTAGAGTGGAGTGGAATGGAACGCTGTGGGATGGAATTGATTGGAGTCGAAGTTGAGTTTCTACCACACTGCTCCAGGTTGAGTGACGGAGTGAGATAAGAATGGAATGCAATGGAATGGAATGGAATGGATTTTAGTGGACTAGAGTGTAGCTTAGTGAAGTGGAGTGGATTGGAATGGAGAGGGATGGAATGGGATGGAATGGAATGGAATGAATTGGAGTGGAGTGGGTTGTAGTGGAGTGCAGTGGAATGGAGCAGAATGGAAAGGGATGGAGTGGAATGGATTGGAGCCATTTGAGAGGAGAGGAGTGGAATGGAGTGTAATGGAATGGAATGGTATCATATTTAATGTAATGGAGTGGAGTGGAGTGGAAAAGAGTGAAATGGAATGGAATGGAATGCAATAGAATGGAAAGGAATGAAAAGGAATGCGGAGGAATGCAATGGAATAGAATTCAGTGAAATGGATAGTGTCAATTAATGTGAGCTGAGACTGTGGCACTGCACTCCTGCCTGGGTGACACAGTGATGAACTGTCGAAATAAAGGAATGGCATCCAATGGAGTGAAATGGAATGGAGTGGAGTGGAGTGGAGTTCAGTCGAGTGGGTTGGACACGAGTCGAATGGAATGGGATGGAGTGGAGTGGAATGTAGTGGAGTGGGCTGGAGTGGACTGGAGTGGGGTTGAAAGGAATGGAGTAGAGTGGAGTGGAGTAGAGTGTAGTGGAATGGAATGAAATGGAATGGAATCTAATGGGGTGGATTCTTACCTAGTGTAGTGGAGTGGAATGGAGTGGAATGAAATGGAGTGGAACGGATTGGAGTGGAGAGGTGCAGAGTGGAGTGCATCGGAATGGAATGGAATGGAATGGAGTGGAGTGGAAAGGAAAGCAGTGGAGTGGAATGGAATGGAATTGAATGAGAATGAATGTAGTGGAATGCAATGGAATGGAGTGGAATGTAGTGCAATGGAATGCAGTGGAGTGGAGTGGAGTGGAATTGAATGGAACAGAGGGGAATGGAGTGGAATGGAATAGAGTGGAATAGAATGGAATGGAATGGAAGCTGAGATTGTGCCACTGCACTCAAGAATTTGTGACACACAGAGATATTCTCTAAAGAAAGGAATGGAATGGAATGCAGTGGAATTGAATGGAATGGAAAGGAGTGGAATGGAGTGGAGTGGAGTGAAGTTAAGTTGATTGGAGTGGAAATGAGAGATTGAAATGGGATGGAATGGAGAGGAATGAAGTAGGGAGGAGTGGGTTAGAGTGCAGTGCAGTGGAATGGAGCAGAATTGAATGGGATGGAGTGGAATGGAGTAGATTGGAGTGCAGTAGAGTGGAGAGGAGAGGAATGCAGTGCACTGGAATCGCATGTAATTAAATGAAGTGGAATGGACTGGAAAGGAGTGGAATGGAATGTAATTTAGTGGAATGGAATAGAATGAAGTGGAATGGAATGGAATGGAGTGGACGCTAGTGGAATAGAGTGGAATTCAGTGGAATGGAATGGAGTGTAGTGGAGAGGAGTGGAATAGAATGGAATGGAGTGGAGTAGGCTATACTGGAATGGAATGGGGTGGAGTGGAGTGGAGTGGAAAGGAATGGAATGGAGTAGAGTGGATTGGAGTGGAGTGGAGTGGAATGGAATGGAATTGAAAGGAATGGAATGGAATGGATTGGAGAGGAATGGATTGGAATGGAGAGGAGTGGTGTGGAGCACATTGGAGTGGAATTGACTGGAATGGAATATGGCGAAGTGGAGTAGAATGGAGAGGAGTGTATTGGAATGGATTGGAGTGGAATGGAATAGAACGGATTGGAATTGATGGAAGTGGAGTGGAATGGGATTGAGTGGAGTGGAATGGAGTGGCGTGGAACGGAGTGGAATGCTGTGGACAGGAATGGAATGGAGTGGAGTGGAGTGGAGAGGACTGGAATGGAGTAGAATGGAAGTGAATGGAGTGGAATGTAATGGAATGGAGTGGAGTTGAGTGGAATGGAGTGGAGTGGAATGGAGTGGAGAGGAATGGAATGCAAAAAAGTTGAATGGAAGAGAGTGCAGTTGAATGGAGTAAAGTGAAGTGGAGTGGAGTGGAATGGAATGGAAATTAGTGCAGTGGAATGGAGTGATGTGGAGTGTAATGGAATGTAATAGAGTGGAATGGAAAGGAGTGTAATGGAGTGGAGTGGAGTAGAGTGGAGTTGAGATGAATGGATTGGAGTGGAATGGGATGGAATGGTAGCTGAGATTGTGTCACTATGCTCCAGGCTGTGTGACAGAGTGAGACACTCTTGAAAGAAAGGAATGGAATGGAATGGAATGGAATGGAATGGATTGGACTGGAATGGACTGGAGTGGAATCGAGTGGAATGGAATAGATTGGAGAGGAATGGAATGCAGGGGAGTGGAGTACAAGTGAGTGGAGTGACGTGGAATGTAATGGCATGGAATGGAGTGGAATGGAGTGGAGTGGAATGCAACGTAATGGAATGGAGTGGAGTAGAATGGAGTGGAGTGGAATGGAGTGGAGAGGAATGGAGTTTAGTGGAGCAGTTTGGAATCGAATGGAATGGAGTGGAGTGGAATGGACTGCAATGGAGTGGAAAGAAATGGAATGGAATGGAATGGAGTTGAGTGGAATGGTGTGTAGTGGAGTGGAGTGGAGGTGAATTGAATGGATAGGAATGGAGTGAAGGAGAGTGGAATGGAATGGAGTAGAGTGGAATGGAGTAGAATGATGGGGAGTGGAGTGGACTGGAATGTAATGGAATGGAATGGAGTGGAGAGGAAATGAGGGGAATGGTATGGAGTGGAAACGAGGGGAATGGAATGGAGTGTACTGGAAGGGAATGTAGTGGAATGGAGTGGAGTGGAGTGGAATGGAGTGGAATGGAGTGGAATGTACCGTAAAAGTGTAGAATGGAATAGAATGGAATGGAGTGGAGGGATATGGTCTGGAATGTAGAGAATTGAATGGAAAGGAGTGGAATGGATTGGAATGGAATGAAAGGATTGAAATGGCATGAAATGGAGTGGAATGGTGAGGACTGGAGTGGAGTGTAGTGGAAACGAGTGGAGTGCAATGGCATGAAATGGAAAGGAGTAGAGTGCAAAGGAATGGATTGGGTGGAGAGGAGTGGAGTAGAGAGGAGTGGAAATTAGTGGAGTGGTTTTGACTGGAATGGAGGGGAGGACAGTGCAGTGAAATTGAATGGAGTGGAATGGAGTAGAATGGAATATAGTCCAATGGAATGGAGTGGAATGGACTGCAATAGACTGGAGTGGAGTGCAGTCGAGCGGAACGGAATGGAATGGATTGGAGTGGAATGGAGTGTAGTGGAGTTCAGTGGAATGGAATGGAATGGAACGGATTGGCACAGAATGGAATGCAGTGGAGTGGAATGGAAAGAAGTTGAGTGGAGTGGAGAGGATTGGAGTGGAGTGGAATGAAGTGAATTGTACTAGAATTCAGTGGAGTGGAATGGAAAGAAGTGGAATGGAAAGGAATGGAGTGGGGTGAAGTGGTATGGAGTGGAGTGAAATGGTGAAGAGTGGAAGGGAATGGAATGGAATGGAGTGGAATGGAATGGAATTGAATGGAATGGATTGGTGTGGAGGGGAATGAAGCGGAATGGATTGGAATGGAGTTGATTGCAGTGGAATAGAATGGAAAGGAGAGGAGTGGAGTGGAATGGAGTAGAGTGGAATGGCAGGGAAAGGAGTGGAGAGGAATAGAATGGAATGGAATGGAGTGGAATGGAGTGGATTTAGTGAAGTGCAGGGGAATGGAATTGAATGCACTTAAACGGAATGGAATGGAGTGAAGTGGAATGGAATGTATTGGAGAGGAGTGCAGTGGCGTGGAGTGAACTGGAATGAAGTGGAGTGGAATGGAATGAAGTGGTATGGAATGGAATTGAATAAAATATAGTTCAGAGGACTGGAATAGAGGGTAGTGGAGTGGAAAGGTTTGGAATGGAATGGAATGGAGTGGAGTGGAATGGATTCGAATAGAATGTACTAGAGTGCAGTGGAATGGAATGGAATGGAGTGGAGAGGAGTGGAGAGGACTGGAATAGAGTGGAATGGACCGGAATGGATTTGAATGGTGTGGAATGGAAAGGAGTGGAATGAATTGGATTGGATTGGAATGGATTGGAATGGAGTGGAGTGAACTGCAATGGTGTGGAATGGATTGGAATGGAGTGGAGTGGAATGTAGTGGATTGGAGTGCAGTGGAGTGCAGTGGGACGGAATTGAATGGAATGGAGTGGAGTGGAATGTAATGGAGTGGAGTGGAATGGAATGGATTGGAGTGGAGTGGAATGGAGTGGAGTTTTCTGGAGTGGAGTGGAGTGGAAGGAGTGGAGTGGAATTGAATGGAATGTAATGGAATGGAGTGGAATGGAGTGGAAGGGAGTGTAGTGGAATGGAATGGAATGGAAAGGTGTGTATTGGAGTGGAATGGAATGGAATGGAATGCAGTGGAACGGAGTGGAATGAAGAGGAATGGAATGGAGTGGAATGGAATGCATTGGAATGAATTGGAGTGGAGAGGAGTTGCCTGGAATGGAGATGACGGGATTGGATTGGAGTGGAATGAAATGGAGTGGAGAGGAGTGGAATGGAATGGAAAGAAATTTGGTCGGGTGGAATGGAGTAGATTGGATTGGAATGGAGAGCAAGGGAAAGGAGTGCAATTAAATGGAATGGAGTGCAGTGCAGTGGAATGGAATGGAGTGGATTGGATTGGACTAGAATGGAGCAGAAAGGAATAGAGTGGAGTGGAATGGAATCGAATCGAGTGGAGTGGTATGGAGTGGAATGGAATGTACTGGAATGGAGTAGAGTTCAGTGGAATGGAGTCGGGTGGAGAGGAGTTGAGTGGAGAGGATTGGAAATGAATGGAGAGGATTGGAATGGAATGGAGTGGATTGGAGTGCATTGGAATTTAATGGAGTGGAATGCAATGGAATGGAATGTGGTGGAATGGAATGGAGAGTAATGGAATGGAGTGCAATGGAATGGAGTTGAGTGCAGTGTAGCAGAATGCAAAGGAATGTAGTGGAGTGGAATGGAGTGGAAAGGAATGGAGGAGAATGGAGTGGAGTGGATGGAGATGAGAGGAGTTCACTGGAATGGAATGAAATGGAATGGAATGGAGTGGAATGGAAAGAAATGGAGTACAATGGAAAGAAGTTGAGTGGAGTTTAGTAGAGTGGAGTGGAATGGAGTGGAGTGGAGTGGAATGGAGTGGAGTGGAATGGAAAGGAGTTGAAGGGAAAGGAATGTAATGGAGTTGGGTGGAATCAACTATTGTGAAATGGAGTAGAGTGGAATGGAATGGAATGGAGTAGAAAGGAATGGAATGGAATGGAGTAGAGTGTAAAGGAGTCGAGTGGAATTCAGTGGAGTACAGTGAAATGGAGTGGAATGGAGTAGAGTGGAAAGGAACGTATTGTAGGGGAGTGCAGTGGCATGGATTAGAGTGGATTGCAATGGAGTGGAGTGCAATGAAAAGGAGTGGAATGGAATGGAATGTAAAGGAATGGAGTGGAGAGGAGTGGAATGGAATGTATCAGAGTGGAAAGGATTGGAATGGAATGGGATGGAGTGGAGAGGAATGGATTGGAATCGAATGGAGTGGAGTGCAGTGGAATGGAAAGGAATGTAGTGGAGTGAACTGAGGTGAAATGGAATAGAGTGGAAAGGACCAGAATAGAGTGGATTGGAATGCAGTGGAATAGAATGCAATGAAATGGAATGGAGTGGAGTGAGGTGTAAAGGAATGGAATGGATTGGAACAGAGTGGAGTGGAATGGATTGGAACGGAGTGGAGTGGAACGGATTGGAGTGGAGTGGAATGGAATGTTGTGGAGTGGAGTGGAGTGGAGCGGAATGGAGTGTAGTGGTATGGAATAGAGAGGGTTGGAAGAATGGAGTGGAATGGCATGGAATGTCATGCAATGGATTTAAGTGGAGTGGAATAGAGCAGAGTGGAGTGGAATGCAGTGGAGTGAAATGCAATGGAAAAGAACGGAGTAGAATGGAGTGGAAAGAAGTGGAATGGAGTGGAATAGAGTTGAATGGAATGGAATGGAGTGGAGTGGAGTGGAGTGGATTGGAGTGGAATAGAATGGAATGGAATTGGGTGAAGTGGAATGTAGTGTAATGGAATGGAATGTAGTGAATTGGAATGGAGTGGAATGGAAAGAAGTGAAATGAAGGGGAGTGGAGTGCAGAGGAGTGCAATGGAATGGAGTAGAATGGACTGGAATGAAAGGGAATGTTATGGAATGGAATGGAATGCAGTTGAGTGGAGTGGAATGGAATGGAATTGAGAGAAATGGAATGCAGTGGAATGGAATGGACTGGCATGAAACGAAGTGGAGTGTAGCTGAATTCTGTGGAGTGGAGTGGAAAGGAGTGGAAAGTATTGGATGGATTTGTATGGAGTGGAGTGGATGTATTGGAGTTGTATGGAGTAGAGGGGAATGGATTGGAGAGGAAAGTAATGGAGTGGAGTGAATGGGGAGGAGTGGAACGGAATGGAATGCAATGCAGTGGAATGGAGTGGAATTGTAAGGAGGGTAGGGCAGAGCAATGGCATGGAATGTAGTGGAGCGGAGTGAAGTTGAGTGGAGTGGAATGGAGTGTAGTTGATTGGATTAAATTGGAATGGAATGGAATGGAAGTGAATGGAATAGAGTGGAGTGGAGTGGAATGATGTGGAGTAGAGTAGCATGGAATGGAGTGGAGTGAAATGGAATCAAATGGAATGGAATGGACTGGAGTGGAATTCAATGATGTGGAGTGAAATGGAAGGGAGTTTAACGGAATGGAATGTAATGGAATAGAGAAGAGTGGAGTGGAATGGAGTGGAGTGAAGTGGAATGGAGAGGAGTGGAATGCCATGGAATGGACTGAAGTGGAGTGGAGGTGAATGGAGGGGAGTAGAGTTGAATGGAGTGGAATGGAATGGAATGGAAGCAGGTGGAGTGGAATGGAGTGACGTGGAGTGGAGTAGAGTGGAATGGAAAGGAATTTAGTGGAATGGAATGGAATGGACAGGAATGGATTGGAATGGAATGGAATGGAATGGAATGAAATGGAGGGAAGTGAAGTGGAATAGAATGGAATAGAGTAGAACGGAATGGAATGGATTGTAGTGCAATGGAATGGAATGGACTGGAGTGGAATGGAGTGGAGTAGAGTGGAGTGGAATGGAGTGGATTAGAGTGGAGTGGAACGGAGTGGAGTAGAGTGCAGTGGAATGGAGTGGAGTAGAGTGCAGTGGAATGGAATGGAATGGATTGGATTGTGGTGGAATGGAATGGAGTGAGGAGGAATGATGTGGAATGGAACGGAGTGCAATGGATTGGAGTGGAATGGAGTGAAATGGAATTGAGTGGAGTAGAGTGGAATGGAGTGGAATGCACTGCAGTGGAGTGGAATGGAATGGAATGGAGTGGAATAGCATGGAATGGAATGGAATGGAGTGGAGTGGAATGGAGTTGAGTGGAGAAGAATGGCGTGAAATGGAGTGGAATGGGATGGAGTGCAGTGAAGTGGAAAGAAATGGAATGGACTGTAATGGAATGGAAGGAATTGGAATGAAATGGAGTGGAGTACAGTGGAGTGGACTGGGATGGAATAGAATGGAGTGGAGTGGAATGTAGTGCAATGGAATGTAGTGGAATGGAGAGAAATGGAGTTGTGTGAAGTGTAGAGAAGTGGAGTGGAGTGGGGTATAATGGAGTGGAGTGGAGTGAAATGGAATGGAGTTGAGTGGAGTGGAGTGGAATGGAGTGGTGTGGATTGGTGTGGAATGCAATGGAATGGAGTGGAGTGGAATGGAATGTAATAGAATGGACAGGAATGGTTTGGAGAGAAGTGGAGTGCAGTGGAGTGCAGTGGAATGGAATGGAATAGAATGAAGTGTAGTGGAAAGGAATGGAGTGGAGCGGAATGGGATGGAATGGAAGGAAGTTGAGTAGAAAGGAGTGGAGAGGGGTGGAAAGGAGTGGAGAGGACTGGAATGGAGAGGAGTGTAATGCAATGCAGTGGAGTGGAATGTAATAAAGGGAATGGAGTGAAGTGGAGTGGAATGGAGTGGATTGGTTTGTAATGGATTGGAGTGGAATGGAATGGAGTGTAGTACAATGGAGTAGAATGGAGTAGAGTGAAATAGAATGGAATGGAGTGGAATGGAATGGAATGGAATGGAATGGAATGGAATGGAATGGAATGGAATGGCATGGAATGCAATGGAGTTGAATGGAGTGGAGTAGAATTGATTTGAGAGGAATGTAATGGAATGGAGTGGAAGGGAATGGAATTGAATGGAATGGAATGGAATAGAAAAGTATGGATTGGAATGGAATAGAATGGAGTGGAATGGAGTGGAATGGAGTGGAGTGGAGTGAAGTTGAATGGAATGGAGTGGAGTTGAGTGGACTGTAGTGCAGTGGAATGGAATGGAGAGGAATGGAATGGAATGGAAATAGGTGGACTGGAATGGAGTGAAGTAGAGTGGAGTAGAGTGGAATGGAACGGAATGTAGTGGAATGGAATGTAATGGACAGGAATGGGTTGGAATGGATTGGAATGGAACGGAATGGAGTGGACTGGAGGGGAACAGAGTGGAGGGGAACAGAGTGGAGTAGTGTAGAATGGAATGGAATGGATTGCAATGCAATGGAATAGAATGGAGTGGATTGAAATGGAGTGGAGTGAAATGGAGTGGAGTAGAGTGCAGTGGAGTAGTGTGGAGTGGAATGGAATGTATTGGAGTGTGGTGGAATGGACAGGAGTGGGGAGGAAAGGTGTGGAATGGGACGCAGTGCAATGGATTGGAGTGAAATGGAGTGGAAAGGAGTTGAGGGGAGTATAGTGCAAAGGTGTGGAATGGACTGTAACGGAGTGGAGTGGAAAGGAAGGGAGTGGAATAGCATGGAATTGAATGGAATGGAGTGGAGTGGAGTGGAATGTAGTTGAGTGGAGAGGAATGGCGATTAATGTAATGGAATGGAATGGAGTGTAGTGTAGTGGAAAGAAATGGAATGGATTTGAATGGAATGGAAGGTATTGGAATGAAATGGAGTGGAGTACAGTGGAGTGGACTGGAATGGATTAGAAAGGAGTGAAGTGCAATTTAGTGCAATGGAATGGAGTGGAATGGAGAGAAATGGAGTGGTATGGAGTGGAGAGGATTGGATTGGAGTGGGGTATCATGGAGTGGAGTGGAGTGGAGTCAAATGGAATGGAGTGGAGTGGAGTGGAATGGAGTGGAGTGTATTGGTGTTGAATAGAATGGAATGGAGTGGATTGGAATCGAGTGTAATGGAATGCACTGGAATGGAGTGGGGTGAAGTGGAGTACAGTGCAGTGCAGTGGAATGGAATGGAAAAGAATGGAGTGGAGTGGACAGGAACGCAGTGGAGCAGAATGGGATGGAATTGAAGGGAGTTGAGTGGAATGGTGTGGAGAGTTGTGGAACGGAGTGGAGTGGACTGGAATAGAGAGGAGTGTAATGGAATGGATTGGAGAGGAATGTAATAGATTGGAATGGAGTGAAGTGGAGTGGAATGAATTGGATTGGTGTGGAATGGATTGGAGTGGAAAGAAATGAAATGGAATGGAGTGGAGTGTAGTACAATGGAGTAGAATGGAGAAGATTGGAATGGAATGGTATGGAGTGGAATGGAATGGGATGGAATGGAATGGAACGGAATGGAAAGCACTGAAATAGAATGGAATGGAGTGGAGATGAATGGAATGGAGTAGAATGGAATAGAGTGGAATGCAATGGAATGGAGTGGAAGGGAATGGAATTGAATGGAATAGAATGGAACGGAATGGAAAGGAATAGTATGGAATGGAATGAAATGGAGTGAAGTGGAATGGAGTGGAGTGGAGTGCAATACAGTGGATTGGCGTGGAGTGGAATGGAGTGTAATGGAGTGGAGTGGAGTGGAGTTGAATGGAATGGAGTGGAGTTGAGTGTAGTGTAGTGCAGTGGAATGGAATGGAAAGGAGTGGAGTGGAATTGCATGGAGTAGAGTGGAATACAGAGGAAAGGAATGGAGTGGAATGGAAGGGAGTGAAGTGGAATGGAATGGAGTAGAGTGGAAAGCAGAGGAATGGAATGGAAAGGAGTGGAGATGAGTGGAGGGGAATGGAATGGAGTTGAGTGGAGTGCAGTGGAGTGGAGTGGTATTAAGTGGAGTGGACTGGAATGGAGTGGAGTGGAATGGAATCGTGTGGAATGAAATTGAATGGAATGGAGTGGAGTGGAATGGGTGGAGTGGATTCGAGTAGCGTGGAAAGGAATGGAGTGGAATGGAATGGATTGGAATGGTATTGAGTGGTGTGGAATGGGTGGAGTGGATTCGAGTAGCGTGGAAAGGAATGCAGTGGAATGGAATGGAATGGAATGGAATGGAATGGAATGGAATGGAATGGTATTGAGTGGAGTGGAGTGGAGTGGAGTGGAATGGAGGGGAATTGAAAGGAATGGTGTGGAGTGGAAAGGAGTGGAGTATAGTGGAGTGCAGGGTAGTGGAATGGAACGAAGAGAAGTAGACTGGAGTGGAATGGAGTGGAATGGAATGGAATGGATGAGAGTGTGGTGGAATAGGGTGGTGTGGAGAAGAATGGTGTGGAATGGAATGTAGTGGAATGGAATGGAGAGTAATGGAGTGGAATGAAGTAGAATGTAGTAGTGTCGAGTAGACTGAAATGGAGTGGAATGGATTATAATGGAGTGGAATTGAATGCAATGGAGTGGAATGGAATGGAATGGAGTGGAGAGGAAAGGGCTGGAGTGTAGTGGAGTGCGTGTGTGTGGAGAGGAACGGAGAGGAGTGTAGTGGAGAGGAGTGGAGTAGAGTGGAATGGAATGCAATGGATTGTAATGTGGTGGAGTGGAGTGGAGTGCGGTGGAATGGTGTGGAATGGAATGTTTTGGAATGCTGTGGGGTGGAATGGAGTGGAGTGGAGTGGAGTGGAGAGGAATGGAGTGGAATGGAGTGGGATGGAACGCAGTGTAGTGTAGTGGAATGGAATGGAATGGAATGGAATGCAATGGAATAGAGTGGAGAGGAGTGGAATGGAAAAGAATGGAATGGACTGGAATGGAGTGCAATGGAATGGAGTGGGATGGAGTGAATGGAGTGGTGTGGAGTGGAGTAGAGTGGATTGGAGTGGAGGGGAGTGAAGTGGAGTGGAGTGGGGTGGGATGGAATGGAATGAAATAGAAGCTGAGATTGTCTCACTGTGCTACATGCTGATTGACAGTGAGATGCTCATGAAAGAACACAATAGAAATGGAACGGGATGGAATGGAATGGAATGAAGTGGAGTGGGGTGTTGTATAGTGTAGTGTAGTGGAGTGGAGTGAAATGAAATGGGATGGAGTGGAATGGAGTGCAGTGCAGTCTAGTACAGTGGAATGGAGTGGAATGGAATCGGATGTAATAGAATACAGTGGAGTAGAGTGGAATGGAGTGGAAAATAGTGGAATGCAATGGAGTGAAATGGAATGGAGTAGAGTGGAGTAAAGTGGAGTGGAGAGGACTAGAGTGCAATGGAGTGGAGTTGAGTGGAATGGAATGGAGTGGAGTGGAGTGGAATGGAGTGGAGTGGAGTGGAATGGAGTGGAGTAGAGTGGAAAGGAATGGAATGGAATGGAATGGAATGGAATGGAGTGGAGTGGAATGAAGGGGAATGTATTGGAATTTAGTGGATTGGAATGGAACGTAATGCCATGGAGTGCAGTGGAGTGGAATGCAGTGGAGTGGAGAGGAATGGAATGGACTGGTGTGGAATGTAGTGGAATGGAATAGAACGGAGTGGAGTGGAATATATTGCAGTGGAATGGAGTGGACTGGAATGGAATGGAGTGTATTGGAATGGAGTGGAATGAAATGCACTGTATTGGAGTGGAGTGGAGTGGAGTGGAATGATGTGGAATGGAATGGAATGGAGTGGAGAGGAGTGGAATGGAAAGGAATTTTGTGGAGTGGTGTGCAATGCAGTGGAATGGATTGGAGTGGAAAGGAGTGGAGTGCTATGGAATGCAATGGAGTGAAGTGGAATAGAGTGGAAAGGAATGGAGTTGAATGGATTGGAAAGGAGTGTAGTGAGGTGGAATGGAATGGAGTGGACGGTAACGGAATGCAGTGGAGTGGAACTGAATATAATGGAGTGGTGTGGAGTGGAATGGAGTGGTGTGGAGTGGAATGGAGTGGAATACATTGGAATTTTGTGCATTGGATTGGAACGGAATGGAATGGAGTACAGTGGAGTGTTATGTAGTGGAGTGGAATGGAATGGAGTGGAGTGTTGTGGAATGGAGTGGAATGGAAACGAATGGAGTGGAGTGGAATGGAGGGGAGTGGAGTGGAAAGGAATGAAGTGGAGTGGAATGGAGAGCAGGGGAGTGGAATTTATTTGAATGGAATGGAGTACAGTGGAGTGTTATGTAGTGGAATGGAATGGAATGGAGTGGATTGGTGTGGAATGGAGTGGAATGGAAAAGAATAGAGTGGAGTGGAATGGAAGGGAGTGGAGTGGAAAGGAAAGTAGTAGTCTGGAATGGAGAGAAGGGGAGTGGAATTTTTTAGTTGAATGGAATGTAGTGGAATGGAATGCAGTGTATTGGAGTGGAATGGAGTGTAGCGGAATGCTGTGGGATGGACTGGAGTTGAGCAGAGAGTAGAATGGAATAGAATGGAATGGAGTGGAATGGAGTGGACTGGACTGGAGAGGACAGGGGTGGGGTTGAATGGAATGCAATGGAATGGAGTTGAATGGAATAGAAAGAAATGGAGTGGAATGGAGTGGAAACGAGTGTAGAGCAGTGGAATGGAGTGGAATGGTATGGAGTGGACGGGAATGGAATGTATTGGAGTGGAATTGAATGGAATGGAATGGAGGGGAGTGAAGTAGAAGTAGGTGGAATGCAGTGGAATGGAATGGAGTGGACTGGAAAAGAGAAGAGTGGAGTGGAATGGTCTGGAATGTGGTGGAATGGAATGGAATTGAGTCTAATGCAATGGAATGGAGTGGAGTGGATTGGAATTGTATGGAATGGAGTGTAGTTGATTAGAATGTAAGTAAATGGAGTGTAGTGTAATTAAATGGAATGGAGAGGAGTGGAATTAGGTGCATGGACTGGAGTGGTGTGGATTAGAATGGAAGTGAATGGAGTGGAGTAGAATGGAGTGGAATGTAATGGAATGGAATAGAGTGGAGTGGAATGGAGAGGAATGCAGTGGAATGGAATGCACTGGAATGTATTTGAATTTAATTGAGTGGAGTGGAATGGATTGGAGCTGAATGCACTGGAGTGGAGTGGCATAGAATGGAGTGGAGTGCACTGGAATGGAATGAAGTGTAATGGAATGGCAAGAAATGGATTGGAATGCAATGGAATGCAGTGGAGTGGAATGGTGTGGAGTGGAATGGAATGGAATGAACCATATTGGAATAGAAAGTAGTGGAGTGGAGTGGAATGGAGTTTAATAGAATGGAATGGAATATAGTGTAGTGGAATGTAGTGGATTGGAATGGAGAGAAGGGGAGTGGAATTTTGTGGAATGGAATGGAATGGAATTGAATTCAGTATATTGGAGTGGAGTGGAGTATAGTGGAATGATGTGGAATGGACTGGAGTTGAGCAGAGAGTAGAATGGAATGGAATGGAGTGGAGTGGAATGCAATGGAGTGGACTGGAGTGGGGTGGAATGGAATGCAATGCAATGTAGCTGAATGGAATGGAAATCAATGGAGTGCAATGGAGTCAAAAGGAGTGTAGAGCAGTGGAATGGAGTGGAATGGTATGGACAGGACGGGAATGGAATGTAGTGGAGTGGAATGGAGTGGAGTGGAATAGAGTAGAGTGGAATGGAATGGAGTAGAATGGAATGGAATGGAATGGTGTGGGGTGGAATGGAGAGGACTGGAATGGAATAGAGAGGAGTGCGGGGAATGGAATGGAATGGATGGGAGGGGAATGGAGTGCAGTGGAGTGCCTTGGAGTGGAAAGGAATGGAGTGGCGTGGAATGGAATTGAGTAGACTGGAATGAAACTGATTGGAATGGATTGGATTTGAGTGGAATGGAGTGGAGTTGAATGGAGAGGAATGGAACGGAGTGGAATGGAGAGGAGAGGAGTGGAGTAGAGTGGAGCGTAATGGAATGGAGCAGAGTGGAGAGGAAGGAATGGAGTGGAATTGAATGGAATGGAATGGATTGTAGTAGAGTGGAGTGGAACGGTGTTGAGTGGAGTGGAATCGATTGGAGTGAAATTGAATGGAATGGAAGAGTGGAGTGGAGTGGAAAGGACTGGAATGGAGTGGAACATACTTGAATGGATTGGAAAGGAAAGGAGTGGCATGGAATGGAATGGAGTGGAATGGAGTAGAGTGGAAAGGAATGGAATGCAGTGGAATGGAATGGAATGGAAAGGAATGGAATGGAATGGAATGGAATGGAATGGAATGGAATGGAATGAAATGGAATGGAATGGAATGGAATGAAATGGAATGGAATGGAGGGGAATGGAGTGTATTGGAGTGGAGTGGAGTGCAGTGAAATGCAATGGAATGGAACGCTTTGGCGTGGAGTGGAATGGACTGGAGTGAAGTTGAATGGAGATGAGCGCCTTCGAATGGATTGGAATGGAATGGAATGGAATGGAATGGAGTGGAGTGGAATGGAGTGGAGAAGAATGGAGTGGAGAAGATTGGAATGACATGGAATTGAATGGAAAGAGATGGATTTGAATGGAGTGGAGTGGGACGGAATGGAGGGGAATGGAATGGGGTGGAATGGAATGGAGTGGAGTAGAGTGGAGTGGAATGGAATGGATTGGCATTAAATGGAATGCAAGGGAGTGGACTGGACAATAATTCAGTGGAATGGAGTGGAATGGAGTGGAGTGGAATGGAGTGCAATGGAATCAAATGGAATGGAGTGGAAAGGAATGGAATGGAGAGGAGTGGAATGGAGTGGAGTGGAGTAGAGTGGAACGGTGTAGGGTGAAAAGTGTGTACTAGAAAGGAGTGGAGTGGAGTGTAATGGAATGGAATGGAGTGCAGTGGAATGCTTCGGAATAAACTGGAGACGAATGGAAGTGAATGGAGTGGAATGAAGTGGAGTGGAGTGGAATGGAGAGGAATGGAGGGGACAGGATGGAATGGAATGGCATGGAATGGAATGGAATGAAACGGAATGGAGTTGAGTGGACTGGAATGGAGTGGAGAGTAGTGGAATGGAATGAAATGGAACGGAAAGTGGTGGAGAGGAATGGAATGGAAGAGAATGGAGTGGAATTGAGTGGAATGGTGTGGAATGGAATGGAATGGAATGGAATAGATTGGAATGGAATGGAGTGGAGTGGAATGGAGTAGAATGGAATGGAATGTAGTGCAGTGGAATGGAATTTTATTGAATGGAGTGGAGTGGAGTGTACTGGAGTGGAGTGTAGTATAGTGGAGTGGAGTGTACTGGAGTGGAGTGTAGTATAGTGGGGTGGAGTGGATGGAATGGAGTGTACTATACTGGAATGGAGAGGAATGGAACGGAATACAGCAGAATGGAGTGGAATGGAATTTATTGGAAAGGAGTGGAGTGGAGTGGAATGGAATGGACAGGAGTGGAATGTAATGCTGTGAAATCTAATCGAGTGGATTAGATTAGTGTAATGGAGTTAAGGAGAGGAGAGTGGAGAGGATTGGAGTGGAAAGGAGTGCAGTGGAGAGGATTGGAGTTGAGTGGAATGGAATGAGGTGGAGTGGAATGGAGTTTATTGGATTTGAAAGAAGTGGAATGGAATGGAATTTAGTGGAATGGAATGGAGTGAGGTAGAGTGCAGTGGAGGGGAATGGAATGGAATGGAGCAGAGTGGAATGGAGTTTATTGGATTCGAAAGGAGTTAAATGGCATGGAATTGAGTGGAATGTAATGGAGTGAGGTAAAGTACAGTGGATAGGAATGGAATGGAATAGAGTGGAGTGGAATGGAGTTGTATGTTATGGAGTGCAATTGAATGGAGGGGAGTGAAGTGGAATGCAGTGGAATGGACGGGAATGGATTGGAATGGAATGGCTTGCAGGGAATCGAGTGGATAGGAGTGGAATGGAGTGGAATGGATTGAAAGGAGTGGAATGGAATGGAAAGGAATGGAGTGGAGTGGAGTGGAATGGAGTGGAGTGGAGTGGAGTGGAATGTAACAGAATTGAGGGGAGTGGAATGGACTGGAGATGAGTGGAATGGAGTGAAATGGAATTTAGTGGAATTGAATGGAATGGAGTGGAATGGAATGCAATGTAATGGAATGGAATGTAGTAGAGTGGAGTGTATTGGAATGGTATGGATTGGAGTGTGGTGGAAAGAAATGGAAAGGAGTGGATTGGAGTGGAGAGGAATGGAATGGAATAGAGTGGATTGGAGTTCAGTGGAATGGAATTTACTTGAGAGAATTGGAATCGAATGGAATGCCATCGAGTGGAATAGAATGAAAAGGAATTGAATGGAATGGAGTGGAATTGACAGGAATGGAGTGTAATAGAATGGATGGCAGTGGAATGGATTGGAAAGAAATGGAATGCCATGGAACGCAGTGGATTGGAGTGGAATGGATTGGAATGGAATGGAGTCGAATTAAAACAATGGAGTAGAGTGGAGTGGATTGGAGTGGGATGGAATGGAGTGGAGTGGAACGGATTGGAATTTAATGGAGTGGTCTGTAGTGGAATGGAATGGAATGGAGTAGAGTGGAGTGGACAGGAATGGAGTGGAGTTGAGTGGAATGGAATGGAGTAGAATGGAGTGGAGTGGAGTGGAGTGGAGTGGAATGAAATGCAATGGAATGGAATGGAATGGAATGTAGGGGAATGGAGCGGAATGCAGTGGAATGAAGTGGAGTGGAGTGGAATGGAGTGGAGTAGAGTGCAAAGGAGTGGAATGGAATTAAATGGAGTAGACTGGAGTGGAATGGATGGAATGGAGTGGAATGAAATGTAATGGAGTGGAATGGAATGGAATGGCATGGAATGGAGTGGATTGGAATGGAAGGGAGTGTAATGGAATGGAGTGGAATTAAATGGAATGGAGTAGAAAGGACTGGAGTAGAGTCTAATGGAATGTACTGGAGTGGAATGGATTGGAATATAAAGGAGTGGAGTGCAGTGGAATGGAATGGAATGGAGTGGAGTGGACTGGAATGGAGTGTAGTTGAGTGGACTGGTGTGGAATGCAATGGTTTGGAATGGAATGGAATGGAAAGGAATGGATTGGAAAGAAAAGTACTGAAGTGGAATGGAGTGCAATGGAATGGAGTTGAGTGGATTTGAGTGGAATGCAATGACATGCAGTGGAGTGGAATGGAGTGGGATGCAACGGAATGAAATGGAGGGGAAGTGAGTGGAGTTGAGTGGAGTGCAGAGGAATGGAATGGAATGGAATAGAGTGGAGTGGAAAGAAATAGAATGGTGTGGAATGGAAATGTATGTCATGGAGTTGAGTGGAGTGCAGTGGACTGGAGTGGAGTGGAAGGGCGTGAAGTGGACTTGAAAGGAGTGGAGTGGAATGGAATGGAATGGAATGGAGTGGATGGAGTGGAATCTAGTGGATTGGAGTGGAATGGAGTGGAATGGAGTGGAATGGAATAGAATGGAATGGAATGGAGTGGAGTGGAGTGGAGTGGAATGGAGTGGATTGGAGTGGAATGGAGTGGAGTGGAGTGGGATGGAATGGAAGGGATTGAAGTGAAGTGGAGTAGAATGGGGTGGAGTATTGTTGAATGAAGTGGAATGAAATGGAATGGAATGTAAAGGAAAAGATTGGAGTGGAGTTGAATGCAGTTGAATGGAGTGGTGTGGAGTGGAATGGAATGGAATGGAGTGGAGAATGGAGGAGTATTGAGTGGAATGCAATGGAATTGAACTGAGTAGAATTAAATATAAGGGAGTGAAATGGATTGGATTGGAGTTGAGTGCAGTGGAATGGAAAGGATTGAAATGGAGTAGAGAGTAATGGAATAGAGTGGAGTGGAAAGGAGTAGAGTGGAGAGGAGTGGAGTGCAGTGGAATGAAAAGAAGTCGAATGGAATGTAGTGGACTGGAAAGGAATGGAGTGGAATGGAATGGAATGGAATGAAATGTAGTGGACTGGAATGGAGTGGAGTGGAGTGGAATGGAGTAGGGTGCAATGGAATGGAATGGAATTTAGTGGAGTGGAATGTAGTGGAGTGGAATATATTGGAATTTAGTGAAAAGGAGTGAGATGGAATGGAGTGGAATTGAGTGGAATGGAGTGGAAAGGAGTGGAATGGAGTGGAATGGAGTGGAATCGATTTGATTGGAGTGGAGGGGAGATGAATGGAATGGACTGGAGTGGAGTGTGGTGGAATGGAATGGAATGGAATGGATTTGAATGGAGTGGAGTGCAGTTGAGCGGAATGGAGAGGAATGGAATGCAGTGAAGTGGAGTATTGCGTAGTGTAGTTGAATGGAATGGAGTGGAATGGAATGTATTGGAATGGAATGGAGTGGAATGGACGTGAATGGAGTGGAACAGAGTGGAGTGGAGTAGAAAGCAGTAGAATGGACTGGAATGGAGTGGAATGGAATGGAATGGAATGGAGTAGTGTTGAGTGGAACGGACTGCAATGGAGTGGAATGGAATGGAATGGAGTGAAGTTGAATGGAATGGAGTGGAGTTGAATGGAATGGAGTGGAGTGGAGTGGAGTAGAATGGAATGGAATGGAGTGTAGTGGAATGGAGTGGAATGGGATGGAGAATAATGGAGTGGAGTGGGGTGGAGTGGAGTGGCGTAGATTGGAGTGCAGTAGATTGCAGTGGAATGGAATGAAATGAAATTGAATGGAGTGGAATGGAATGGAGTGGAGTGGAATGGAATGGAGTGGAGTAGAATGGAATAGAATGTAATGCAGTTGAGTGCAGTGGAGTGGAGTGGAGTGGAGTGGATTGGAGTGTACTGGAACGGGGTGAAGTGCAGTAGAATGGAGTGGAATGAAAAGTAATGTAATGGAATGGAGTGGAGTGGAGTTGAATGGAGTGGACTGGAGTGGAATGGAGTGGAGTGGAGTAGAATGGAGTGTGCTGGAGTGGAATGGAATGCAATGGTGTGATTTGGATTTGAATGGATTGGAATGGATAGGATTGGAGTTGATAGGAATGGAATACAATGGAGTGGAGTGGAGTGGAGTGGACTGGAGTAGAGAAGAATGGTATGGAATGGAGTGGAATGGAATTGAATGGAACGCAATGGAATTGACTGGACTGGATTGCAGAGGAAAGGAGTAGAAAAGAGTGGAGTGGAGTGGAATGGAATGGAATGGAGTGGAAAGGAATGGAATGGAATGTGTTGGAGTGGATTGGAATGAAACGGAATGCAGTGGAATTGTATGGAATGGAGTGGAATAGAATTAAATGGAAAGCACAGAAAAGGAATTGAATGTAGTGGAGTGGAATGGAATGGCATGGAATAGAGTCGAGTGTAGTAGAGTGCAGTGGAGTTTAAGGGATTTCAATGGAATGGATGGATTGGAGTGGAATGGAGTGGAGTGGACTGGAGTAGAGTGGAGTGCATTGGAGTGGAATAAAATGCAGTGGAGTGGCGTGGACTGGAGTGGAGTGGAGTGGAAAGAAATGGATTGGAATGGAATTGATTGAAGTGGAATAGAGTGGAGTGGAGTGGAACGGAAAGGAATGGAATGGCGTGTAATGGAATGGAGATGAGTGGATATGCGTGCAGTGGAGAGGAATAGAATGAAGTAGAGTGAAATGGAGTGGAAAGGAATTGAATTTCATGAAGTAGAGTAGTGTGGAATTGATTAGAGTGGAATGGAGTGTAGTGGAGTGGAGTGGAACGGAATGCAGTGCAGTGGAATGGAGTGGAATTTAATGGACTGCAATGGAGTGTAGTGCAGTGGCTGGAGTTCAGTTCTGTGGAATGGAATGGAACGGATTTGTGTGGAGTGGAACCCAATGCAGAGGAGTGGAAGGGAAGGTGGTGGAGTGTAGTGGAGAGGAGTGAAATGGAGTGGAATGGACTGGAATGGAGTGGATTGGAATGCAATGCAGTGGAGAGGAATGGAAGGGAATGGAATGGATTGGAGAGGACTGCAATGCATAGGAGTGAAATGGAATGGAATGCAGTGGAATGGAATGGAATTGAATGAAGTGCAGTGGAGTGGACTGGAGGGGAATTGAGTGGAAAGATGTTGAACGGGGTGCAGTGGAATGGAGGGGAGTGGAATGGAATAGAGTGGAATTTAATGGAATGAAGTGGAAAGGAAAGGAATGGAATGGATTGGAATGGATTGGAATGGAAATAAACAGAATGGAATGGAGTAGATTGGAATGGGGTGGAGTGGATTGGAGCGGAGTGGAATGAAGTGTTGTGGAATGGAATGGAGTGGAGTGGAAAGGAGAGGCATAAAATGAAATAGAATGGAATGGAATGGATGGAATGGAGTGGAATGGAGTGGAGTGCTGTGGAATGCAGAGGAAAAGAACGGAGTGAAATGGAATGGAATGGAGTGGAGTGGAGTGTACTGGAATTGAGTAGAGGGGAATGGAGTGGAATGGAATGGAGTGCACTGGAGTGGAGTGTAATGGAATGGAATGGAGCCGAGTACAAAGGAGTGGAATCAAAAGTAGTGGAATGCACCAGAAAGAATGGAATGGAGTGGATTGGAAGGAAAGGAGTTGAATGAACTGTAATGGAGTGGAATGGAAAGGAATGGAATTGAATGGAATGGAATGGAATGGAATGGAATAAATTGGAAAGGAATGGAATAGAATGGAGTGGATTGGAGTGGAATGGACAGTAATGGAGAGTAATGGAAAGAAATGGAGTGGAATGAAATGGAATGGATTGGAATGTAATGGAATTGCAAGGAATGGAGTGGATTGGAGAGGAATGGAGTGGAATGGATTGGAAAGGAATGGAATGCAATACAATAGAATGTAGTGGAGTGGAGTGGAGTGCAATGAAGTAGAACGGATTGCAAGAGAGTGGAGTGGAGTGGAATGGAATGGAATGGACTGGAGTGGAGTGGATTGGATTGTAGTGGAGGGAAATGGAGTAGAATACAGTGGAATGGAATGAAATGGAGTGTACTGGAATGGAAGGGAGTGGAATGGAGTGGAGCAGAATGGAGTGGAGTGGAATGGAATGGAATGAAGTGTAATGGAATGGAATGGAATGGAATCCAGCAGAATTGATTGGATTTTAGTAGGGTGGAGTTGAATGGAGTGGAGTGGAATGGAATGGATTGGAATAGAGTGGAGTGGAGTGGAAAGGAGAGGAGTGGAGTGAAGTGGACTGGAATGGGTTGGAATGGAGTGGAGTGGAGTGGAGTTGCATGGAAAGAAATGGAATGGGATGGAGTTCAATGGAGTGGAATGATGTGCAATGCATAGGAATAGAATGGAGTGGAATGGAATGGAGTGGATAGTAGTGGAGTGGAAAGGAATGGAGTAGAGGGGAATGGAGTGGAATCGAATGAATTGGAGTGGAGTGCAGTGTAATGAAATGGAAGGGAGTGGAGTGCAATGGAGTGGAAACGAATGGAGTGGAATGGAGAGGAATGGAGTGGAATGGAGTGGAGTGACGGGGAATGGAGTGGAATGGACTGGAATGGAGTGGAATGGAAAGGAATGGAATGGAATGGAGTGGAATGGAGTGGAACGGAATGGAACGGAATGGAATGGAATGGAATGGAATGGAATGGAATGGAATGGAATGGAATGAAATGGAATAGGAAGGATTGGATTGGAAAGGAATGGAGAGGAAAGGAGTGGAATGGAATGGAATGTAGAGGAATGAAATGGAATAGATTGGAATGGAATACAACGGCATTGAAAAGAGTGGAGTTGAGTGGAGAGGAGAGGAGTTGAAAGGAGTGGAAAGGAATGGAATGGAATGGAATGGAATGGAATGGAATGGAGTGGAGTGCATTGGAATGTAGTGTAATCTATTGCAACGGAAAGGAGTGTAGTGGAATGGATTATAATGAACAGGAGTGGATTGGAGTGCAATGGACTGCAGTGGAATGGAGTACAGCGGAGATGTATGTAATGGAATTGAGTGGAGTGGAATCGAGAGGAGTGGAGTGAAGTGGAATGGAGTGGAGTGGAATTAAATGGAATGGAGTGGAGTGGAATGGTGTGGACTGGAATGGAATGGGGTGCAGTGAATTGGATTTGAATGCAAAGGAGTGAAGTGCAGTGGAATGGAAGGGAATGGAGTGGAGCAGAGTGGAGTGGAGTGGATTGGAATGGAGTGGAATGCAGTGGAATGGAGTGGAATGAAATGGAAGGAATGGAGTAGAGTTGAATGGAATGGAGTGGAGTGAAGTGGAATGGAGTGGAGTGAGTGGAATGTAATGGAGTTGAGTGGAGTGGAATGGAATGAAATGGAGTGGAAAAGAATGGAAAGGAGTGGAGTGGAATGGATTGCAATAGAGTGGAGTGGAGTGTCGTGCAGTTTAATTGAATGGAATGCATTGGAGTAGAATTGAAAGGAATGGAATGAAGTGGAATGAAATAGAGTGGAGTGGATTACAATAGAGTGCAGTGGAATGGAATTTAATGGAATGGAGTGGAGTGGGATGGAATTGAGTGAGTGGAGAGGAATGTAGTGGAATGGAGTGGAGTGGACTGGAATGGAGCGGGAGGAATGGAATGGAGTGTAATGGAATGGAATGGATAGGAATCCAGTGGAGTGGAGTGAAGTGGAATGGAATGGATTGGAATGGAGTGGAATCGATTGGAATGTAGTGCAGTGGAGTGGAATGGAGTTGAATGGAATGGAAACGAGTGGAGTGGGAAGAAGTGGAGTGGAATGGAGTAGAGTGGAATAGAATGAAATGGAGTGGAATGGAATGGAAGGGAATTGAGTGGAGTGGACTGAAATGGAGTGGACTGGAGTCCATTGGAGTGGAATGGATTGGAGTGGAATGTTATCGAATGGAATGATATAGAATGTAGAGGAGTGGAATGGAGTGGAGTGGAATGCAGAGGAGTGAAGTGAATTGGAGTGGAATGAAATAGAGTGGAGTGGATTGGAATGAACTGGAATGCAGTAGAATGGATTGGAGTGCAACATAATGAAGTTGACTAGAAGGAGTGGAGTGGAATGAAATGGAGTTTAATGGAGTGGAAAGTAATGGAACGGAGTAGAGTGAAGTGGAAAGCAGTGGAATAGAGTGGAGTTGAGTGGAGTGGAATAGAGTGGAATGGAATGCAGTTTAAAGGAATGGAGTGGAGTGGGGTGGAAAGGAATGGAATGGAGTAGAGTGGAATGTCGTGGAAGGGAATGGAGGGTGGTTGAGGGGATTGTAATGGAATGGAATGAAGAGGAGTGGAATGGATTGGAATTGAATGGAGTGGAATGGAGGGAAATGGAGTAGAATGGCATAGAATGGAGTAGAGTAGAGTGGAATAGAGTGGATTGGAATGGAATGGAGTGGAATGGACAGGAGTGCAGGGCTGAGGAATGTAATGGAATGGAGTGGAATATTTTGGAATGGAATGCAATGACATGGAATGGATTGGAATGGAATGCATTGGCATGCAATGGAGGGGAATGGAGTGGAAAGGACTTTAATAGAATGGAATGGAAAGAAATGGAATGGAGTGGAGTGGAGTGTAATGGAGTGGAATGCATTGGAATGGATTGGAGTGGAATGAAATGGAATGGAGTGGAGTGGAATGGATTGGAATCAGTAGAGTGGAGTGCAGTGAAACTCAATGTTATGAAGTGAAGTGGAGTGTACTGGAGTGGAGTGGAATGGAGTCGAATGGAGTGTAGTGGAATGGAGTGGAATGCAATAAAATGGAATGGAATGGAGGGATGAAGAGTGGAATGGGGTGGAATGGATTAGAATGGAGTGGAGTGGAGTGGAATGGAATGCAGAGGATTGGGGTGGAATGGAGTGGAATTGAATGGAGTGGAATGAAGTAGAATGGAATGGAATGGAGAGGATTGGAATGGAGTGTAATGGAAAGTAATTTAATGGAATAGAATGGTGTGGAGTGGAATGGAATGTAATGGAATGGAGTGGTGTGGAGTGCAATGGTATGGAGTGGAATGCAATGGAAAGGAAAGGAGTGGAGTGGAGTGGAATGGAGTGCAGTGGAGTGAAAATGAGTAGAATGCAATGCAATGGAATGCAGTGAGTTGGAATGGGGTGGAGTTTTGTGGAATGGAGAGGAATGTAATGGAGTGTAACTGAATGTAGTGGAGTGGACTGGGGTGCAATGGAATGGAGAGGAGTGGACTGGATTGGAGTGGAACGGAATGGAGGGGAGTGGAATGTATTGGAGTGGAGTGGAGTGGAGTGGAATGGCATGGAATGGAGTGGAGTGGAATGGAGTGGAGTGGAATCGAGCAAAATGGAAAAGAGCGGAATTAAATGGAATGGAGAGGAGTGGAGTAGAGTCGACTGAAATGGAGTGGAGTGGAATGGATTGGAATGAACTGGAGTGCAGTGCAGGGGAGTGTAATGGAATAGATTGGGGTGTAGTGGAGTTGACAGGAATGGAATGGAATGGAATGGAGAGGAATGGAATGGAGAGGAATGGAGTGGAATGGATTGGAAAGGAATGGAATGCAATACAATAGAATGTAGTGGAGTGGAGTGGAGTGCAATGAAGTAGAACGGATTGCAAGAGAGTGGAGTGGAGTGGAATGGAATGGAATGGACTGGAGTGGAGTGGATTGGATTGTAGTGGAGGGAAATGGAGTAGAATACAGTGGAATGGAATGAAATGGAGTGTACTGGAATGGAAGGGAGTGGAATGGAGTGGAGCAGAATGGAGTGGAGTGGAATGGAATGGAATGAAGTGTAATGGAATGGAATGGAATGGAATCCAGCAGAATTGATTGGATTTTAGTAGGGTGGAGTTGAATGGAGTGGAGTGGAATGGAATGGATTGGAATAGAGTGGAGTGGAGTGGAAAGGAGAGGAGTGGAGTGAAGTGGACTGGAATGGGTTGGAATGGAGTGGAGTGGAGTGGAGTTGCATGGAAAGAAATGGAATGGGATGGAGTTCAATGGAGTGGAATGATGTGCAATGCATAGGAATAGAATGGAGTGGAATGGAATGGAGTGGATAGTAGTGGAGTGGAAAGGAATGGAGTAGAGGGGAATGGAGTGGAATCGAATGAATTGGAGTGGAGTGCAGTGTAATGAAATGGAAGGGAGTGGAGTGCAATGGAGTGGAAACGAATGGAGTGGAATGGAGAGGAATGGAGTGGAATGGAGTGGAGTGACGGGGAATGGAGTGGAATGGACTGGAATGGAGTGGAATGGAAAGGAATGGAATGGAATGGAGTGGAATGGAGTGGAACGGAATGGAACGGAATGGAATGGAATGGAATGGAATGGAATGGAATGGAATGGAATGGAATGAAATGGAATAGGAAGGATTGGATTGGAAAGGAATGGAGAGGAAAGGAGTGGAATGGAATGGAATGTAGAGGAATGAAATGGAATAGATTGGAATGGAATACAACGGCATTGAAAAGAGTGGAGTTGAGTGGAGAGGAGAGGAGTTGAAAGGAGTGGAAAGGAATGGAATGGAATGGAATGGAATGGAATGGAATGGAGTGGAGTGCATTGGAATGTAGTGTAATCTATTGCAACGGAAAGGAGTGTAGTGGAATGGATTATAATGAACAGGAGTGGATTGGAGTGCAATGGACTGCAGTGGAATGGAGTACAGCGGAGATGTATGTAATGGAATTGAGTGGAGTGGAATCGAGAGGAGTGGAGTGAAGTGGAATGGAGTGGAGTGGAATTAAATGGAATGGAGTGGAGTGGAATGGTGTGGACTGGAATGGAATGGGGTGCAGTGAATTGGATTTGAATGCAAAGGAGTGAAGTGCAGTGGAATGGAAGGGAATGGAGTGGAGCAGAGTGGAGTGGAGTGGATTGGAATGGAGTGGAATGCAGTGGAATGGAGTGGAATGAAATGGAAGGAATGGAGTAGAGTTGAATGGAATGGAGTGGAGTGAAGTGGAATGGAGTGGAGTGAGTGGAATGTAATGGAGTTGAGTGGAGTGGAATGGAATGAAATGGAGTGGAAAAGAATGGAAAGGAGTGGAGTGGAATGGATTGCAATAGAGTGGAGTGGAGTGTCGTGCAGTTTAATTGAATGGAATGCATTGGAGTAGAATTGAAAGGAATGGAATGAAGTGGAATGAAATAGAGTGGAGTGGATTACAATAGAGTGCAGTGGAATGGAATTTAATGGAATGGAGTGGAGTGGGATGGAATTGAGTGAGTGGAGAGGAATGTAGTGGAATGGAGTGGAGTGGACTGGAATGGAGCGGGAGGAATGGAATGGAGTGTAATGGAATGGAATGGATAGGAATCCAGTGGAGTGGAGTGAAGTGGAATGGAATGGATTGGAATGGAGTGGAATCGATTGGAATGTAGTGCAGTGGAGTGGAATGGAGTTGAATGGAATGGAAACGAGTGGAGTGGGAAGAAGTGGAGTGGAATGGAGTAGAGTGGAATAGAATGAAATGGAGTGGAATGGAATGGAAGGGAATTGAGTGGAGTGGACTGAAATGGAGTGGACTGGAGTCCATTGGAGTGGAATGGATTGGAGTGGAATGTTATCGAATGGAATGATATAGAATGTAGAGGAGTGGAATGGAGTGGAGTGGAATGCAGAGGAGTGAAGTGAATTGGAGTGGAATGAAATAGAGTGGAGTGGATTGGAATGAACTGGAATGCAGTAGAATGGATTGGAGTGCAACATAATGAAGTTGACTAGAAGGAGTGGAGTGGAATGAAATGGAGTTTAATGGAGTGGAAAGTAATGGAACGGAGTAGAGTGAAGTGGAAAGCAGTGGAATAGAGTGGAGTTGAGTGGAGTGGAATAGAGTGGAATGGAATGCAGTTTAAAGGAATGGAGTGGAGTGGGGTGGAAAGGAATGGAATGGAGTAGAGTGGAATGTCGTGGAAGGGAATGGAGGGTGGTTGAGGGGATTGTAATGGAATGGAATGAAGAGGAGTGGAATGGATTGGAATTGAATGGAGTGGAATGGAGGGAAATGGAGTAGAATGGCATAGAATGGAGTAGAGTAGAGTGGAATAGAGTGGATTGGAATGGAATGGAGTGGAATGGACAGGAGTGCAGGGCTGAGGAATGTAATGGAATGGAGTGGAATATTTTGGAATGGAATGCAATGACATGGAATGGATTGGAATGGAATGCATTGGCATGCAATGGAGGGGAATGGAGTGGAAAGGACTTTAATAGAATGGAATGGAAAGAAATGGAATGGAGTGGAGTGGAGTGTAATGGAGTGGAATGCATTGGAATGGATTGGAGTGGAATGAAATGGAATGGAGTGGAGTGGAATGGATTGGAATCAGTAGAGTGGAGTGCAGTGAAACTCAATGTTATGAAGTGAAGTGGAGTGTACTGGAGTGGAGTGGAATGGAGTCGAATGGAGTGTAGTGGAATGGAGTGGAATGCAATAAAATGGAATGGAATGGAGGGATGAAGAGTGGAATGGGGTGGAATGGATTAGAATGGAGTGGAGTGGAGTGGAATGGAATGCAGAGGATTGGGGTGGAATGGAGTGGAATTGAATGGAGTGGAATGAAGTAGAATGGAATGGAATGGAGAGGATTGGAATGGAGTGTAATGGAAAGTAATTTAATGGAATAGAATGGTGTGGAGTGGAATGGAATGTAATGGAATGGAGTGGTGTGGAGTGCAATGGTATGGAGTGGAATGCAATGGAAAGGAAAGGAGTGGAGTGGAGTGGAATGGAGTGCAGTGGAGTGAAAATGAGTAGAATGCAATGCAATGGAATGCAGTGAGTTGGAATGGGGTGGAGTTTTGTGGAATGGAGAGGAATGTAATGGAGTGTAACTGAATGTAGTGGAGTGGACTGGGGTGCAATGGAATGGAGAGGAGTGGACTGGATTGGAGTGGAACGGAATGGAGGGGAGTGGAATGTATTGGAGTGGAGTGGAGTGGAGTGGAATGGCATGGAATGGAGTGGAGTGGAATGGAGTGGAGTGGAATCGAGCAAAATGGAAAAGAGCGGAATTAAATGGAATGGAGAGGAGTGGAGTAGAGTCGACTGAAATGGAGTGGAGTGGAATGGATTGGAATGAACTGGAGTGCAGTGCAGGGGAGTGTAATGGAATAGATTGGGGTGTAGTGGAGTTGACAGGAATGGAATGGAATGGAATGGAGAGGAATGGAATGGAGAGGAATGGAGTGTAAAGCAATGGAATGGAATGGAGTAGAATGGAATGGAAAGGAATGGAGTGGAAAGGAGTGCAATGCGATGGAATGGAGATGAGTGGAATGGAATGGAATGGAGGGAGTGGAATGGTTTGGAATAGAATGGAGTGGAATGGAGTGAAGTGGAGATGAGTGTTGTGGGGTGGAGTGCAATGGAATGGAATGGAAAGTAGTGGAGTGGAATGGAATGGAATTGAGAGGAGTGGTGAGGAGTGGAGTGGAATGGAATGGAGTAGAATAACATGCAATGTAATTTAAAGGAGTCGAGCTGAGTGGCATGGAGTGGAGTGGAGTTGAATGGAGAGAAGTGGAATGGAATGGAATGGAATGGAGTGGAGTGGAATGGAATGGATTGGAGTTGAATGGTGTGGAAAGGAATGGAATGGAATGGAGTAGAGTGGAATGGAATGGGGTAGAGTGGAGTGTAATGGAATGGAATGAAATGGAAAGGAGTGGAGTGGAGTGGAATGGAGTGGAGTAGAATGGAGTGGATTTGAGTGGAATTATATGGAATGGAGCGGAGTGCAAGGAGTGGAGTGGAGTGGAATAGAGTGGAATGGAATGGATTGGATTTAAATGGAATGGTGTGGAGTGGAGTAGAGTGGAATGGAATGGAGTGGACTGTATTGCATTAGAATGGAATGTAGTGCAGTGCATTGGAATGGAATGGAATGGAGAGAAGAGGAATGGACAGGAATGGAATGGAATGGACTGGAATGGAATGTAGTGAAATGGAGTGGAGTGGAATGGAATGGAATGGAATAGAGTAGAGTGGAATAGAATGGAGTGGGGTGTACTGGAATGGATTGCAATGGAGTGGAGTGGAGGGAGTGGAATGGAATAGCATAGAGTGGATTGGAATGAAGTGGAATGCAACGGGGAGGAATGTAGTGCAGTGGATTGCAGTAGTGTGCAGTGGAATGGAATGTCTTGGAATGAAGTGGAATGGAATGCAATGGAGTAGAGTTGACTGGAATGGAGGGGAAATGAATGGAATGGAGTGCAATGCAGTGGAGTGGAATGGAAAGGAAGGGAATGGAATGGAATGGAATGGAATGGAATGGAATGGAGTGGAGTGGAGTGGAGTGGAGTGGAGTGGAGTGGAGTGGAGTGGAGTGGAGTGGAGTGGAGTGGAGTGGAATGGAGTGGAGAGTAATGGAATGGCATGTAATGGAATCGAGTGGGCTGGAGTGGAATTTAGTTGAATGGAGTGGAATGGAGTGGAGTGGAATGGAAGTGAATGGAGTGGAGTGGAGTTGAATGTAGTGAAGTGCAGTGGAATGGAGTTGAATGGAGTGGAATTGAAAGGAATGGATTGGAGTGGAATGGAGTGGAGTGGATTGGAATGGAATGGAACAGAATGGAAGGTAGTGGAGTGGAATTGAGTGGAGTGAAAAGGAGAGGATTGGAGTGCAGTGGAATGGAATGGAATGGGGAGGGGTGGAGTGTAGTGGAGAGGAAAGAAGTGGAATGGAATGGAATGGATTGTAGTGGAACATAGTGTAGTGGAGAGGAATGGAAAGGAATGTAAATTAGTGGAATGGAATGCATTGGAGTGGAGTAGAGTGGAGTGGAGAGGAATAGAATGGAGTAGAGTGGAATGGCTTGGATTGGAATATATTGGAGTGGAGTTGAGTGTAATGGAATGTAATGCAGTGAAGTGGAATGGAGTGGAATGGAATGGAGAGAAATGGATGGGAGTGGATTGGAATGGAGTGGAATGGAATGGAGTGGATTGGAATAGAGAATAATGGACTGGAATGGAGTGGAATGGAAAGGAATGGAATGGCGTGCTCTGCAGTGGAATGGAAGAGAATGGAGTAGAATGGAACGGAATGGAGTGAAATGAAATGGAATGGATTGAAATGGAATGGAATGGCAAGGATTCGGTTGGAATGGAGTGGAATGGAGTGTAATGGAAGAGATTGGAAAGGAATGGAATGGAACGGAGTGGAGTGGAGTGCAATGGAGAGGAATAGACTGGAATGGAGTCGATTGGATTGCAGTGGAATGGTGTTGAGTGGAATGCATTGGAATTGAGTGGAGTGGAGTGTAGCTGAATGGAATATTATGGAGTGGAGTGGAGTGGACTGGAATGGAGTGGAATAGAGTGGAATGGAGTTTAATGGTGTGGAGTGGAATGGAGTGGAATGGAACAAAATGGAATGAAATGGAGTGGAGTGGATTAAAAAGGGGTGGAATATTTTGGAATGGAGGGGAGTGGAGTGGATTGTGGTGGACTGGATTGGAAGGGACTGGGTGGAGTGGAATGGAATGGAGCGGAGTGGAGTGGAATGGAGTGGAGTGCAGTAGAATGGAGTTGCTTGAGTGGAATGTAGTGGAATGGAGTCTAGTGGAGTAGAGTAGAGTGGAATGGAATGGAGTGGAGTGGAAGGAATGGAGGGAAATGGAATGGAATGAAATGGAAAGGAGAGAGGTGGAGTGGAATGGAGTGGAGTGCAGTGGAATGGAATGTAATGGAAAAGAGGGAAGTGGAGAGGAATGGAGTGCAGTGGACTGGAATGGATTAGAATAGAATGCAATGGAATGGAGTGGAGGGGTGTGGAGTTGAGTGGTGTGGAATGGAGTAGAATGGAATGGAGTAGAGTGGAGTGGAGGGTAGTGGAATGGAATGGAATTGAGTGGAGTGGAATAGAGTGGAGTGGAGTGGAATGATGTGGAATGTAAAGGATTGGAATTAAATGGAATGGAGTGGAGTGGAGTGGAAGGGAATGGAGTAGAAAGGAATGGAATGGAATGGAGAGTTCAGTTGAACGGAATAGAATGGAATGGGGTGGAGTTGAGTGCTCAGGAATGTAGTGGAACAGAATGCAATAGAGTGGAGAGGAGTGGCATGGAATAGAATGGAGTGGAATGAAATGCAATGTCAAGGAATGGAGTGGAGTGCACTTGCAAGGAGTGCAGTGGATTGGAATGGAGTGGAGTGGAATGGAATGGAATGGAATGGAGTAGAGTGGAGTGGAATGCAGTGGAGAGGAGTGGAATGGAGTTGAATGGAATGGAATGGACTAGAGTTGAGTGGAATTGTGTGGAGTGGAATGGACTAGAGTGGAATGGAATGGAGTGGAGTGGAAAGGAATCGAGGGGAGTGGAGTGGATTGGAATGGAGAGGAGTGGAATGAACTGTAGTGGATGGGAAAGGAGAGGAATGGAATGGATTGGAATGGAACGGAGTGGCATGGAGTGGAGTGGATTGGAGTGGAATGGAATTGGTGCAGTGAAGTGGAATGTAAAGGAATGGAAGGGAGTGTTATGGAATGGAGCGGGAAGGAATGGAGGGGAGCGGAGTGGAATGGAGTGGGGAAGGATTGGGATATAGTGAAATGGACTGGAATGGAGTGGAATGGAATGGAACGTAATGGAATGAAATGTAGTTTAGAGGATTGGAGTGGGGTGGAATGGAGTAGAGTGTAATGGAAAGGAATGGAATAGAATGGAGTTCAGTGGAGTGGATTGGAGAGGAATGGAATGGAGTGGAGTGGAATGCATTGGAGTGGAATGCATTGGAGTGGAGTGGTATGAACTGGAATAGAGTGGAGTGGAATGGAGTAGAGTGGAGTGGAAAGGAGTGTAATGGAATGGAGTTGAATTAAATGTAATGGATTAGACGAGTGGAATGGAGTGGAGTGGAAGAGAATGGAATGGAGTGATATGGAATGGAGTGGAGTGGAATTGAATGTAGTGGAGTGGAGTCTAGTAGAGTGGAGAGGACTGGAATGGAGTGGAGTGGAAAGAATGGAAGGGAATGGAATGGAATGGAGTGGAGAGGAGTGGAATGGATTGGAGTGAAGAGGAATGAAGTGGAGTGGAATGGAATGGAATGGAAAGGAGGGAGGTGGAGTGGAATGGTATGCAGTGGAGTGGAATGGAGTAGAATGGAATGCAGTGGAATGGAGTGGATTGGAATGGAGTTGAGTGGTGTGGAATGGCGAGGAATGGAATGGACTGGAATAAAATGGAGTGGAGTGGAGTGGAGTGGAATGGAATGGAATTGAGTCGAGTGTAATGGAGGGCAGTGGAGTTGAATGGATTGGAATGGAATGGAGTGGAATTAAACGGAATGGATTGGAATGGAGTGGAGTGGAGTATTGTTGATTGGAGTGGAATGGAGTGGAAAGGAATGGATTGGAACGGTATGGAGTGTATTTAAATAGAATGGAGTGGGAAGAAGTGGAGAGAAGTGGACTGGAATGGAGTGGATAGTGGAATACAATGGAAAGGCGTGGAGTTGAGGGTAATAGAGTGCATTGGAATGGAGTGGAATGGACTGGAGTGGAATGGAATGGAATTTCATGAAACGGACTGGACTGGAATTGAATAGAGTGGAGTGGAGTGGAAAGGATTTGAAAGTAATGGAATGGAATATAACGGAGTGGAGTTAAGTGGAATAGAAAGGAGTGGAGTGGAATAGAGTTTAATCGAATGGAGTGGACTGGAATGCGCTCTAGTGGAGTGGAATGGAGAAGTCTAGTGGAGTGGAATGGAGTCTAGTAGAGTGGAATGGAGAATAGTGGAGTGAAATGGAGTCTACTGGAGTGGAAAGCAATGTAGAAGAGTGCAGTGGAGTGGAATGGAATGAAATGGAATGGAGTGGACTGGAGTACAGAGGAGTGGAATGCAGTGGAATGGACATGAGTGGTATTAAAAGGAATCTAGAGGAGTGGAGTGAAGTGGAATGGAATGGAGTGCAGTGGAATGGATGGGAATGGAGTGGAGTGGAGTGCAGTGGAATGGGATTAAATGGAATGGAGTGGAATAGAGTGGAGTGGAATGGAGTGGAATAGAGTGGAGTGGAATGAAGTGGAATGGATTGGAATGGAGTGGAGTGCAGTGGAATGGAAAAGAATGGAATGGAGTACAGTAGAGTGGAATGGAGTGGAGTCGAAAGGAGTGGAGTGGAGTGGAATGGAATGCATCTGAGTGGAATGGAGGGGAGTGGACTGGAGTGTAGAGTAGTGGAATTGAGTGGAGTAGATTGGAATGGATTGGAATGGAATGGAGAAGAGGGCAGTGGAATGAAATGGAATGGAGACGAATGCAGTGCAGTTGACCAGAATGGAGTTGAATGGAGTGGAATTGAGTGGAATGGGATCGAGGGGAATGGAGTGGAATGGAATGGAATGGAATGGAATGGAATGAAGTGGACTGGGTTGGAGTGGAGTTGAATGGAATGGAGTTGAAAGGAGTGGAATGGAATGGAGTGGATTGTAGTGGAGTGGAGTGGATTATAGTGGAATTGAGTGGAATGCAATGGAGTGGAATTAATGGAGTGGAGTGGAGTGGAGTAGAGTGGAGTGGAATGGAATGGAATGGAATAGAATGCAATGGAGTACAGTGGAATGGAATGTAGTGTGGTGGAGACAAGTGGAGTGGAGAGAAGTGGAAATAAGTGGAGTGGATCGGAAAGGAATGGAGTGTAGTGCAGTAGAATGGAATGGAAAGGAATGGAATGCAATGGAATGGAATGTAGTGGAATAGAATGGAGTGGAGTGAAATGGAGTGCAATAGAATGGAGTGGAGTAGAGTAGAGCCGAATGGCATCGAATAGATTGGAGTGGATTGTAATGGAATGGAATGGAGTGGAATGGAGTTGAGTGGAGTGGAGTGGAGTGGAGTGGAGTGCAGTGGAATAGAATGGAATGGAATGGAGTGGAATGGAATGGAAAGTAGTGGAGTGGAATGGAAAATAGCTCAGTGGAAAGGAGTGGTGTGGAGTTTAATGGAATGGAGCGGACTCGAATGGAGGAGAAAGGAAAGTATAGGAATGGAATGGAGTGAAATGAAGTGGAGTGGAATGGAGTAGAGTGGAATGGAAAGGAATGGAGTGGAATGGAATGGAGTAAAGTTTACTGGAATGGAGTGGAATGAATTGGAATGGAGTGGAGTGGAGTGGAAAGGAATGGATTGTAGTAGGGTGGAGTGGAATAGAGTAGAGTGGAAAGGAATGGAATGGAAAGGATTGGATCGGAATGGAAATGAATGGAAAGGAGAGGAGTGCAGTGTAACGGATTGGAGTGGAATGCAGTGGGGTGGAGTGGAATGGAATGGAAAGGATTGAAGTGGAACGGAGTGCAATGGAATGTAGTGCAAAGGAGTGGAGTGGATGGAGTGGAGTGCAGTGGAATGTAATGGAATGGAAAGGAGTTAAGTGAAATGGAATGTAGTGGAGTGGAGTGGAGTGGAATGGAGTGCAATATATTGGAAAGGAGTGGAGTAGATTGGCATAGAGCAGAGCGGAGTTGAATGGAGAGAAGTGGAATGTAACATAATGGAAAGGAATGGACTGGAGTTGAATGGAGTGGATTGGAATGCAATGGAGTGGAATGGAGTGGAAAGGAGTGGAGTGGAATGGAGTGGAAAGGAATTCAATGGAATGGGGTAGAGTGGAATGGAGTGGAGTGGAGTGGAATGGAGTGTAATAGAATATTGAGGAATTAAATGGAATTGAGTGGTGTGGAGGGCAGTTGAGTGGAATGGAATGGAGTGGAGTGGAATGCATTGGAATGGAATGGAGTGGAATGGAGTCGAGTGAAAGAGATTTGACAGGAATGGAATGTAAAGGAATGGAGTAGAGTGAAATGGAATTGAGTGGAAGAAATTGGAAAGGAGTGGAGTGGAGTAGAATGTAATGGAATGCAATTGAGCGGAGCAGAGTGTAATAGAGTTGAATAGAATGGAATGGAATGGATTGGCGTAGAATGGATTGGAGTGGAATGTAGTAGAGTGGAATGGAATGATATGCAGTGAAATGGAAAGGAATGGAATGGAATGGAATGGAGTGGAGTGGTGTGGAGGGGAGTGGAATGCAGTGGAGTGGGGTGGAATGGAGTGGAGTGAAACGGAATGGAATGGAATGGAGTGGAGTGGAGTGGAATGGAGTAGAGGGAAATGGAATGAAATGGAATGGATTGGAGTGGGGATGAATGGAGTGGAGTGGAGTGGAATAGGGGTGAATGGTATGGAAACGAATGGAGTAGAGTGGCAAGGAATGGAGTGGAGTAGTATGTAAAGAAGTTGAGTGTAGTGGAGTGAAGTAAAGTGGAATGGAGTATAGAAGACGGGAATGGAATGGAGTGGAATGCAATGGAGTGGAATGGATGGGAATGGAATAGTGTGTAGTGGAATTGAGTGGAATGAATATGAGTAGAGTGGAATGGAGTGGAATGGAATAGAATAGAATTGAATGGAGTGGAGTGGAGTCGAGTGGAATGAGATGGATTGGAATGGAGTAGAGCTGATTGGAAAGGAATGGAACGGAGTGGAGTGGACTGGAATGGAGTAGAGTGCAATGGAATGGAATGGAGTTTAGTGGAAAGGAATGGACTGGAGCATAGTGGAGTGGGATGGAGTGCAGTGGAATACACTGAGTGGAATGAAATGGAATGAAATGGAGGGGACTGGAATGGAGTGGAATGTAATGGAGTGGAATAGAGTGGAGTGGAGTACATGGAGTGGAGTGAAGTGGAATGGATTGGAATGGAATGCACTTAAGTGGAATGGAATGGAGGGGAGATGATTGTAATATAATGGAGAGGAGTGGAGTGACATGGAGTTGAGTGGACTGGAATGGAGTGAAGTGGAATGGAATGTAATGCATTGGTATGGAGTGTAATGGAATGGAATGGAATGGATTGGATTGGAGTGGAGTGGAATGGATTGTAGTGGATTGGAAAGAATTGGAATGGAATGGAATGAAGTGGAATGGATTGGAATCTAATGGAGTGGAATGCAGTGGAAAGGAATGGTACGGAGGAGAGTGGAGTGGAGTGGACTGGAATAAAGTGGAATGGACTGCAATGTAGTTGAATGGAGTGGAGTGCAATGGAGTGGAATACAATGTAGTGGAGTGAAATGGAGTAGAGTGAAGTGGAATGGAGTCGGATGGATTAAAAAGGAGTGGATTGAAGTGGAGTGGAGTGCAGCGGAATGGAATGGAGTGGAATGGAGTGGAGAGGAATGGAATGTAATGGAATGGAGTTAAGAGGAGTGGAATGGAGTGGGGAAGAATGGAAAGTAATGGAATGGAGTTAAGAGGAGGGGAATGGAGTAGAGTGGACAGGAATGGAGTGGAGTGGAAGGAATGGAGTGGGATGGAAGGGAGTGGAATGGAATGGAATATAAAGCAATGTAGTGGAGTGGAGTGGAATGGAGTGGCGTGAAATGAAAAGGAATGGAAAGGATTGGAGTCGAATGGAAAGTCATGGCATGGAGAGGAATAGAGTTGAATGGAAAGGAATGAATTGGAAAGGATTGTATTGGAATGGAAAGGAGCTGAATGGAGTAGAGTGGAAAGAAATGGATAAAAGTGGAATGGAAGGGAATGGAATGGAATGCAGTGGAATGGAATGGAATGGAAAGGCATGGAATCGAATGGAACGGAATGGACAGGAATGGAATGGAAAGGAGTTGACTGGAGTGGAATGGAGTGGAGTGGCATGGAGTGGAATGGAGTGCAGTGGAGTGGAATGGAGTGAAACTGAGTGGGGTTGAATTCAGTGGATTGGAATGGAATGGAATGGAATGGAATGGAGAAGAGTGGAAACGAATGGAGTGGAATGGAGTGGAGTGGAATCGAGTGCAGTGGAGTTTAATGGAATGGAGTGTAGTGGAATGGACTGGAATGGAATGAAATGGAGTGCAGGGGAATGAAATGGAAATAAGTGGAGTGGAGTGGAGTGGACTGGAATTGAGTAGAATGGAGTGGAATGGAGTGGAGTGGAGTGGAATAGAATGGAGTGGACTGGAGTGGAATCGAGTTGAATGTATTGAATAGAAGTGGAGTGAAGTGGAAAGGAGTGGAATGGAATGGAATTGAAAGCAATTGAGTAGAATGGAGACCAATGTAGTGGAATGGATTGGAATGGAGTGGAGTAGAGTGGAATGGACTGTAATGGAATGTAGTGGAATTAAATGGAATTGAGTGGTGTGGAGGGCAATTGAGTAGAATGGAGTGGAGTGGAGTGGAATGGTTTGGAATCGAATGGAGTGGACTGCAGTGGAATGGAATGGAGTGGAGTGGACTGGAGTGGACTGAAATGGAGTGTAATGGACAGGAATGACGTGGAATGAAGTGTAATGGAATGGAGTTGAAAGGAATGGAATGGAATGCAATGGCGTAGAGTGAAGTGGAAAGTAATGAAAGAAATTGGAATGGAGTTGAGTGGAGTGGACTCTAATGGAATGCAATGTAGCTGAGTGCAGTGGAATTCAGTTAAATGGAATGCAATGGAATGAAGTGGAGTGGAGTGGAATAGAGAGAAGCGAAATGGAATGGAATGGAACGGATTGGAGTGGAGAAGAATGGAGTGGAATTGAGTGGAATAGAGTTGAATGGAAAGAAATAGAATGGAGTGGATTGGCAAGGAATGGAGTGGAGTAGAATAGAAATAAGTTCACTGGAGTGGAGTGGAGTGGAATGTAGTAGAGTGGATTGGAATAGAGTGGAGAGGAATGGAATGGAGTGAAATGGAAAGGAATGGAATTGAGTGGGGTGGAATCGAGTGGAGTGAAATGTAGTAGAGTGGAATGGAATGGAATGAAGTGGAATGGAATGGAATAGAATGGAATTGAGCGAAGAGGAGTTGAATGGAGTGGAAAGGATTGGAATGGAGTAGAGTGGAGTAGAATGGAAAGGAACGGAGTGGAGTGGAGTGGAATGGAGAAGATTGGAATGGAATGTAATGTAGTGGAGTGAAAAGGAATGGAATGGAACGGAGTGGAGTGGAGTGGAATGGAGTGGAGTGGAATACAATGGAGTGGAGTGAGAAGGAATGGAATGGAGTGGAATCGAGTGGAGTGGAGTGGATGGAGTGGAGTGCAGTGAAATGGAATGGAATGGAATGCACTTAAATGGAATGCAGTGGAGTGGATTGGATTTATTGGAGTGGAGTGGGGTGGCATGGAGTGGAGTGGACTGGAATGCAGTGAAGTGGAATGGAATGAAGTGGAATGGAATGGAATGCAATGGAATGGAGTGGAATGGAATGGAATCGAATGGAATGGACTGGATTGGAGTGGAATGGAATGTAGTGGAGAGGGAAGAATTGGAATGGAATGGAATGGAGTGTAGTGGAATGGATTGGAAACGAATGCAATAGAGTGCAGTGGAATGGAATGGTATGGAGAAGAGTGGATTGGAGTGGACTGAAATGGAATGGAATGGAATGGAATAAAATGAAATGAAGTGGAGAGGAGTAGGGTGGGATGGTGTTGACTTGAATAGAATGGAAAAGAGAGGAGTGAAGTGGAGTTGAGTGAACTGGAGTTGAGTGGAGTGGAATGGAATGGAATGGAGTGGAGTTTAATGGTGTGGAGTGGAGTGGGATGTAGTGGACGGGAGTGGAATGGAATGGAGTCGACTGGAGTGGTTTGGAATTGAAAGGAGTGGAAAGGAGTGGGGTGGAATGCAATGGAGTGGATTGGAATGGACTGGATTGGATTGCAGTTGAGTACAGCGGATTGGAATGGAATGTAGGGTATCAGAGTGCAGTGGAACGTAGTGTAGTGGAATGGAGTGGAATGAAGTGGAATGGAATGGAGTGGAATGGAATGCAATGGAAGGGAATGTATTGGAGTGTAGTGGCTAGGAGAGGAGTAGAACGTAGTTTACTGGAGTGGAGTGGAATGGAATGGAGTGTAGTGGAGTGGACTGGAGTGGAATGTAGTGGAATGGAACGGAGTGGGATGGAATGGAAAGGAAAGAAGAGGAGTGGAGTAGAGTGGAGTTAAGTGGATTGGAGTTGACGGGAGCGGAATGGAATGGTGTGGAGTGGAGTGGAGGGGAATGGAATGGAATGGAGTTCAGTGGAATGTAGTGGAATGCAGTGGCATGGAGTGGAATGGAGTGGAATGGAGTGGTATGTAATGCAGTGGAATGGAATGGAGTGGAATGGAATGGAATGGAATGGAGTGGAATGGAATGGAATGGAATGGAATGGAATGGAATGGAGTGGAATGGAATGGAATGGAATGGAATGGAATGGAATGGAATGGAATGAAGTGTAGTGGAATGCAGTGAAATGGAGTTGAGTGGAGTGGAATGAAATGGAATGGAGTGGAGTGGAGTTTAGTGGAATGGAATGGAGTGGAGTTGAATGGAGTGGCGTGGAGTGGAATGGAGTGGAATGTAATGGAGTAGAATTACAAGGAATGGAGTGGAGTGGAAGGAAGTGGAGTGGAGTGGAATCGAGTAAAAAGGTGTGGAATGGAATGGAGAGGATTGGAGTTCAATTGGGTGGAATGGAATGGAGTGGGATGGAATGGGTTGGAGTGGAGTGGAGTAGAGTGGAATGCAGTGGAATGGAATGGAATGGAGTGGAATCGTTTGGAATGGAATTTGAAATGAGTGGAGTGGAGTTTACTGTTATGGAGTGGAATGGAGTGGAATCAAGTGGATTGCAGAGAAGTGGAATGGGGTGGAATGGAATGTAATGGAGAAGAGTGGACTGGAATGGAGTGGAGTGGAGTTGAATGCTGTGGAATGGAATGGTGTTGAATGGAATGGAATGGAATAGAATGGAATGAAGTGGAGTGGCGTGGTGTGGAGTGGAATGGAGTGGATGGGAGGGGAATGGAATGGAATGAAATTGAGTGCAGTGGAGTGAAGTGGAACGGAATGGAATGGAGTGGAGTGGAATGGAGTAGAATGGAATGCAGTGGAATTAAAGGAATGCAGTGGAGGGGAGTGGAGTGAATTCGAATGGAATGGGGTGGTGTGGAAAGGATTGGAATGGAGTGGGTGGAATGGAGTGGAGTAGAATGGAGTACAATGAAGTGGAGTGGAATGGAGTGGAATGAAGTGGAGTGGAACGGAGAAGAGTTCAAAGGAATGGAGTGTAGTGGAGAGGAGTGGAGTGGAGAGGAGTTGAAATGAGTGGAGTGGATTGAAATGGATTGGAGTGGAATGACGTGGATTGCAATTGAATGGAAAGGAGTGGAATATAACGGAATGCAATGTAGTGCTATGGAATGGAGTGGATTGGAATGGAGTGAAATGGAATGGAGTGTAGTGGAGCAGAATGAAATGGTATGGAGTGGAGTGGAATGGCGTGGTATGGAAAGGAGTGGAATGGAGTTTAGTGGAATGGGGTGGAGTTCGGTGGAATTGAATTGATTGGAACGGAATGGAATGGAGGGAAGGGCAATGGAAAGGAATGGAGTAGAATACAAAGGAGTTGAGTGCATTGGAGTGGAGTGGAGTGGAATGGAATGCAGTACAATTGAGGGGAGAGGAGTGGAATGGAGTGGAGTGGGGTGGAATGGAGTGGAATGGACTGGAATGGAGTGGAATGGAATGGAATGGAGGGAAATGAAATGGAATCGAATGGAATGGAAAGGAATGGCGTCGATTGGCTGAGAATGGACTACAATTTATTGAAATGGAATGAAATGTAGTGGAATGGAATGGTATGAAATAGGGTGGAATGAAATGGAATGCTTTGAAATGGAATGGAATGGCAAGGAAAGAAGTGGAGTGGTGTGGAGAGGAATGGAGACGAATGGATTGTAATGGAATGGAGTGGAGTCCATTGGAATGGGAAGGAGAGGAGTGGAGTGCAGTGGAGTGGACAGGAAAGGATTGGAATGGAGTGCTACAGAGTGGAGTGGATTGGAGTGGAATGGAATGAATTGGTATGCAGTGGAGTGCAGTGTTGTGAAATGCAGTGCAATGGATTGGAATGGAGTGGAGTGGATTGGAATGGAATGGAATGGAGTGGAGTAGAGTAGAATGCACTGGAGTCGAATGAAGTGGAATGGCAAGGAATGGAGAGGAATGGAGTGGTGTGTAGTGGAATGGACTGGAATGGAATACAGTGAGATGGAATACGGTTTACTGGAAAAGAGTAGAGTGTAGTGGAGTGGAATGGAATGGAGTGGAGTGGAATGGTTTGGAATAGAATTAAACGTAGTTGAGTGGATTGGAGTGTACTGGAATGGAGTGCAATGGAGTGGAATTGATGGAATGCAATGGAGTGGAAAAGAGTGTAAAGGAATGGAATGGAGTAGATTGGAAGGGAAGGCAGTGGATTGGAATGGAGTGAAATGGAGTGGAGTGGAGTGGAATGAAATTGAGGGGAGAGGAATGGAAGGGAATGAAGTGCAATGAAATGGAATGGAGTGGAGTGGAATGGAGTGCAAAGGAATGGGGTGGAGAAGAGTGCAGTGGAATGGAATGGAATGCAGCGGAGTGGAGGAGAGTGGACTGGAATGGACTGAAATGGATTGGAATGGAATGGAATAAAATGAAGTGGTGTAGAGTGGAATGGAATGGAGTGCAATGGAATGGAGTGGATTGGAGAGGAGCGGAATGGAATGGAATGGAGGGGAGTGGAATTGAGTGGAATTGAAATGAGTGTAATGGAGTTTAATGGAGTTCAAAGGAATGCAATGGAATGGTATGGAGTGGAGTGGAATGGAATTGAGTGTAATGGAGTTTAATGGAGTTCAAAGGAATGCAATGGACTGGTATGGAGTGGAGTGGAATGGAATGGAGTGGAAAGGAATAGAATGAAATGGAGAGGAATGGAGTAGAGTGGAGTGGAATGGAATAGAGTGGAGTGGAATGGAATGGAATGGAATGGAGTGGAATGGAGTGGAGTGGAGTGGAATGGAGTGGAATGGATTGGAATGTAATGGAGTGGAGTGGAATGGAATGGAATGGAGTGGAGTGGAATGGAGTGGAGTGGAATGGAGTGGAGAGGTGTGCATTGGAGTGGAATGGATTGGAATGTAATGGAGTAAAGCGGAATGGAATGGAATGGAGCAGAGTGGAGTGCATGGAGTGGAGTGTAGTGGAATGAAATGGAAAGGAATTTCGTGGATTTTAATGGAATGGAATGAAATTGAGTGGATTGGAGTGAATGGAGTGCAGTGTAGTGGAATGGAATGGAATGGAATGGAGTGGAGTGGAAAGGAATGTAGTGCAGTGTAGTAGAATGGAGTGGAATGGAATGGTATGGCCTGGAATGGAGGGCAGTTGAATGGAATGGAGTTGAATGGAATGGAATGGAATGGAATGGAATGGAATGGAATGGATTGGAGTGGATTGGAGTGGAGTTGAGTGGAGTGCAATGGAATGGAATGGACTGGATTGGAGTGGATTGGAGTGGAGTTGAGTGGAATGGAATGGAGTGGAGTGGACTGAAATTTAGTGGAGAGGAGTGACATTGAATGGAGTGGAATGACATCGAATGGCATGGAATCAAGTGGAGTGGAGTGGAATGGAGTGGAGTGGAGTCAAAAGGAGTGAAATGGAATGGAGTGGAATGGAATGGAATGGAATGCAGTGGAGTGGAGTGGAGTGGAATGCAATGCAGTGGAAAGGAGTTGAGTGAAGTTCAGTTGAAAGGATCTGAGTGGAGTGCAATGGAGTGGAATGGAATGAAATGGAATGGAATGGAGTGAAATGGACTGGAATAGAGTGGAGTGTAGTGGAATGGAATGGAATGGAATGGAATGTAGTAGAGGGGACTAGAATGGAGTCGAGCGTAATTGAGTATAACGGAGTGGAATGGAATAGAAAGGAATGCAGTGGGATGAAAGGGAATGGAGTGGAGTGGAATGGAATGGCAAGGAATGGAGCGGAGTGGAGTGGAATGGATTCGAGTGCAGTGGAGTGCAGTGGAATGGAAAAGAGTGGAGTGGAAAGGAATGAACTGGAATGCAGTGGAGTGGAGTGGAGTGGAATAGAGTGGAGTGGAGTGGATTGGAGTGGAATGCAAAGGAATTGAATGGAATGGAATGGAGTGGAGTGGAATGGAGTGGAGTGGATTAGAAAGGAGTGAAATCGAAAGGAATCGAGTGGAATGGAATGGAGTGCAGTGGAGCATAGTGGAGACTAATGGATAGAAATGGAGTGGAGTGAAATGGAGTGTAATGGAATGGAGAGGATAGGAGAGCAATGGAGTTTAGTGGAGTGAAGACGAATTTAGCAGAATGGCATGGGATGGAATGGAATGGAATGGAATGGAATGGAAAGGAATAAAACGGAGTAGAGTGGAGATAAATGTAATGGAGTGGAATGGAATGGATTGGAGTGCAATGGTGTGGAGTGGAGTGGAATTTAGTGGAGTGGCATGGAATGGATTGGAATATAATGGAGTGGTGTAGAATGGTGTAGGGTGCAATGGAGTGGATTGGAATGGAATGGCAAGGAATGGAGTGGAACACATTGGGATTTAGTGGAGTGGAATAGAATGCAATAAAATGGAGTGGAGTGGAATTAATGGAGTCGTGTGGAGTGGAGTTAAAGGGAAAATAATGGAATGGAGTGGAGACTAATGGAGTAGAGTGGAATGGAATGGAATGGAGTGGAATAGAAAGCAATGGAAAGCATTGGAATGGAATGGAATGGAAAGGAGTGGAATGGAGTGGAGTGGAGTGGAATGGAGTGGAGTGGATCGGAGTGGAGTGGAATGGAATGGAGTGGAATTGAATGGAATGGAATGGAATGGAGTGGAGTGGAATGCAGTGGTTGATGGGAATGGAATGGAATGGAAAGGAATGGATTGAATTGTAATGGAGTGGAGTGGAATATACTGGATTGAAGTCCATTGCAGTGGAATAGAACGGGAAGGTGTGATATGCAGTGAAATGGAGTGGAATGAAATGGATTGGAATGGAATGTATTGAAGTTCAATGGAGTAGAGTGTACTGAAAATGAGAGGAATGGAATGGGGTGGAAAGGAATGGAGAGAAGTGGAGTGGAGTGGAGTGGAGAAGAATGGAATGTTATAGGTTGGAAGGGAGTTTAATGAAATGGAGAGGAGGTGAATGGAGTGTAATAGAATGGAATGGAGTGGAGTGGAATGGAGTGGAACAGAATGTAGTGGAAAGGAGGGGAATGGAGTTGAAGGGAGATGAGTAAAATGGAATGGAGTACAACGGACTGGATTCTAGTAACACGGAATGGAATGGAGTGTATTGGAGTGGAATGGACTGGAATGAAGTGGAATGAAATGTAAATGTTTGGAATGGAATAGAAAGGAATGGAATGGAGTGGAGTGGAGTGGATTTGAATGGAGAGAAGGGGAGTGGAAAGGAGTAGAATTGAATGGAATGGAGTGGAATGGAGTGGAAATGAATGGAGTGGATTCGAATTGAATAGAATGGAATGGAGTAAATTGGAATGCAATAGAGTGGGGTGGAGTGAGGTGGAGTGTTTTGGAGGGGAATGATGTGGAAATGAGTGGAGTGGAGTGGAATGGAATTGAGTGGGGTGGAGTGGAATCGAATGGAATTGAGAGGAATGGAATGGAATGGAGTGGAATGTAATGGACTGGAGTGGAATGGAGTACAATGGAATGGACTGGAGTGGGGCAGAGTGGAATGGAAAGGAAGAAGTGGAGTGGAATTGGGTGGATAGGAATGGAATGGAATGGAGTGGACTGGAGTGCAGTGAAGTGAACTGTAGTTGAATAGAATGGATTGGAGTGGAGTGGAATGGAATTGAGTGTAGTGGAATGGAATGAAATGGAGTGGAATGGAATGAAGTGGAGAGGAATGGAGTACAGGGGAATGGAATGGAATGGACTTGAGTGGAGACAATTGGAGTGCAATGGATTGGAATGGATTTCAGTGGAGTGGAATGGAATGGAATTGAATGGAGAGGAGTGGAGTGGTTGGAGTGGATTGGAGTTGAATGGAATGGAATGGAATAGAATGGAATGGAGTGGAGTGGAAGGGAATGGAGTGGAATGGAGTGGAGTGGAGTGGAAGGAGGGGAGTGCAGTGTAATTGAATGGATTCGAATGGAGTGCAGTGCATTGGAACGGGATGGAGTGTAATGGAAAGTAGTAGAGTGGAGTGGAGTGGAGTGGAGCGGAATGGAGTGGAGTGGAGTGGAATGGATAGAAGTGTAATGGAATGCAGTACAATGGAATGGAATGGAGTGGAGTGGAGTGGAGTGGAAAGGAGTGGAGAGGAATGTATTTGAATGGAGTGGAGTGGACCGGAATGGAGTGGAGTGAAGTGGTATGGAGTGCAGTGGAATGGAATGGAATGGAATAGAGTTTAGTGGACTGGACTTTAACGGAGTGGAATGGAGTGGTCTGGAATTGAGTGGAATAGAATGGAATGGAATGGAGAAGAGTGGAATGGAATGGAGTGGAGTGGAGTGTAGTTGAGTGGCGTGGAGTGGAATGGAGTGGAGTTGAGCTCAGTGGAATGGAATGGAGTGGAATGAAATTAAAAGGCATGTAATAGAGTGGTGTGGAATGGAGTGGAATGGAATGGAGTGGTGTGGAGCGGATTGGAATGGAATGGAATGGATTGTGGTGGAATTGAGTGGAATGGAATGGAGAGGAATGCAGTGGAGTGGAGTAGAGTGAAGTGGAGTGGATTGCAATGGATTGCAATGGAATGTAAAGGAGTAGAGTGGAATGGATGGAGTGTAGTGGAATGGAAAGGAATGAAATGGAGATGAGTTGAGTGGAGTGGAGTGGAATGGAATGGAGGGCAATGGACTGGAAAGGAGTGGAGTGGAATGGAATGGAGTGGAATGGAATGGAATGGAGTGGAGTGGAATGGAATGGAATGGAGTGGAGTGGAATGGAATGGAGTGGAGTGGAATGGAATGGAATGGAATGGAGTGGAGTGGAAAGCAGTGGAGTTGAATGGAATGGAATTGAATAGGATTGATTGGATTTGAATGGAGTGGAGTGGAAAGGAATGGATTTGAGTGGAAAGGAATGGAGTTGAATGGAATGGAATGCTATGGAGAGGGATGGATAGGAGTGGAGTGGATTTTAGTAGAGAAGAATGGAATGGAAATATGTGGAATGGAATGATCTGGAATGGAATGGAACGGAATGGAATGCAGTGGAGTGGAATGGAGACGAATGCAGTGGATTGGAGTGAAGTGGAATGGAATGGAATGGAAAGGAATGGAATGGACTGGAATGGAAAGGAATGGAATGGACTGGAATGGAAAGGAATGGAATGGAATGGAAAGGAATAGTATGGATTGGAATACAGTGGAATGGAATGGAGTGGAATTGAGTGGAGTGGAGTGGAATGGAATGGAATGTAGTGGAGTGGAAAGGAATGGCATGGAATTGTGTGGAGTGAAATGGAGTGGATTGGAGTTTAGGGGAATGGAATGGTTAGGAGTGGAATGGAGTGGAGTAGAATGGAGTAGAGTGGAGTGCATTGCAGTGGTATAGAATGGAGGGAAGTGGAATGGAGTGTAGTGGAGTGGAATGAAATGGAATGGAATGGAATTGATTGGAGTGGATTGCAGTAGAGGGGATTGGAATGCAGAGGAAGGTAATGGGGAAGAATGGAATGGAGTGGACTGGATAGGAGTGGAGTGGAATGGAATGGAATTGAATGGAATGGAACAGAGTGTAGTGGGAAGGAGTGGAGAGGAGTGGAAAGGAATGTAATGGAGTGGAGTGGAATGGAGGGGAATGGAATGCAGTGGAATTTAGTGGAATGCAGTGGATTGGAGTGTAATGGAATGGAAGTGAATGGAATGGAGTGGGGTGGATTGGAGTGGAGTGGAATGGAGTGCAGTGGACGAGAAAGGAGTGGAACGGAATGGAATAGAGTGGAATGGAATGGAGTGCAGTGGAATGGAGTGAAGAGTAATGGATTGGAATGGAGTAGAGTGGACTGAATTGGAATGGAATGGAGTGGAATGGAGTGGAGTGGAGTGAAGTGCAATTGAGTGGAATTGCATGTAATAGATTGGAATGGAATGGAATGGAATGCAATGGAATGGAATGGAAAAAAATGGAGTGGAATGGATAGGAATGAAATGGAGGGGAATGAAAAGGATTGGAGTGGAGTGGAGTGGAGTAGAATTTAGTGGAGTGGCACGGAATGGATTGGAATTTGATGGAATGGAGTGGAATGGAGTGAAGTGGAAAGGAGTGGAGTTGAAAGGAATGGCATGCAATGGAGGGGAATGCAAGGGAATGGAGTGGAGTGTAATGCAGTGGAGTGGAATAGAATGGAATAAAATGGAGTGTCGTTGTGTGGAATGTAGTGGAGTGGAGTGGAATGGAGTTAAATGGAAAAGAATAGATTGGAGTGGAGGGGAATGGAGTGGATTATAATGGAGTAGAGTGGAATGGAATGGATTGTGGTGGAATGGAATAGAATGGAATGGAATGGAGTAGGGTGGAGTGGAGTGGAATGGAGTGGATTGGAATGAAATGGCGTTGAGTGGAGATTAATGGAATGTTATGGATTGCAGTGGAATGCAGTGGAGTGTAACATAGTGGAGTGAAGTTCATTGAAGTGGAATGAAATGGAATGGAGTGGAGTGGAGTGGAGTGAATTAGAGTGGAATGAAATGGATTGGAATGGAATGGAAAGGAGTGGAATGGAGTAGATTGGAGTGGAATGCAAGGGAATGGAATGGGGTGGAATGGAATGGAGTGGAGTGGAGAGGAGTGGTGTGGAGGATAATGGAATGGAGTAGAGTGGAATGAAGTGGAATGGAATGGAGTGGAGTTGAGTGCAGTGTATAGAATGGAATGGAGTGGAGTGGAATGCATTAAAATGGAATGGAGTGGAATGGAGGGGAATGAAGTTGAATGGAGTGAAGTGGAATGAAGTGGAGTGGAAAGGATGGAGTTGGGTGCAGTGGAATGGAATAGAATGGAATGGAGTGGAATGGAGTGGAGTGGAACGGAATGCAGTAGAGTGGAAAGGAGTGGAACTGAGTGGATTGGAATGGAATGGATTGGAGTGGAATGGAATACAATGGAATGGAGAGGAGTGGATTTTCATGGACTGGAGTGAAGTGGAATAGAGTGGAGTGGAATGAAATGGAATGGAAAGAAGTGGAGTGGAGAAGAATGGAGTAGAGTGGAGGGGAATGAAGTTGAAAGGAAAGGAATAGAATGGAGTGGAATGAAATGGAATGCAATGGAAAGGAATTGAATGTAACGGAGTGAAGTGGAGTGCAATGGAATGCAGTGGAGTGGAACGGAATGGAAGAGAATGGAATGGACTGGAGCGGAGTGCAGTGGAAAGGAGAGGAAATGAACGGAATGGAGAGATATGGAATGGAATGGAATGGAGTTGAATGGAAAGGAGTGGAGTGGAATGGAGAGCAATTGAATGGAATGGAGTGGAGTGCAGTGTAATGGAATGGAATTAAGTGGAGTTGAGCGGATTGTACTGGAATGAAGTGAAATGGAGTGGAATGGGGTGGAATGGAGTACAGATGATTCAAGTGGAATGGAATGGAATGGAAGGGAATGGAGTAGAGTGGAATGGAATTGAGTGGGGGTAAGAGAGTGGACTGGTGTGGAGTGGAAAGGAGTAGAGTGGAGTGGAATGGAAAGGAGTGAAGTGAAGTGGAATGGAATGGAATTGAGTGGAGTTGAATGCAATGGAATAGAGTGGTATAGAATGGAGTGGGGAGGAATGGAGTGCAAATGAATCAAATGGAGTGAAGAGGAATGGAATGGAATGGAGTGCAGTGGATTGGAGTGGAGAGGAATTGAGTAGAGTGGAATGGAATGGAATGAAGTGGAATGCAATGGAATGGAAATGAATTGAGTGGAGTGGATTGGAATGGAGTGAAATGGATTGGAATGCAGTGGAGTGGAGGGAAATGGAATGGAATGGAATGGAATAGAGCGGAGTGGAGTGGAACGGAGAGGAGTGGTATAGTGAGGAATGGGATGGAACGTAGTGGACTGGAATGGAGGGTAATGAAATGGGGTGGAGTAGAGTGGAGTGCAGTGGTTGGAGTGGAATGCAGTGGAATGGAACATAGTGGAGTGGAAAAGAATGGAGTGAAATGGAATGGAATGTACCGGAGTGGAAGAGAGTGGAGTGGAGTGGAGTGGAGTGGAGTGGAATGGAGTTGAATGGGATAGAATGGATTGTAAAAGGAGTAGACAGGAAGGGAACGGAATGGAATGGAATGGAGTAGTGGAATGAAATGGAGTGGAGTGGAAAGTATTGGAGTGGAGTAGAATGGAATGGAATGGAATGGAGTGGAATGGAGTGGAATTGAGTGGAGTGGAGTGGAATGGACTGGAGTGGAGTGGAATATGGTTGACAGGAATGGATTGGAATGGAGTGGAGTGGAATTGTGGAATAGAGTAGAATGGAATGGAATGGGATGAAGAGGAATGGAATGGAATGGAGTGGAATGTTTTGGAGTGGAATGGACAGGAGTGGAGTGCAGTGGAGTGGAACTGAATGGAGTGTATCAGTGTGGAGTGGAATGAAATGGCATGGAATGGAATAACATGGAGTGAAATGGAGTGGACTGGAGTGGAATGCAGAGGAAGAGAATTGAGTGAAACGGAAAGGAGTGGGGTGGAGTGGAGTGGAATGGAATGGAATAGTGCGTAATGAAGTAGAATGGAAATGAGTGGTTGGAGTGCAGTGTAATGGAATGAAATGGAGTGGAGTGCAATGGAGTGGAATGGAATGGAGAGGAATGGAGGGGAATGTAGTGGAATGGAGGCGAATGGTGTGGAATGGAGTGGATTGGAGAGGAATGGAGTGGAATGGAGGGGAATGGAGTTGAATGGAAAGGAATTGAGTGGAAGGAATTGGAATGGAATGTGGTGGAATGTAATGGAATGGATTTGAAAGGAATGGAATGGAATGGCATGGAATGGAGAAGAGTGGAGCGGAGTGGAATGAAGTGGAATGGAATGGAGTGGAGTGCAGTGGAAAGGAATGGAATGGAGTGGAGCAGACTGTACTGGAAAGGTGTGGAATAGTGTGGAATGGAGTGGAGTGGATTAGAGTGGAATGGGGTGGAATGGATTGGAAAGGAGTGGAGTGGAGTGGAGTGGAATGGAAAGGAGTGGAGTGGAATGGAATGCAGTGGAGTGGAATGAAGTGGAGTGGACCGGAATGGAATGGATTGGAGTGGAATGGAAGGCAGTGGATATGATTGGAATGGAGTGGAATGGAATGGAGTGGAATGGAATGCGTTGGATTGTAGTGGAGTAGAGTGGGGTGGAGTGGAATGGAATGGAGTGGAGTGGAATATTTTGGAATGGAAAGGAATGCATTGCAGTGTAGTGGAGTGGACTGGAATGGAATGGAGTGATGTGTAATGAAATTGAGTGGAGTGGAGTGGAATGGAAACGAGTCGAATGGAATGGAAATGAGCGGAATGGAAAGGAATGGAGAGTAATGGGTTGAAATGGAATGGAGTGGAGTGGAGTGCAGTGGAATAGAATGGAATGGAGTGGAGTGGAGTTGATTGGCCTGGAATGGAATGAAATGGAGTGGAATGGAACGGAACTGAATGGAAAGGAGTAGAGTGGAATGGAACAAAATGGAGTGGAATGCAGAGCATTGGAATGGAGTTGAGTGGTGTGGAGTGGAATGGAATGGAATGGATTGTGGTGGAATGGAGTGCAATGGAATGGAGTGTAATTGAGTTGAGAATAGTGAAGTGTAATGGAATGGAGTCGTATGGAGTGGAGTGCAATGGAAAGGAGTGGAGTGGAATGGAGTGGAGAAGAATCGAGTAGAGTGGAATGGAATGGAATGGAGTATAATGGAACGGTATGGAATGGAACGAAGTGGAGCGGAGTTTAATGGAGTGTAATGTATCGGAATGTAATGTTGTGGAGTGGAATGGAATGGAATGGATATAGAGGAGTGCATCGAGTTGAGAATAGTGGTACTGAATGTTATGGAATGGAGTGGAGAGGAATGGAATGGAGTGGAGAGGAATGGAATGGAGTGGAATGGAGTGGAGTGGAGTGGATTGAGTGCTTTGCAGTGGAAAGGAATGGAATAGAATGGAGTGGAGTGGAATGGAATGTAGAGGAGAGGAGTGCAACGGAGTGGAATGGAATGGATTGGCCTGGAATGGAGTGCAGTGGACTGCAATGTAGTAGAAGGGAATGGAATGCAATGGAATGGAGTGGAGTGGAATGGAGTGGAGTGGACTAGAGTGGAATGGAGAGGATTGGACGGGAATGAAGTGAAATGGAATGGATTGAAATGGATTGGAATGGCATCGAATGCCATGGAATAGAGTGGAGTGAAGTGGAATGGAGCAGAGTGGAGTGGAATCAAAAGGAGTGAAATGGAATGGAATGGAAAGGAATGGAATGCAGTGGAGTGGAGTGGAATGGAGTGGAGTGGAGTTGAATTGAAAGGAATGGAGTGTTGTGCAATGGGGTGGAATGGAATGGAATGGAATGGAATGGAGTGGAGTGGGGTGTAATTGGCTGTAGTGGAGTGCCATGGAATAGAATGGAATGCAGTGGAAAGGAATGGAATGAATTGAAATGGAATATCATGGAATAGAGTCTAGTGTAGTGGAGTGGAGTGGAGTCGAATGGAGTGGAGTGTAGTGGATTGGAGTGGAATGGAATGGAAAGAGTGGAATGGAATGGAATGGAATGCAATGGAGTGGAATGCATTGGAGTGTGTTAGAAATCAGTGGAATGGAAAGGAACAGAGTGGAATGCAATGGAGTGCAGTGGAGTGGAGTGGAGAGTAATGGAATGGAATGGACTGGAGAGGAATGGAGTACAGTGGAATTGAGTGTAATTGAGTGGAAAGGAGTGGAATGGAGTGAAGTGCAGTTGAGTGGAATGGTATGGAATGGATTAGAATGGAATGGAATGGAAAGAAATGCAATGAAATGGAGTGCAAAGGGGTATAATGGAGTGGATTGATGTGGAATGGAATGGAGTGGAATGGAATGGATTGGAGTGGAATGGAGTGGAATTGACTAGAAAGGAGTGGAATGGAATGGAGTGGAATGCAGTGTAGTGGAACGGAATAGAGTGGAGTGGAATGGAGTGGAATGGAATGGAGTGGAATGGAGGGAACAGAGTGGAATGGATTGGAAAGGAGTGGAATGGAGTGAAATTGACAAGAAAGGAGTGGAATGGAATGGAGTGGAATGCATTGGAATGGAATGGGTTGGAATGAAAAGGAATTGATAGGAATTTAATGGTACAGCATGGAATGGAGTAGAGTGGAGAGGAGTGGATTGGAATGGATAGGAATTGAATGGAGTGGAGTGCAGTGGAATGTAATGGAATAGAGTGGAGTGGAGTCGACGGGAATGGAGTGGAATGGAGTGGGATAGAGTGGAGTGGACTCGAGTGGAATGAAATGCAATCGTATGGAATGGAGTGTAATGGAGTGGAATGGAGTGGAATGGATTTGAAAGGAGTGGAGTGGAGTGGAAAGGAGTGGAGTGGAGTGGAATGGAATGGAATGGAGTGGAGTGGAGTGGAATGCAGTTGAAAGGAATGAAGTGGAGTGGAGTGGAATGGAATGGACTGGAGTGGAGAGGAATGGAGTGGATTGTAGAGGAATGGAGTGTAATGAAATGGAGTGGGATGGAATGGGGTGGAGTGGAGTGGAGAAGAGTTGAGTGGAGTAAAATGGAATGGAGTGGAGTGGAATGCTTTGGAATGGAATGGAATGGATTGCAGTGGAGTGGAGTGGACTGGATTGGAGTGGAACAGAGAGGAATCGAGAGCAATGCCTTGGAGTCGAATGGAGTGGAATGGAATGGAATGGAATGGTATGGAGTAGAGTGGACTGAACTGGATTGGAGTGGAATGAAATTGAGTGGAGTGGAGTGCAAGTGAATGTGGTGAAGCAGAGTGGAATGGAATGGAGTGGAATGGAATGAAAGGGAGTAGAAAGAAAAGGAGTGGAGTGGAATGGAGTGCAATGGAATGTAGTGGACTGGAGTGCAGTGGAATGGAACGGAATGGAGTGGAATGGAGTTGAGTGAACTGCAATGGTCTGAAATGGAGTGGAATGAAATGGAATAGAATGTAATGGAGTAGAGTGGAATGGAATGGAGTGGAGTGGAATGGAGTGTAATAGAATGGATTATAGTGCAGTGGAGCAGAATGGAATGGAATGGAGTGCAGTGGAATGGAGTGGAATGTAAAGGAGTGGAGTGGAGAGGAGTGAAGTGGAATGGAATGGAATTGTATGGAGTGGAGTAGAGAGGATTGGAGTGGAGTGGAATAGAACGGAATGGAGTGGAGTGGAATGGAGTGGAGAGAAATGAAGTAGAGTGGAATGGATAGGAATGGAGTGGAATGGAATGGAATGCAATGCAATGGAGTGAAGTGGAGTGGAGTGGAGTGAAATGGATTGGAATGTAGTGGAGTGGAGTAGAATGTAATGGAATGGATGGGAGTGGAGGGCATGGAGTGGAGTGGAGTGGAATGGAAGGGAATGAAATGGAATAAAATGCAGTGGATTGGAGTGTAATGGAGTGTAGTGATTTGTAGTTGAGTGCAGTTGAATTGAAAGAAATGGAGTGGAGTGCAACAAAGTTGAATGGAATGTAATGGAATGAAATGCAGTGGAGGGGAGTGGAATAGAGTGGAGTGGAGTGGAATGGAATGTGGTGAAGTGGATTGGAATCCAATGGAATGGAGTGGAATTGATTGTACTGTAGTGGGATGGAATCCAAGGGAATGGAGTGGAATTGAGTGTAGTGGAGTGTAAAGGAAAAGAATGGAATAGAGTGGAATGGAATGGAATGGAGTGGAGTGGAATGGAATGGAATGCAATGGAGTGGAATGGAGAGGAATGGAGTTGAATGGAGTTGAGTTAAATGGAATGGAGTTCAATGGACAGGAATGTGGTGGAATCGAATGGAATGGAGTGGATTGGAGTGGAAGGGACTGTAATGAAGTGGAAAGCAATGATATGGAGTGGAATGAAAAGGAAAGGTTTGGAATGGAATGGAAAGGATTGGAGTGGAGTGGAATGGAGGGGAATGTACTGCTATAGAATGGAGTGGAGTGGAATGGAACAGAGTCGAGTGGAATGGTTTGCAATTGAATGGATTAGATTGCAGTAGAGTGGAATGGAACGGAGTGGAGTAGAGTGGAGTGGATGGAATGCTGTGAAATGGAATGGAATTGAGTGGAGTGGAATGGAGTGGAATTTAATGGAATGGAATGGAGTAGACAGCAATGGAATGGAGTAGAGTGGAATGGAGTGTAATGGAATGAAGTGGAGTGGAGTGTAAAATAAAGGAATTTCGTGGAGTGGACTTGACCTGAATGGAATGGAGTGGAATGAAGGAAAATGGAGTTGAATGGAGTAGAGTGGAGAGGAATGGAATGTAAAGCAGTGGAGTGGAGTGGAAAGGATTGAAATGGAGTGGAATGGAATGGAAAGGAGCTGAATGAAATGGAGTGGTATAAATGGAATGGAATTGCCTGGCAAGGCGTGAAATGGATTGGATTGGAATGGATTGGACTAGAGTGGATTGGAATAATGTGGAAGGGAATGGAGTAGACTGGAATGGAATGGAGTGGAGTACAGTGGAGTGAAGTTGAGTGGACAGGAATAGAGTGGAGTGGAGTGGAATGGAATGCAGTGGAGAGCAATGGATTGGAATAGAATGGAGTGCAGTACAATGGAATGGAATGGAATGGAATGGAATGGAATTGAGTGGAGTGGAGTGGATCGGAATGGAGTGGCATTGTGTGTAATGGAATGGAATGGAGTGGATTGGAGTGGAATGGAATGGAGAGGAATGGAGTATAGTGAAGTGGATTGGAAAGGATTGGAAATGAATGAAACGGAGTGGAGTGGAATAGAATGTCATGGAATGGAGTGGAGTGTGGTGGATTGCAGGAGAATGAAGTGGAATGGAAGGCAGTGAAATGGAATGTAGTGGAATGGAACGGAATGCAGTGGAATGCAATGGAATGGAACGGAGTGTAGTGGAGTCGATTGGATTGGAGTGAAATGGAAAGGAGTGAAATGAAACGTAATGGAAAGAATGGAGTGGAGTGGAATGGAGTGTAGTATAGTGGATTTGAGAGGAGTGGAGTGGAGTGAAGTTGAGTGGAGAGGATTGGAGTGTAATGGAATGGAATTGAATGGAATGGAATGGAATGGAATTCAGTGGAATGCAAAGGAGTGGAGAGGAGTACAGTGGAATGAATTGGAATGGATGGAGTGGAATGGAATGGAATGGAGTGCAGTGCAGTGAAATGGAATGGAGTGGAAAGGACTGGAAAATATTGGAATTGAATGGAATTTAATAGAATGGAATAAAATGGAGTGGAATGCAATAGAATGTAGTGGAGTGGAGTGGAATGGAGTGGAATAAAGTGGAATGGAGTGGAGTGGAATTGAGTGCAGTAGAGTGGAATTTAGTGGAGTGGAATGGAATGGATTGCAATAGAACGGAGTGAAGTGGAATGGAGAGGAGTGGAACGGAGTGGAGTGGATTGCAATGACTTGGAATGGAGTGGAATACAATGGAATGGAGTGGAGTGGAATGGAGTGGATTTGAGTAGAATGGAATGGAACGGAGTGGGGTGTAGTGTAATGTAGTGGAGTGGAATGGAATCGTGTTGAATGGAATGTTATGTAAAGGAGTGGAGTGGAATGGAATAGAGTGCAATGGAATGGAATGGAGTGGAGTCGAATAGAGTGGATTGTTGTGGGATGGAGTGGAGAGAGGGGAATGGAATGGAATGGAATGGAATACAGTAGAATGGAGTGGAGTGGAATGGAATGGAGTGGAATGCATTGGAGTGGAATGGGATGGAGTGGAGTTGAGTGGACTGGAAAGAAATAAATTGGAATGGAATGGATTGGAGTCAAATGGATTATAGTGGAGTGGAATGGATAGGAAGGGAAAGGGGTGGAAAGGAACGGAGTGTAGTGTAGTGGAGTGTAGTACAGGGAAATGCAATGGAGTGGACTGGAATGGAGTGGAAAGGAATGGAGTGGAGTAGAGTAGAGTGTAATAGAATGGAATGGTGTGGAATGGAATGGAGTGGAATGGAACGGAGTGGAATGGAGCAAAGTTGAATGGAGCTGAATGGAGTAGAATGGAGTGGTGTGGAGTGGAATGTAGTGCAATGGAAGGGAATGGAATGGAATGGCATGGATTGGAGTGGAATGCAATGGACCGGTGTTGAGTGGAATGGAATGGAATGGAGGGGAATGAAATGGAATGCATTGGAATGGAATGGAATGTCATTAAATGGAGTGGAGAGGAGTGGAATGGTGTGGAGTGGACTGGAGTGGAACGGAGTGAAATGGAGTGGAATGGAATGGAGTGTAGTGGAATGGGTTGGAATGGAATTGAGTGGAGTGCAGTACAGTGGAATGGAATGGAGTTGAGTGGAGTGGATTCAAATGAAGTGAAATGTAGGGGAATGGATTGGATTGGAGTGGAGTGGATTGGACTGGAATGGAATGGAGTGGAGTGGATTGGAATGTATTGGAATGGAATGGAATGGAATGGAGCGGAGTGGAGTGGAATGCAGTAGAGTGGAATTGATTGGAGTGGACTGGAATGGATTGTAGTGGAGTGGAAAGGAGTGGAATTGAATGGAGCGCAATGGAATGGAGTGGAGTGGAGTGGAGTAGAGTTGAGTGGTATGGAATGGAGTGCAGTGGAGTGCAATTGAGTGGAACGGAATGAAGTGGAGTACAAAGGTTTGGAATTTAATGGAGTGTAGAGGAGTGCAGTGGGATGACATGGAATTTATTGGAGTGGAGTTGAGTGGACTGGAATGGAGTGGAATGGAGTGGAAACGAGACGAATGCAGTGGATTGGAATAGAGTGGAAAGTAACGCAATGGAGTGTAGTATGGTGAACTGGAATAGAGTGGATTGCAGTGGAGTTTTGTGGAAAGCAATGGAGTGGAGTTGAATGGAATTGAGTGCGGGGTTGTATTTTGGAATGGAATTGAGTGGAATGGAATGGAGTGGAGTGAAATTAAGTGCAGTTAAATGGAGTGGAGTGCAGTGGAGTGAAATGCAACGGTTGGATTGGAGTGGAATTTAGTGGAATGGAATGGAATGGAATGGAATTGAATGGAAGGAATGAAGTGTGCAGTGATGTGCAGTGGAGTGCAGTGGAGTGGAGTGTAGTGGAATGGAATAGAAAAGAGTGGAGTGGGATGGAATTAAGAGGAGTGAAATGGAAAGAAATAGAGTGGAGAGAAATGGAGTGGAGAGGAATGGAGTAGGGTGTAATGGAATGGAATGGAGTGGAATGGAATGGAATGGAGTCGAATGTAGCTGAGTGCAGTGGAATGGAGTGGAATGGATTGGAATGGAGTAGAGTGGAGTGGAATGGAATAGAATGGAATGGAATGGATTGGAGTGGAGTGGTTGGAGTGGAGTGCAGTGGAATGGAATGGCATGGAATGGAATAGAATGGAGTGGCTTGCAATGGAATGGAGAGGAATGGAGTGGACTGGAGTGGAGTGAAGTGGATGGAGTGAAGTGCAGTGGAATGGAATGGAATGGAATGGAATGGAGTGGAGTGCAATGGAATGGGATGGAGGGGAATAGAAAGTAGTGGATTGAAGTTGAGAGGTGTGGAATGCAGTGGAGTGGATTGGAATGCAGAGGAGTGGAATGGTATGCAGAAGAATGCAGTGGAATGTAACGGAATGGATTGGAGTGTAGTGGAATGGAGTGGAGTGGAGTGAAGTGGAATGGAGTGGAGTGGACTGGAATGGAGTAGAGAGGAATGGAGTGGAATGGAATGGAATGCAATGGAATGGAATGAAATGGAGTGGAGTGGAGCGAAGTGAAATGAAGTGGATTGCAGTGGAGTGGACTGGAATGAAGTGGAGTGGAATGAAATGGAAAGGAGTGGCATGGCGTGGAATGGAATGGAATGGAGAGGATTGGAGAGGTATGGAGTGGACTGGAGTAGAAAGGAGTGGATTGTAGTGGACTGCAGTGGAATGCAGTGGAGTGGATGGGAATGGAGTGGACGGGAATGGAGTGGAGTGGAATGGAGTCGACTGGAGTTGAATGGAAAGGAATGGAGTGGAGTGCAGTGGAGGGGAACGGAATGCAATGGAATGGAATGGAATGGAGTAGAGTGGAATGGAATGGAGTGGAATGGAGTAGACTGGAGTGGATGGAGTGGAGTGCAGTGGAATTCAATGGAATGGAATGCAGTGGAGTGGAATGGAATGTAGTGGAGTGGAATGGAATGGTATGGACCGGAATGGAGTGGAGTGGAATGGAATTGACTGGAATCGAGTGGAGTGGATTGGAATTTAGTGGATTGGAGAGGAGTGGAATGGAATGGTGTGGAGTGGACTGGAATGGAGTGGAGTGGAATGGAAAGGAATGGAGTGGTATGTCATGGAGTTGTATGTAACGGAGAGGCCTGGAATGGAGTGAATTGGAGTGGAGTAGAGAGGAGTGGAATGTAATGGAAAACAAAGGAATGCCGTGGAGAGGAAGGGAATGGAGTGGAGTGGAATTGAGTGGACTGGAGTTGAATGGAAAGGATTGGTGTGGAGTGCAATGGAGTGGAACGAAATGGAATGGATTGCAATGGTGTGAAATGGAGTGGAGTGGAGTGAAACTTAAGTGAATGGAATGGAAAGGGGTGGAGTGGAATGGAATGCAATGGAATGGAGTGGAAGTGAGTGGAATCAAGTGGAATGGAATAGAATGGAATGCAGTTGAATGGAACGAAGTGTTCTGGAATGGAATACAGTGGAATGGGTTGGAGTGGAGCTCACTGGTGTGGAATGAACTGGAATGGAATGGAAGGAAACGGAGTAGAGTGGAATGGAATCCATTGGAGTTGAGTGGAGCTGAGTGGACTGGAGTGGAATGGAGTGGAGAGGATTGGAGTGGAATCCAATTTAGTTGAGTGGAATGGAGTGCAATAAAATGGAATGGAGTGGAGTTGAACGGAATGGAAAAGTTGAAGCGGAGTTGATTTGAGTGGAATGGAATGGAATGGAGTGAAGTGGAGTGCAGTGGAGTGGAGAGGATTAGAATCTCATGGAATGGAGTGGAGTTTAATGGAATGGAGTGGAGTGGTGTGCAATGGAATGGAATGGAGTGGAAATGAATGGAAAGGAATGGTGTTAAATGCAATGAAGTGGAGCAGAATGGAGTGGAACGCAGTGGAATAGAATGCAGTGGAGTGGAGTGGAGTGGAATGGAATGGTATGGATTGTAGTGGAATGGAGTGTAATGGAATGAAGAGGAATGGAATGAAGAGGAATGGAGTGGAGTGGGGTAGATTGGAGTGTAGTGGATTGCAGTGGAATGGAATGGTATGGAATGGAGTGGAGTGGAACGGAATGGATTGGAGTGGAATGGAATAGAAAGGAATGTAGTTGAGTGCAATGGAGTGGAGTGGACTGGAATGGAGTGGAGTGGAGTGGAAAGAAATGGATTGCAATGGAACTGATTGGAGTGGAATTGAGTGGAGTGGAGTGGAGTGGAGAGGAAAGGAATGTGGTGGTATGGAATGGAGTGGAGTGGAGCTGAGAGAAGTGCAGTGGAGAGGAATGGAATGGAGTGGATTGGAATGGATTGGAATGGAATGGATTGTAATGGATTAGATTGGAGTGGAAAGGAGGGGAGTAGAATGGAGTTGATTGGAGTGGAATGGAATGGAATGGAGTGGAGTGGAATGGAATGGAATGGAGTAGAGTGGAATGGGATGAAATTGAATATACTGGAATGGGGTGGAGTGGAGTGGATGGAGTGGAGTGCAAAGGAGTGGAGTGGAATGGAATGGAGTGGAGTGGAATGGAACACAGTGGAGTGAAATGGAATGGAGTGGAGTGGAATGGAATGTAGTGCAGCGCGTTGCGGTGGACTGGAATGGAGTGGAGTGGACTAGAGTGGAGTGGAGTGGAATGGAATAGAGTGGAGTGGAAAGGAATGTTATGCAATGGAGTAGGGTTGAGTGGAATGGATAGGATTGGAATACAATGGAATGCAAAAAATGGAGTGGAGTGGAATGGAATGGAATGGACTGGAGTGGAGTGGAGTGGAATGCAGTGAAGTGGAGTGGATTGGAGTGGAACGGAATGGAATTGAATTGAATGGTATGGAATGGAGTGGAGTGGATTGGAGTGGAGTGGATTGGAAAGGAGAGGAATGAAATGGAATTGAGTCGACTGGAATGGAGTGGAGTGGAGTGGAGTGGAGAAGAATGGAATGGAATGTAATGTAGCAGAGTTGAGTGGAATGGAATGGATTGTAATGGAGTGGAGTGCAGTGCAGTGGAATGGAATGGAATGGAATAGAGTGGAGTGGAATGGAGTACAGAGGAAAGGAATGGAAAGGAATGGATGGGAGGGGAACGGAGTGGAGAGGAATGGTGTGTAATGGAGTGGAGTGGAAATGAGTGGAGAGGCATAAAGTAGAGTGGAATCGAATAGAATGGAGTGGAATGGACTGGGTAGGAATGGAATGGAGTGGAACGAAATGGAATGGAATGGAATGGAGTGGATGGGGTGCTGTGAAATGAAGTGGAATGGATAGGATTGGAGTTCAGTGGTGTGGAATGCAACGGAATGGATATAAGCAGAGGGGAGTGGATGTAGTGGAGTGTAGTGGAATGAAATGGAATGTAATGGAATGGACTGGACTGGAATGGAATGGAGTGAAATCGAGTGGTGTGCCATGGATTGAGTGGAGTGCAGTGGAATGGAATGGAATGGAATCGAGGGGAGTGGAATGGAATGTATTGGAGAGGGGTGGAATGGAGTGGAATATAATGGTGTGGACTGGAACGGAGTGGAGAGGACTGGAATGGAGTGGAATGGAATGGAATGGAATGGAGTGGAGTGGAGTGGAATCAAGTGGAGTGTAGTTTAGTGGACAGGAATGGAGTGGATTGGACTGGAATTGAGTGTAGTGGAATGGAATGAAATGGAGAGGAATGGCATCGAATGGCATGGAATTGAATGGAATGAAGTGGAATGGAGTGGAGTGGAGTCCAAAGGACTGAAAGGGAATGGAATGTAGTGGAATGCAGTGGAGTGGAGGGGAATGGAGTGTAGTAGAATGGAGTGGAGTGGAGTTGAATTGAAAGGAATTGAGTGGTGTACAATGGAGTGGAAGTGAATGTAATGGAATAGAATGGAGTGAAGAGGAGTGGAATGTAGTGGAGTGGAGTGGAATGGAATGGAAAGGAATGGCATGGAAAGGAATGGAATGTAGTAGAGGATACTAGAAAGGAGTCCAGTGGAATTGAGTATAATGGAGTGAAATGGAATTGAATGGAATGCAATGGAATGGAATAGAATGGAGTGGAGTGGAATGCAATGGCATGGAATGGAGTGGAGTGGAGTGGCGTGGAGTGGAATGCAATGGCATGGAATGGAGTGGAGTGGAGTGGCGTGGAGTGGAATGGAGTCTAGTGGAATGGAGTGGAATGGAAAGGAGTGGAATGGCATGGAATGGAATGGAATGGAGTGGAGGGGAACGGAGTGGAGCGCAGTGGAGTGGAATAGAGTGGAGTGGAATGCATTGGAATGGAATGGAAAGGAATTGAATGGAATGGAACGGAATGGAATGGAGTTGAGTGGAAAGGAGTGGAGTGGATTAGAAAGGAGTGGAATGGAAAGGAATCGAGTGCAATGGAATGGAATGCAGTAAAGTGGAGTGGAGAGGATTGGACAGAAATGGAGTCTAGTTAAAAGGAGTGCGATGGAATAGAGTGGAATATAATGGAGTGGAATGGAATGGTGTGGAGCGGAATAGCGTGGAGTGGAATGGAATGGCATGGAATGGAGTGGAGTACAATGGAATGGGGTGGAGTAGAAATGAGTGGAGAGGAAAAGAATGCAACAAAATGGAGTGGAGAGGAGTGGAATTGGGTGGAGTGAAATGGAGTAGAGAGTAATGGAATGGAATGGAGAGGAATGGAAAGGAATGGAATGCACTGGAATGGAATGGAATGGAATGGAGTGGAGTGGAGCAGAATGGAGTGTTGTGGGGTGATAAGGGGTGGAGTGAAAGGGAACGGAATGGAATGGATTGGGGTGGAATGGAGAGGCGTGGAATATAGAGGATTGAAGTCCATTGCTTAGGAATGGAATGGAAAGGCATGGAGTGGAGCGAAGTGGAGTGGAATGAAATAGATTGGAATGGAATGTATTGGAGTTGAATGGAGTAGAGTGGGGTTGAAATTGAGGGGAATGGAAAGGGGTAGAATGGAATGGATTGGAATGCACTGGAGAGGAGTGTAGGAAAATGGAATGGAGTTGAATGGAATGCAGTGGAATTGAGTGCAGTGTAATAGAATGGAGTGGAGTGGAGTGAAATGCACTGGAATGGAATGGAGTGGAATGGAGAGGAATGGAGTTGAATAGAGATGAGTGAAGTGGAATGGAGTATAATGGACTGGAATATAGTGGAGTGGAATGGAATGGAATGGAGTGTGTTGGAGTGGAAGGGACTGGAACGAAGTGGAATGGAATGGAATGCTGTGGAATGAAAAGGAAAGGTATGGAATGGAAAGGAGTGGAATGTAATGGAGTGAAGTGGACTTAAATGTAGTGGAGTGGAGTGGAATAGAGTGGAATGGAATGGAGAGGAATGGAGTGGAGTGCAGTAGAGTGGAGTGGAGCGCATTGCAGAGGAATGGAGTGGAGTGGAATGGAAAGGAGTGGAATGGAATGGTACAGAATGGAATGGAGTTGAGTGGAGTGGAGAGAAGTGGAATGGATTTGTGTGGTCTAGAATGGAGTGGAGTGGAATGGAATAGAGTGGAATGGAATGTACTGCAATGGAATGGAGTGGAGTGGAATGGACTGGAGAGGAATCGAATGGAAATGAGTGAGGTGGATTGGATTTGAATGGAGTGGAGTGGATAGGAGTGGAGATGAACGGAATGGAATGCAATGGAGTGGAGTGGGTAGGTGTGTATAGGATTTGAGAAGAGAAAAATGGAATGGAATGGAGTGGAATTGATTGAAAAGGAACAGAATGGAATGGAGTGTAGTGGATTGGAGATGAGTGCAGTGTAACGGATTGGATTGCAGTGGAATGAAATGGAATGGAATGGAATGGAATGGATTGAGGTGGAGTGGAATGAAATGGAAAGGAAAGGAGTGGAATTGAGTAGAGTGGAGTGGAGTGGAGTGGAGAGGAATGAAATGGAATGGAATGAAAAGGGATGGAGTGGAATGGAGAGGACTGAAATGGAATGCAGATGAATAGAATGAAGTGGAATGGAACTGATCAGAGGGGAGTGGAGTAGTCTGAAATGCAATGGAACAGAGTGTAATAGAGTGGAATGGAATGGAGTGGATTGCAGTGCAGTGCAATGAAATGGGAAGGAGTGGATTTCAAAGGAGTGGAATGGAATGGTGTGGAGAGGAGGGGAATACAGAAGAATGGAGTATAGTATAGTGGAATGGAGTGGAATGGACTGGAATGGGGTAGAATGGTGTGGAATGGAGTGGAGTGTAATGAAGTGGAATGGATTGTAATGGAGTGGAGTGGAGTGGAATGAAATAGAAAGGAGCGGAGTGGAGTGAAATGCAGTGGAGAGGAATGGATTGTCGAGGAATGAGTAGAGTGGAATGCAATGGTATGAAGTGGAAAGGAATGGAAAGGAATCGAATGAAATGCAATCGAATCGAGTAGAGTAGAGTGGAGTGGAATGGAGTGGAGTGGAAAGGACTGGAGTGAAGTGCAGTGGAGTGGAAAAGAATGGAGTGGAGTGGAGTGGAATGAAATGGAATCGAGTGGAATGGGATGGAGTGGAACGCAGTGGACTGGACTGGAATTCAAAGAAATAGAATGGATTGGAATTGAACGGAGTAGAGTGGAGTGTTGTGTAATGGAATGGAGGACAATGGAATAGTGTGGAATGGAATGGAGCAAAATGGAGATGAATGGAGTGAAATGGAGTGCGTGTAGTTGAATGAAGTGGAATGCAATGGAATGGAATGGAGTGGAATGGAATGGAATGGAGTGGAATGGAATGAAATGGAGTGGAATCGAATGGAATGGAGTGGAATCGAATGGAATGGAGTGGAATGGAGTTTAATGGAATGGGGTGGAATTAAACGGAATACATTGGAATGGAATGGAGTGGAATGGAGTTTAATGGAATGGGGTGGAATTAAACGGAATACATTGGAATGGAATGGAATGGCATGGATTGGAGAGGAGTGGACCGGAATTGATTGGAGTGGAATGGAGTGGAGTGAACTGGAATGGAAAGGAATAGAGTGGAGTGCAGTGGAGTGGATTGCAATGTACTGTAAGGGAGTGGAATGGATTGGAGTGCAGTGGAATGGAAAGGAATAGAGTGGAGTGCAGTGGAGTGGACTGCAATGTACTGTAAGGGAGTGGAATGGAGTGGAGTGGAGTGGAGTAGAATAGAATGTATTGATATGTAATGGAGTTGAGTGGAGTGGAGAGGAATATCTTGGAATGGATTGGAATGGAGTGGAGTTGAGTGAAATGGAATGAAATGGAACGGAGTGAAGTAGAAGGCAGCGGAGTGGAATACAGTGGAGTTGAGTGGAATGGAATGGACAGGAGCGGAGTGGAATGGAGTGGATTGGATTTGAATGGAGTGGAATGGAATGGGGTGGAGTGGAGTGGAGTAGAATTGGGGAGAGTGGAACGGAATGGAGTGGAGCGGAAAGGTTTGTAAAGGAATAGAATGGATTAGAGTGGAGTGGAGTGGATTGGAATGGAGTGGAAAGGGGTGGAATGGAGTGGAATGCAGTGGAGTGTAATGGAGTGGAATCGAAAGGAATGGAATGGAGTAGAGTGGACTGGAATGGAGTGGGGTGGAATGGAATGGAATGGAGTGTAGTGGAGTGGAAGGAAATTGAGTGGAGTAGAGCAGAAGGCAATGGAGTGGAAAGGGATAGAATTCATTGGAATGGAAAGGAGTGGAGTGGAATGGAGTGAAATGGAATGGAGTGGAGTAGAGTGCAGTGGAATGGAATTGAATACAGTGGAGTGCATTTGAGTGTACTGGAATGGACTGAAATGGAGTGGAATGGAAAGGAATGGAATGGAATGGAATAGAGTGAAACGGAATAGAGTGGAGTGGAATAGAGTGCAATGGAATGGAATGGAATGACATGGAGTGGAGTACAATTTAATGGAATGGAGTGCAGTGAAATTGAGTGAAATATAGTGGAGTGGAATGGAGTGGAGTGGAACGGATTAGAGTGAAATGGAATGGAATGCAGTGGGATGGAATGGAACGTATTGCAGTGGGGTAGATTTTACTGGAATGGAGTGGAATGGATTGGAATATAGTGGAGTAGAGTGGAATAGAATGGAATGGAGCAGAGTGGAGTGGAATGGAATGAAGTTGAATGGAGTGGAGTGGAGAGGATGAAGAGCAGTACAGTGGAATGGAATGAAATGGAATGGAATGAAGCGGAATGGAACGGAATGTACTGGTTTGGAGTTGAATGGAGTGGAATGGAGTGGAATCGACTAGAATGGAGTGGAGTGGAATGGAATGGAGTGGAGTGGAATGGAATGTAATGGAGTTGAATGGCATCGAATGGCATGGAATGGAGTAGAGTGAAGTGGAATGGAGTGGAGTGGAGTTGGAAGGAGTGAAATGGAATCTAATCGAAAAGAATGGAATGTAGTGGAGTGAAATGGAAAGGAGTGGAGTGGATTGCAGTGGAGTGGAGTTGAATTGGAAGAAATGGAGTGGATTGCAGCAGAGAGGAATAGAATGGAATGGAATGGAATGGAGTGGAGTGCAGTGGAATAGAGTGCCGTGGAGTGGATTAGAATGCGAAGAATGGAATAGGGTGTAGTGGGATGGAATGGAATGGAATGGAATGCTGAGAAATTGAGTGAAGTGGAGTGGAATGGAATAGAATGGAATGCAGTGGAATGAAATGGAATGGAGTGGAGTAGAACGGAAAAGCATGGAATGGAGTGGAGTGGAGTGGAGTGGAGTGGAATTGAATGGCGTGGAGTGAATTGCAGTGGAATGTTATGGAATTGAATCGAATGGAATGGAGTAGAGTGGAATGGAGTTGAGTGCATTAGAACGGAGTGGAATGGAAAGGAATGGAGTGGAATGGAATGGAGTGCAGTGGAGTGGAGTGAAGACTGATGGAATGCAACGGAGAGGATTGGAATTGATTGGAATGGAATGGAGTGGAAAGCAGCGGAGTGCAGACAAGCTCAATTGAGCGGAATGGAATGGAATGGAATGGAATAAAATGGAGTGGAATGGAATAGATTGGAGTGGAGTGGAGTGGAATAGAATACATTGGATTGGAGTTGAATGGAATTGAATGGAGTGGCAAGGAATCGATTGGAATATAAAGGAGTGGAGTGAAATGCAGTGGAGTTGAATGGAATGGCATGCAATGCAGTGGAATGCAAGTGAATGGAGTGGATTGGAATGGAGAGGATTGTAATAGAATGGAATAAAATGGAGTGGAGTGGAGTGGAATGTAGTAGATTAGATTGGAAAGCAGTTATATGGAAAAGAATAGAATGGAGTGGAGAGGGATGGAATGGAGTGGATTCGAGCAGAGTGGGATGGAATGGAATGGATTGGAATGGAAAGGAATGTAATCCAGTGGAAAGGAATGGAGATGAGTGGAGTTGGATCGAGTGTAAGTGAATTCACAGAATTGAGTAGAGAGGAATGTAATGGAATGGAATGGATTGGAGTGTAATGCAAAGGAGTGGAGTGGAATGGATTGCACAGGATTGGAATGGAGTGGAGTGCAGTGGAATGTAATGGAATGGAGAGGAGTGGAGTCTATTGGACTGGAAAGGAGTGGAATTGAGTTATTGGAAAGGAGTGGAGTGGAATGGAGTGCAATAAAATGGAATGGAGTGGAGTGCAATGGAATGTAATAGAATGGAGTGGAGTGGAGAGGATTGGACTGAAATGCAGTGAAATGGAGTGGAAGGGAGAAGAGTGGAGTGGTGAGGAGTCAAGTGGAATGGAATGGAACGTCATGGAATGGAATGGAGTAGAGTGGAAAGGAATTGAGTGGGGTGGAATAGAGTGGACTGGTGTGGAGTGGAAAGGAGTAGAGTGGAGTGGAATGGAATGCAGTGTAGTGGAATAGAACATAGTGGAGTGGAAGGGAGTGGAGTGTAATGGAGTAAAGCAGAGTGGAATGGAGTTGAAAGGAATGGAATAGAATGGAAAGGAATGGAATGGACGAGAATGGAAAGGAATGGAATGGAATGGAGGAGAGTGGAGTGGAATGGAGAGGAGTGGAGTAGAATGCAATGGAATACAATGGAATGGAGTGGAGTGGTGTGGAATGGAGTGAACTGGAGTGGAATGCAGGGGAGTGGAGTGGAATATAGTGGAATGGAATGGAATGGAATGGAGTGGAATGTATTGCAGTGGAATGAGTAGAGTGGAAAGGAATGGTATGAAGTGGAAGGAAATGGAATGGAATGGAAAGGAAAGGAATGGATTGGAATCTAATAAAGCAGAGTGGAGTGGAAAGAAGTGGAGTGGAAAGGACTGAAGAAGAGTGCTGTGGAGTGGAAAAGAATAGAGTGGAGTGGAGTGGAGAGGAATGAAATGAAATAGAAAGAAAGGGATGGAGTGGGATGGAGTGAACTGGAGTGAAATTCAGAGGAAAAGACTGGAGTGAAATGGAATTGAGCAGAGTGGAGGGGAGTAGAGTTGATTGGAATGGAACAGAGTGGAATGGAGTGGAATAGAATGGAGTGGACTGGAGTGCAGTGCAATGAAATGGAAAGGAGTGGACTGCAAAGGAGTGGAACAGAAAGGTGTGGAGAGGAGGGGAATGGAGTGGAAGGGAGAATAGTATAGTGGAATGGAGTGGAATGGACTGGAATGGAGTGGGATGGTGTGGAATAGAGTGGAGTTGACTGGAGTGGAATGGAATGGAAGGGTGTGGAATGGAGTGGAGTGGAATGGAGTGGAAAGTATTGGAATGGAGTGAAAAAGATGGGAATGGAGTGAAGTTAGTGGAATGGAATGGAACAGAGTGGAGTGGATTGAAATGAAGTGGAGAGGAATGATGAGGAGTACAGTGGAAGGGAAAGGACTGAAGTTGAATGGAGGGAAGTGGAATGGAAAGTAGTTGAAAGGAATGGAATGGAATGGATTGGAGTGGAATGCATTGTAGTGGAATCAGTACAGTGGAACGGAATTTTATGAAGTGGAAGGGAATGGAAAGGAATGGAATGGAATGGAATCGAATCAAATGGAGTAGAGTGGAGTGGAATGGATTGCAGTGCAAAGTAATGCACTGAAGTGCACTGGAGTGGAAAATAATGGAGGGGAGTGGAGTGGAGTGGAATGAAATGAAACGGAGTGAAATGGGATGTAGAGGAAAGGAGAGGACTGGACTGGAATGCAAAGGAAAAGAATGGATAGGAATTGAATGGAGTGGAGTGGAGTGGAGTGTTGTGGAATGGAATGGAGGAGAAAGGAACGGAATGGAATGGAATGGAATGCAATGGAATGGAGTGGAGTGGAATGCAGTGGAAAGGAATGGAACGTCGAATGGAATGGAAAGGAATGTGGAATGCAATCTGCAACGGACGTGGAATGCAGTGGAATGGAATATGGAAAGGAATGTGGAATGAAATGGAATCTGGAATAAAATGGAATGGAATGGAATGTGGAATGGAATGTGGAATGGAAATGAATGTAATGGAATGGAAAGTAATGGAAAGTGGAATGGAATGGAATGGAATGTGGAATGGAATGGAATGGAATGTGGAATGCAATGTGGAATGGAATGTGGAATGGAATGTGTAATGGAATGTGGAATGGAATGTAATAAAAAGTTTAATGGAATGAAATGGAATGGAATGGAATGTGGAAAGGAGTGTAGAAAGGAATAGAATGGAATGTGGAATGGAATCTGGAATGGAATGCAATGGAATAAGGAATGGAATGTGGAATGCAACGTGGAATGCAATGAATTGGAAGATTGAATGCAACGTGGAATGGAATGGAATGGAACGTGGAAAGGAACGGAATGCAAAGTGGAATGGAATGTGGAATTGAATTTGGAATGGAACATTAAATGGAATGTGGAAAGGAATGTGGAATGGAGAGGAATGGAATGTGGAATGGAATGGAATGGAATTTGGAATGGAATCGAATGGAATGGAATGTGGAATGGAATCGAATGGAACGGAACGGAATATGGAATGGAATGGAAGGGATCATGGAATGGAAAGTGCAATGGAATGTGGAAAGGAACATGGAATGGAATGTGGAGTGGATTGGAAAGGAATGTGGAATGGAATGGAATGGAATGTGGAACGGAAATGAATAGAATGTTGAATGGAATGGAATGGTATGGAAAGTAGAATAGAATTAAATGCAATGTAATGGAATGTGGAATGAAATGGAATGGATTGTGGAATGGAATGTAATGGAATGTGGAATGGAATGGAATGGACTGAGGAATGGAATAGAATGGAATGCAATTTGGAATGGAGTGGAATGGAATGGAATGCCTAATGGAATGCGGAAAGGAACGGAATGGAATGCGGAATTGAACGGAATGCAATGGAATGGAATGTGGAACTGAATGGAAGGGAATGTAGAATGGAATGGAATGGAATGTGGAATGAAACGGAATGGAACCTGTAATAGAATGTGGAATGGAATTCAGAATGGAATGAAATGGAATGGAATGTGGAATTCAATAGAATGGAATGTGTAATGGAATGAATTGGAATGTGTAAAGGAACAGAATGGAACGTGGAATGGAATGTAGAAAGGAATGTGGAATGGAATGGAATGGAATAGAATGTGGAATGGAATGGAAAGTAATGTGGAATGGAATGTAACGTGGAATGGAAAGGAATGGAGTGTGGATTGGAATGTAATGGAATGTGAACTGTAATGGAATGTAATGGAATGGAATGTGAAATGGAATGTGAAATGGAATTTGGAATGGAATGTGGAATGCAATGTGGAATGGAATGAAATGCAACGTGGAATGGAATGGAAAGGAAAGTGGAATGGAATGGAATGCAACGTGTAATGGAATACAGAATGGAAAGTGGAATGGAATGTGGAATATAATGTGGAATGGAACGTGGAATGGAATGTGGAATGGAATGGAATGGTATGTGGAATGGAATGTGGAATACAATTAAATGGAATGTGGAATGGAATAGAATGGAATGAAATGGCATGTTAAATGGACTGTGGAAGGGAATGTGAAATGGAATGTTGGAGTAAAATGCTGAATGGAATGAAGTGGAACGCGGAATGGTATGGAATGGAACGTGGAATTGAATGGAATGGAATGTGGAGTGGAATGAGGAATGGTATGTGGAGCGGAACTTAGACTGGAACGTAGAAAGGAATGGAATGGAATGTGGAATGGAACGGAATGGAATGTGGAATGGAAAGTGGAATGGAATGCAATGGAATGTGGAATGGAAAGTGGAATGAAATGTAATGGAATGTGGAAATCAATGGAACAGAATGTGGAATGGAATGTGGAATGGAATGGAATGTGAATGGAAAGTGGAATCCAATGGAATGTGGAATGGAATATGGAATGCAATGGAAATGGTTTGTGTAGAATGTGGAACGGAATGGAATTGAATGTGGAATGGAAAGTGGAATTTAATGGAATGGAAAGTGAAATGGAACGTGGAATAGAACGTGAAATGGAATGTGGAATGGAACGTGGAATGGAAAGTGGAATGTAACAGAAGGAAATGTGGAATGCAATGGAAGGTAATGCGGAATGGAATGGAATGGAAGGGAATGGAATGTGAAAAGGAATGTGGAATGGAATGTGAGATGGAATGTAGAATCAAATGTGGAATTGAATGAAATTGAACGTGGAATAGAATGGAATGGAAAGTGGAATGGAATGAAATGGGACGTGGAATGGAAGGTGGAATTCAATGTGGAATGGAATGTGCAATGGAATGCGGAATGGAAAGTGGAATGGAATGGAATGGAACGTGGAATGGATCGTTGAATGGAATGGAATGGAAAGTGTAATGGAATGTCGAAATGGTCATGGAATGGAACGTAGAATGGAATGGAATGGAATGTGGAATTGAATGTGGAATGGAATGGAGTGGAATGTGGAAAGGAATGAGCAAAGGAATCGAATGGAATGTGGAAGGAAATGTGGATTGGAATGAAGTAGAATGTGGAATGGAATGGAATGGAAAGTGGAATGGAATGTTGAAGGTATGCAATGGAATTTGGAATGGAATGTGGAATGGAATGGAATGTGGAATGGAATGTGGATCGAAAGTAGCATGGAATGGAATGTAACGTGCAATGTAATGTGGAATAGAACGGAAAGGTATGTGGAATGGAATGTTGAATGGAAAGTGGAATGTAAATTGGAATGGAATGGAATGGAACGTGGAGAGCAATGCGGAATGGAATGTGAAATGGAACGGAATGGAATGGAATGGAATGTGGAATGGAATGTGGAATGGAATGGAAAGTGGAATGGAATGTGGTATGGAATGTTGAATGGAATGGAATGGAATACGGAATGAAATGTGGAATAGAATGTGGAATGCAATGTGGAATGGAATGGAATGGAATATGGAGTGGAACGTGGAATGAAACGTGGAATGGAACGTGGAATGGAACGTAAAATGGAATGTGGAAAGGAGCGTGGAAAGCAATGTGGAATGGAAAGTGGAATGGAATGTGGAATGGAATGTGGAATGGAATGGAATGGAATGGAATACAGAATGGAACGAGGAATGGAATGGAATGGAATTTGGAATGGAAACTGGAATTCAGTGCGGAATGGAATGTGGAATGGAAAGTGGAATGGATTGGAATGGAATGGAAAAGAACGTGGAATGGAATATGGAATGGAATTTGGAATGGAACGTTAAATGGAATGTGGAATGCCATGTGGAATGGAAAGAATGGAATGTGGAAGGGAATGGAAAGGAATGGAGTGGAATTTGGAATGGAATGGAGTGGAATGTGGAATGGAATGGAATGGAATGGAATGTGGAATGGAATATGAAAAGGAATGTGGAATGCAATGGAATGGAGTTTGGAATGCAATGGAATGGAAAGAGGAATGGGATGGAATGGAATGTGGAATGGAATGGAACGTGGAATTGAATGGAATGGAATGTGGATTGGAATTGAATGCAATATGCAAGAGAATGGAATTAAATGGAATGTGAAATGGAACGTGTAATGGAATGTGGAAACGAATGAGGAATGGAATGAATTGTAACGTGGAATGGAGTGTAGTGGAAACTGGAATGGAATGCAATGGAACATAGATAGGAACGTGGAATTGAATGTGGAATGGAATGGAATGGAATGTGAAATGCAATGTGGAGTGGAATGGAACGCAATGTCGAATGGAAAGTGGAATGGAATGAAATGGAATGTGGAATGGAATTTGGAATGCAATGGAATAGAACATGGAATGCAAAGGAGAATGAAAATGAATGCAACGTAGAATGGAATGGAATGAAAAGTGGAATGGAATGTGGAATGGAACGTGGATTGCAATGTGGAATGGAATGTTGTATGGAATGGAATTGTATGTGGGATGGAAAGTGGAATGGAATGGAATGGAATGTGAAACGTAATGGAATGGAAAGTGGAATAGAATGGAATGGAATGGAATGGAATGTGGAATGAAAAGGAAAGGAATGGAATGGAATTTGGAATGAAATGGAAGGGAATGTGGAATGTAATGGAATTGAATGTAGAATGGAATTCTACGGTATGTGGAATGGAATGTGGAATGAAATTGAATGGAACGTGGAATGGAATAGAATAAAATGAAATGGCAAGTGAAATGGAATGTGGAATGGAATGTGAAATGGAATGTGGAGTAGAATTTGGAATTGAATGAAGTGGAACGTGAAATGATATGGAATGGAACGTGGAAGTGAATGGAATGGAATGTGGAATGGAACGTGGAATGAAACATGGAATGGAACAAAGAATGGAACGTGGAAAGGAATGGAATGGAATGTGGAATGGAATGGAATGGAATGTGAAATGGAAAGGGGAATGGAATGCAATGGAATGTGGAATGGAAAGTAGAATGGAATGGAATGGAATGTGGAATGCAATGTGGGATGGAATGGAATGGAATGTGGAAAGGAAAGTGGAATGCAATGGAATGTGGAATGGAATGTGGAAAGCAATGTGGAATGGAATGGATTAGCATGTAGAATGGGAAGTGGAATAGAATGTAATCGAATGTGGAATGGAATGGAATTGGTTTGCATGGAATGAGGAAAGGAATAGAATTGAATGAGGAGTGGAATGTGGAATGGAATGGAATGGAACGTGAAATGGAAAGTGGAATGGAACGTGGAATGATTTGGGGAATGGAATGTGGAATGTAATGGAAGGGAATGTGTATTGGAATGGAAAGGAATGTGGAAAGGAAAGGAATGGTATGGAATGGAATGTGCAGAGGAATGTGGAATGGAATGTGAAATGGAATGTAGAAAGCAATGTGAAATTGAACGAAATGGAACGTGGAATGGAATGGAATGGAATGGAACATGCAATGGAATGAAATGGGACTTTGAACGGAAGGTGGAATGGAACGTGGAATGGAAGGTGTAATGGAATGCCGAATGGAACATGGAATGGAACTGAATGGAACGTGGAATGGTATTTGGAATTTGTCGTGGAATTGAACGTGGAATGGAATGGAATGGAATGTGGAATTGAATGCGGAATTGAATGGAATGGAAAGATTAATGGAATGTGCAATGGAATCGAATGGAATGTGGAATGGAATGTGAATTGGAATGGAGTGGAATGTTGAATGGAATGGAATGGAGAGTGGAATGGAATGTGGACAGGAATGCAATGGAATTTGGAATGGAATGAGGAATGGAATGGAAAGTGGAATGGAATGTGGAATCAAAAGTGGAATGGAATGGAATGGAAAGCGGAAGGTAAGGTGGAATGGAAATGAATGGCATGTGGAACGCAATGTGGAATCGAAAGTGGAATGGAAATTGGAATGGAATGGAATATGGAGTGCAATGTGGAATGGAATGTGGAATCGATTGGAATGGAAAGTGGAATGGAATATGGAATGGAATGGAATGTGGAAAGGAATGTTGAATGGAATGGAATGGAATGTGGAAGGAAACGTGGAATGGAACGTGGAATGGAACATGGAATGGAACGTGTAATGGAACGTGGAAAGGAACGTGGAATGGAATGTGGAATGGAAAGAGGAATGGAATATGGAATGGAATCTGGAATGGAATGGAATGGAATGGAAGATGGAATGGAACGTGGAATGCAATGTGAAATGGAATTTGGAATGAAATGTGGAATGGAATGAAATGAAAAGTGGAATGGAATGCAATGGAAATGGGAATGGAATGGAATGATACTTGGAATGGAAAATGGAATATAACGTGGAATGGAATTGAACGGAATGTGGAATGCAATGGAATGAAATGCGGAATGGAATGGAAAGGAATGGAATGTGGAATGGAAAGGAATGGATTGTGGAACGGAATGTGGAATGGAATGGAATGGAATGTGGAACGGAAAGGAATTTGGAATGGAATAGAATGTGGAATAGAAAGCGGAATGGAAAGGAATGGAATGCAATGGAATGAGAAATGGAATGGAATGTAATGGAATGTGGAATCGAATGGATTATGGAATGGAATGCAATGTATTCGAGTATGGAATGGATTGTAATGGAATGGAATGGAAAGTTCAAGAGAATGTGCAATGCAAGGTGGAATGGAAAGTGGAATGGAACATGGAATGGATTGGAACGGAAGGTGGAATAAAAAGTGGAATGGAAAGTGGAATGGAACTTGGAATGGAATGTTTAAAGGAATGTGGAATGGAATTGAACGTGGAATGGAAAGAGTAATGAAATTGAATGGAATGTAGATTGGAAGGGAATGGAATGAGGAATGGAAAGTTGAAAGGAATGCGGAATGGAATGTGGAATGGAATGCAATGGAACGTGGAATGGAATGGAATGGCATGGAATGGAATGTGAAATTGAATGTAATGGAATGTGGAATGGAATATGGAATGCAATGGGATGCAATGTGGAATAGAAAGTGGAAAACAATGGAATGGAATGTGGAATGAAATGTGGAATGGAATACAATGTGGAATGGAATGGAAAGAAATGTGAATGGAATGTGGAATGGAATGGAATGGAACGTGGAATGGAACCTGCAAAGGAATGGCATGGAATGTGCAATGGAATCTGGAATGGAATGGAATGGAATGGAGTATGGAATGCAATGTACTGGAATGGAAAGGAATGTGGAACGGAATGTAATGGACTGTGGAATGGAATGGAATGTGGATTGCATGAAATGGAATGTGCAATGGAATGTGTAATGGAATGGAATAGAATGTATAATCAAAATGGAATGGAATGTGGAATGGAATGGAAGGGAATGTGAAATGGAAAGGAATGGAATGTGGAATGGAATGCTTTGGAATGTGGAATGCAATTGAACGGAATGGAATGGTTTGGACTTTGGAATGCAATTGAACGGAATCTTATGAAATGTGGAATGGAATTGAATGGAATGCGGAATGGAATGTGGAATGAAATTGAATGGAATGTGGAATGGAATGTGGAATTGAATGGAATGGAATGGAATTTGGAATATAATGTGGAATGGAATGGAATGGGATGTGAATGGAATTTAATGGAAATTGTAATGGAATGGAGTGGAATGTGGAATGTAATGTAGAATGAAATGTAATGTAATGTGGAATGCTATGTGGAATGGAATGGGGTGGAATGTGGAATGGAATGTGGAATGTAATGTAATGTAATGTGGAATAGAATGTGGAATGGAGGGTGGGGTGGATTTGAATGTGGAATGGAAAGTGGAATGGAATGGAATGGAATGTGGAACGGAATGGAATGGAATGTGGAATGGAATGCAGAAAGGAAAGTGGAAGGGAATGTGGAATGGAAGGTGGAAATGAAAGTGGAATGGAATGTGGAATGGAATGTGGAATGTGGAATGGAATGAGGAATGGAATGTGGAATGGAACGAGGAATGAAATTTGGAATGGAAGGGAAGGGAATGTGGAAAGGAATGTGGAATGGAATGGCATGAAATGTGGAATGGAATGGAATGGAATGTGGAATGGAATGTGGAATGCAATGGAATGGAATGCAGAGTGGAACGCGGAATGGACCGTGGAATAGAATGTAACATGGAATTCAATGGAATGAAATGGATAGTGGAATGGAATTGAATGGAATGGAAAGGAATGTGGAATGGAATGTGGAACAAATGGAATGGAATGTGAAATGGATTGTGGAATGGAATGTGGAATGAAAACGAATGGAAAGTGGAGTGGAATGTGCAATGAAAAGGAATGGAAAGTGGAGTGGAATGCGGAATGGAACGTGGAATAGAATGTAACGTGGAATGGATTGGAATGTGGAAAGTAATGTGGAATGGAATGGAATGAAATGGAATGTGGAATGGAATGGAATGTGGAATTCAAAGGAACGGAATGAAATGTGGAATGGAATTCAATGGAATGGCATGGAATGGAATGCGGAATGGAATGGAATGTGGAACGGAATGGAATCGAATGTGGAATGGAAAAGAATGGATTGGCATGGAAAGTGGAATGGAATTGAATGAGATGGAATGTGGAATGGAATGTAATGGAGTGTGGAATAGAATGTGGAATGGAAAGTGATGGAATGTGGAATGGAATGGAATGGAATGGAATGTGGAATGTAATTAAATGCTGTGGAATGTGGAATGGAAAGGAATGGCATATGGAATGGAAAGTCAAATATAATGGAATGGAATGTGGAATGGAATGTGGAGTAGAATGGAAAGGAATGTGAAATGGAAGGTTGAAGGGAATTTATTGCAATGTGGAATGGAATGTGGAATGGAATCGAACGGATTGTGGAATATATTGTGCAATGGAATGGAATAGAATGTGAATGGAATGGCATGGAAAGTGGAATGGAATGGAGTGGAAAGTGGAATGGCATATGGAATGTAATGTAATGGAATGTGGAATGGAATGTTGAATGGAATATGGGAAGGATTTGAATGTGGAATGGAATGTGAAATGGAATGGAATGGAATGTGGAATGGACTGTGGAATGTTATGTAATGTAATGTGGAATGGAATATGGAATGGAATGTGGGATGGATTTGAATGCGGAATGCAAGGTGGAATGTAATGGAATGAAATGTGAAGGGAATGGGGTGGAATGTGGAATGGAATGTGGAAAGTAATGTAATGTAATGTGGAATGGAATGTGGAATGGAATGTGAGGTGGATTTGAATGTGTAATGGAAGGTGGAATGGAATGGAATGGAATGTGGAATGGAATGTGGAAAGTAACGTGGAATGAAATGTGGAAGGCAATATGGAATGGAATGGAATTGAATGTGTAATGGAATGAGGAATGAAACGTTGAATGGAATGTGGAATGAAATTTGGAATGGAAAGAAAGGAATGTGGACAGGAATGTGGAATGGAATGGCATGCAATGTAGAATGTAATGGAATGCAATGTGGAATGGATGGTGAAATGCAATGGAATGAAATGTAGAGTGGAATGTGGAATGGAACGTGGAATAGATTGTAAATTGGAATGGAATGGAATTAAATGGAATGCGGAATGGAATTGAATTGAATGGAATGGAATGTGAAATGGAAACATATGGATTGGAATGCAGAATGGAATGTGGAAAGGAATGGAATGGAATGTGGAATGAATTGTGGAAAGTAATGTGGAATGCAAAGGAATGGAAAGTGAAGTGGAATGTGGAATGGAAAGGAATGGAAAGTGGAGAGGAATGTGGAATGGAACGTGGAATAGAATGTAACGTGGAATGGATTGAAATGTGGAAAGTAATGTGGAATGGAATGGAAAGGAATGAGGAATGGAATGGCATGGAATGTGGAATTCAATGGAACGGAGTGGAATGTGGAATGGAAATGTATGGAATTGTATGGAATGGAATGTGGAATGGAATGGAATGGAATGTGGAATGGAATATGGAATGGAAGCTGATGCAACTTGGAATGGAATGTGAAATAGAATGGAATGGAATGTGGAATGAAACGTGTAAGGGAATGGAATGTGGAAAGGAATGGAATGGAAAGAGGAATGCAATGGAATACAATGTGGAATGGAATGTGGAATGGAATGAACTGGAATGTGGAATGGAATAGAATGCAATGTGGAATGGAATGGAATGGAATGTGGAATGGAATGGAAAGAAATGTGGAATGAATTTGATTGGAATGGAATGGAATGTGGAATGGAATTGAATGGAATGTGTAATAGAATGTGGAATGGAATGTGGAATTCAATGTGGAATGGAAAGTGGAATGCAAAGGTATGGAATGTTTAATGGAATGGAATGGAATGTGGAAAGGAATGGAATGGAATGTGAAATGCAATGGAATGGAATGTGGAATGGAATGGTAGGGAATGGAATGTGGAATGGAATGCAGAATGGAATGGAATGGAATGTGCTATGGATTTTGGAATGGAATGTGGAATGCAATGTGGAAAGCAATGGAAAGGAATGTGGAATGGAATGTTGAATAGAATGTGGAATGGACTGTGGAATGGAATGTGAAATGGAAAGTGAAATGGAACGTGGAAAAGAATGGAATGGAATGAGCAATAGAAAGTGGAATGGAACACGGAATGGAAAGTGGAATGGAATGTGGAATGGAATGGAATGAAATGTGGAATGGAATGGAATGGAATGGAATCGAATGTGAAATGGAATGTGGAATGGAATGTGAAATGGAATATGCAATGCAATGTGAAATGGAATGTGGAAAGGATTGTCGAATGGAAAGAAATGGAACGTGGAGTGGAGTGGAATGGAATGGAATGGAACGTAGAATGCAACGTGCAATCGAATGGAATGGAATGTGCGATGGAATTGAATGGAATGTGGAAAGGAATGGAATGGAATGTGGAATGGAATGTGGAATGGAATGGAATGGAATTTGGAATGGAATGGATGAAACGTAGAATGGAAAGAATGGAATGTGGAATGGAATGTGTAATGAAATGGAATGGAACAAGGACTGGAACGTGGAATGAAACGTGGAATGGAACGTGGAATGGAATGAGTAATGCAATGGAATGGAATGTGGAATGGAAGTGAATGGAATGCTGAATGGAAAGTGGAATGAAATTTGGAATGGAGTGTGGAATGGAAGGGACTGGAATGAGCAATGCAATGTGGAATGGAATATGGAATGGATTGTGAAACGGAGCGAAAGGAACGTGCAATGGAATGAAATGGAACGTGGAATGGAATGGAAAGGAATGTGGAATGGAATGGAATGAAATGTAATGTGGAATGGAATGGAATGTAATGGAATGTGGAATGGAATGGAACCAAATGTGGAATAGAATGGCATGGAGTGGAATGTGGAATGGAATTGAAAGAAATGTGGAATTGAATGGAATGGAATGTGGAATGCAATGGAATGGAACGTGGATTGGAATGTGGAATGGAATGTGTACGGTAATGTGGAATGGACTGTGGAATGGAATGAAATGGAACGTGGAATGGAATGGAATGGAACAAGGAATGGTATGGAATGGAACGTGGAATGGAATGTGGAATTTAACGTGGAATGGAAAGTGAAATAGAATGTGGAATGGAATGGAATGGAATGGAATGGATTGTGGAATGGAATGGAAGGTTGATTGGAGAGTGGAATGCAAGGGTTTGGAATGTGGAATGGAATGGATTGGAATATGGAATGGAATTGAAAGGAATATGGAATGGAATGGAAAGAGATGGAATGGAATGTGGAATGGAAAGGAATAGCATGTGGAATGCAATGGAATGGAATATGGAATGGAATGGAATGTGGAATGGAATTGAACGGAATTCAATTGAATGGAAAGTGGAATTGAATGGAATGGAATGTAGAATGGAATGTGGAATGGAATGTGGAATAGAACGTGGAATGGAATGGAATGGAATGTGCAATGGAATGCGGAATGAAATTGAATGGAATGGAATGTGGAATGGATTGTAAAGGAAAGTGGAATGGAAAGTGGAATGGCATGTGGAATGGAATGGAATGGAATGTGGAATGGTGGGAAATGGAATGTGGAATGGAATGGAATGGAATGTTTAATTGAATTGAATGGAATGGAATGTGGAATGGAATGGAATGGAATATGGAATGGAATGTAGAATAGAAGGGAATGAAAGGTGGAATGAAACGTGGAAAGGAAAGGAATGGAATGTGGAATGCAATGTGGAATGAAATGTGGAATGCAAAGTTATGGAATGTTTAATGGAATGGAATGGAATGTGGAAGGGAAAGGAATGGAATGGGAAATGGAATGGAATGGAAAGTGGAATCGAAAGGAGTGGAATGGAATGGAAAGTGGAAAGGAATGTGGAATGGAAAGTGGAGTGGAATGGAATGGAATGCAATGGAATGTGGAATGGAATATGGAATGGAAGGTGTAATGGAATGGAATGGAATGTGGAATGCAATGTGGAATGGAATGTGGAATGGAAAGTGAAATGGAATGGAATGCAGTGTGGAATGCAACGTGCAATGGAATGGAAGGGAACGTGTAATGGAACTTGGAATAGAACCTGGAATGGAATGAGGAATGGAATGTGGAATGGAGCGTGGAATGGAATGCAGAATGGAGTGTGGAATGGAACGTGGAATGGAATGGCATAGAACGTGGAATGGAACGTGGAATTGAATGGTTTGGATCGTGGAATGGAATGTGGAAAGTAATGTGAAATGGAACGTGGAATGGAAAGACGAATGGAATGGAATGTACTGTGGAATGGAACGTGGAAAGGAATGTGGAATGGATTGCGGAATGGAAAGTGGAATGAAATATGGAATGGAGAGGAATGGAATGTGGAATGGAATGGAATGCAATTTGGAATGGAATGCAATTTAATATGGATTGGAATGTGGAATGGAATGGAATGGTAAGATTAATAGAATGAGGAATGGAATGGAATGGATTCCAGTATGGAATGGAATGGAATGGTATGGAATGAGGAATCGAATGGAATAGATCTTGGAATGGAATGTAGAATAGAACGTAGAATGGAACGTGGAATGGAATCTGCAATGCAATTTGGAATGGAATGGAATGGAATGTGGACTGGAATGGAATGTTGAATGGAACGTGGAATGGGGTGCAAAGGAATTTAATGAAATGTGAAATTGAATGGAATGGAATGTGGAATTGAATGTGGAATGGAATAGAACGGAATGTGGAATGGAATGGAATGGAATGTGGAATGGAATGTGGAAGGGAATGTGGAATGGAACAGAATGTAATGTGGAATGGAATCTGGAATGGAATTTGGAATGGAACGTGGAATTGAATGCTTTAGAATGTGGAATGAAACGGAATGGAATGTGGAATGGTATGTGGAATGGAACGGAATGGAGTGTTGAATGGAATGTGGAATGGAAAGTGGAATGGAATGGAAAGGATTTTGAAATGGAATGGAATGGCATTGAATGTGGAATGGAATGGAATGGAATGTGAAATGGAAAGTGGAATGGAAAATGGAATGGAATGGGGAATGGATCATGGAATGGAAAGTGGAATGGAATGGAATGGAACCTCTAATGGAATGTGGAATGTAATGGAATGGAATGTGGAATCGAATGGTATGGTATGTGGAATGGAATGTGGAAAGGAATGTGGAATGTCAAGGAATGGAATGTGGAAAGGAATGTGCAAGGGAATTTGGAATAGAATGTGGAATGGAATGAAATGGAACTTGGAATGAAATGGAATGGAATATGGAATGGAACGTGGAATGGAATGGAACGGAAAGTGGAATGGAACGCGTAATGGAACGCGCAATGGAACGTGGAATAGGATGGAATGGAACGTGGGATGGAATGTGGAATGGAGCGTGGAATGGAATGGAATGGAAGGTGGAAAGGAAGGTGGAAAGGATTGTGGAATGGAAAGTGGAATGGAACGAAAATGGAATGGAAATGAACGTGGAATGGAACGTGGTAAGGAACGTGGAATGGAACATGGAAAGGAATGTGGAATGTAATGTAGAATGAAAAGGAATGGAATGTGGAATAGAATGTGGATTGGCAGGGAATGGAATCTGGAATGGAACGTAAAGGAATGGTATGGAATGTGGAATGGAATGGAAGGGAACATGGAATGGTATGTGGAATGGACCGTGGAATGGAATGTGGAAGGGAATGGAATGGAATGTGGCATGGAAGGGAAAGCAATGTGGAATGGAATGTGGAATGGAATGGAGTGGAATGGAATGTGGAATGAAATGGAATGGAATGTGGAATGAAATGGAATGGAATGTGGAATGGAAAGTAACGGAATGCGGAATGAAATGCAATTTATGCAATGTGGAATGGAATGGAATGGAATGGAATGTGGGATGGAAAGGAACGGAATGTGTAATGGAATGGAATGTAATGAGGAACGTAATGTAATGTAATGTAATGGAATGTGGAATGGAATGCAATGGAATGGAATGGAATGCAGAATGGAAAGGAAAGGAATGTGGAATTGAAAGGAATGGAAGGTGGAATGGAACGTGGACGGAAATGGAATGCAATGTGGATTGGAATGTGGAATGGAATGTGGAAAGGAATGGAACGGAATAGGGAATGGAATGGAATGGAATGTGGAATGGAATGTGGACTGCAACGGAATGCAATGTGGAATGAAATGTGGAACGTAATGGAATGGAAAGTGAAATGGAATGTGGAATGGAATGGAATGGAATGTGGAATGGAATGTGGAAAGGAATGTGGAATGGAAACTGGAATGGAACGGAGCGGAATGTGCAATGCAATGTGGAATGCAATGTGGAATTGAAAGTGGAAGGTAATGGAATGCAACGTAAAATGGAAGGTGCAATGGAATGGAATGGAACTTGGAATAGAACATGGAATGGAACGTGGAATGGAAAGAGGAATGGAGGAAGGAATGTAATGTGGAATGGAGTGTGGAAAAGAACGTGGAATGGAATGGAATGGAACGTGGTATAGAACGTCGAATTGATTGGAATGGAACATGGAATGGAATGTGGAAAGGAATGTGGAATGGAACGTGGAATTGAATGTGGAATGGAATGGAATGGAACGTGGAATGGAAAGTAGAACAGGATGTGAAATGGAACGTGGAATGGAAGGTGGAATGGAATGTGGAATAGAGAGGAATGGAATGTGGAATGCACTGGAATTGAATCTGGAATGGAATGCAATTTAATGGGGAATGGAATGTGGAATCGAACGGAAAGGTATTATTAATAGAATGTGGAATGCAATGGAATGGAATACAGTATGGATTGGAATGGAATGGTATGGAATGAGTATTCGAATGGAATGGATCGTGGAATGGAACGTGGAATGGAACGTAGAATGGACAGTGGAATGGAATGTGTAATGGAATTTGGAATGGAATGGAATGGAATGTGGACTGGAATGGAATGCAATGTGCAATGCAGTTTGGAATGGAATGGAATGGAATGCGCAATGGAATGGAATGTGGAATGGAATATGGAATGGAATGTTCAAAGGAATGCAAAGTGGAATGGAATGTGGAATGGAGTGGAATGGAATGTGGAATGGAACGTGTAATAGAAGGTGGAATGAAACATGGAATGGAATGGAATAGAACATGGAACGGAAAGTGGAATGGAATGGAAAGGAATGTGCAAAAGAATGTAATCAAATCTGGAATGGAATGTGGAATGGAATGGATTGGAATGTGGAATGGAATGGAATGGAATGTGGAATGCAATGTAGAATGGAATGGAATGGAATGTGGAAGGGAATGTACAATGCAATGTAGAATGTGATGTAGAATGGAATGGAATGTGGAATGCAATGTGGAATGGAATGGAATGTGGAAGGGAATGTGAAATGGAAGCTGGAATGGAATGTGGAATGGAGTGGAATGGAATGGAATGTGGAAGAGAATAGGGAATGGAATGTGGAATGGACGGTGGAAAGGAATGGAATGGAATGTGGAAGGGAATGTGGAATGCAATCAGGAATGAAATGTGGAATGGAATGGAATGGAACGTGGAAGAGAACGTAGAATGGAATGTGGAATATAATGTTGAATGGAATGGAATGAAATGTGGAATGCAATGTGGAATTGAATGGAATGGAATGTGGAAGAGAATATGGAATGTTAGGAGGAATGGAATGTGGAATGGAGTAGAATGGAATGGAATGTGGAAGGGAATGTGGAACGGAATGTGGAATGGAATGGAATGGAATGTGGAAGAGAATGTGGAATGCAATCTGGAATGGAATGTGGCATGGAATGGAAAGGAATGTGGAATACACTGCAGAATGGAAAGGAATGGAATGTGGAAAGGAATGGAATGGAATGTGGAAAGCAATGTGAAATGGAATGGAATGGAATCCGGAATGTAATGTGGTATGCATTGGAATTGAATGTGGAATGAAATGTGGAATGCAATGGAATGGAAAGTTTAATTTAATGTGGAATGGAATGGAATGCAATGTGGAATGGAATGTGGAATGGAAAGTGGAATGGAAGGCGGAATGGAAGATGGAACAGAATGGAAAGGAATGTGGAATGGAAGATGGAACAGTATGGAATGGAATGTGGAATAGAATAGAATGTGTAATGGAAGGTGCAATGGAATGGAATGGAATGTGGAATAGAATAGAATGTGTAATGGAATATGGAATGGAATGTTTAAAAAGAATTGAATGGAATGTGCAACGGAATGTGGACAGGAATGGAATGATATGTGGAAAACAATGTGTAATGGAATGGAATGGAAAGTTGAATGGAATGTTCAATGGAACGTGTGATAGAATGGGGAATGGAATGTAATGGAATGTGGAATGGAATGTGGAATGGAATGTGGAATGGAATGTGGAATGGAACGTAATGGAATGTTGAATTCAATATGGAATGGAATGTGGAAAGGAACAGGTAATGGAATGTGGAATGGAAAGCAGAATGGAACGGAATGGAAAGTGGAATTTAATGTGGAATGGAATAGAGTGTGGACTGGAACGTGGAATGGAAATTGGAATGGAATTGAATGGAACGTAGAATGCAATGTGGAGTGGAATGGAATGGAACGTGGAATGGAATGGAATAGAAAGTGGAATGGAAAGGAATGGAACGAGGAATGGAACATGGAATGCAACGTAGAATGAAACATGGAATGAAATATATAATGGAATGTAATCGAATGTGGAATGGAAGGGAATGGAATGGAATGGAATGTGGAATGCAATGTATAGGAATGTGTAATGGAAAGGAATGGAATGTGTAATGGAATGGAATCGTAGGGAAAGTGGAATGCAATAGAATGGAATGAAATGTGGAATGGAAAGTAATGGAATGTGGAATAGAATGGAATGGAAAGTGGAATGAATTTCAATGAAATGTGGAATGAAACGTGGAATGATATTGAAAGGAACTTGGAATAGAATGTAGAATGGAAAGTGGGATGGAATGTGGAATGGAATGGAATGGAATGTGAAATGGAATGGAATCAAAAGTGGTATGAAATGGGATGGAATATGGCATGGAATGTGGAATGGAATGTGGAATGGAATGGACTGGAATGTGGAATGAAACATGGAATGGAATGTGGAATGCAAAGTGGAGTGGAACGGAATGGAATGAGGAATGGAATGTGGAGTGTAGTGTGGAGTGGAATGTGGAATGGAAAGGAATAGAAAGTGGAATGGAATATGGAATGGAATGTGGAATGGAACTTTAAATGGAATGGAAAGCAATGTGGAATTGAACGTGGAATGGAATGTGGAAAGGATTGGAATGTGGAAAGTAACGGAATGGAAATTGGAATTTAATGGAATATAATGGAATGTGCAATGGGAAGTGAAATGGAACGGAATGGAATGTGGAAAGGAATGGAATGGAAAGTTGATTGGAAACCCGAATGGAATGTGGAATGGAAAGTGGAATGCAAAGTCGAATGGAATGGAATGGAATGTAGAAAGGAATGTAATGGAATGTGCAATGGAATGTGGAAGGGAAAGGAATGCAATGTGGAATGGAATGTGAAATGCTATGTGGAAGGTAATGTGGAATGGAATGTGAAATGGAATGTGAATTGGAATGGAATGCAATGTGGAATGGAATGTGAAATGGAATTGCATGGAATGTGGATTAGAATGTAATGGAATGGAACTTAATGTTTAAAGGAATGTGGAATGGAATGTGGAATGGAAAGGAATGGAATGTGGAATGGAACGGAATGGAATGTGGAATGGAATGGAATGTGGAATAGAATGGAATGGAATGGAATGTGGAATAGAATGGGAAGGAAAGGAATGGAATTCGGAATGCAATGGAAAGGAATTAGGAATGGAATGGAATGGAATTCCGAACGTAATGTAATGGAATGTGGAATGCAATGTAATGTAATGGAATGTGAAATTGAATGGAATGGAATGTGGAAAGGAATGGAATGGAATGCGGAAAGAAATGGAATAGAACGTGGAATGGAAAGTGGAATGGAGTGTGGAATGGAATGTGCAAAGGAATGGAATGGAATGGAATGTGGAATAGAATGGAATGGAATCAAAGGTGGAATGGAATGTGGAATAGAATGCAATGGAATGTGGAATGGAATGCAATGGAATGTGTAATGGAATGGAATGGAATGGAAGGGAGAATGAAATGGACTGCGGAATGAAATGTGGAATAGAATGTGGAATGGAATGGAATGTGGAATGGAAAGTGGAATGGAACGTGGAAGGGAATGGAAAGGAACGTGGAATGGAACCTGGAAGGGAATGGAAAGGAACGTGGAATGGAACGTGGAATGGAACGTGGAATGGAAAGTGGAGTGGAATGTGGAATGTAATGGAATGGAATGCAAACTGTAATGGAATGTAATGGAATGTGGAATGGAATCGAATGGAATGTGGAATGGAGTGGAATGGAATGCAATGTGGAATAAAATGGAATGCTCTACAATGTGGAATGGAATGGAATTGAATGTGGAATGGAAAGCAATGGAATGTAGAATGGAATGGAATGGAATGGCATAGAATGTGGAATGGAATGGAATGGAATGTTGAATGGAATGGTATGAGGGAATCAATGGAACGGTGTGGAAATTGGAATGGAATGGAAAGGAATGGTATGGAATGGAATGTGGGATGGAATGGAATGGAATGTGGAATGGAAAATGGAATGGAATAGGATGCAATGTGGAATGGATAGTGGAATAAAATGGAATGGAATGTGGAATGGAAAGTGGAATGGAATGGAATGGGTAATGGAACGGAACGGAAAGGAATGTGGAATGGAATAGAATGGGATGGAATGGAATGTGGAAAGTAAAGGAATCGATAGGAATGGAATGTGGAATGTAACGGAATGGAATATGGAATGGAAAGAATGGAATTTGGAGTGGAATGGAAAGGAACGGAATGAGGAATGGAAGGGTATGTGTTATGGAATGGAATGGAATTGAAGGTGGAATGGAGTGGAAAGGAATGTGGAATGCAATGGAGAACGGAAAGGGATGGAATGTGGAATGGAATCTTTAGTTAAATGGAATGAAATGTGCAATGGAATGTCCAATGGAATGGGCTGGAATGTGGAATGGATTGTCAAATGGAACGTGGAATGTAATGGAATGGAATGTGAAATTGAATGGAATGGAATGTGGAAAGGAATGGAATGGAATGTGGAAAGAAATGGAATAGAACATGGAATGGAAAGTGGAATGGAATGTGGAAAGGAATGTGCAATGGAATGGAATGGAATGTGGAATTTAATGGAATGTAATGTGGAATAGAATGGAATGGAATGAAAGGTGGAATGGAATGGAATCTGGAATGGAATGCAATGGAATGTGTAATGGAATGGAATGGAATGGACAATGAAATAGACTGCGGAATGGAATGTGGAATGGAATGTGGAATGGAATGGAATGTGGAATGGAAAGTGGAATGGAACGTGGAAGGGAATGGAAAGGAACGTGGAATGGAACGTGGAAGGGAATGGAAAGGAACGTTTAATGGAACATGGAATGGAACATGGAATGGAAAGTGGAATGGAATGTGGAATGGAATGGAATGGAATGCAAAGTGGAATGGAATGTAATGGATTGTGGAATGGAATCGAACAGAATGTGGAATGGAGAGGAATGGAAAGTGGAATGGAAAGCGGAATGGAATGCAATGGAATGCAATGCGGAATGGAATGGAATGGAACGGCATGGAATGGAATGTGAAATTGAATGTAATGGAATATGAAATGCAATGGGATGCAATGTGGAATGGAAAGTGGAAAACGATGGGATGGAATGTGGAATGAAATGTGGAATGGAATGCAATGTGGAATGGAATGGAAAGGAATGGGAAAGGAATGTGGAATGAAATGGAATGGAACGTGGAATGGAACCTGCAAAGAATGGGATGGAAAGTGGAATGGAATCCGGAATGGAATGGAGTATGGAATGCAATGTACTGGAATGGAAAGGAATGTGGAACGGAATGTAATGGAATGTGGAATGGAATGGAATGTGGATTGCATGAAATGGAATGTGCAATGGAATGTGGAATGGAATGGAATGGAATGTATAATCAAAATGGAACGGAATGTGGAAAGGAATGGAATGGAATGTGAAATGGAAAGCATTGGAATGTGGAATGGAATGCTTTGGAATGTGAAATGCAATTGAAAGGAATGGAATGGTTTGGAATTTGGAATGCAATTGAACGGAATTTAATGAAATGCGGAATGGAATTGAATGGAATGCGGAATGGAATGTGGAATGAAATTGAATGGAATGTGGAATGGAATGTGGAATGGAAAGTGGAATGGAATGGAATGGAATGGAATGGAATTTGGAATATAATGTGGAATGGAATGGAATGGGATGTGAATGGAATTTAATGGAAAGTGGAATGGAATGGAGTGGAAAGTGGAATGGAATGTAGAATGAAATGTAATGTAACGTGGAATGGAATGTGGAATGGAATAGGGTGGAATGTGGAATGGAAAGTGGAATGTAATGTAATGGAATGTGGAATGGAATATGGAATGGAGGGTGGGGTTGATTTGAATGTGGAGTGGAAGGTGGAATGGAATGGAATGGAATGTGGAATGGAATGTGGAAAGGAAAGTGGAAGGGAATGTGGAATGGAACGTGGAAATGAAAGTGTATTGGAATGTGGAATGTGGAATGGAATGTGGAATGGAACGTGCAATGAAATTTGGAATGGAAGGGAAGGGAATGTGGAAAGGAATGTGGAATGGAATGGCATGAAACGTGGAATGGAATGGAATGGAATGTGGAATGGAATGTGGAATGCAATGGAATGGAATGTAGAGTGGAATGTGGAATGGAACGTGGAATAGAATGCAACGTGGAATTGAATGGAATGAAATGGAATGAGGAATGGAATTGAATGGAATGGAAAGGAATGTGGAATGCAATGTGGAACAAATGGAATGGAATGTGAAATGGATTGTGGAATGGAATGTGGAATGAAAAGGAATGGAAAGTGGAGTGGAATGTGGAATGCAAAGGAATGGAAAGTGGAGTGGAATGCGGAATGGAAGGTGGAATAGAATGGAACGTAGAATGGATTGGAATGTAGAAAGTAATGTGGAACGGAATGGAATGAAATGGAATGTGGAATGAAATGGAATGGAATGTGGAATTCAAAGGAACAGAATGAAATGTGGAATGGAATCCAATGGAATGGCATGGAATGGAATGCGGAATGAAATGGAATGTGGAACGGAATGGAATCGAATGTGGAATGGAAAAGACTGGATTGGCATGGAAAGTGGAATGGAATGGAATGATATGGAATGTGGAACGGAATGGAATGGAGTGTGGAATGGAATGTGCAATGGAATGCTATGGAATGTGGAATGGCATGGAATGGAATGGAATCTGCAATGGAATTAAATGCTATGGAATGTGGAATGGAATTGAATGGCATATGGAATGGAAAGTCGAATGTAATGGAACGGAATGTGGAATGGAATGTGGAATGGAATGTGGAGTAGAATGGAAAGGAATGTGGAAGGGAAGGTTGAAGGGAATTTATTACAATGTGGAAAGGAATGTGGAATGGAATCAAATGGAATGGGGAATATATTGTGCAATGGAATGGAATAGAATGTGAATGGAATGGGATGGAAAGTGGAATGGAATGGAGTGGAATGTGGATTGGAATATGGAATGTAATGTAATGTAATCTGGAATGGAATGTGGAATGGAATATGGGATGGATTTGAATGTGGAATGAAATGTCAAATGGAATGGAATGGAATGTGGAATGGACTGTGGAATGTTATGTAATGTAATGTGGAATGGAATATGGAATGGAATGTGGGATGGATTTGAATGCGGAATGGAAGGTGGAATGTAACGGAAAGGAATGTGAATGGAATGGGGTGGAATGTGGAATGGAATGTGGAATGGAATGTAATGGAATGTGGAATGGAATGTGAGGTGGATTTGAATGTGGAATGGAAGGTGGAATGGAATGGAATGGAATGTGGAAGGGAATCAAATGGAATGGGGAATATATTGTGCAATGGAATGGAATAGAATGTCAATGGAATGGCACGGAAAGTGGAATGCAATGGGGTGGAATGTGGAATGCAATATGGAATGTAATGTAATGTAATCTGGAATGGAATGTGTAATGGAATATGGGATGGATTTGAATGTGGAATGGAATGTCAAATGGAATGGAATGGAATGTGGAATGGACTGTAGAATGTTACGTAATGTAATGTGGAATGGAATACGGAATGGAATGTGGGATGGATTTGAATGCGGAATGGAAGGTGGAATGTAACGGAATGGAATGTGAATGGAATGGGGTGGAATGTGGAATGGAATGTGGAATGGAATGTAATGGAATGTGGAATGGAATGTGAGGTGGATTTGAATGTGGAATGGAAGGTGGAATGGAATGGAATGGAATGTGGAATGGAATGTGGAAAGTAACGTGGAATGAAATGTGGAATGGAATGTGGAATGGAAAGAATTGAATGTGTAATGGAATGAGGAATGGAACGTTGAATGTAATGTGGAATGAAATTTGGAATGGAAAGAAAGGAATGTGGACAGGAATGTAGAATGGAATGGCATGCAATGGGAATGGATTGGAATGCAATGTGGAATGGAATGTGGAATGCAATGGAATGAAATGTAGAGTGGAATGTGGAATGGAACGTGGAATAGATTGTAAATTGGAATGGAATGGAATTAAACGGAATATGGAATGGAACGTGGAATAGATTGTAAATTGGAATGGAATGGAATTAAACGGAATGTGGAATGGAATTGAATTGAATGGAATGGAATGTGAAATGGAAACGTATGGATTGGAATGTGGAATGGAATGTGGAATGGAATGGAATGGAATGTGGAATGGACTGTGGAAAGGAAGGTGGAAAGCAAAGGAATGGAAAGTGGAGAGGAATGTGGAATGTAAAGGAATGGAAAGTGGAGTGGAATGTGGAATGGAACGTGGAATAGAATGTAACGTGGAATGGATTGGAATGGGGAAAGTAATGCGGAATGGAATGGAATGGAATGAGGAATGGAATGGCATGGAATGTGTAATTCAGTGGAACGGAATGGAATGTGGAATGGAATTGAATGGAATGTGGAATGGAATATGGAATGGAAGCTGATGCAACGTGGAATGGAATGTGAAATAGAATGGAATGGAATGTGGAATGAAAAGTGTAAGGGAATGGAATGTGGAATGGAATGGAATGGAAAGAGGAATGTAATGGAATACAATGTGAAATGGAATGAACTGGAAAGTGGAATGCAATAGAATGGAATGTGGAATGGAATGGAATGGAATATGGAATGGAACGGAAAGAAAGGTGTAATGAAATTGGTTGGAATGGAAAGGAATGTGGAATGGAATTGACTGGAATGTGTAATGGAATGTGGAATGAAATGTGGAATGGAATGTGGAATTCAATGTGGGATGGAATGTGGAATGCAAAGGTATGGAATGTTTAATGGAAAGGAATGGAATGGAATGTGGAAAGGAATGGAATGGAATGTGAAATGCAATGGAATGGAATGTGGAATGGAATGGTAGGGAATGGAATGTGGAATGGAATGCAGAATGGAATGGAATGGAATGTGCAATGGATTTTGGAATGGAATGTTGAATGGAATGTGGAAAGAAATGGAAAGGAATGTGGAATGGAATGTTGAATAGAATGTGGAATGGAATGTGGAAAGTAACGTGGAATGAAATGTGGAATGGAATGTGGAATGGAAAGAATTGAATGTGTAATGGAATGAGGAATGGAACGTTGAATGTAATGTGGAATGAAATTTGGAATGGAAAGAAAGGAATGTGGACAGGAATGTAGAATGGAATGGCATGCAATGGGGAATGGATTGGAATGCAATGTGGAATGGAATGTGGAATGCAATGGAATGAAATGTAGAGTGGAATGTGGAATGGAACGTGGAATAGATTGTAAATTGGAATGGAATGGAATTAAACGGAATATGGAATGGAACGTGGAATAGATTGTAAATTGGAATGGAATGGAATTAAACGGAATGTGGAATGGAATTGAATTGAATGGAATGGAATGTGAAATGGAAACGTATGGATTGGAATGTGGAATGGAATGTGGAATGGAATGGAATGGAATGTGGAATGGACTGTGGAAAGGAAGGTGGAAAGCAAAGGAATGGAAAGTGGAGAGGAATGTGGAATGTAAAGGAATGGAAAGTGGAGTGGAATGTGGAATGGAACGTGGAATAGAATGTAACGTGGAATGGATTGGAATGGGGAAAGTAATGCGGAATGGAATGGAATGGAATGAGGAATGGAATGGCATGGAATGTGTAATTCAGTGGAACGGAATGGAATGTGGAATGGAATTGAATGGAATGTGGAATGGAATATGGAATGGAAGCTGATGCAACGTGGAATGGAATGTGAAATAGAATGGAATGGAATGTGGAATGAAAAGTGTAAGGGAATGGAATGTGGAATGGAATGGAATGGAAAGAGGAATGTAATGGAATACAATGTGAAATGGAATGAACTGGAAAGTGGAATGCAATAGAATGGAATGTGGAATGGAATGGAATGGAATATGGAATGGAACGGAAAGAAAGGTGTAATGAAATTGGTTGGAATGGAAAGGAATGTGGAATGGAATTGACTGGAATGTGTAATGGAATGTGGAATGAAATGTGGAATGGAATGTGGAATTCAATGTGGGATGGAATGTGGAATGCAAAGGTATGGAATGTTTAATGGAAAGGAATGGAATGGAATGTGGAAAGGAATGGAATGGAATGTGAAATGCAATGGAATGGAATGTGGAATGGAATGGTAGGGAATGGAATGTGGAATGGAATGCAGAATGGAATGGAATGGAATGTGCAATGGATTTTGGAATGGAATGTTGAATGGAATGTGGAAAGAAATGGAAAGGAATGTGGAATGGAATGTTGAATAGAATGTGGAATGGACTGTGGAATGGAATGTGGAATAGAATGGAATGGAATGAGCAAAGAAAAGTGCAATGGAACACGGAATTGAACATGGAATGGAATGTGGAATGGAATGGAATGAAATGTGGAATGGAATGGAATGGAATGGAATCGAATGTGAAATGGAATGTGGAAAGGAATGTGAAATGGAATGTGGAATGCAAAGTGAAAAGGAATGTGTAAAGGGTTGTCGAATGGAAAGAAATGGAAAGTGGAGTGGAGTGGAATGGAGAGTGGAATGGAATGGAATGGAACGTAGAATGCAACGTGCAATGGAATGGAAAGAAATGTGGGATGGAATTGAATGGAATGTGGAAAGGAATGGAATGGAATGTGGAAAGGAATTTAATGGAATGTGGAATGGAATGTGGAATGGAATGGAATGGAATTTGGAATGGATGCTATGAAATGTAGAATGGAAAGGAATGGAATGTAGAATGGAATGTTGAATTAAATGGAATGGAATGAGGAATGGAACGTGGAATGAAACGTGTAATGGAATGAGTAATGCAATGGAATGGAATGTGGAATGGAAGTGAATGGAATGCGGAATGGAATGTGGAATGAAATTTGGAATGGAAAGTGGAATGGAACGGACAGGAAAGTGGAAAGGAGTGGAATGGAAAGTTGAATGGAATGGAATGGAGTGTGGAATGGTAGGGACTGGAATGTGGAATGCAATGTGGAATGGAATATGGAATGGATTGGGAAATGGAGTGGAAAGGAACTTGCAATGGAATGGAATGGAACGTGGAATGGAATGGAAAGGAATGTGGAATGGAATGGAATGAAATGGAATGTGGAATGGAATGGAATGGAATGAGGAATTGAATGGAACCAAATGTGGAATAGAATGGCATGGAGTGGAATGTGGAACGGAATTGAATGGAATGTGGAATTGAATGGAAAGGAACGTGGAATGGAATGGAATGGAACGTGGATTGGAATGTGGAATGGAATGTGGAATGGATTGTGAAATGTAATATGGAATGGACTGTGGAATGGAATGAAATGGAACGTGGAAAGGAATGGAATGGAACAAGGAATGGTACGGAATGGAACGTGGAATGGAATGTGGAATGGAACGTGGAATGGAACGTGGAATAGAATGTGGAATGGAATGGAATGGAATATGGAATGGATTGTGGAATGGAATGGAAAATTGATTGGATAGTGGAATACAAGGGATTGGAATGTGGAATGGAATGGATTGGAATATGGAATGGAATTGAAAGGAATGTGGAATGGAATGGAAAGGGATCGAATGGAATGTGGAATGGAAAGGAATAGTATGTCGAATGCAATGGAATATAATATGGAATGGAATGGAATCGAACGGAATTGAATTGAATGGAAAGTGGAAGGGAATGGAATGGAATGGAATGTGGAATGGAATGTGGAATGGAATGTGGAATACAACATGGAATGGAATGGAATGCAATGTGCAATGGAATGCGGAATGAAATTGAATGGAATGGAATGTGGAATGGAATGGAGAGGAATGGATTGTGGAATGGTATGTGGAAAGGAATGTAATGGAAAGTGGAATGGAAAGTGGAATGGCATGTGGAATGGAATGGAATGGAATGTGGAATGGTAGGAAATGCAATGTGGAATGGAATGGAATGGAATGTTTAAATGAATTGAATGGAATGGAATGTGGAATGGAATGGAATGGAATATGGAATGGAATGCAGAATAGAAGGGAATGGAATGTGGAATGAAACGTGGAAAGGAAAGGAATGCAATGTGGAATGAAATGTGGAAAGCAAAGTTATGGAATGTTTAATGGAATGGAATGGAATGTGGAAGGGAATGGAATGGAATGAGCAATGGAATGGAATGGAATGTGAAATGGAATGGAATGGAATGTGGAATAGAAAGGAGTGGAATGGAATGGAAAGTGGAAAGGAATGTGGAATGGAAAGTGGAATGGAACGTGGACTGGAGTGGAATGGAATGCAATGGAATGTGGAAGGGAATACGGAATGGAATGTGTAATGGAATGTGGCATGGAACGGAATGGAATGTGGAATGCAATGTGGAATGGAATGTGGAATGGAAAGTGAAATGGAATGGAATGCAGTGTGGAATGCAACGTGCAATGGAATGGAATGGAACGTGTAATGGAACTTGGAATAGAAACTGGAATGGAATGTGGAATGGAGCATGGAATGGAATGCAGAATGGAGTGTGGAATGGAACGTGGAATGGAATGGAATAGAACGTGGAATGGAACGTGGAATTGAATGGTTTGGATCGTGGAATGGAATGTGGAATGTAATGTGAAATGGAACGTGGAATAGAAAGACGAATGGAATGGAATGTACTGTGGAATGGAACGTGGAAAGGAATGTGGAATGTATTGCGGAATGGAATGTGGAATGAAATGTGGAATGGACAGGAATGGAATGTGGAATGGAATGGAATGGAATTTGGAATGGAATACAATTTAATATGGATTGGAATGTGGAATGGAATGGAATGGTAAGATTAACAGAATGAGGAATGGAATGGAATGGAATCCAGCATGGAATGGAATGGAATGGTATGGAATGAGGAATCGAATGGAATAGATCTTGGAATGGAATGTGGAACGGAACGTAGAATGGAACGTGGAATGGGGTGCAACGGAATTGGGGTGCAATGTGGAATGGAATGGAATGCAATGTGGAATGCAATGTGGAATGAAATGGAATTGAAAGTTTAATGGAATGGAATGGAATGGAATGTGGAATGGAATGGACCGTGGAATTGAATGGAATTGAATGTGGATTGCAATGGAATGGAAAGGGCAATGCAAAGGAATGGAATGGAATGTGAAATGGAATGTGGAATGGAATGTGAAATGGAGTGAAATGGAACTTGGAATGGAATGAAATGGAACGTGGAATGGAATGGAACGGAACGTGGATTGGAAAGGAAAGCAACGTGGAATGGAACGTGGAAAGTAACGTGGAATGGAATATAATGTAATATGGAATGGAATGTGGAATGGAATGGATTGTATGTGGAATGGAATGTGGAATGGAATGGAATGGATTCAGTAAGGGAATGTGGAAGGCAAAGTGGAATGGAATAGAATGGAATTTGCAATGGAACGTGGAATTGAACGTAGAATGGAATGGAATGGAAAGTGGAATGGAACGTGGAATGGAAAGGAATGGAAAATGGAATGGAATGTGGAATGGAAAGTGGATTGGAAAGTGGAAAGGAATGGAATGGAATGTGGAAAGAAATGTGGAATGGAATGTGGAATGGAATGGAATGGAAGGTGGAATGGAATGTGGAAAGGAATGGAATGTAATCTAGAAAAGAATGGAAAGGAACGTGCAATGCAATGGAATGGAATTTGGAATGGAATAGAATGGAATGTGGAATGGAAAGTGGAAAGCAATTTATTGGAAAGTGGAATGGAATGTGGAATAGAATGGAATGGAATGTGGAATGGAATGGAATGTGGAATGGAATGGAAAGGAATGTTTAAATGGAATGGAATGGAAAGTGGAAACGTACGAGGACTGGAACAGAATGCAATGTGTAAAGAAATGTGTAATGGACTGGAATTGAATGTGGAATGGAATTTTCAATGGAATGTGGAAAGGAATGTGGAATGGAATATATAGGAATGTGCAATGGAAAGTGGAATGGAATGTGGAATTGAAAGTTGAATGGAAAGTAAAGGAATGTGGAATGGAATGTGGAATGGAATGTTGAATGGAAAGTGGAGTGCAATGGAATGGAATGTGGAATAGAACACGGAATTAAATAAAACGGAACATGGAATGGAACTTGGAATGGATTGTGGAAAGGAACGTGGAAAGGAACGTGCAAAGAAACGGAATGGAACGTGGAATGGATTGGAATGGAAAGTGGAATGGAAAGTGGAATGGAATGGAATGGAACATGGAATGGAAAGTGTAATGTATCGTGGAGTGGAACATGGAATGCTATGTGGAATGGAATGTGGAACGGAATATGGAATAGAACGTGAAATGGAATTCTATGAAACGAATGGATTGTGGAATATAATGGAATGGAACGTCGAATGGAATGTGGAATGGAATGCGGAATGGAACGTGGAATTAAACGTGGAAAGGAATGGAATGGAAAGTGGAATAGAATGTGCAATGGAATGGAATGGAATTTGAAATGCAATATAGAATGCAATGTGAAATGGAATGGAATGGAACGTAATGGAATAAGGAATGGAATGTGGAATGGAAAGTGGAATGGAATGTGGAATGGAAAGTGGAAGGGAATGGAATGGAATGTCGAATGGAACGTGGAATGGAACGGAATGGAATGTCGAATGCAAGGTGGAATGGAATGGAAAGGAACGTGGAATGGAACTTGCCATGGAAGATGGAATGGAGTGTGGAATGGAATGGAATGGAACGTGGAATGGAACTTGCCATGGAACATGGAATGGAGTGTGGAATGGAATGTGGAATGGAGCGGGGAATGGAATGGAATGGAAGGTGGAATGGATTGTGGAATGGAAAGTGGAATGGAACGTAAAATGGAATGGAAATTAACGTGGAATGGAACGTGGAATGGAATGTGGAATGGAACGTGGAATGGAACATGGAAAGGAATGTGGAATGTAATGTGGAATTAAAAGGAATGGAATGTGGAATAGAATGTGGATTGGTACGGAATGGAATCCGGAATGGAATGTAAAGGAATGGTATGGAATGTGGAATGGAATGGAAGGGAACATGGAACGGTACGTGGAATGGACCGTGGAATGGAATGTGGAAGGGAATAGAATGGAATGTTTAATGGAATGGAATGGAATGTGGCATGGAAGGGAATGGAATGTGGAACGGAATGTGGAATGGAATGGAGTGGAATGGAATGTGGAATGAAATGGAATGGAATGTAAAATTGAAAGTAATGGAATGCAGAATGAAATGGAATTTATGGAATGTGGAATGGAATGGAATGGAATGGAATGTGGAATGGAAAAGGATGGAATGTGTAATGGAATGGAATGGAATGGAATGAGGAATGTAATATAATGGAATGTAACGGAATGTGGAATGGAATGCAATGCAATGGAATGGAATGTAGAATGGAAAGGAAAGGAATGTGGAATTGAAAGGAATGGAATGTGGAATGGAATGTGGACGGAAATGGAATGCAATGTGGATTGGAATGTGGAATGGAATGTGGAAAGGAATGGAATGGAATATGCAGTGGAATGGAATGGAATGTGGAATGGAATGTGGACTGCAACGGAATGCATTGTGGAATGAAATGTGGAACCTAATGGAATGGAAAGTGAAATGGAATGTGGAATGGAATGGAATGGAATGTGGAATGGAATGTGGAATGGAACGGAGAGGAATGTGGAATGCAATGTGGAATGCAATGTGGAATTGAAAGTGGAAGGTAATGGAATGCAAGGTAAAATGGAAGGTGCAATGGAATGGAATGGAACTTGGAATGGAACTTGGAATAGAACATGGAATGGAACGTGGAATGGAAAGTGGAATGGAGGATGGAATGGAATGTGGAATGGAGTGTGGAAAAGAACGTGGAATGGAATGGAAGGGAACTTGGAATAGAACGTCGAATTCATTGGAATGGAAAGTGGAATGGAATGTGGAAAGGAATTTGAAATGGAACGTGGAATTGAATGTGGAATGGAATGGAATGGAACGTGGAATGGAACGTGGAACAGCATGTGAAATGGAACTTGGAATGGAAGGTGGAATGGAATGTGGAATAGAGAGGAATAGAATGTGGAATGGAATGGAATGGAATCTGGAATCGAATGCAATTTAATGGGGAATGGAATGTGGAATCGAAGGGAAAGTTATGATTAATAGAATGTGGAATGCTATGGAATGGAATACAGTATGGATTGGAATTGAATGGTATGGAATGAGTACTCGAATGGAATGGATCATGGAATGGAACGTGGAATGGAACACAGAATGGAACGTGGAATGGAATGTGTAATGCAAATTGGAATGGAATGGAATGGAATGGAATGTGGACTGGAATGGAATGCAATGTGCAATGCAGTTTGGAATGGAATGGAATGGAATGCGCAATGGAATGGAATGTGGAATGGAATATGGAATGGAATGTTCAAAGGAATGCAAAGTGGAATGGAATGTGGAATGGAGTGGAATGGAATGTGGAATGGAACGTGTAATGGAAGGTGGAATGAAACATGGAATGGAATGGAATAGAACATGGAATGGAAAGTGGAATGGAATGGAAAGGAATGTGCAAAAGAATGTAATCGAATCTGGAATGGAATGTGGAATGGAATGGATTGGAATGTGGAATGGAATGGAATGGAATGTGGAATGCAATGTGGAATGGAATGGAATGGAATGTGGAAGGGAATGTAGAATGCAATGTGGAATGTGATGTAGAATGGAATGGAATGGAATGTGGAATGCAATGTGGAATGGAATGGAATGGAATGTGGAAGGGAATGTGAATTGGAAGCTGGAATGGAATGTGGAATGGAGTGGAATGGAATGGAATGTGGAAGAGAATGTGGAATGGAATGTGGAATGGACTGTGGAAAGGAATGGAATGGAATGTGGAAGGGAATGTGGAATTCAATCTGGAATGGAATGTGGAATGGAATGGAATGGAATGTGGAAGGGAACGTAGAATGGAATGTGGAATATAATGTAGAATGGAATGGAATGAAATGTGGAATGCAATGTGGAATTGAAAGGAATGGAATGTGGAAGGGAATGTGGAATCTTAGGAGAAATGGAATGTGGAATGGAGTGGAATGGAAAGGAATGTAGAAGGGAATGTGAAATGGAATGTGCAATGGAATGGAATGGAATGTGGAAGAGAATGTGGAATGCAATCTGGAATGGAATGTGGAATGGAATAGAAAGCAATGTGGAATAGACTGCGGAATGGAAAGGAAAGCAATGTGGAATAGAAGGTGGAATGCAATTGAATTGTATTGGAATGGAATGTGGAATGGAATGGAATGGAATGTGGAAAGCAATGTGAAATGGAATGGAATGGAATGTGGAATGGAATGAGGAATGGAGAAGAATGCAATGTGGAATGGAATGTGGAAAGGAATGTGCAAAGGAAAGTGGAATGGAAAAAAATGGAAAATGGAATGGAACGTGGAACTGAATGGAATGGAACCTGCAATGGAACGTGGAATGGAATGTGGAACGTAACGAGAAATGTAATGAGGAAAGGAATGTGGAATGGAAAGTGCAATGGAACAGAAAGGAATGTGGAATGGAATGTGCAATGGAATGTGGAATGGAATGTGGAATGCAGCAGAATGCAATGTGGAATGGAATGTGGAATGGAATTTGTAAAGGACAGTGGAATGGAAAGGAATCGAATATGGAATGGAACGTGGAACTGAATGGAATGGAATCTGCAATGGAACGTGAAATGGAACTTGGAATGTAACGAGAAATGTAATGAGGAATGGAAGGTGGAATGGAATGTACAATGGAACAGAAAGGACTGTGGAATGGAATGGGCAATGGAATGTGCAATGGAACATGGAATGTAATGGAATGTAACGTGGAATCGAACATGGAATGGAATGGAATGTAACATGGAACGGAACATGGAATGGAACGTGCAATGGAACGTGGAATGGAATGTGGAATTGAAAGGGCAATGGGATGTGGAATGTAACGTGGAATGTAATGGAATGGAAAGTAAAATGGAACGTGGAATGGAAAGGAATGGAACGTGAAGTTTAATCTGTAATGGAATGTGGAATGGAATCTGTAATGGAACGTGGAAAGAAACGGAATGGAATGTGGAATAGATGTGGAATGGTATGGAATGGGATATGGAATGAAAACTTTAATGGAATGTGAAATGGAATGTAATGGAATGTGGAAAGAAATGGAACGGAATGTGGAATGGGATGTGGACTGGAATGGAATGGAATTTGGAATGGAATGTGGAAAGGGATGGAATGGAAAGTGGAATGGAAGGGAATGGAATGTGGAATGGAATGTGGAATGGAATGTGGAATGGAATGGAATGGAACGTAGAATGGATTGAGGAATGGAACGTGGAATGGAATGCAACGGATCGTGGAATGAAACATTGAATGGAATGTGGAATGGAACAAGGAATGGAACGTGGAGTGGAATGAGTTATGGAATGTGGAATGGAATGGAATGGAATGTGGAAAGGAAGGGAATGGAATGTGGAAAGGAAGGGAATTGAATGTGGAAAGGCATGTAATGGAATGTAGAAAGGAATGTGGAATGGAATGTGCAATAGAATGTGGAATGGAAAGTAATGGAATATGGAAAGGAAAGTGGAATGGAATGTGGAATTGAAATTGGAATGAAATGGAATGGAATGTCGAATGTAACGTGGAATTGAACGGAATGGATTGTGGAATGGAAAGTGCAATGGAATGGAATGGAATGTAAAATGGAATGTGGAATGAAATGGAATGGAACGTGGAATGCAACTTGGAATGGAACTTGGAATGCAACTTGCAATGGAACGTGGAATGGAACGTGGATTGTAACGTGGAATGGAGCGTCTAATGGAAGGTGGAAAGGAATGTGGAATGGAACGTGGGATGGAATGGTATGGAAGATGGAATTCAACGTGGAATGGAATGGAATGGAACGTGGAGTGGAACGTGGAATGGAATGGAATGCAACATGGAATGGAATGTGGAATGGAAAGTGGAATGGAACGTGGAATGGAATCAAAAGAAAAGTGGCATAGAGTGGAATGGAACGTGGAATGCAATTTGGAATGCAATGAGGAATGGGACGTGGAATGGAAAGGAATGCAACCTGGAATGGAATGTGGAATGGACTGTCGAATGGAATAGAATGGAATGTGGAATGGAATGTGGAATGGAATGGAATTGAATGTGGAGTGGATTGTGGAAAGGAATGTGGAATGGAATGTAGAATGGAATGGAATGGAATGTGGAATGGAATGTGGAATGGATTGTGTAATGGAATGGAATGGAATGTGGAATAGAATGGAACGGAAGGGAATGTTGAATGGAATGGAATGGAATGTGAAATGGAATTGAATGGAATGGAATAGAATGGAAAGTGAAATAGAATGTGGAAAGGAATGTGAAATGGAATGTTGAATGGAATGTGGAACGGAATGAAATGGAACGTAGAATGGAATGGAATGGAACGTAGAATAGAATGCAATGAAACATGTTATGGAACGTGGAATGGAACATGGTATGAAAAGTGGAATGGAATGCGGAATGGAATGTAGAATGGAATGGAATGGAAGGTAGTAAGAAATGTGGAGTGGAATGGAATGGAACGTGGAATGGAATATGGAATGGAATGGGGAATGGAATGTGGAATGGAATGTGGAATGGAAAGTGTAATGAAAAGTACTGGATTGTGGTATGGATTGTGGAATGGAATGTGGAGTGGAAAGTGGAATGGAATGGAATAGAAAGTGTAATGGAAAAGTGGAATGGAATGGAATGGAAAGTGGAATGGAATTTGGCAAGAATGGACTGAAACGTGGATTGGAATGTGGAATGGAATGTGGAATAGAACGTTGAATGGAACGTGTAATGCAATGGAATGGAATGTGGATTGGAATGGAATGGAACTTGAAATGGAATGTGGAATGAAATGGATTGGAATGTGGAAAGGAATGGAATGGAAAGTGCAGTGGAACGTGGAATTAATTGAGTCATGGAATGGAAGGAAATGTGGAAAAGAATGGAATGGAAGGGAATGTTGAATGGAATGTAATGGAATGTGAAATGGAATTGAATGGAATGGAATAGAATGGAAAGGGAAATAGAATGTGGAACGGAATGTTAAAAGGAATGTTGAATTGAATGTGGAACGGAATGAAACGGAAAGTAGAATGGAATGGAATGGAACGTGGAATAGAATGGAATGGAATGTGGAATGGAACATGGAATGAAAAGTGGAAAGGAATGTGTAATGTAATGTAGAATGGAATGGAATGGAATGTGGTAAGAAAAGTCGAATGGAATGAAATGGAAAGTGGAATAGAATATGGAATGGAATGGAATGGAATGGGGAATGGAATGTGAAACGGACTGTGGAATGGAAAGCGTAATGGAAAGTACTGGATTGTGGAATGGAGTGGAATGGAATGTGGAGTGGAAAGTGGAATGGAAAGGAATGGAATGTGGAATGAAACGTGGAATGGAATGGAATGGAACGTGGAATGGAATGAGGAATGGAACTTTGAATGGAATGTGGAATCGAAAGTAGAATTGAGTGTGGAATAGAGCATGGAATGGAATGGGGAATGGAATGTGGAATACAATCGAATGGAATGTAGAATGGAATGTGGAATAGAATAGACTGGAACGTAGAATGGAATGTGGAATGGAATGGAATGGAACGTGGAATGGAATGTCGAATGGAATGTGGAAAGAAACGTGGAATGGAACGAAGAATGGAATGGAATGGAACGTGGAATGGCACGTGGAATGGAATGTCGAATGGACAGGTATATAATGTGGAATGGAAGGGAATGGATGTGGAATGTAATGGAATGGAATGTGGAATGGAATGGAATGAAATGTGCAATAGAATGTGGAGTGGAAAGGAATGCAATCCGGAATGGAATGCATTGGAATGGTATGGAATTTGGAATGGAATGGAATGGAACATGGAATGGAACATGGAATGGAATATTGAATGGAATGGAATGGAATGTGGAAAGGAGGGGAATGGAAAGTGGAATGGAAAGGAATGGAATGGAAGGTGGAATATAATGAAATGGAATGTGGAATGGAAATGAATGGAATGTGGAATTGAATGGAATGTGGAAGGGAATGGAATGGAATGTAATGCGGAAGGGAATGGAATGGAATGTGCAAGGGAATGGAATGGAATGGAATGCGGAATGGCATGGAATGGAATGTGGAATGGAATGTATTGTAATGGAATGGAATGTGGAATTGAATGGAATGGGAAGTGAAATGAAATGGAATGGAATGTGGAATGGAATAGAATAGAATGGAATGGAATGGAATGGAAGATGGAATGGAAAGTAAAGTGAAAAGTGGAATGCAATGTCGAATAGACTGGAATGGAATGTGGAATGGAATGGAATGGTAAGAATAATGGAATGGAATGGAGTCTGTAATGGAACGTCGAATGGAACGTGGAATGGAATAGCATGGAATGTGGAATGGAATGGAATGGAACGTGGAGTGGAATGGAATGGAATGTTGAAAGGAATGGAATGGAATATGGAATGGAACGTTGAATGGAGTGGAATGGAATGCGGAATGGAACGTCTAATGGAACGTGGAATTGAATGGAATGGAATGTTGTATGGAATGTGGAATGAAATGGAATGGAATGTGGAATGGAATGTGGAATGGAATGGAATGGAATGTGGAAGGAAATGTGGAATGCAATGAGGAATGGAATGGAATGGATCGTGGAACGGAACGTGGAAAGCAAAGTGGAAGGGAACGTGGAATGGAAAGGAATGGAACGTGGAAAGGAATGGATTGGAATGAGGAACGGAATGGAATGGAATGTTGAATGGAATGGATTGGATCATGGAATGGAATATGGAATGGAATGGAATGGAACGTGGAACAGAACGTGAAATGGAACGTCCAATGGAATATGGAATGGAAAGTGGAATGGAGTGGAATAGAAAGTGGAATGGAATGTAGAATGGTATGTGGAAAGTAATAGGATGTATTGTGGAATGCAACGGAATGCAATGTGGTACGGAATGTGGAATTTAATGTGGAAAGGAATGTGAAATGCAATGTAATGGAATGTGGAATGGAATGTGAAGTGGAATGAGGAATGGAATGGAATGGAATGTGGAATGGAATGTGGAATGGAATGGAAAGGAATGGAATGTGGAATGTGGAATGGAATGGAATGGAATAGAATGTGGAATAGAAAGGTATGGAAGGAAATGGAATGGAAAGTGGAATGAAATGGAATGGAATGTGGAATGGCATGGAATGTGGAACTGAATATGGAATGGAATGGAATGTGGAGTGGAATGGAATAGAATGGAATTTGGAATGGAATATGGAATGGAATGGAATGTGGAGTGGAATGGAATGGAATGTGGAGTGGAATGGAATAGAATGGAATGCGGTATGGAATGGATTGGAATGGAACGGAATGTGGAATGGAAAAGAATGGAATGTGGAATGGAATGTGCAATTGAATGGAATGGATGATGGAATGGAATGTACAGCTGAATGGAATGGAAAGGAATGTGGAATGGAATGGAATGGAATGTGGAATCGAATGGAATATGGAGTGGAATGGAATGGAATGTGGATTGGAATGGAATGGAATGTGGAATGGAATGCAATGCAATGTGGAATGGAATGGATGTGGAGTGGAGTATGGAATGGAATGGAATGGAATGGAATGTGAATTGAATAGAATGTGCAATGGAATGTGGAATGGAATGTGGAATGGAACGAAATGGAATATGGAATGGAATGAGGAATGAAATGATGAATGGAATGTGGAATGAAATGTGGAATGGAATGTGGAATGGAACTTGGAATTCAATGGAATTCAAAGTGGAATGGATCATGGAATGCAACCTGGAATGTGAAGTGGAATGGAATGGAATCAGGAATGGAATGGAAAGGAAAGTGGAATGGAATGTGGAATGGAATGGAATGGAATAGAATGTGGAATGGAATGGAATGTTGAATGGAATGTGGAATGGATAGTGGAATGGGATGCGGAATGGTATGGAAAGAAAGTCGAGTGGAATGGAATGGAGTGTGTAATGGAATGGAATGGAACGTGAAACAGAATGGAATGGAATGGAATGTGGAATAGAATTGAATGGAATGGAAGGTGCAATGGAATGTGGAATGGAATGTTTTGGAATGTGGAATGCAATGGAATGGAATGTGGAAAGCAATGGAATGAAATGTGGAATGGAATGGAACGTAGAATGGAATGGAATTGAATGTGGAAAGGAATGGAATGGAATGTGGAGTGTAATGTGGAATGCAATGGAATGGAATGTGGAATGGATTGTGAAATGGACTGCAATGGAATGTGGAATAGAATTTAATGTAATGGAAGTTGGAATGGAATGTGGAATGGAATGGAATGGAATATGGAATGGAATGGAATGGAATGTGGAATGCAATGGAATGGAATGGAATGGAATGTGAAATGGAATGCGGAGTGGAATTTGAAATGGAATGAAATGGAACGTGGAATGGAATGAAATGGAAGGTAGAATGGAATGGAATGGAACATGAATAGGAATGTAATGGAATGTGGAATGGTACGTGAAATTAACGTGGAATGGAAAAGAATGGAATGTGAAATGGCTTGGAATGGAATGTGGACTAGACTGGAATGGAAAAGATTGGAATGTAATGTGGAATGGAATGGAATATGGACTAGACTAGAATGGAAAAGATTGGAATGTAATGTGGAATGGAATGTGGAATGGAATGGAATGGAAAGTGGAATAGAATGGAATGGAATGTGGAAAGGAATGTAACCGAATATGGAATGGAATGTGGAATGGAATGGACTGGAATGTGGAACGGAATGTGGAATGGAATGGAAAGGAATGTTGAAGGGAAGGAGGAATGGAATGTGGAAAGCAATGTGGAATTGAATGGAATGGAAAGTGGAATGGAATGTGGAATGGAATGGAATGGAATGTAGAATGGAATGAAGAATGGAATGCGGAATGAAATGTGGAATGGAATGGAATTAAATGTGGAGTGCAATGTGAAATGGAATGTAATGGAATGTAGAAGGTAATGTGTAGTGGAATGTGGAATGCAAGGTGGAATGGAATAGATTCGGTTGCGGAATGGAATGTGGAAAGGAATGGAATGGAATGTGGAAGGGAATGAGGAATGGAGTGTGGACTGTAATGTGAAATGGAATGTAATGGCTTGTGGAATGGAAAGTTGAATAGAATGGAATGCAATCTGAAAGTGAATGTGGAATGCAATGTGGAATGGAATGCAATCTGAAAGTGAATGTGGAATGCAATGTGGAATGGAATGGAATGGAATGTGGAAGGGAATGAGGACTGGAATGTGGAATAGAATGTGGAATGGAATGGAATGGAATGTGGAATAGAATGTGGAATGGAATGGAATGGAATGTGGAATAGAATGTGGAATGGAATGGAATGGAATGTGGAATAGAATGTGGAATGGAATGGAATGGAATGTGGAAGGGAATGTGCAATAGGATATGAAATGGAATGTGGAATGGAATGGAATGCAATGTGTAATGTGTAATGGAATGTGGAATGGAATGGAGTGTGGAAGGGGATGTGGAAGGGAATGGGGAATGTAATGTTAAAAGGAATGGAATGGAATGTGGAAAGGATTGTGGAATGGAATGCAATGTAATGAGGAAGGGAATGTGGAATGGAATGTGGAACGGAATGTGGAATGGAATGTGGAATGGAATGTGGAAGAGAATGTGGAATGGAATGGAATGGAATGTGGAATGGAATGGAATGGAATGAGGAATGAAATGTGGAATGGAATGGAATGGAATGAGGAATGAAATGTGGAATGGAATGGAATGGAATGTCTAATGGAATGTGGAATGGAATGAAATGGATTGTGGAATGCAATGTGGAAAAGAATGTGGAATTGAATGGAATGGAAATTTGAATGGAATGTGTAATGGATTGGAATGGAATGTGGAAGGGAATGTGGAATGCAATGTGGAATTGAATGTAGAATGCAAAGGGGAATTCAATGTGGAATGGAATGGAATGGAATGTGGAATGGAATGTGGAATGGAATGGAACGGAATGTGGGCTGGAAAGTGGAACAGAATGTGGAATGGAATGTGGAATGGAAAGTGGAGTGGCATGTGGGATAGAATGGAATGGAATGTTGACTGGAATGTGGAACAGAATGTGAAATGCAATGTGGAATGGAAAGTGGAGTGGCCTGTGGGTTAGAACTGAATGGAATGTGGAATGGAATGTGGAAAGGTACGTGTTATGGAAAGGAATGTAATGTGGAATGGAATGTGGAATGGAATGTTGAATGGATCGTGGAATGGAATGGAATGGAAAGTGGAATAGAACGTGTAATGGAAAGGAATTTAAAGTGGAATGGATCATGGAATGGAAAGTGGAATGGAATGTGGAATGGAACGTGTTATACAACGGAATGGAATGTGGAATAGAATGTGGAATGGAATGTGGAATGGATCGTGGAATGGAATGGAATTGAATGTGGAATGGAACTTGTAATGGAAATGAATTTAAAGTGGGATGGAACATGGAATGGAAAGTGGAATTAAATGTGGATTGGAACATGGAATGGAAGGTGCAATTGATTGTGGAACGGAACGTGGGATGGAATGGAAAGGAAAGTGGAATGGAGCATGGAATGGAATGTAAAGGAACGTCGAATGGAATGTGGAATGTAATGTGGAATGGAACGTGGAATGGAATGTAATACAAAGGAATGTGGAATGGTATGTGGAATGGAATGTGGAATGGAACGTGGAATGGAGTGGAATGGAATGTGGAATGGAATGTGGAAAGGAATGTGGAAAGGAATGGGGAATGGAATGTGGAATAGAACGTAATGGAATGTGGAATGGAATGTGGAATGGAATGTGGAATGGAAAGGAAAGTAATGTGGAATAGAATGTGGAATGGAAAGTTCAATGGAAAGTGGAATGGAATGGAAAGGAGTTTGGAATGGAAAGTGGAATGTAATGGAATGGAAAGTGGAATGGAACGTGGAATGTAACGTTTAATGGAAAATGCAATGGAATGTGGAATGCAATGGAATGGAATGTGGAAAAGAATGGAATGGAAAGTGGAATGGAATATGAAATGGAATGTGGAATGGAATGTGGAATGGGATGGAATGAAATGTGAAATGAAATGTTTAATGGAATGCAATGGAATGTGGAATGGAATGGAATGAAATGTGGAATGGAATGTTGAATGGAACGTGGAATGGAATGGTATGGAATGTGGAAAGGAACGTGGAATTGAATGTGAAATAGCACGGAATGGAATGTGGAATGGAATATGGAATGGAAAGTGGAATGGAAAGGAAAGTTATGTGGAATGAAATGTGTAATGGAACGTTCAATGGAAAGTACAATGGAATGGAAAGGATTGTGGAATGGAAAGTGGAATGTAAAGGAAGGCAACATGCAAAGGAACTTCGAATGGAACGTGGAATGGAATGTGGAATGGAATGGAATGGAATGAGGAATGGAATGGAATGCAATGTGGAATGGAATGTGAAAAGGAATGTGGAATGGATTGTGGAATGGAATGGAATGGAATGCGAAATGGAATGTTTAATGTAACACAATGGAATGTGGAATGGAATGGAATGAAGTGTGGAATTGAATGTTGAATGGAACGTGGAATGGAATGTATAATGGAATGGCATGGAATGTGGAATTGAACACGGAATGGAATGCAATGGAACGTGGAATGCAACGTGAAATGGAATGTGGAATAAAATGGAATGAAATGTGGAATGGAATGGAATGGAATGTGGAGAAAATGTGCAATAGAATGTGGAATCGAATGAGGAGTGGAATGGAATGAAATGTGGAATGGAATGGAATGGAATGTGGAATTGAATGTGGAATAGAATGTGGAATGGAATGTGGAATTCAATGGAAAGGAATGTGGAATGGAACGGAACGGAAAGTGGAAAGGAAAGTGAAATGAAACGCAATGGATGTGGAATGGAACGGAATGGAATGTGGAATGGAATTTGAAATGGAACGTGGAATGGAACGGAACGGTATGTGGAATGAAATGTGGAATCGGAAGTGGAATGGAACGGATTGGAATGTGGAATGGAATATGGAATGGAAAGTGGAATGGAACGTGGAATGGAATGTGGCATGGAACGTGGAATTGAATGGAAAGGAAAGTGGAATGGAATGTGGAATGGAATGAAATGGAATGTGGAATGGAACGTGGAATGGAATGTGGAATGGAATGTGGTTTGGAATGGAATGGAATGTGGAATGGAATGGAATGGAACAAGGAATCGGATGTGGAATGAAATGCAAAGGAATGTGGAATAGAATGTGAAATGGAAAGGAATGGAATGTGGAATGAAATTTCGAATGGAATGTGGACAGCAATGCAATGGAATCTGGAATGGAATCTGCAATGGAATGGAATCGAATGTGGAATGGAATGCGGAAAGGAATGCAGAATGGAATGTAGAACTGAGTGGAATGGAATGTGGAATGCAAAGTAGAATGGAAAGGAAAGGAATTTGGAATAGAATGGAATGGAATGTGGAATGGAATGTAGAATGGATTGGAATGGAATGTGGAATGGAAAGTGGAATAGAATGGAATGGCATGGTGTATGGAATAAAATGGAATGGAATGTGGAATGAAATGGAACGGAATATGGAAAAGAATATGCAATGGAATGTGGAATGGAATCGATTGGAATGTGGAACAGAATGGAATGGAATTGAATGGAATGGGAATGGAAAGGAATGGAAAGGGGAAAGCGATGGAATGTAAGAAATGAGGAATTGAATGGAAAGGAATGTGGAATGGAATGGAATGGATTACCGAATGGAATGGAACATAGAATGGAATGTCGAATGGAATGTAATAGAATGTGGAATGAAATGGAATAGAATGTGGAATAGAATGTGGAATGGAATGTGGATTGGAATGGAATGGTATGTGGAATGAAATGTAATGGAATGTGTAATAGAATGGAAAGGAACGCAATGGAATGTGGAATGGAATGGAGTGCAATGGGGAATGCAATGCATTGGAATGAAATGTGGAATTTAATGGAATGGAATGTGGAATGGAATGGAATGTGGAATGGAATGGATCATTGAATGGAATGTTGAATGGAATGTGGAATGGAATGTGGAATCGAATGGAATGGAATATGGAATACAACGGAATGGAATGTGGAATAGAATGGAATGCAATAGAATGTGGAGTGGAATGTGGAATGGAACAGAATATGGAATGAAATGTGGAATGGAATCTGGAATGGAATGCAATGGAAGGTGGAATGGAATGCAATGGAATGTGCATTGGAATGGAATGGAAAATGGAAAGGAATGGAAAATGAAGTTGAATGTGGATAGGAATGGGAAATGGAATGTGGATTCGAATGTGGACGGGAATGTGCAATGGAGTGAAATGAAAGGTTGAAAAGAATGGAATGGAACTTGGAATGGAATAGAATGGAAAGTGGAATGCAACATGGAATGGAACGTGGAATAGAAAGTTGAATTCAAAGTGGAATGGAATGGAACTTGGAATGGAATAGAATGGAAAGTGGAAAGGAATAGAATGGATAGTGGAATGCAACATGGAATGGAACGTGGAATGGAAAGTTGAATTCAAAGTGGAATGGAATGGAACGGAATGTGGAATAGAATGTGGAAAGGAATGTGGAATGGAACGTGGAATGGAACGTGGAAATGAATGTGGAATGGAATGGAATGGAATGTGGAATGAAATCTGCAATCGAATTTGTTATGGAATGGAATGGACTGTGGAAAGGAAAGTGGAGCAGAATGAAAAGGAATATGGAATGGAATGGAAAGGAGTGTGGAATGGAATGTGGAATGGAATGTGGAATGGAATGTTGAATGGAAAGGAAGGTAATGTGGGATGGAATGTGGAATGGAAAGTACAACGGAAAGTGCAATAGAACGGAAAGGAATGTGGAATGGAACGTGTAATGTAATGGAATGGAACGTGGAATGTAACGTTTAATGGAACATGGAATAGAATGTGGAATGGAATGTGGAATGGAATGGAACGGAATGTGGAATAGAATGGAATGGAGTGTGGAATGGAATGTGAAATGGAATGTGGAATGGAATATGGAAAGGAATGGAAAGAAATGTGGAATCGAATGTTGAATGGAAATTGGAAGGGAACATGCAATGGAATGCAATGGAAATTGTAATGGAAGGGAATGGAAAGTGGAAAGGTATGTGGAATGGAATACAATGGAATATGGTAGGGAACATGAAATGGAAAGGAATGGAAAGTGTAATGAAAGGGAATGGAACGTAGAAAGGAATGTGGAATGGAATGCAATGGAATGTGGAATGGAACGGAATGGAATGTGTAGTGGAATGTGGAATGGAACAGAATGACATGTAGAATGGAATGTGGAATGCAATGTGGAATGGATTGGAATCGATTGTGGAATGCAATGGAATGGAATGTTATGGAAAGTGGAATGGAATGAATGGAATATGGAATGGAACGTGGAATGGAATGTGGAATGGAATGTGGAATGGAAAGTGGAATGTCACGTTCAAGGGAATGGAATGGAATGTACAGCGGAATGTGGGATGGAATGCAATGGATAGTGGAAAGAAACGTGGAATGGAATCTGTAATGTAATTGAATGGAATGTGAAATGGAATTGAATGGAATGTGAAATGGATTGTGGAGTGGAACGCGGAATGGGATGTGGAATGGATCGTGGAATGGAACGTGGAACGAAATGGAATGGAACCTGTAATTGAATGTGCAATGGAATGGAATTGAATGTGGAATGGAATTGAATGTTATGTGGAATGGAATTTGGGACAGAAGGAGGAGTGTAATGGAATGGAATGTGGAAAGGAATGTGGAAGGGAATTTGGAATGGAATGCAATGGAATGTGGAAGCAATGTGGAATGGAATGGAAAGGAATGTGGAATGCAACGTGTAAAGGAATAGGGAATGGTATGGAATGGAATGTGAAATGGAATTTAATGGAATGTGGAATGGAATATGGAAATGTATGAGGAATGGAAAGGAAAGGATTGTGGAATGGAACGTGGAATGGAGTGTGGAATGGAAAGTGGCATAGAACAAAATGGAATGTCGAATGTAATTTGGAATGGAATGTGGAATCGTATGGAACGGAAAATGGAATGTAATGGATTGGAACGTGTAATAGAATGGAATGGAAAGGAATGCGGAATGGAATCTGGAATGGAATGGAATGGAATCTGGAATGGACTGGAAAGGAGTGGAATGTGGAATGGAATGTTGAATGGAATGGAAAGTAAGGTGGAATGGAATGTGGAATGCAATTGGAATGGAATGGAATGCAATGAGGAATGGAATGTGGGATGGAATGGAATGGAATATGGAATGCAATGTGGAATGGTGTGGAATAGAATGTGGAATGGAATGTGGAATTTTATGTGGAATGGAATGAAATGGCATGTGGAATGGTGTGGAATGGAATGTGGAATGATATGGAATGGAACGTGGAATTGAATGTGGACTGGAATGTGTAATGGAATGTGGAAAGGTAATGAATCGAATGTGCAACGGAATGGAATAGAATGTGGAATAGAATGGAATGGAATGGAATGGAAAGGAAAAGGAATTGAATGGAATGTGGAACGCAAGGGAATGGAATGAAATAAGGAATTCAATGGAACGGAATGTGGAATGGAATACTATAGAACGTGGAATGCAATGTGGAACGGAATGGAATGGAATGTGGAATGGTATGTGGAAAGGAAAGTGGAATGGAATGGAATGTGGAACGGAATGGAAAGGAATGTGGAATAGAATGGAATGGAATGAAATGTGGAATGGAATGCGGAATGGCATGTGGAATGGAATTTAATGGAAGGTGGAATTGAATGGAATTTTATGTGGAATGGAATGTGGAATGGAATGGAATGGAATGTGAAATGGAATGGGGAATGGAATGGAATGGAATGTGGAAGGGAATGTGGGAAGGAACGGAATGGAATGTGAAATGAAATGTGGAAATGTAAGTGGAATGGAATGGAATGGAATGCAATGGAATGAGGAATGGAACGGAATGGAATGTGGAATGGAATGTGGATTGGAATGCAGAATGGAATGTGGAATGTAACGGAATGGAATGTGGAATGGAATGTGGAATGTCCTGGAATGGACTGTGGCATGGAATGTGGAATAGAATGTAATGGAATATGGTTTGGAATGTGGAATGGAATGTGGAATGGAAAGGAAAGTAATGTGGAATGGAATGTGGTAATGAAAGTGGAATGGAATGGAATGGAATGTGGAATGGAACGCTGAAAGGAATGGAATGGAATTTGGAATGGAATGTTTAACGGAATGTGGTAAGGAATGTAGAATCGAATGGAATGGCATGTGGAACCGAATGGAACGGCATGTGGAGTGGAATGGAATGAATGTGGTATGAAATGGAATGTAACATGGAATAGAATGTAGAATGGAATGTGGAATGGAATGTGGAATGGAATGTGGAATGGAATGGAATGGAATGTGGAATGGAATGCAATGGAATGGTATGGAATGTGGAAGGGAATGTAATGCAATATGTAATGGAATGTGGAATGAAACATAGATTGAAAAGTGGAAAGGAAAGTGGAATGAAACGTGGAATGGAATGTGGAATGGAACGGAAAGGGATGTGGAATGGAATGTGGAATCCAATGGAAAGGAATTCGGAATGGGAAGTAATAGGAGGTGGAAACGAATGGAGTCTTATGGAGTGTGGAATGGAACGGAATAGAATGAAATGGGGTGTGGAATGGAATGGAGTGCAATTTGGAAAGGAACGGAACAGAATGTGGAATGGAATGAAATGCAATCTGGAATGGAATGGAATGGAATGGGATGTGGAATGAAATGGAATGCAAGGAATGGAATGCGGAATGGAATGGAATGAAATGTGGAATGCAATGCAATGGAAAGGAAAGTGGAATGGAATGGAAAGGAATGTGGAATAGAATGGAATGGAATGTAGATTGGATTGTGGAATGCAATGGAGTGGAACGTGGAATGTAATGTGGAATGTAATGGAATGGAATGTGTAATGGAATGTGGTATGGAATGTGGAATGGAATGGAACAGAATGTGGAATGGAATGGAATGCAATGTGGAGTGGAATGCAATGCAATGTGGAATGGAATAGAATTTGGAATGGAACAAAATGGAATGGAAAGTGGAATGGAAAGGAAATGAACGTGTAATGGAAAGGAATGCAATGAGGAATGAAATGGAATGGAATGGAAAGTGGAATTGAATACAGAATGGAATGGAGTGGAATGGAATGTGGAATGGAATCTAACGGATTGTGTATTGGAACGTTGAATGGAATGTGTACTGCAAAGTGGAATGGAATGGAATGGAACGTGGAATGGAATGGAATGGAATGTGGAATGGAATGGAATGGAATGTGGAAAGGAACGTGGAATGGAAATTAAGGCATGTGGAATGGAGTGTGGAATGGAACGTGGAATGGAGAGTGCAATGGAAAGTGGAATGGAATGGAATCGAATGTGTAATGGAATGCTGAATGGAACGTGGAGTGGTACGTGGAATGGAATGGAATGGCGTGGAATGTTGAATGGATTGTGCAATGAAATGGAATAGAACTTGGAATGAATTTGGTATGGAATGGAATGGAAAGTGGAATGGAATGTGGAATGGAATGGAGTGGAACGTGGAATGGAATGTGGAATGCAACGTGTAATGGAAAGTGGAATGCAATGGAAAAGAAAGTGGAATGGAATGTGGAACGCAATGTTTAAAGGAACGTGCAAGGGAATGTTAAATGTAATGTGGAATCGAAAGGAATGTAATGTGGAATAGAATGTGAAATGGAATGGAATGGAATCCGAAATGAAATAGAATGGAATGGCATAGAGTGTGGAATGGAATGGAATGAAACGTGGAATGGAACCTGGAAAGGAACGTGGAATGGAATGTGGAGTGGAACTGAATGGAATGTGGAATGGATGGGAATGGAATGGGGAATGGATTGTGGAATGGAATGGAATGGAATGAAATGGAATGGAAAGCAATGGAAAGGAATGGAATGTGGAACGGAATGTGGAATGCAATGGAATGGAATGTGGAATGGAATGTGGAATTGAATGGAATGGAACGTAGAATGGAAAGTATAATAAAAAGGAACAGAACATGGAATGGAACGCGGAATGGAACGTGGAATGGAATGGACAATTGAAAGTGGAATAGAACATGTAACGGAATGGAATGGAAAGCGGAATGTTACCTGGAAGGTAATGTAATGGAAGGGAATGGAATGTGGAATGGATTATGGAATGGAACGTGGAATGGAACAGAATGCAATGTGGAATGGAATGCGGAATGGAAAGTGCAAAGGAAAGTGGAATGTAATGGAATGGAATGAGGAATTTAACGGAATGGAGAGTGGAATGGAATGGAATATAACGTGGAATAGAACGTGGAATGGAACGGAATGGAATGTGGAATGGATGTGGAATGGAATGGAATGGGATGTGGAAAGAAATGTGGAATGGAATGTGTAAAAGAATGTAATGGAATGGAATGTGGAAAGGAATGGAATGGAATGTGGAATGGGATGTGGAATGGAATGGAATGCAATGCGGAATGGAATGTGGAATGGAATCGACTGGAATGTGGAACGCAATGTGGAATGGAATGAAATGGAATGTGGAAAGAAATGTAATGGAAAGTAGAATGGAATGTGGAATGGAATGTGGAATGCAATGTGGAATGGAATGGAATGGAATGTGGAATGGAATGTGGAACGGTAAATGGAATGGAATGTCGAATGGAAAGAGGAATGGAACGGAATGGAATGTGGAGTGGAATCTGGAATGGAATGTGGAATGGAAAATGGAATGGAATGTCAAATGGAACGAAGAATGAAATGGAATGGAACGTGAAATGGATCTTGCAATGGAACGTGGAAAGGAAAGTGGAATGGAATGTGGAATGGAGCGTGGAATGTAAGGTGGAATGTAATGTGGAATGGAACGTGTGATGCAATGGAATGCAAGGTGGAATGGAACGTGGAATGGAATGGAATGGAACGTGGAACGGAATGTGGAATGGAATGTGGAATGGAACTTGGAATGGAATGTGGAATGGAACGTGGAATGGGTAGTGGAATGAAATGTGGAATGGAAAGGAATGGAATGTGGAAGAGAATGTGGATTGGAACGGAATGGAATCCGGAATGGAATGGTGTGGACTGTGGAAAGGAATGGAATGGAAAGTGGAATGGAACGTGGAATGGAACATAAAATGGACTGTGGAATGGAATGCAATGGAATGTGGAATGGAAGGGAATGGAAAGGAATGGAATGGAATGGAAGGGAATGGAATGGAATGGAACGTGGAATGGAATGGAATGGAACGTTGAAAGGGATGTTGAAGGGAACGTGGAATGGAAAGCAGAATGTAACTTATAATGGAATGGAAAGGAATGTGGAATTGAATGGAATGGAATGGAAGGTGGAATGGAATAGAATGGAATGGAATGGAATGTGAAATGGAATGTGGAATGCAACGTGGAATGGAATGTAATGGAATGTGAAATAGAATGTGGAATGGAAAGTGGAATGGAATGGAATGGAACGTGGAATGGAAAGGAATGGAGCTTTGAAAGTAACGTGGAATGGAATGGAATGGAACGTGGAGTGCAACGTGGAATGGAACGTGGAGTGGAACGTGGAATGGAACGTGGAATGGAACTTGGAATGGAACGTGGAACGGGAGGGAATGGAATGTGGAATGGAATGTGGAATTGAATGTGGAATGGAAAGTGGAATAACATTTAATGGTATGTGGAATGGAATGTGGAATGCAATGGAATGGAATGAGACTTAGAATGTGGCACGGAATGAGGAATTGAAAGTGGAATGGAATGGAATGGAATGGAATGTGGAATGGAATGGAAAGGAATGGAAGGCGGAATGGAATGTGGAAAGGAATGTGGAATGGAAAGTGGAATGGAAAGGAATGGAATGTTTAAATGGAATGGAATAGAATGAGGAATGGTATGTGGACTGGAATAGAATGCACTGTGGAATGGAATGTGGAATGGAATACAATGGAATATGGAATGGAATACTCAATGGAATGAGGAATGCAATGCACTGGAATGTGGAAGGGAATGTGGAATGGAGCGTTGAATGGAACGGAATGGAATGTGGAATGGAATGTGGAATGGAATGTAGAATGGAATGTGGAATGGAAAGTGGAATGGAAAGGAATGGAATGTGGAATGGAATGTGGAATAGAATGTGGAATGAAATGTGGAATGGAACGTGGAATGGAACATGGAATGTAATGGATCGAATGTGGAATGGAGTGTGGAATGGAATGGAATGGAGTGTGCAATGCAAATTGCAATGGAATGGAATGGAATGTGGAATGGAATGGAAAGTGGAATGGAATGTGGAATGCAATGTAATGGAATGTGGAATGAAAAGTGGAATGCAATAGCATGAAATCTGGAACGGAATGTGGAATGGAATGGAAAGCAATGAGGAATGGAATGTGCAATGGAATGTGCAGTGGAGCGTGGAATGGAAGACGTAATGGAATGGGATGGAATGTGGAATGGAGTGTGGAATAGAATGTGGAATGGAAAGGAATGGAATGCTGAAAGGAATGTAGAATGCAAAATTAAATGGAATGGAATGGAATGTGGAATGGAACGTGGAATGCAATGGGATGGAACATGGAAGGGAACGTGGAATGGATCATGGTTTGCAATGGAATGGAACTTGGAATGAAATGTGGAAAGGAATGCGGAATGGAACGTGAAATGGAATGGAATGGAAAGTGAAATATAACATGGAATGGAACATAGAATGGAATGTGGAATTGAATGCTGCATGGAATGTGGAATGGAATGTGGAATGGAAAGGAATGGAATGTGGAATTGAGTGTGGAATGAAACGTGGAATGGAATGGAATGGAAGGTGGAAAGGAACGTGGAATGGAACTTGGAATTGAATGGAATGGAATGTGGAATGGAAGGTGGAATGGAATGGAATGGAATTGAATGTGGAATGGAATGTGGAATAGAATGGAATGGAATGTGGAATGGAATGTGGAATGGAATGGAATGGAATGTTGAAGGGAATGTGGAATGGAATGTGGAATGTAATGAGCAATGGAATGGAATGAAATGTGGAATGAAATGTGGATTGTTATGTAATGGAATGTGGAATGGTGTGGACTGGAATGTGGAATGGAATGTGTTATAGAATTTAATGGAAAGTGGAATGGAACGTGGAATGGAATGGAATGGAATGGAATGTGGAATGGAATGAAATGGAATGCGGAATGAAATGTGGAATGGAATGTGGAATGGAATGGAAAGAAATGTGGAATGGAATGTTGATTGGAATGGAATGGAATGTGGAATGGAATGCGGATTATAATGGAAGGTAACTTAGAATACAATGCCGAATGGCATGTGAATTGGAATGCAATGGAATGTGGAATGGAATATGGAATGAAATGCAATGCAATGAGAATGGAATGCGGAATGGAATGTGGAATAGAATGCGGAATGGACTGCGGAATGGAATTGTGGAATGGAATGTGGCATGGAATGTGGAATGGAATGGAATGGAATGTGGAATAGAATGGAATGGAATGTTGAATGGAATGTGAATTGGAATGCAACTGAATGTGGAATGGAATGTGGAATGGAAAGCAAAGGAATGAGAATGGAATATGGAATTGAATGTGCAACAGAATGGAATGGAATGTGGAATGGAATGTAGAATGGAAAGTGGAATGGAACGGAATGGAATGTGGAATGGAATGTGGAAGGGAATGGAATGGAATATGGAATGGAATGTGCAATGGAATGTGGAAAGGAACGGAATTGAATGTGCAATGGAAAGTGGAATGGTATGTAGAATGTAAAGTGGAAAGAAATGGAATGGAAAGCGGAATGGAATGGAAGGGAATGTGGAAAAGAATATCCAATGGAACGTGAAATGCAATGTGGAATGGAATGTGGAATGGAATATCGAATTTAACGTGAAACTGAATGGAATGGAATGTTGAATGGAACGTGGAATGGAATGGAATGGAATGTGGAATGGAAGGTGGAATGGAATGGAATGAAATGTGGAATGGAATCTGGAAAGGAAAGTGGAATGGAATGGAATGGAATGTGGAACGGAACGTGGAATGGAATAGAATGGAATGTAGAATGGAATGTGAAATTGAAAATGGAATGGAAAGAGGATAGTAATGTAGAATGGAATGGGCAATTGAATGAGGACTGCAACGTGGAACGGAATGGAATGGAAAGTGGAAAGGAACTTGGAAAGAATGGAATGGATCTTGGATTGGAATTTGGAATTGGATTTGGAATGGAAAGTGGAATGGAACGTGGAATGGAATGGAATGGAATGGAATGTGGAAAGCAATGGAAGGCCACTAGGAATGCAATGTGGAATGGAATGTGGAATGGAAGGTGGAATTGAACGTGGAAAGAAATGGAATGGAAAGTGGAATGGAATGTGCAATGGAATGGAAAGGAATGTGGAATGGAATGGAATGGAATGTGGAATATAAAGGAATGGAATGTGAAATCGGACGTGAAAGGGAACGTGGAAGGCAACGTGGAATGGAACGTGAAATGGAATGTGGAATGCAATAGAATTTAATGTGGAATGGAATGGAATGAAATGTGGAATGGAAAGGAATGGAACGTGGAATGGAACGTGGAATGGAATGTTATGGAACTTGAAATGGAATGTGGAATGGAATGGAACGGAACTTGGAATGCAGTGTGGAAAGGAATGTGGAAAGGAACGTGGAATGGAAAGTTGAATGGAGTGGAAAGGAACATTGAAAGAAATGGAATGGAACGTGGAATGGAATGTGGAATGGAATGGAATGGAATTTAGAATGGAATGGAATGCAACGTGGAATGGAATGGGATGAAGTGGAATGTGCAATGGAATGGAAAGGAATGTGGAATTCAATTGAATGGAATGTGGAATGGAATGGATCGGAATGTGGAATGGAATGGAATGGAACATGGAATGGGATGTGGAATGGAATGTTGAATGGATTGTTTAATGGAATGGAATGATGAATAGAATGGAATGGAATGGAATGTGGAATGGAATGTGGAAAGGATCGTGGAATGGAATGGAATGGAATGTGCAATGGAATGGAATGGAATGTGTAATGGAATGGAATGGAATGGAATGGAAAGTGAAATAGAATGTGGAACGAATGTGAAATGTAATGTAATGGAATAGAAAGGAGTGTGGAATCTAAAGCAATGGAATGTGGAATGGAATGGAATGGAATGTGCAACGGAATGGAATGGAATGTGCAATGGAATGGAATGGAATGTTGAATAGAATGAAACGGAATGTGGAATCAAATGGAATGGAATGTTGAATAGAATTGAATGGAATGCACAATGGAATTTGAAGTGGAAAGGAATGGAGTAGAATGGAATGTGGAATGCAATGGAATTGAATGGAATATGAAATGGAATGGAATGTGGAATGGAATATGAAACGGAATGGAATGGAATGGGGAATGTAATGGAATGGAATGGAATGTGGAATGGAATGGAATGGAACGTGGAATTGAATGGAATGGAATGGAATATGCAATGGAATGGAATGGAATGGAATGCAGAATAGTATGGAATGGAATATGGAATTTAAAGTAGAGGAAAGGAATGTAATGGAATAGTATGCAATGTGGAATTGAATGGAATGTGGAACGCAAGGGAATGGAATGAAATAAGGAACTGAATGGAACGGAATGTGGAATGGAATGCTATAGAACGTGGAATGCAATGTGGAACGGAATGGAATGGAATGTGGAATGGTATGTGGAAAGGAAAGTGGAATGGAATGGAATGTGGAATGGAATGGAAAGGAATGTGGAATAGAATGGAATGGAATGGAATGTGGAATGGAATGCAGAATGGCATGTGGAAAGGAATTTAATGGAATGTGGAATTGAATGGAATTTTATGTGGAATGGAATGTGGAATGGAATGGAATGGAATGTGAAATGGAATGAGGAATGGAATGGAATGGAATGTGGAAGGGAATGTGGGAAGGAACGGAATGGAATGTGAAATGGAATGTGGAATGGAATGTGGAAATCTAAGTGGAATGGAATGGAATGGAATGCAATGGAATGAGGAATGGAACGGAATGGAATGTGGAATGGAATGTGGAATGGAATGCACAATGGAATGTGGAATGCAACGGAATGGAATGTGGAATGGAATATGGAATGGCCTGGAATGGACTGTGGCATGCAATGTGGAATAGAATGTAATGGAATGTGGTTTGCAATGTGGAATGGAATGTGGATTGGAAAGGAAAGTAATGTGGAATGGAATGTGGTAATGAAAGTGGAATGGAATGGAATGGAATGTGGAATGGACCGTTGAAAGGAATGGAATGGAATTTCGAATGGAATGTTTAAAGGAATGTGGTAAGGAATGTAGAATCGAATGGAATGGCATGTGGAATCGAATGGAACGGCATGTGGAATGGAATGGAATGAATGTGGTATGAAATGGAATGTAACATGGAATAGAATGTGGAATGGAATGTGGAATGGAATGGAATAGAATGTGGAATGGAATGGAATGGAATTGGAATTGACTGGAATGGAATGTGGAATGCAGTGGAATGGAATGAAGTAAGCAATTGAATGGAATGGAATGTGGAATGGAATGGAACGGAATATGGAACGAAATGGAATAGAAAGTGGAATGGAATGTGGAATGGAATGGAATGGAATGTGTAACGAAATGGATTGGAAAGTGGAATAGAATGTGGAATGGAATGGGATGGAATGTGGAATGGAATGGAATGGAATGTGGAATGGAATATAATGGAAAATGGAATGGAATGGAAGGTGGGATGGTATGGAATGAAATGAGGATTGGAATGGAATGGAATGTGGAATGGAATGTGGGATGGTTTGGAATTAAATGTGGATTGGAATGGAATGGAATGTGGAACGGAATGTGGAATGGAATGGAATGGAATGTAGAATGGAATGGAATGGAAAGTGGAATGGAATGTGGAATGGATTGGAATGGAATATGGAATAGAATGTGGAATTTAATGGAGTGGAATGTGGAATGGAATGCAATGGAATGGTATGGAATGTGGAAGGGAATGGAATGCAATATGTAATGGAATGTGGAATGAAACATAGATTGAAAAGTGGAAAGGAAAGTGGAATGAAACGTGGAATGGAATGTGGAATAGAACGGAAAGGGATGTGGAATGGAATTTGGAATCCAATGGAAAGGAATTCGGAATGGGAAGTAATAGAAGGTGGAAACGAATGGAATCTTATGGAGTGTGGAATGGAACGGAATAGAATGAAATGGGATGTGGAATGGAATGGAATGCAATTTGGAAAGGAATGGAACAGAATGTGGAATGGAATGAAATGCAATCTGGAATGGAATGGAATGGAATGTGGAATGAAATGGAATGCAAGGAATGGAATGCGGAATGGAATGGAATCAAATGTGGAATGCAATGCAATGGAATGGAAAGTGGAATGGAATGGAAAGGAATGTGGAATATAATGGAATGGAATGTAGATTGGAATGTGGAATGCAATGGAGTGGAACGTGGAATGTAATGTGGAATGTAATGGAATGGAATGTGTAATGGAATGTGGTACGGAATGTGGAATGGAATGGAACGGAATGTGGAATGGAATGGAATGCAATGTGGAATGGAATAGAATTTGGAATGGAACAAAATGGAATGGAAAGTGGAATGGAAAGGAAATGAACGTGTAATGGAAAGGAATGCAATGAGCAATGAAATGGAATGGAATGGAATGTGGAATTGAATACGGAATGGAATGGAGTGGAATGGAATGTGGAATGGAATCTAATGGATTGTGTATTGGAATGTTGAATGGAATGTGTACTGCAAAGTAGAATGGAATGGAATGGAACGTGGAATGGAATGGAATGGCATGTGTAATGGAATGGAATGGAATGTGGAATGGAATGGAATGGAATGTGGAAAGGAATGTAGAATGGAAATTAAGGCATGTGGAATGGAGTGTGGAATGGAACGTGGAATGGAGAGTGCAATGGAAAGTGGAATGGAATGGAATCGAATGTGTAATGGAATGCTGAATGGAACGTGGAGTGGTACGTGGAATGGAATGGAATGGCGTGGAATGTTGAATGGATTGTGCAATGAAATGGAATAGAACTTGGAATGAATTTGGTATGGAATGGAATGGAAAGTGGAATGGAATGTGGAATGGAATGGAGTGGAAAGTGGAATGGAATGTGGAATGGAAGGTGTAATGGAAAGTGGAATGCAATGGAAAACAAAGTGGAATGGAATGTGGAACGCAATGTTTAAAGGAACGTGCAAGGGAATGTTAAATGTAATGTGGAATCGAAAGGAATGTAATGTGGAATAGAATGTGAAATGGAATGGAATGGAATCCGAAATGAAATAGAATGGAATGGCATAGAGTGTGGAATGGAATGGAATGAAACGTGGAATGGAACCTGGAAAGGAACGTGGAATGGAATGTGGAGTGGAACTGAATGGAATGTGGAATGGATGGGAATGGAATGGGGAATGGATTGTGGAATGGAATGGAATGGAATGGAATGGAATGGAAAGCAATGGAAAGGAATGGAATGTGGAATGGAATGTGCAATGGAATTGAATGTGGAATGGAGTGGAATGGAATGTGGAATTGAAGGTGGAATGGAAGGTGGAGTGAAACATGGAACGGAATGGAATAGAACTTGGAATGGAATGTGGAATTGAATGGAATGGAATGTGTAAAAGTATGTAATCGAATGTGGAATGGAAAGTGGAATGGAATGGATTGCAATGTGGAATGGAATGTGCAATAAAATGGAATGGAAAGTGGAAGGGAATGTTGAATGGAATGTGAAATGTAATGTAGAATGGAATGGAATGGAATGTGGAATGCAATATGGAATGGAAAGGAATGGAATGTGGAAGGGAAAGTGGAATGGAATCTGGAATGGAATGTGGAAAGGAATGAAATGGAATGTGGAAGGGAATGTGGAATCCAATGTGGAATGGAATGTGCAATGAAATGGAATGGAAAGTGGAAGGGAATGTTGAATGGAATGTGAAATGTAATGTAGAATGGAATGGAATGTGGAATGCAATATGGAATGGAATGCAATGGAATGAGGAATGGAACGGAATGGAATGTGGAATGGAATGTGGAATAGAATGAAATGGAATGTGGATTCAAATGGAATGGAATGTTGAATAAAATTGAATGGAATGCAGAATGGAATTTGAAGTGAAAAGGAATGGAGTAGAACGGAATGTGGAATGCAATGGAATTGAATGGAATATGAAATGGAATGGAATGTGGAATGAAATATGAAATGGAATGGAATGGAATGGGGAATGTAATGGAATGGAGTGGAATGTGGAATGGAATGGAATGGAACGTGGAATTGAATGGAATGGAATGGAATATGCAATGGAATGGAATGGAATGGAATGCAGAATAGTATGGAATGGAATATGGAATTTAATGTAGAGGAAAGTAATGTAATGGAATAGTGTGCAATGTGGAACTGAATGGAATGGGAAGTGGATTGCAAGGGAATGGAATGTGGAATGGATAGGAATGGAATGGAATGGAAGCTGGAAAGGAATGGGAAATGAAATGTGGAAGGGAAAGAGGAATGGAATGAAAACGAACATGGAATGGAATGGAATGGAATGGAACGTGGAATGGAACGTGGAATGGAAGGTTAATTGTATTGGAATGGAATGCAATGCAATGGAATGGAATGCATTGGAACGCAATGGAAAGGAATGTAGAAAGAAACGTGGAATGCAATGAAATGGAACTGGGAATAGAAAGTAGAATGGAATGTCCAATGGAAAGTGGAATTGGACGTGGGAAGGAATGGAATGGAACATGGAATGGAATGTGGAATGGAATCTTGAATGGAACGGAATGGAATGTGGAATGGAATGGAATGGAATGTGGTCTCGAAAGTGGAATGGAATGGAATGGAATGTGGAAGGGAATTTGGAATGGAATGTGGAATGGATTGTGGAATGGAACATGGAATGGAATGTGAAATTGAACGTGGAATGGAATGTGGAATGAAATTTGGAATGGAATCGAAAGTAATGTGGCATGGAATGCAATGGAATGTGCAATGGAATTGAATGGAATGTGGAACAGAATGTGCAATGAAATGGAATGGAATCCAGAATGTAATGGAATGGAATGGTATGGACCGTGGAATGGATTGGACTGAATCGTGGAAAGGAACGTGGAATGGAAAGTGGAATGGAATGTGGAATGGAATGGAATCGAATGTGGAATGGAAACGAATGGAATGTGGAATGTGGACTGGAACGAGGAATGTAATGGAATTGAATGTGGAATGGAATGGAATGGAATTTGTTACGGAATGTGGAATGGAATGGAATAGATTGTGGATGTAATGTGGAATGGAATGGAAACGAATGGAATGTGGAATAGAATGGAATGGAAAGGAATGTGCAATGGAATGGAATGGAATGGAAAGTGATATGCAATGGATTGTCATGGAATGGAATGTGGAATGGAAGTGTATGAAATATGGAATTATTGTGCCATTGAATGGAATGGAATGTGTAATTGAATGAAATGGAATTGAATGGGATGTGGAATGGAATGGAACAGAATGTTGAATGGAATAGAACGGATTCTGGAATGGAATGGAATATGGATTGGAATGGAACGGAATGTGGAATGCAATGAGGAATGGAATGGAATGTGCAAAGGAATGTGGAATGTAATGGAATGGAATGTGGAATTGAACGTGGAACGGAAAGTGTAATGGAACGAAATGGAATATTGAATGGAATATGGAATGGAATGATGAATGGAATGTGGAAGGGAATGTGGAATGGAAGGTGAAAAGGAATGGAATGGAATGTGGAATGGAACGTGGAATGGAGTGCAATGGAACGTGGAATGGAACGTGGAATGGAACGTGGAATGTGGAATGCAATGGAATGGATTGTGGAAAGGAATGGAATGGAATGTGGAATGGAATGTGGAATCGAATGGAATGGAACGTGGAATGGAATGGTATGGAGTGTCGAATCGAAGGGTATGGAATGTGGAATGGAATGTGGAGTGGAATGGAATGTAATGGAATGTGGAATGGAATGCAATGGATCGTGAAGTGGAACGTGGAATGGAATGTGGAATGGAATGGAAAGAAACCTGTAATAGAATGGAATGGAACATGGAATAGAATCGAATGGAATGGAATATGAAATAGAGTGGAATGGAATAGAATGTGGAATGGAATGGAATGGAATGTGGAATAGAAGGAGGAACGGAATGGAATGGAATTGTATGTAATGGGGAATGCAGTGGAATGTACTGCGGAATTGAATGTGGAATGGAATAGAATGCAACATGAAATGGAATCTCGAATAGAATTTGGAATGGAATGGAATGGAATGTGGAATGGAATGCATTGGAATGTGGAGTGGAATTTGGAAAGGAATGGAATGGAATGGGAATGGAATTTCGAACAGAATGGAATGGAAAGTGGAATGGAATGTGGACTGGAATGGAATGGAATGTGGAATGGAATGGAATGGAATGGGAATGGAATGTGGAATAGAATGGAATGGAAAGTGTAATGGAGTGTGGAATGGAATGGAATGGAATGTGAAATGGAATGGAATGGAAGGTGGAATGGAATGTGGTGTGGCACGTGCAATTGAAAGGAGTGTAATGTGGAATGGAATGTGGAATGGAATGTGAAATGGAAAGTGGAATGGAATGCAATTTGGAATGGAACGTGAAATGAAATGGAATGCAACGTGGAATGGAACGTGGAACGGAACGTGGAATGTAATGTGGAAAGGAAAGTGGAATGGACTGGAATGGAATGAGGAATGGAATGCGGAATGGAATGGAATGGTACGTGGAGTGGAATGTGCAATGGAATGTGGAACGGAACGTGGAATGGAATAGAATGGAAAGTGGAAAGAAACGTGGAATGGAAAGGAATGGAATGTGGAATGGAATGTGGAATGGAAAGTGGAATGAAATGGAATGGAATCTGGAGTGGAATGTGGAATGGAAAGGAATGGAATGTGGAATGGAACGTGGAATGGAACATGGAATGGAATGGAATGGAATGTGGAATGAAACGTGGAATGGAATGGAATGGTATGTGGAATAGAATGTGGAATGGAACTTGCAATGGAATGGAATGGAACCTGGAATGGAATGTGGAATGGAAAGGAATGGAATGGAGTGGAATGTGGAATGGAATGGAATCTAATGGAATGGAAAGTGGAATGGAATGTGGAAAAGAATGAGGAATGGAATGTAGAATGGAACGGAATGGAATGTAGAATGGAATGTGGAAAGAATGTGAAACGGAATGGAATGGAATGTGGAAAGAAATATGGAATGGCATGTGGAATAGAATGGAATGGAATGTGGAATGGAATGTGGAATTGAATGTGGAATGGAACGTGGAATGGAATGGAATGGAACAGAATGGATTGTGGAATGGAAGGGGGAATGGAATATGGAATGGAACGTGGAATGGAATGTGGAATGGAATATGGAATGGAAGGTGGAATGGCATGGAATGGAACGTGGAATTGAACGTGGAATGGAATGTGGAATGGAACATGGAATAGAATGTGCAAAGCAATGTGGAATGGAACATGGAATGGAAAGGAATGGAAACTGAAGTGGAACGTGGAATGGAATGGACTGGAAAGTGGAATGGAATGTAGAAAGGACTATGGAATGGACCGTGAAATGGAACGTGGAATGCATTTGAATTTAATGTGGAATGGAATGTGGACTGGAAAGGAATGGAATGTGGAATGGAATTTAATGGAGTGTTGAATGGAATTTGGAATGAAATGCGGTGTGGCACGTGTAATGGAAGGGAGTGCAATGTGGAATGGAATGTGTAATGAAATATGAAATGGAAAGTGGAATGAAATGCAATGTGGAATGGAACGTGGAATGAAATGGAATGGAAAGTGGAATGAAACGTGGAATGGAATGTGGAAAGAAAAGTGGAATGGAATGTAATGGAATGTGGAATGGAACGCGGAATATAATAGAATGGAATGTGGAATGGAAAGGAATGGAATGTGGAATGGAATGTGGAATGGAAAGTGGAATATAATAGAATGGAATGTGGAATGCAATGTGGAATGGAATTTGGAATGGAATGTGGATTGGAATGGAATGTGGAATGGAATGTGGAATGGAATGGAAAGGAATGGAATGGAATGGTGTAGAATGTGGAAAGAATTGGAATTGAAAAGAATGGATTGTGGAATGGAATGTGGAAAGGAATGTGGAATGGAATGTGGAATGGAACGGAATGGAATGTAGAATGGAATGTGGAATGGAATATGGAATGGAATGGAATGGAATGTGGAATGGAATGTGGAAAGGAATGTTGAATGGAATGTGGAATGGAACGGAATGGAATGGAATGGAATGTGGAATGGAATGTGGAATGGAACGTGGAATGGAAAGGAAAGGAATGGAATGGATTGTGGAATTGAATGTGGAATGGAATATGGAATGGAACGTGGAATGGAATGGAATGGAACGTGGAATTGGAGGAAATGGTATGTGGAATGGAACGTGAAATGGAATGGAATGGAACGTGGAATAGAACGTGGAATGGAATGTGGAATGGAACGTGGAATGGAATGTGGAATGGAATGTGGAATGGAACATGGAATAGAATGTGCAAAGCAATGTGGAATGGAACATGGAATGGAAAGGAATGGAAGCTCAAGTGGAACGTGGAATGGAATGGAATGGAAAGTGGAATGGAATGTAGAATGGACTATGGAATGGACTGTGAAATGGAATGTGGAATGCATTTGAATTTAATGTGGAATGCAATGTGGACTGGAAAGGAATGGAATGTGGAATGGAATTTAATGGAATGTTGAATGGAATTTGGAATGAAATGCGGTGTGGCACGTGTAATGGAAGTGAGTGCAATGTGGAATGGAATGTGTAATGAAATATGAAATGGAAAGTGGAATGAAATGCAATGTGGAATGGAACGTGGAATAAAATGGAATGGAAAGTGGAATGAAACGTGGAATGGAATGTGGAAAGAAAAGTGGAATGGAATGTGGAATGGAACGCGGAATATAATAGAATGGAATGTGGAATGGAAAGGAATGGAATGTGGAATGGAATATGGAATGCAAAGTGGAATATAATAGAATGGAATGAGGAATGCAATGTGGAATGGAATTTGGAATGGAATGTGGATTGGAATGGAATGGAATGTGGAATGGAATGTGGAATGGAATGGAATGGAATGGAGTAGAATGTGGAAAGAATTGGAATTGAAAAGAATGGATTGTGGAATGGAATGTGGAAAGGAATGTGGAATGGAATGTGGAATGGAACGGAATGGAACGTAGAATGGAATGTGGAATGGAATGGAATGGAATGTGGAATGGAATGTTTAAAGGAATGTTGAATGGAATGTGGAATGGAACGGAATGGAATGGAATGGAATGTGGAATGTAATGTGGAATGGAACGTGGAATGGAAAGGAATGGAATGGAATGGATTGTGGAATTGAATGTGGAATGGAATATGGAATGGAACATGAAATGGAATGGAATGGAACGTGGAATGGGAGGAAATGGTATGTGGAATGGAACATGAAATGGAATGGAATGGATCGTGGAATAGAACGTGGAATGGAATGTGGAATAGAACGTGGAATGGAATGTGGAATGGAATGTGGAATGTAACGTGGAAAGGAAAGGAATGAAAACTCGAGTAGAACGTGGAATGGAATGGAACGTGGAATGGAAAGTGGAATGGACTGTGGAATGGAACCTGAAATGGAACGTGGAATGCACTGGAATGGAATGTGGAATGGAGTGTGGAATGGAATGTGGAATGGATGGCAAGGCAATGTGCAGTGGAATGTGGAATCGAATGGAATGGATTGTGGAATGGAATGGAATCCAATCTGGAATAGAATGTGAAATGGAATAAAAAGGAATCAGGAATGGAATGGAATGGAATGGTGTGGAAAGCGGAATGCAATGGAATGGAACGTGGAATGGAAAGTGGAATGGAACATGGAATGGAATCTGGAATGGAATGGAATGGAAAGTGGAATGAAAGGGAATGGAATGTGGAATGGGATGTGGAATGAAATGTGGAATGGAATGGAATGGTATGGAATGTGGAATGGAATGGAAAGGAATAGAATGGAATGTGGAAAGCAATGCATTGGAAGATGGAATGGATTGGTATGGAATGTGTAATGGAATGGAAATGAATAGAATGGAATGTGGAATGCAATGCAATGGAAGATGCAACTGAATGGAATGGAATGGAATATGGAATGGATTGGAATGTAATGGAATGCGGAATTGTATGGAACGTAATATGGACTTTAATGTAGATGAATGGAATATAATGGAATAGTATTTAATGTGGAATTGAATGGAAAGGGAAGTGGATTGGAATGGAATGGAAAGTGGAATGGATAGGAATGTAATGGAATAGAAGGTGGAATGGAATGTGCAATGGAATGTGGAATGGAATGAGGAATGGAATGAAATGGAAGGTGGAATGGAATGGAATGGAAAGTGGAATGAAATGGAATGGAACGTGGAAAGGAACATGGAGTGGAACGTGGAATGGAATGGAATGGAATGGGGAATAGAAAGTGGAATGGAATGTCCAATGGAAAGTGGAATTGAACGTGGAATGGAATGGAATGAAACATGGAATGGAATGTGGAAAGTAACGTGGAAAGGAAAGGAATGAAAAGTCGAGTAGAACGTGGAATGGAATGGAATGGAACGTGGAATGGAATGTGGAATGGACTGTGGAATGGAACGTGAAATGGAACGTGGAATGCATTGGAATGGAATGTGGAATGGAGTGTGGAATGGAATGTGGAATGGATGGCAAGGCAATGTGCAGTGGAATGTGGAATCGAATGGAATGGATTGTGGAATGGAATGGAATGCAATCTGGAATAGAATGTGAAATGGAATAGAAAGGAATCAGGAATGGAATGGAATGGAATGGTGAGGAATGCGGAATGCAATGGAATGGAACGTGGAATGGAAAGTGGAATGGAACACGGAATGGAATCTGGAATGTAATGGAATGGAATGTGTAATGAAAGGGAATGGAATGTGGAATGGGATGTGGAATGGAATGTAGAATGGAATGGCATGGTATGGAATGTGGAATGGAATGGAAAGAAACAGAATGGAATGTGGAATGCAATGCAATGTAAGAAGGAATGGATTGGTATGGAATGTGGAATGGAATGGAAAGGAATAGAATGGAATGTGGAATGCAATGCAATGGAAGATGGAATTGAATGGAAAGGAATGGAATATGGAATGGACTGAAATGTAATGGAATGTGGAATTGTATGGAATGTAATATGGAATTTAATGTAGAGGAATGGAATGTAATGGAATAGTATTTAATGTGGAATTGAATGGAAAGGGAAGTGGATTGGAATGGAATGGAAAGTAGAATGGATAGGAATGGAATGGAATAGAAGGTGGAATGGAATGCTCAATGGAATGTGGAATGGAATGAGGAATGGAATGAAATGGAACGTGGAATGGAATGGAATGGAAAGTGGAATGAAATGGAATGGAAAGTGGAATGGAACGTGGAATGGAATGGAATGGGGAATAGAAAGTGGAATGGAATGTCCAATGGAAAGTGGAAATGAACGTGGAATGGAATGGAATGGAAAAAGGAATGGAATGTGAAATGGAATGTGGAATGGAATGGAATGGAATGTGGTCTCGAAAGTGGAATGGAATGGAAAGCAATGTGGAATGGAATGTGGAATCGAAAGTGGAATGGAACGTGGAATGGAATATGGAATGGAAGGTGGAGTGGAATTTGGAATGAAATGTGGAATGGAAACGAATGGAATGTGGAATGGAATGAAATGTAATGTGCAATGGAATGGAATGGAATGTGGAATAGAATATGGAATGGAATGGAATGGAATCCAGAATGGAATGGAATGAAATGGTATGGAATGTGGAATGCAACGTGGAATGGAAAGTGTACGGAATGTGGAACGAAACGTGGAATGGAATGGGCAATGGAATGTAGAATGGAACGAGGAATGGAATGGAATGGAAAGTGGAATGGAACGCGGAATGGAATGAAATTGAACGTGCAATGGAATGTTGAATGCATTGTGGAATGGAACGTGTAATGGAACGTGGAATGGAATGGATTGGAATGTGGAATGGAAACTAGAATGGAATGGAATGGAAGGTGGAATGGAATGTGGAATGGACTGTGAAATGGAATGGATTGCAATGTGGAATGGAAATGAATGGAATGTGGAATGGAATGTGGACTGGAATGGCATGCAATCTGGAAAGGAATGTGGAATGGAATGGAATGGAATGTGGAATGGATTGTTTAATGCAATGTGCAATGGAATGTAATAGAATGTGGAATGGAATGTAGAATGGAATGCGGAATGGAATGTGGAATGGAACGTGGAATGGAATGGAAAGGAACGTGGAATGGAACTTGGAAAGGAACGTGGAATGGAACGTGCCATGGAATATGGAATGGAGGGTGGAATGGTATGTGGAATGCAACGTGGAATGGAAAGCGGAATGAAATGTGGAATGGAATGTGGGAAGGATCATGGAATGGAATGTGGAATGGAACGGAATTTAATGTGTAATGGAATGTGGAATGGAAAGTAGAATGGAATGGAACGGAATGTGCAATGGAAAGTGCAATGGAACATGGAATCTAAAGTGGAATGGAACATGGAATGGAACATGGAATGGGATGTTCAATGGAATACGGAATGGAAAGTTGAATGGAATGCAATGGAAAGTGCAATTGAACGTGGAATTGAATGGAAAGGAATGGGGAATGGAACGTAGACTGGAACATGGAAATGAATGTGGAATGGAATGTGGAAGGGACTGTGGAGTGGAAAGGAATGGGATGGAATGGAATGTGGAATGGAATGTGCAATGTACTGTGCAATTGAATGTGGAATGGATCATGGAATGGAACGTGAAATGGAATGTGGAATGGAATGTGGAATGGAATGGGGAATGGAAAGTGAAATTGAATGGAATGGTATGTTAAATGGAACGTGGAATGGAATGGAAAGAAATGTGGAATGGAATGTGGAATGGAACATTGAACATAATGGAATGGATTGTGGAACGGAATCTGGAAAGGAAAGTGGAATGGAATGGAATGGAAAGTGGAAAGGAAAGTGGAATGCAATGGAATGGAATGTGGAATGGAACCTGGAATTGAAACTGGCATTGAACGAGGAATGGAATGTGGAATGGAATGGGCAATGTAATGTGGAATGGAACGTGGAAGGGAATGGAATGGAAAGTGGTATGGAACTTGGAAAAAATGGAACATGCATTGGAATGTGGAATGGAACGTGGAATGGAACGTGGAATGGAAAGTGCAAAGGAATGGTTTGGAATGTGGAATGGAAAGGAATGGAACTTGGAATGCAATGTGGAATGGAATGTGGAATGGAACGGGGAATGGAATGTGGAATAGAATGGAATGGAATGGGGAATGGAATGGAATGGAATGTGGCATTGAAAGTAATGGAAAGTGAAATGGGACGTGGAATGGAACATAGAATGCAACGTGGATTGGAACGTGGAATGAGATGTGGAATGCAATGGAATGGAATGTGGAATGGAATGGAATGGAATGTGGAAGGGAAATGAATGGAGTGGAATCTGGAAGGGAATCGAATGGAATGGAATGGAAATCGGAATGAAATGGAATGGAATGTGGAATGGAATGGAATGGAAAGGATTGGAATGTGGAATGCAATGGAATGGAACTTGGAATGGAATGTGGAATGGACTGTGCAATGGAATGGAATGGAATGGAATGTGGAATTGAATGGAATAGAATGAGGAATGGAAAGAAGCGGAATGTGGAATGCAATGGAATGGAACTTGGAATGGAATGTGAAATGGACTGTGCAATGGAATGGAATGGAATGTGGAATAGAATGGAATTGAATGGAATGGAAAGCGAAATAGAATGTGGAACGGAATGTGAAATGGAATGTGGAATGGAATGGAATGGAAGGTGGAATGGAATGGAATGGAACATGTAATGGAACGTGGAATGGATCATGGAATGGAAAGTGGAATGAAATGTGGAATGCAATGGAATGGAACGTGGTATCAAATGTGAAATGGAATGGAATGGAGTGTGGAATGGAATGTGGAACGTAATGCAATGGAATGAGTATGAAAAGTGGAATGGAATGGAATGCAATGTGGAATGGAATGTGAAATGGAATGGATTGGAATGTGGAAAGGAATGTGGAATAGAATGCGGAATGGAACGGAATGGAATATGGAATGGAATGTGGAATGGAATGTGGAATGAAACTTGGAATGGAACGTGGAATTGAATGGAAAGGAACTGGTAATAGAATATGGAATGGAATGGAAGGGAATGTGGAATGAAATGTCGAGTGTAATGGAATGGAACGTGGAAAGGAATGGAATGGAGTATGGAATGGAATGTGGAATGGAAAGGAATGTAATGTGAAATAGAATGTGGAAAGGAACGTGGAATGGAATGGAATGGAATGTGGAATGGAACGTGAAATGGAATGCAATGGAACGTGGAATGTAACATGGAATGGAACGTGGAATGGAATGTGGAACTGAATGCTGAATGGATTGTGGAATGCAATGTGGAATGGAACGGAATGGAATGTGGAATTGAGTGTGTAATGGAACGTGGAATGGAATGTAATGGAAGGTGGAATGGAACGTGGAATGGAACGTGGAATTGAATGGAATGGAATGTGGAATAGAATGGAATGAACTGGAATGTGGAATGGAATGGAATGGAATGTGGAAGGGAATGTCGAATGGAATGTGGAATGGAATGTGGAATGCAATGGAATTTAATGTGGAATGAAATGTGGATTATAATGGAACGGAATGTGAAATAGTATGGACTGGAATGTGGAATGGAAGGTTAAATAGAATTTAATGGAAAGTGGAATGGAAAGTAGAATGGAATGTAGTGGAATGGAAAGTGGAATGCAATGTAGTGGAATGGAAAGTGGAATGCAATGAAATTGAATGTGGAATGGAATGCGGAATGGAATGAGGAATGGAATGGAATGAAACGTTGAATGGAATGTTGACTGGAATGGAATGCAATGTGGAATGGAATGCGGATTATAATGGAACGTAAATTGCAATACAATGTCAAATGGCATGTGAATAGGAATGCAATGGAATGTGGAATGGAATATGGAATGAAATGCAATGGAATGAGAATGGAATGTGGAATGGAATGTGGAGTGGACTGCGGAATGGAATTGTGGAATGGAATGTGGCATGGAATGTGGAATACAATGGAATGGAATGGAATGTGGAATGGAATGTGAATTGGAATGCAGCTGAATGTGGAATGGAATGTGGAATGAAATGCAATGGAATGAGAATGGAATGTGGAAAGGAATGTGGAACGGAATGGAATGGAAAGTGGAATGGAATGTGGAATGGAAAGTTGGATAGAATGAAATGGAATGTGGAAAAGAATGTGGAATGGGTTCTTTAATGGAATGGAATAGAATGTGTAATGAAATTTGCAATGGAATGTGGAATGGATTGTTGAATGGAATGTTATGGAATGTGGTATGGAATGTGAAATGGAATTTGGAATGGAACGGAATGAAATGTGCAATGGAATGTGGAATGTTATGTGGAATGTAAAGTGGAATGGAATGGAATGGAATGTGGAATGGAACGGGGAATGGAACATGGAATGCAAAGTGAAATGGAACATGGAATGGAACCTGAAATGGGATTAGCAATGGAATGTGGAATGGAAAGTTGAATGGAATGGAATGGAACGTTGAATTGAACGTGGAATGGAATGCAATGCAAAGCGAAATGGAACGTCAAACGGAACGTGTAAAGGAATGGGGAATAGAACGTAGAATGGAATGTGGAATGGACTGTGGAAGGGAATGTGGAATGGAATGGAATGGAATGGAATGGAATGGAATGGAATGAGGAGTGTAACGTGCAATATATCGTGGAATTGAATGTGGAATGTGGAATGGAATGGAATGGAATGTGGAAGGTAATGTGGAATGGAAAGTGGAATGGAACGTGGAATGGAAAGAGGAGTGGAATGTGGAATGAAATGCAGAATGGAAAAGAATGGAATGAGGAATGGAATTGAATGGAATGTACAATGGAATGGAATGGAAAGTGGAATAGAATGTGGAATGGAATGGCATGGAATCCAGAATGGAATAGAATGGAATGGTATGGAAAGTGGAATGGAATGGACTGGATCATGGAATGGAACATGGAATGGAAAGTGGAATGGAATGTGGTATGTAATAGAATGGAATGTGGAATGGAAAGGAATGGAATGCGGAATGTAAAGGAATAGAATGTGGAATGGAATGGAATAGAAAGTGGTAAGGGATGTGGAATGGAATGGAATGGACTGTGGAAGCAATGTGGAATGGAATGGAATGGAATGTGGAAGTGAATGTGGAATGGAAAGTGGAATGGAATGGAATGGAAAGTAGAAAGGAATATGGAATGAAACATGAAATGCAACGTGGAATGGAATGTGGAATGGAATATGGAATGGAACGTGAAATGGAATAGAATGGAATGTTGAATGGAACGTGGAATGGAATGGAATGGAATGTGGAATGCAATGAGGAATGGAATGTGGAATGTAAGGGAGTGAAATGTGGAATGGATTCTGGAAAGGAAAGTGTAATGGAATGGAATGGAAAGTGGAATGGAACATGGAATGTAATATAATGGAATTTAGAAAGGAATGTGGAATTGAAAATGGAATGGAAAGAGTATTGTAATGTGGAAGGGAATGGGCAATGGAATGTGGAATGCAACGTGGAATGGAATGGAATGGGAAGTGGAATGGAACTTGGAAAGAATGGAATGGAACTTGGATTGGAATGTGTAATGGAATTTGGAATGGAAGGTGGAATGGAAAGTGGAAAGGAATGGAATGGAATGTGGAAAGGAATGGAAGGGAACTTGGAATGCAATGTGCAATGGAATGTGGAATGGAATGTGGAACGGAATGTAATGGAAAGTGGAATGGAATGGAATGGAATATGGAATGGAATGGAATGGAATGAAATGGAATGGAATGTGGAAAGGTATGGATTGTAATGGGATGGATTGTGTATGGAATCGAATGAAATGTGGAATGAAATGGAATAGAATATGGAATGCAAAGTGGAATGGAAGGTGGAAAGGAATGGAAAGCAAAGAGGAATGGAATGTGGAATGGAAAGAGGAATGCAAGGTGGAATGGAATGTTCAATATGGAATGGAATGCAATGGAATGTGGATTGGAATGGAATTGAATATTGAATGGAATGGAATGCAGAATGGCATGGAATGGAATGTGGAATGGAATGGAATGGAATGGAAAGTGGAAAGTAATGGAATGGGCAAGGAATGGAATGGCATGCAATGTGGAATGGAATGTGGAATGGAATTGAATGGAATGGAAGGTGGAATGGAATTGAACGGAATGTGGAATGGATGGAATGGAATCGAATGTGGAATGGAATGTAATGTAATGGAATGGAAAGTGGAATGGAATGGAATGAAATGTGGAATGACCTGGAATGGAATTGGGAATGTAATGGAATGGAATGGAATGGAATATGAACTGGAATGGAATTGAATGTGGAATGGAATGGAATGGAAAGTGGAATAGACTGGAATTGAATAGAATGTGGAATGGAATGGAATAGAATGAAATGTGAAATGGAATAGAATGTGGAATGGAATCTGTAATGGATTCGAAAGGAATGGAAATTGGAATGGAATGGAATGGAAATTTGAATGGAATGGAATGAAATGTGGAATGGAATGGAATGGAATGTGGAATGGAATGGAAAGGAATATGGAATGGAATGGAATAGAATTTGGAATGGAATGGAATGGAATGTGGAATGGAATGGAAGGTGGAATGGAATGGGTAATGGAGTGAAACGGAATGGAATGTGGAATGCAATGGAAAGTGGAATGCAATAGAATGTAATGTGGAATGGATTTGAATGGAATGTGGAATGGTATGCAATGAAATATGGAGCGGAGTTGAATGCAAAGTGAAATGGAATGGAATGGAATGGAAAGGAATGAGGAAAGGAGAGGAATGGAATGTGGAACGGATCGGAATGAAAAGGAATATGGAATGGAAAGGAATGTGGAATAGAATGGAATGGTACGGAATGGAACGGAATGTATAAAGAATGGAATGGAATGTGGAATGGAATGGAATGGAACGGAATGTGGAATGGAATTGAATGGAAACTGGAATGGAATGGAATGGAATGTGGAATGGAACGAAATGGAATGGAATGGAATGTGGAATGGAATGGAATGTGTAATGGAATATGGAAAGGAATGGAATGCAATGGAATGGAATGTGGAATGGAATGAAGGGGATTGCATAATGGAATGTAATGGAATGGAATGGAATGGGGAGTGTAATGGAATGGAAAGGAATGTGGAATGGAATGGAATTTGGAATGTAATGGAACGGAAAGGAATGGAATGTAGAGTGGAATGGAATAGATTGTGGAATGGAATGGAATGGAATGGAATGTGGAATGGAATGGAATGGAATGGAATGGAATGTAGAAAGAGATGTAATGGAATGTGAAATGGAATGGAATGTGCAATGGAATGGAATGGAATGTGGAATGGAATGAAATGGAATGGAATGGAATGTGGAATGGAATGGAATATGTAATGGAATGTGGAAAGGAATGGAATGGAATGGAATGGAATGTGGAAAGGAATGGAATGGAATGGAATATGGAATGGAATGGACAGGAATGGGGAAAGTAACGGAGTGTACTGTGGAATGGAATGGAATGGAATGTGGAATGGAATGGAAAGAAATGTGGAAAGTAACGGAATGGAATATGGAATGGAATATAATGGAATGTGGAATAGAATGGAATGGAATTGAAAGGAATGGAATGGAATGTGGAATGTAATGGAGAGGAACGTGCAAAGAAATGCAGTGGACTGTGGAATGTAATGGAATGTAATGTGGAATGCAATGGAATGGAATGTGGAATGGAATGGAATGTGGATTGGAATGGTATGGAATGTGGCATGGAATGGAATGGAATATGGAAATGAATGTGCAATGGAATAGAATGAAATGGAATAGAATATGGAATGGAATGGAACGGAATGTGGAATGGAATTTAATGTGAAATGGAATGATATGGAATGTGAAATGGAATGCAATGGAATATGTAAAGGAATGTGTAATGGAGAGGAATGAAATAGAATGGAATGTGGATTGGAATGGAATGGAATTTGGAATGGAAAGTAATTTGCAATGTAACGTGGAATGGAATGGAATAGAATGGAATGGAATGTGGAATGGAATGGAATGGAATGGAATGGAATGGAATGTGGAATGGAATGGAATGCAATGTGGAATGTAGTGCAATGTGGAATGGAATGTGGAAAGGAATGTAATGTAATGGAATGGAATCGCGAATGGAATGGAATGGAATGGAATGAGGAATGGAATGGAATGTGGAATGGAATGGAAAGGAATGGAATGTGGAATGGAAAGGAATGGAATGTGGAATGAAATGGAATGGAATGTGGAATGGAATGGAACGGTATGTGGAATAGAATGGAACGCAATGGAATGGAATGTTTAATGGATTGGAATGGAATGGAATGTGGAATGCAATGGAATGGAAAGGAATGGAATGTGGAATGTAATTGAATGAAATGTGCAATGGAATGAATGGAATGTGGAATGGAATGTGGAATGGAACGTGGAATTGAATGAAATGGAACATGGAATGGAACGTGGAATGGAATGTGGAATGAAATGTGGAATGTGGAAAGGAATGCAATGGAATGTGTAATGTAATGGAATACAATGTGGAACAGAATGGAATGGAATGCGGAATTTCATGGAATGTAATGTGGCATGGAATGGAATGGAATGCAGAATGACACGGAATGGAACGTGGAAAGGAATGGAATGGAAGCGAATGTGGAAAGGAATGCAACAGAATGGAATGTTATGTGGAATGGAAGGGAATGGAATGTGGAATGGAATTGAATGGAAAGAGGAATGGAATGGAATGTTATGTGGAATGGAATGGAATATGTAATGAAATGAGGTATGGAATGGAATGGAATGGAATGGAAAGTGGAATTGAAAGGAATGGAATGTGGAATAGAATTGAATGTAGTGGGGAAAGGAATGGAATGGAATGAAATGTGGAATGGAATGTAACGGAATGCAATGGAATGGAATGGAATGGAATGGAATGGAATGGAATGGAAATTGGAAAGGAATGGAATGTGTGATGGAATAGAATGGAATGGAATGGAATGTGGAATGGAACAGAATGGAATGGAATATGAAACTGAATGGAAAGAGGAAAGGAATGTGTAACGAATTTAATGGAATGGAATGGAATCTGGAATGGAATGGAATTGAATGTGGAATGGAATGGAATATAATGTGGAATGGAATGGAGAGGAAAGGGGAATGGAATGGAAAGTGGAATGGAATGGAATGTAATGAAATGGAAAGTGGAATGGAATTTGGAATGGAAAGGAATGTGAAATGCAATGTGTAATGGAAGGAATGGAATAGAATGTGGAATGGAATGAAATGTGGAATGGAATAGAATGGAATGTGGAAAGGAATGGAATGAAATGTTGAATGGAGTGTAATGCAATGTGGAATGTACTGGAATGTGTAATGGAATGGAATGGAATGTGGAATTTAAATGAATGGAATGTTGCGTGGAATGGAATGGAATGTGGAATGGAATGGATTGTAATATGGAATGGAATGGAGTGGAATGTGGCATGGAATGTGGAATGGAATGGATTGTAATATGGAATGGAATGGAGTGTAATGTGGCATGGAATGTAATGGAGTTTGGAATTAAATGCACTGGAATGCGGAATGGAATGGAATGGAATGTGAAACGTAATGGAATGGAATTTGGAAAAGAATGGAATGGAATTTGGAATGGAATGGAAAGGAATGTGGAACAGATTGGAATGGAATGCGGAATGGAATTTGAATTGGAATGAAATGGAACAGAATGGAATTTGGAATGCAATGGAATGGAATGGAATGTGGAATGGAATGGAATGTGGGAATGTGAAATGGATGGGAATGGATTGGGGAAAGTAATGTAATGCAATCGAATGTGAAATGGAATGGAATGGAAATTGGAATAGAATGGATTGGAATAGATAGTGGAATAGAATGGAATGGAACGTGGAATGAAATGGAATGGAATGTAGAAAGGAATGTGGAATGAAATTGAATGGAACGGGTAATAGAAAGTGGAATGGAACGTCCAATGGAAAGTGGAATTAAACGTGGAATGGAATGGAATGGAACGTGGAACGGAATGTGGAATGGAATGTGGAATGTAATGGAATGGAATGTGGTCTGGAATGTGGAATGGAATGGAATGGAATGTGGAAAGGAATGTGGAATTGATTGAGGAATGGAATGTGGAATGGAACTTGGAATGGAATGTGGAATGGAACGTGGAGTGGAAAGTGGAATGAAATTTGTAATGGAAACGAATGAAATGTGTAATGGAATGGAATGGAATGTGCAAAGGAATGGAATTTAATGTGGAATAGAATGTTTAATGGAATGGAATAGAATCCAGAATTGAATGGAATTGAATGGTACGGAATGTGGAATGGAACGGAGTCGATCATTTAATGGAACATGGAATGGAAAGTGGAATGGATTGGAATGGAACGTGGAATTGAATGTGGAATGTAATGTAATGGATTGTGGAATGGAATGCAATGAAACGTGGTACAGAATGTGGAAAGGAATGTAGAATGGAATGGAATGGAATGCAGAAACGAATGTGAAATGGAATGGAATGGAATGTGGAATGGAATGTGCAGTGGAATGTGGAATGGTATGGGATGGAATGTTGAATAGAATGTGGAATGTGGAAGGGAATGGAATGCAATGGCACAGAAAGTGGAATGGAATGGTACGGAATGAAATGGAAGGGAAAGTGGAATGGAATGGAATGGAATGAGGGACTGAATATGGAATGGAATGTGGAATGGAATGGAATGGATTGGAATGTGGAATGGAAGGCTTTGGAATAAAAAGGAATGGAAAGTGGAATGCAATGGAATGGATTGTGGAATGGAATGGAATGTGGAATTGAATATGGAATGGAATGTGGAATGGAATGCAATGGAATGTGGAATGGAATGTGGAGTGCAATGGAACGGAATGTTGAATGGAATGTGGAATGGAATGGACTTGGTTGTGGAAAGCGAAGTGGAATGCAATGGAATGGAATGTGGAAGGGAGTGTGGTATGCAATGGAATGGAATATGTAATGAAATGTGGAATGCAACGGAATGGAATGTGGAATGGAATGTGGAATGGAATGGAATGCAATGAGGAACGGAATGTGGAATGGAATTTGGAATGGAACACGGAATGGAAGATGGAACGGAATGGAATGGAATGTGGAATGAAAGGTGTAATGGAATGGAATGGAATGCGGAATAGAATGGAATGTGGAATGCATTGTGGAATGGAATGGAATGTTTAAATAGAATGGAGATGAATGTGCAATGGAATGTGGTCTGGAATGGAATGCTATGTGGAATGGAATGTGGAATGGAATGGAATGGAATGTGGAAAGGAATCTTCAATGGAATGTGGAATGGAATGGAAAGGAATGTGGAACAGAATGTGGAATGGAATGTGCAAAGGAATGGAATGGAAAGTGGAAACGTATGTGGAATGGAATGGAATGCACTGTGAAATGCAATGTGGAATGGACTGGAATGGAATGTGAAATGGAATGGAATGGAATGTTTAAATAGAATGGAATGGAAAGTGGAAACGTATGTGGACTGGAATGGAATGCACTGTGAAATGGAATGTGGAATGGTCTGGAATGGAATGTGGAATGGAATTTTTAAAGGAATGTGCAAAGGAAAGTTTAATGGAATTTATAGGAATGTGGAATGGAACGTGGAATGGAATGTAGAATGGAATGGAATATAATGTGGAATGGAATGTGGAATGGAACAGAATGCAATGTGGAATGGAATGTGGAATGGAATGTGCAGAGGAAAGCAGAATGGAATGCAATGGAATGCTGAACGGAAAGTGGTATTTAATGGAATGGGACGTGGAATTTAACGTAGAATGGAATGGAAAGGAATGTGGAATGGAATGTGGAATGGACGGTGGAATGGAACGGGCAATGGAATGTGGCATGGGACGTGGAATGGAATGGAATGGAAATTGAAATGGGACATGAAATGGAATGGAATGGAACGGGGAATGGAATCTGTAATGGAATGTGGCATGGAAAGTGGAATAAAACATCGAATGGAATGGAATAGAACGTGGAATGGAATGTGGAATGGAATGGAATGGAATATGGAATGGAATATGGAATTGAATGGAATGGAATGTGGAATAGAATGAAATGGAATGGAATGGAAGGCAGAATGGAATGGAATGGAATGTGGAATGCAATGGAATGGAATGCAAAGTGGAATTGAATGAAATAGAACGGGGAATGGAATGTGGAATGGAATGTGGAATAGATTGTGGAATGGAATGGGATGGAATGTGGAATGGAATGGAATGGAACGTGGAATAGAATGGAATGGAAAGGAATGTGCAATGGAAAGTTGAATTGAATGTGAAATGGAATGGATAGGAATGTGGAATGGAATGGAATTTGGAATGGAATGGAATGGCATGTGGATTGGAATGGAATACATTGTGGAATGGAATGGAATGGAATGGAAAGTGAAATAGAATTTGGAATGGAATGTGGAATGGAATGAAATGGATTGTGGAATGCAATGTGGAATGGAATGGAAGGTGTGATGGTATGGAATGGAATGTGGAATTGAATGTTGAGTAGAATGTGGAATGGAAAGTGGAATGGAAAGGAATGGAACGGGGAATGGAACATGGAAAGGAAAGTGTAATGGAACGTGGAATGCAATCTGGAATGGAACGTGGAATGAAATGTGCAATTGAATGTGGAATATAACGTGGAACGGAACGGAATGGAACGTGGAAAGGAACGCAGAATGGAATGGAATGCAGAATGGAATGGAATGCAAAGTGGAATGGAATGTGGAATATAATGTGGAATGGAAAGTTTAATGGAACTTGGAATGGAATCGAAAGGAACATGGAATAGAAAGGAGTGGAACATGGAACGCAATGTGGAATGGAATGTATAAGTGCACGTGGAATAGAATGGAATGCAACTTGGAATGGAATGTGGAATGGAATGGTGAATGGAATGGGCAATGGAATGTGGTTTGGAATGGAATGGTATGTGGAAAGGAATGGAATGGAACGAGGCTTGGAATGTGGACAGGAATGCAAAGCAATGTGGTATGGAATGTGGAATGGAAAGGAACGGAAAGTGTAATGGAATGCGGAAAGGAATGTGGACAGGAATGCAATGTAATGTGGAATGGAATGTGGAATGGAAGGCAATGGAATGTGGAATGGAATGAGAAAAGTAATGTTGAATGGAATGCAGAATTGAATGGAATGGAATGTGGAATGCAATGTAGAATAGAAAGGAATGGAATGTGGAATTGAATGGAATGGAATGAGGAATGGAATGGAATGGAAAGTGGAAGGGAATGTGTAATGGAATGGAATGGAATGTGGAATGGAATGGATTGGAATATGGTATAGAATGGAATGGAATGTGGAATGGAATGGAAAGGAATGTGGAATGGAATGGATTGGAATGTGGTATAGAATGGAATGGAATTGAATTGAATGGGAATGGAATGGAATGGAATGTGGAATGCAACGGAAAGTAAAGAAATGAGTAATTGAATAGAAAAGAATGTGGAATGGAATGGAATGTAACGTAGCATGGAATGTCAAAAGGAATGGAATAGAACGTGGAATGAAATGGAATGGAATGTGGAATAGAATGTGGAATGGAATGTGGAATGGAATGTGGAATGGAAGGGAATGAAATGTGGAATGGAATGTGGAATGGAATGGAATGAAATGTGGAATGGAATGAGATGGAATGTGGAATAGAATGGAATGAAATGGAATGGAATACGGAATAGAATGGAATATATTGTGGAATGCAATACAATGGAATGAAAGGTGGAATTGGATTGAATGGAATTTTCAATGAAATGGAAAGGAATGTGGAATGGAATGGAACGTGGAATGGAATGTGGAATGGAATGTGGAATGGAATGGAATCGAATGGAATGTGGAATACAATGGAATGGAAAGGAAAGTGGAATGGAATGTGAAATGGAATGGAATGTGCAATGCAAGATGGAACGGAAGGTGGAATGGAATGGAATGGAATGTGGATTGGAATAGAATGGAAAGAGGAATCGAATGGAAAGTGAAGTGGAATGTGGACTGGAATGTGAAATGGAATGTGGAATGGAATATGGAATGTAATGTGGAATGGAGTGAAATGAAACATGGAAAGTAATGGAATGGAACGTGGAATGGCGTAGAATGGAATGTGGAGTGTAACGTCGATTGGAACGTGGAATGGAAAGAGGAATTGAAAGTGGATTGAAATGGAATGGAATGTGGAATGGAATGCGGAATGGAATGGAATTTTATGGAATTTGGAATGAAATGGAATGGAATGGAATGTGGAATGAAATGGAGCGGAATGTGGAATGGAAAGGAATGGAATGCGGAATGGAATGGAATTTTATGGAAAGTGGAATGGAATGGAACGGAATGTGGAATGGAATGGAATGGAATGCAGAATATTATGGAAAGAAATGTGGAACGGAATGTAATGGAATGGAATGGAATGAGGAATGTAATGTAACGGAAAGGAATGGAATGTGGAATGGAATGCAATGGAATGGAATGTAGAATGGAAAGGAAAGGAATGCGGAATTGAATGGAATGGAATGTGGAATGAAATGTGACAGAAATGGAATGCAATGTGGAATGGAACGTGGAATGGAATGGAAAGGAATATGATATGTAATGGAATGGAAAGTGGAATGGAATGTGGACTGTAAAGGAATGCAATGTGGAATGGAATGTGGAATGGAATGGAATGGAAAGTGAAATGGAATGTGGAATGGAATGGTATGGAATGTGGAAAGGAATGTAGAATGGAATGTGGAATAGAACGGAACGGAATGAGGAATGCAATGTGGAATGGAATGTGGAATTGAAAGTGGAATGGAATGCAAGGCAATGTGGAATGGAAAGTGCAATGGAATGGAATGGAAATTGGAAAGGAACATGGAATTGAAAGGAATGGAACTTGGAATGGATTGTGGAAAGGAATGTGGTATGGAACGTGGAATGGAACGTGGAATGGAATGGAATGGAACGTGGAATGGAACGTGGAATGGGATGTGGAATGGAACATTAAATGGAAGGTGGAATTGAAAGTGGAATAGAGAGGAATGGAATGTGGAATGGAATGGAATTGAATGTGGAATGGAAGGCAATTTAATGTGGAATGGAATATGGAATTGAATGGAACGCTATGATCAATAGAATGTGGAATAGAATGGAATGGAATCCAGTATGGATTGGAAAGGAATGGTTTGGAATGAGGAATTGAATGGAATGGACTGTGGAATGGAACGTGGAATGGAACGTAGAATGTAGCATGGAATGGAATGTGTAATGCAATTTGGAGTGGGATGGAATGGAATGTGGACGGGAATTGAATGCAATGTGCAATGCAGTTTGGAATGGAATGGAATGGAAAATGCAATGGAATGGAATGTGCAATGGAATGTGGAATGGAATGTTCAAAGGAATGCAAAGTGGAATAGAATGTGAAATGGAGTGGAATTGAATGTGGAATGGAATGTGTAATGGAAGGTGGAATGAAACATGGAATGGAAAGGAATAGAACGTGGAATGGAATGTGAAACGGAATGGAATGGAATATGCAAAAGAATGTAATCGAATGTGGAATGGAATGAGGAAAGGAATGGATTGCAGTGTGGAATGGAATGTGGAATGGAATGAAATGGAATGTGGAATGCAATGTGGAATGGAATGGAATGGAATGTGGAGGGGAATGTAGAATGGAATGTGGAATGTGATGTAGAATGGAATGGAATGGAATGAGGAATGCAATGTGGAATGGAATAGAATGGAATGTGGAAGGGAATGTGAAATGGAAGGTGGAATGGAATGTGGTATGGAGTGGAATGGAATGGAATGTGGAAGGGAATGTGGAATGGAATGTGAAATGGAATGTGGAAAGCAATGGAAAGGAATGCAGAAGGGAATGTGGAATGCAATCTGGAATGGATTGTGGAATGGAATGGAATGGAATGTGGAATGGAATGTAGAATGGAATGTGGAAAATAAGGTACAATGTAATGGAATGGAATGTGGAATGCAATGTCGAATGGAATGGAATGGAATGTGGAAGGGAATCTGGAAGGGAAATTGCAATGGAATGGAATGGAATGTGGAATGGAACGTCGAAAGGAAACGAATGGAATGTGGAATTGAAAATGGAAGGGAACGAGGAGTGTAATGTAGAATGGGAAGGGCAATGGAATGTGGAATGGAATGTGGAATGGAATCGAATGGTAACTGGAATGGGACTTGGAAATTATGGAATGGAACAAGGGTTGGAATGTGGAATGGAATGTGGAAAGGAACGTAGAATGGAACGTGGAATGGAATGGAATGGAAAGTGGAAAGGAATGGAATAGAACTTGGAATGCAATGTAGAATGGAATGTGGAATTGAACGTGGAATGAAATGGAATGGAAAGCGGAATGGAATGGAATGGAATCTGGAATGGAAATTAATTGATCGTGAAATGGGGCGTGGAATGGAACATGGAATTCAATGTGGAATGGAACGTGGCATGGAATGTGGAATGGGATGGAATGTGGAATGCAATGGAATGGAATGTGGAATTGAATGGAATGCAATGTGGAATGGAAAGGAATGTAATGTGGAATGGAACGTGGAATGGAATGGAATGGAACTTGGAATAGACTGTGGAATGGAATGAAAGAGAATGTGGAATGAAATGTGGAGTGTAATGGAATGGAATGTGGAATGGAATGGAACGGTATGTGGAATCGAATGTAGAATGGAACCGAATGTAATGTGGAATGGACTTTAATGGAACGTGGAATGGAATGGATTGGAATGTGGTAAGGAATGTGGAATCGAATTTGGAAAGGAACGGAATGGAATGGAATGGAATGTGGAATGGAATGTGGAATGGAATGTGGAATGGAATGGAATGGAATGTGGAATGGAATGTGTAATGGAATGGAATGGAATGAGGAATGGAATGTGGAATGGAATGCAGTGGAATGTTTAATGGACTGGAATGCAATGTACACTGCAATGTTAAATGGAATGTGGAGTGGCACGTGGAATGGAAAGGAGTGCAATGTGTAATGGAATGTGGAATGGAAAGTGAAATGGAAAGAGGAATAAAATACAATGTGCAATGGAACGTGGATTGCAATGGAAAGGAACGCGGAATTAAACGTGGAATGGAAAGTGGAATGGAAAGCGGAATGGAATGGAGTGGAATGTGGAATGGATTGTGCAATGGAATGGAATGGAACGTGGAATGGAAAGTGGAATGGAATGTGGAATGGAACGTGGAATAGAATGTGCAATGGAATGTAGAATGGAATGTGGAATGGAATGGAATGGAATGTGGAATGGAATGAGGAAGGAAAGTGTAATATAATGTAATGGAATGGAATGGAATGTGGAATGGAATGTGGAAAGATAGTGGAATGGAATGTGAAATGGAACGGAATGAAATGTGGAGTGGAATGTGGAATGGAATGTGGAATGTAACGGAATGGTACGGAATGGAAAGTGGAATGGAATGTGGAATAAAACTTGCAATGGAAAGTGGAATGGAACGTGGAATGGAACGTGGAATGGGATGTTCAATGCAATCTGGAATGGAAAGTTGAATGGAATGGAAAGGAACGTGGAATTGAACGTGGAATGGAATAATGGAACGTGTAATTGAACGTGGAATGGAATACAATGGAACGTGGAATGGAACATAGAAAGGAATATGAAGTGGAACGTAGAATGGAATGTGGAATGGAATGCAGAAGGGAATGTGGAATGGAATTGAATTGAATGGAATGTGGAATGCAATGCACAGTTTATCATGGAATTGAATGTGGAATTGATCGTGGAATGGAAGGTGAAATGGAATGTGGAATGGAATATGGAACGGAACGTGAAATTGAAAGGAAAGGAATGTTGAATGGAACATGGAATGGAATGGATTGAGGAATTGAACGTGGAATGGAAAGTGGAATGCAATGGAATGGAATGTGGAAAGGAATCTGGAACGGAAAGTGGAATTGAATGGAATGGAATGTGGAATGGAACATGGAAAGGAATGGAATGGAATGTGGAATGGAATGGAATGGAAACTGGAATGGAACTTGGAAATTATGGAATGGAACAAGGATTGGAATGTGGAATGGAATGTGCAATGGAACATGGAATGGAAAGTGGAATGGAATGGAATGGAAAGTGGAAAGGAATGGAATAGGACTTGGAATGCAATGAAGAATGCAATGTGGAATTCAACGTGGAATGATATGGAATGGAATGTGGAATGGAATGGAATGTAATCTGGAATGGAAATTAATTGAACGTGGAATGGGGCGTGGAATGGAACATGGAATTCAATGTGGAATAGAGTGTGGAATGGAATGTGGAATGCAATGGAATGGAATGTGGAATTAAAGTAATAGAATGAGGAATGGAAAGGAATGCAATGTGGAATGGAACGTGGAATGGAATGGAATGGAAATTGGAATAGAATGTGGAATGGAATGAAAGGGAATGTGGAATGAAATGTGGAGTGTGATGGAATGCAATGTGGAACGGAATGGAATGGTATGTGGAATTGACTTTAATGGAACGTGGAATTGAATGGAATGGAATGTGGTAAGGAAAGTGGAATGGAATTTGGAATGTCATGGAATGGAATGTGGAATGGAAGGTAGAATGGAATGTGGAATGGAATGTGCAATTGATTGTGGAATGGAATGTGGAATGCAACGGAATGGAAGGTGGAATGGAATGTGGAATGTAGTGTGGAATGGAACTTGGAATGGAATGCAATGGAATGTCGAATGGAATGTGGAATAGAATGGAAAGCAAAGTGGAATGGAACGTGGAATGGAACGTGGAATGGAATGGAATGGAATGTGGAATGGAAAGAGAATTGGAATGTGAAATGAAACTTGAAATGGAATGGAATGCAACGTGAAATGGAATGGAAAGGAACATGGAATGCTACCTGGAAAGGAATGAGGAATTGAACATGGCATGGAATGTGGAATGGAAAGTGCAATGGAACTGAATGGAATGTGGAATGGAATGAGGAATTGAGTGTGGAATGGAACGTGGAAAGGAATGGAATTGATTGTGGAATGGAACTAGCAATGGAATGTGGAATGGAATGGAATGGAAACTGGAATGGAAGTTAAAATGGAATGGAATGGAATGAAATTGAATGTGGAATGGAATGTGGAATTGAATGTGGAATCGAATGGAATGAATTGTGGAATGAAATGTGGATTGGAATGGAATGGAATGTGCAATGGAATGGACTGGAATGTGCAATGGAATGTGGAATAGAATTTACTGGGAAGTGGAATGGAACGTCGAATGCAATGGAATGGAATGCAATGGAATGTGGAATGGAAAGGAATGGAATTTGGAATGGAATGTGAAACGGAAAGGAATGAACTGCGGAATGGAATGTGGAATGGAATGTGGAATAAAATGGAATTGAATGGATTGAAATTTGGAATGGCATGTGAATTTGAATGTAGTGGAATCTGGAATGGAATGTGGAAAGAAATGCAATGGTACGAAATTGGAATGTGGAATGGAATGTGGAATGGAATTTGGAATGGACTGCGGAATGGAATGTGGAATGGAATGTGGTATGGAATGGAATGGAATGCAATGTGGAATGGAATGTGAAATGGAATGGAATCGAATGGAATGTGGTATGGAATGGATTGGAATGGAATGGAATGTGGAATGGAATGGAATGGAATGTGGAATGGGATGTGGAATGGAATGGGATGGAATGTGGAATAGAATGGAATATGGAATGGAATGTGGAATTCAATGTGGAATGCAACGTGGAAAGGAAAGTGGAATGTAATGTGGAATGCAACGTGGAATGAAATGGAATGAAATGTGGAATGAAACCTGGATTGGAATGTAATGGAATGTGGAATGGAATAGAATGGAATGTGGAATGGAATTTAATGGAAATTGGAATGGAGCGTGCATTTGAATGGAATGGAATTGAATGGAATGTGGAATGGAATTGAATGGAATGTGGAATGTAATGGAATGGAATGTGGAATGGAATATGGAATGGAATGGAATGTGGAATGGAAAGTGGAATAGAATGTGGAATGCAACGCAATTAAATGTGGAATGAAATGTGGAATGGAATGTGGAACGAAACTTAGAGTGGATCGTGCAATTGAATGAAATGGAACTTGCAACAGAATGTGAAATGGAATGGAAGGTAAATTGGAATGGAAAGTGGAGTCTAATGGAATCGAATGTGGAAAGGAAAGGATTGCATGTGGAATGGAATGTGGAGTCTAAAGGAATGGAATGTGGAAAGGAAAGGAAGGAATGTGGAAAGGAACGTGGAATGGAATGGAACGGAACGTGAAATGGAAATTGGAATGGAATGAAATGCAACTTGGAATGCAATGTAGAATGGAATGTGGAATGGAACGCGGAATGGAGCGTTGAATTGAATGCAATCAAACGTTGAATGGAATGGAATGGAACGTGTAATGGAATGTGGAAGGGAATGGAAAGGAATTTCGAATGGAATGAAATAGAATGTGGAATGGAAATGAATGGAACGTGGAATAGGACGTGGAATGAAACATCGAATGCGACATGGAATGGAAAGTGGAATGGAATGTGGAATGGAATGGAATGGAATGGAATGGATTGTGGAATGGAATGGAATGGAATGTGTAATGCAATGGAATGGACTGGAATGTGGAATTGAATGGAATGGAGTGAAAGGGAATGCGGAATGAAATGGAACGGAATGTGGAATGGAATGAAATGGAATGGACTGGAATGGAATGGAATGGAATGGAATGGAATGTGGAATGGAATAGAATGCAATGGAATGGAATGTGGATTTGAATGGAATGAAATGTGGAATGGAATGGATTGGATTGTGGAATGCAATGGAATGGAACGGGGAATGGAATGTGCAATGGAATGTGGAATGGAATGTGTAATGGAATGTGGAATGGATAATTTATTGGAATGGAATGGAATGTGGAATGGAATCGAATGGAATGTGGAATGCAAAGGAATGGACTGGAAGGTGGAATTGAATGGAATGGAATGGAATGGAATTGAATGAGGTATGGAATGGAATGCAATGGAATGGAAAGTGGATTTGAAAGGAATGGAACGTGGAACGGAATATGGAATGGAATGTGGAATGGATTGTTTAATGGAATGGAATGAAATGTGGAATAGAATGGAATGGAATGGAATGTGGAATGGAATGTGGAAAGGAATGTGGAATGGAATGGAATGTCATGTGGAGTGGAAAGGAATGGAATGGAAAGGAAATTGAAAAAGAATGTGGAACGGAATGTGAAATGGAATGTGGAATGGAATGTGGAACAGAATGAAATGGAACGTGGAATGGAATGGAATGGAACTTATAATTGAATGGAAAGGAAAGTGGAAATTAACGTGGAATGGAACATGGAATGGAATGTGGAATGGAATGTGAAATACAATGGAATGGAATGTGGTATGAAATGTGAAATGGAATGCAATGGCATGTGGAATGGAAAGTGGAATGTAATGCAAAGGAATGAGAATGGAATATGGAATTGAATGAAATGGATTGTGGAATGGAATGTGGAATGGAATGGATTGGAAAGTGGAATGGAATGTGGAATGGAATGCGGAATGGAATGGAATGAAATGTGGAATGGAATGTGAAATGGAATGTGGAATGAAACGTGGAATGGAACGTGGAATTGAATTTATAACGCAATTTGGAATGGAATGCAATGGAATGTGGAATGGAATGGAATGGAAGGTGCAATGCAATTTGGAATACAATGAAATCGAAGGTGGAATGGAATGGAATGTGGAATGGAAAGTGTAATGGAATGGAATGTGGAATAGAATGTGGAATGTGATTGAATGGAATGTGGAATGGAACGTGGAGTGGAAGGTGAAATGAAACGTGGAATGGAATGGAATAGATTGCGGAAAGGAATGTCGAATTGAATGGAATGCAATGTGTAAAAAATGTAATCGAATGTGGAATTGAATGTGGAAAGGGATGGATTGTAATGTGGAATGGAATGTGGAATGGAATGGAATGGAAAGTGGAAGGGAATGTTGAATGGAATGTGGAATGTAATGTAGAATATAATGGAATGGAATGTGAAATGAAATGTGGAATTTAATGGAATGGAATCTGGGAGAGAATGTGGAATGAAATGGAATCTGGGAGAGAATGTGGAATGGAATGGAATGGAATGTGGAATGGAATGGAAAGGAAAGGAATGGGATGTGGAATGGAATAAGGAATGGAACGTCGAAAGGAATGGAATGGAACGTTCAACGGAATATGGAATGGAATGCAATGGAATGTGGAATGGAATGGAGTGGAATGTGAAATGGAATGTGGAATGGAATGCAACGGAATGTGGAATTGAATGGAATGGAATTCAATGGAATCTGAATGGAATGGAATGGAATGTGGAATGCATCGGAATGGAAACAAATGAGGAATTGAAAGAAAGGAATATGGAATGGAATTGAATGGAACGTGGAAAAGAATATGGAATGGAATGTGGAATGGAAAGTGGAATGGAATGGAATGGAATGTGGAATGGAATGGAATGGAATGTGGAATAGAATGGAATGTAACAGAATGGAATGGGAATGGAATGGAATGGTATGTGGAATGCAATGGAATGCAAAGAAATGAGGATTTGAATGGAAAGGAATGTGGAATGTAATGGAATGGAACGTATAATGGAATGTCAAATGGAAGGGAATAGAATGTGGAATGAAACGGAATGGAATGTGGAATGAAATGTGGAATTGGATTTGGAATGTAATGGAAAGGAATGTGGAGTAGAATGTAATGGAATGGAATGTGGAATGGAATATAATGGAATGTGGAATAAAATGGAATGGAATGGAATGGAATGGAATGCATAATGGAACAGAGTGGAATGTGGAATGCAGTGCAATGGAATGAAATGTGGAATGGAGTGCAATGGAATGTGGAATGGAATGGAATGGAATGTGGAATGGATTGTGGAATGGAATGTGGAATAGAATGGAATGGAATGTGGAATGGAATGGAATAGAATGTGGAATAGAATGGAATGGAATGTAATGTGGAATGGAATGTGGAAAGGAATGGAATGTGGAATGCAATGTGGAATGGAAAGAGGAATGGAATGGAATGGAATGTGGAATGGAATGGAAAGTGAAGTGGAATGTGGACTGGAATGTGAAATGGAATGTGGAATGGAAAGTGGACTGGAATGTGAAATGGAGTGAAATGAATCATGGAAAGGAATGGAATGGAACGTGGAATAGAACGTGGAATGGAAAGTGGAATGGAATTTGGAATTCAATGGGATAGAATACGGAATGGAATGTTTAATGGAATGGAAAGGAATGTGTGATGGAATGCCGAATGGAACGTGGAATGTAACGTAGACATGAATGTGGAAAGGAATGGAAAGGAATGTGGAATGGAATGTGCAGTGGAATTTGTTATGGAATGGAATGGAATATGGAATAGAATGTGGAGTAGAATGGAATGGTATAAGGAATGGAATGCAATGGAATGTGGAATGGATTGTGGAATGGAATGTGGAATGGAATGCGGAAAGGAAAGGAACGTTATGTGGAATCGAATGTGGAATGGAAATTGCAGTGGAAAGTGGAATGGAATGGAAAGGAATGTGGAATGTAACGTGGAATGAAATGGAATGGAACGTACAATGGAACGTGGTATGTAACGTTTAATGGAACGTGGAATGGAAGGTGGAATGTAATGCAATGGAATGTGAAATGGTAAGGAACGGAATGTGGAATGGAATGTGAAATGGAATGTGGAATGGAATGTGGAATGGAATGGAATGGAATGTGGAATTGAATGTGGAATGGAATGGAATGGAATGTGGAATTGAATGTGAAATGGAATGTGGAATGGAACGTAGAATGGAATGGAATGGATTGCGGAATGGAATGGAATGGATTATGGAATGGAATGTAGAATGGAATTTGGAAAGGAACCTGGAATGGAATGGAATGTGAAACGGAAGGGAATGGAAAGTGGAAAGGAATGTGGAATCGAATGAAATGGAATGTGGAAAGTAATGGAATGGAATGCGGAGTGGAATGTGGAATGGAATGTGGAATGGAATGTGGAATTGAATGTGGAATGGAATGCAATGGATTGTGGAATGGAATGGAATGGAATGTGGAATGGAAGGTGGAAAGGAACGTGGAATGGAACTCGGAATACCAGGTGGAAGGGGATAGAAGTGAATGTGGTATAGAATGTGGGATGGAAAGGAATGCAAATTGGAAAGGAATGTGGAATGTAATGGTATGGAATGTGGAATGGAACGTGAAATGTAATGGAATGTGAAACGGAATGAGTAATGGAATGCGGAATGGAATCTGGAATGGATCGTGGAATGGAATGGAACGTGCAATGGCATGTGGAATGGAATGTGGAATTTATCGTGGAATGGAAAGTTGAATGGAATGGAAAGGAAGGTGCAATGGAATGTGGAATGGAATGGAATGGAATGTGGAATGGAATGTGGGATGAAATGTGAAATGGAATGAAATCGAATGGAAAGTGGTATGGAAGGGATTGGAATTTAATGGAATGTGGAATAGAAGGGAAAGGAATGTGGAATGGAATGTGCAATTGAATGAAATGTAATGTGGATTGCAATGTGCAAATGAATGGAATGGAATGGAATGGAATGTGGAATGGAATGGAATGGAAGGTGGAATGGAATGGAATATGGATTGTAATGAAATGGAATGTGAAATGGAATAGGATGTTGAATGGAATGGAATATGGAATAGAAAGGAATGGAATGTGGAATGGAATGGTATGTGAAATGAAAAATGGAATGGAATGGAATAGACTGTGGAATGGAATAGAATGTGCAATGGAATGTGGAATGGAATGGAATGGAACGTGGAATGGATTGGAATGCGGAATGGAATTTAGAATGGAAGGAAATGGAACATGGAATGGAATGAGGAATGGAATGTCAAATGGAATGTGGAATGGAACGTGAAATACAAAGGAATGGATTGTGGAATGGAACGTGGAATTGAATGGAATGGAACGTGGAATGGAATGTGGAATGGAACATGGAATGTGGAACGGAATGTAATGGCATGAAGAATTGAATGGAAAGTAAAGTGGAATGGAATATGGAATGGAATAGAATGGAATGTGGAATGGAATGGAAAGGAATGTCGAATGCAATGCAATGGAATATGGAATGGAAAGTTGAAGGGAATGGACTGGAATGTGGAATGGAATGGAATGGAATGTGGAACGGAAAGCAATGGATTGTGGAGTGGAACGTGGAATGGAATGTGGAATGGAATATGGAATGGAATGGAATGGAATGTGGAATGGAATGTGGAATGGAATGGAATGAAAATTGTGGTGGAACGTGGAAAGGAACGCAGAGGAACATGGAAAGGAATGTGGAATGAAATTTGGAACAGAACGTGGAATGAAATGGAAAGGAACGTGTAATGGAAATTGAAATGGAATGTGGAATGGAACGTGGAATGGAATGGAGTGGAATGTGGAATGCAATGTGGAATGGAATGTGGAATGGAATGGAATGGAATGTGGAAAGGAATGTGGAATGGAATGTGGAATAGATCGGAATGGAATGTTTAATGGAATGTGGAATAGAATGTGAAATGTAATGTGGAATGTAATGTGGAATGAAACGTAAGGAATATGGAATGGAATGTTGTATGGAATGTGGAATGGAAAGTTTAATGGAATGGAATGGAATCTGGAATGGAAGGTGGAATGGAATGGAAAGGAAAGTGCTATGGAACTTGGAATGAAACATGGAATGGAAAGTGGAATGGAATGTGGAATGGAACGTGGAATGGAATGTGGAATGGAATGTAGAATGCAACGTGGAAAGGAATGGAATGGATCATGGAATGAAACATGGAATGGACTGGAATGGAACGTGGAATGGAATGTGGAATGGATCGTTGAATGGAAAGTGGAATGGAATGGAATGGAACGTGGATTTGAATGTGGAATAGAAAGTGGAATCGAATGTGGAATGGAATGTTCAATGGAAAGGAATGGAATGTGGAAAGTAATGGAATGGAATGTGGAATGGGATGGAATGTGGACTTGAATGGTATGGAAAGGAATAGAAAGTGGAATGGAATTTGGAATGGAAAGTGGAATGTAATGGAATGGAACGTCGAATGTAGAGTGGAAAGGAACGTGGAATGGAAGGTGGAATGGATGGTGGAATGAAACGTGGAATGGAATGGAATAGAAGGTGCAATGGAATGTGAAATGGAATTGAACAGAATGTGGAAAGGAATGTAATCGAATGTGGAATGGAATGGATTGGAATGTCGAACGGAATGTGGAATGGAATAGAATGGAATGGATTGGAACGTGGTATGGAATGCAATGGAATGTGGAATGGAATGTGTAAAAGAATGGGCAATAGAATGGAAAGGAATGTGGAATGGAATGTGAATTGGAATGTAATGGAATGTTGCATGGAATGGAATGGAATGTGGAATGGAATGCAGACTGGAATTCAAAGGGAAATGGAATGGAATGTGGACAGGAATGGAATAGAATGTGGAATGGAATGATAAGGAATGTGGAATGGAATGAAATGGAATGAAATGGAATGAGGAATGGAATGTAACGGAATGTGGAATAGAATGGAATGGAACGTGGAACGGAATGTGAAATGGAATGTGAAATGGAAGGTGGAATGGAAGGTGGAATGGAATGTTGAATGGAAATTTATGGGATGTGGAATGGAATGGAATGGAATGTAGAATAGCAGGGAATGGAATGCGGAATGGAATGTGGAATGGAATGCAACGGAATGTGGAAAGGAATGTGGAATGTTATGGAGTGGAACGTGGAAAGGAAAGGAATTTAATGGTATGGAATGGGGAAAGGAATGGAATGTAATGTGGAATGTAATGTGGAATGGAATGCAATGGAACGTGGAATGGAACGTTTAATTGAACGTGGAATGGAACGTGCAGTGGAACGTAGAATGGAACATGGAATGAAATGTGGAATGGAATGGAATGGAAAGTGGAATGGATGGGAATGGAATGGAATGGGATGCGGAATGGAATGTGGAATGGAATGTGGAATTGAATAGAATGGAATGTTGAATGGACTGTGCAAAGGAATGTAGAATGGAACATGGAATGGAACGTGGAATGGAATGGAAAGGATCGTGGAATGGAATTGGAATGGAATGTTTAATGGAATGTCGAATGTAGTGTGGAATGGAAAGGAATGGAATGTGGAATGGAATGAAAAGGAATGTGGAATGGAATGGAATGGAATGTGGAATAGAATGTAATGGAAGTTGAAATGGAAGGGAATGAAAGGTAGAATGGAATGTGGAATGGAACGTGGAGTTCAATGTTGAATGGTATGTTGTATGGAAAGTAATGGAATGTGGAATGGAATGTGGAATGGAACGTGGAATGAAAAGTGGAATGGAACGTGTACTGGAACGTGCAATGAAACGAGGAATGGAATGTGGAATGGAATGTGGTGTGGTATGCAATTGAATGTGGAATGGAACATGGAATGGAACAGAATGGAACGTGGAATGGACTAGAATGGGGTGTGGAATGGAAGGGAATGCAACGCTTAATGGAATGGAATAGTATGGAATTTGGAATGCAATGGAAGGGAAAGTGGAATGGAATGTGAAATGGAATGGAATATGTAATGGAATGGAATGGAGTGTGGAATGGAATGGAAAGTGGAATGCAGAATGTAATGGAATGGAATGTGGAATTTAATGGAATGGAATGCAACATGGAATGGAATACGGAATGGAATGTGGAATGGAATGTGGAACAGAATGTGGAATAGAAAGGAATGGAATGGAATGTGGAATGGAATGTGGAATGGAATCCAATGGAATGTGGAATGGAATGGAATGGTATGTGGAATGCAATGGCATGTGGATTTAAATGGAAAGTGGAATACAATACAACGTGGAATGGAATGGAATTTAATATGGATTGGAATGCAACGGAATGTGGAATGGAGTGGAATGGAATGGAAAATGGAATGGAATGTGGAATGGAATGGAATTTGTGATGGAATGGAATGGAATGTGGAAAGCAATGGAATGTGGAATGCGGAATGTAATGTAATGGAATGTGGAATGGAATGGAATGCAACGTAGAACGGAATATGGAATGGAATTTGGAATGGAATGTGGAATACAATGTTGAATAGAATTGAATGGAATGGCATGTGGAATGGAATGTGGAATGGAAAGGAATGGAATGTGGAATGGAAAGGAATGGAATGTGGAATGGAATGGAATGGGATGTGGAATTCAATGGAATGTGGAATGGAATGCAACGTGGAATGGAATGGAATGGAATATGGATTGGAATGGAATGGAATGTGGAATTGAATGGAATTGAATGGAATGCGAAATGGAATGTGAAACAGAATGTGAAATGGAATGTTGAATGGAGTGTAGAATGGAATGAAATGGAGTATGGAAAGCAAAGGAGGGGAACGTGGAATGCAATGGAATGGAACGTCAAATGGAAAGAGGAATGGAATGTGGAATGGAACGTGGAAAGGAAAGTGGAATGGAATGCAATGGAATGTGGAATGGAAAGGAAGGAAATGTGGAATGGAATGTGGAATGGAATGGAATCGAATGTGGAATGGAAGGGAAGGGAATGTGGAATGGAAAGGAAGGAAATATGGAACAGAATGCAGAATAGAATGGAACGGAACGTGGAATGGAAAGGAAGGGAATGTGGAATGGAATGGATTGGAACGTTTAATGAAATGGAATGGAACGTGGTATTGAATGTGGAAAGCAATGGAATGGAAACTGGAATGGAATGTGCAATGGAATGAGGAATGGAATGTGGAAAGGAACGTGGAATGCAATGGAATTGAATGTGCAATGGAACGTGGAATGGGATGGAATGGAACATGGTATTGAACGTGGAATGTAACGAGGAACGGTAAGTGGAATGGAACGTGGAATGGAATGTGTACTGGAATGTGGAATGGAACGTGGAATTGAACGTGGAATGGAATGCGTAATGGAACGTGGAATGGAATGGAATGGAATGTGGAATGGATTCTGGAATGGAATGGAATGGAACGTAGAAGGGAACGTGGAATGGAACGTGGAATGGAATGAGGAATAGAACATGGAATGGAATGTACAATGGAATGTGGAATGGAATGGAATGGAAATTGTAATGGAACGTGGAACGGAATGGACAGGAACGTGGAATGGAACGTGGAATGGAATGGAATGGAATGTGGAATGGAATGTAGAAAGCAATGAAATGGAAAGTGGAATGGAATGTGGAATGGAGTGGAATGGAATATGGAATGGAATAAGGAATTGAATGTTGAATGAAACGTGGAAGGGAAAGTGGAATGGAATGGAACGGAATCTGGAATTGAATGTGCAGTAGTATGGAATGAAGTGTGGAATGGAATGTGGAATGGAATCTGGAATGGAATGGAAGGTTGAATGGAATGTGGAATGGAATGGAATGGAATGTTTAAATGGAATGGAATGGGATGTGGAATGGAATGTGGACTGTAATGGAATGCACTGTGTAATGGAATGGATTGGAATGTGGAATGGAATGTTTAATGGAATGAGGAATGAAATGGGGAGAGGAACGTGGAATGAAACGTGGAATCGAATGGAATGGAAGGTGTCATGGAGCGTGGAATGGAATGGAATGGAACGTAGAAGGGAATGTGGAATGGAATGTGGAATGGAATGAAATGGAATTTCGAATGGAATGGATTGGAATGTGGAATGGAATTGTGGAATGGAATGGAAGCTGGAATGGAATGGAACGGAATGTGGAATGGAATGTGTTATGTTAAGAGGAATGGAATGGAATGAAAAGTCGAATGCGACGTGGAATGTAATGTAATGGAAAGTGTAATGGAAACTGGAATGGAATGCGAAATTGAACGTGGAATGGAACGTAAAATGGAACGGAATGTGATGTGGAATGGAATGTGGAATGGAATGTGGAAAGCAATCTGGAATGTAATGAAATGGAATGGTGAAAGGGAATTGGAATGGAATGTAAAATGGAACAGAATGCAATGTGAAATGTAATGTGGAATGGAATGTGCAAAGGAAAGTGGAAAGAAATGGAATGGATTGTGGAATGGAGCGTGGAATGGAGCGGAATGGAAAGTGGAAAGGATCGTGTACTGGAATGTGGAATGGAACCAGAAATGGAATGTGGAAAGGAATGTGGAATGCAATGTGGGAAGGAACGGAATGGAAGGTGGAATGGAATGTGTAATGGAACATTTAATGTAATGGAACGGAACGTGGAATGGAACGTGGAATGGAATGCAATGGACCGTCAAAGGAAGGTGGAATGGAACGTGGAATGGAATGTAGAATGAAATGGGCAATGGAATGTGGAAAGTAATGTGCAATGTAATGGAATGGAAAGTGGAATGGAAACTGGAATGGAATGGAATGGATAGCAGAATGGAATCTGGAATGGAATGTGGAATGCAACCTGGAATGGAACTTGGAATGGAACGGAATGAAATGTGGAAAGGAATGCGGAAGGGAATGGAAAGGGATGTGGACTGAAATGTAGAATAGAATGTGTAATGGAATGGAAAGGAATGTGGAAAGGAATGGAATGGAATGAGGAATGGGATGTGGACAGGAAAGTAATGGAATGTGGAATGGATTGTGGAATGGAATGGAATGTGGAATGGAATATTGAATGGAATGTGTAATGGAATGTGGAATGGAATAGATTGGAATGGAATGCAATGTGGAATGGAATGTGGAATGGAATGAGGAATGGAAAGTGTAATGGTATGAGGAACGTAATGGAATTGAACGTGTAATGGAATGCAATGGAATATGGAATAGGATAGAATGGAATGGAAGGTGGATTGGAAAGTGGAATGCAATGTGGAATGGAATGGAATGGAAAGTGCAATGGAATGGATCGTGAAATGAAATGGAATGGAATGTGGATTGGTATGGAATGGAATGTGGAATGGATCCTGGAATGGAACGTGGAATGAAATGTCAAATGGAACACGGAATGGAACGGATTGGAATGTGGAAGAAAAAGTGGAATGGATTGTGGAAAGTAACATGGAATGTAATGGAATGGAACAGTGGAATGTAATGGAATGGGAGGTGGAATGGAATTTGGAATGGAATGTTGAATGGAACCTGGAATGGAACGTGGAATGGAATGGAATGGAATGTGGAATGGAATGTGGAAAGGAATTGAATGGAATATGGAATTGGATGTGGAATGTAACGGAATGCATTGTGGAATAGAATGTCGAATGGAACGTGGAAACAAACAGAAAGGAATGTGGAATGGAATGGGGAATGGAATGTGGAATGGAAAGTGGAATGGATTGGAAAGGAATGTCGAATGGAACGTTGAATGAAATGCAATGGAACGTGGAAAGGAACTTGTTATGGAACGTGGAATGGAACATGGAATGGAACGTGGAAAGGAGCGTGGAATGGAATGTGGAAAGGAACGGGAAATAGAATGGAATGTAAGGTGGTATGAAACCTGGAATGGAATAGAATGGAATGGAACGTGGAACGGGATGTGGAATGGAATGAGGAATGGAACGTGGAATGGAACGGAAAGGAACTTGGAATGGAAAGTGGAATTTAACATGGAATGGAATGTGGAACGTAATGTGGAATGAAAAGGAATGGAATGTGGAATAGAATGTGGATTGAAATGGAATGGAATCCAGAATGGATTGGAATGGAATTGTATGTAATGTGGAATGCAATGGAATGGAAGGTTGAATGGGACGTGGAATGGAATGTGGAATGGAAAGTGGAATGGGATGGTGTGGAATGTAGAAAGGATGGGAATGGAATGTAGAATGGAAGGGAATGGAATTTGGAATGGAATGTGGAATGATATGGAATCGAATGGAATGGAATGTGGAATTGAATGGAATGGGAAGTGGAGTGGAATGGAATGGAATGTGGAATGGAATGTAATGGAATGGAAAGGAAGGTGGAATGAAACGTGTGAATGGAATGTGGAATGTAACTTGGAATGGAATGAAATGGGTCATGGAATGGAGTGGAATGGAACGTGGAATGGAATGGAATGGAACTTTGAATTGAACGTGGAATGGAACATGGAATGGAACGTGGAATGGCAAGTATAATGGAACGGAATGCAATGCGGAATGGAATGGAATATAATGTGGAAAGCAATGGAATGTAATATGGAAAGGAACTTGGAATGTAATGGAATGGAACGTGGAATGGAAAGCCGAAAGGAAAGTGGAATGCAATGTGCAATGGAATGGAATAGAACGTGGGATGGAATGTGGAATGGAATGTGGTATGTAATGGAATGGAATGTGAAATGGAATGGAATGGAATATGGAATAGAATGGAATGGAATGGAAGGTGGAATGGAAAGTGGAATGGAATGTGTAATGGAATGGAATGGAATGTGCAATGGAATGGACCGTGGAATGGAAAGGAATGGCATGTGGATTGCAATGGAATGGAATGTGAAATGCAATGAAATGTAATCGAATGGTATGTGAAATGGAATGTGGAATGAAATGTGAAATGGAATAAAATGGAATGTGTAATGGAATGGAATGGAAAGTTGAATGGAATGGAACATGGATGGGAATGGAATGGAATGTGGAATGGAACGTGAAATGTAACGAGGAATCGAACTGAATGGAATGTGGAATGGAATGGAATGGAATGTGGAATGGAATAGATTAGAATGTGGAATGGAATGGAATGCAATGTGGAAGGTAACGTTTAAGGGAATGTGGAATGTAATGTAAAGGAATTCGCAATGCAATGTGGAATGTTAAGTGCAAAGGAATGGAATGGAATATGACGTGGAATGGATTGGAAAGGAATGCAGAATGGAATGTAGCATGGAACGGAATGGAACGTGGAAAGGAACGTGCAATGCATCGCGGAATGGAAAGTGGAAAGAAACGTGGAATGTTATCTGGAATGGAACGTGGAATGGAATATGAAATGGAACGTGAATTGGAATTGAATGCAACGTTGAATAGAAATTGAAATGTAATGGAATGGAACATGGAATGGAATGTGGAAAGGAAAGTGGAATGGAATGTGGAATGGAATGTAGAAATGAATGGAATGGAATGGAATGTGGAATGGAATGTGCAATGGAAAGGAATGGTATGTTTAATGGAATGTTGAATGCAATTTGGAATGGAATGAAATGGTATGTGGAATGGAATGTGGAATGGAACGGAATGGAATGTGTTATGGATTGTTGAATGGAATGTGGAATGGAATTTGGAATGGAAGGTGGAATGGAAGAGAAAGCAATGTGGAATGGAATGTGGAATGCAATGGAATGGAATGTGGAATGGAATGGAATGGAACATGAAATGCATTGTGGAATGGAATGGAATGCAACGTGGATTGGAATCGACTGGAATGTGGAATGGAATGGAATGAAATGTGGAATGGAATGGAATGAAATGCGTAAAGGAATGGAATGGAATGTGGAATGGAATGGAATGGAAAGCGGAATGGAGTGGAATGAAATGTGGAATGCCATGGAATGGAATGGAATGTGGAATTGAATGGAATGGAAAGTGGAATGGAATGGAATCGAACGTAGAACGGAAAGGAACGGAGTGTGGATTGGAATGGAATGGTATGGAACATGAAATGGAATGGAATGGAATTGAGTGGAATGTGGAATGGAATGGAATGGAATGGAAAGGAATGTGGAATGGAATGGAATGCAATGTGGAATAGAACGGAATGGAACGTGGAATAGAATGTGGAATGGAAAGTGGAATGGAATGTGGAATAGAATGGAAAGGAATGTGGAATTGAATGGAATGGAATGGAATGGATTTCTGAATGGAATGGAACTGAATGGATTTCGGAATGAAATGGAATGGAATGGAACGTGTAATTGAAGGGAATGGAACAGGGAATGGAATATGGAATGAAATGTGGAATGGAATGTGGAATGGAATGGAATGGAATGTGGAAAGGAATGAAATGGAATGTGAAACAAAATGGAATAGAACGGAATGTACAACGGAATGTGGAATGGAATGTGTAATGGAAGGGAATAGAATTTAACTTGGAATGGAATGGAATGGAAAGTGGATTGGAATGACATGGAATGTGGAAGGCAACGGAATGGAATGGAAATTGAAATGGAATTTGGAATGGTGTTTAATGGAATGAAACGGAATGTGGAATGGAATGGAATGGAACGTGGAATGCAATGTGGAGTGGAATGGATTGGAATTCAATGTGGAATGGAATGGATGGGAATGTGGAATGGAATGGCATGGAATGTGTAATGGAATGGAATGGAATGTGCAATGGAATGGAATGGAACGTGGAATAGAATATGGAAAGTAATGTGGAATGGAATGTGGAATGGAATGGAATGGAATGCAGAATAGAATGGAATGGAATGGAATGGAATGCGGAATGGAGTGGAATGAAATATGGAATTGAATGGAATGGAAAGTGGAATGGAATGGAATCGAATGTAGAACGGAAATGAATGGAATGTGGATTGTAATGGAATGGTATGGAATGCGGAATGGAATGGAATGGAATCGAATGGAATTTGGAATGTAGTGAAAGGGAATGGAATGTGGAATGCAATGAAATGCAATGTGGAATGGAATGGAATGGAACGTGGAATAGAATGTGGAATGGAAAGTGGAATAGAATGTGGAATGGAATGGAATGTAATGTGGTATTGAATGGAATGGAATGGAATGGAATGCGGAATGGAATGGAAAGGAACGTGGACTTGAAGGGAATGGAACGGGGAATGGAATATAATGTACAGTGGAATGTAATGGAATGGAAGGTGGAATGGAATGGAATGGAATGTAGAATAGAACAGAATGGAATGCAATGGAATGGGAATGGAATGCGGAATGCAATGGAATGGAAGTATATGACGAATGGAATGGAATGGAATATGGAATGCAATGCCATGGAATGAAATGAGGAATTGAAAGGAATGAATGTGGAATGGACTGGAATGGAATGTGGGATGGAATGGAATAGAACGTGGAATGGAATGTCGAATGGAATGCAATGGAATGTGGAAAGAAATGGAATGGAAAGTGGGATAGAATGTGGAACGGAATGTGTAATGGAAAGTGCAATGGAATTGAATGGAATGAGGAATGGAATGCAATGCAAGGTGGAATAGAATGGAATGGAAAAGATTGTAATGGAATAGAATATGGAATGCAATGGAATGGAATGAAATATGAAATTGAATGGAAGGGAATATGGAACGGAATGGAATGGAATGTGGAATGGAATGGAATGGAACATGGAATGGAATGTGGAATGGAATGTGGAACGGTATGTGGAATGGAATGTGGAATGCAATAAATGGAATTTTGAATGTAATGGAAAGGAATTTCGAATAGAATGGAATGGAATGCAATATGGAATGGAATGTGGAATGGAATGTGGAAATAAATGGAATGGAATGGAATGGAATGTGGAATGCAATGTGGAACGGAATGGAATTGGATGTAGAATGGAATGGAATGTGGAATGGAATGTTGAATGGAATGGAAGGTAGGAAGGAAAGGAATGGAATGTGGAATGGAATGTTGAATAGAAAGTGGAATGGAACATGGAATGGAATGGAATGTAATGGAACTTGGAATGGAACGTGTAATGCAATGTGGAATGGAACGTGGAATGGAAAGCACAATGGAATGTGGAATGCAAAGTGGAATTTAATGTAATGGAATGTGGAATGGAATGTGGAACGGAATGGAAGGCAATGTGGAATGGAATGTGGAGTGCAATGGAATGGCATGTGGAATGGAATGTGGAATGGAATGTTGAATAGTATCTGGAATGGAATGGAATTTAATATGGAATGGAAAGTGGAATGGAATGGAATGTTGAATATTATGTGGAATGGAATGGAATTTAATGTAGAACGGAACGTGGAATGGAATGGAATGGAAAGTGCAATGGAACATGGAATGGAACGTGGAATGGAACGTTGAATGGAATGTGGAATGGAACGTGGAATGAAATGTGCAGTGGTATGTGGAATGGAACATGGAATGGAATGGAATGGAAGGTGGAATGGAATGTCGAATTGATTGGAATGGAAAGTGGATAAGAACGTGGAGTGGAATGTGGAATGGAAGGTGGAATGGAATGGAATGGAACGTGGAATGGAACGTGGAATGGAATGTTGATTGGAAAGGAATAGAAAATAGAATGAAATGGAATGGAACGTGGAATAGAATGTGGAATGGAATGTGGAATGGAAAGTGGAATGGAATGGATTGGAATGTGGAATGGAATGTAATGAAAAGTGAAATATAATGGAATGGAATGGCATGGAACGCGGAATGGAATGGAGGGGAATGTGGAATGCAATGCAATGGAACGAAATGTGGAATTAAGTGAAATGGATTGTGGAATGGAATGGAATGGAATGTGGAATGGACTGGAATGGCACATGAAATGGAACGTGGAATGGAATGGAACGCAATGTGGAGTGAATCTTGGAATGGAATGTGGAATGGAAAGTGGAATGGAATGTAGAATGGAATGGACAGCATCGTGGAATAGAATGGAATGGAAAGTGGAATGCAATGTGCAATTGAATGTGAAATGGGACGTGTAATGGAATGTGGAATGGAATGTGGAATGTAATGGAATGGAATGTGGAATGGAATGTGGAATGGAAAGTGGAATGGAATGTGGAAGGGAATGTGGTTTAGAATGTAATGGAATGTGGAATGGAATGGAATGGAACTTGGAATGGAATGTGGACTGGAATGCAAAGGAATGTGGAATGGAATGTGGAATTGAATGAAATAGAATGTGGAATGGAATGTGAAATGGAATGTGTAATGGATTGTGGACAGGAATGCAATGGAATGTGGAATGGAATGTGGAATGGAATGGAATGTGGAATGGAGTGGAATGATATGTGGAATGGAATGCAGAATGGAATGTGGAAAGGAATGTGGAATGTAATGGAGTGGAATGTGGAATGCAGTGTTTAAAGGAATGGAATGGAATGTGCAATGGAATGGAATGGAATGTGGAATGGAATGTGGAATGGTATGGAATGGAATGTGGAATGTAATGTGGAATGGAATGAAATGGAGTGTGTAATGGGATGCAGAATGGAATGGAATGACATGTGGAAAGGATTGGAATGAAATCTGGAGTGAAATGGAAAGGAACGTAGAAAAGAATATGGAATGGAATGTGGAATGGATAGTGCAATGGATTGGAATGGAAGGAGGAATGGAATGGAATGGGATGTGAAATAGAATGTAATGGAATTGAATGGAATGGGAATGGAATGGAATGTGGAATGAAATGGAATGGAAAGAAATTAGGAATTGAATGGAAAAGAATGTGGAATGGAATGGAATGGAACGTAGAATGGAATATCGAATGGAAAGGAATACCACTTGGAAAGAAATGGAATGGAATGTGGAATAGAATGTGGAATGGAACATGGAATGGAATATGGAATGGAATGGATTGGAAAGTGGAATGGAATGTAATGGAATGTGGAATAGAATGGAATGGAATGGCATGGAATTCGGAATAGAATGGAATGGCATGGAATTCGGAATGGAATGGAGTGTAATGTGGAATTCAATGCAATGGAAAGAAATGTAGAATTGGGTGGAATAGAATGTAGAATGGAATGGAATGGAATGGAATATGGAATGGAAGGGAATGGAAAGTGGAATGGAATTTGGAATGGAATGTGGAATGGAATGGAATGGAATGTGGAACAGAATGGAATGGAATGTGGAATGGAATGCGGAATGGAATGGAATGGAATGTGGAATGGAATGGAATGGAATCTGGACTGGACTGTGGAATGGAATGCAGAATGGAATGCAATGGAAAGTCGAAAGGAATGTGGAATGGATTGTCGAGTGGAGTGTGGAATGGAATGTGGAATGGAACGCAATGGATAGTTGAATGGAATGTGGAATGAAATGTGGACGGGAACTTGAAATGCAATGGAATATAATTTGGAATGAAACGTGGAATGGAATGGAGTGGATGATGGAATGGAATGTGGAATGGAACGTGGAATGGAATGGAATGGAACATGGAATGTAATCTGGAATGGAATGTGGTAAGGAATGAATGTGGAAAGGAATGCAATGGAATGTGGAATGGAATGCAATGGAATGAGGAATGGAATGGAATAGTTTGTGAAATGGAATGTGGAATGGAATGTGGAATGGAATGGAATGGAAAGTGGAATGGAATGGAATGAAAGGTGGAATGGAATGTGGAATGGAATGGAATGTGGAATGGAATGGAAGGGAATGTGGAATGGAATGTGGAATGGATTGTGGAAAGGTAAGTGGAATGGAATGGAATGGAACTTGGAAGGGAATGTGGAATTCCATGGAATGGAATGTGGAATGGAATGGAATGGAATGTGGAATGCAGTGTGGAAAGGAATGGAATGGAAAGTGGAATGGATCAAATGGAACGTGGAAAGGAAACTGGAATGGAATGGAATGGAAGATCAAATGGAATGAGGTATAGAATGTTTAATGTAATGTGGAATGGAATGGAAACGAACGTGGAATGGAATGGAGGAGAATGTGGAAAGGAATGTGGAATGGAATGCAATGGAATGAGGAATGGAAGGGAATGGAATGTAGAAAGGAATGTGGAATGGAATGTGGAATGGAACGGAATGGAATGTGGAATGGAGTGAGGAATGGAATGGAATGGGATATGGAATGGAATGTTGAAAGGAAAGTGGAATGGAATGGAATGGAATGTGGAATGGAACGTGGAATGGAATGTGGAATGGAACGTGGAAAGGAATGTGGAATCGAATGGAAAGGCATGAGGAATGGAATGGAAGGGAATGTGGAATGAAATGGAATGGAACTTGGAATAGAATGTTGAATGGAATGTGGAATGGAAAGTGGAATGGAATGGAAAGGAATGTAGAATGGAATGGAATGGAATTGAAATGGAATGGAATGCAAAGTGGTATGCTATGGGATGGAAAGAAATGAGCAAAGGAATAGAATGGAATGTGGAGTGGAAAGGAACGGAAAGTGAAATGGAATGGAATAGAACGTCGAATGGAATGTGGAATGGAATGGAGTGTAGTGTGGAACGAAAAGGAATAGAAAGCGGAGTAGAATGGGGAATCGAATGTGGAATGGAATGGAATGGAAATTGGAGCGAAATGGAATGGAAAGCGGAATATAATGTGGAATGGAATGTGGAATGGAATGTTTTGGAATGTGGAAAAGAGTGGAATGGAGTGCAATATAAGGCGGAATGGTATGGAATGGAATATGGAATGCAATGGAATTGAATGATATGCGGAATTAGATGGAATGGAATGTGGAATGCAATGGAACGGAATGTGGAATGGAATGGAATGGAACGTGGAATCGAATGTGGAAATGAATGTGGAATGGAATCTGGAATGGAATGGAATGGAATGTGGAACGGAATGGAATGGAATTTGGAATGGAATGGAATGGAATGTGGAATGGAAAGGAAGCTTGGATGGAGTGGAATGGAATGTGGATTGGAAAGGTGTTGAATGTGGAATGGAATGTGGAATGGAATGGAATGGCATTTGGAATGGAATGTGGAATGGAATGGAATGGAATGTGGAATGGAATGCAATGGAACTGTATGGAATGTGGAAAGGAATGGAATGGAATATGTAATGGAATGTGGAATGGAACGTACAATGGAATGTGGAATGGAACGAACAATGGAATGTGGAAAGGAATGGAATGGGATGTGGAATGGAATGTGGAAAGGAAAGTAAGGGGATGTGGAAAGGAATGGAATGCTATGGAATGTGGAATGGAATGCAATAGAATGAAATGGAATGTGGAATGGAATGCAATGGAATTTGGAATGGAACAGAATGGAATGTGGAATGTAATAAAATTCAATTAGGAACAGAATGGAATGGAAAGGAATGTGGAATGAAACGGAATGGAATGGAATGGAATGGAATGCGGAATTGAATGGAATGAAATGTGGATTGCAATGGAATGGAAAGGAACATGGAATGGAATGGAAGGGAATGTGGAGTAGAATGGAATGTAATGTGCAATAAAATGGAAGAGAATATGGATTGGAATGTGGAATGCAATGGAATGGAATGTGGAATGGAATGTGGAATGCAATGGAATGGATTGTGGAATGAAATGTGTAATGGAATGTAGAATGGAATGGAATGTGGAATGGAACGCGGAATGCAACGTGGAATGGAACAGAATGTAATGTGGAACGGAATGTGGAATGGAAAGTGTAATGGAATGGAATGGAATGTGGAATGGAAAGTGTAATGGAATGGAATGGAATGTGGAATGGAATGCGTAGTGAAATGGAATGGAACGTGGAATGGAAAATGGAATGGAAAGTCGAACAGAACGTGGAATGGAAAGGAATGGAATGGAATGGAATAAACAACGGAAGGGAATGGAAAGTGGAACGGAATTTGTAATGGAATGGAATGCAATCGAATGTGGAATGGAATGGAATGTGGAATGGAAATAATGGAATGCAGAAGGGAGTGGAATGGTATGGAATGTGGAATGGAACGAAATGGTATGGAACGTGCAATGGAATGGAATGGAATGGAATGTGGAATGGAATGGAATTGAATGTGGAATGGAATGGAATGGAATGTGAAATGAAATGTGTAATGGAATGTGAAATGCAATGTGGAATGTAAAGTGGAATGGAATGGAATCTTATGTGGAATGGAAGTGGAATGGAATGTTATGGAACGTGGAATGGAACGTGGAATGGAAAGTGGAATGGAACGTGCAATTTTAGGTTGAATGGAATGGAATGGAATGTGGAATGTAATGTGGAATTCAATGTGGAATGGAATGTGGAATGCAATGGAATGGTATGTGGAATGGAAAGTTGAATGGAATGGAATGGAATGGAATGGAATGTGGAAGAGAATGTGGAATTGAACGTGGAATGGAAAGCGGAATAGAACATGCAAGGTAATGTAACGGAATGTGGAACGGAATGTGGAATGGTATGGAATCAAGTTTGGAATGGAATGTGGAATGGAATTTGGAATAGTATGGAATCCATTTTGGGATGGAATGTGGAATGGAATGTGGAGTGGAATGGAATGTGGAATAGAATGTGGAATGGCATGGAATGGAATGTTTAAATGGAATGGAATGGAAAGTGGAATGCAATGTGGACAGCAATGGAATGCAATGTGGAATGGAATGGAATGGAATGTGGAATTGAATATTTAATGAAATGTGGAATGAAATGAGGAGTGGAACGTGTAATGAAACGTGGAATGGAAAGGAATGGATTGTGGAATGGAACGTGGAATGGAACCTGAAATGGAAGTTGGAATGGAACGTGGAATGGAATGTGGAATGGAATGGAACTGAATGGAATGTGGAAGGGAAAGTGGAATGGAATGGAATGTGGAATGGAATGGACTGGAATGTGAGATGGACTGTAAAGGAATGTGGAATGGAATGGAATTGAATGGAATGTGGAATAGAATGCGGAATGGAATGTGGAATGGAATGCAAAGGAATGTGGAATGGAATGGAATGGAATGTGGAATGGAATAGAATGGAAGGTGAAATGGAATGTGGAATAGAATGTGGAATGGAATGAAATGGAACGAGGAATGGAATGGAATGGAAGTTGGAGTGGAATGGAATGAAACGTTTAATGGAACCTGGAATGGAACATGTAAAGGAACGTGGAATGGAATGTGGAAAGGAATGTGGAAAGGAATGGAATGGAACGTGGAATGAAATGTGGAGCAGAATGGAATGGAATGTGGAATGGACTGCAATGGTTTGTGGAGTGGAATGTGGAATAGAATGGAATGTGCAATGGAATGGAATGCAATATGGCATGGAACGTAAAATGTAATGGAATGGCACGTGGAAGGAACGTCTAATGGATCGTGGAAGGGAACGTGGAATGGAACGGAATGTAACGTGGAATGGAATGTGCAATGGAACGTGGAATGGAGTGGAATCGAATGTGGAATGGAATTTGAAATGGAATGGAATGAAATGTATTACGCAATATGGAACGGAATGGAAAGGAACGTGGAATGGAACGGAATGGAATGTGGAATGGAATGTGGGAAGGAATGGAATGGATTGAGGAATGGAATGGAATGCAATGGTATGGAATGTGGTATGGAATGGAATTGAATGTGTAATAGAGTGTGGAATGGAATGCAATTGAAAGTGGAATGGAATGTGGAATGGAACGTGGAATGGAACGTGGAATGGAATATGGAAAGGAACGTGGAATGGAATGGAATAGAATGGAATGTGGAATGCAATGGATTGGAATGTGGAATGGAATGGAATGGAATGTGGAACGGAATTGAAAGGAAGGTGGAATTGAATGGAAAGGAATGTGGAATGGAATGGAATAGAATGTCGAATGGAACGTAGATTGGAAAGTGGAAAAGAATAAGCAAAGGAATGCAATGGAATGGGATGTGGAATGGAATGGAATGGAATGGAATGTGGAATGGAATGGAATGTGGAATGGAATGGAAAGTGTAATGGATTGGAATGTCTAAAGGAATGGAATGGAATGTGTAATGGAATGTTGAATGGAATGGAATGGAATATGGAATGGAATGGAATGGAATGGAATGTGTAATGGAATGGAACGTGAAATGGAATGGAGTTTAATGGAATGGAATATGTAATGGAATGGAATGTGTAATGGAATAGAAAGGAATGTGGAATGGAAAGGAAAAGAATATGGAATGGAATGGAATGTGAAATGGAATGTGGAGTGGAATTTGAAATGGAAGGTGGAATGGAATGTGGAATGGAATGTGGAATAAAATGGAATGGAATGTGGATAGGAATGTGGAATGGAATGTGGAAAGGAATGCGGACTGGAATGCAATGGAATGTGGAATGGAATGCGGAATGCAATGGAATGCAATGTGGAATGGAATGTGGAATGAAATGTGGAATGGAACTTGGAAATGAATGGAAAGGAAGGTGCAATGGAACGTGGAATGGAATGGAATGGAACATGGAATGGAACGTGGAATGGAATGTGAAATGGAATGTGAAATGGAACGTACAACGGAATGTGCAATGGAATGTGGAATGGTATGTGGAATGAAATGTGGAATGGAATTTGGAATGTAATTTGGAATGGAATGGAATGGAATGTGAAATGGAACTTGAATGAAATGGAAATTGGAAGGGAATGTTGAATGGAACTTGGAGTGGAATGTATAATGGAATGTGGAATGGAAAGTGGAATGGAATGGAATGGAAAGTTGAATGGAATGTGGAATGGAATGGAATGGAACTTCGAATGGAAAGTGGAACGGAATATGGAATGGAACATGGAATGGAAGGTGGAATGGAATGGAATGGGTTGTGCAATGGAATGTGGATTTGAAGGTGTAATAGAATGAGGAAGGCAATGGAATGTAATGTGGAATGGAATGTGGAATGGATTGTGGAATTGAATGTGGAATGGATCGTGGAATGCAACATGGAATGGAATGGAACGGAATGTGGAATGGAATATGGAATGGTAAGCAATGGAGTGAGGAAAGGATTGTCGAATGGAATATGGAATGGAATGGAAAGTGGAATAGAATGTGGAATGGAATAGATTGGAATGTTTAAATGAAATGGAATGGACTGTGGAATGGAATGTGGACTACAATGGAACGCAATGTGAAATGGAATGGAATGGAATGTGGAATGTAATGTTCAAAGTAATGTGGCATGAAATCTGGAGTAGAACGTGGAATGCAAAGTGGAATGGAATGGAATGGATCGTTGAAAGGTACGTAGAATGGAACATGGAACAGAAGGGGGAATGGAGCGTGGAATGGAATACAAAGGAACGTGTAATGGAATGCGGAATAGAATGTGGTATGGAATGGAATGGAATGGAATGTGGAATGGAAGGGATAGGAATGTGGAATGAAATGTGAAATGGAAAGGAATGGAATGTGGAATGGAATGTGGAAGGTAATGGGATGGAATGTGGAATGGAATGCAATGGAGTGTGGAATGGAATGCAATGCAATGTGGAAAGGAATGCAATGGATCGTGGAATAGAATGTGGAATGCAATGTGGAGTGGCACGTGGAATGGAACGGAGTGCAATGTGGATTGGAATGTGAAATGGAATGTGAAATGGAACGTGGAATGTAATGCAATGTGGTTTGGAACATGGATTGGAATGGACTGGAATGTGGAATGGAACGTGGAATGGAATGTGGAATGGAAAGCGGAATGGAATGGAATGGAATGTGGAAAGGATCGTGGAAAGGAATGGAATGGAACGTGGAATGGAATGTGGAATGGCACGCGGAATGGAATGTGGAATGGAACATGGAATGGAATGTGCAATGGAACGTGGAAAGGAATGGAATGCAAAGTGGAACGGTACGTGCAATGTAATGGAAAGGAAAGTGGAATAAAACATGGAATGGAATGTGGAATGGAACCCAGAATGGAATGGAAAGCAATGTGGAATGGAATGAGGAATGGATTGTGTAATGGAATGTGGAATGGGATGTGGAAAGGAATATGGAAAGGAATATGGAATGGAAAGGAATGAAATGTCGAATGAAATGTGGAATGGAACGTGGAATGGAATGGAATGGAATGGAATGGATTGTGGAATGTAATGTGGAATGGAATGTGGAAAGAAAGTGGAATGCAATGGTATGGAACGTGGAAAGGGATGTACTGGAACGTGGAATGGAAAGTGGAATGGAATGTGGAATGGAACGTCGAATGGAAAGTGGAATGGAATGGAATGTGCAATGCAATGGAATGGAATGTGGAATGGACTGTGGAATGAAATTTGGAATGGAATGGAATGGAATTTGGAAAGGAGTGGAATCCTTTGTTGAAGGAAAGATGGAATGGAATGTGTAATGTAACATGGAATGGAAAGGAATGGAATGTGGAATGGAAAGCAATGGAATGTGGAATGGAAAGGAATGGAATGTGGAATGGAAAGGAATGGAATGTGGAATGGAATAGAATATAATGTGGAATGGAATGTGGAATGGAATGGAATGGAATGTGGAATAGAATGTGAAATAGAATGGAATGGAATCCGGAATGGAATGGAATGGAATGGAATGCAATGTGAAATGGAATGTGGAATGGAAGGTTTAATGGAACGTGGAATGGAACGTGGAATGGAATGTGGAATGGAACGTGGGATGGAATGTGCAATGGAAAGTAGAAGGGAACGTGGAATGGAATGGAATGGAATGTGGAATGATATGTGGAATTGAATGTGGAAAGCAATGGAATGGAATGTGGAAAGAAATGTGGAATGGAAAGGAATGGAATGTGGAGTGGAATGTGGAAAGGAATTTGGAATGGATTGTGGAATGGATTGGAAAGGAATTTGGAATTTAAAGTGGAATGGAAAGTGGAATGGAATGCAGTGGAACGGAATGGATTGTGGAATGGAATGTGGAATGGAATGTTGAATGGAACGTGGAATGGTATGGATTGGAACGTGGAATAGAATATGGAAAGGAACGCGGAATGGAAAGTGGAATGGAACGTACAGTGGAATGTGGAATGGAAAGTGGGATGGTAAGGAATGGAAATGGAAGGAATGCGGAATGTTATTGAATGGAAAGTGGAATGGAATGTGGAATGGACTGTGAAAGGAACTTGACATGGAACGTGGAATGTATTGTAATGGAATGTGGAATGGAATGTGGAATTAAATGTGGAATGGAATGCAAGGCTCTGTGTATTGGAATGTGGAATGTAACGGAATGGAATGTCTAATGGAACGTAGAAAGGAAAGTTGAATAGAAAGTGGAATGGTATGGAATGAAATGTGCAATGGAACGTGGAATGGAATGGAACGGAACACGGAATGGAACTTGGAAGGGAGAGTGGAATGGAACGTGGAAAGGAATGTCGAATGCAGCATGGAATGGAATGTGGAATGGAATGCAATGGAATGTGGAATGGAATGGAATAGAATGTGGAATGGAATTTAGAAAGGAATGGAATGGAATGTGGAATAGAATGTGGAATGGAATGGAATGGAATATGGATAGGAATGAAATGGATTGGAATGAAACTTGGAATGGAACTTGGAATGGTATATGGAATGGAACGTGGAATGGAATGTGAAATGGAATGTGAAATTTAACGTGGAATGCAAAGGAATGGAAAGTGGAGTGGAATGTGGAATGGAATGGAATGGAACGTGGAGTGGAATGTGGAATGGACTTTGGAATAGAACGTGAAATGGAACGTGGAATGTATTGGAATGGAATGTGGAATGGAATGTGGATTGGAATGTGCAATAGAGAGGGGAATGGAATGGAATGGAATGTGCAATGGAACGTGGAAAGGAATGGAATGAAACGTGGAATGGAACTTGGAATGGAACGTGGAATGGAAAGTGGAATGGAACGTGAAATGCAGCGTAGAATGAAGTGTGGAATGGAATGTGGAATGGAATGGAATAGAATGTGGAATGGAATGGAATGCAATGTGGAATGGAATGTGGAATGGAATGGAATGAGGAACGGAATGTGGAATGGAATACAATGGAATGCGGAGTGGAATGAAATGGAATGGTATGGAATGTGGAATGGAATGGAATGTAATGTGGAATCGAACGTGGAATGGAATGGAATGGAAGGTGGAATGGAATGTGGAATGGAATATGGAATGGAACGTGGAATAGAAAGTGTAATGGAATGGAATGGAATGTGGAATGGAATGAGGAATGGAATGTGGAATGGAATGTGGAATGGAATTGAATGGAATGTGGAATGGAATAGAATGGAATGGAATGCGGAATGGAATGTGGAAAGGAATGGAATGGATTGTTTAAATGGAATGGAATGGAATGTGGAATGGAATGTGGACTGGAATGGATTGCAATGTGGAATGGAATGTGAAATGGAATGGAATGGAATGTGAAAAGGAATGTTTAATCGAAAGTTGAAAGGAATGTGGAATGGAATGGAATGGAATATGGAATGGAATGTGAAATGGAATGTGGAATGGAATGTGCAATGTAACGCAATGAAATGTGGAAAGGAAAGTGGAATGGAATGTGGAATGAAACGCAATGGCATGTGGAATGGATTGTGGAATGGAATGTGTAATGGAAAGTATAATGCAATGTAATGTTATGCGGAATGGAACGTGGAATGGAATGGAATGGAACGTGGAATCGAACTTGGAATGAAACCTCTAATGGAACGTGGAATGGATTGTGTAATGTAATGTGGAATGGAAAGGAATGCAATGTGGAATGGAATGGAATGGAATGGAATGGACACTGGAATGGTGTGGAATGTAATTTGGAACTGAATGTGGAATGGAATGAAATGGAATGACAATAGAATGCTGAATGGAATGTAATGGAATGCGGAATGGAAAGGAATGGAACGGTATGGAATGTGGAACGGAGTGGAATGCAATGTGGCATGGAATGGAATGGAACATTGAATGGAAACCTCAATGGAATGTAGAATGGAATGGAATGGAATGTGGAATGGAAGGGAATGGAATGTGGAATGGAATGGAATGGAATGAATTGGAATGTGGGATGGAATGGAATAGAATGTAGAATGGAAAGGAATGCAATGAGGAATGGAATGGAATGTTTTCGAATGTGGAATGGAAAGCAATGGAAGGGGGAATAGAATGGAAAGGTGTGGAAAGTAGAATGGAATGGAGTGGAATGGAATGGAATGTGGAATGGATTGGCATGGAAAGTGTAATGGAATGGAATCGAATGTGTAATTTAATGGAATGCAAAGGAATGTGGAATGCAATGGAATGTGGAATGGAATGTGGCATACAATGTAGAGGAATGTAGAATGGAAGGGAATGGAATGTGGAATGGAATGCAATGGAATGGAATGTTTAATGGAAGAAATGGAATGTGGAATAGAAAGGAATTGTTTGGAATGTGGAAGGGAATGGAATGGAATGGAATGTGGAAAGGAATGTGAAATGGAATGCAATGGAATGTGGAATGTAATGTGGAATGGAATGGAAAGGAATGTGGAATTTAATGGAATGGAATGGAAGGTGGAATGGAATGGAATGGAAAAGAATGTGGAAAGGAATGGAGTGGATTGGAATGCGGAATGGAATTGAATGGAATGTGGAATGGAAGGGAATGGAATGGAATGGAATGTGGAACGGAATGGAATGGAATGGAATGTGAAACAGAATGTTTAACGTAATGTGAAATCGAATGTGGAATGGAATGTGGAACGGAATGAAATGGAACGTGGACTGGAATGGAATGGAACGAGGAATGGAACATGGAATGGAAAAAGGAATGGAACGTGGAATGTAAAGTGGAATTGAATGAGGAATGGAATGGAATGGAATGTGGGATGAAATGTGGAATAGAACGCAATTGAATGATAATGGAATGTGGAATGGAATTGAATGGAATTGAATTTGGAATGTATGTGGAATGGAATGGATCGGAATGTGGAATTGAATGTGGAATGGAACTGAATGGATTGCGGAATGGAATGTGGATTAGAATGTGGGATGGAATGTGGAATGGAATGGAAAGGAATGTGGAATGGAACATGGTATTAAATCGACTGGAACGTGGAATGGAAAGTGGAATGGAATGTGGAATGGAATATGGAAAGGAATGGAATGGAATGTGGAACGCAATGTGAAATGGAATGTGGAATGGAAACTAATGGAATGTGGAATGGATAGTGGAATGGAATGTGGAATGGATTGTGTAATGGAATGTGGAATTGAGCGGAATGCAATGCAATGGAATGTAGAATGGAAGGTGGAATGGAATGGAATGGAACGTGGAATGCGATGTCGAATGGAAAGTGGAATTCAATGGAATGGACATGGAATGGAATGTGGAATGGAACTTGGAACCGAATGGAATGCAATGGAATGTGGAATGGAACTTGAAATGGAATGGAAAAGAACATGGAGTGTAACGTGGAAAGGAACGTGGAATGGAATGTGGAATTGAACGTGGGATGGAATGTGGAATGGAATGTTGAATGGAACGGAATTGAATGTGGAATGGAATGTGGAATTGAATGTGGAACGGAACATGGAATTGAATGGAATGGAATTTGGGAAGGAACGTGGAATGGAATGAAATGGAATGGAATGGAATGAAATGTGGAATGATATGGAAAGAAATGGAATGGAATGTGGAATTGAAAGGAATGGAAAGTGGAATGGAATGTGGAATGGACTGAAATGAAATGTGGAATGAAATGTGGATTGCAATGGAATGCAATGTGGAATGGAATGGAATGGAATATGGATTAGAATTTAATGGAAAGTGGAATGGAACGTGGAATGGAATTGAATGCAATGGAATGTGGTATAGAATGGAATAGAATGTGGAATGGAAAGGAATGCAATGTTCAATAGAATTTAATGGAAAGAGGAATGGAGCGTGGAATGGAATGTAATGGAATGGAAAGAATGGAATGTGGTATGGAATGGAATGGAATGTGGAATGGAATTTGGAATGGAATGTGGAAAAGAATGGAATGAAATATGGAATGGAATGTGTATTGGAATGGAATGGAATGTGGAAAAAATGGAATGAAATATGGAATGGAATGTGTATTGGAATGGAATGGAATGTGGAATGGAATGGTATGGACTGCGGAATGGAATGTGGAATGGAATGTAGAATGGAATCTGGAATGGAATGGAATGGAAAGTGTATTGGCATGTGAATTGGAATGCAATGGAACGTGGAATGGAATGTGAAATGAAATGCAATGGAATGAGAATGCAACGTGGAATGGAATGCGGAATGGAATGTGGAATGTACTGCGAAATCGAATGTGGAATTGAATGTGGAATGGAATGGAATGCAATGGATTTTGGAATGGAATGTGAATTGGAAAGCAAAGGAATGTGTAAAAGAATGTGGAATGAAATGCAAAGAAATGAGAATGGAATGTGGAATGGAATGTTGAATGGAATGGAATGGAATGTGGAATATAATGTGGAATGGAATGGAATGGAATGTGGAATGGAATGGTATGCAATGTGGAATGGAACGTGGAATGGAACGTGGAATCGAACATGGAACATGGAATGGGACATGCAATGGAATGTGGAATGGAAAGTGGAATGGAATGGAGTGGAATGGAACGGAATGTGGAATGGAATGTGTAATGGAATGTTGAATGAATTGGAATGCAATGTGGAATTGAATATGGAATTTAATGTGGAGAGGAACGTTGAATGGAATGGAAAGGAATATGGAATGGAAAGTGGAATGGAATGGAATGGACAGTGGTAAGGAAGGTGGAATGAAATGGAAACGAACGTGGTTTGGAACGTGGAATGGAACATGGAATGGATTGGAATCAAACGTGGAATGGAATGTGGAATAGAACGATTAATAGAAAGTGGAATGGAATGTGGAATGGAATGGAATGTGGAATGGAATGGAACGGAATGTGGTATGGAATGGAATGGAAGGTGGAATGGAATGTGGAATGGAATGGAATGCAACGTGGAGAGGTATGTGAAATTGAAAGTGGAATGAAATGGAATGGAATGTGGAATGGATTGGAATGGAATGTGGAATGGAATGGAATAGAATGTATAATGGAAAGGAATGGAATGTGGAATGTAATGGAATGGTATGGAATGTGGAATGGAAAGGAATGGAATGTGGAATAGAATGAAAAGGTATGGAATGTGGAATGGAATGGAATGGAATGGAATGTGGAGTGGAATAGAATGTGTAATGGAGTTGATGGAATGTGGAATTTAACGGAATGGAATGAAATGTGGAATGAAATGGAATGGAATTGACTGCAGAATGGAATGTAATGGAATGTGGAATGGAAGGGAATGGAATAGAATGGAATGTGGAATGGAACGGAGTGAACTGTGGAATGGAATGTGGAATGGAATGGAATGGAAAGAAATGGATTGTGGAATGGAATGTGGAATGGACTGTGGAATGGAACGTTTAATGGAATGGAATGGAACGTGGAATGGGATGGAATAGAATGAGGAATGGAACATGGAATGCAAGGTGGAATGGAATATTCAATGGAACGTCCAATGGAATGTGCAATGGAACGAGGAATGGAAGGTAGAATGGAAAGAGTGAAAGGCAAAGGATCGTGGAATGGAAAGTGAAATGGACTGTGGAATGGAACGTGAAATGGAAAGTGGAATGTTTTGGAAGGGAATGTGGAATGGAATGTGGAATGTAATTCAAGGCAATGTGGAATGGAATGTGGAATGGAATGGAATGGAACGTGGGATGGAATGTGGAATGGAATATGGAATGGAACGTGCAATGGAATGGAATGCAACATTCAATGGGATGTGGAATGGAATGGAATGGAATGTGGAATAGAATGTGATATGGAATTGAATGGAATGCAGAATGGAATGGAATGGAATGGTTTGGAATTTGGATTGGAACGGAATGGAATGTGGAATGGAATGTTATATAATGTGGAATGGTACGTGGAATGGAAAGTATTGGAAAGACGAATGTAATGTGGAATGGAATGTGGAATGGAATAGAATGCAATGTGGAATAGAATGGATTGGAATGTGGAATGGAAAGTGGAATGGAATGGAATGGAATGTGGAATGGAATGGAAAGGAATGTGGAATGGAATGGAATGGAATGTGGAATGGAATGGAATGGAATGTGGAGTGGAATGTGGAATGGAATGGAATGGATTGTGGAATGGAATGTGGAAAGGAATGGAATGGAATGTGGAATGTAATGGAACGGAATGTGGAATGTAATGTGGTGTGGCACGTGGAATGGAATGGAGTGCAATGTGGAATGGAATGTGGATTGGAATCTGGAAAGGAAAGTGCAATGGAATAGAATGGAACGGAATGGAACGTGGAATGGAATGTGGAATGGAATATGGAATGGAACGTGGAATGGAATGTGGAATGGAATATGGAATGGAACGTGGAATGGAATGGAATCGAACGTGGAATGGAATGTGGAATGGAATATGGAATGGAACGTGCAATGGAATGGAAAGGAACATAGAATGAAACGTGCAATGGAATGTGGAATGCAAAGTGAAATGGAAAGGAATAGAAAGTGGAGTGGAACGTGGAATGCAATGGAATGAAATCTGGAATGGAACGTGGAATGGAATGTGGAATGGAATGTGGAATGGATGGTGGAATCGAACAGAATGGATTATGGTATAGAATGTGGAAAGGAATGTGGAACAGATAGTGGAATGAAACTGAATGGAATGTGCAATGGAAAGTGGAATGGAATGGAAAGGAACGTGGAATGAAACTTGTAATGGAAAGTGGAATGGAACGTAGAATTGAATGTGAAATGCAGCATGGAATGTAATTTAGAATGGAACGTGCTATGGAATGCAATGGAATGTGGAAAGGAAAGTGGAATGGAATGGAATGTGGAACGGAATGGAATATAATGTGGAATGGGATGGAATGGAATGTGGAATGGAAAGTGGAATGGAATGGAAAGGAATGTGGAATGGAATGGAAGGGATTGTCGAATGGAATGTGGAATGGAATGTGCAACGGAATCTGGAATGGAAAGGAATGCAATGTAGAATGGAATGTGGAGTGTAATGGACTGGAATTCCATATGCAATGGCATGGAAAGGGGAATGGAATGGAATGGAATCTAATGAGGAATTGAATGGAATTCAATGGAATGGAAAGGCAATGTGGAATGAAAAGGAATGGAATGTGGAACGGAATGTGGAATGCAATGGAAAGGAATGTGGAATGGAATGTGGAATGAAATGCAATGGAATTTGAAATGGACTGTGGAATGAAATGGAATGGAATAAGGAATGGAATGTGTAATGGAATCGAATGGAATGTAGAATGGAATGTGGAATGGAATGGAATGTGGATTGGAATGTGGAATGGAATGGAATGGAATTTGGAATGGAATGGAAAGTAATAGAACGTGGAATGGAATGTGGAATCGAACTTGGAATGGAATGTAATGGAAAGTGGAATGGAATGGAATGGAATGTGGAATGGAATGTGGAACGGAATGTGGAATGGAATGCATTAGAATGGAATGGAATGTGGAATGAAACGGAATGGAATGTGAAATGGAATGTGAAATGAAACCTGGAATGGGAGGTGGAATTGAGCATGGAATAGAATGTGCGATGTAATGCGGAATGGAACGTGGAATGGAATAGAATGGAAATTGGAATGGAACGTTCCAGAACAGAATGTGGAATGGAACGTGGAATGGAACGTGGAATGGAATGTGGAATGGCAAGTGGATTGGAAAGTGGAATGTAATGTGGAATGGAAAGGAATGGAATTTGGAATGGAAAGTAATAGAATGTGGAATCACATGCAATGGAATGTGGAATGGAATGTGGAATGCAATGGAATGGAATGTGGAATAGAATGTGGAATGCAATGGAATGTAATGTGGATTGGAATGTGGAATGGAACTTGGAATGGAATGGAATGTGGAATGGGAATTGGAATAGAATGGAATGGAACTTGGAATGGAACATAGAATGGAACGTGAAATGGAATGTGGGATGGAACTTGGAATGGCATGCGCAATGTAAGGTGGAATGGAAAGTGGAATGTAATGGAATGGAAAGTGGTATGGAATGTCTCATGGAAAGTGGAATGGAATATGGAATGGTATGGAATGGAACGTGGAATGGAATATGGAATGATATGGTATGGAACGTGGAATGGAATGTGGAATGGAATGTGGAAGGGAAAGCGGAATAGAACGTGGAATAGAATGGAATGAAATGTGTAATGGAATGCAGAGGAATGTGGAATGGAATGTGGAATGGAATGTGGAATGGAATGTGGATTGTAACGGAATGGAATTTGGAATGGAATGGAATGGATTGTGGAATGGAAGGTGGAATGGAATGTGGAATGTGACGTGGAATGGAAAGGAATGTAATGTGGAATGGAAGGGAGTGGAATGTGGAATGGAATGGAATGGAATGAGTAAAGGAACATGGAATGGAATGGAATGGAATGTGGAACAGAATGTGGAATGGTCTAAAATGGAATCCGGAATGGAATGGAATTTAATGGAATGCAATGCGAAATGGAACATGGAATGGAACGTGGAATGGAATGTGGAATGGAACGGAAAAGAATGATAATGGAAGGTAACAGAATGTGCAATGGAATGTGGAATGGAATGGAATGGAATGTGGAATGCAATGGAAAATAATGTGGAATGGAAGGTAACAGAATGTGGAATGGAATTTGGAATGGAATGGAAAAAATGTGGAATGGAAGGTAATGGAATGAGGAATGGAATGGAATGGGATGGAATGGAATGTGGAATGGAATGGAATGGTATGGGGAATGGAAAGGAATGATATGTGGAATGGAACGGAATGGTAAGGAATGTGGAATGGAATGGAATGGAAAGGTTTGGAATGTGGAATGGAATGGAATGGAATGGAATGGAATGGAATGGAATGGAATGGAATGGATTCTGGAATGGAATGGTATGGAATGTGGAATGGAATGGAATCGAATGTGGAATGGAAGTGGAATGGAATGGTATGGAACGTGGAATGGAACGTGGAACGGAAAGTGGAATGGAACGTGCAATTTTAGGTTGAATGGAACGGAATGGAATGTGGAATGGAATGTGGAATTCAATGTGGAATGGAATGTGGAATGCAATGGAATGGAATGTGGAATGGAAAGTTGAATGGAATGGAATGGAATGGAATGTGGAATAGAATGTGGAATTGAACGTGGAATGGAAAGCGGAATAGAACATGCAAGGTAATGGAATGTGGAATGGAATGTGGAATGGTATGGAATCCAGTTTGGAATGGAATGTGGAATGGAATTCGGAATAGTATGGAATCCATTTTGCAATGGAATTTGGAATAATATGGAATCCATTTTGGAATGGAATGTGGAATGGAATGTGGAGAGGAATGGAATGTGGAATGGAACGTGGAATGGCATGGAATGGAATGTTTAAATGGAATGGAATGGAATGTGGAATGCAATGTGGACAGCAATGGAATGCAATGTGGAATGGAATGGAATGGAATGTGGAATTGAATATTTAATGAAATGTGGAATGAAATGAGGAGTGGAACGTGTAATGAAATGTGGAATGGAAAGGAACGGATCGTGGAATGGAAAGTGGAATGGAACCTGGATTGGAAATTGGAATGGAGCGATGAATGGAATGGAATGGAACGTGTAATTGAATGTGGAATGGAATGGAACTGAATGGAATGTAGAAGGGAAAGTGGAATGGAATGGAATGTGGAATGGAATGGACTGGAATGTGAAATGGACTGTAAAGGAATGTGGAATGGAATGGAATTGAATGGAATGTGGAATAGAATGTGGAATGGAATGTGGAATGGAATGCAAAGGAATGTGGAATGTAATGGAATGGAATGTGGAATGGAATAGAATAGAAGGTGAAATGGAATGTGGAATGGAATGTGGAATGGAATGAAATGGAACGAGGAATGGAATGGAATGGAAGTTGGAGTGGAATGGAATGAAACGTTTAATGGAACCTGGAATGGAACAAGTAAAGGAACGTGGAATGGAATGTGGAAAGGAATGGAATGGAATGTGGAATGAAATGTGGAGCAGAATGGAATGGAATGTGGAATGGAATGCAATGGTTTGTGGAGTGGAATGTGGAATGGAATGGAATGTGCAATGGAATGGAAAGCAATATGGAATGGAACGTAGAATGTAATGGAATGGCACGTGGAAGGAACGTCTAATGGATCGTGGAAGGGAACGTGGAATGGAACGGAATGTAACGTGGAATGGAATGTGGAATGGAACGTGGAATGGAGTGGAATCGAATGTGGATTGGAATGTGAAATGGAATGGAATGAAATGTATTATGCAATATGGAACGGAATGGAAAGGAACGTGGAATGGAACGGAATGGAATGTGGAATGGAATGAGGGAAGGAATGGAATGGATTGTGGAATGGAATGGAATGCAATGGTATGGAATGTGGTATGGAATGGAATTGAATGTGTAATAGAGTGTGGAATGGAATGGAATTGAAAGTGGAATGGAACGTGGAATGGAACGTGGAATGGAATATGGACAGGAACGTGGAATGGAATGGAATAGAATGGAATGTGGAAAGCAGTGGATTGGAATGTGGAATGGAATGGAATGTGGAACGGAATGGAAAGGAAGGTGGAATTGAATGGAATGGAATGTGGAATGGAATGGAATAGAATGTCGAATGGAACGTAGATTGGAAAGTAGAAAACAATAAGCAAAGGAATGCAATGGAATGGGAAGTGGAATGGAATGGAATGTGGAATGAAATGGAATGGAATGGAATGTGGAATGGAATGGAAAGTATAATGGATTGGAATGTCTAAAGGAATGGAATGGAATGTGTAATGGGATGTTGAATGGAATGGAATGGAATATGGAATGGAATGGAATGGAATGCAACGTGTAATGGAATGGAACCTGAAATGGAATGGAGTGGAATGGAATGGAATATGTAATGGAATGGAATGTGTAATAGAACAGAATGGAATGTGGAATGGAAAGGAAAAGAATATGGAATGGAATGGAATGGAATGGAATGTGAAATGGAATGTGGAATGGAATTTGAAATGGAAGGGGGAATGGAATGTGGAATGGAACGTGGAATGGAATGTGGAATAAAATGGAATGGAATGTGGATAGGAATGTGGAATGGAATGTGGAAAGGAATGCGGAATGGAATGCAATGGAATGTGGAATGGAATGTGGAATGCAATGGAAAGCAATGTGGAACGGAATGTGGAATGAAATGTGGAATGGAACATGGAAATGAATGGAATGGAAGGTGGAATGGAACGTGGAATGGAATGGAATGGAACATGGAATGGAACGTGGAATGGAATGTGAAATGGAACATATAACGGAATGTGCAGTGGAATGTGGAATGGAACGTGGAATGAAATGTGGAATGGAATTTGGAATGGAATTTGGAATGGAATGGAATGGAATGTGAAATGGAACTTGAATGGAATGGAAATTGGAAGGGAATGTTGAATGGAACTTGGAGAGGAATGTATAATGGAATGTGGAATGGAAAGTGGAATGGAATGGAATGGAAAGTTGAATGGAAAGTGGAATGCAATGGAATGGAACTTCAAATGGAAAGTGGAATGGAATATGGAATGGAACATGGAATGGAAGGTGGAATGGAATGGAATGCGTTGTGCAATGGAATGTGGATTTGAAGGTGGAATAGAATGAGGAATGCAATGGAATGTAATGTGGAATGAAATGTGGAATGGAATGGAATGTGGAATGGATTGTGGAATTGAATGTGGAATGGATCGTGGAATGCAATGTGGAATGGAATGGAACGGAATGTGGAATGGAATATGGAATGGTAAGAAATGGAGTGAGGAATGGAGTGTCGAATGGAATGTGGAATGGAATGGAAAGTGGAATAGAATGTGGAGTGGAATAGATTGGAATGTTTAAATGAAATGGAATTGAATGTGGAATGGAATGTGGACTACAATGGTATGCAATGTGGAATGGAATGGAATGGAATGTGGAACGGAATGGAAAGGAAGGTGGAATTGAATGGAATGGAATGTGGAATGGAATGGAATAGAATGTCGAATGGAACGTAGATAGGAAAGTGGAAAACAATAAGCAAAGGAATGCAATGGAATGGGATGTGGAATGGAATGGAATGTGGAATGGAATGGAATGGAATGGAATGTGGAATGGAATGGAAAGTATAATGGATTGGAATGTCTAAAGGAATGGAATGGAATGTGTAATGGAATGTTGAATGGAATGGAATGGAATATGGAATGGAATGGAATGGAATGCAATGTGTAATGGAATGGAACCTGAAATGGAATGGAGTGGAATGGAATGGAATATGTAATGGAATGGAATGTGTAATGGAATAGAATGGAATGTGGAATGGAAAGGAAAAGAATATGGAATGGAATGGAATGGAATGGAATGTGAAATGGAATGTGGAATGGAATTTGAAATGGAAGGGGGAATGGAATGTGGAATGGAACGTGGAATGGAATGTGGAATAAAATGGAATGGAATGTGGATAGGAATGTGGAATGGAATGTGGAAAGGAATGCGGAATGGAATGCAATGGAATGTGGAATGGAATGTGGAATGCAATGGAAAGCAATGTGGAATGGAATGTGGAATGAAATGTGGAATGGAACATGGAAATGAATGGAATGGGAGGTGGAATGGAACGTGGAATGGAACGGAATGGAACATGGAATGGAACGTGGAATGGAATGTGAAATGGAACGTATAACGGAATGTGCAATGGAATGTAGAATGGAACGTGGAATGAAATGTGGAATGGAATTTGGAATGGAATTTGGAATGGAATGGAATGGAATGTGAAATGGAACTTGAATGGAATGGAAATTGGAAGGGAATGTTGAATGGAACTTGGAGTGGAATGTATAATGGAATGTGGAATGGAAAGTGGAATGGAATGGAATGGAAAGTTGAATGGAAAGTGGAATGCAATGGAATGGAACTTCGAATGGAAAGTGGAATGGAATATGGAATGGAACATGGAATGGAAGGTGGAATGGAATGGAATGCGTTGTGCAATGGAATGTGGATTTGAAGGTGGAATAGAATGAGGAATGCAATGGAATGTAATGTGGAATGAAATGTGGAATGGAATGGAATGTGGAATGGATTGTGGAATTGAATGTGGAATGGATCGTGGAATGCAATGTGGAATGGAATGGAACGGAATGTGGAATGGAATATGGAATGGTAAGAAATGGAGTGAGGAATGGAGTGTCGAAAGGAATGTGGAATGGAATGGAAAGTGGAATAGAATGTGGAGTGGAATAGATTGGAATGTTTAAATGAAATGGAATGGAATGTGGAATGGAATGTGGACTACAATGGTATGCAATGTGGAATGGAATGGAATGGAATGTGGAATGTAATGTTTAACGTAATGTGGCATGAAAAATGGAGTGGAACGTGGAATGCAAAGTGGAATGGATTGGAATGGATCGTTGAATTGTACGTGGAATGGAACATAGAATAGAAGGGGGAATGGAGCATGGAATGGAATGCAATGGAACGTGGAATGGAATGTGGAATAGAATGTGGTATGGAATGGAATGGAATGTGGAATGGAAGGGATTGGAATGTGGAATGGAATGTGAAATGGAACGGAATGGAATGTGGAATGGAATGTGGAATGTAATGGGATGGAATGTGGAATGGAATGTGGAATGGAATGTGGAATGGCATGTGGAATGGAACGGAGTGCAATGTGGAATGGAATGTGAAATGGAATGTGAAATGGAACGTGGAATGGAATGCAAAGTGGATTGGAACGTGGATTGGAATGGATTGGAACGTGGAATGGAACGTGGAATGGAATGTGGAATGGAAAGGGGAATGGAATGGAATGGAATGTGGAAAGGATCGTGGAAAGCAATGGAATGGAACGTGGAATGGAATGTGGAATGACACGCGGAATGGAATGTGGAATGGAACATGGAATGGAATGTGCAATGGAACGTGGAAAGGAATGGAATGCAAAGTGGAACGGTACGTGCAATGTAGTGGAAAGGAAAGTGGAATACAACATGGAATGGAATGTGGAATGGAACCCAGAATGGAATGGAAAGCAATGTGGAATGGAATGAGGAATGGATAGTGTAATGGAATGTGGAATGAAATGTGGAAAGGAATATGGAAAGGAATGTGGAATGGAAAGGAATGAAATGTGGAATGAAATCTGGAATGGAACGTGGAATGGAATGGAATGGAATGGAATGGATTGTGGAATGTAATGTGGAATGGAATGTGGAAAGAAAGTGGAATGCAATGGTATGGAACGTGGAAATGGATGTACTGGAACGTGGAATGGAAAGTGGAATGGAAAGTGGAATGGAACGTCGAATGGAAAGTGGAATAGAATGGAATGTGCAATGCAATGGAATGGAATGTGGAATGGACTGTGGAATGAAATCTGAAATGGAATGGAATGGAATTTGGAAGGGAGTGGAATCGATTGTTGAAGGAAAGATGGAATGGAAAGTGTAATGTAACATGGAAATGAAAGGAATGGAATGTGGAATGGAAAGGAATGGTATGTGGAATGGAAAGGAATGGAATGTGGAATGGAATAGAATATAATGTGGAATGCAATGTGGAATGGAATGGAATGGAATGTGGAATAGAATGTGAAATAGAATGGAATGGAATCCGGAATGGAATGGAATGGAATGCAATGCAATGCGAAATGGAACGTGGAATGGAAGGTGGAATGGAACGTAGAATGGAACGTGGAATGGAATGTGGAATGGAACGTGGGATGGAATGTGCAATGGAAAGTGGAATGGAACGTGGAATGGAATGGAATGGAAAGTGGAAGGGAACGTGGAATGGAATGGAATGGAATGTGGAATGGTATGTGGAATTGAATTTGGAAAGTAATGGAATGGAATGTGGAAAGGAATGTGGAATGGAATGGAATGGAATGGAATGCGGAATGGAATGTGGAAAGGAATTTGGAATGGATTGTGGAATGGAAAGGAAAGGAATTTGGAATTTAAAGTGTAATAGAAAGTGGAATGGAAAGTGGAATGGAATGGAGTGGAATGGAATGGATTGTGGAATGGAATGTGGAATGGAATGTTGAATGGAACGTGGAATGGAATGGATTGGAACGTGGAATAGAACATGGAAAGGAACGTGGAATGGAAAGTGGAATGGAAAGTGAAATGGAACGTGCAATGGAATGTGGAATGGAAAGTGGAATGGTAAGGAATGGAAAGTGGAAGGAATGCGGAATGGAATTGAATGGAAAGTGGAATGGAATGTGGAATGGACTGTGAAAGGAACTTGACATGGAACGTGGAATGTATTGTAATGGAATTTGGAATGGAATGTGGAATTAAATGTGGAATGCAATGCAAGGCAATGTGTTTTGGAATGTGGAATGGAACGGAATGGAATGTCTAATGGAACGTGGAAAGGAAAGTTGAATAGAAAGTGGAAAGGTATGGAATGAAATGTGCAATGGAACGTGGAATGGAATGGTACGGAACACGGAAAGGAACTTGGAAGGGAGAGTGGAATGGAACATGGAATGGAATGTGGAATGCAGCATGGAATGGAATGTGGAATGGAATGTGGAATGGAATGCAATGGAATGTGGAATGGAATGGAATGGAATGTGGAATGGAATTTGGAAAAGAATGGAATGGAATGTGGAATAGAATGTGGAATGGAATGGAATGGAATATGGATAGGAATGAAATGGATTGGAATGAAACGTGGAATGGATCTTGGAATGATATATGGAATGGAACGTGGAATGGAATGTGCAATGGAATGTGAAATGGAACTTGGAATGCAAAGGAATGGAAAGTGGAGTGGAATGTGGAATGGAATGGAATGGAACGTGGAGTGGAATGTGGAATGGACTTTGGAATAGAATGTGAAATGGAATGTGGAATGTATTGGAATGGAATGTGGAATGGAACGTGGAATGGAATGTGCAATAGAAATGGGAATGGAATGGAATGGAATGTGCAAAGGAACGTGGAATGGAATGGAATGAATCGTGGAATGGAACTTGCAATGGAACGTGGAATGGAAAGTGGAATGGAATGTGAAATGCAGCGTAGAATGAAATGTGGAAAGGTATGTGAAATGGAATGGAATAGAATGCGGAATGGAATGGAATGGAATGTGGAATGGAATGTGGAATGGAATGGAATGAGGAACGGAATGTGGAATGGAATACAATGGAATGCGGAGTGGAATGAAATGGAATGGTATGGAATGTGGAATGGAATGGAATGGATGGTGGAATGGAATGTGGAATGGAATATGGAATGGAATGGAATGAGGAACGGAATGTGGAATGGAATACAATGGAATGCGGAGTGGAATGAAATGGAATGCTATGGAATGTGGAATGGAATGGAATGGATGGTGGAATGGAATGTGGAATGGAATATGGAATGGAAGGTGGAATACAACGTGTAATGGAATGGAATGGAATGTGGAATGGAATGAGGAATGGAATGTGGAATGGAATGTGGAATGGAATGGAATGGAATGTGGAATGGAATAGAATGGAATGGAATGTGGAATGGAATGTGGAAAGGAATGGAATGGATTGTTTAAATGGAATGGAATGGAATGTGGAATGGAATGTGGACTGGAATGGAATGCAATGTAGAATGGAATGTGAAATGTAATGGAATGGAATGTGAAAAGGAATATTTAATGGAAAGTTGAAAGGAATGTGGAATGGAATGTGAAATGGAATGTGGAATGGAATGTGCAAGGTAACGCAATGAAATGTGGAAAGGAAAGTGGAATGGAATGTGGAATGAAACGCAATGGCATGTGGAATGGATTGTGGAATGGAATGTGTAATGGAAAGTATAATGCAATGTAATGTTATGTGGAATGGAACGTGGAATGGAATGGAATGGAACGTGGAATCGAACTTGGAATGAAACCTCTAATGAAACGTGGAATGGATTGTGTAATGTAATGTGGAATGGAAAGGAATGCAATGTGGAATGGAATGGAATGGAATGGAATGGAAACTGGAATGGTGTGGAATGTAATTTGGAACTGAATGTGGAATGGAATGAAATGGAATGACAATAGAATGCTGAATGGAATGTAATGGAATGGGGAATGGAAAGGAATGGAAAGGAATGGAACGGTATGGAATGTGGAACGGAGTGGAATGCAATGTGGAATGGAATGGAATGGAACGTGGAATGGAAAGTTCAATGGAATGTAGAATGGAATGGAAAGGAATGTGGAATGGAAGGGAATGGAATGTGGAATGGAAAGGAATGGAATGGATTGGAATGTGGGATGGAATGGAATAGAATGTAGAATGCAAAGGAATGCAATGAGGAATGGAATGGAATGCTTTCGAATGCGGAATGGAAAGCAATGGAAGGTGGAATAGAATGGAAAAGTGTGGAAGTTAGAATGGAATGGAATGGAATGGAATGGAATGTGGAATGGATTGGCATGGAAAGTGTAATGGAATGGAATCGAATCTGTAATTTAATGGAATGCCATGGAATGTGGAATGGAATGGAATGTGGAATGGAATGTGGAATACAATGTAGAGGAATGTGGAATGGAAGGGAATGGAATGTGGAATGGAATACAATGGAATGGAATGTTTAATGGAAAGAAATGGAATGTGGAATAGAAAGGAATTGTTTGGAATTTGGAAGGGAATGGAATGGAATGGAATGTGGAAAGGAATGTGAAATGGAATGGAATGGAATGTGGATTTTAATGTGGACTGGAATGGAAAGGAATGTGGAATTTAATGGAACGGAATGGCAGGTGGAATGGAATGGAATGGAAAAGAATGTGGAAAGGAATGGAATGGAATGGAATGCGGACTGGAATTGAATGGAATGTGGAATGGAAGGGAATGGAATGAAATGGAATGTGGAAAGGAATGGAATGGAATGGAATGTGGAAAGGAATGGAATGGAATGGAATGTGAAACTGAATGTGGAACGTAATGTAAAATCGAATGTGGAACGGAATGAAATGGAACGTGGACTGGAATGGGATGGAACGTGGAATGGAATGGAATGGAACGTGGAATGGAACGTGGAATGGAACAAGAAATGGAATGTGGAATGTAAAGTGGAAATGAATGTGGAATGGAATGGAATGGAATGGAATGGAATGTGGAATGTATGTGGAATGGAATGGATCGGAATGTGGAATTGAATGTGGAATGGAATGTGGAATGGAACTGAGTGGATTGCAGAATGGAATGTGGATTAGAATGTGGGATGGAATGTGGAATGGAATGGAAAGGAATGTGGAATGGAACATGGTATTAAATCGACTGCAACATGGAATGGAAAGTGGAATGGAATGTGGAATGGAATGTGGAAAGGAATGGAATGGAATGTGGAATGCACTGTGAAATGGAATGTGGAATGGAAATTAATGGAATGTGGAATGGATAGTGGAATGGAATGTGAAATGCATTGTGTAATGGAATGTGGAATGGAGCGGAATACAATGCAATGGAATGTGGAATGGAAGGTGGAATGGAATGGAATGGAACGTGGAATGCAATGTGGAATGGAAAGTGGAATTCAATGGAATGGACATGGAATGGAATGTGGAATGGCACTTGGAACCGAATGGAATGCAACGGAATGTGGAATGGAACTTGAAATGGAATGGAAAAGAACATGGAATGTAACGTGGAAAGGAACGTGGATGGAATGTGGAATTGAACGTGGGATGGAATGTGGAATGGAATATTGAATGGGACGGAATTGAATGTGGAATGGAATGTGGAATTGAGTGTGGAACGGAACATGGAATTGAATGGAATGGAATTTGGGAAGGAACGTGGAATGGAATGAAATGGAATGGAATGGAATGAAATGTGGAATGAAATGGAAAGAAATGGAATGGAATGTGGAATTGAAAGGAATGGAAAGTGGAATGGAATGTGGAATGGAATGAAATGAAATGTGGAATGAAATGTGGATTGGAATGGAATGTAATGTGGAAAGGAATGGAATGGAATGTGGATTAGAATTTAATGGAAAGTGGAATGGAGCGTGGAATGGAATGTAATGGAATGGAAAGAATGGAATGTGGTATGGAATGGAATGGAATGTGGAATGGAATTTGGAATAGAATGTGGAAAAGAATGGAATGAAACATGGAATGGAATGTGGATTGGAATGGAATGGAATGTGGAATGGAATGGTATGGACTGCGGAATGGAATGTGGAATGGAATGTAGAATGGAGTCTGGAATGGAATGCAATGGAAAATGTATTGGCATGTGAATTGGAATGCAATGGAACGTGGAATGGAATGTGAAATGAAATGCAATGGAATGAGAATGCAACGTGGAATGGAATGCGGAATGGAATGTGGAATGTACTGCGGAATCGAATGTGGAATTGAATCTGGAATGGAATGGAATGCAATGGATTTTGGAATGGAATGTGAATTGGAATGCAAAGGAATGTGTACAGGAATGTGGAATGAAATGCAACGAAATGAGAATGGAATGTGGAATGGAATATGGAATGGAATGTTGAATGGAATGGAATGGAATGTGGAATATAATGTGGAATGGAGTGAAATGGAATGTGGAATGGAATGGAATGCAATGTGGAATGGAACGTCGAATGGAACGTGGAATCGAACATGGAACGGAAAGTGGAATGGGACATGCAATGGAATGTGGAATGGAAAGTGGAATGGAATGGAGTGGAATGGAACGGAATGTGGAATGGAATGTGTAATGGAATGTTGAATGAAATGGAATGCAATGTGGAATGGAATATGGAATTGAATGTGGAGACGAACGTTGAATGGAACGGAAAGGAATACGGAATGGAAAGTGGAATGGAATGCAATGGACAGTGGAAAGCAAAGTGGAATGAAATGGAAAGGAACGTGGTTTGGAACGTGGAATATAACATGGAATGGATTGGAATCAAACGTGGAATGGAATGTGGAATAGAACGATTAATAGAAAGTGGAATGGAATATGGAATGGAATGGGATGTGGAATGGAATGGAACGGAATGTGGTATGGAATGGAATGGAAGGTGGAATGGAATGTGGAAAGGAATGTGGAATGGAATGGAATGCAATGTGGAGAGGTATGTGAAATGGAATGTGGAATCAAATGGAATGGAAAGTCGAATGGAATGGAATGGAATGTGGAAAGGAATGGAATAGAATGTCTAGTGGAAAGGAATGGAATGTGGAATGGAATGGTATGGTATGGAATGTGGAATGGAAAGGAATGGAATGTGGCATAGAATGAAAAGGTATGGAATGCGGAATGGAATGGAATGGAATGGAATGTAGAGTGGAATGGAATGGAACGTGTAATGGAGTTGATGGAATGTGGAATTTAACGGAATGGAATGAAATGTGGAAAGAAATGGAATGGAATTGCATGCGGAATGGAATGTAATGGAAAGTGGAATGGAAAGGAATGGAATAGAATGGAATGTGGAATGGAACGGAGTGGACTGTGGAATGGAATGTGAAATGGAATGTGGAATGGAATGGAATGGAACGAAATGGATTGTGGAATGGAATGTGGAATGGACTGTGGAATGGAACGTTTAATGGAATGGAATGGAACGTGTAATGTGATGGAATGGAATGAGGAATGGAACATGGAATGCAACGTGGAATGGAATATTGAATGGAACGTGCAATGGAATGTGCAATGGAACGATGAATGGAACGTGGAATGGAAAGAATGGAAGGCAAAGGATCGTGGAATGGAAAGTGAAATGGACTGTAAAATGGAACGTGAAATGGAAAGTGGAATGTATTGGAAGGGAATGTGGAATGGAATGTGGAATGGAATGCCAGGCAATGTGGAATGGAATGTGGAATGGAATGGAATGGAACGTGGAATGGAAAGTGGAATGGAAAATGGAATGGAAAGTGGAATGGAAAGTGGAATGGAATGGAATGCAAAATTCAATGGGATGTGGAATGGAATGGAATGGAATGTGGAATAGAATGTGGTATGGAATTGAATGGAATGCAGAAGGGAATGGAATGGAATGGTTTGGAATTTGGATTGGAATGGAATGGAATGTTTAAGCGGAAAGGAATGGAATGTGGAATGGAATGTTGGCTACAATGGAATGCAATGTGGAATGGAATGGAATGTAATGTGAAATGGAATGTAATGGAATGTGAAATGGAATGTTTAATGGAATGTGAAATGTAATGTTTAATGGAATGTGGAATGAAACGTGGACTGGAACATGGAATGGTTCGTCAAATGGAATGGAATTGATAGCTGAATGCAACGTGGAATGGAACGTGGAACTGAAGGTTTAATGGAGCGTGTAATGGAATGGAAAGGAACGTGGAATGGAATGAGGAATGGAATGTGGAATGAAATGGAATGGAATGTGTAACGGAACGTGGAATGGAAAGGAATGGAATGTGGAATGGAATGCAATGGGATATGGAATGGAATGCAATGGAAATTGTAATGGAATGGAAAGGAATGTGGAATTGAATGGAATGTAATGTGGAAAGGAATGTGAAAGGTATGTGCAATGGAATGTGGAATGCAAAGGGGAATGGAATGTAATGGAATGTGGAATTGAATGTGGAATGGAATGGAAAGGAACGTGGAATGAAATGTGGAATTGAATTTGGAATGGAATGGAAAGGAACGTGGAATGGAATGTGGAATGGACTGTGGAATGGAATGGAATGGAATGTTTTAAGGAATGTGGAATGGAAAGTGGAAAGGAATGGAATGGAATGTGGAACGGAATGTGGAATGGAATGGAGTGGAATGTGTAATGGAAAATGGATTGGAAGGGAATGTGGAATGGAATGTGGAATGGAGTGCAATGGAATGTGGAATGGAATGGAATGGAAAGTGGAATGGACTGGAAGGGAATGTGGAATGGAATGTGGAAGGGAATGTCCAGTGGCACGTGGAATGGAACGGAGTGCAATGTTGTATGGAATGTGGAATGGAATGTGAAATGGAACGTGGAATGGAATGCAATGTGGAATGGATCGTGGATTGTAATTGAATGGAACGTGGAATGGAATGTGGAATGGAAAGCGGAATGGAATGTAGAGGAATGTGGAATGGATCGTGGAATGGAATGGAATGGAATGTGGAATGGAATGTGGAATTTAATGGAATGGAATGTGGAATGGAATGTGGAATTTAATGGAATGGAATGTGTAATGGAATGTGGAATGGAGTGCAATGCAATGTGCAGCGGAAACTGGAATTGATCTTGGAATGGAATGTGGAATGGAATGGAAAAGACTGAGAATGGAATGGACTGAAATGTGGAATAGAATGTAGTATGGAATAGAATGGAATGTGGAATGGAATAGAATGGAATGGTATGTAATGTGGAATGGAATGGAATGGAATGTGAAATAGAAAGTGGAATGGAATGGAATGGAATGTGGAATGGAATGTGGAATGCAATGTGGAAAGGACAATTGAATGGAACGTAGAATGGAATGGAGTGGATTGTGGAATTCAATGTGGAATTGAATGGAATGAATTGGAATGGAATGGAATGTGGAATGGAATGGAATAGAATGTGCAATGGAATGGAATGGTATGGAATGTGGAAAGGAATGGAATGGAATGGATTGTGTAATGCAATCGATTCTAATCTGGAGTGGAAATTAATGGAATGTGGAATGGAATGGAACAGAATGGAATGAGGAAAGGAACATAATTTAATGTGGAATGGAATGTAATGGAATGGAAAGGAATGTGGAATTGAATGGAATTGGAAGTAGAATTGAATGGAATGGAATGGAGAATAGAATTGGCAATGGAAAAGAATGGAAGATGGAATGGAATGTGAAATGGAATGTGGAGTGGAAATGGAATAGAATGAAATGGAAAGTGAAATGGAAGGAAATGGAACGTGGAATGGAATGGTATGGAACGTGGAATGGAAAGTGGAAAGGAATGTGGAAAGGAATATGGAATATAACGTGGAATTGAATGTGGAATGGAATATGGAATGTAATGTGGAATGCAATTTTAAGGAATATGGAATGGAAGGAGGAATGGAATGGTATGGAACGGAATATGCAATGGAATGTGGAATGGAATGGAATGGAATGTGGAATGGAATGGAATGGAATGTGGAATGGAATGGAAAGGAATGTGGAATGGAATGGTATGGAATGGGGAATGCAGTGGAATGGAATGGAACATGGAATGGAATGTGGAATGGAACGTGGAATGGAACGTGGAATGGAATATAATGGAATGTGAAATGGAAATTACTGGAATGCGGAATAAAATGAAATGGAATGTGGAATGGAATGGAATGGAAGGTGAAACGGAATGTGGAATGGAATGAGCAATGGAATGTGGAATGAAATGGAATATAATGTGGAATGGAATGAGCAATGGAATGTGGAATGAAATGGAATATAATGTGGAATGGAATGGAACGGAATGTGGAATGGAATGGAATGGAATGTGGAAGGGAATGTGCAATGGAATGTGGAATGGAATGGAATGCAATTGGCTATGGAATGTGGAATGGAATGTGGAATGTATACTGGAATAGAACTTGGAATGGAAAGTGGAATGGAACTGAATGGAATGTGGAATGGAACTTTGAATGGAACCTGGAATGGAATGTGGACTGGATTGTGCAATGGGACGTGGAATTGAATGTGCAATGGAATGTGGAATCTAAAGTGGAATGGAATGGAATGGAAAGTGAAATGGAAGGTGGAATGGAATGGAATGGAACATGGAATGGAATGTGGAATGGAATGTGGAATGCAATGGAATAGAATGTGGAATGGAATGGAATGTGGAAAGGAATGGAATGTCATTTGAAATGGAATGGAATGGAATGGGATATGGACTGGAATGTGGAATGGAAAGTGGACTGCAATGTGAAATGTATTGGAATAGAATGTGTAATGGAGCGTGGAATGGAAAGGATTGGCAGAGTAATAGAAAGTGGAATGGAACATGGAATGGAAAATGGAATGGATTATTCTGGAAAGCGGAACGCATTGGAAAGCAATGTGGAATGGAATGGAATGGAAAAGTGTATGGAATGCGGAATGTAATGCAATGCAGAACGGAATGTGGAAGGGAATGCAATGGACTGTGGAATGGATGGGAATGGATTGGAATGTGGAACGGAACAGAATGTGCAATGGAATGGAAAGGAATGGAGTGTGGAATGTTCTGGAATGGAATGTGGAATGCAATGGAATGGAATGGAATGTGGAATTGAGTGGAATGGAGTGTGGAATGGAATGTAATGTAATGTGGAATGGAATGTGGTATGGAATGCAATGGAATGTAGAATGGAGAGTGGAATGGAATGGAATGTGGAACGGAAGGGAATAGAATGTGGAATGGAATGGAATGGAATGTGGAATGGAAACTAGAATGGAATGCAAAGGAATGTGGAATGGAACGGAAGGGATTGTGGAATGGAAAGTGGAATGGAATGTGCAATGGAATATCGAATGGAAAGGAATGCAGTGTGAAATGGAGTGGAATGTAGATTGAATGGAATGGAATCTAATGTGGAATGTAGTGGAATGGAATGGAATGCAATGGAATGGAAAGCAATGTGGAATGAAATGGAATGGAATGTGGAATGGAATGTGGAATGCAATGGAATGGAATGTGGAATAGTATGCAATGGAATTTGAAATGGACTGTGGAATGAAATGGAATGGGATGTGGAATGGAATGTGGAATGGAATGGAATGGAATGTAGAATGGAATGTGGAATGGAATGGAATGTGGAATGGAATGGAATGGAATGTGGAATAGAATGCAATGGAATTTGAAACGGACTGCGGAATGAAATGGAATGGAATGTGGAATGGAATGTATTGGAATCTAGAATGGAATGTGGAATGGAATGGAATGAAATGGAATTTGGAAAAGAATGGATAGTAATAGAACGTGGAATGGAATGTGGAATCGAATGTGGAATGGAATGGAATGGAGAGTGGAATGGAATGGAATGGTTTCTGGAATGGTATGTGGAATGGAATGTGAAATGGAATGGAATGGAATGTGGATTGGAATGGAATGCAATAGAACGTGAAATGGAATGTGGAATGGAATGGAATGGAATGTGGAATGGAAAGTGCAATTGAATGGAATGGAAAGCGGAATGGATTGGAATTGAATGCAGAATGGAATGTGGAATGGAATGGAATGGAATCTGGAATGGAATGTGTAATGGATTGGAATGGAACATGGAATGGAATGGAATGGAATGCGGAATTGAACCTGGAATGGAATGGATTGTAAGTTGGAGTGGAATGTCGATTGGAACGTGGAATTGAACGTGAAATGGAACGCAGAATGGAATGTAATGTAATGTATAGTATAATGGAATGGAATGGAAAGGAATGTGGAATGGAATGGAATGGAATGTGGAATGGAATGGAACGGAATATGGAATGGAAAGTCGAAAGGAACGTGGAAAGGAATGTGGAATGGAATGTGGAATGGAAAGCAATGTGGAATGGAATGGAAATTGGAATGGAATGGAATTGACTGGAACGTGGAATGGAATGCAATGGAATGTGGAATGGAAACGAATTTGGAATGGAATGGAATGGAAAGGAATGGAATGTAATGGAATGGAATGGAAAGGAATGGAATGTAATGGAATGGAATGGAGAATGGAATAGAAAGCCGAATGGAGTGGAACGGAATGTAATGGAAAGGGAATGGAATGGAATGGAATGGAATGTGGAATGGAATGGAAAGTGGAATGGAATTGAATGGAATGTAGAAAGGAATTGTATGGAATGTGGAATGGAATGGAGTGGAAAATAGTATGGAATTGAAAGGAATGTGGAATGGAATTGAATGGAATATAATTTGGAATGGAAGGCAAGCAAAGTGGAATTGAAAGCAAAGGAATGAGGAACGGAATGTGTAATTTAAAGGAATGGTATATGGAATGCAACGTGGAATGGAGTGGAATGGAATGGGAATGGAATCTGGAATAAAATGGAATGGAATGTGGAATGGAATGCTGAATAGAATGGAATGGAATTGGAATGGACTGTGGAATAGAATGTGGATTGGAATGGAGTGCAATGCGGAATGGAAGGTGGAATGGAATGGAATGCAATAGGAATGGAATGTGGAATGGAACGTGCAATGGAATGGAATGGAATGTGGAATGGAAGGAGGAATGTAATGGAATATCATGTGGAATGGAATGTAACGGAATGGAATGTGGAATGCAATGGAATGGAATAGGAAAGGAATGTGGAAAGGTATGGAATGGAATGTGGAATGGAATGTTATGGAATATGGAATGGAATGGAATGGAATTGAATGTGGAATGGTATGGAATGGAATGTGGAATCGAAAGTAATGGAATTGAATGGAATGTGGAATTGAAAGGAATTGGAAGCAGAATGGAATGGAATAGAATGGGCAGTGGAATGGAATGGAATGAAATGTGGAATGGAAAGAATTGAATGTAACGGAAGGTGGAATCGAATGTGAAACCGAATGTGGAATGGAATACTCAATGAAATGTGGAATGGAATGTGGATTGGAATGGAGTACAATGCGGAATGGAAGGTGGAAAGGAACGGAATGCAATAGGAATGGAATGTGGAATGGAATGGAATGGAACGGAATGTGGAATGGAATATAATGGAATGCAATGGAATGTGGAATAGAATGGAATGTGGAATAGAATGGAATGGAATAGGAATGGAATGTGGAATGGAATGGAATGTGGAATGGAATGGAATGGAAATGAAATGGAATGTGGAATGGAATGTTATGGAATATGGAATGGAATGGAATGGAATTGAATGCGGAATGGTATGGAATTGAATGTGGAATGCAACGTGGAGTAGAATGCAACGGGGAATGGAATGTGGAATTTTAGGTGGAATCAAACGTCGAATGGAAAGGAATGGAATGTGGAATGGAATGGAATAGAATACGGAATAGAACGTGAAATGGATTTGAGCGGAATGTGGAATACAACATCAAATGAAACATCTAATGGAAAGTGGAATCAAACGTGGATTGGGATGGAATGAAACGTGGAATGGAATGTGCAATTAAATGTGGAATATAATGGGTTTTACTTTCGAATGGAATGGAATGGAATGTGGTATGGAATGTGGAATGGAATGGAATGGAACGTGGAATAGAATGTGGAATCGAATATGGAACGGAATGTGGAATGGAATGTGGAAGGGAAAGTAGAATGGAATGTGGAAGGGAATGTGAAATGCAATGTGGAATGGAATTTGGAAAGGAATGGAATGCCATGTGCAATGGAATGGAAGGGAATGTGGAAAGGAATGCGTAATGGAGTGGAATGAAAAGAGTAATAGAATTTGGAATGCAATTGAATGTAATCCGTAATGGAATGGAATGCAATTCTATGGAATGTGGAATGGAATGGAATGCAACGTGGAATGGAAGGTGGAATGGAACGTGGAATGGAATATGGAATGGAAGGGAATGGAATGTGGAATTCAAGGGAATTGAATGGAATGAAACGTTGAATGGAAGGTGGAATGGAACGTGAAATGGAATGTGAAATGGACGGGAATGGAATTTGGAATGGAAGGGAATGGAATGTGGAATTCAAGGGAATGGAATGTGGAATTGAACTTGGAATGGAATTTGGAATGGAAGGGAAGGGAATGTGGAATTCAAGGGAAATGAATGGAATGCAACGTTGAATGGAAGGTGGAATGGAACGTGAAAAGGAATGTGTAATTGACGGGAATGGAATTTGGAATGGAAGGGAATGGAATGTGGAATTCAAGGGAATGGAATGTGGAATTGAATGTGGAATGGAATGGAATGGAATGTGGAATGGAAAGAAATGCAATGTGGAATGGAATGGAATGGCATGGAATGTGGAATGGAATAGAATTTAACGTGGATTTGAATGGAATGGAATGTGGAACGGAATGGAATGGCATGGAATGTGGAATAGTATTTAATGCAAGGTGGAATGGAATGGATTTGAATGGAATGGAATGTGGAATTGAATGGAATGGGAAGAGGAATGAAATGGAATGGAATGTGGAATGGAAAGGAATGGAATAGAATGGAATGTGGAATTGAACGTGAAATGGAAAGTCGAATGGAAAGTGAAACGGAATGAAATGGAATGTTGAATGGAATGGAATTGAACTTGGAATGGGATAGAATGGATAGTGGAAAGGAACATGTAATGGAACCTGGAATCGAACGTGGAATGCAATGGAAGGGAACGTGGAAAGGAATGGAATGGAATGGCGAATGGAAGGAAATGGAATGTGGAATGGAATGAAATGGAATATGCAATGGAACGTGGAATGGAACTTGGTATGGAACGTGGAATGGAACATGGAATGGAACGTGGAATGGAGTGTGGAATGGAATGAAATGGAATCTGTAATGCAAGGGAATGGAATGTGGAATGGAATGTGGAATGGAATGGAGTGGAAAGGAATGAAATGTGGAATGCAATGGAATGGAATGTGGAGTGGAAAGGAATGGAACGTGGAGTGCAATGGGGAATGGAACTTAATGGAATGTGGAATGGAAGGGAATGGAAAGTAGAATGGAATGAGGAATGGAACGTGGAATGCCATGTGGAGTGGAACGTGGAATGGACTGTGGAATTGAATGGAATGGAATGTGGAATGGAATGCAATGGACTGTGGAATGGAATTGAATTTGGAATATAATGGAATGTAGTGGAATGTGGAATGGAATGGAATAGAATGCGGAATATAATGGAATGGAATGTGGAATGGAAAGGAATGGAATGTGGAAGAGAAAGGAATGGTATGGAATGTGGAATAGAATGGAAAGGAATGGAATCGAATGTGGAATATCATGGGATGGAAGGTGGAATGGAATATGGAATGGAATGTGGAATTGAATGTAAGAGAATTTAGAATCGAATGGAATGGAATATGGAGTGGAATGGAATGGAATGGAATGGAATGGAAGGTGAAACGTCATGTGGAAAGGAATGTTAAAAGTAATGTGGAATGAAATGTGGAACAGGATGAAATGGAACGTGGAATGCAATGGAATGGAACGGGGAATGGAATGGAATATAACGTGGAATGGAATGTGGAATGGAACATATAATGGAACATGGAATGGAATGTGGAATGGAATGCAAAGGAATGTGGAATGGAATGGAATGGAAACTGGAATGGAAAGTGGAATAGAATGTGGAATGGAACGGATTGGAATGTGGAATGGGATGTGGAGTGGAACGTGGAATGGAACGTGGAATGGAAGGTAATGGAACGGAATGGATTGTGGAACGGAATGTGGAATGGAATGTGGAATGCAACGTGGAATAGAATGGAACTGAACGTGCAATGGAATGGAATGGAAAGTGGAATGGTATGGAATGCAATTCAGAATGGAATGTGAAATGGAATGGAATGGAATGTGGAATTCACTGTAGAATGGAACGTGAAAGGGAATGTGGAATGCAATGTGGAATGGAATGTGGACTTTAATGTGGAATTAAATGGAATGGAATGCGGAATGGAATGTGGAATGGAATAGAACGGTATGTGGAATTGATTGTGGAAAGCAACGGAACGGAATGTGGAATGGAATGTGGAATTGAATGGAATGGAATGTGGAATGGAATGTCAAATGGAATGTGGAATGTAATGGAATGGAATGGAATATGGAATGGAATGTGGAATGGAATGTCAAATGTAATGGAAAGGAATGCAATTGAATGTGGAGTAGAATGAAATGGAATGCAATGTGGAATGTAATGGAATTCAATGTGGAATAAATAAAGTGGAATTTGGAATGAAATGGAATGGAAAGGAATGTGGAATGGTATAGAATGTGGAATGTAATCAAATGGAATGGAATGTGAAACGGAATGAAAAGAATGTGAAATGGAATGGAATGCCATGTGGAATGGAATGGAATGTAATCGAAAGGGGACTGGAATGTGGAATGGAACGTGGACAGCAATGTGGAGTGGATTGGTATTGAATGTGTAATGCAACGTGCAATGGAACGGAATGGCATGTGAAATATAATCTTGAATGGAACGAGGAATGGAATGTGGAATGGAACGTGGAATGGAATGGATTGGAATGTGGAATGCAATGTGGAATGGAGTGGAATGCAATCTGGAATGGAAAGTGGAATGGAATGGAATTGAATGTGGAAAGGAATGTGGAAAGGAATGTGGAAAGCAATATGGAAGACAATGTAATTCAATATGGAATGGAATATGGAATGGAATGTGGAATAGAATGGAATGCAATGTGGAATGGGACGTGGAATGCAATGGATTGCAAAATGGAATGGAACAAGTAATGGAATGGAATGGAACTTGTACTGGAATGTACAATGGAAAAGGAATAGAACGTGGAATGGAATGTGGAATGGAATGGAATGGATCGTGGACTGGACTGTGGAATGGAACACGGAATGTTATGTGGAATATAATGTGGATTGGAAAGGAATGGAATGTGGAAATGAATGGAATGGAATGTGGAGTGGAATGGAATGGTGTTTGGAATAGAAGGAGGAATGGAATGGAATGGAATCTGGAATGAAATGGAATGGATTGGTGTGGAATGTGGAATGGAATGGAATGGAACGTGGAATGGAATGTGGAATGGAACATGGAATGAAATGTGGAACGCAATGAAATGGAATGTAGAATGGAAGGGAATGGAATGTGGAATGGAATGTGGAATGGAATAGAATGGATTGGAACAGAATGGAATGTGGAATGGAAGAGAATGGAAAGTGGAATGGAACTTAATGGAATGTGGAATGGAATGTGGAATGGAATGTAATCGAATGGAAAGAATGTGGAATTGAATAGAATGGGAGGTGAAATGGAATGGAATGGAATGGGGAACAGAATGGGTAATGGAAAGGAATGGAAGGTGGAATGGAATGTGAAATGGCATCTGGAATGGAACATGGAATGGAATGAAATAAAACGTGGAATGCAATGGAATGGAAAGTGGAATGGAATGGTACGGAACGTAGAATGGAACGTGGAATACAATGGAATGGATCCTGGAATGGAAATTGCAATGGAATGTGGAGTGGCATGTGGAATGCATCGTACAATGGAATGTGGAATTTAATTTGGACGGGAATGTGGAATGGAATGTGGAATGCAATGGAATGGAAAGTGGAATGGAATGTGGAAAGGAATGGAGTGGAATGGAATGAACAATAGAATGTAGAAAGGAATGGAATGGAATTTGTAATGGAATGGTATGAAATGTGGAATGGAATGTGGAATGGAACGTGGAATGCAATGTGGAATGGAGTGAAATAGAAAGTGGATGGAAAGGAATGGAATGTAAAGTGGAATGGAATGTGGAATGGAAAGTGTAATGAAATGTAAAGTGGAATGGAAGATTCAATGGAATGTGGAAAGGAACGTGGAATGGAACGCAGAATGGAGTGGAATGAAATGTCGAATGCAATGTGTAATGGAATGGAATGGGTTGTGGAATGCAATGTGGAATGGAATGGAATGGAATGTGGAATGGAATGTGGAATGGAATGGAATAGATTGTGGAATGGAATGTGAAGTGGAATGGAACGGAATGTGAAATGGAATGTAGAATGGAATGGAATGTGGAATATAATGTAATCGAATGTGGAATGGAATGTGGAATGGAAAGTGGAAATGAATGGAATGGAAAGAGGAATGGAATGGAATGAAATGACGAATGGAATGTGGAATGGAATGGAATGGCATGTGGAATGGAATGGAATGGAATGTGGAATGGAATGGAATGTGGAATGGAATGGAATGGAATGCCATGTGGAATGGAATGGAATGGAATGCAGAATGAAATTTAATGGAAAGTGGAAAAGAATGTGGAATGGAATGTGGAATGGAAAGTGGAATAGAAGGGATTGGAATGTGGAATGGAATGTAATGAAAAGTGGAATAGATTGGAATGGAATGGCATGGAATGCAGAATGGAATGGAGGGGAATGTGGAATGCAATGCAATGGAATGAAATTTGGAATTGAGTGCAATGGAATCTGCAATGGAATGGAATGGAATGTGGAAAGCAATGTTTAAAGGAATGGAAAGGAATGTGGAATGGAATGTGGAATGGAATGTGGAATGGAATGTGGAATGGAATGGAATGGAATGTTGAATGTAATGTGGAATGGAATGAAATGGAGTGTGTAATGGAATGTGAAATGGAATGGACAGACATGTGGAAAGGAAAGGAATGAAATCTGTAGTGAAATGGAATGGAACGCAGAAAAGAATATGGAATGCAATCTGGAATGGATAGTGCAATGGAATGGAATGGAAAGTGGAATGGAATGGAATGGGATGTGGAATAGAATGTAATGCAATTGAATGGAAAGGGAATGGAATGGAATTGAATGTGAAATGCAATTGAATGGAAAGAAATCAGGAATTGAATGGAAACGAATGTGGAATGGAATGGAATGGAAAGTAGAATTGAATGTCGATTGGAATGGAATACAACGTGGAATGAAATGGAATTGAATGTGGAATATAATGTGGAATGGAATGTGGAATGGAATGTGGAATGGAATGGATTGGAATGTGGAATGGAATGTAATGGAATGTTGAAGAGAATGGAATGGAAATGCATGGAAGGCAAAATGGAATGGAGTGGAATGTGGAATGCAATGCAATGGAAAGAAATGTAGAATTGAGTGGAATGGAATGTGGAATGGAAGGAATGGAATGGAATATGGAATGGAATGGAATGGAACATGGAATGGAATGTGTAATGGAAAGTGGAATGGAAATTGGAATGGAATGGAATGGAATGTGGAATGGAATGGAATGGAATGTGGAATAGTATGGAATGGAATGGATTATGGAACGGAATGTGGAAACAATGGAATGTGGAATGCAATTTGGAATGGAATTTCGAATGGAATGGAATGGAAAATGGACTGGAATGGATGCAATGCGGATTGGAATGAAATGGAATGTGGAATGGAATGAAAAGTGGAGTGGAATGTGGGATGAAGTGAAATGAAACGTGGAAAGTATTAGAATGTAATGAGGAATGGAATAGAATGGAACATGGAATGGAACGTGGAATAGAAAGTGGAATGGAATGTGGAATGGAATGTGGAATTGAATGGGAAGGAACATGGAATGGAATGTGGAATGGAATGGAAAGGAATGAGCAATGGAATGTGGAATGGAACGGAATGTAATTTGGAATTGAATGTGGAATTTAATGTGGAATGGAACGTGGAATGGAACGTGGAATTGAATGTGGAATGGAATGGAATGGAACGTGGAATGGAACGTGGAATGGAACATGAATGGAATGGAATGGAATATGGAATGGAATGGAATGGAATGGAATGGAATGTTGAATTAAATGGAATGGAATGAGGAATGGAATGGATTGGAATATGGAATGAAATGCAATGGAACGTGGAATGGAATGTGGAATTGATTGTGCAACGGAATTGAATGGAATGTGGAATAGAATGGAATGGAATGGAATATGGAATGGAATGTGGATAGGAATGTGGAATGGGATGGAATGGAATGTGGAATGGAATGGAATGGAATGTGGAATGGAATGGAATGGAATGTGGAATGGAATGGAATGGAATGTGGAATGGAATGGAATGGAATGTGGAATGGAATGGAATGGAATGTGGAATGGAATGGAATGGAATTTGGAATGGAATGGAATAGAATGGAATGGAAAGTGAAAAGGAATGTGGAATGGAACATGAAATGTAATGTGGAATGTAATGTGGAATGGAATAAAATGGAACGTGGAATGGAATGGAATGGAACGTGCAATGGAATGAAGTGGAACGTGGAATGGAACATGGAATGGAAAGTGGAATGGAATGAGGAACGGAGTGTGGAATGCAATGGAATGGAATGTGGTGTGAAATGTGAAATGGAATGGAATGGAATTTGGAATGGAATGTGGAATGGAATGGAATGGAATGTGGTATGGAAAGTGGAAAGGAATGTGGAATAGAAAGGAATATAGTGTCGTATGTAATGAAATAGAATATGGAATGTATTGGAATGGAATGGAATGAGGAATGGAATGGAATGGAACGGAATGTGGAATGGAATATAATGGAATACAATCGAATGTGGAATAGAATGGAATGTGGAATAGAATGGAATGGAATGGAATAATGAATGGAATGTTGAATGGAATGGGAGGGAATGTGGAATGGAATGTAGATGTAATGGAATGGAATGGAATGTGAAATGGAATGGAATGGAATGGAATTGATTGTGTGTCTCAATGGAATGGAATGTGGAACTGAATGGAATGGAATGTGTAATGGAATGGTATGTGGAATGGAATGCAATGGAATGTGCAATGGAATGTGGAATGGAATAGAATGGAATGTGGAAAGTAATGGAATTGAATGTGGAATAGAATGGAATAGAAAGTGGAAGGGAAAGGAATGGAATATTGAATATAATGGAATAGAATATGGAATGGAATGTAGAATGGAATGGAATGGAATTTGGAATGAAACCTGGAATGGTATTGAAAGGAACTTGGAAAATAATGTAGAATGGAACGTGGAATGGAATGTGGAATGGAACTGAATGGAATGAGGAATGGAATGGAATGGAAAGTGGAATGGAATGGCATGGAATATGGAATGGAATGTGGAATGGATTGTGGAGTGGAAAGGTATGGAATGTGGAATTAAATGAGGAATGGAGCGTTGAATGGATTGTGGAATGGAAAGGAATGGAAAGTGGAATGGAATGTGGAATGGAAAGTACAATGGAATGGAATGGAATGTGGAATGGAACATGGAATGGAATGTAGAAAGGATTGGAATGTGAAAATTAATGGAATGAAGGGTGGAATGGAATGGAATGGAATGTGGAAGGGAATGTGGAAGAAAATGGAATGCAATGTGCAATGTAATGTCAAATGCAATTTGGAATGTAATGTGGAACGGAATGTGAAATAGAATGGAATGCAATTTGGAAAGGAATGTGGAATGGAATGGAATGGAATGTGGAATGGAATGGAATGGAATGTGGAATATAATGTATTGGAATGGAAATTAATGTGGAATGGAATGTGGAATGGAATGTTGAATGGAACAGAATGGAATGTGGAATGGAATGTGGAATAGAGGGGAATGGAATGGAATGTGGAATTAAATGGGATGGAATGGAATGGAATGCGGAATGAAATGTAATGGCATGTGGAATGCAAAGTAGTGTAATGGAATGTGAAATTGAATGGAATGGAATGTGGAATGGAATGGAATTGAATGTGTAATGGAATGGAAAGGAAATTGGAAGGGAAAGTGGAATGGAATGTGGAATGGAATGGAATGTGGAATGGAATGGATTGGACTGAAGAATTGAAAAGAATGGAATGGAATGGAATGTGGAATAGAATGAAATGGAATGTGGAATGGAATGTGGAGCGGAAAGTAGAATGCAATGGAATGGAATGTGGAATGGAATATGGAATGGAATGTGGAAGGGAAGGCATTGGAATGTGGAATGGAATGTGTAATGGAAGAGAATGCAATGTGGAATGGAATGTGGAATGGAATGGAATGGAAGGTGGAATGAAATGGGGTGGAATGAGGAATGGAATGTGAAATGGAATATGATGTGGAATGCGGAATGGAATGCAAAGGAATGTGAAATGGAATGTGGATTGGAATGCGGAATGGAATGGAATGCAATGGTATGAAATGTGGAATGTTATGTGGAACGGAATGGAATGGAATAGAATGGGATATGGAATGGAATGTGTAGTGGAAAGTGGAAAGGAATGCAATGCAATGGGGAATGTAAGCTGGAATTCAATGTGGAATGGAACGTGGAATGGAATGGAGTGGAATGTTGAATGGAACGTGGAATGGAACGTGGAATGGAATGGAGTGGAATGTGGAAGGGAGCGTGGAATTGAATGTGGAATGGAACGTGGAATGGAATGTGGAATGAAATGGAATGGAATGTGGAAAGGAATGTATTGGACCATGGAATGGAAAGTGGAATGGAATGCAATGGAAGGCGGAATGGAAGGGAATGAAAAGTGGAATGGAATGTGGAATGGAACGTGAAGGGCAGTGTGGGATAGAAAGTGGAATGGAAAAAAGTGGAATGTGGAATTGAATGGAATGGAAAGTGTAATGGAATGTGGAATGGATCATGGAATGGAACATGCATTGGAACGTGGAATGGATTGTGGAATGGAATGTGGTATGGAATGGTATTGAATGTGGAAGGCAATGTGGAATGGAATGGAATGGAATGTGGAATGGAATGGAATGGAATGGAATGTGGAATGGAATGTGTAATGGAATGTGGAAAGGAATGGAATGGAATGTGGAATTTAAAGTGGAATGGAATATGGAATGGAACGTGGAATGGAATGGAGTGGAATGTGGAATAGAAAGTGGAATGGAACGTGGAATGGAAAGTGGAATGGACTGGAGTGGAACGTGGAATGGAGTGTGGAATGGAATGTGGAATGGAACGTGCAATGGAATGTGGAATGGAATGGAATGGAATGGAAAGTGGAATGGAATGGATTGGACGTTGGAATGCAAAGTGGAATGGAATGCAATGGATGGCGGAATGGAAGGAAATGATACGTGGAATGGAAATTGGAATGGAACGTGGAGTGCATCTTGGAATGTAATGTGGAATGGAAAGACATGGAATGTGGAATGGAATGTGGAATGGAACGTGGAATGGAAGGTGCAATGGAACATGGAATGGAATGTGGAATGGAATGTGGTAAGGAATGCAATGGAATGTGGAATGGAATGTGAAATGGAATGGAATGGAATGTATAATGGAAAGGAATGGAATGTGGAATGGAAAAGAATGGAGATTGGAATGGAATGGAATGTTGTGGAATGTGGAATGGAATGGAATGGAAGGTGGAATTGAATGTGGAATGGAATGGAACGGAATGTGGAATGGAATGTGGAATTGAAAGTGGAAAGGAATGTGGAATGGAATGGAATGGAATGTGGAATGGAATGGAATGGAATGAAATGGAATGTGAAATTGAATCGAACAGTAATTTGAATGGAATGTGGAATGGAATGGAATGGTATGGTATGGCATGGAATGTGGAATGGAATGTGGAATGCAAAATGTAATGGAATGTGGAATGGAATTTGGAATGGAATGCAATGTAATGGAATTTAGAATAGAATGTGGAATGGAAAGCGGAATGGAATGTGGAATGGAATGTGGAATGGAATGCAAAATGGAATGTGGAATAGAATGCAGTAGAATGGAAGGGAAGTTGGAATGGAATGAAATGCAATGTGGAATGCCAAGGAATGGAATAGTATGGAAGGGAATGAAGTATAATGGAATGGAATGGAATGTGGAATGGAATGTGGAATGGAATGTGGAATGGGATGTGGAATGGAATCTGTAATGGAATGGAACGTGGAATGGAATGGAATGGAATGAGGAATGGAATGGAATGGAATGTGGAATGGAATGGAAGGGAATGTAAAATGGAATGGTATGGAATGTGGAATGGAATGGAATGGAATGGAATATGGAATGGAATGCAATGGAATGGAATATGGAATGTAATGGAATGGAATGTTGAATGGAATGGAATGAAATGGAATGGGCAATGTAATGGAATTGAATGTAATGTGGACTGGAATTGAATGGAATGTGGAACGGAGTGGAAGGGAATGTGGAGGATTTGAATGAAATGGAAGGTGTAATGGAACTGAAAGGAATGAGGAATGGAATGTAATTGTATGTGGAATGGAACGTGTAATGGAATGTGGAATGGAATGTGGAATGGAATGGAATGGAATGTGGAATGTAGTGTGGAATTGAATGGAATGGATTGTGGAATGGAATGGAATGGAATGTGGAATGGAATGAAATGGAACTCGGAATGCAAAGTGGAATGTAGTGTGGAATTGAATGGAATGGATTGTGGAATGGAATGGAATGGAATGTGGAATGGAATGAAATGGAACTCAGAATGCAAAGTGGAATGAAACGTGGAATGCAATGTGGAAAGGAATGTGGAATGGAATGGAATGGAATGTGGAAAGTAATGGAATGGAATGGAAAGGAATATGGAATGGAATGTGGAATGGAATGAGGAAAGGAATGAGAAATGTAACGGAATGGAATGTGAAATGGAATGTGGAATGGAGTGTGGAATGGAAAGTGGAATGGAACAGAATGGAATGTGTAATTGAATGTGGAATGGAATGTGGAATGGAGTTTGGAATGCAATGTGGAATGGAACGGATTGGAGTCTGGGATGGAATGTGGAATGGAACGGAATGGCATGTGGAATGGAATGCAGAATTGAAAGTGAAATGAAATGGAATTGAATGTGGAATTGATCGTGGAATGGAAAGTAATGGGACGTGGAATGGAACGTTTAATAGAACGTGGAATGTGATGAAATGGAAATTGAAATGGAATGTGGAATGGAATGTGGAAAGGAAAGTAATGGAATGTGGAATCGATTGTGGAATGGAATGGAATGGAATGGGGAATGGAAGGGAATGGAACATGAAATGTAATGTGGAATGCAATGTGAAATGCAAAGCGGAATGGAATGTGGAACGAAATGTGGAACAGAATGTGGAATGGAACGGAATGGAAAGTGGAATGGAATGTGAAATGAAGTGTGTAGTGAAATGTGGAATGCAACGGAATGGAATGTGGAATGGAATGCGGAATGGAATGTGGAATGGAAAGCAATGGAATGGAATGGAATGCAATGCACAATGGAATGGAATTGAATGCAGAAAGGAATGGAATGGAATGGAATGTGGAATGGAATGGAATGGAATGTGGAATGAAATGGATGCAACCTGGAATGCAATGAGCAATGGAATTCGGAATGGAATGGAATGGAATGGAAAGGAATGTGGAATTTAATAGAATGGAATGTGTAAAGGAATGGAATGGAATGTGGAATGGAATAGAATGGATCGTGGAATGGAATGTGGAATGGAATGTGGAAAGGAATGTGGAAAGGAATGGAAAGGAATGTGGAATGGAATAGAATGGAATTGAATGTGGAATTGAATGGAATGGAATGTGGAATGGAATGGAATGGAATGTGGAATTAAATGGAAGGGAAAGTAGAATGGAATGTGTAATAGAATTCGGAAAGGAATGGAATGGAAAGGAATGTGGAATTTAATAGAATGGAATTTGTAACGGAATGGAATGTTATGTAGAATGGAATAGAAAGGATCGTGGAAAGTAATGTGGAATGGAATGTGGAAAGGAATGTGGAATGGAATGGAATGGAATGGAATGTGGAATGGAATTGAATGGAAAGTGAAATGGAATGTAATGTGTAATGGAAAGGAATGCAATGTGGATTGGAATGTAAGGAATGTGGATTGTAATGCAATGTAATGGAATTTAATGTGTAAGGGAATGCGAAATGTAATTTGGAATGGAATGTAAAACGGAATGTGCAATGCAATGTGGAATGGAAAGAAGTGCAACGTGGAATGGAATTTAATGGAACGTGGAATGGAATGGAATTTAACGTGTAATGGAACATAGAATGGAATGTGGAATTTAATGTGGAAAGGAAAGTGGAATGGAACATGGAATGGAATGTGGAATGGAATGGAATGGAATCGAATGTGAAATGGAATGTGGACAGGAATGTGAAATTTAATGTGGAATGGAATGTGGAATGGAATGCAATGGAATGTGGAAAGTAATGTGAAATTTAATGTGGAATGGAATGTGGAATGGAATGGAATGGATTGTTGAATGGAATGTGGAATGGAATGGAATTGGATGTGGAATGGAATGTGGAATGGAATGGAACGGAATGTGAAATGGAATTGAATGGAATGTGAAATGGAATGGAATGGAATGTTGAATGGAATGTGGAATGGAAGGGAATTGAATGTTGAATGGAATGTGGAATGGAATGGAACAGAATGTGAAATGGAATTGAATGGAATGTGAAATGGAATGTAGAATAGAAGGTGGTATGGAATGTGGAATTGAATGGAATGGAATTTGGAAAGGAATGTGGAATGGAACGATGAATGGAAAGCGGAATGGAAAGTGGAAGGAACGTGGAATGGAATGGAATGGAATCTGGAATGGAATCAAATGCAATGGAAGGGAATGCAGAATGCAATGGAATGGAATGAGGAATTGAAAGGAATGGAATGGACTGGAATGTGGAATTGAATGGAATGGAATGTAGAATTGAATGGAATGGAACGTGGAATGCAAAGTGAAAATGAATGTGGAATGGAATTTGGAATAGAATGGAATGGAAATTGGAATGGTATGGAATGGAAAATGGTACAGAATGAAATGGAATGGAATGTGGAATGCAATGTGGAATGGAATGTGGAATGGAAAGTGGAATGGAATGATTGGAATGTGGAATGCAACGTAATGGAATGTGGAATGTAATAGAACGTGGAATGGAATGGAATGGAATGTGGATTGGAATTGAATGCAATGTGGAGTAGAATGGAATGGAATGGAATGGAGTGTGAAATGGAATGCGTAATGGAATGTGGAAACGAATGTGGAATGGAATCAATTGTAACGTGGAATGGAGTGTAGTGGAACGTGGAATGGAATGCAGAGGAACATGGATTGGAATGTGGAATGGAATGTGGAATGGAAGGTGGAATAGAATGGAAAGTAGTGTGAAATGGAATGTGGAGTGGAATGGAATGGAATGTCGAATGGAATGTAGAATGGAATGGAATGGAATGTGGAATGGAATGTGGAATCGAATGGAATAAAATATGGAATGTAACGTGGAATGGAATGTGGAATGGAATGGAATGGGATGTGGAATGGTATTGAACGGAATGTGAAATGGAATGCAGAATAGAAGGTGGAATGTAATGTGGAATGGAATGGAATGGAAGCAAGAATGGAATATGGAATGGAATGGCATGGAATCTGTAATGGAATGTATAATGGAAAGGAATGGAATGTGGAATGGAATTGAATGGAATGTGAAATGGAATGTGGAAAGGAAGGTGGAATTGAACGTGGAATGGAATGGAATGGAACGTGGAATGGACTATGGAATGGAATGGTATGAAATGAGGAAGGGAATGGAATGGAATGTGGAATGGAACGTGGAATGGAACGTGGAATGGAACGTGGACTGGAATGTGGAATGGAACGTGGAATGGAATGGAATGGAACGTGGAATGGAATGTGGAATGGACTGGAACGTGGAAAGGAATGGAATGGAATGTGGATTGGAATTGAATGCAATGTGGAATAGAATGGAATGGAATGGAAGGTGAAGTGGAATGTGTAATTGAATGTGAAAACGAATGTGCAATGGAATGAATTGGAACGTGGTATGGAATGTAGTGGAACGTGGAAAGAAATGCAAGGCAACGTGGATTGGAATGTGGAATGGAATCTGGAATATAATGTGGAATGGAAAGGAATGGAATGGAATGTGAAATGGAATGTGGAGTGGAATGAAATGCAATGTCGAATGGAACGTTGAATCGAAGGGAATGGAATGTGGAATAGAATGTGGAATGGAATGGAATAGAACATGGAATGGAACGTGGTATGGAATGGAATGGAACGTGGAATGGAATGGAATGAAACGTGGAATGGAATGTGGAATGGAACGTGGAGTGCATTGTGGAAGGGAATGTGGTATGGAATGGAATTGAATGTGGAATGGAAAGTGGAATGGAATGGAAAGTAATCTGGAACGGAATGGAATGAAATGGAATTTGGATTGGAATGGAATGGAATGTGGAATCTAATGCAATGGAATGTGGAATGGAATTGAATGGTGTTTGGAATGGAATGTGGAATGGAATTGAATGAAATGTGCAATGAAACAGAATGGAATGAAATGGCATGTGAAATGAAATGTGGAATGGAATGTGTAATGGAATGTGGATTGGAATGTTGAATTGAATGAAGTGGAACGTGGAATGGTATGGAAAGAAACGTGGAACTGGTTGGAATGGATTGTGGAATGAAACATCGAATGGAACGCAGAATGGAACGTGGAAAGGAATGGAATGGAAAGTGGATTGGAATGGAATGGAATGTGGAATGGAAAGTGGAAAGGAATGCAATGGAATGTGGAATGGAAAGTGGAATAGAATGGAACACAATGTGGAAAGGAATGGAACGGAATGTGGAATGCAATGTGGGACAGAATGGAATGGAATGGGAAAAGGAAATTGGAATGCAAAGGAATGTGTAATGTAAAGTGGAATGCAATGTGGAATGGAATGGATTGGAATGTGGAATTGAATAGAATTTCTTTGTATGGAATGTGGAATGGAATCGATTAGAATGTGGAATGGAATGGATTAGAATGTGGAATGGAATGTGAAATGGAATGGAATGGAAAGTGAAAAGGAACGTGGAATGGAAAGTGGAATGGAAAGTGGAATGGAACGTGGAATGGAATGTGGAATGGAATGGAAGGGAGTGTGGATTGGAATGCAATGGAATGTCGAATGGAATGGAATGGAATTGAATGGAATGTGAAATGGAATGTGGAATGGAATGTGAAATGGAATGTAGAATGGAATGTGAAATTGAAAGAAACCAAACGTAGAATGGAAAGGAAAGAAAAGTGGAATGGAATGAAATGGGATGTGGAATGGAATGAAATGAGACATGGAATGGAAGGTGGAATGGAACGAGGGATGCAATGTGCAATGGAATGCGGAATGGAACGTGGAATGGAATGGAACGTGGAATGTATCGTGGAATGCAATGGAAAGGAACGTGTAATGGAATGTGGAATTGGTTGTGAAATGGAAAGTGAAATTGAATGGAATGGAATGTGGAATTTAATGTGGAAAGGAATGGAGTGGAATGCGGAACTGAATGTGTAATGGAATGGAATGGAATGGAATGTGGAATAGACTGAGTAATGGAATCCAATGGAATGGGGAATGGAATGTGGATTGGAAAGGAGGGGAATGTGGAATGGAATGGAAAGGAAAGTGCCTTGGAATGTGGACAGGAATGCAATGGAATTTGGAATGGAATGTGGAATGGAAAGCAATGTTTAGTGGAATGTGGAATCGAAATTGGAATGGAATAGAATGGAACATGGAATGTAATGTGGAATGGAACCGAATGGTATGTGGAAAGGAATGTGCAATGGAAAGTGGAATGGAAAATGGAATGGAATGGAATGCAATGGAATGGAATGTGGAGTGCAATGTGTAATGGAATGGAATGGAATGGGGAATGGAATGTGGAATGGAATGTTGAATGGAAAGTAATGGAATGTGGAATGGTATGTGGCATGGAATGGAATGGAATGTGAAATGGAATGTGGAATGGAACGTGGAATGGAACGTGGAAAAGAACGTGGAATGGAATGTGGAATGGAACGTGGTTTGGAATATGGAATGGAATCTGGAATGGAATGAAATGGAATGGAAGATGGAATGGAACATGGAATGGAATGAAATGGAACGTGGAATGCCAATTGGAATTTAATTTGGAATGGAACGTTGAAGGGAACATGGAATGGAATGGAATTGTACGTCGAATGGAATGTAATGGAACTTGGAATAGAATGTGGAATGGAATTTGGAATGGAACATTAAATGGAATGTGGAATGGAATGTGAAATGATAAGGAATGGAATGTGGAATGGAATGGAATTTGGAATGGAATGGAATGGAATGGAATGTGGAATGGAATGGAATGGAATTTGGAATGGAATTGAATGGAATGGAATGTGGAATGGCATGGAATGGAATGGTATGCAATGTGGAATGGAATGGAATACAACGCAGAATGGAACGTGGAATGGATAGTGCAATGGAATGTGGAAAGGAAAGTGGAATGTAATGTGCAGTGGATTTGAAAGGTATGTGGAATGGAACGGAATGGATTGTGGACTGGAAAGGAATGGAATATGCAATGGAATGGAATGGTATAGAATGTAGAATAGAATTAAATGAAATGGAATGCAATGTTGAATGGAATTTGGAATGAAATGGAATCGATGGTGGAATGGAATGGAATTTAATGTGGAATGGAATGGGAGGGACCCTGTAATGGAATAGAATGGAAAGGAATATAGAATGGAATGGAATGGAATGAAATGGAGTGCAGAATAGAACAGAATGGAATGGAAAGAAAGGGAGTGCAATGTGGAATGGAATGCAATGGAATGTGGAATGGAATGGAATGGAATGGAATGTGGAATGGAATGGAATGGAATGGAATTTGGATTGGAATGGAATGGAATGGAATGGAATGTGGAATTGAATTGACTGGAATGTGGAATAGACTGCATTGGAATGTGGAATGAAATGGAATGGAACGTGGAATGGAATCTGGAATGGAATTCGGATTGGAATGGAATGGAATGGAATGTGGAATTGAATAGAATGGGATGTGGAATGGAATGGAGTGGAATGAGGAATGGAATAGAAAGGAAAGTGGAATGGAATGTGGAAAGGAATGTGGAATGTAATGGAATGGAATGTGGAATGAAATGGAATGCAAAGTGGAATGGAATGTAACGTGGAATGGAAAGGAATGGAATGTGCATTGGAATGTAATGGAATGTGGATTGTAGTGGAATATAATGGAACGGAATGTGAAATGGAATGTGAAATGGAATTTGGAATAGAATGAGAAATGTAATGTGGAATGCAATGTGGAAAGGAATGAAATGCAACGTGGAATGGAATGGAAGGGAATGTGGAATGGAATGGAGTACAACGTGTAATGGAACATAGAAGGGAACGTGGAATGGAATGTGGAATGAAATGGAATGGAATGTCCTCTGGAATGTGGAATGGAATGCAATGTAAAGTCGAGTGGAATTTGGAATGGAATGGAAAGGAATCGAATGTGAAATGGAAGGTGGAATGGAAATTGGAATGGAATGGAATGGAATGGAATGCGGAGTGCAATGTGGAAAGGAATGTGGAATGGAATGAAATGGAATGTGGAATGGAATGGAATGTGGAATAGAATGTGGAATGCAATGTTGAATGGAATGGAATGGAATGTGGAATGAAATGTGGAATAGAATGTGGAATGGAATGTGGAATGGAAAGGAATGTGGAATGGATCGTGGAACGGAATGTGGAATGGAATGTGGAATGGAATCTGGAATGGAACATGGAATGGAATGTGGAATGGAATCTGGAATGGAATGGAATGGAATGGAAGATGGAATGGAATGGGAAATGGAATGGAATGCAACGTGGAATGGAAACTGGAATTCGATGCGGAATGGAACGTGGAATGGAACGTAAAATGGAATGGAATGGAACGTAAAATGGAATGGAATGGAAATTGTAACGCAATGTGGAATGGAGTTTGGAATGGAACGTTAAATGGAATGTGGAATGGAATGTGGAATGGAAAGGAATGGAATGTGGAATGCAATGGAATGGAATGAAATGGAATTTGGAATGGAATGCAATGTGGAATGGAAGGGAATGTAATGATATGGAATATGAAATGGAATTTAATAGAACGTGGAATGGAACTTGGAAATTGCTATGGAATGTGGAAAGGAACGTGGAATGGAATGTGAAGTGGATTGGAATGGAATGTGGAATGGAATGCAATTTAATGTGGACTGGAATGGAATATGGAATGGAATGGAATGGTCTGGAACGTAGAATTGAATTAAAAGGAATGGAAGGGAATGTGGAATAAAATGGAATGGATTGTGGAATGGAATGGAATGGAATGTGGAAAGGGATGGAATAGACTGTGGAATCGAATGGAATGGAATGGAATTTGGAATGGAATGGAATGGAACGGAATGGAATGGAATGGAATGGAATGCAGAATGGAATAGAATGGAATGCGGAATGGAATGGAATGGAAGGGAATGCAATGTGGAATTGAATGGAATGGAATGTGGAATTGAACGAAATGGAATGGAATGGAATGGAATAGAATTTGGAATGGAATGGAATGGAATGGAATGGAATGGAAATGAATGCGTAATGGAATGGAATGGAATAGAATGGAAAGTGGAATTGAATGGAATGGAATGTGGAATGAAATGTAATGGAATGTGGCATGAAATGGAATCGAACGTGGAATGGAATGTGGAATGGAATTCGGAATGGAATGGAGTGGAATGGAATGTGGAGTTGAATATAATGGAATGTGGAATGGAATGGAGTGAGACGTGGAATGGAATAGAATGGAACGTGGAATGAATTGTGGAATGGAATGTGGAAAGTAATGTGGAATGTCATGGAATGGAATGTGGAATGGGATTTAATGGAATGTGGAATGGAATGTAACGTAGAAAGGAAAGGAATGGAATGCGCATTGGAGTGTAATGGAATGTGGATTGTAATGGAATGTAATGGAATGGAATGTAAATGGGATTTGGTATGGAATGTGAATGGGAATGTGGAATGCAATGTGGAATGGATTGAAAGGCAACGTGGAATGGAATGGAACGGAACGTGGAATGGAATGGAACGCAAAGTGTAATGGAACATAGAATGAAACGTGGAATGGATGTGGAATGGAATCTGGAATGCAATATGGAATGGAATGTGGAATGGAATGTAATTGAACGTGGTGTAGAAATTGGAATGAAATGGAATGGAAAGTGGAATGGAATGTGGAATGGAATGGAATGGAGTTGAATGTGAAATGGAATGTGGAAAGGAATGTGAAATGGAATGTGATACGGAATGTTGAATGGAATGTGTAATGGAATGGAATGGAATGTGAAATGGAATGTGGAAAGGAATGTGAAATGGAATGTGGAATGGAATGTGGAACGGAATGAAATGGAAAGTGGAATGGAATGGAACAGAATGGAATTTAAAGTGGAATGGATTGTGGAATGGAATGTGGAATGGAATGGAATGGAATGTGGAATGGACTTGAATGGAATGTGAAATGGAATATGGAAAGAAGGTGGAATGGAAAGTGGAATGAAATGCAGTGGATTATGGAATGGAAAGTGGAATGGAATGGAATGGAAAGTGGAAAGGAATGGAATGGAATGTGGAATGCAATCTGGGATGGAATGGAATGGAATATGGAATGGAAACAGGAGTGCAATGTAATGTGGAATGGAATGTGGAATAGAATGTAATGGAATGTGGAATGGATTGGAATTGTTTTGTATGGAGGGTGGAATGGAATGGAATTCAATGTGGAATGAAATGTGGAACGGAATGGAAAGGAACATGAAATGGAACGTGGAATGCAACGTGGAATGGAACGTGGAAAGGAACGTGGAATGGAATGTGGGATGTAATGGAAGGGAATGTGTATTGGAAAGGAATGGAACACCGAATGGAATCTGTAATGGAATGGAACGGAAAGTAATGCAATGTGGATTGGAATGGAATGGAATGTGGAATGGAAAGGAATGGAATGTGGAATGGAATGGTATGGAATTTGGAATGGAATGGAATTGAAAGAAATGTTAAATGGAAAGGAGTGGGATGTGGAATGGAACAGAATGGAATGTGGAATGGAATATGGAATGGAATGGAAAGGATTGTGAAATGAAATGGAATGGAATGTGGAATGGAGTCTGGAATGGAATGTGGAATGGAATCTGGAATGGAATGTGCAAAGGAATGGAATGGAACTAGGAATGGAATGTGGAAAGGAATGCAATAGACCGTAGAATGGAAAGTGTAATGGAATTGAATGGAATGAGCAATGGAATGTGGAATGGAACTGAAAGAGGAATGGAATGGAAAGGAATGTTGAATGGAATGTGGAATGGAATGGAATGGAATGTAGAATGGAATGAAATGGAATGGAATTTCGAATGGAATGTGGAATTGAATGGGGAATGAAATGGAATGGAATGTGGAAAGGAATGGAATGGAATGGAAAGTGGAATGGAATGTGGAATGGAAGGGAAAGGTATGGAATAGAATGTGGAATGGAATGGAATGGAATCTGGAATTGAATGGTAAAGAATCTGGAATGAAATGAAATGGAATGGAACGGAATGTGAAATGGAATGGAATGGAATGGAATGGAATGTGGAATGGAATGGAATGGAATGGAATGGAATGTGGAATGGAATGGAATGGAATGGAATGGAATGTGGAATGGAATGCAATGGAATGGAATTTAATTTAATGTGGAATGGAATGGAATGGAATTTGGAATGGAAGGTGGAATGGCATGGAATGGAATGGAATATGCAATGGAATGTGGAATGGAATGGAATGGAATGTCGAATGGAATGGAATGAACTGTGGAATGGAGTGTGCAATGGAGTGGTATGCAATGTGGATTGGAATGTGGAAAGTAATGTGGAATGATATGTGGACAATAACGTGGAATTGAATGTGGAATGGAATGTGGAATGGAACGTAGAATGGAATGGAATGGAAGGTGGAATGTAATTGAAAGGAAAGTAAAATGGAATGGAATGGAATGAGGAGTTGAATGTGGAATGGGTTGGAATATGGACAGGAATGGAACGGAATGGAAAGTGGAATGGAATGAAATGGAATGGAATGTAATGTGGAATGGAGTGGAATGGAATGTGGAATGGAGTGGTAACGAATGTTGAGTGGAATGGAATGGAATATGGAATGGAATGGAATGGAATGGAATGGAATGGAATTTGGAATGGAATTTGGAATGGAATGGAATGGAAAGTGGAATGGAATGGAATGGAATGGAATTCAATGGAGACTGGAATGCAATGGAATATGGAATGGAATGGAATGGAATGACGAATGGAATGTAAAGGAGTGTGGAATGAAATGGAATGGAACGTGGAGTGGAATGGAATGTGAAATGGAACGTAATGGAAATAGGAATGGAATGGACTGGAATGTGGAAAGGAATTTGGAATAGAAGGGAATGGCATATGGAATGGAATGGATTGTTGAATGGAATGGAACGGAAAGTGGAATGGCATGTGGAGTGGAATGGAATGGAATGTGGAATGGAATGGAATGGACTGAGGAATGGAAAGGAATGGAATGGCATTTATTGTGGAATGCAATGTGGAATGGAATGGAATGGAATGTTGACTGGAATGCAATGCAATGTGGAATGAATTGGAATGGAATGTAGAATGGAATGGAATGAAATATGGAATGGAATGTAGAATGGAATGGAAAGGAATTTGGAATGGAATGCGGAATGAAAGGGAATGGAATGCAGAATGGAAAATGGAATGGATTGGAATGGAATATTTAATGGATGCCATGGAATGTGGTAAGGAATTGAATGGAATGTGTAATGGAATGGAATGGAATGTGGAATGGAATGTAACGGAATGGAATGGAGTGTGGAATGGAAAGTGGAATAGAAAGTGGAATGGAATGGAATGGAATGTGGATTGGGATGGAATGGAATGTGAAAAGGAATGGAATGAAATGGAAAGGGGAATGAAATGGAATGGAATGTGGCATGGAATGGAGTGGAATATGGAATGGAACGGAATGGAATGGAATGTGGAATAGAATGGAATGGAAAGGAATGTGGAATTTAATGGAAATTAATGTGGAATGAAATGTATTGGAATGTTGAATGGAATTTGGAATGGAATGAGATGGAATACGGAATGGAATGTGGAATTTAATCGAATGCATTGGAATGTTTAATGAAATGGAATGCAATGTGGAATGGAACAGAATGGAATATGGAAAGTAATAGAATGGAATGTGGCATTGAGTGTGGAAGGGAATGTGGCACGGAATGGAAAGGAATGTTAAAATAATGGAATGAAATGTGGAATGGAATGGAATGGAACGGAATGTGGAATGCAATTGAATGGAATATGGAATGAAATGCATATGTGAAACGAAATGTGGAATGAAATTGAACGGAATGTATTGGAATGCGTAATGGAATGTGGAATGCAATGGAATGGAATGTGGAATGGATTGTGCAATGGAATGGAATGGAAAGTGGAATGGAATTTGGAATTGAATGTGGAATGGAATGTTGAATGCAAAGCAATGGAATGTGGAATGGAACATGGAATGCAATGGAGTGGAACGTGGAATGGATCGGGGAATGGAATGGAATGGAACTTTCAGTGCAACGTGGAATGTGATGTGGAATGGAACGTGGAATGGAACGTGGAATGGAACGTGGAATGGATTGGAATGGAACGTGGAATGAAACAGAATGCAATGTGGAATGGAAAGTGGAATGTAATGGAATGGAATGTGGAAAGGAATGGAATGGAATGTGGAATGGATTGCTGAATGGAATGGAACGGAATGTGGTATGCAATGGAATGTGGAATGGAATGGATTGGACTGAGGAATGGAATGGAATGGAAAGGAAATTATTGTGGAATGCAATGTGGAATGGAATGGAATGGAAAGTGGAATGGAATGGAATGGAATGCAATGGATTGGAAAGGAAACTCGAATGGCATGGAAAGAAATGTAGAATGGAATGAAATGGAATATGGAATGGAATGTTGAATGGAATGAAATTGAAAGTGGAAGGGAATGCAGAATGGAATGGAATGGAAAGCAGAATGGAAAGTGAAATGGATTGGAATGGAATGTTTAATGGAATGCCATAGAATGTGGAAAGGAATTGAATGGAGTATGTAATGGAATGGAGTGCAATGTGGAATGGAATGTAATGGAATAGAAAGGAATGTGGAATGGATTGTGGAATGGAAAGTGGAATGGAATGCAATGAAATGTGGAATGGAATGGAACCGAACGTGCAGGGAATTGAATGGAATGGATTGGAATGTGGAATGGAATGGAATGGAATGTGGAATGAAATGGAGTAGAATATGGAATGGAATCGGATAGAATGTAATGTGGAATAGAATGGAACGGAATGGAATGGAATGAAATGTGGAATGGAATGGAAATTAATGTGGAATGTAATGGAATGTAATGTTGAATGGAATTTGGAATGGAATGGGATGTAATGTCGAATGGAATGTCGAATAGAACCCAACAGAATTGAATGTGGAATGGAATGGAATATAATGGAATATGGAACCGAATGGAACGGAATGTGGAACGGAATGGAATGGAATGTGAAATGGAATGTAGAAGGTAATGGAATGGAATGTGGAATGGAATTTGGAAAGGAATAGAATGGAATGCAGAATGGAATGTGGAAAGGAATGGAATGGAATGTAAAGGAATGTGGAAAGGAATGGAATGGAATGTGGAATGGAATGGAATGGAACGTGGAAAGGAATGGAATTTTTTGTGGAATGGAATGGAATGGAATGTGGAATGAAATGGAAAGGAATGTTTAATTGAATGTGGAATGGAATGGAATGGAATGAGGAATGGAATATGGAATGGAATGGAATGGAATGTTGAATGGATTGTGGAATGGAATGAAATGGAAAGTGACATGGAATGCGGAATGGAAAGGAATGGAATGTGGAATTGAATGTGGAAAGAATGTGGAATGGAATGGTATGGAATTTGGAATGGAATGGAATTGAACGTGGAATGGAACGTGAAATGGAATGTGGAATGGAATGGAACGGAATGTAGAAAAAAATGTGGAAGGCAATTGAATGGAATGGAATGGAATGAGGAATGGAACAGAATGGAATGTGGAATGAAAACTGGAATGTAATGGAATGGAATGTGGAAAGGAATGTGGACAGGAATGGAAAGGAATGTTGAATGGATTGTTTAATGGAATGGAACGGAATGTGGAATGGCATGTGGAGTGGAATGGAATGGAATGTGGAATGGAATGGACTGGACTGAGGAATTGAAATGAATGGAATGGCCTTTAATGTGGAATGCAGTGTGGAATGGAATGGAATGGAATGGAATGTTGAAAGGAATGCAATGGAATGTGGAATGAAATGGAATGGACTGTAGAATGGAATGGAACGGAATATGGAATGGAAAGTAGAATGCAATGGAAAGGAAATTCTAATGGAATGGGGAATGGAATGTGGAATGGAATATGTTATGTATTGGAATGGAATATTTAATGCAATGCCATGGAATGTGGTAAGGATTTGAATGGAATGTGTAATGGAATGGAGTGGAATGTGGAATGTAATGTAATGGAATTGTATGGAATGCGGAATGGAAAGTGGAATGGAAAGTGCAATGGAATGGAATGGAAAGTGGAATGGAATGCAATGGAATGTGAAATAGAATGGAATGAAATGGAAATTGGAATGAAATGGAATGGAATGTGGTATGGAATGGAATGGAATACGGAATGGAACCGAATGGAATGGATTGTGGAATAGAATGCAATGGAATGTGGAATGGAATGGAAATTAAGGTGGAATGAAATAGTTTGGAATGTTGAATGGAATTTGGAATGGAATGAGATGGAACTTGGAATGGAATGTGGAATTTAATCGAATGAAACTCAATGTGGAATGGAATGGAATGGAATGTGGAATTAAATAGAATGGAATGTGGAAAGTAATAGAATGGAATATGGAATTGAATGTGGAATGGAATGTGGCATGGAATGGAATGGAATGTGGAAAGAATGGAATGGAATGGAATGGAAGGTGGAATGGAATTGAATGGAATATGGAATGAAATGCAAATGTGAAATGAAATGTGGAATGAAACTGAATGGAATGTAATGGAATGCGGAACGGAATTTGGAATGGAATGGAATGGAATGTGGAATGCATTGTGGAATGGAATGGAATGGAAAGTGGAATGGAATTTGGAATTCAATGTGGAATAGAATGTGGAATGCAAAGGAATGGAATGTGGAATGGAACATGAAATGCAATGGAGTGGAACATGGAATGGATCACGGAATGGAATGGAATGGAACTTTCAGTGCAATGTGGAATGGAATGTGGAAAGGAATGTGGAATGGAACGTGGAATTAATTGGAGTGGAACGTGGAATGAAATGTGGAATGCAACGTGGAATGGAATGTGGAATGAAACAGAATGTAATGTGGAATGGAAAGTGGAATGTAATGGAATGGAATGTGGAAAGGAATGGAATGGAATAGGGAATGGATTGTTGAATGGAATGGAACAGAAGGTGGAATGGAATGGAATGTGGAATGGAATGGAATTCACTGAGGAATGGAATGGAATGGAATGGAATTTACTGTGGAATACAATGTGCAATGGAAAGGAATGGAATGTGGAATGGAATGGAATGGAATGGAATGGAATGGAATGCAATTTACTGGAATGGAATGTGGAATGGAATGGAAAGGAATGTAGAATGGAATGGAAAGGAATGTAGAATGTAATGGAATGGAATACGGAATGGAATGTTGAATGGAATGGAATGGAATGTGGAAGGGAAAGCGGAAAGGAATGGAATGGAAAGCAGAATGGAAAGTGGAATGGATTGGAATGGAATGTTTATTGTAATGCCATGGAATGTGGAAAGGAATTGAATGGAATGTGTAAAGGAACGGAGTGGAATGTGGAATGGAATGCAATGGAATGGAATGCAATGTGGAATAGAATGTGGAATGGAAAGTGGAATGGAAAGGAATGGAATGTGGAATGGAATGGAACCGAATGTGCAATGGAATGGAATGGAATGGATTGAAATGTGGAACGGAATGGAATGGAATGTGGAATGAAATGGAGTGGAATATGGAATGGAATCTAATGGAATGGAATGTGGAATAGAATGGAATGGAATGGAATGGAACGAAATGTGGAATAGAATGGAAATTAATGTGGAATGTAATGGAATGGAATGTTGAATGGAATTTGGAAGGGAATGGGATGGAATGTCGAATGGAACGTGGAATGCAATCTAATGGAATTGAATATGGAATGCAATGGAATATAATGGAATATGGAACCGATTGGAATTGAATGTGGAACAGAATGGAATGGAATGTGAAATGGAATGTAGAAGGTAATGGAATGGAATGTGGAATGGAGTGTGGAAAGGAATAGAATGAAATGCACAATGGAATGTGGAAAGGAATGGAATGGAATGTGTAATTGAATGGAATGGAATGTGGAAAGGAATGGAATGGAATGTGGAAAGGAGTGGAATTTAACGTGAAATGCAACGGAATGCAATCTGGAAAGGAATTGAATGGAATGTGGAATGAAATGGAAAGGAATGGGGAATGGAATGTGGAATGGAATGGAATGGAATGAGGAATGGAATGTGGAATGGAATGGAATGGAATGTGGAATGGAATGTGGAATGGAATGGAATGGAATGTAGAGTGGAATATGCAATGGAATGGAATCAAATGTGGAACGGAATGCGGAATTGAATGTGGAATGGATAGTGGAATGCAAAGGAATGGAATCTGGAATGGAACATTGAATGGAATCGACTGGAACGTGGAATGGAACGCGGAATGTAATGGAATGGAAGAATGAGTGCAATGTGGAATAGAATGTGGAATGGAACCTGGAATGGAACGGGGAATGTTTTAGAATGGAACGCAGATGTAATGTGGAATGGGATTTGGAATGAAATGTTGAATGTAATGTGGAATGGAATGGAATGGAACATGGAATGTAATGTTGAAAGGAACGTGGAACGGAACGTGGAATGCAATGTAAAGGAATGTGGAATTGAGTTGGAAATGGAATTGAAGGGAATACGGAATGGAATGTGGAATGGAATGGAATGGAATGTGGAACGGAATAGAATGGAATGTGAAATGGAATTTGGAATGGAATGTGACATGGAATGTGGAATGGAATGGAATGGAATGTGGAATGGAATGGAATGGAAAGTAGAATGGAATATGGAAAGGAATGAAATGGAATGTAGAAAGGAATGTGGAATACAATATGGAATGGAATTGAATGGAATGTGGAATGGAAAGTGGAATGGAATATGGAAAGGATTGTGGACTGGAATGGAAGGCAATGTGGAATGGAATGTGGAATGGAATGGGATGTTATGTGGAAAGGAATGGAAAGGAATGTGGAACGCAATGTGGAATGGAATATAATGAAACGTAGAATGGAATGTGGAATGGAATGAGGAACGAACGCTATGGAATGTGGAATGGAATGTGGAATTGAATATGGAATGGAAAGGAAAGGAAAGTGTAATGGAATGTGTAATGGAATGTGGAATGGAAAGTGGAATGCAATGGAAAGGAACGTGGTATGGAACGTGGAATGGAGTGATACGGAACGTGGAATGGCAAGGTATGGAATGTGGAATGGAATGGAAAGGAATGTAGAATGGAATGTGGAATATAATTTTGAATGGAAAGTGGAATAGAAAGGAATGGAATGTGGAATGGAATGGAATGGAATGTGGAAAGAAATGTGGAATGGAATGGAATGGAATGTGGAAAGAAATGTGGAATGGAATGTGGAATGGAATGGAATGGAATGTGGAATGGAATGTGCAATGAAATGGAATGGAATGTGGAATGGAATGTGGAATTGAATGTGGAATGGAATGTAGAATGGAATGTGCAATGAAATGGAATGGAATGTGGAATTGAATGTGGAATGGAATGTAGAATGGAATGTGCAATGAAATGGAATGGAATGTGGAATGGAATGAGGAATTGAATGTGGAATGGAACGTAGAATGGAATGTGGAATGCAATGGAATGGGATGTTGAATGAAACGTGGAATGGAATGTGTAATGGAATGGAAGGGAATGTGGAAAGGAATGGAATGGAATGTGGAAAGGGATGCGGACTGGAATGGAATGCAATGTGGAATGGAATGTGGAATGGAATGGGATGGAATGTGGAATGGAATGTGGAATGGAATGTGGAATGGAATGGATTGGAATGTGGAAAGGAATGTGGAATGGAATGTAATGAAATGTGGAAGGGAAGGTGGAATGGAATGTGGAATGTAACGTGGAATTGAATGTGGAATGAACGTGGAATGGAATGTGGAAAGGAAACGAATGGAATCTGGAATGGAAAGTGGAATGAAATGGATTGGAATGTGCAATGGAATTTGTAATGGAATGGAATGGAATGTGGAATAGAATGTGGAATGGAAAGGAATGGAATCTGTAATGGAATGTAATGGAATGGTGTGGAATGTGGAATGGAATGGAATGGAATGGAATGGATCATGAAATGGAAGGTGGAATGGAAAGTGGAAATGAATGTGGAAAGGAATGGAATGGAATGTGGAATACAAGGGAATAGAATGTGGAATGGAATGTGCAATGGGATGGAATGGAATGGAATGGGAAGTGCAATGGAATGGAATTGAATGTGGAATGGAAAGGAATGCAATGTGGAATGGAATGGAGTGAAACGTGGAATGGAAAAGAATGCAATGTGGAATGGAATGGAATGTTATGGAAAGTGGAATGAAAAGGAATGGAATGGAATGGAATGTGGAATTGAATAGAATGGAACGTGGAATGGAATGGAATGGAATGTCGAATGGAATGACATGGAATGTGGAATGGAACGTGATGGAATGGAATCTGGAATGGAATGTGGAATGGAACTTGGAATGGCATAAAATGTAACGTGGAATGGAAGGGAATGGAAGGTGGAATGGAATGGAATTTAATGGAACGTGGATTGGAACGTGTAATGCAAAGTGGAAGGGAACGTGGAATGGAACAGAATCGAATGTGGAAAGGAAGGGAGTGGAACGTGAAATGGAATGGCATGGAATGGGGAATGGAATGGAATGGATCATGGAATGCAACGTGGAAAGGAATGGAATGGAACATGGCATGGAACGTGTAATGCAAAGTGGAAGGGAACGTGGAATGGAATGGAATGGAATGTGGAATGGAATGGAATGGAATGTGGAATGGAATGGAATGGAATATGGAATGGAATGGAATGGATCATGGAATGCAACGTGGAATGGAATGGAATGGAACGTGGAATGGAACGTCCAATGGAACGAGGAATGGAAGGTGCAATGGAATGTGGAATGGAATGGAATGTGGTACGGAATGTGGAATGGAAAGTGGAATTGGATGGAAAGGAAGGTGCAAAGGAATGTGGAATAGAATGGAATGGAAAGTGAAATGGAATGTGTAGTGGAACGTGGAATGGAATAGAATTTAATGTGGAATTGAATGGAATGGAATGCAGAATGTAACGGAAAGAGATGGAATGTGGAATGTAATGGAATGGAATGGAATGTGGAAAGGAAAGCTATGGAATGAAATTGAATGGAAAGTGGAGTGGAATGGAAAGGAACATGGAATGGAATGGAATGTAGAATTGAATATGGAATGGAATGCAATGTGGAATGGAATGGAATGCAATGTGGAATGGAATGGAATAGAATGGAATGTGGTAAGTAATGGATTGGAATGGAATAGGATGTGGAATGGAAGGTAATGGAAAGTGGAATGGAATGTGCAATTGAATGGAATGGAATGTGGATTGGAAAGTGCAACTGAATGGAATGCAATGGAATGGAATGTGGAATGGAGTGGAATGGAATGTGGAATGGAATGGAATATGGAGTGGCATGGAATGGAATGTGGAATGGAATGGATTGGAATGTGTAATAGAATGGAATATGGTGTGGAATGTGAAAGGGAAAGTGGAATGTAATGTGGAATGGAATAAAATGTGGAGTGGAATGTGGAATGGAACATGGAATGGAATGGAAAAGTATGCCCAATGGAATGGAATGGAATATGGAATGGAACGTAGAAAGGAATGGAATGGAATGTGGTATGGAAAGCAATGGATCGTGGAGAGGAACGTGGAATGGAATGTAGAATGGAATATGGAATGGAATGTAATGGAATGAATAATGGATTGGAATGGAATGTGGAACAGAATGGAATGGAACGTGAAATGTAATGTGCAATGGAATGTGAAATGGAACGTAGAAAGGAACGTGGAATGGAATAAAATGGAAAGTGGAAAGTAATGCAAGGGAATTTAATGTAAGGTGGAAATGAAAGTGGAATGGAATGTGGAATTGAATAGAATGGAACATGGAATGGAATGTGAAACGGAATGGAATGGTGTGTAAAATGGAATGGAATGGAATGTGGAATAGAATGGAATGGAATGTTCAAAGGATTGTGGAATGGAAAGAGGAATGGGATGTGGAATGGAATGCAAAGGAATGTGGAACGGATTGTGGAATGGAATGGAATGGAATGTGGAATGGATTGTGGAGTGGAATTTAGAATACAATGTAGAATGGAATGGAATGGAATGTGTAATGGAATGTGGAATGTAATGTGGAACGGAATGGAATGGAATGTGATATGCATGGAATGGAATGTGGAATGGAATGTGGTATCGAATGGAATGGAATGTGGAATTTTATGTATAATGGAATGGAATGGAATGTGGAATGGAATGTTGAATGGAATGCAGAATGGAATGCTGTGGAATGTGGAATGCAGTGGAATGTGGAATGCAGTATGGAATGGAATGGAATGGAATGTGGAATGGAACGTGGAATTGAACGTGGAATGGAACGTGGAATGGAACGTGGAATGGAATGGAATGGAATGGAATAGAGTGTGGAATGGAACGTGGAATGGAATGGAATTGAACGTGGAATGGAATGGAATGGAACGTGGAATGGAATGTGGAAATGAATGTGAAATGGAATGTGGAATGGAATGTGGAATGCAATGGAATGGAATGTGGAATGGAACGTGGAATGGAAAGTGGAATAGAATGGAATGGAAAGGAATGAGGAATGGAGTGGAATGGAATGTGGAATGGAATGGAATGGAATGGAATGAAACGGAATGGAATGGAATTTGAAATGGAATGGAATGGAATGTTGAATGGAATGGAATGGAATGTTTAATGGAAAGACATGGAGTGGAATGTGAAATGAAATGGAAAGGAATGTGCATTGGACTGTGGAATGGAATGTGCAATGGAATGTGGAATAGAATGGAATGCAGTGGAATGTGGAATGGAATGGAGTGGAACGTGGAATGGATTGTGGAATGGAATGTGCAATGGAATGTGGAATGGAATCTGCAATGGAATGTGGAATGGAATAGAGTGAAATGTGGAATAGAATGTGGAATGGAATGGAGTCGGATGTGGAATTGAATGGAGTGGAATGTGGAATGTAATGGAATGGAATGTGGAATGGAATGTGGAATGGAATGGAGTGGGATGTGGATTTGAATGGAGTGGAATGTGGAATGGGATGTGGAGTGGAACGTGGACTGGAATATTGAAAGGAACGTGTAATGGAATGGAGTGGGATGTGGAATTGAATGGAGTGGAATGTGGAATGGTATGTGGAGTGGAACGTGGACTGGAATGTGAAAAGGAACGTGGAATGTACAGGAATGGAATGTGGAATGAAATGGAATGGAATGTGAAATGGAACGGAATGAAACGTGGAATGGAATATTCAATGGAATGCAGAATGGAACGTGGAATTTAACGTGTAATGGAAAGTGGAATGGAATGTGGAACGGAATGCGCAATGGAATGTTCAACGGAACGTGGAATGGAATGGAATGGAATGGAATGGAACGTGGAATGGAACGTGGGATAGAATGAGGAATGGAATGTGGAATGTATCACGGAATGGAATGTGAAATGGAATATGGAGTGGAAGGTAGAATGGAATGTAATGGAATGTTGAATGGAACGTGGAATTTAATGGAACAGAACGTGGAATGGAACGTGAAATGTAATGTCGAATCGAATGTGGGATGGAATGTGAAATACAATGGAACGGAACATGGAATGAAACGTGGAATGGAATGCAATGGAACGTGGTATGGAAGGTGGAATGGAATGTGGAATGGAAAGTGGAATGCAAAGTGGAATGGAATAGAATGGAAAGAGCAATGGAATGGAATGGAACTTGCATTGGGATGTGCAATGGAACGTTTAATGGAATGTGGAATCAAATGTGGAATGGAAAGGAATGGAATGTGGAATAGAATGGAATGAATGTGGAATGCAATGGATTTGAAAGTGGAATGGAATAGAATGGAATACGGAATAGAATTGAATGGATTTTCGAATGGAATGTGGAATGGAATTTAATGGAATGTGGAATAGAAAGCAAAGGAATGGTTTCGAATGTGGAAAGGAATGGAATGGAATATGAATTGGAATGTAGAATGGAATGAAATGGAATGAGGAATGGAATGTGGAATGGAATGGAATGGAATGTGGAATGGAATGTTGAATGGAATGTGGAATGGAAAGTGGAATGGAATGGAATGGAAGGTGGAATGAAATTTTAAATGGAAAGTAGAGTGGAATGGAATGGAATGTGGAATGGGAAGTGCAAAGGAATGGAATGAAAAGTGCAACGAAACGTCGAATGGAATGCGGAATGGAACATGGAATGGAATTTGGAATGGATTGCAATGGAATGTGGAATGGAAAGGAATGGAAAGTGGAATGGAATGTGGAATGGAATGGAATGGAAAGTGGAATGGAAAGGAATGGAACGTGGAAAGTAATGTGGAATGGAATGTGTAATGGAATGTGGAATAGAACGGAATGGAATTTGGAATGCAACGTGAAATGGAATGTGGAGTGGAATGGAATGGATAGTGGAATGAATTAAGGAATGGAATGTGGAATGTAATGGAATGGAATGGGGAATGGAATGTGTAATGGAATGCGGAATAGAATGTGGAATTGAGTGGAATGGATTGTGCAATGGAATGTGGAAAGGAATGGAATGGAATGGTGAATGGAATGTGGAATGGAAAGGGGAATGGAATGCGGTATTGAATGGAATGGGGAATGTAATGTGGAATTGATTGGAATGCAATGTGGAAAGGAATGCTGAATGCAATGTGGAATGGAATGGAATGAATGAAATGCGGAATGGAATGGAATGTTGTATGGAATGGATTGGAATGAGGAAGGGAATGTGGAATGGAATGGAATGTGGAATGGAATGGAATGTTGACCGGAATGGAATGGAATGAAGAATGGAATGTGGAATGGAATGTAATGTGGAATGGAATTTAATGGAATAGAATGGAATGGAATGGAATGTGGAATGGAATGTGGTATGGAATGGAATGGAATGTGGAATTATATGTAGAATTGAATGGAATGGAATGTGGAATGGAATGGAATGGAATGCGGAATGGAATGTTGAATGGAGTGTAGAAAGGAATGCAGTGGAATTTGGAACAGAACGCGGAATAGAATGAAATGGAACGTGGAATGGAACGTGTAATGGAAAGTGGAATGGAACGTGGATCGGAATGTGCAATGGAATGTGGAATGGAACGTGCAATGGAATGGAATGGAATGGAACGTGGAATGGAACGTGGAATAAAATTTTTAATAGAATGCGGAATGGAACGCGGAATGGAATGTGCAATGGAATGTGGAGTGGAACGTAGAATGGAATGAAATGGAATGTGGAGTGGAACGTAGAATGGAATGTAATGGAATGTTGAATGGAACGTGGAATTGACTGGAATGGAACTTGGAATGGAACGTTAATTGGAATGTGGAATGGAATGTGGAATGGAATGTGGAATACAATGGAATGGAACATGGAATGAAACGTGGAACGGAATGGAACGTGGAATTGAATGTGGAATGGAAAGAGGAATGCAACGTGGAATGGAATAGAATGGAATAAGGAGTGGAATGCAATGGAACTTGAAATGGAATGTGGAATGGAATGTGGAATCAAATGTGGAATGGAAAGGAATGGAATGTGGAATAGAATGGAAAGAATGTGTAATAGAAGGGAATGGAATGTGGAATAGAATGGAATCGAATTTGGAATGGAATGTGGAATGGAATTTAATGGAATGTGGAATAGAATGTAATGGAATGGTATTGAATGTGGAAAGGAATGGAATGGAATATGAAATGGAATGTGGAATGGAAAGTAGAATGGAATGTGGAATGCAATGTGGAATGGAATGGAAAGGGACGTGGAATGGAATGTGGAATGCAGTGGAATGGAATGGGGAATGGAATGCAATAGAATGCAGAACGGAAAGTAATGAAATGTGGAAAGGAATGGAATGCTTTGGAATGTGGAAGGAAATGGAAGGGAATGGCATGGAATGTGGAATGGAATGGACTGGAACTTGTAATGGAATGGAATGTAAGGTGGAATGGAATGAAACGAAATGAAATGTGGAATGGAATGGAACGGAATGGAATGTGGAATGGAGTGTAAAGGAATCGAATGTAATAGGAAAAGGAATGGAATGAAATGTGGAATGCAATGGAATGGAATGGAACGTGGAATGGAATGGAATGGTATGTGGAATGGAATGTAATGGAATGGTATGTGGAATGGAATGTGGAATGCAATGTGTAATGCAATGGAATGGCATGTGAAATGGAATGTGGAATGCAATGGAATGGAATGTGGAATGGATTATGGAATGGAATGTGGAAAGGAGTGGAATGGAATGTGGAATGGAATATGGAATGCAAAGTGGAAAGCAACAAAATATAATGTGGAAAGGAATGTGGAATGGAAGGTGTAAGGGAATGGTATGGAACTCGGAATGCAATGTGGAATGCAACGTGCAATGGAAAGTGGAATGGAACATGGAATGGAAAGCGGAATGGAATCTAATGGAATGGAATGGAATCTGTAATGGAAGGGAAAGGAATGTGGAATGGAATGTGGAATGGAAAGAAATGCAATGGAATGTGGAATGGAATGGAATGGAATGTGGAAAGGAATGGAATGGAATGGTGAATGAAATGTGGAATGGAAAGGGGAATGGAATGCGGTATTGAATGGAGTGGAATGGGGAATGTAATGTGGAATTGATTGGAATGGAATGTGGAAAGGAATGCTGAATGCAATGTGGAATGGAATGGAATGGAATGAAATGCAGAATGGAATGGAATGTTGTATAGAATGGATTGGAATGAGGAACAGAATGTCGAATGGAATGGAATGTGGAATGGAATGGAATGTTGAAAGGAATGGAATGGAATGAGGAATGCAGTGTGGATTGAAATGGAATGTGGAATGCAATTTAATGGAATAGAATGGAATGGAATGGAATGTGGAATGGAATGTGGTATGGAATGGAATGGAATGTGGAATTATATGTATAATTGAATGGAATGGAATGTTGAATGGAATGTAGAATGGAATGCAGTGGAATGTGGAATGGAACGCGGAATAGAATGAAATGCAACGTGGAATGTAACGTGTAATGGAAAGTGTAATGGAACATGGAATGGAATGTGCAATGGAATGTGGAATGGAACGTGCAATGGAATGGAATGGAATGGAACGTGGAATGGAAGGTGGAATAAAATTTTTAATAGAATCTGGAATGGAATGCGGAATGGAATGTGCAATGGAATGTGGAGTGGAACGTAGAATGGAATGTAATGGAATGTTGAATGGAACGTGGAATTGAATGGAATGGAACTTGGAATGGAACGTGAAATGGAATGTAGAATGGAATGTGGAATGGAATTTGGAATACAATGGAATGGAACTTGGAATGGAACGTGAAATGGAATGTAGAATGGAATGTGGAATGGAATGTGGAATACAATGGAATGGAACATGGAATGAAACGTGGAATGGAATGGAACATGGAATTGAATGTGGAATGGAAAGAACAATGCAACGTGGAATAGAATAGAATGGAACGAGGAGTGGAATGGAATGGAACTTGGAATGGAATGTGGAATAGAATGTGGAATGGAACGTTTAATGGAATGTGGATTCAAATGTGAAATGGAAAGGAATGGAATGTGGAATAGAATTGAATGAATGTGGAATCGAAGGGAATGGAATGTGGAATAGAATGGAATGGAATTTGGAATGGAATGTGGAATGGAATTTAATGGAATGTGGAATAGAATGTAATGGAATGGTATTGAATGTGGAAAGGAATGGAATGGAATATGAAATGGAATGTGGACTGAAAAGTAGAATGGAATATGGAATGCAATGTGGAATGGAATGAAAAGGGATGTGCAATGGAATGTGGAATGGAGTTGAATGGAATGGGGAATGGAATGGAATAGAATGCAGAACGGAAAGTAATGAAATGTGGAAAGGAATGGAATGCTTTGGAATGTGGAAGGAAATGGAATGGAATGGCATGGAATGTGGAATGGAATGGAATGGAACTTGGAATGGAATGGATTGTAAGGTGGAACGGAATGAAATGAAATGAAATGTGGAATGGAATGGAATCGAATCGAATGTAATGGGAAAGGGAATGGAATGAAATGTGGAATGCAATGGAATGGAATGGAAAGTGGAATGGAATGGAATGGTATGTGGAATGGAATGGAATGGAATGCTATGTGGAATGCAATGGAATGGAATGTGGAATGCAATGTGTAATGCAATGGAATGGCATGTGGAATGGAATGTGGAATGCAATGGAAAGGAATGTGGAATGGATTATGGAATGGAATGTGGAAAGGAGTGGAATGGAATGTGGAATGGAATATGGAATAGAAAGTGGAAAGCAAGGAAATGTAGTGTGGAAAGGAATGTGGAATGGAAGGTGTAAGGGAATGGAATGGAACTTGGAATGCAATGTGGAATGCAATGTGCAACGGAACGTGGAATGGAACGTGGAATGGAAAGCAGAATGGAATCCAATGGAATGTAATGGAATCTGGAATGGAAGGGAAAGGAATGTGGAATGGAATGTGGAATGGAATGAAATGCAATGGAATGTGGAATGGAATGGAATGGAATGGATTGGAATGTGGAAAGGAATGGAAAGGAATGTGGATTGGAATGCAATGGAATGTGGAATGCAATGGAATAGAATGGAATGGAATGTGAAATGGTATGTGGAATGGAATGTGAAATGCAATGTGGAATGGAATGTGAATCGGAATGAAAAGCAACGTGGAATGGGCTGGAATGGAACGTGGAATGGAATTGAATGGAACATGGAATGCAATGGAATAGAACGTATAATGGAACGTGGAATGGAACTTGGAATTGAACGTGGAATGTAATCTGGAAGGATTGTCGAAAGGAATGGAATGGAATGAGGAATAGAATGTGGAAATGAATGTAATGGACTGGAATGGAATGAGGAATGGAATGGAATGGAATGTGGAATGGAATGTGGAATAGAACGGAATGGAAAGTGGAATGGAACGTGAAATGGAACGTGGAAAAAAATGGAATGAAACGTGGAATGGAATGTGGAATGCAATGGAATGAAATTTGGAATGGATTTTGAAATGGAATGTCGAATGGAATGGAATGGAATGTGAAATAGAATATGCAGTGAAATGGAAAGGAATGTGGAATGGAATGAAATGGAATGAGGAATGAAATGTGGAATGTAATGGAATGGAATGTGGAATGTAATGTTAAAAGGAGTGTGGAATGGAATGTGGAATGCAATGGAATGGAAGTTGAAAGGGAATGTTAAATGGAAACTGGAGTTGAATGGAATGGAATGTGAAATGGAAAGTGGAATGGAATGGAATAAAAAGTGCAATGGAAAATGGAAAGGAATGCGGAGTGGAATGTGGAATGGAATGTGGAATGGAATTGAATGGAATGTGGAATGTAAAGGAATGGATAGTGGAATCGTAGGTGGAATGGAATGGAATGTAATGTGGAATGGAAAGGAATGGTATGAGGAATGGAATGTGGAATGGAATGTGAAAGAGAAGGAAATGGAATGTGGAATGCAATGTGGAATTGAACGTGTAGTGGAATGGAATGGATTGTGGAATGGATTGTGGAATGGAACGTGGAAAGTAATGGAATGGAATGGGGAATGGAATGTGTAATGGAATGGGGAATGGAATGTGGAATTTAATGGAACAGACAGTGGAATGGAATGTGGAATGGAATGCAATGGAATGGGGAATGGAATGTGAATTAGAATGGGGAATGGAATGTGTAATTGAATGGAATGTAATGGGGAAAGTAATGTGGAACTGAATGGAATGGAATGTGGAAAGGAAGGTTGAATACAATGTGAAATTGAATGGAAGGGAATGTGGAACGGAATGTGGAAAGGTATGGAATGTTGAATGGAATGGAATGGAATGAGGAAGGGAATGTGGAAAGGAATGGAATGAGGAATGGAATGGAACGTTCAATGGAATTTAATGGAATGGAATGGAATGGAATGGAATGGACTGGAACGTGGAATGGAATGGGTTGAAATGGGATGTAGAATGGAATGGAACATGGAATGGGATGGAATGGAACATGGAATGGAATGGAAAGGAACGTGTATTGGAAAGAAACGGAACATGGAATGGAACAGAATGGAACGTGGAATGAAATGGAAAGGAATGGAATGTGGAATGGTATGCGGAATACAACGCGGAAAGCAATGGAATGGAAAGGAATGGAATGTGGAATGGAACGTGGAATGGAATGGAAAGGAATGGAATGGAATGCAAAGTGGAATGGAATGGAATGTAATATGGTATGGAAAGAAATGCAATGGAATGGAATGTGGAATGGAATGGAATTGAACTTGGAATAGAATGGAATGAAATGCAACGTGCAATGTAACCGAATGCAATGTGGAATAAATGCAATGGAATGTGGAATGTAATGCAATGGAATGGAACAAGCAATGGGAGAGAATGGAATGTGGAATGGAATGGAATGGAAAGTGGAATGGAATGGAATGGAATGTTGAATGGAATTTGGATTTGAATGGAAAGAAGGGAAGGGAATGTGGAATAGAATAGAATGTGGCATTGAATGGAATGGAATGTGGAATGGAATGGAATGGAATGTGGAATTGAATGGAATGGAATGTGGAATGGTATTGAATGTAATGTGGAATAGAATGGAATGGAATGTGGAATGGAATGTCGATTGGAATGGAATGGATAGTGGAAAAGAACACAATGGAATGGTATGTAGTGTGGAATGGAATGGAATGGAATAGAATATGAAATGGAATATGGAATGGAACGTAAAATGGAACGTGCAATGGAAAGTAGAGTGAAACGCAGAATGGAATGTGGAATGGAATGGAAAGGGATGTGGAACGGAATGTGGAATGCAATGGAATGGAATGCGGAATGGAATGGAATGCAGAACGGAAAGTAAAGGAATGTGGAATGGAATGCAATGCTATGGAATGTGGATAGGAATGCAATGGAATGGAATGGACTGTGGAATGGAAGGGAAAGTAACGTGGAATGGAAAGTGGAATGGAATGGAATGCAATTGAATTTGTAATTTAATGGAAAGGACTGTGGAATTGAAAAAATGGAAGGTGGAATGGAATGGAATGCTTTGAAATGTGGAATGGAATGGAAAGTTATGGAATGTGGAATGGAAGGGAATGGAACGGAATAGAATGTGGAAGGGAATGGAATAGAATGTGGAATGGAATGGAATGGAATGTGGATCGGAATGGAATGGAATGTGGAATGGAATAGAATGGAATTGAATGAAATGTGCAATGGAATGTGGAATGGAATGTGAAATGGAATGTGGAATGTAATGGGAAATGGACTGTGGAAAGGAATGTGCAACGGAATGGAATGGAATATGGAATTGAAAGGAATGGAATAAGGAATTGAATGGAATGGAACATGGAATGCAAAGGAATGTAAAATGTAATGGAACGTGGGTTGGAACTTGGAATGGAACGTGGAATGTAATGTGGAAGCAATAGGGAATGGAATGGAATGGAAAGTCGAATGGAATGTTGAAAGGAAAGGAATGGACTTCGGAATGGAATGAGGAATGGAATGGAATGGAATGTGGAATAGAATGTGGAATGGGCTGTGGAATGGAAGGTGGAATAGAACGTAATGGAAAGTGGAATGGAATGTGGAATGGAACGTGGAATGGAACGTGAAAAGGAATGGAAAGGAAAGTGGAATAGAATGTGGAATGGAATGGAATGGAATGTGGAATGCAATTTGGAATGGAATGTGGAATGGAATGGAACGGAATGTGGAATCCAATGTGGAGTGGAATGGAATGGAATGGAATGGGGAATGAAATGAAATGAAATGGGGAATGGAATGTGGAATGGAAAGAAATGAAATGTGGAATGGAATATTGAATGGAAAGTGGAATGGAAAGTGGAATGTAAAGGAACGGAAGGTGGAATGGAATGTTGAATGGAAAGTGGAATGGAATGTAATGAAATGTGGAATGGAACGTGGAATGGAATGGAATGGAACGTGCAATGGAAAGTGGAAAGGAAGGCGGAAAGGAACGTGGAATGGAATGTGGAATGGAATGGAATGTAATGGAATCGAAAGTAGAATGGAATGTGGAATGGAATGGAATGGAAAGTGGAATGGAATGTAGTGGAATGTGGAATGGAATGGAATGGAATGTGGAATGGAATGGAATGTGGAATGGATTGTGGAGGGGAATGTGGAATGCAATGGAATGGAATGGTGAATGGAATGTGGAATGGAATGGGGAATGAATTTGGAATTGAATTTAATGGAATGTGGAATGGAAAGCAATGGAATGGAATGGAATATAGAATGGAATGTTGGATGGAATTTGGAATTCAATGGAAAGGAATGAAACGGAATGAGGAACAGAATGGAATGTGGAATGGAATGGAATGGAATGTAGAATGGAATGTAATGGAATGTGGAATAGAAAGTGCAATGGAATGAAATTGGATGAAATGAAATGAGGAATGTAATTGAATTGAATGCAATGAGGAGTGGAATGCAATTTAATGTGGAATGGAATGGAATGGAATGTGGAATGGAATGGAATTGAATTTGGAATGTAATGGAATGGAATGTGCATGGAATGGAATGCAATGTGGAATGAGATGGAATGGAATGGAATGTGGAATGGAATGGAATGGAATGTGGATGGAATGGTATGCAATGTGGAATGGAATGGAATGGAATGCAATGTGGAATGGAATGGAATGGAATGAGGAATGGAATGGAATGGAATGGAATGGAATGGAATGGAATGTTTAATGGAATGGAGTTGAATGTGGAATTGGATGGAATGGAATGGAATGGAAAGGAAACTGGAATGGAAAGAAATGGAAAGTGGAATGGACTGTGGAATGGAATGGAAAGGTTTGTGGAATGGAATGTGGAATCGAATGGATCATGGAATAGAATGTGGAATAGAATGGGATGGAATTTGGATTTCAATGTGGCGTGAAATGGATTGGAATGTGCAGTGGAATCTGGAATGGAATGGAAATGAATGTGGAATGGAAGGTGGAATGGAATGTGAAATAGAATGGAAATGAATGTGGAAAGGAATGTGTAATGGAATGGAATGGAAAGCAATGTGGAATGAAATGGAAAGGAACGTGGAATGGAATGGAATGGAATGCAGAATGGACTGGAATGAAATGAAATGTGGAATGGAAAGGAATGGCATTCAAAGTGGAATGGAATGCAATGGAATGTGGAATGGAATCCAATGGAATGTGGAATGGAATCGAATGGAATGTGGAATGGAATGCAATGGAATGTGGAATGGAATGTGGAGTGGAATGGAATGGTATGGAACAGAATGTGGAATGGAACGGAATGTAATATGGAATGGAATGGAATGGAAAAGAAAGCGGAATGGAATGGAATTGAATATGGAATTCAATGGAATTGAGTGTGGAATAGAATGGAATGGAATGCAGTGTGGAATAAATAGAATGGAATTTGGAATGGAATGGAGTGGAATGGAATGTGGAATGAAATGGAAAGCAATGGAATGTGGAATGAAATGGAATGGAATGTGGAATGAAATGGAATGGAATGAGGAATGGAATGGAATCAAATGTGGAATGGAATGCAAAGGAAAGGAATGTGGAATGGAAAGGAATGTGGAATTGAATGGAATGGAAATTGGAATGAAATGGAATGGAATGTGAAATGGAATGTAGGATGAATAGTGGAATGGAATGAAATTGAATGTGCAAAGGAATGGAATGGAATGTGGAATGGAACGGAACGGAACGCGGAATGGAAAGTGGAATGGAATTGAATGGAACGTGGAATGGAACATGAAATGGAACGCAGAATGGAACGTGGAATGGAACGTGGAATGGAATGAAATGGAATGTTGAATGGAATGGAATGGAATGTGGAATGGACTGGAATGGAATATGAAATGTAATGTGGAATAGAATGGAATGGAACGTGGAATGGGACGTGGAACGGAACACCTAATGGAATGTAGAATGGAACGTGGAATGGAATGGAATGCAACTTCCAATGGAAAGTAGAATGGAACGTGGAATGGAATGGAATGGAACGCAGAATGGAGTGTGGAATGGGATGTTTAATGTAATGGAATGGAACTTAGAATTTAATGGAATGGAATGGAATGGAATGGAATGTGGTATGGAATGTGGAATGGAATGGAATGGAATGTGGAATGGATTGTGGTATGAGAAGTGGAATGGAATGCGATGGAATGTAGAATGGAATGTGGAATGGAATGGAATGGAATGTGAAAAGGATTGTGGAATGCAATGTGGATTGGAATGTGGAATGGAATTTGGAATGCAAAGTGGAATAAAATGGAATGGAATGTGGATAGGAATGTGGAATGGAATGGAACGGAGTGTGCAATGTAATGTGGAATGGAATGGAATTGAATGTGGTATGGAATGGAATTGAATGTGGAATGGAATGTGGAATGGAAATTGGAATGGAATGGAATGGAATGTGGAATGGATTGGAATGGAACATGGAATGCAACGTGGAATGGAACATGGAATGGAATGTGAAATGGAACGTGTAATGGAATGGGCCATGGAATGTGGAATGGAACTTGGAATGGAATGTGGAATGGAATTTGGAATGCAATGTGGAATGGAATGGAATAAAATGGAATGTGAAATGGAACTTGAATGTAATGGAAAGTGGAATGGAACGCGGAATGGAATGTTGAATGGAACTTGGAATGGAATGTACAATGGAATGTGGAATGGAAAGTGGAATGGAATGGAATGCGATGTTGAATGGAAAGTGGAATGGAATGGGGAATGGAACGTAGAATGGCACGTTGAATGGAATGGAATGGAATTGCACGTGGAAAGGAATTGAATGGAATGTGCAATGGAATGTGGATTTGAATGCGGAATGGAATGTGGAATGCAATGGAATGGAACGTGGAACGGAATGTGGAACTGAATGGAATGTGGAATTGAATGTGGAATGGAACGTGGAATGGAATGGAACGGAATGTGGAATGGAATATGGAATGATATGGAATGGAGTGTGGAATGGAGTGCGGAATGGAAAGTGGAATGGAACGGAAGTTCGAATGGAATTTGGAATGGAATAGATTGGAATGTTTGAATGAAATGGAAACGATTGTGGAATGAAATGTGGACTGCAGTGGAATGCAATGTGGAATGGAATGGAATGGAATGTGGAATGGAATGGAATGTGGAACGGAATGTTTAATGGAATGTGGCAAGAAACCTGGAGTGGAACGTGGAATAGAACATGGAATGGTTCATGGAATGGAACGTGGAAGCGATCATGGAATGCAAGATGGAATGGAGCGTGGAATGGAATGGAATGGAACTTGGAAGGGAATGTGGACTGGAATGTGGAATGGAATGGAATGGAATGTGGAATGGAATGGATTGGAATGTGGAATGGAATGTGGAATGGAAAAGAATGGAATGTGGAATGGAATGTGGAACGCAACGGAATGGAATGTGAAATGGAATGTGGAATGGAAAGCAATAGAACGTTGAATGGAATGCGGAATGGAATGTGGACTGGCACGGGAAATGGAACGAAGTGCAATGTGGAATGGAATGTGGAATGGAATGTGTAATGGAACGTGGAATGTAATGCAATGTAGAATAGAACGTGGATTGGAATGGAATGGAAAGCGGAATGGAACGTGCAATGGAATATGGAATGGAAAGCGGAATGGAATGGAACTGAATATGGAATGCATCGTGGAAAGGAATGGAATGGAAAGTGGAATGGAATGTGAAATGGAAGGTGGAATGGAATGTGTCATGGAACGTGGCATGGAACGTGCAATGGAACGTGGAAAGGATTGGAATGCAAAGTGGAATGGTACGAGGAATTGAATGGAAATGAAAGTGGAATAGAAAGTGGAATGGAATGTGGAATAGAATGTGGAATGGAATGAAATGGAATGTGGAATGGAATGTGGAATTGAATTGAATGGAATGTGGAAGGGAACACGGAATAGAACGTAGAATGGAACGTGGAATCAAACATGGAATGGAACGTGGAATGGGATACGCAATGGAATGTGGAAAGGAAGGTGGAATGCAATGGAGTGGAATGGAACGGAATGTGGAATGGAATGTGGAATGGAATGTTGAATGAAATGGAATGCAATGTGGAATGGTAAATGCAATTGAATGTGGAATGGAACGTCGAAGGGAATGGAAAGGAATGTGGAATGGAAAGTGGAATGGAATGCGATGGATGGTGGAACAGAAAGTGGAATGAAATGGAATGGAACGTGGATTGGAACGTGGAAAGGAACATTGAATGGATTGGAACGGAACATGGAATGGAATGAGGAAAGGAACTAGAATTAGAAAGTGGAATGGAATGTGGAATGTAATGGAATGTGGAATAGAATGTGAAATGGAATGGAATGGAATGTGCAATGGAATGGAAGGAAATGTGGAATGAAATGTGGATAGGAATGTGGAATGGAATGGAATGCAATGTGGAATAGTATGTGAAATGGAATATGGAATGGAATGGAATGGAAAGTGGAATAAAATGGAATGGAAGGTGGAATGGAATGTTGAATGAAATGTGGATTTGAATGGAATGTTACGTGGAAAGGAATGGAATTGAATTTGGAATGGAATTGAATGGAATGTGGAATGGAATAGAATGGAATGGAATGGCATGTGAAATGGAATGTGGAAGGGAATGTGGAATGTAATGTGTAATGGAACGTGGAATGGAATGCGGAATGGAACGTGGAATGGAAAGTGGAATGGAACAGAATGGAACTTGGAATGTAACGTGGAATGGAAAGTGAAATGTCATGTTGCATGGAACTTGGAATGGCATGGACAATGGAATTTGGAACGTGGAATGTAATGGAATGGAAAAAGGAATGGAATGTGGAATGGAATGGAATGAAAAGTGGAATGTAATGTGGAATAGAATGAGGAATGGAACGTGGAAAGGAATGTGGAATAAAATGGAATGGAAAGTGCAATGGAATGTAATGCAATGTAGAATGGAATGTGGAATGTAATGTGTAATGGAATGCGGAATGTAATGTGGAATGGAATGGAATGGAATGGAATGTGGAATGGAATGTGGAAAGGAATGTGGAATGGTATGTGGAATGGAACGGAATGAAATGTGGAATGGAATGTGGAATGGAACTTGGAATTGAATGGAATGGAAAGGAGTGGATTGTGGAATGTAATCTGGAATGGAAAGTGGAATAGAAAGTGGAATGCAAGGGAATGGAACGTGGAATGGGATGGACTGGAAAGTGGAATGGAAAGTAGAATGGAAAGTGGAATGGAATGTGTAATGGAAAGTCGAATGAAAAGTGGAATGGAATGGAATGGAATGTGAAATCGAATGGAATGGAATGGAATGTGGAATGGAGTGTGGAATGGAGTGTGGAATGGAATGGAATGGAATTTGGAACGGAGTGGAATCGAATGTTGAATGGAAGGTGGAATGGAAAGTGGAATGTAACGAGGAATGGAAAGGATAGGAATGTGGAAAGGAAAGAGTGGAATGTGGAATGAAATAGAATATAATGTTGAATGGAATGTCGAATCGAATGGAATGGAATAGAAAGTAATGTGGAATGGAATGTCGAATCGAATGGAATGGAATGTGCTATAGAATGTGTAATGGAATGTAATGGAATCCAGAATGGAATGGAATGAAGTGGAATGCAATGCGAAATGGAACGTGGAAAGGAACGTGGCATGGAAAGTGGAATGGAACATGGAATGTAATGTGTAACGGAAGGGGAAAGAATGAGAATGGAATGGATTGGATTGCGGAATAGAATGTGGTATGCAATGGCATGGAAGGCGGAAAGGAATAGAACAGAATGGTATGGAATGTGGAATGGAACGTGGATGCAAGGTGGAATAGAGTGGAATTGAACGTGAAATTGAACGTGGAATGGAAGGTCAAACGGAGCGTTGAATGGAATGGAATGGAACGTGGAATGGAATGCGGAATGGAATATGAATGGAATGGAATGGATTGTGAAATGGAATGGATTGTAATGTTGGATGGAATATGGAATGGAATGAAATGGAATGTGGAATGGAATCTGGAATGAAAAGGAATTGAATGCGGAATGGAATGTGGAATGGCATGGAACGTAATGTGGAATTGAATGGAAAGGAATATGGAATGGTATGTGGAATGGAATGTGGAGTGGCATGTGGAAAGTAATGGAGTGCAATGTGGAATGGAATGTGGAATGGAATGTGGAATTGAACGTGGAATGGAAACCAAAGTGGAATGGAATGGAATGGAATGTGGAATGGAACGTGGAATGGAACGTGGGATGGAATGTGCAATGGAATGTGGAATGGAACAGGGGATGGAATGGAATGGAAAGTGGAAAGGAACATGGAATGGAATGGAATAGAATGCGGAATGGTATTTGGAATGGAATGTGGAAAGTAATGGATTGGAATGTGGAATGTAATGTGGAATGAAATGTAGAATGGAATGGAATGGAATGGAATGCGGAATGGAATGTGGAAAGGAATGTGGAATGTATTGTGCAATGGAACGGAATGGAATGTGGAAATCAATGTGGAATGGAATGTGGAATGGAAAGTGGAATGGAATGGAGTGGAAAGGAATGGATTGTGAAATAGAATGTGGAATGGAATGTAGAATGCAACGGGAAATGGAATGGATTGGAACGTGGAATGGGATGCAATGCAATGTGGAATGGAAGGTGGAATGGAATGGAATGGAACGTGGAATAGAACATGGAATGGAACGTGGAATGGAATGTGTAACGGAACGTGGAATGGAACATGCAATGGAATATGGAATTGAAAGTGGAATGGAAAGCAATGGAAAGTGGATGGAATGTGGAATGCAATGGAATGGAAAGTGGAATGGAATGTGGAATGGACTGTGAAAGGAACGTGACATGGAACGTGGAAAGTATTGTAATGTAATGTGGAATGGAATATGGAATGGAATATGGAATGCAATGCAAATCAATGTGGAATGGAATGTGGAATGGAACGGAATGGAATGTGGAATGGAATGTGGAATAGAAAGTGGAATGGTATGGAAAGAAATGCGCAATGTAATCTGGTATGGAATGGAATGTAGCATGGAATGGAACTTGTAATAGAACATGTAATGGAATGTGGAATGCAGCACGTTATGGAATTTGCAATGAAATGTGGAATGGAATGTTGAAATGAATGAAATGGAATCTGGAATGGAATAGAATGGAATGTGGAATAGAAAGTCGAATGGTATGGAATGGAATACGGAATGGAATGAAATGGAATGGAAGGGAAGGCGGAGTGGAATGGAATGGAATGTGGAATGGAACGTGGAATGGGATGGAATGGAAAGAGGAATGGAACATGGAATGGATTAAGTAATGGAACGTGGAATGGAATGTGCAATGGAATGAGGAATGGAACTTGCAATGAAAAGGAATGAAAGTGGAGTGGAATGTGGAATGTAATGGAATGGAACGTGGAATGGAATCTGGAATGGACTGTGGAATGGAACGTGAAATGGAATGTGGAATGTGTTGCAATGGAATGTGGAACGGAATGTGGAAAAGAATGTGCAGCAGAAAGGGGAATAGAAAAGAATGCAATGTGCAATGGAAATTGGAATGGAATGGAATGAAACGTGGAATAGAATTTGGAAAGGAACGTGGAATGGAAAGTGGAATGCAGAGTGGAATAGAATGTGGAATGGAATGTGGAATGGAATGGAATAGAATGTGGAATGGAATGCAATGAAATGGAATGTGGAACGGAATGTGGAATGGAATGGAATGTAATCTGGAATAGAACGTGGAATGGAATAAAATGGAATGTGGAGTGGAATGAAATGGAATGGTATGGAATGTGGAATGCAATGGAATGGAATGTGGAATGGAAGGTGGAATGGAATGGAATGGATGGTAGAATGGAATGTGGAATGAAATGGAATGGAATGGAATGTGGAATGCAATGTGGGCTGGAATGGAAAGCAATGTGAAATGGAATGTGGAAAGGAATGGAATGGAATGTGAAAAGGAAAGTTTAATGTAAAGGTTAAAGGAATGTGGAATGGAATGTAATGGAAGGTGGAATGCAATGGAATTGAATGTGGAATGCAATGGAATGGAATGTGGAATGGAATGGATAGGAAGGTGGAATTGAATGGAATGTAATATGGAATGGAATTGAAAGTGGAATCGAATGGAATGGAATGAAATGTGGACGGAATGGAATGTGGAATGGAATGGAATGGAATGGAATGTGGAATGGCATAGAATGTGTAATAGAATTGAATGTGGAAAGTAATGGAATGTGTAATGGAATGTGGAATAGAATGCAATGGAATGTGGAATGGAATGGAATGGAATGTGGAATGGAATGGAATGTGGAATGGAATGGAATGGAATGACAGGTGGAATGGAATGTGGAAGGGAATGTTTAATGGAATGGAATGGATTGTGGAATGGAATGTGTAATGGAATTTAATGGAACGTGGAATGGAATGGAATGGAATGTGGAATGGAATGTTTAATGGAATTTAATGGAACGTGGAATGGAATGGAATGGAATGTGGAATGGAATGGAATGTGGAATGGAATGTGGAACGGAATGTGGAATGGAATGGAATGGAATGTAGAATGGAATGTGGAATGGAACGTGTAATGGAAAGTGGAAAGGAATGGAATGGAATGTGGAATGGAATGTGGAATGGGATTTGGAATATAATGTTCAATGGAAGGTAATGGAATGTGGAAGGGAATAGTGTGGAATGCGAAATTTCATGGAATGGAATGTGAAATGGAATGAGGAATGGAAAGGAATGGAATGTGGAATGGAATGTGGAATGGAATGAAATGGAATCCAGAATGGAATGGAATGGAATGGACAAGAAAGTGGAATGGAAGGTAATGGAATGTGGAATGGAATGAGGAATGGAATGGAAAAGAATTTCGAATGGAAGGTAATGTGATTTGGAACGGAATGTTGAATGTAATGGAATGTAATTGAATGGAATGCAATGTGGAAGGTTATGGAATGGAACGTGGAATGGAACGTTGAATGGAATGTAATGGAACGGAATGGAACTTGGAATGGAATTTGGAATGGAATGCGGAAAGGAACGTGGAATGGAATGGAGTGGAACGTAGAATGAAACGTGGAATGGAATGTGGAATGGAAAGTGGAATGTTATGTGGAATGGAAAGGAATGGAATGTGGAACGGAATGGAACGGAATGTGGAATGGAATGGAATGGAATGTGGAATGGAAGGTGGAATGGAATGGAATGGATGGTAGAATGGAATGTGGAATGAAATGGAATGGAATGGAATGTGGAATGCAATGTGGGCTGGAATGGAAAGCAATGTGAAATGGAATGTGGAAAGGAATGGAATGGAATGTGAAAAGGAAAGTTTAATGTAAAGGTTAAAGGAATGTGGAATGGAATGTAATGGAAGGTGGAATGCAATGGAATTGAATGTGGAATGCAATGGAATGGAATGTGGAATGGAATGGATAGGAAGGTGGAATTGAATGGAATGTAATATGGAATGGAATTGAAAGTGGAATCGAATGGAATGGAATGAAATGTGGACGGAATGGAATGTGGAATGGAATGGAATGGAATGGAATGTGGAATGGCATAGAATGTGTAATAGAATTGAATGTGGAAAGTAATGGAATGTGTAATGGAATGTGGAATAGAATGCAATGGAATGTGGAATGGAATGGAATGGAATGTGGAATGGAATGGAATGTGGAATGGAATGGAATGGAATGACAGGTGGAATGGAATGTGGAAGGGAATGTTTAATGGAATGGAATGGATTGTGGAATGGAATGTGTAATGGAATTTAATGGAACGTGGAATGGAATGGAATGGAATGTGGAATGGAATGTTTAATGGAATTTAATGGAACGTGGAATGGAATGGAATGGAATGTGGAATGGAATGGAATGTGGAATGGAATGTGGAACGGAATGTGGAATGGAATGGAATGGAATGTAGAATGGAATGTGGAATGGAACGTGTAATGGAAAGTGGAAAGGAATGGAATGGAATGTGGAATGGAATGTGGAATGGGATTTGGAATATAATGTTCAATGGAAGGTAATGGAATGTGGAAGGGAATAGTGTGGAATGCGAAATTTCATGGAATGGAATGTGAAATGGAATGAGGAATGGAAAGGAATGGAATGTGGAATGGAATGTGGAATGGAATGAAATGGAATCCAGAATGGAATGGAATGGAATGGACAAGAAAGTGGAATGGAAGGTAATGGAATGTGGAATGGAATGAGGAATGGAATGGAAAAGAATTTCGAATGGAAGGTAATGTGATTTGGAACGGAATGTTGAATATAATGGAATGTAATTGAATGGAATGCAATGTGGAAGGTTATGGAATGGAACGTGGAATGGAACGTTGAATGGAATGTAATGGAACGGAATGGAACTTGGAATGGAATTTGGAATGGAATGCGGAAAGGAACGTGGAATGGAATGGAGTGGAACGTAGAATGAAACGTGGAATGGAATGTGGAATGGAAAGTGGAATGTTATGTGGAATGGAAAGGAATGGAATGTGGAACGGAATGGAACGGAATGTGGAATGGAATGGAATGGAATGTGGAATGGAATGCAGTGGAAAGCGAATACAATTTGGAATGGAATGGAAAGGAATCCAGAATGGAATTGAATGGAATGGAATGCAATGAAACGTGGAATGGAACGTTGAATGGAATGTGGAAAGGAATTATGAACGGAACATGGAATAGAATGTGGAAAGCAATGGAATGGAATGAGGAATGGAAGGCAATGGAATGTGGAATGGAATGTGGAATGGAATGGAATGGAATGTGGAATGGAATGTGGAATGGAATGGAATGGAATCTGGAATGGAATAGAAACGAATGTGGAATGGAATGGAATGAAATGGAATGCAGAATGTTATGCCATGGAATGTGGAATGAAATGGAATGGAATGGAAAGGAATGTGGCATTGAATGGAATGGAAAGTGGAATGGAGTGGAATGGAATGTGGAATGGAATAGAATGCAATGGAAGGTGGAATGGAATGTGAAATTGAATGTGGAATTTAACGTGAAATGGAATGAAATGGAACGTGAAAATGAACGGAAAGGAACGTCCAATGGAATGGAATGGAACGTGGAATTGAATGTGGAATGGAATAGAGTGGAATGTGTAATGGAATGTAGATTGGATTGGAATGTGGAATGGAATGTGGAATGGAGTGCAATGGAATGTGATATGTAACAGAATTCAAAGTTGAATGGTCTGGAATGGAATGTGGAATGGAATGTGGAATGGAATTTGGAGTGGCACGTGGAATGGAACGGAGTGCATTGTGGAATGGAATGTGGAATGGAATTTGAAATAGAATGTGGAATGGAATGCAATGTGAAACGGAACTTGGATTGCAATGGAATGCAACGTGGAATGGATTGTGGAATGGAAAGTGGAATGGAATGGAGTGGAATGTGGAATGGATTGTGGAATGGAATGGAATGTGGAATGGAATGTGGAATGGAATGGAATGTGGAATGGAATGTGGAATGGAATGGAATGGAATGTGGAATGAAATGTGGAATGGAGTGCAATAGAATGTGGAATGGAATCTGGAATGGAGTGCAATGGAATGTGGAATGGAATGGAATGGAATGTGGAATGGACTGGAATGGAATGTGGAATGGAATGTGGAATGGAGTGCATTGGAATGTGGAATGGAATGAAATGGATTGTGGAAAGGACCGGAATAGAGTGTGGAATGGAATGAGGAATGGAATGTGGAATGTCATGTAGAATGGAACGGAGTGCAATGTGGAGTGGAATGTGGAATGGAATGTAAAATGGAACGTGGAATGGAATGCAATGTAGAATGGAACATTAATTGCAATGTAATGGAACGTGGAATGGAATGTGGACTGGAAAGCGGAATGGAATGGAGTGGAATGTGGAATGGAACGTGGAATGGAATGTGCAATGGAATGAGGAATGGAACGTGAAAAGGAATGTAATGGAAAGTGGAATGGTACGCGGAATGGAATGGAAAGGAACGTGGAATGGAAGGAGGAATGGATTGTGGAATGGAGCGTGGAATGCAATTGAATGTGAAATGGAATGTGGAATGGAATGTTGAATGGAACGGAAAGGAATGGAATGGAAAGTGGAATGGAATGTGGAAAGGAATGTGGAATGGAATGCGGAATGGAAGGGAATGAAATGAGGAATGTAATGTGGAATCAAACGTGGAATGAAATGGAATGGAACTGAATAGATTGTGGAATGTAATGTGCAATGGAATGTGGAATGGAAAGTGGAATGCAATGGAATTGTATGTGTAATGGGATGGATTGGATAGTGGAATGAAACGTGGAATGGAAAGTGGAATGGAATGTTGAATGGAACGTGCAAAGGAAAGTGGAATGGAATGGAATGGAATGTGTAATGGAATGGAATGTGTAATGGAATGGAATGGAATGTGGAATGGAGTGTGTAATGGAATGTGGAAAGGAATGGAATGGAATTTGGAATGGAGTGAAATGGAATGTTGAATGGAAGGGGGAATGGAATGTGCAATGTAACGTGGAATGGAAAGGAATGGAATGTGGAATGGAATGGAGTGGAATGTGAAATGGAATAGAATGTAATGTGGAATGGAACGTGGAATGGAATGGAATGGAATATGGAATAGAATGTGTAGTGGACTGGAATGGAATCAGGAATGGAATGGAATGGAATGGAATGCAATGCAAAATGGAAAGTGGGTTGGAACAATGAATGGAACATGGAATGGAACGCGGAATGGAACGTGGAATGGAACATGTAATGGAATGTGGAATGGAATGGAAAAGAATGAAAATGGAATGGAATGCGGAATAGAAAGTTGTACGGAATGGAATGGAATGTGGAATGGAATAGAATGGAATGGTATGGAATTTGGAATGAATTGGAATGGAATGGAAAGGAATGTGCAATGCAGTGGATTGTAATCTGGAATGGAACTAAATGGAATGTGGAAAGGAATGGAATAGAATGGAATATGGAATGGAATGTAATGGAATGTGGAATGGAAAGTGATGGAATGGAAAGGAATGTGGAATTGAATGGAATTGGAAGTGGAATGGAATGGAATGGCATGGGGAAAAGAATGGGGAATGGAAAGGAATGGAAGGTGGAATGGAATGTGTAATGGAATGTGGAATGGAAATGGAATAGAATGAGACGGAAAGTGGAATGGAAGAGAATGGAACGTGGAATGGAATGGTACGGAACGTGGAATGCAACGTGGAATGGAATGTGGAATGGAATGTGGAATATATCGTGGAATGGAATGTGGAATGGAATGTGGAATGGAATATGGATTGGAATGTGCAATGCAATGGAAAGGAATTTGGAAAGGAAGGTGGAATGGAATCGAATGGAACGTAATATGCAATGGAATGTGGAATGGAATGGAATGGAATGTGGAATGGAATGGTGTGGAATGGAATGGTATGGAATGGAATAGAATGTGGAAAGAAATGTGGAATGGAATGGAATGGAATACGGAGTGGAATGTGGAATGGAATGCAATGGATTGTGGAATTGAATGTGGAATGGAAAAGAATGGAGTGTGGAATGAAATGGAAAGTGGAATGTAATGGAATGGAACATGGAATGGAACGTGGAATGGAACGTTTAATGAAACGCGGAATGGAACGTGCAATGGAAAGGAATGGAAAGTGGAATGGAATGTGGAATGCAATGTGGAATGGAACTTGGAATGGAAAGTGGAATGGAGTGGAATCAAATGTGATTTGGAATGTGAAATGGAATGGAATGAAATGTGGAATGCAATGTGGAATTGAATGGAATGGAATGGAATGTGGAATGCAATGTGGAACGGAATGGAATGGAATGTGGAATGGAATGTTGAATGTCATTTAATTTATTGTGGAATGGAATGTTGAATGGCATGTGGAATGGAAAGTGGAATGGAATGGAATGGATTGTGTAATGGATTGTGGAATGGAACAGAATGTAACGTGAAATGGAATGTGGAATGGAATGTGGAAAAGAAAGTGGAATGGAATGGAATGGAAAGTGGAATGGAACGTGGAATTGAATGGAAAGGAAAATGGAATGGAATGTGAAATGGAACGTGGGGTGGAACGAGGAATGAAATGTGGAAAGGAACATGGAATTGAATGTGAAATGGAATGTGGAATGCAATGGAATCGAATGTGGAATTGAATGGAATGGAATGGAATGGAATGTGGAGTGGAATCTTTAATGGAATGAAATGGAAGGTGGAATGGAATGGAAGGTGGAATGGAATGTAAAGGAATGTGGAATGGAATGTGGAATGGAATGTGGAATGGAATGTGGAATGGAATGGATTGCGGAATGGAATAAAATGTGGAATGGAGTGAAATGGAATCGAATCTAGAATGGAATGGAATGGAATGTGGAATGTAATAGAATGTGGAGTGCAATGAAGTGGAAAGGAATGTGAAATGGAATGGAATGGAATGTGGAATGGAATGGAATTCCGTGTGAAATGGAATGGAATGTGGACTGCAATGTGGAATGGAAAGTGGACAGCAATGTGGAATATACTGGAATGGAATGTGGAATGGAACGTGGAAAGGAATGGATTGGCAGTGTAATAGAAAGTGAAATGGAACGTGGAATGGAACGTGGAATGGATTAGAACGGAAAGCGGTATGCAATGGAATGGAATGTGGAATGTAATGGTAAGGAAAAGTGTATGGAATGTGAAATGGAATGGAATGCAGAATGCAATTTGGAATGGAATGCAATGGAATGTGGAATGGAACTGAATGTGGAATGGAAAAGAATGTGGAATGGAATGGAAAGGAATGGAATGTGGAATGTTATGGAATGGAATGTGGAATGGAATGGAATGTGGAATGGAAAAGAATGGAATGGAATGGAATGGAATGGAATGTGGAATTGAGTGGAATGGAATGTGGAATGGAATGCAATGGACTGTGGAATGGAATGTGAAATGGAATGGAATGGAATGTGGAATGGAATGGAAAGGAATGTGGAATGGAATGTGGTGTGGAATGCAATAGCATGTGGAATGGAAAGTGGAATGGAATGGAATAGAATGTGGAATGGAATTCAATGGAATGCGGAATGGCAATTGGAGTGGAATGGAAAGGAATGTGGAATGGAACGGAAGGGATTGTGGAATGGAATGTGGAATTCAACGTGCAATGGAGTCTGGAATGGAAAGGAATGCAATGTGGAATGGAATGGAATGTGGAATGGAATGGAATGGAGTTAAATGGGGAATGGAATGCAGAATGGAATGTGGAATGGAATGGATTGGAATGTGGAATGGAATTTGGAATGGAATGTGGAACAGAACGTGGAATGGAGTGTGAAATGGAATGGAATGTGGAATGCAATGTGGAATGGAATGGAATAGAATGTATAAATGGAATGGTATGCAATGTGTAATGGAATATGGACTAGAATGGAATGCAATGTGGACTGCAATGTGCAACGGAATGGAATGGAACTTGGAATGGAACGTGGAATGGAACGTGGAATGGAACGTGGAATGGAATGTGGAATGGAATGGAATGGAATCTGAAATGCACGGGAATGGAATGCGGAATGGATTGTGGAATGGAATGGAATGGAAAGAATGGAATGTGGATTGCAATGGAATGGAATGTGGAGTGGAAAGGAATGGAACGTGGAATGCAACGTGGAATGGAACATGGAATGGAAAGTTGAATGGAATGGAATGGAATGTGGAATGTAAGGGAATGGAAAATGGAATGGAATGTGGAATGGAACGTGGAATGCCATGTGGAGTTGAACGTGGAATGGACTGTGGAATTGAATGGAATGGAATGTGGAATGGAATGGAATGGAATGTGGAATGGAATGGAATTTGGAATGTATTGGAATGTAGTGGAATGTGGAATGGAATGGAATGGAATGCGGAATATAATGGAATGCAGCGTGGAATGGAATGGAATGGAATGTGGAAGAGAAAGAAATGGAATGGAATGTGGAATGGAATGGAATGGAATGGAATGGAATGGAATGGAATGTGGAATATAATGGAATGGAATGAGGAATGGAATATGGAATGGAATGTGGAATTTAATGTAAGGGAATGTGGAATGGATTTGAATGGAATATGGAATGGAATGGAATGGAATGGAATGGAATGGATGGTGAAACGTAATGTGGAATGGAATGTGAAAAAGAATGTGGAATGTAATGTGGAATGGGATGGAATGGAACGTGGAATGGAATGGAATAGATCGTGGAATGGAACGTGGACTGCAACGGATTGGAATGTGGAATGGGATGTGAAATGGAACGTGGAATGGAACGTGGAAGAGAATGTAAAGGAACGGAATAGATTGTGGAATGGAATGTGGAATGGAAGGTGGAATAGAATGGAAGGGAACGTGTAATGGAATGGAATGTAAAGTGGAAAGTTATAGAATGGAATTCGGAATGGAATGTGAAATGGAATGGAATGTCATGTGGAATTGACTGTAGAACAGAACGTGAAAGGGAATGTGGAATGCAATGTGTAATGGAAAGTGGACTTTAATGTGAAATGAAATGGAATGGAATGCGGAATGGAATGTGGAAAGGATTGCAATGTAATGTGGAATTGACTTTGGAATGCAATGGAGCGGAATGTGGAATGGAATGTGGAATTGAACTGAATGGGATGTGGAATGGAATGTGAAATGGAATGTGGAACGGAATGGAATGGAATGTGGAATGGAATGAAATGGAATGTGGAACAAAACAGAAAGGAATGGGAATGGAGCGCAATGCAATGTAGAATGCAATGAAGTGGAATGAAATGAGGAATTGAATTGAATGGAATGTGTAATGGAATGGAATGGAATGTGGAATGCAATTGAATGGAATGAAAAGAGGAATTGAATGTAATGGAATGTGGAATGGAACGGAATGGAATGTGGAATGGAATGGAATAGAACGTGGAATGGAATGTGGAATGGTCTGCAAAGGAATATTGAATGAAATGGAATGGAGCTTGGAATAGCATGTGGAATGGAATGAGGAATGGAAATTGGAATGGAATGGAATGGAATGTGGAATGGCATGGAATGGAATGCGGAATGAAATGAAATAGAATGGAATGGAATGCGGAATAGAATGGAATGTTTTGTTGATTGCAATGGAAAGGAATGAAATGTGGAATTGAATGGAATGGAACGCGGAATGGAATGTGGAATCAATGGAATGTGGGATGGAATGGAATGGAATGTGGAATGGAAAGTTGAATGGAATGTTGAATAAAATGTAGAAAGGAATAGAATGGAATGCGGAATGGATCGTGGAATGCAAAGCAATGGAACATGGAATGGAACTTGGAATGGAACCTGTAATGGAACGTGGAATGGAATGTGGAATGGAACGTGGAATGAAATGTACAATGGAATGTGGAATGGAACGTGGAATGGAATGGAATGGAAGTGGAAAGGAACGTCAAATTGAGTGGAATGGAACATCGAATGGAAGGTGGAATAGAATGTGGAATGGAAAGTGGAATGCAACTTGGAATGGAAAGTGGAATGGGATGTGGAATGGAATGGAATGCAATTTGGAATGTAATGTGGAATGGAATGGCTAATGGAATGGAATGGAATGTGCAATAGAATGTGGAATGGAATGTGGAATGCAATGTGGAATGGAATGTGGAATTGAATGTGGTTTGGAATGGAATGGAATGTGGAATGGAATGGAATGGAATGACGAATGGAATATGGATTGGAATGCAAACGAATGTGCATGGAATGTGGAATGGGAAGGAATGGAATGTGAATTGGAAAGTGGAATGGAATGTGGAGAGGAATGTAATGGAATGTGGAATGGAAAGGGAAAGCAATGGAATGGAAAGTGGAATGGAATGCGGAAAGGAATGTGGAATGGCATGGAAAGGAATGTGAAATGCAATGTAGAATGGAAAGGAATGGAATGTGGAATGGAATGTAATGGAACGTAGAATGGAATGTGTAATGGAAACGAATGGCATGTGGAGTGGAAAGGAATGGAATGTGGAAGGAAATGGAATGGAACATGGATTAGAATATGGAATGCAATGTGGAATGGAATGTGGAAGGGAATGGAATGGAATGTCAAATAGATTGGAATGGAATGTGGAATAGAAAGGAAAGGAATTGAACGGAATGGGAATGGAATGGAATGGAACGTGGAATGCAATGGAATGTAAAGAAATGAAGAATTGAATGGAAAGGAATGGGGAATGAAATGGAATGGAACGTCAAATGGAATATCGAATGGAATGAAATAGAATGTGGAATGGAATGGAATGGAATTTGGAATGGAATGGAACGTGGAATGGAATGTGGAATGGAATGTGGAATGGGATGTGGAATAGAATGTGGAATGGAATATAATGGAATGGAATCTGGAATTGAACGGAATGGAATGTGGAATAAAATGGAATGGAATTGAATGTGGAAAGGAACGTGGAATGGAATGGAATGTGGAATGCAATGTGGAATGGAATGTGAAATGGAATGGAATGGAAGGTGAAATGGAATGGAATGGAATGTGGTTTGCAATGGAATGTAAAGTGCAATGGAATGGAAAGTGAAGTGGAATGTGGACTGGAATGTGAAATGGAATGTGGAATGGAATGTGGATTGGAATGTGGAATGGAGTGAAATGAAACGTGGAAAGGAATAGAATGGAACGTGGGATGGAACGTGGAATGGAAAGGAATGGAACGGTACAGAATGGAATGTGTAGTGAAATTTGTTATGGAATGCAATGTGGAATGGAATGTGGAGTGAAATGAAATGGAATATGGAATGGAATGCAATGCAATGTGGAATGGAATGTGGAATGGAATGGTTATAATGTGGAATGGAATGTGCAATGGAATTTGCAATGGAACATGGAATGGAAAGTGCAATGGAAAGTGGAATGGAATGGAAAGGATTATGGAATAGAACGTGGAATTGAATGGAATGGAACGAGGAATGGAAATTGGAATGTAAAAGTTAATGGAAGGTGGAATGGAATTAGGAATGCAATGGAATGGAATGTGGATTGGAATGGAATGGAATGTGGAATGGAATGGAACGCAATGTGGAATGGAATGTGAAATGGAATGTGGAATGGAAGGAACGTGGAATGGAATGGGATAGAAAGTGGAATGGAGTGTGGAATGGAATGTGGAATGGAATGTGGAAGGGAACATGGAATGGAATGGAACGGAATGTGGAATTGAAGTAAATGGAAAGTGGAAAGTAATGTGGAATGTAATGCGATGGAATGTGGAATGTAATGGAATGAAATGTGGAATGGAATGTGGAATGGAACGGAATGGAATGTGGAATGAAATCTGGAATGGAATGGAACGGATTGTGGAATGGAAAAGAGTGGAATGGTATGGAATGTGGAGTTGAGTGTAATAGAATGTGAAAAGGAATGGAATGGAATGTGGAAAGCAATGTGGGATGGAATGGATTGGAATGTGGAATGGGAAGTGGATTGCAATGCAATGTGGAATGCAATGTGGAATGCCATGGATTGGAATGTGGAATGGAATGGAAAGGAATGTGGAATGCAGTGCAATTGAATTGTATGTAATGTGGAATGCAATGGAACTGAATGTTGAATGGAAGGTGGATTGGAATGGAATGGAACTTGAAATGGAAAGTGGAAAGGAACGTGGAATGGAATGGAATTGAATGTGGATTGGAGGGGAAGGGAACACAGAATGGAATGTGTAATGGAATGGAATGGAAGGGAATTGAAAGTGGAATGGAATGTAATGGAATGTGCAATGGAAAGGAAAGGAATGTGGAATGGAATGGTATGGAATGTGGAATGGAATGGAATGGAAAGAAATATTGAACGGAATGGAGTGGAAAGTGGAATGGAATGGAACAGAATGTGGTATGGAATGGATTGGAATGTTTAATGGAATAGAATGTAGTGGAATGCGGAGTGGAATGTGACGGAGTGGAATTGAATGTGCATTGGAATGGAATGGAATGTGGAAGGCAATGGAACAGAATGGAATGTGGAATTGAATGAAATGGAATGTGGAATGGGATGTGGAATGGAAAGTGGAATTCAATTGAATGAATTGCAATGTGGAGTGGAATGGGACGGAATGGAATGGAATGTGGAATGGAATGTATGGAAAGTGGAATGGAATGGAGTAGAATGGAATGTGTAATGGAATGAGGAATGAAATTTGGAATGGAATCTGGGATGGAATGGAATGAAGTGGAATGTGGAATGGAATGGGACGGAATGGAATGGAATGTGGAATGGAATGGAATGGAATGTGGAATGGAATGGAATAGAATAGAATGTGGAATGGATTGGAATGGAACGTGCAATAGAATGGAATTGAATGTGGACAGGAATGTGGAATGGAATGGAAAGTGGAATGCAATGTGGAATGGAATGTGGAATGGAATGGAATGGAAGGTGAAATGGAATGGAATGGAATTTGGATTAGAATGGAATGTAAAGTGGAATGGAATGGAAAGTGAAGTGGAATGTGGACTGGAATGTGAAATGGAATGTGGAATGTAATGTGGATTGGAATGTGGAATGGAGTGAAATGAAACGTGGAAATGAATAGAATGGAACATGGAATGGAACGTGGAATGGAAAGTACAATTGAAAGTGGAATGGAATGGAATGGAATGTGGAATGGATTGTGCAATGGAATGTGGAATGGAACATGGAATTGAACGTGGACATAAATGTGGAATGGAATGAAATGGAATGTGGAATGGAATGTGTAGTGGAATTTGTTATGGAACGCAATGTGCAATGGAATGTGGAGTGAAATGAAACGGAATATGGAATGGAATGCAATGCAATGTGGAATGGAATGTGGAATGGAATGGTTATAATGTGGAAAGGAATGTGTAACGGAATGTGCAATGGAACGTGCAATGGAACGTGGAATTGAATGTGGAAAGGAAAGTGCAATGGAAAGTGGAATGGAATGGAAAGGATTGTGGAAGAGAACGTGGAATTGAATGGAATGGAACGGGGAATGGAAAGTGGAATGTAACAGTTAATGGAAGGTGGAATGGAATGCAGAATGGAATGGAATGGAATGTGGATTGGAATGGAATGGAATGTGGAATGGAATGGAATGGAATGTGGAATGGAATGTGAAAGGCAATGTGGAATGGAATGTGTAATGGAAGGAGTGTGGAATGGAACGGAATGGAATGGAAAGTGGAATGGAGTGTGGAATGGAATGTGGAATGGAATGTGGAAGGGAACATAGAATGGAATGGAATGGAATGTGGAATGGAAGTAAATGGAAAGTGGAAAGTAATGTGGAATGTAATGCGATGGAATGTGGAATGCAACGGAATGAAATGTGGAATGGAATGTGGAGTGAATGCGGAAAGGAACGGAATGGAATGTGGAATGAAATCTGGAATGGAATGGAATGGATTGTGAAATGGAAAAGATTGCAGTGGTATGGAATGTGGAATGGAGTGTAATAGAATGTGAAAAGAAATGGAATGGAATGTGGAAAGCAATGTGGGATGGAATGGAAAGGAATGTGGAATGGGAAGTGGATTGCAAAGGAATGTGGAATGCAATGTGGAATGCCATGGATTGGAATGTGGAATGGAATGTAATGGAATGTGGAATGGAATGCAATTGAATTGTATGGAGTGTGGAATGGAATGGAATTGAATTTTGAATGGAAGTTGAATTGGAATGGAATGGAACTTGAAAAGGAAAGTGGAATGGAACGTGGAATGGAAAGTGTAATGGAACGTGGAAAGGAATGGAATTTAATGTGGATTGGAGGGGAATGGAACACGGAATGGAAAGTGTAATGGAATGGAATGGAAGGGAATGGAAAGTGGAATGGAATGTAATGGAATGTGGAATGGAAAGGAATGGAATGTGGAATGGAATGGTATGGAATGTGGAATGGAATGGAATGGAAAGTAATATTGAATGGAATGGAGTGGAAAGTGGAATGGAAAGGAACGGAATGTGGTATGAAATGGAATGGAATGTTTAATGGAATAGAATGTAGTGGAATCTGGAATGGAATGGGATGGAATGGAATGGAATGTGCAATGGAATGTAATGGAATGTGGAATGTAATGGAATAGAATAGAATGTGGAATGGATTGGAATGGAACTTGGAATGGAAGGTGGATAGGAAAATGGATTGGAATGGAATGTGGAATGGAATGGAATGGAATGTGGAATAGAATGGAATGGAATGGAATGAGGAATGGAATGTGGAATGGAAAGTAAAATGGAATATAGAATGGAAAGTGGAATGGAATGAAACGGAAGGCGGAATGGAATGGAATGGAACATGGAATGGAATGGAATGGGACTTGGAATGGAAGGTGGAATGCAATGTAGAATGGAATGTGCAATGAGATGTGGAATGGAAAGTGGAATGGAATGGAACAGAAAGTGGAATGTATCGTGGAATGGAATGGAATGGAACGTGGAATGGATCATGGAATGGAATGGAATGAAATGTGTAATGGATTCTGGAATGGAATGTGGAATGGAATGTGGACGGCAATGCAATGGAATTTGGAATGGAATGTGGAATGGAATGTAACGTGGAATGGAATGAGGAATGGAAAGAGGAATAGAATGGAATGGAATGTGGAATGGAATGTGAAAAGGAACGGAATGCTACGTGGAAAGGAATGTGGAATGGAAAGAGGAAAGGAAATTGGAATGGAATGCAATCCAAGGTGGAATGGAATGTGGAATGCAATGTGGAATGGAATGGAATAGAATGAAATGGAAAGGAATTTGTAATTGTACGTGGAATGGAATGTTGAATGGTATGTAATGGAATGTGGAATGGAATGTGGAATGGAATGTGGAATGGAACGGTATGTTATGTGGAATGTAATGTGGAGTGGAATGTGAAATGGAAAGTGCAATGGAATGGAATGGAATGTGGAATGGAACGTGGAATGGAACATGGAATGGAATGTGGAATGGAACGTGGAATAGAAGTTGGGATGGAGTGGAATGGAATGTGGAATGCAATGGAATGGAATGTGGAATGGAATGTGAAATGGAATGTGGAATGGAATGTGGATTAGAATATGGAATGGAATGGAATGGAATGTGGAATGGAATGTCGAATGGAATGGAATGGAATGGAATGTGGAATGAAATGGAATGGAATGTGGAATGGAACGGATTGGAATGAGAAAAGGAATGGGGAATGGAATTCAATGGAATGCGGAATGGAACGGAATGGAACGTGGAATGGAATGTGAAATGGAATGTGGAAGGTAACGGAATGGAATGTGGAATGGAATGTTGAATGCAGTGTGGAATGGAATGGAATGGATTGTGGAACAGAATTTAATGGAATGGTATGGAAAGTGGAATGGAATGGAATGGTATGTGGAATGGATCATAGAATGGTAATTGGAATGGAACGTGGAATGGAAAGGAATGGAACATGAAATGGAATTTGGAATGGAATGGAATGTGGAATGGAATGGAATGGAATGCGGAATGGAATGTGGAATGGAATGTGGAGTGGAATGGAATCGAAGGTGGCATGGAAAGTGAAAAGGAATGTGGAATGGTACCGAAGTAATGTGGAATGGAATGTGAAATGGATTGTGGAAAGGAAAGTGGAACGGAATGGAATGGAATGTGGAATGGAAGGTGGAATGGAATGGAATGGAATGGAATGTGGAATGCAATGTGCAATGGAAAGTGGAATAGAATGTGGAATGGAATGTGTAATGGATTGTGGAAAGGAATGTGGAAGGGAATGGAAAGGACTGTGGAATGGAATGTGAAATGGAACGTGAAATGGAACAGAATGGAATGTGGAATGGAGTTTGGAATGGAATGTGCAATAGAATGGAATGGAATGTGGAATGGAACGTGGAATGGAGTGTGCAATGAAATTTGTAATGGAACGAAATGGAATGTGGAAAGGTATGTGGAATACAAAGCGAAATTGAATGGAATAGAAAGTGGAATGGAACTTGGAATGAAATGGGATGGAACATAAAAGGGAATGTGTAATGGATCGCCTATCGGAATGGAATGGAACGTGGAATGTAATGTGGAAAAGAATGCGGAAAGGAAAGGAATGGAATATGGAATAGAATGCAGAATGGAATGGAATGGAATGTGGAATGAAATGGAATGCAATGTGAAAAGGAATGTGGAATGGAACGTGGAATGGAATATGGAATGGAATGTAGAATGGAATGCAAAGTGGAATGGAATGTGGAATGCAACGTGGAATGGAATGGAATGGAATGTGGAATAGAATGTGGAATGTAACTTGGAATTGAATGTGGAATAGAATGTAATGGATTGTGGAAAGGAAAGTGCAAAGAAATGGAATGGAATTTGGAATCTAACGTGGAATGGAATGGAATGGAATGAGGAATGGAATGTGCAATGGAATGTGGAAAGGAATGGAATGGAATGTGGAATAGAACCTGGAATGGAATGGAACGGAACGTGGAAAGGAAAGTGGAATGTAATGTGAAATGGAATGGAAAGGAATGTGGAATGGGAAGTGGAATGCAATGGAATGTGGAATGCAATGCGTAACGCCATGGATTGGAATGTGGAATGGAATGTAATGGAATGTGGAATGGAATGCAATTAAATTGTATGGAATGTGGAATGGAATGGAATAGATTGTAGAATAGAAGGTGGATTGGAATGGAATGGAACTTGAAATGTAAAGTGGAATTCAACGTGGAATGGAACGTGTAATAGAACGTGGAATGGAATGGAAAGGAATGTGGATTGGAAGGGAATGGAATGTGGAATGGAGTGTGTGATGGAATGGAATGGAAGGTGGAAAGGAATGTAACGGAATGTGGAATGGAAAGTAATGAAATGTGCCAAGGAATGATATAGAATGTGGAATGGAACGGAATGGAATGGAATGTTGAATGGAATTAAGTGGAAAGTGGAATGGAATGGAATGGAATGTGGTATGTAAGGGAATGGAATGTTGAATGGAATGTGGAATAGAATGTGGAATGGAATGGAATGGAATCTGGAATGGAATGGAATCGAATGTGGAATGGAGTGGAATGCAATGGAATGAAGAATGGTATGCAATGGAATGTGGAATGGAATGGAATGGAATGGAATGTGGAATTGAATGGAATGGAAAGTGGAATGGATTGAAATGGAATGAGGAATGGAATGGAATGCAATGGAATTTGCAATGGAATGTGAAATTGAATCTGGAATGGAATGTGAAATGGAATGAAATGGAAAGTGAAAACGAATGGAATGGAACGTGCATTGGGGTGGAATGGAACGTGGGGTGGAAAGTGGAATGCAACGTGAAATGGAACGTGGAATGGAATGGAATGGAATGTTGAATGGAAAGGAATGGAACGTGGAATGGAATGGAATGGAATATGGAATGTAACATGGAATGGAATGGAAAGGAACGTGGAATGGAACGCCGAATGGAACCTCAAATGGAACGTAGAATGGAAAGTGAAATGGAATGGAATGGAACGTCTAATGGAAAGTAAAATGGAACGTGGAATGGAATGGAATGGAACGTGAATGCAATGTGGAATGCAATGTGGAATGTAATGGAATGTAGCATAGAATGGAATGCAATGGAATGTGTTATGAAATGTGGAATAGAATGGAATGCAATGTGGAATGGAATGTTGTATGAGATGTCGAATGGAATGTGAAAGGGAATGTGTAATGCAATGTGGAATGGAATGGGGATTCGAATGTGGAATGAAATGGAAATGAATGAGGAATAGAAGGTGGAATGGATTGGAAAGCAATGTGGAATTGAATGTGGAATGGAAGTTGGAATGGATTGGAAAGCAATGTGGAATTGAATGTGGAATGGAATGAAATGGAATGTGGAATGTTATCTGGAATGGAATGGAATGGAATGTGGAAAGTTATGTTTAATGAAATGGAATGGAATGTGGAATGGAATATGGAATGGAATGGAATGGAATGTGGAACGGAATGTGAAATGGAATGGAATGTGGAATGGAATGTGGAATGGGATGTGGAATGGAACGTGGAACGGAGTGGAGTGGAATGTGTAATGGAACGTGCAATTGAATGGAATGGCACATGGAATGGAATGTGGAATGGAACTTGGAATGGAATGTGGAATGTTACATGGAATGCAATGTGCAATGCAATGTGGAATGGATCGTGGAATGGAATGTGGAATGGAATGTTGAATGCAATGTGGAATGGAATGGAATATAATGTGGAATGGAATTTTACTGGAATGGAACGTGGAATTGAACGTGGAATGGAACGTGGAATGGAATGTGGAATAGAACTTGGAATGGAATCTACAACGGAATGTGGAATGGAATCTACAACGGAATGTGGAATGGAACGTGCACTGAAATGGAATGGAATGTGGAATGGTATGTGGAATGGAATGTGGAATGTAATGGAATGGAATGTGGTATGGAATGTGGAATTGAATGTGGAATGATATGGAATAAAGTCTGGAATGGAATGTGGAATGCAAGGAATGGAGTGTGGAATGGAATGTTGAATGGAATGTTGAATGGAATGGAAGGTGGAAAGGAAAGTGGAATGGAATGGAATGGAATGTTTCAATGGAATTGAAGGGAATGTGGAATGGAATGTGGGTTGCAATGGAATGCAATGTGGAATGGAAGGTAATGGAATGTGGAATGGAATGTAATAGAATGTAGAACAGAATATTTAATGGAATGTGGAATGAAATGTGGACTGGAACGTGGAATGGAACGGGGAATGGAATGGAATGGATCGTGAAATGGATTGTGGAATGGAACGAGGAATGGGAGGTGGAATGGAGCGTGGAATGGAATGCAATGGAACATGGAATGGAATGTGGGATGGAATGTGGAATGGAATGGAATGGAATGTGTAAAGCAGTTTGGAATGGAATGGAATGGAATGTGGAATGGAATGGAATGGAATGTGGAATGGAATGGAATGGAATATGGAATGGAATGTGGAATGGAATGCAATTGAATGTGGAATGGAATGGAATGGAATGTGGAATGGAATGTGGAATGGAATGCAATTGAATGTGGAATGGAATGGAATGGTATTTGGAATGGAATGGAATGGAATGTGGAATTGTATGGAATGAAATATGGAATGGAATGTGGAAGGCGATGTGCAATGGAATGTGGAAAGGAATGTGGAATGGAATGAAATGGAAAGTGGAATAGAAAGTGGAATGGAATGGAAAGGAACATGGAATAGAATGTGCAATGGAATGTGGAATGGAAAGTGGAATGGAATGGAATGGAATGTGGTAAGGAATGTGGAATGGAATTTGCAGTGGAATGGGCTGGAATGGAATGGAATGTGGAATGGAATGTAATTGAATGGAATGGAACGTGGAATGGAATGTGGAATGGGATGTGGAATGGAATGGAATGGACTGTGTAATGGAATGAGGAATGGAATGGAATGGAATGAGGAGTGGAATGTGTAAAGAATGCAGTGGAATATGGAATGGAATGGAATGGGACGTGGAATGGAATGTGGAATGGAGTGGAATGGAATGTGGAATGGAACGTGGAATTGAATGTGGTATGTTATATGGAATGCAATGTGTAATGCAATGTGTAATGGATCGTGGAATGGAATGTGGAATGGAATGTTGAATGCAATGTGGAATGGAATGGAATATAATGTGGAATGGAATTTTACTGGAATGGAACGTGGAATTGATCGTGGAATGGAACGTGGAATGGAATGTGGAATAGAACTTGGAATGGAATCTACAACGGAATGTGGAATGGAACGTGGACTGAAATGGAATGGAATGTGGAATGGTATGTGGAATGGAATGTGGAATGTAATGGAATGGAATGTGGAATGGAATGTGGAATTGAATGTGGAATGATATGGAATAAAGTCTGGAATGGAAAGTGGAATGCAAGGAATGGAGTGTGGAATGGAATGTTGAATGGAATGATGAATGGAATGGAAGGTAGAAAGGAAAGTGGAATGGAATGGAATGGAATGTTTCAATGGAATTGAAGGGAATGTGGAATGGAATGTGGGTTGCAATGGAATGCAATGTGGAATGGAAGGTAATGGAATGTGGAATGGAATGTAATAGAATGTAGAACGGAATATTTAATGGAATGTGTAATGAAATGTGGACTGGAACGTGGAATGGAACGGGGAACAGAATGGAATGGATCGTGTAATGGATTGTGGAATGGAACGAGGAATGGGAGGTGGAATGGAGTGTGGAATGGAATGCAATGGAACATGGAATGGAATATGGGATGGAATGTGGAATGCAATGGAATGGAATGTGTAAAGCAGTATGGAATGGAATGGAATGGAATGTGGAATGGAATGGAATGGAATGGAATGTGGAATGGAATGGAATGGAATATGGAATGGAAAGTGGAAAGGAATGCAATTGAATGTGGAATGGAATGGAATGGAATGTGGAATGGAAAGTGGAATGGAATGCAATTGAATGTGGAATGGAATGGAATGGTATTTGGAATGGAATGGAATGGAATGTGGAATTGTACGGAACGAAATATGGAATGGAATGTGGAAGGCGATGTGCAATGGAATGTGGAAAGGAATGTGGAATGGAATGAAATGGAAAGTGGAATAGAAAGTGGAATGGAATGGAAAGGAACATGGAATAGAATGTGCAATGGAATGTGGAATGGAAAGTGGAATGGAATGGAATGGAATGTGGTAAGGAATGTGGAATGGAATTTGGAATGGAATGGGCTGGAATGGAATGGAATGTGGAATGGAATGGAATTGAATGGAATGGAACGTGGAATGGAATGTGGAATGGGATGTGGAATGGAATGGAATGGACTGTGTAATGGAATGAGGAATGGAATGGAATGGAATGAGGAGTGGAATGTGTAAAGAATGCAGTGGAATATGGAATGGAATGGAATGGGACGTGGAATGGAATGTGGAATGGAGTGGAATGGAATGTGGAATGGAACGTGGAATTGAATGTGGTATGTTATATGGAATGCAATGTGTAATGCAATGTGTAATGGATCGTGGAATGGAATGTGGAATGGAATGTTGAATGCAATGTGGAATGGAATGGAATATAATGTGGAATGGAATTTTACTGGAATGGAACGTGGAATTGATCGTGGAATGGAACGTGGAATGGAATGTGGAATAGAACTTGGAATGGAATCTACAACGGAATGTGGAATGGAACGTGGACTGAAATGGAATGGAATGTGGAATGGTATGTGGAATGGAATGTGGAATGTAATGGAATGGAATGTGGAATGGAATGTGGAATTGAATGTGGAATGATATGGAATAAAGTCTGGAATGGAAAGTGGAATGCAAGGAATGGAGTGTGGAATGGAATGTTGAATGGAATGATGAATGGAATGGAAGGTAGAAAGGAAAGTGGAATGGAATGGAATGGAATGTTTCAATGGAATTGAAGGGAATGTGGAATGGAATGTGGGTTGCAATGGAATGCAATGTGGAATGGAAGGTAATGGAATGTGGAATGGAATGTAATAGAATGTAGAACGGAATATTTAATGGAATGTGTAATGAAATGTGGACTGGAACGTGGAATGGAACGGGGAACAGAATGGAATGGATCGTGTAATGGATTGTGGAATGGAACGAGGAATGGGAGGTGGAATGGAGTGTGGAATGGAATGCAATGGAACATGGAATGGAATATGGGATGGAATGTGGAATGCAATGGAATGGAATGTGTAAAGCAGTATGGAATGGAATGGAATGGAATGTGGAATGGAATGGAATGGAATGGAATGTGGAATGGAATGGAATGGAATATGGAATGGAAAGTGGAAAGGAATGCAATTGAATGTGGAATGGAATGGAATGGAATGTGGAATGGAAAGTGGAATGGAATGCAATTGAATGTGGAATGGAATGGAATGGTATTTGGAATGGAATGGAATGGAATGTGGAATTGTACGGAACGAAATATGGAATGGAATGTGGAAGGCGATGTGCAATGGAATGTGGAAAGGAATGTGGAATGGAATGAAATGGAAAGTGGAATAGAAAGTGGAATGGAATGGAAAGGAACATGGAATAGAATGTGCAATGGAATGTGGAATGGAAAGTGGAATGGAATGGAATGGAATGTGGTAAGGAATGTGGAATGGAATTTGGAATGGAATGGGCTGGAATGGAATGGAATGTGGAATGGAATGGAATTGAATGGAATGGAACGTGGAATGGAATGTGGAATGGGATGTGGAATGGAATGGAATGGAATGTGTAATGGAATGAGGAATGGAATGGAATGGAATGAGGAGTGGAATGTGTAAAGGAATGCAGTGGAATGTGGAATAGAACAGCACGAAATGTGGAAAGGAATGTGGAATGCAACGTGGAATGTAATTGAATGGAACGGAATGGAATGGGGAATGGAATGTGGAATGGAACGTGTGATGGAAAGTAGAATGGAACGGAATGGAATGTGTAATGGAAAGGAATGGAATGCGGAATGGAACGCGAAATGGAACGTGGATTGGAACATGGAATGAAAAGTGGAATGGAATGGAAAAATGTGGAATGGCAGGTAAAGGAATGTGAAACTGTATGTGGAATGGAATGGAACGGAATTGAATGGAATGAAATGTGGAAAGTTATGGAATGGAATGTGGAATGCAACGTTGAATGGAATGGAATTTAACTGAATGGAACGTGGAATGCAACGTGGAATGGAACACGGAATGGAACGTGGAATGGAATGGAGTGGAACGTAGTATGGAAGGTACATTGTAATGTGGTATGGAATGTGTAATGGAAAGTGGAATGCTATGTGGAATGGAAAGGAATGAAATGTGGAGTGGAGTGGAATGGAATGTGGAATGGAATGGAATGGAACGTGGAATGGAATGGAATGGAATGCGAATACAATGTGGAATGGAATGGAAAAGAATCCAGAATGGAATTGAATGGAAAGGAATTGAATGGAACATGGAATGGAATCTTGAATGGAACGTGGAATGGAATGTAGAAAGGAATGGAAAGGAATGAGGAATGGAAGGCAATGGAATGTGGAATGGAATGTGGAATGGAATGGAATGGAAAGTAGAATGGAATGTTGAATAGAATATGGAATGGAATGGAATGGAATCTGGAATTGAATGGAATCAAATGTGGAATGGAGTGGAATGCAATGGAATGCAGAATGTTATGCAATGGAATGTGGAAAGGAATGGAATGGAATGGAATGTTCAATTGAATGGAATGGAAAGTGGAATTGATTGAAATGGAATGTGGAATGGAAAGGAATAGAATGGAAGGTGGAATGGAATTTGAAATTGAATCTGTAATGGGAAGTGAAATGGAATGAAATGGAACGTGAAAACGAAGGGAATGGATCGTGCAATAGAATAGAATGGAACTTCTAATGGAACGTGGAATGGAACGTGGAATGGAACGTGGAATGGAATGGAGTGGAATGTTTAATGGAAAGGAATGGAATGTGGAATGGAACGTGGAATGGAATGGAATGGAACGTGGAATGGAATGGAATGGAATGTGGAATGGAATGTGGAATGTAACTTGGAATTGAATGTGGAATAGAATGTAATGGATTGTGGAAAGGAAAGTGCAAAGAAATGGAATGGAATTTGGAATGTAACGTGGAATGGAATGGAATGGAATGAGGAATGGAATGTGCAATGGAATGTGGAAAGGAATGGAATGGAATGTGGAATAGAACCTGGAATGGAATGGAACGGAACGTGGAAAGGAAAGTGGAATGTAATGTGAAATGGAATGGAAAGGAATGTGGAATGGGAAGTGGAATGCAATGGAATGTGTAATGCAATGCGTAATGCCATGGATTGGAATGTGGAATGGAATGTAATGGAATGTGGAATGGAATGCAATTAAATTGTATGGAATGTGGAATGGAATGGAATAGATTGTAGAATAGAAGGTGGATTGGAATGCAATGGAACTTGAAATGTAAAGTGGAATGCAACGTGGAATGGAACGTGTAATAGAACGTGGAATCGAATGGAAAGGAATGCGGATTGGAAGGGAATGGAATGTGGAATGGAGTGTGTGATGGAATGGAATGGAAGGTGGAAAGGAATGTAAAGGAATGTGGAATGGAAAGTAATGAAATGTGCCAAGGAATGGTATAGAATGTGGAATGGAACGGAATGGAATGGAATGTTGAATGGAATTAAGTGGAAAGTGGAATGGAATGGAATGGAATGTGGTATGTAAGGGAATGGAATGTTGAATGGAATGTGGAATAGAATGTGGAATGGAATGGAATGGAATCTTGAATGGAATGGAGTCGAATATGGAATGGAGTGGAATGCAATGGAATGAAGAATGGTATGCAATGGAATGTGGAATGGAATGGAATGGAATGGAATGTGGAATTGAATGGAATGGAAAGTGGAATGGATTGAAATGGAATGTGGAATGGAATGGAATGCAATGGAATTTGCAATGGAATGTGAAATTGAATCTGTAATGGAATGTGAAATGGAATGAAATGGAAAGTGAAAACGAATGGAATGGAATGTGCATTGGGGTGGAATGGAACGTGGGGTGGAAAGTGGAATGCAACGTGAAATGGAACGTGGAATGGAATGGAATGGAATGTTGAATGGAAAGGAATGGAACGTGGAATGGAATGGAATGGAATATGGAATGTAACATGGAATGGAATGGAAAGGAACGTGGAATGGAACGCCGAATGGAACCTGAAATGGAACGTAGAATGGAAAGTGAAATGGAATGGAATGGAACGTCTAATGGAAAGTAAAATGGAACGTGGAATGGAATGGAATGGAACGTGAATGCAATGTGGAATGCAATGTGGAATGTAATGGAATGTAGCATAGAATGGAATGCAATGGAATGTGTTATGAAATGTGGAATAGAATGGAATGCAATGTGGAATGGAATGTTGTATGAGATGTCGAATGGAATGTGAAAGGGAATGTGTAATGCAATGTGGAATGGAATGGGGATTCGAATGTGGAATGAAATGGAAATGAATGTGGAATAGAAGGTGGAATGGATTGGAAAGCAATGTGGAATTGAATGTGGAATGGAAGTTGGAATGGATTGGAAAGCAATGTGGAATTGAATGTGGAATGGAATGAAATGGAATGTGGAATGATATCTGGAATGGAATGGAATGGAATGTGGAAAGTTATGTTTAATGAAATGGAATGGAATGTGGAATGGAATATGGAATGGAATGGAATGGAATGTGGAACGGAATGTGAAATGGAATGGAATGTGGAATGGAATGTGGAATGGGATGTGGAATGGAACGTGGAACGGAGTGGAGTGGGATGTGTAATGGAACGCCGAATGGTACCTCTAATGGAATGTAGAATGGAATATGAAATGGAATGGAATGGAACGTCTATTGGAAACTAGAATGGAAGGTGGAATGGAATGGAATGGAACGAGGAATGCAAAGTGGAATGGAATGTGGAATGTAATGTAATGCAGAGTGGAATGGAATGGAATGGAATATGCTATGCAAAGTGGAATAGAATGGAATGAAATGTGAAATGGAATGTGGTATGGGATGTCGAATGGAATGTGAAAGTTAATGTGGAATGCAATGTGGAATGGAATGTGGATTGGAATGTGGAAAGAAATGGAATGGAATGTGGAATGGAAGGTGTAATGGATTGGAAAGGAATGTGGAATGGAATGCAGAATGGAATGAATGGGAACGTGGAATAATATCTAGAATGCAATGGAATGGAATGTGGAATGTTATCTGGAATGAAATGGAATTGAATGTGGAATGGAATGGAATGGAATGTAGAACGGAAGGTGGAATTGAACGGAATGGAATGGAATGTGGAATGGAATGTGGAATAGAATGTGTAATGGGATGTGGAATGGAACGTGGAATGGAGTGGAAAGCAATGTGGAATGCAACGTGGAATTTAATGGAATGGAACATGGAATGGAATGTGGAATGGAACGTGGAATGGAATGTGGAATGTTACATGGAATGCAATGTGCAATGGAATGTGGAATGGATAGAGGAATGGAATGTGGATTCGAATGATGAATGCAACTTGGAATGGAATGGAACAGAATGTGGAATGGAACATTGAATGGAATGTGGAATGGAACGTGGAATGGAATGTGGAATGTTACATGGAATGCAATGTGCAATGGAATGTGGAATGGATAGAGGAATGGAATGTGGATTCGAATGATGAATGCAACTTGGAATGGAATGGAACAGAATGTGTAATGGAACATTGAATGGAATGTGGAATGCAACGTGGAATGGAATGTGCAATGTTACAGGGAATGCAATGTGCAATGGAATGTGGAATGGATAGAGGAATGGAATGTGGATTGGAATGATGAATGCAACTTGGAATGGAATGGAACAGAATGTGGAACGGAACCAGAATGGAATAGAACGTGGAATGGAACATGGAATTGAACGTGGAATGGAACGTGGAATGGAATGTGGAATGGAACTTGGAATGGAATGTACAATGGAATGAGGAACAGAACGCGAAATGGAATGGGATGGAATGTGGAATGGAATGTGGAATGCATTGGAATGTAACGTGGAATGCAACGTGGAATGAATGTCGAATGGAACGTGGAATGGAAAGGGGAATGGAATGGAATGGAATGTGGAATGGAATGTGGAGTGGAATGTGGAATGGAATGTGGAAAGGAATGGAATGCGGAATGGAATGGAATGGAATGTGGAATGGAATTAGGATTTGAATGGAAAGTAATGGAATGGAATGTGGAATGGAATGGAATGCAAAATGGAAAGGAATGGAATGTGAAATGCAATGGAATGGAATGCGGAATGCAATGGAATGGAATTTGGAATTGAATGTAATGGAATGTGGAATGGAATGTGGAATGGAATGGAATGAAATGGAAAGGAACGTGGAATGGATTGGAACGGAATGGAAAGTGGAATGAAATGCAATGGAATATGGAAAGAAATGCAATGGAATGGAATGTGGAATGGAATGGAATGAAATGCAATGTGGAATGGAAAGGAATGGAATGTGGAATGGAATGGAATGGAATGTGGAATGGAATCTGGAACAGAATGGAATGGAATGGAATGGAATGTGGAATGGAATGGAAAGGAATGTGGAATGGAAGGGAATTTGGAATGGAATATGGAATGGAATGGAATGGAATGTGGAATGGAATGTTGAATGATACGTGGAATGGAAAGTGAAATGCAATGGAATGGAAAGTGGAATGTAATGTGGAATGGAATGTGGAGTGGAAAAGAATGTAACGTGTAATGGAATGTGGAAATGAAAGTGGAATGGAATGGAGGGGAATGTGGAATGGAATGGAATGTGGAATGGAACTTGGAATTGCATATAATGGAACGTGGAATGTGTCATGGAATAGTACGTGGAATGGAAAGAGGAATGGAATGTTGAATGTATCGTGGAAAGGAATGTGGAATGGAATAGAATTGATTCTATAATGGAATGTAATGGAATGTTATGGAATGACGAATGGAATGGAATGCAGTGTGGAATGGAACCTGGAAAGGAATGGAATGGATTGTGGAATGGAATGGAATGGAATTGTATGGAATGTGGAATGGAATTGAATGCATGTGGAATGGAATGTGGAAAGGAGAGTGGAATGAATTGGAATGGAATGCGGAATGGAACGGGGAGTGCAATGGAAGAGAACGTGGAATGGAAAGAGGAATGGAACGTGAAATGGAATGGGGAATGGTATGGAATGGAAAGTTGAATGCAACGTGGAATGGAATGGAATGGAACGTGGAATGGAATGTGGAGTGGATTGTGGAATGAAAAGTGTAATGGAACGTGGAATGGAATGGATTTTAATGAGGAATGGAATCTGGAATGGAATGGAATGGAATGTAGAATGGAATGGAATGTGGAATGGAAAGCGAAATGGAATGGAATTCAACGTGGAATGGAACGTAGAATGGATCGTGGAATGGAATGTGGAATGATACGTGGAATGGAATGTGGAATGTAGTATGGAATGGAAAGTGAATTTGAATGGAATGGAACTTGGAAGGGAATGGAGTGGAGCGTGGAATGGAATGTGGAATAGAAAGTGGAATGGAAATTGGAATGTAATGGAATCGATGGTGGAATGGAGGGTGGAATGGAACAGAAAGGAACGTGCAATGCAATTTGGAATGGAATGGAATGGAAGGTGGAATGCGACGTGGAATGGAATGGAATGGAACGTGGAATGGAATGGATTGTGGAATGGCATGGAATGGAATGTGGAATGGAATGTTGAATGGAATGTGGAATGGAAAGTGAAATGGAATGGAATGGAATGTGGTATGGAATGTGGATTGGAAAGTGGAGTGCAACATAATGCAACGTGGAATGGAATGTGGAAATGAAAGTGGAATGGAATGGCATGTGGAATGGAACTTGGAATTGAATGGAATGGAACGTGGAATGTATCGTGGAATAGAACGTGGAATGGAACGAGGAATGGAATGTGGAATGTATCGTGGAATGGAATGTGTTATGGAATGGAATGGATTATGAAGTAGAATGGAATGGAATGATATGGAATGTGGAATGGAATGTAACTCAGTGTGGAATGGAATCTGGAAAGGAATTTAATGCATTGTTTAATGGAATGGAATGGAATGCTATGGAATGTGGAAGGGAATTGAATGGAATGTCGAATGGAATGACGAATGGAAAGTGGAATGAAACTGAATAGAATGTGGAATGGAACAGGGAGTGGAATGGAATGGAACGTGGAATGGAAAGTGTCATGGAACGTGGAATGGAACGGGGAATGGAACGGAATGGAAGGTAGAATGGAACATGGAATGGAATGGAATGGAACGTGGAATGGGATGTGGAATGGATTGTGGAATGGAACGTGTAATGGAACGTGGAATGGAATTGATTGTAATGTGGAACGGCATCTGGAACAGAATCGAATGGAATGTGGAATGGAATGTGGAATGGAAGGCGAAATGCAATGGATTGGAATGTGGAATGGAATTGAATGGAATGTGGAATGGAAAGTGGAATGGAACGTGGAATGGAACATGGGATGGAATGGAATGGAATGTGGAATGGAAGGTTTAATCGAATGTGGAATTGAACACGGAATGATATGTGGAAGGTAATGTGGATTGGAAAAGAATGGAATGGGGTATTGAATGGAATGGAATGTGGAATAGTATGGAATGGTATGTGGAATAGAATGTGGAATGGAATGGAATGGAATACGGAATGAAATGGAATGGTATGGTATGGAAATTGGAAGGGAATGGAACGTGGAATGGAACGTGGAATGGAACGTGGAATGGAATGTGGAATGGAACGGAATGGAATGTGTAATGGAAGGGAATGGAATGCGGAATGGAATGTGGAAGGGAATGGAATGGATTGGAATGGAAAGGAATGGTATATGGAATAGAATGTGGAATGGAATGGAATGGAATACGGAATGAAATGGTATGGAATGGTATGGAATTTGGAATGGAATGGAATGGAACATGGAATGGAACAGTAATGGAACGTGGAATGGAATGTGGAAAGGAATGGAACGGAATGTGAAATGGAAGAGAATGGAATGTGGAATGGAATGTGGAATGGATTGGAATGGATGGGAATGGAATAGAATGTGGAATGGATTGGAATGGATGGGAATGGAATAGAATGTGGAATTGAATGGAATGGTATGGAATGTGGAATGAAATGGAACGGAATGGAATGTGTAATGGAATGGAATGGAATGTAGAATGGAACTTAATGGAATGTGGAATGGAAAGGAATGGAATGGAATGGAATGCGGAATGGAATGGAATGGAATGTGGTATGGAATGGAATGGAATGGAAAGTAATGTGGAATTGAATGGAATGGGAAGTGGAAAGGAATGGAATGTAATCCGGAATACAATGGTGACTGGAAAGGAATGAAAGGTGGAATGGAATGTGAAATGGAAGGTGGAATGGTACATGGAACGGAATTAAATGGAAAGTGGAATGCAATGGAATGGCATGGAATGGAACTTGGAATGGAGCATGGAATGGAACATGGAATGGAATGTAGAATGGAATGTGGAATGGAATGTGGAAATCAAAGTGGAATGCAATGGAATGGATTGTGAAATGGAATGTGGAATGGCATGGAATGGAATGTCATGTACAATGGAATATGGAACGGAATGGAATGGAAAGTGGAATGGAATGGCACAGAAAGTGGAATGGAATGAAATCGAATGGAATGTGGAATGGAATGTGGAATGGAATGTGGAATGGAATGTAATGCAATGAGGAATGGAATGTAATGGAACGTGGAATAGAATGGAATGGAAAGGAATTTGGAATAGAATGTCAAATGGAATGTGGAATGGAATGGAATGGAATATGGAATGTAACATGGAATGGAATGGAAAGGAACGTGGAATGGAACGCCGAATGGAACCTGAAATGGAACGTAGAATGGAAAGTGAAATGGAATGGAATGGAACGTCTAATGGAAAGTAAAATGGAACGTGGAATGGAATGGAATGGAACGTGAATGCAATGTGGAATGCAATGTGGAATGTAATGGAATGTAGCATAGAATGGAATGCAATGGAATGTGTTATGAAATGTGGAATAGAATGGAATGCAATGTGGAATGGAATGTTGTATGAGATGTCGAATGGAATGTGAAAGGGAATGTGTAATGCAATGTGGAATGGAATGGGGATTCGAATGTGGAATGAAATGGAAATGAATGTGGAATAGAAGGTGGAATGGATTGGAAAGCAATGTGGAATTGAATGTGGAATGGAAGTTGGAATGGATTGGAAAGCAATGTGGAATTGAATGTGGAATGGAATGAAATGGAATGTGGAATGATATCTGGAATGGAATGGAATGGAATGTGGAAAGTTATGTTTAATGAAATGGAATGGAATGTGGAATGGAATATGGAATGGAATGGAATGGAATGTGGAACGGAATGTGAAATGGAATGGAATGTGGAATGGAATGTGGAATGGGATGTGGAATGGAACGTGGAACGGAGTGGAGTGGGATGTGTAATGGAACGCCGAATGGTACCTCTAATGGAATGTAGAATGGAATATGAAATGGAATGGAATGGAACGTCTATTGGAAACTAGAATGGAAGGTGGAATGGAATGGAATGGAACGAGGAATGCAAAGTGGAATGGAATGTGGAATGTAATGTAATGCAGAGTGGAATGGAATGGAATGGAATATGCTATGCAAAGTGGAATAGAATGGAATGAAATGTGAAATGGAATGTGGTATGGGATGTCGAATGGAAGGTGAAAGTTAATGTGGAATGCAATGTGGAATGGAATGTGGATTGGAATGTGGAAAGAAATGGAATGGAATGTGGAATGGAAGGTGTAATGGATTGGAAAGGAATGTGGAATGGAATGCAGAATGGAATGAATGGGAATGTGGAATAATATCTAGAATGCAATGGAATGGAATGTGGAATGTTATCTGGAATGAAATGGAATTGAATGTGGAATGGAATGGAATGGAATGTAGAACGGAAGGTGGAATTGAACGGAATGGAATGGAATGTGGAATGGAATGTGGAATAGAATGTGTAATGGGATGTGGAATGGAACGTGGAATGGAGTGGAAAGCAATGTGGAATGCAACGTGGAATTTAATGGAATGGAACATGGAATGGAATGTGGAATGGAACGTGGAATGGAATGTGGAATGTTACATGGAATGCAATGTGCAATGGAATGTGGAATGGATAGAGGAATGGAATGTGGATTCGAATGATGAATGCAACTTGGAATGGAATGGAACAGAATGTGGAATGGAACATTGAATGGAATGTGGAATGGAACGTGGAATGGAATGTGGAATGTTACATGGAATGCAATGTGCAATGGAATGTGGAATGGATAGAGGAATGGAATGTGGATTCGAATGATGAATGCAACTTGGAATGGAATGGAACAGAATGTGTAATGGAACATTGAATGGAATGTGGAATGCAACGTGGAATGGAATGTGCAATGTTACAGGGAATGCAATGTGCAATGGAATGTGGAATGGATAGAGGAATGGAATGTGGATTGGAATGATGAATGCAACTTGGAATGGAATGGAACAGAATGTGGAACGGAACCAGAATGGAATAGAACGTGGAATGGAACATGGAATTGAACGTGGAATGGAACGTGGAATGGAATGTGGAATGGAACTTGGAATGGAATGTACAATGGAATGAGGAACAGAACGCGAAATGGAATGGGATGGAATGTGGAATGGAACGTGGAATGCATTGGAATGTAACGTGGAATGCAACGTGGAATGAATGTCGAATGGAACGTGGAATGGAAAGGGGAATGGAATGGAATGGAATGTGGAATGGAATGTGGAGTGGAATGTGGAATGGAATGTGGAAAGGAATGGAATGCGGAATGGAATGGAATGGAATGTGGAATGGAATTAGGATTTGAATGGAAAGTAATGGAATGGAATGTGGAATGGAATGGAATGCAAAATGGAAAGGAATGGAATGTGAAATGCAATGGAATGGAATGCGGAATGCAATGGAATGGAATTTGGAATTGAATGTAATGGAATGTGGAATGGAATGTGGAATGGAATGGAATGAAATGGAAAGGAACGTGGAATGGAATGGAACGGAATGGAAAGTGGAATGAAATGCAATGGAATATGGAAAGAAATGCAATGGAATGGAATGTGGAATGGAATGGAATGAAATGCAATGTGGAATGGAAAGGAATGGAATGTGGAATGGAATGGAATGGAATGTGGAATGGAATCTGGAACAGAATGGAATGGAATGGAATGGAATGTGGAATGGAATGGAAAGGAATGTGGAATGGAAGGGAATTTGGAATGGAATATGGAATGGAATGGAATGGAATGTGGAATGGAATGTTGAATGATACGTGGAATGGAAAGTGAAATGCAATGGAATGGAAAGTGGAATGTAATGTGGAATGGAATGTGGAGTGGAAAAGAATGTAACGTGTAATGGAATGTGGAAATGAAAGTGGAATGGAATGGAGGGGAATGTGGAATGGAATGGAATGTGGAATGGAACTTGGAATTGCATATAATGGAACGTGGAATGTGTCATGGAATAGTACGTGGAATGGAAAGAGGAATGGAATGTTGAATGTATCGTGGAAAGGAATGTGGAATGGAATAGAATTGATTCTATAATGGAATGTAATGGAATGTTATGGAATGACGAATGGAATGGAATGCAGTGTGGAATGGAACCTGGAAAGGAATGGAATGGATTGTGGAATGGAATGGAATGGAATTGTATGGAATGTGGAATGGAATTGAATGCATGTGGAATGGAATGTGGAAAGGAGAGTGGAATGAATTGGAATAGAATGCGGAATGGAACGGGGAGTGCAATGGAAGAGAACGTGGAATGGAAAGAGGAATGGAACGTGAAATGGAATGGGGAATGGTATGGAATGGAAAGTTGAATGCAACGTGGAATGGAATGGAATGGAACGTGGAATGGAATGTGGAGTGGATTGTGGAATGAAAAGTGTAATGGAACGTGGAATGGAATGGATTTTAATGAGGAATGGAATCTGGAATGGAATGGAATGGAATGTAGAATGGAATGGAATGTGGAATGGAAAGCGAAATGGAATGGAATTCAACGTGGAATGGAACGTAGAATGGATCGTGGAATGGAATGTGGAATGATACGTGGAATGGAATGTGGAATGTAGTATGGAATGGAAAGTGAATTTGAATGGAAAGGAACTTGGAAGGGAATGGAGTGGAGCGTGGAATGGAATGTGGAATAGAAAGTGGAATGGAAATTGGAATGTAATGGAATCGATGGTGGAATGGAGGGTGGAATGGAACAGAAAGGAACGTGCAATGCAATTTGGAATGGAATGGAATGGAAGGTGGAATGCGACGTGGAATGGAATGGAATGGAACGTGGAATGGAATGTGGAATGGCATGGAATGGAATGTGGAATGGAATGTTGAATGGAATGTGGAATGGAAAGTGAAATGGAATGGAATGGAATGTGGTATGGAATGTGGATTGGAAAGTGGAGTGCAACATAATGCAACGTGGAATGGAATGTGGAAATGAAAGTGGAATGGAATGGCATGTGGAATGGAACTTGGAATTGAATGGAATGGAACGTGGAATGTATCGTGGAATAGAACGTGGAATGGAACGAGGAATGGAATGTGGAATGTATCGTGGAATGGAATGTGTTATGGAATGGAATGGATTATGAAGTAGAATGGAATGGAATGATATGGAATGTGGAATGGAATGTAACTCAGTGTGGAATGGAATCTGGAAAGGAATTTAATGCATTGTTTAATGGAATGGAATGGAATGCTATGGAATGTGGAAGGGAATTGAATGGAATGTCGAATGGAATGACGAATGGAAAGTGGAATGAAACTGAATAGAATGTGGAATGGAACAGGGAGTGGAATGGAATGGAACGTGGAATGGAAAGTGTCATGGAACGTGGAATGGAACGGGGAATGGAACGGAATGGAAGGTAGAATGGAACATGGAATGGAATGGAATGGAACGTGGAATGGGATGTGGAATGGATTGTGGAATGGAACGTGTAATGGAACGTGGAATGGAATTGATTGTAATGTGGAACGGCATCTGGAACAGAATCGAATGGAATGTGGAATGGAATGTGGAATGGAAGGCGAAATGCAATGGATTGGAATGTGGAATGGAATTGAATGGAATGTGGAATGGAAAGTGGAATGGAACGTGGAATGGAACATGGGATGGAATGGAATGGAATGTGGAATGGAAGGTTTAATCGAATGTGGAATTGAACACGGAATGATATGTGGAAGGTAATGTGGATTGGAAAAGAATGGAATGGGGTATTGAATGGAATGGAATGTGGAATAGTATGGAATGGTATGTGGAATAGAATGTGGAATGGAATGGAATGGAATACGGAATGAAATGGAATGGTATGGTATGGAAATTGGAAGGGAATGGAACGTGGAATGGAACGTGGAATGGAACGTGGAATGGAATGTGGAATGGAACGGAATGGAATGTGTAATGGAAGGGAATGGAATGCGGAATGGAATGTGGAAGGGAATGGAATGGATTGGAATGGAAAGGAATGGTATATGGAATAGAATGTGGAATGGAATGGAATGGAATACGGAATGAAATGGTATGGAATGGTATGGAATTTGGAATGGAATGGAATGGAACATGGAATGGAACAGTAATGGAACGTGGAATGGAATGTGGAAAGGAATGGAACGGAATGTGAAATGGAAGAGAATGGAATGTGGAATGGAATGTGGAATGGATTGGAATGGATGGGAATGGAATAGAATGTGGAATGGATTGGAATGGATGGGAATGGAATAGAATGTGGAATTGAATGGAATGGTATGGAATGTGGAATGAAATGGAACGGAATGGAATGTGTAATGGAATGGAATGGAATGTAGAATGGAACTTAATGGAATGTGGAATGGAAAGGAATGGAATGGAATGGAATGCGGAATGGAATGGAATGGAATGTGGTATGGAATGGAATGGAATGGAAAGTAATGTGGAATTGAATGGAATGGGAAGTGGAAAGGAATGGAATGTAATCCGGAATACAATGGTGACTGGAAAGGAATGAAAGGTGGAATGGAATGTGAAATGGAAGGTGGAATGGTACATGGAACGGAATTAAATGGAAAGTGGAATGCAATGGAATGGCATGGAATGGAACTTGGAATGGAGCATGGAATGGAACATGGAATGGAATGTAGAATGGAATGTGGAATGGAATGTGGAAATCAAAGTGGAATGCAATGGAATGGATTGTGAAATGGAATGTGGAATGGCATGGAATGGAATGTCATGTACAATGGAATATGGAACGGAATGGAATGGAAAGTGGAATGGAATGGCACAGAAAGTGGAATGGAATGAAATCGAATGGAATGTGGAATGGAATGTGGAATGGAATGTGGAATGGAATGTAATGCAATGAGGAATGGAATGTAATGGAACGTGGAATAGAATGGAATGGAAAGGAATTTGGAATAGAATGTCAAATGGAATGTGGAATGGAATGGAATGGAATGTGGAATGGAATGGAATGGAATGGGCAATGAAATGTGGAATAGAATGGAATAGAATGTGGAATGGAATGTGGAATGGAATGTGGAATGGAATGGAATGTAATGCAATGGACTGTGGAATGGAGTGGTGAATGTAGTGTGGAATGGAATGGTATGGATAGGAATGGAATGTTGAATGGATTTGAATACAAACGAAAGGAATCTGTAATGGAATGGAGTGGAATGTGGAATGGAATAGAATGTAATGTGGAATGGAATGTGGAATGGAATGGAATGGAATGTGAAATAGAATGTGTAATTTAGTGGATTGGAATCAGCAATACAATGGAAAGTAATGGAATGCAATGCGAAATGGAACGTGGAATAGAACGTGTAATGGAACGTGTAATGGAACGTGTAATGGAACGTGTAAAGAAAGTGGATTGGAAAGTGGAATGAAACGTGAAATGGAATGGAATTGAACGTGAAATGGAATGGAATGGAACGTGGAATGGAACGTGGAATGGAATGGAATGGAATGTGGAATGGAAGGGAATGTGGAATGGAATGGAAGGGAATATGGAAAGGAATGGAATGGAATGTGGAATGGAACGTGAAATGCAAAGGAATTGAAAGTGTAATGTAACGTGGATTGGAAGGTGGAATGGAATATGTAACAGAACGTGGGATGGAATGTGGAAATAGGAGTGGAAGGGAACGTGTGATGGAATGGAATGGAATGTGGAATGGGACGTGGAATTTAATGGAATGGAATGGAATGGAAGGTGGAATGGAATGGAATGGAATGTGGAATGGAATGTGGAATGAAATGTAGAATGGAATGAAATGAAATGTGGAATGAAACGTGGATTGGAATGGAATGGAATATGTAACGGAATACAATGGAATGTGGAATGGAATTTAATGGAAATTGGAATGGAACGAGCAATTGAATGGAATGGAATGGAACGTGGCATGGAATGGAATGGAATGGAATTGAAAGTGGAATGGAATGGAATGAAAGGTGGAATGGAATGGAATGAAATGTGGAATGAAACGTAGATTGCAATGGAATGGAGAGTGGATTGGAATGGAATGGACTGAGGAATGGGATGAGGAATGCAATGTGTAAAGGAATGTGGAATGGAATGGAATGGAATGGAATGGAATGTGAAATGGCATGTGAATTGTAATGCAATGGATTGCGTAATGGAATCTGGAACGAAATGCAATGGAATGTGGGAAGAAATTCAATGGAATGAGAATGGAACGTGGAATGGAATGTGGAATGGAATTTGGAATACAGTGGAATGGGAAGTGGAATGAAAGGTGGAACGGAATGTGTATTTGAGTGGAAAGGAATGTGGAAAGGAATTGAATGTAATGTGGAATGGGTAGTGGACTGGAGTGGAATGCAATGTGGAATGGAATGTGGAATGGAATGGGATGGAATGTGGAATGGAATGTTGAATGGGAAGGAATGCAATGTGGAATGGAATGTGGAATGTAACGCAATAGAACGTGGAATGGAATGTGGAATGTAATAGGGAACAGAAAGGAATGGAAAGTGTAATGGAATGTTTAACGGAATGTTGAATGGAACGTGGAATGTAATGGAAAGGAACGCGGAATCGAACGTGGAATGTAATGGAAAGGAAAGTGGAATGGAATGTGGAGTAGACTGTTGAATGGAATGTGGAATTGAATGGATTGGAATGTGGAATGTAATTGAATGTAATGTGGAAAGGAATGTGGAATGAGATGCAATGCAATGTGGAATGGAAAACAATGTAATGTGGAATGTAATGTGGAATGGATTGTGGAATGGAACGGAATAGTATATGGAATGGAATCTGGAATGGACTGAGGAATGGAATGTGGAATGGAATGTGGAATCGAAAGTGGAATGGAATGGAATGGATTGTGGAATGGAATGGTATGCAACGGCATGGAGTATGCAATGCAATGGAATGGAATGTGCAATGGAACGTGGAATGGAACTTGCAATGGAACGTGGAATGCAACCCTGAATGGAATGTAATGTGGAATGGAATGTGTGATGGAATGGAACGGAACGTGGAATGGAATGTGGAATGGAATGTGGAATGAAATGGAATGGAATGTGGCATGCAATGTATAATGGAATGTGGAATGGAATGGAATGGAATATGGAATAGAATGTGGAATGTAATGTGGAATGGAATGGAATGGAATATGGAATAGAATGTGGAATGGAATGTGGAATGGAATATCAAATGGAATGTGGAATGGAATGTGAAATGGAATGTGAAATGAAATATGGAATGGATTGTGGAATGTATCGTGGAATGGAACGTAGAATATAATGGAATGGAACGTGTAATGGAATGTGGAATTGAATGGAATGCAATTTGGAATGCAATGTGGAATGTAACAGAAGGTAATGTGAAATGGAATGTAGAATGGAAAGTGGAATGGGTAGTGGAATGGAATGGAATGGTATGTGGAATGGAATGTGGATGGGAAAGGAATGAAATGTGGAATGGAATGTGGAATTGAGTGTGGAATGGAACGAGGAATGGAATTTAATGGAATGTGAAAGTAATTGAATGGAATGCGGAATGGTGTATGGAATGGAAAGGAATGGAATGTGGAATGGAATGTGGAATAGACAGTCGAATGGAATGGAATGGATTGTGGAATGGAATGTGGAATGGACTTTAACGGAATGTGGAATGGAAAGTTGAATGGAATGTGGAATGGATTGTATAATGGAATGTGGAATGTTACGGAATGGAATGTGGAATGGAATGCGGAATGGAGTGTGGAATGGAAGTTGGAATGGAATGCAATTGAAAGTGGAATGCAAAGTGGAATGGCATGGAATGGAACGTGGAATGGAACGTGGAATGGAATGGAGTGGAAAGTGGAAAGGAATATGGAATGGAACTTGGAATGGAATGGAATGGATTGTGGAGTGGAACGTGAAATATAATGGAATGGAACATCGAAGGTAACTTGGAATGGATCGTGGAATGGAACGTGGAATTGAACGTGGCCTAGAATGTGGAATGGAATGTGGAATGGAACAGAATGGAATGTGGAAAGGAATGTGAAATTGAGAGTGGAATGGAACGTGGAATGGAATGGAATGGAATGTGGAATGGAACGTGGAAGGGAATAGAATGGAATGGAATGGAATGTTGAATGGAATGGAATGGAATGTGGAATGGAATTTGGAATGGCATGGAATGGAATGTTTAAGGGAATGTGGAATAGAAATTGGAATGTAATGTGGAATGGAATTGAATGAAATGTGGAATGAAATGTGGATTGGAATGGAATGGAATGTGGAATGGAATGGAATGGAATGTGGAATGGAATGGAATGGAATTTGGAATGGAATGTGGAACAGAATTTAATCGAAAGTGGAAAGGATCGTGGAAAGGAATGGAATGGAATGTGGAATGGAATGGATTGGAATGTGGAATGGAATGTGGAATGGAATGGATTGGAATGTGGAATGGAAAGGGGAATGGGATGTGGAATGGAATGGAATGAAATGTGGAAGGGAATATTGATTGGAGTGGAATGGAATGTGGAATGGAATGGAATGGACTTCGGAATGGAATGTGAAATGGAATGTTTAATGGAATGTGGAATATAATGGAATGGAACTTGGAATAGAATGTGGAATGGCATGTGAATTGGAATGCCATGTAATGTGGAATGCAAAGCGGAATGAAATGCAGTGGAATGGGAATGGAAAGTGGAATGGAATGTGGAATGGACTGTGGAATGGAATGTGGAATGGAATTGTGGCATGTAATGGGGAATGGAATGGAATGGAATTGAATGTGTAATGGAATGTGGAAAGGAATGTGGAATGGACTGTGGAAGAGAACGGAATGGAATGTGGAATGGAATGTGAAATGGAATGTTGAATGGAACGTAATGAAATGTGGAATGGAATGAGGATTGGAATGTGGAATGGAATGTGGATTGGAATGTGCAATGGAAAGTGTAATGGAATGGAAAGAAATGTGGAATGGAAGGTGGAATGGAATGGAATGGAACATGGAATTGATCTGGAAATGAAACGTGGAATGGAAGGTGGAATGGAATGGAATGGATCATGGAATTGATCTGGTAATGAAACGTGGAATGGAAAGTGGAATGTAAAGTGGAATGTAACGTGGCATGGAATGGAACGTGGAATGGAACATGTAATGGAATGGAATGGAATGTGGAGTCGAATGTGGAATGGATCGTGGAACGGAAAGTGGAATGCAATGTGGAATGCAATGGAAAGTGGAATGGAATGTGGAATGGAATGAAACGTGGTTTGGAATGTGGAACGAAATGTGGAATAGAAAGTGAAAAAGAATGGGAATGCAATGTGTAATGGAAAGGAATGGAATGTGGAATTGAATGAAATCGTACGTGGAATGTAATGGAATGGAATGTGGAAAGGAATGAAATGGAATGTGGAATGGAATGTAATGGAATCTGGCATGGAATGTGGAATGGAATGGAGTGGAATGCGGAGTAGAATGTGGAATGGAAAGGAATGGAAGGCGGAATGGAATGGTGTGCAATGGTAAAGAACATGGAAAGAAATGGAATGGAATGTGCAATGGCATGCGGAATGGAAGGTGGAATGGAAAGTGAAATGGAATGCGAAAAGGAATGCAAGGGAATATGGAATGGAGTGTGGAATGGGACGGAATGGAATGTTGAATGGAACGTGGAATGGAATGTGGAATGGAACGTGGAAGGGAATTTGGAATGGAATGTGGAATGCAAACGAATTTAATGTGCAATGGAATGAAATGGAAGGTGGAATGGTATGGAATGGAATCTGGAATAGAATATGGAATGCAAAGGAATGGAATGCGGAATAGATTGTGGAGTTTAACGTGGAATGGAAAGCGGAATGGAAAGTGCAAGGTAATGTAACGGAATGTGGAAAGGAATGTGGAATGGTATGGAATCTAGTTTAGAATGGAATGTGGAATGGACTGTGGAATGGTATGGAATCGAGTTTGGAATGGAATGTGGAATGGAATGTGGAGTGGAATGGAAAGTGGAATGGAATGTGTAATGGCATGGAATGGAATGTTTAAATGGAATGGAATGGAATGTGGAATGGAAAGTGGAATGGAACGTCGAAAGGAAAGTGGAATGGAATGGAATGTGCAATGGAATGGAATGGAATGTGGAATGGAGTGTGCAATGAAATGTGGAATGGAATGGAATGGAAAGTGCAAAGGAATGGAATGGAATGTGAAATGGAGTGTGGAATGAAATGTGGAATGGAATGGAATGGAATTTGGAATAGAGTGGAATCGAATGTTGAATGAAAGATGGAATGGAATGTGCAGTGTAACGTGGAATGGAAAGGAATGGAATGTGGAATGGAAAGGAGTGGAATGTGGAATGGAATAGAATGTAATGTGGAATGGAATGTGGAATGGAATGGAATGGAATCTGGAATAGAATGTGGAAAGGAATGGAATGTGGAATAGAACGTGTAATGGAATGGAATGGAATCCGGAATGGGAGGGAATGGAGTGGAATGCAATGCAAAAGGGAACGTGGAATGGAAGGTGGAATGGAACATGGAATGGAACGTGGAATGGAATGTGGAATGAATTGGAAAAGAATTAGAATGGAATGGATTGGAATTTAGAATAGAATGTGATATGGAATGGCATGGAATGGGGAATGGAATAGAATGGAATGCTATGGAATGTAGAATGGAATGGTTTGGAATATGGAATGGAATGGAATGGAATGTGGAATGTAACGTGGAATGGAATGGCATGGTACGTGGAATGGAATGTGGAATGGTATGTGGAATGGAATATAATGGAATGTGGAATGGAATGGAATGGAATGGAACATGGAATGGAATGTGGAATGGATTGAAATGGAACGTGGAATGTAACGTTTAATGGAATGTGGAATGAAATGGGGAGTGGAATGTGGAATGGAACGTGGAATGGAGGGGAATTGAACGTGGAATTGAACGTGGAATGGAAGGTCGAATGGAGCGTTCAATGGAATGGAATGGAAAGCGGAATGGAATGTGGAATGGAATATCAATGGAATGGAATGCATTGTGAAATGGAACGGATTGTAATGTTGGACGGAATATGGAATGGAATGAAATAGAAAGTGGAATGGAATGTCGAATGCATTGAAATGGAATGCGGAATGGAATGTGGAATGGAATGGAATGGAACGTTGAATGGAATGTGCTGGAATGTGGAATGGAATGTGGAATGGAAGGTGGAATCGAACGGAATGGATTGTGGTATAGAAAGTGGAATGGAAAATGGAATAGAAAGTGGAATGAAATTGAATGGAATGTGCAATGGAAATTGGAATGGAATGTAAAGCAACGTGGATGGAACTTGTAATGGAAAATGGAATGGAACATGGAATGGAATGTGAAATGCAGCATGGAATGGAATGTGGAATGGAATGTGCTATGGAATGGAATGGAATGTGGAAATGAAAGTGGAATGGAATGGAAAGGAATGTGGAATGGAACGGAAGGGATTGTCGAATGGAATGTGGAATGGAATGTGCAACGGAATCTGGAACGGAAAGGATTGCAATGAAGAATGGAATGTGGAATGGAATGGATTGGAATTCCATATGCAATGGAATGGAATGTGGAATGGAATGGAATGGAATCTAATGTGGAATGGAATGGAATGGAATGAAATGCAATGGAATGGAAAGCAATGTGGAATGACATGGAATGGAATGTGGAACGGAATATGGAATGCAATGGATTGGAATGTGGAATGGAATGTGGAATGGAATGCAATGGAATTTGAAATGGACTGTGGAATGAAATGGAATGGAATGAGGAATGGAATGTGTAGTGGAATGGAATGGAATGTAGAATGGAATGTGGAATGGAATGGAATGTGGAATGGAATGTGGAACGGAATGTAATGTAATTTGGAATGGAATGGAAAGTAATAGAACGTGGAATGGAATGTGGAATCGAATGTGGAATGGAATGGAATGGAAAGAGGAATGGAATGGAATGGAATGTCTAATGGGATTTGGAATGGAATGTGAAATGGAATGGAATGGAATGTGGAAATCAATGGAATGGAATAGAACGTGGAATGGAATGTGGAATGGAATGCAATGGAATGTGTAATGGAATGTGCAATGGAATGGACTGGAATGTTGAATGGAATGTGTAATGGATTGGAAAGGAACGTGGAATGGAATGGAACGGAATGAGGAATTGAACCTGGAATGGAAAGGATTGTAAGGTGGAGTGGAATGTCCAATGGAAAGTGGAATGGAACGTGAAATCGAACGTGGAATGGAATGGAATGGAATGGATAGTTTAATGGAATGGAATGGAAAGGTATGTGTAACGGAATGAAATGGAATATTGAATGGAATGAAATGAAATATCGAATGGAAGGTGGAATGGAACGTGGAATGGAAAGTGGAATGCAATGTGGAATGGAAAGGAATGTGGAATGGAATGGAAATAGGAAAGTAATGGAATTAAATGGAATATGGAATTGAATGGAATGCAATGTGGAATGGAATGGAATGTGAAATGGAATGGAGTGGAAAGGGAATGCAATGGAATGGAATGGAATATGGAATAGAATGGAAAGTGGAATGGAGTGGAACGGAATGCAATGGAAAGGGAATGGAATGGAATGGAATGGAATGTGGAATGGAATGGAATGTGGAAAGAAATTGTATGGAATGTGGAATGGAATGGAATGGAAAGTGGTATGGAATTGAAAGGAATGTAGAATGGAATGTGGAATGGAATGGAATGAAATAATGGTATGGAATGTGGAATGGAATGGAACGGAATGTGGAATGGAATGGAAAAGAATGTGGAATGGAATGGAAAAGGATGCGGAATGGAAGTAAATGAAATGTGGAAAGGAATGTGGAATGGAATGGAACGGAATGGAATGGAATTGAATGTGGAATCTTATGGAATGGAACGTGGAATGGAAAGTGCAATAGAAAGGAATGGAACGTGGAATGGAACATGGAATGGAATGTGTAATGGAACGTGAAATGGAACGTGGAATGGAATGGATTGGAATGCAGAATGGAACGTGGAATGGAATGTGGAATGGAATATGGAAAGGAAAGTGGAATGTATTGTGGAAGTTAAAGGAATGGAATGTGAAATGGAATTGAATGGAATGTGGAATGGAATGGAATGTGGAATGGAATAGAATGGAATATCGAATATAATGTGGAATAGAATGGAACGGAATCCAGAATGGAATGGAAAGGAAAGTAATGAAATTGGAAGTGGAATGGACAGTGGAATGGTACGTGGAATGGAATGTGGAATGGAATGGAATGAAATGTGTAAAGGAAGGGAATGGATTGTGGATTGGAATCTGTAATGGAAAGGAATGGAATGCAATGGAATGGAATTTCATGGAATACCGAATGAAACGGAATGGAATGTGAAACGGAATGTGGAAGGAAAAATGGAATGGGAGGTGGAATTGAGCGTGGAATTGAATGAGCAATGGAATGCGGAATGGAACGTGGAATGGAATGGAATGGAGCTTGGAATGGAACGTGGAATGGAATGGAATGGAACGTGGAATGGAACATGGAATGGAATGTGGAATGATACTTGGATTGGAATGTGGAATGTAATGTGGAATGGAAACGAATGGAATGTGGAATGGAAAGGAATAGAATGTGGAATGCAATGCAATGGAATGTGGAATGCAATGGAATGGAATGTGGAAAAGAATGTGGAATGGAATAGAATGGAACACGGAATGGAATGGAGTGGAATGCTATGGAATGTGGAAAGGAAAGCGGAATGAAAAGTGGAATGGAATGTGGAATGCAATGGAATGGAATCTGGAATGGAATGAGAAATGGAATTAAATGTGAAATGGAAAGTGGAATTGATTGTGGAATGGAAAGAGGAATGGATTGTGGAATGGAAAGGAATGGAATGTGGAGTGGAATGTGGAATGGAATGGAATGGAATGTGGAGTGGAATGGAATGTAGAATGGAATGTGGAATGGAATGGAATGTAATTGCTAAAGTAATGTAATGGAATGTGTAATGGAATGTGGAGTGGAATGGAATGCAATGTGGAATGCAATGTGGAATGGAATATAATGAAATGTGGAATGGAAAGTTAATGGAATGTAGCGGAACATGGAATGGAATGTGGAAAGGAATGGAATGGAATGTGGAAGGGAACGTGGAATTATAGGTGGAATGGGGCATGGAATGGAATGGAATGGAACGTGGAATGGAATGGCATGGAACGTGGAATGGAATGGAATGGATCGGGGAATAGAACGTGGAATGCAACGTGGAATGGAATGTGGAATGGAACGTGGAATGGAATGCAATGGAACTTTGAGTGGAATGCGGAAAGGAAAGTGAAATGGAATGGAATGGAATGTGGAATGCAATGTGAAATGGATTAGAATGGAATGTGGACTGGAATGTGGAATGGAATAGTATAGAAAGTGGAAAGGAGTGGAATAGAATGTGGAATGGAATGGAATGGAATGTGGAATACAATGTGGAATGGAATCGAATGGAATATGGAATGGAATGTGGAATAGAATGTGGAATGAAATGTGTAATGGAATGGAACGGAATGTGGAATGGAATGTGGAATGGAAATTGGAATGCAATGTGGAATGGAACAGAATGGAATGTGCAATGGCATGTTTAAAGGAACGTGGAATGGAATGGATTGGAATGTGGAATGGAAAGTGGAATGGAATGGAATGGAATTTGGAATGGAACGTGGAATCGAATCTAATGCAGTATGGAATGGAATCTGGAAAGGAACGTGGAATGGAACGGAATGTGGAATGGAAAGTGGAAAGCAATGTAATGGAACGTGGAAGGGAATGTGGAATGGAAATAGGAATGGCATGTGGAATGGAACAGAATGGAATGTGGAATGGAATGTTTAAAGCAACATGGAATGGAATGGAATTGAATGTGGAATAGAATGGATTGGAATGTGGAATGGAATGTGGAAAGGAATGGTATGTAGAGTGGAATGTGGAATAGAATGGATCATGGAATGGAAAGTGGAATGGAATGTAGTGGAATGTGGAATGCAGAATGCAATGTGGAAAGGAATGGAATGCAATGTGGAATGGAATATGGAATGGAACGTAATGGAATGCAATGTGGAGTGAAATGGAATGGAATGTGGAATGGAAATTAATAGAATGCGGAATGGAATGGAATGGAAGGCAATGTGGAAATGAATGGAATGGAAAGCGGAACGCAATGGAATGGAATATGGATTAGAATGGAATGGAATGGAATGTGGAAGGGAATGGAAATGAATGTGCTGTGGAATCTAATGGAATGGGGAATGGAATGGAATGGAATGTGGAATGGAATTTGGAATTGAATGGAAAGGAATGGAATGGAATGTGGAAAGGAATGGAATGTGGAATGGGGTGAAATGTGGAATGGAAGGTGGAATGGAACGGAATGAAACGTGCAATGGAAAGTCGAATGGAACATGGAATGGAACGTGGAATGGAATGTGGAATGGAAAGGAGTGGAAAGTCGAATCGAATGTGGAATGGAATGGAATGGAATGTGGAATGGAATGGAATGGAATGTGGAATTGAATGGAATGGAATGTGAAATGCAATGTGAAATGGAAAGTGAAATGGAATGTGGAATGGAAGGTGGAATGGAAAGGAATGGAACTTGGAATGGAAAGGAATGGAACGTGGAATGAATTGTGTAATGGAAGATGGAATGGAAAGTGGAGTAGAATGGAATGGAACATGGAATGGAACGTGAAATGTAATGTGGAATGAAACGTGGCATAGAATGTGGAATGGAATGGAATGGAATGTGGAATGGAAACTGGAATGGAATGGAATGCAACAGGGAATGGAACGTGGAATGGAATGGAATGGAATGGAAGGTGGAATGGAAAGGAATGAAACGTGGAGTGCAATGCATAATGGAATGTGGAATGGAAAGGAATGGAATGTGGAATGGAATGGAATGGAATGTGGAATGGAGGGTGGAATGTAACGTCGAATGGAAAGTGGAATAAAATGGAATGGAATGTGGAATGGAAACTCCAATGGAATGGAATTGAACACGGAATGGAACGTAGAATGGAATATAATGGAAGTTGGAATGGAAGGGAATGAAACGTGGAATGGAATGTGGAAGGGAAGGTGGAATGCAATGTGGAATGGAATGTGGAATGGAAAGGAATGGAATGTGGAATGGAATGGAATGGAATGTGGAATGGATCATGGAATTGAACGTGAAATGGAACGTGGAATGGAATGTCGAATGAAATGTGGTGTGGAATGGAATTGAATGTGGAATGGAATGTGGAATGGAATGGAATGGAATGTGGAATGGAATTGAATGGAATGTGGAATAGAATGGAATGGAATAGAATGTCGAATGGAAAGGAATGGAATTTGTAATTCAATGGAATGGTATGGAATATGGAATGAAATGGAATGGAATGTGGAATGTCACGTGGAATGGAATGGAATGGAATGTGGAATGGAATGTAATGGAATGTCGAATGGAATGTAATGGAATGTGGAATGGAATGGAATTGAATGGAATGTGGAATGCGGAATGGAATGGAATGGAATATGGAATGGAATGGAATAGAATGGAGTGTGGAATGGAATATGGAGTGGAACCTGGAATGGAATGTGGAATAGAATGTGGAATAGAATGGCATGGAATGGAATGTGGAATGGAATGTGGAAAGGAACGGAATGGAATGCGGAATGGAACGGAATGGGATGTGGAATGCAATGGTAAGTGAAATGGAATGCAACGTGGAATGGAACGGAATGGAATATGAAATGGGTTGGAATGGAATTTGGAAGGGAATGTTTAATGGAATGTGGAATGGAATGTGGAATGGAATGTGGAATGGAATGGCTAGTAGAGTGTGGAATTGAATGGAATGGAATGTGGAATGGATTGTGGAGTGGAATGTGGAATGCGATGGAATGGAATACGGAATGGAAAGTGGGATGGAATGGGGAAGTGAATTTGGAATTGAATGGACTGAAATATGGAATGGAATCGAATGGAATGGTGCGGAATGTAGAATGGTATGTGGAATGGAATTTGTAATTCAATGGAAATGAATGAAATTGAATGTGGAATGGAATGGAAGGTGGAATGGAATGGAATGTGGAATGGAATTTAATGTGGAATGGAATGGAATGGAATGGAAGGTAGAATGCAATGTAATGGAATGTGGAATGGAATGTGCAACGGAATTGAATTGGACGGAATGAAATGAGGAATGGAATGGAATGAATACAATGTGGAATGGAATGCAAGGGAATGTGGAATGGAATGGAATAGAATGTGGAATGGAATGTTGCATGAAATGGAATAGAATGTGGAATGCAACATGGAATGGAATGGAATGAAATGTGGAATGGAATGCGGAATGCAAAGCAATGGAATGAGGCATGAAATGGAATGGAATGTAGAATGGAACGTGGAATGGAATCGAATGGAATGCTGAATGGAATATGGAATGGAAAGGAACGGAATGGAATGGAATGTGGAATAGAAAGGTATTGAAAGCGGAATGGAATGGAGTGGAATGGGGATGGAATGGAATGCAATGCAGAATGGAAGGGAATGGAATGGAATGAGGAATGGAATGAAATGTAATGTGGAATGGATTGGAATGGAATGGAATGTGGAATGGAATGTAGTGAAATGTGGAATGGAATGGAATGGAATGTGGAATGGAATGGAATGGAATGAAGAATGAAATGGAATGGAATGGAATGTGGAATGCAATGGAATGGAATATGGAAAGGAATGTAATGGAGTGGAATGTGGAATGGAATGGAATTGAATGAGGAATGGAATGAAATGGAATGTTTAATGGAATTAAGATTTCAATGGAAAGGAACAGAATGGAATGTGGAACTGAATGTAATGTGGAATGGCATAGAATATGTAATGGAATGGAAAGGAATGTGGAATTGAAATTAATGGTATGTGGAATGGAATGTGCACTGGAATGGAATGGAATGTGTAATGCAATGTAATGAAGTGCAATTTCGAATGGAATGCAAAGGAATATGGAAAGGAATGGATTGGAATGTGGAAAGAAATAGAATGGAATGCAATGTGGAATGGAACACAGTGGAATGTGGAAAGGAATGGAATAGAATGTGGAATGGAATGGAATGGAATGCAATGTGGAATGGAATGGAATGGAATGGAAAGTGGAATGGAATGGAATTAATGTGGAATGGAATGTGGCATGGAGTGGAAAGGAATGGAATGTGGTATGGAATGGAGTGGAATGTGGAATGGAACGTGGAATGGAATGGAAAGAATTGTGGAATGGAATGGATCACGAACTGGAATGTGGAATGGAAAGTGGAATGGAATGGAATCGAATGCAATGTGGAATGGAATGGAATGGAATACGGAATGGAATGGAATGGAAAGGAATGTGGAAAAGAATGGATTGGAATGTGGAATGGAATGTGGAAAGGAATGGAATGTAGAGTGGAACGTGGAATGGAATGGATCTTGGAATGGAAAGTGGAATGGAATGTAATGCAATGTGGAATGCGGAATGCATTGTGGAATGGAATGGAAAGGAATGAGGAATGGAATGTGGAATGGAACAAAATGGAATGTGGAATGGAAGGTGGAATGGAATGTGGAATGCAATGGAAATGAACGTGGAATGGAATGGAATTGAATGCAATGTGGAAAGGAATGGAATGGAATGTGGAATGGAAAGGAATGGAATGTGGAATGGAATGGAATGGAAGGCAATGTGAAATGGAATGGAATGGAATGTGGAATGGAATGGAATGGAATATGGAATGGAATGGAATGGAATGGAATGTGGCATGGAATGGAATTCAATGTGGAGTGGAATCTAATGGAATGGGGAATGGAATGGAATGGAATGTGGAATGGAATTTGGAATTAAATGGAAAGGAATGGAAAGGAATGTGGAACGGAACGGAATGTGGAATGGAATGGAGTGGAATGTGGAATGGAATGGAATGTATAATCGAATGGAATGTGAAATGCAATGGAATGTGGAATGGAATGGAAAGGAATGTGGAATGGAATGTAATGGAAGTCAATGTGGAATCCAATGGAAATAAATGTGGAAGGGAATGGAATGGAATGTGGAATGGAATGGAATGGAATGTGGAATGGAATGGAATGGAATGTGGAAAGCAACGCGGAATGGAATGGAATGCAATGGAATTTAATGTGGAATGGAATGGAATGGAATATGGAATGGAATTGAAAGGAAAGTGGAATGGAATTGAATGGAATGTGCAATGGAATGTAATGGAATATGGAATGGAATGCAATGAAATGTGGAACTGAATGGAATTGAATGTGGAATGGAATGGCATGGAATGTGAAATTCATTGGAAATGATCGTGGATTGGAACGTTCAATGGAATGTGGAATGGAAAGGAAAGGAACATGGAATGGATCATGGAATGCAACGTGGAATGGAATGGAATGGTTTGGAATGGAATGGAATGGAATGGAACATGGAAAGGAATGGAGTGGAACTTGGAATGGAACTTAGAATGGAATGGAATGGAATTGAACGGAATGGAATGGAATGGAATGTGGAACGAAATGGAATGGAATGTGTAGTGGAATGGAATGGAAAGTTAACTGGAATTTAAAATTTAATGGAAAGGAAAGGAATGGAATGTGGAATCGAATGGAATGTAGAATGGAATGGAATGCAATGTGAAATAGATTGGAATGGAATGTGGAAAGTAATGGAATGGAATATGGAATGGAAAGAAATGGAAGGTGGAATGGAATGTGGAATGGAATGGAATGTGGATTGGAATTGAATGGAATTTGAAATGGAATGTAATAGAATTCGGAATGCAATGGAATGGAATGGAATGCGGAGAGGAACAGAATGGAAGCTGGAATAGAATGTAGAATGGATTGGAATGGAATCTGGAATGGAATATGGAATGGAATCGAATGGAATGTGGAATGGATGTGAAATGGATTAGAATGGAATGGAAAGTAATGTGGAATGGATTGTGCATTGGTTTGGAATGGAATGTGGAATGGAATGTGAAACGGAATAGAATTGAATGGAATGGAATGGAACTGAAAGTGGAATGGAATGGAAAGGAATACAATGTGGAATGGATTGCAAAAGAATGGAATGGAAAGGAATGCGGAATGGAATGGAATGGAATGGAGTCTGGAATGGATTGGAACGGAATATAATGGAATGGAATGCGGAACGGTAAGGAATGGAATGTGGAATGGAATGAAATGAAATGTGAAATGGAATGGAATTGAATGGAATGGATCATGGAATGGAATGGAATGGAATGTAGAATGAAATGTTGAATGGAATGGAATGGAATGGAATGGAAAGGAACATGGAATGGAATGGAATGTGGAATGGAATGCAATGCAATTTGGAAAGGAATGGAAAGGAATGGAATGGAATCTGGAATGGAATGGAATGGAATGTGGAATGGAATGGAATGGAATGTGGAATGGAATTGATGGGTATGTGAAATGGAATGGAATGTGGAATGGAATGAAATGGAATGTGGAATGGAATGTGGAAAGGAATGGAATGGAATGTGGAAAGGAATGTGGAATTGAATGAAATGGAATGTGGAATGGAATTGAATGGATTCTGAATTGGAATGTGGAATGGAACATGGAATGGAATGTGGAATGGAATGGAATGAGGAAAGGAATATGGAATGGAATGGAATGGAATGTGGAATGGAATGAATAATGGAAAGGAATGGAATGTGGCATGGAATTGCATGGAATGTGAAGTGGAATTTGGAATGGACGTTGGAATGGAAAATGGAATGGAATGGAACGTGGAATGGAATATGGAATTGAAGGGGATGGAATGTGGAATGGAATGGAAAGCAATGTGGAATGGAACGTGGAATGAAACGTGGAATGGAATGTCGAATGGAATCGCATGGAAGATGGAATGAAATGCAATGGAAGGTGGAAGGGAATGGAATGGAACGTGAAATGGAACGTGAAATTGAACGTGAAATGGAACGTGGAATAGAACGTGGAATGGAATGGAATGGAATGCGGAATAGAAGGGAATGTGATGTGGAATGGAATGTGGAATGGAATGGAATGGAAGGTTTAATGGAATACAATGGAATGTGGAATGGAATGGAATCGAATGTGGAATGGAACGGAATGCAATACAATGTGGAATGAAATGGAAAGGAATGGAAAGGAATGTGGAATTCAATGGAATGGAATATGGAAAAGATTGGAATTTGATGGGCAATGGGACGTGGAATGGAACATGGAATGGAAAGTGGAATGGAATGGGCAATGGAAATTGGAAAAGAACGGGCAATGGAAAGTGGAATGGAACATGGAATGGAAAGTGGAATGGAACGAGGAATGGAATGTGGAATGGAAAGGAATGGTATGGGAAATGGAATGGGACGAGGAATGGAAAGTGAAATGGAACATCGAATGGAACATGCAATGGAACGTGGAATGGAATGTGGAATGGAATTGAATGAAAAGTTTAATGGAATGAAATGGAATGGAATGTGGAATTGAATGTTGACTAGAATAGAATGAAATGTGGAATGAAATGTGGAATGGAATGGAATGGAATGTGGAATGAAATGTGGAATGGAATGTATAATGGAATAGAATGGAATGTGGAATGGAATGTGGAATGGAATAGAATGGAATAGAATTTGAATACGGGATGGAATGTGGAATGGAAAGTGGAATGGAACGAATTGGAATGTGGTATGGAATGTGGAATGGAATGTGTAATGGAATGAAATGGAACATGGATTGCAATGAAATGGATAGTGGAATGGAATGGAATGGAACGTGGAATGGAACGTGGAATGGAATGGACTGGAATGTGAAATGGAATGTGGAGTGAAATGGAATGGAATGTTAAATGGAATGTGGAATGGAAAGTACTGGAATGTGAAATGTAATGTGGAGTTAAATGGAATGGAATGTTAAATGGAATGTGGAGTGGAATGGAATGGAATGTGAAATGGAATGTGGAATGGAGCATGGATTGGTATGGAATGAAACGTGTAATGGAACTTGGAATGCAATGTGGAACGGTACGTGGAATGGAAAGTGCAATGGATTTTGGAATGGGACGTGGAATGGAATGGAATAGAACGTGGACAGGAACGTGGAATGTTAGGAATGGAACGTGGAATGGAACGTGGAATGGATTGTGGAATGATATGTGGAATGCAACGTGGAATGTAACGAGGAAGGGAAAGTGCAACGGAAAGGAATGTAAAGTGGAGTATAATGGAATGGAAAGGAATGTAGATTTGAATGTGGAATGGAATGGAATGGAATGTGCAATGAAATGGAATGGAATGGTATGGAATGCGGAATGGAATGGAATGGAATGCGGAATGAAATTGAATGCAATGGTATGAAATGTGAAATCGAATGGAATGGAATGTGGAATGGAAAGTGGAATGGAACATAGAAGGTAATATGGAATATAACGTTGTATGGAATGTGGACTGGAATCTCAAATGGAATGGAAAACAATGTGGATTAGAATGGAAAGCAATGAAATGGAATTTGGAATGGAATAGAATGGAATGAGGAATGGAATGGAATGGAATGGAATGTGGAATTGAATGGAATGGAATGTGAAAGGGAATGGAATGGAATGTGGAATGGAATTAAATGGAACGCTGAAAGGAATGTGGAATGGAATGTGGAATGGAATGTGGAATAGAATGGAATGGAATGTGGAATAGAATGAAATGGAAAGAAATGTGGAATGGAATGTGGAATGGAATGTGGAATGGAATGGAATGGAATGTGTAATGGAATGGAATGGAATGTGGAATGCAATAGAATGGAATGTGGAATGGAATGGAACGTGGAATGGAATGGAATCGATGTGGATTGGAATGTAATGGAATATGGAATGGAAAGGAAAGCAATGGAAAGAGGAATGGAATGTGGAATGGAAGGAAATGGAACATGGAATGGAATGGAATGGATAGTCGAATGGAATGGAATGGAACGTGGAATGGAACGCAGAATGGAATGGACTGGAATGTGAAATGGAATGTGGAGTGGAATGGAATGCAATGTTAAATGGATTGTGAAATGGAATGTGGAATGGAATGGACTGGAATGTGAAATGGAATGTGGAGTGGAATAGAATGGAATGTGGAATGGAATGTGGTATGGAATGTGGAATGGAATGGAATGTGAAATGTAATGTGGAATGGAATGTGGAATGGAGTGTGGAATGGAATTTGTAATGGAACGGAATGGAATGTGAAATGGAATGTGGAATGGAATGTGTAATGGAATGTCAAATGTAATGCAATGGAATGTGGAAAGGAAGGGAAAGTAATGGAATGCAATATGAAATGGAATGTGGAATGAAATGAAAAGTAATGGCATGGAATGCGGAATGGAATGGAATGAAATGGAAAATGTAAAGGAATGTGAAATGGAATGGAATGGAATGTCGAATGGAATGTAATGGATTGTGGAATGGAATGTGCAATGGAATGGAATGCAATGTGGATTGGAATGTGGAATGGAATGCGTTGGAATGTGGAATGGAACTTGGAATGGAATGTGGATAAGATCGTGGAATGGAATGTGGAATGGAACGTGGAATGAAATGGAGTGGAACGTGGAATGGAATCGAAAGGAATGTGCAATGGTATGGAAAGGAATGGGGAATGGAATGTGGAATGGGTTGGATTGTGGACAGGAATGGAATGGAATGTGGAATGGAATGGAATGGAGTGGAATGGAATGTGGAGTGGAATGGAATGGAATGTGGAATGTAGTGGAAAGGAATGTGGAGTGGAATGAAATGGAATGTGGAATGTAGTGGAAAGGAATGTTGAGTGGAAAGGAATGGAATGTGGAATGGAATGGAAAGGAGTGTCGAATGCACTGCAATGGAATGGAAAGGAATGGAAAGTGGAATGGAATGGAATGGTATGGAGCGGAATGCAATGTGGATTCGATTGGAGAGGAATGTGGAATGGAATGGAATGGAATGGAATTCAGTGGAACGTGGAATGGAATGGATTATGAAATGTAAAGGAATGGAATTATGAATGGAATGTAACGGAGTGTGGAATGAAACGGAATGGAATGTGTAATGGAATGGAATGAAATGGAAGTAAATGGAACATGGAGTGGAATGGAATGTGAAATGGAACAAAATGGAAATAGGAACAGAATGTAACGGGAAGAGGAACGGAATGTGCAATAGAGGGGAATGGAAAATGGAATGGAAGGGAATGGAATGTGGAATAAAATGTGAAATGGAATGGAAGGGAACACGTTATGGTAAGTAATGGAATGTGGAGTGGAATGGAAAGGAATGTGGAATGGAATGTGGAATGGAAGGGAATGGAATGTGGAACGGAATACAACGGAATGTGGAATAGAATGTGGTATGGAATGGAATGGAATGTGGAATGGAATGGAATGTGGAAAGGAATGGAATGGAATGTGGAATGGAATGGAATGGAATGTGGAATGTAATAGAATGGAGTGTGGAATGAAATGGAAAGGAATGTGGAATAATATTGAATGGAAAGTTGTGGTATGTGGAATGGAATGTGGAATGAAGTGGAATGTAATGTGGAATGGATTGTAGAATGGAATGGAATGGAATGTGACATGGAATGTGGAATGGAAAGGAATGGAATGTGGAATGCAATGTGGAGTGGAATGGAATGGAATGTTGAATGGAATGAAATGAAATATCGAATGGAAGGTGGAATGGAACGTGGAATGGAAAGTGGAATGGAATGTGGAATGGAAAGGAATGTGGAATGGAATGGAAATAGGAATGTAATGGAATTAAATGGAATGTAGAATTGAATGGAATGGAATGTGGAATGGAATGGAATGTGAAATGGAATGGAATGGAAAGGGAATGCAATGGAATGGAATGGAATATGGAATGGAATGGAAAGTGGAATGGAATGGAACGGAATGCAATGGAAAGGGAATGGAATGGAATGGAATGGAATGTGGAATGGAAGGGAAAGTGGAATGGAATGGAATGGAATGTGGAAAGGAATTGTATGGAATGTGGAATGGAATGGAATGGAAAGTGGTATGGAATTGAAAGGATTGTAGATTGGAATGTGGAATGGAATGGAATGGAATATATAATGGTATGGAATGTGGAATGGAATGGAACGGAATGTGGAATGGAATGGAAAAGAATGTGGAATGGAAGTAAATGGAATGTGGAATGGAATGTGGAATGGAATGGAATGGAATGGAATGGAATTGAATGTGGAATGTTATGGAATGGAACGTGGAATGGAAAGTGCAATAGAAAGGAATGGAACGTGGAATGGAACATGGAATGGAATGTGTAATGGAACGTGAAATGGAACGTGGAATGGAATGGATTGGAACGCAGAATGGAACGTGGAATGGAATGTGGAATGGAATATGGAAAGGAAAGTGGAATGTATTATGGAAGTTAAAGGAATGCAATGTGAAATGGAATTGAATGGAAAGTGGAATGGAATAGAATGGAATGTCGAATATAATGTGGAACAGAATGGAAAGGAATCCAGAATGGAATGGAAGGGAAAGTAATGAAATTGGAAGTGGAATGGACAGTGGAATTGTACGTGGAATGGAATGTGGAATGGAATGGAATGGAATGTGCAAAGCAAGGGATTGGAATGTGAAATGGAAGTGTATTGGAAAGGAATGGAATGCAATGGAATGGAATTTCATGGAATACGGAATGAAACGGAATGGAATGTGAAATGGAATGTGGAATGAAAAATGGAATGGGAGGTGGAATTGAGCGTGAAATTGAATGAGCAATGGAATGCGGAATGGAACGTGGAATGGAAGGGAATGGAACTTGGAATGGAACGTGGAATGGAAAGGAATGGAACGTGGAATGGAACGTGGAATAGAATGTGGAATGGAACGTGGAAAGGAATGTGCAGTGGTACGTGGATTGGAATGTGGAATATAATGTGGAATGGAAATGAATGGAACGTTGAATGGAAAGGAATAGAATGTGGAATGCAATGCAATGGAATGTGGAATGGAATGTGGAATGCAATGGAATGGAATGTGGAAAAGAATTTTGGAATGGAATGGAAAGGAACACGGAAAGGAATGGAGTGGAATGCTATGGAATGTGGAAAGGAAAGTGGAATGGAAAGTGGAATGGAATGTGGAATGTAATGGAATGGAATCTGGAATGGAATGAGAAATGGAATTAAATGTGAAATGGAAAGTGGAATGGAATGTGGAATGGAATGGAATGGAATCTGGAATGGAATGAGAAATGGAATTAAATGTGAAATGGAAAGTGGAATTGATTGTGGAATGGAAAGTGGAAAGGATTGTGGAATGGAAAGGAATGGAATGTGGAGTGGAATGTGGAATGGAATGGAATGGAATGTGGAATGGATTGTGGAATGGAATGTAGAATGGAATGTGGAATGGAATGGAATGTAATTGCTAAAGGTAATGTAATAGAATGTGTAATGGAATGTGGAGTGGAATGGAATGCAATGTGGAATGCAATGTGGAATGGAATATAATGAAATGTGGAATGGAAAGTTAATGGAATGTAGTGGAACATGGAATGGAACGTGGAAAGGAATGGAATGGAACGTGGAAGGGAACGTGGAATTACAGGTGGAATGGGGCATGGAATGGAACGGAATGGAACGTGGAATGGAATGGCATGGAACATGGAATGGAATGGAATGGATCGTGGAATGGAACGTGGAATGCAACGTGGAATGGAATGTGGAATGGAACGTGGAATGGAATGCAATGGAACATTGAGTGGAATGCGGAATGGAAAGTGAAATGGAATGGAATGGAATGTGGAATGCAATGTGAAATGGATTAGAATGGAATGTGGAGTGGAATGTGGAATGGAATAGTATAGAAAGTGGAAAAGAGTGGAATGGAATATGGAATGGAATGGAATGGAATGTGGAATAGAATGTGGAATGGAATCGATTGGAATATGGAATGGAATGTGGAATAGAATGTGGAATGAAATGTGTAATGAAATGGAATGAAATGAAATGCGGAATGGAATGTGGAATGGAAATTGTAATGCCATGTGGAATGGAAAAGAATGGAATGTGCAATGGGATGTTTAAGGGAACGTGGATGGGAATGGATTGGAATATGGAATGGAAAGTGGAGTGGAATGGAATGGAATTTGGAATGGAACGTGGAATCGAATCTAATGCAATATGGAATGGAATGTGGAAAGGAACGTGGAATGGAACGGAATGTGGAATGGAAAGTGGAAAGCAATGTAATGGAATGTGGAAGAGAATGTGGAATGGAAATTGGAATGGCATGTGGATGGAACAGAATGGAATGTGGAATGGAATGTTTAAAGGAACATGGAATGGAATGGAATGGAATGTGGAATAGAATGGATTGGAAGGTGGAATGGAATGTGGAAAGGAATGGAATGTAGAGTGAAATGTGGAATGCAATGGATCGTGTAATGGAAAGTGCAATGGAATATAGTGGAATGTTGAATGCGGAATGCAATGTGGAATGGAATGGAATGCAATGTGGAATGGAATGGAATGCAATGTGGAATGGAATGTGGAATGGAACGTAATGGAATGCAATGTGGAGTGAAATGGAATGGAATGTGGAATGGAAATTAATAGAATGCGGAATGGAATGGAATGGAAGGCAATGTGGAAATGAATGGAATGGAATGTGGAATGGAACGGAATGGAATATGGATTAGAATGGAATGGAATGGAATGTGGAAGGGAATGGAAATGAATGTGCTGTGGAATCTAATGGAATGAGGAATGGAATGGAATGGAATGTGGAATGGAATTTGGAATTGAATGGAAAGGAATGTAATGGAATATGGAATGGAATGGAATGTGGAATGTGGTGAAACATGGAATGGAAAGTGGAATGGAACGGAAAGAAACATGCAATGGAAAGTCGAATGGAACGTGGAATGGAACGTGGAATGGAATGCGGAATGGAAAGTCGAATCGAATGTGGAACGGAATGGAATGGAATGTGGAATGGAATGGAATGGAATGTGGAATTGAATGGAATGGAATGTGAAATGCAACGTGAAATGGAAAGTGAAATGGAACGTGGAATGGAAGGAGGAATGGAATGGAATGGAACTTGGAATGGAAAGGAATGGAATGTGGAATGGATTGTGTAATGGAACATGTAATGGAAAGTGGAGTAGAATGGAATTGAACGTGGAATGGAACGTGAAAAGTAATATGGAATGAAACGTGGCATAGAATGTGGAATGGAATGGAATGTAATGTGGAATGGAAAGTGGAATGGAAAGGAATGCAACATGGAATGGAACGTGGAATGGAATGGAATGGAATGGAAGGTGGAATGGAAGGGAATGAAACGTGTAATGGAATGTGGAATGGAATGTGGAGTGCAATGCGTAATGGAATGTGGAATGCAAAGGAATAGAATGTGGAATGGAATGGAATGGAATGTGGAATGGAATGGAATGGAATGTGGAAAGGAAGGTGGAATGTAACGTGGAATGGAAAGTGGAATAAAATGGAATGGAATGTGGAATGGAAACTGCAATGGAATGGACTTGAACATGGAATGGAACGTAGAATGGAATATAATGGAAGTTGGAATGGAAGGGAATGAAACGTGGAATGGAATGTGGAATGGAGGGGGGAATGCAATGTGGAATGGAATGTGGAATGGAAAGGAATGGAATGTGGAATGGAATGGAATGGAATGTGGAATGGATCATGGAATTGAACGTGAAATGGAACGTGGAATGGAATGTCGAATGAAATGTGGTATGGAATGGAATTGAATGTGGAATGGAATGCGGAATGGAATGGAATGGAATGGAATGTGGAATGGAATTGAATGGAATGAGCAATGGAATGGAATGGAATAGAATGTCGAATGGAAAGGAATGGAATTTGTAATTCAATGGAATGGTATGGAATATGGAATGAAATGGAATGGAAAGTGGAATGTCACGTGGAATGGAATGGAATGGAATGTGGAATGGAATGGAATGGAATGTCGAAAGGAATGTAATGGAATGTGGAATGGAATGGAATTGAATGGAATCTGGAATGCGGAATGGAATGGAATGGAATATGGAATGGAATGGAATAGAGTGAAACGTGGAATGGAATATGGAGTGGAACCTGGAATGGAACGTGGAATAGAATGTGGAATAGAATGGAATGGAATGGAATGTGGAATGGAATGTGGAAAGGAACGGAATGGAATGCGGAATGGAACGGAATGGGATGTGGAATGCAATGGTAAGTGAAATGGAATGCAACGTGGAATGGAACGGAATGGAATATGGAATGGGTTGGAATGGAATTTGGAAGGGAATGTTTAATGGAATGTGGAATGGAATGTGGAATGGAATGGCTAGTAGAGTGTGGAATTGAATGGAATGGAATGTAGAATGGATTGTGGAGTGGAATGTGGAATGCGATGGAATGGAATAGGGAATGGAAAGTGGGATGTAATGGGGAAGTGAATTTGGAATGGAATGGCGTGAAATATGGAATGGAATCGAATGGAATGGTGTGGAATGTTGAATGGAATGTGGAATGGAATTTGTAATTCAATGGAAATGAATGAAATTGAATGTGGAATGGAATGGAAGGTGGAATGGAATGGAATGTGGAATGGAATTTAATGTGGAATGGAATGGAATGGAAGGTGGAATGGAATGGAATGGAATGTGGAATGGAATGTGCAAAGGAATTGAATTGGACGGAATGAAATGAGAAATGGAATGGAATGAATACAATGTGGAATGGAATGCAATGGAATGTCGAATGGAATGGAATAGAATGTGGAATGGAATGTGGCAAGACATTGAATGGAATGTGGAATGGAACATGGAATGGAATGGAATGAAATGTGGAATGGAATGCGGAATGGATAGCAATGGAATGAGGCATGAAATGGAATGGAATGTTGAATGGAACGTGGAATGGAATCAAATGGAATGCTGAATGGAATGTGGAATGGAAAGGAATGGAATGGAATGGAATGTGGAATAGAATGGTATTGAAAGCGGAATGGAATGGAGTGGAATGGGGATGGAATGGAATGCAATGTGGAATGAAAGGGAATGGAATGGAATGAGGAATGGAATGAAATGTAATGTGGGATGGATTGGAATGGAATGGAATGTGGAATGGAATGGAGTGGAATGTGGAATGGAATGGAATTGAATGAGGAATGGAATGAAATGGAATGTTTAATGGAAATAAGATTTCAATGGAAAGGAACAGAATGGAATGTGGAACTGAATGTAATGTGGAATGGTATAGAATGTGTAATGGAATGGAACGGAATGTGGAATTGAAATTACTGGTATGTGGAATGGAATGTGCACTGGAATGGAATGGAATGTGTAATGCAATGTAATGAAGTGCAATTTCGAATGGAATGCAAAGGAATATGGAAAGGAATGGATTGGAATGTGGAAAGAAATAGAATGGAATGCAATGTGGAATGAAACACAGTGGAATGTGGAATGGAATGGAATAGAATGTGGAATGGAATGGAATGGAATGCAATGTGGAATGGAATGGAATGGAATGGAATTTGGAATGGAATGGAATTAATGTGGAATGGAATGTTGCATGGAGTGGAAAGGAATGGAATGTGGTATGGAATGGAGTGGAATGTGGAATGGAATGTGGAATGGAATGGAAAGAAATGTGGAATGGAATGGATCACAGATTGGAATGTGGAATGGAAAGTGGAATGGAATGGAATCGAATGCAATGTGGAATGGAATGGAATGGAATATGGAATGGAATGGAATGGAACGGAATGTGAAATAAAATGGATTGGAATGTGGAATGGAATGTGGAAAGGAATGGAATGTAGAGTGGAACGTGGAATGGAATGGATCGTGGAATGGAAAGTGGAATGGAATGGAATGCAATGTGGAATGCGGAATGCATTGTGGAATGGAATGGAAGGGAATGTGGAATGGAATGTGGAATGGAACAAAATGGAATGTGGAACGGAAGGTGGAATGGAATGTGGAATGGAATGGAAATGAACGTGAAATGGAATGCGGAACGGAAAGGAATTGAATGCAATGTGGAAAGGAATGGAATGGAATGTGGAATGGAAAGGAATGGAATGTGGAATGGAATGGAATGGAAGGCAATGTGAAATGGAATGGAATGGAATGTGAAACGGAATTGAATGGAATATGGAATGGAATGGAATGGAATGGAATGTGGAATGGAATGGAATTCAATGTGGAGTGGAATCTAATGGAATGTTGAATGGAAAGGAATGGAATGTGGAATGGAATTTGGAATTAAATGGAAAGGAATGGAAAGGAAAGTGGAATGGAATGGAATGGAATGTGGAATGAAATGGAATGTATAATCCAATGGAATGTGGAATGCAATGGAATGTGGAATGGAATGGAAAGGAATGTGGAATGGAATGTAATGGAAGGCAATGTGGAATCCAATGGAAAGAAATGTGGAAGGGAATGGAATGGAATGTGGAATGGAATGGAATGGAATGTGGAATGGAATGGAATGGAATGTGGAAAGCAACGCGGAATGGAATGGAATGCAATGGAATTTAATGTGGAATGGAATGGAATGGATTATGGAATGGAATTGAAAGGAAAGTGGAATGGAATTGAATGGAATGTGCAATGGAATGTAATGGAATATGGAATGGAATGCAATTGAATGCGGAACTGAATGGAATTGAATGTGAAATGGAATGGCATGAAATGTGAAATTCACTGAAAATGATCGGGGATTGGAACGTTCAATGGAATGTGGAATGGAAAGGAAAGGAACATTGAATAGATCATGGAATGCAACGTGGAATGGAATGGAATGGATTGGAATGGAATGGAATGGAATGGAACGTGGAATGGAATGGAGTGGAACTTGGAATGGAACTTAGAATGGAATGGAATAGAATTGAACGGAATGGAATGGAATGGAATGTGGAACGCGATGGCATGGAATGTGGAGTGGAATGGAATGGAAAGTTAACTGGAATTTAAAATTTAATGGAAAGGAATGGAATGGAATGTGGAATCGAATGGAATGTAGAATGGAATGGAATGCAATGTGGAATAGATTGGAATGGAATGTGGAATGGAATGGAATGGAATATGGAATGGAAAGAAATGGATGGTGGAATGGAATGTGGAATGGAATGGAATGTGGATTGGAATTGAATGGAATTTGAAATGGAATGGAATAGAATTCGTAATGGAATGGAATGGAATGCAGAATGGAATGGGATGGAACCTGGAATAGAATGTAGAATGGATTGGAATGGAATCTGGAATGGAATATGGAATGGAATCGAATGGAATGTGGAATGGATGTGAAATGGATTGGAATGGAATGGAAAGTAATGTGGAATAGATTGTGCAATGGTTTGGAATGGAATGTGGAATGGAATGTGAAACGGAATAGAATGGAATGGAATGGAATGGAATTGAAAGTGGAATGGAATGGAAAGGAATACAATGTGGAATGGATTGCAGCGGAATGGAATGGAATGGAATGCGGAATGGAATGGAATGTAAAGGAATCTGGAATGGATTGGAACGGAATATAATGGAATGGAATGCCGAATGGTAAGGAATGGAATGTGGAATGGAGTGAAATCAAATGTGAAATGGAGTGGAATTGAATGGAATGGATCGTGGAATGGAATGGAATCAAATGTAGAATGAAATGTGGAATGGAATGGAATGCAATGGAATGGAAAGGAACATGGAATGGAATGGAATGTGGAATGGAATGCAATGCAATGTGGAATGGAATGGAATGGAATCTGGAATGGAATGGAATGGAATGTGGAATGGAATGGAATGGAATGTGGAATGGAATGGAATGTAATGTGGAATGGAATTGATGGGAATGTGAAATGGAATTGAATGTGGAATGGAATGGAATGGAATGTGGAATGGAATGTGGAAAGGAATGGAATGGAATGTGGAAAGGAATGTGGAATTGAATGGAATGGAATGTGGAATGGAATTGAATGGAATGTGAATTGGAATGTGGAATGGAACATGGAATGGAATGTGGAATGGAATGGAATGATGAAAGGAATATGGAATGGAATGGAATGGAATGTGGAATGGAATGAATAATGGAAAGGAATGGAATGTGGAATGGAACTGCATGGAATGTGAAGTGGAATGTGGAATGGACGTTGGAATGGAAAATGGAATGGAATGGAACGTGGAATGGAATATGGAATTGAATGGGATGGAATGTGGAATGGAATGGAAAGCAATGTGGAATGGAACGTGGAATGAAACGTGGAATGGAATGTCAAATGGAATTGCATGGAAGATGGAATGAATTGCAATGGAACGTGAAGGGAATGGAATGGAACGTGAAATGGAACGTGAAATTGAACGTGGAATGGAACGTGGAATGGAATGGAATGCGGAAGAGAAGGGAATGTGTTGTGGAATGGAATGTAGAATGGAATGGAATGGAATGTTTAATGGAATACAATGGAATGTGGAATGGAATGGAATCGAATGTGGAATGGAACGCAATGCAATACAATGTGGAATGAAATGGAAAGGAATGGAAAGGAATGTGGAATTCAATGGAATGTAATATGGAAAAGATTAGAATTTGATGGGCAATGGGACGTGGAATGGAACATGGAATGGAAAGTGGAATGGAATGGGCAATGGAAATTGGAAAAGAACGGGCAATGGAAATTGGAATTGAACGTGGAATGGAAAGTGGAATCGAACGTGGAATGGAATGTGGAATGGAAAGGAATGGTATGGGAAATGGAATGGGACGAGGAATGGAAAGTGAAATGGAACGTCGAATGGAACGTGCAATGGAATGTGGAATGGAATGTGTAATGGAATTGAATGAAAAGTTTAATGGAATGAAATGGAATGGAATGTGGAATTGAATGTTGACTGGAATAGAATGAAATGTGGAATGGATTGTGGAATGGAATGGAATGGAATGTGGAATGAAATGTGGAATGGAATGGATCGTGTAATGGAATGGAACGGAATGTGGAAAGAAATAGAATGGAACGTGGAATGGAATGTGGAATGGAATGGAATGGAATGTGGAATGGAAAGTGGAACGGAATGGAGTGTAAAGTGGAATGGAATAGAATGGAATATGGAACGGAATGGAACCGAAAGTGGAACGAAATGGAATTTAATGTGGAATGGAATGGAATGGAATGGAATGTGGAATTCAATGGAAAGGATCGTGGAATGCAACATGCAATGGAACGTGGAATGGAATGGAAAGGAAAGTGGAATGGAACATGGATTGGAACACGGAATATAATGGAATGGAAAGGAAATTGGAATGGAACATGGATTGGAACACGGAATAGAATGGAATGGAATGGAATGGAATGGAAGGTGGAATAGACTGTAATGGAATGTGGAATTGAATAGAATGGAATGTGGAGTGGAATGCAATGGAATGTGGAATGGAATGGAATGGAACGTGGAATGGAATGTGGAATGTATTGGAACGGAAGGTGGAATGAAAAGGAATGGAATGTGGAATGGAATGTAACGTGGAATGGAAAGGAATGGAATGTGGATTGGAATGGAATGGTATGTGGAATGTAATAGAATATAATGCAATGGAATATGAAATGGCAGGTGACATGGACTTTGGAAAGGAATGTGAAACGGAATGTGAAATGCAATGTAGAATGGAATGAAATGCAATGTGGAATGTAATGGAATGGAATCGAATGTCGTATGGAACATGGAAAGGAATGTGAAATGGAACGTTGAATGGAATGTGGAAAGGAATGTGAAATGGAATGCTGAATGGAATGCAGAATGGAATGAAATGGAAAGTGGAAAGGTATGGAATGGAATGGAATTTAACGGGTAGTGGAACATGGAATGGAATGTGGAGTGGAATGGAATAGAATGTGAAATGGAATCTGGAAACGAATGTGAAATGCAATGTGGAATGGAATGTGGAACGGAATGAACTGGAAAGTGGAATGGCATATAATGGAATAGAATTTAACGTGGAATGGAACATGGAATGGAACGTGGAATGCAATCGAAAGGAATGTGGAATGGAATGTGTAATGTAATGGAATGGAATGTGGAATGCAATCGAAAGGAATGTGGAATGGAATGTGTAATGTAATGGAATGGAATGTGGAAAGGAATGTGGAATGGAATGGAATGGAATGTGGGAAACAGTGTGGAATGGAAAGTGGAATGGAACGTGGAATGGAATGGAATGAAATGGAAAGAGGAATGGAATATGTAATGGAATTTAATGGAATGTGGAATGGAATGAATAATGGAAAGGAATGGAATATCTAATGGATTTGAATGGAATGTGAAATGGAATGTGGAATGGAACGTGGAATGCAATGTGGAATGGAATGGAAAGGAACGTGGAATGGAATATGGAATGGAATGGTATGGAATGTGGAATGGAAAGGAATTGAATGTGGAATAGAATGTGGAATGGAACGTGGAATGGAACATCGAACGAAATGGCATGGAAGATGGAATGGAATGCAATGGAAAGTGGAATGGAATGGAATGGAACGTGCAATGGAACGTGAAATTGAACGTGGAATGGAACGGGAAATAGAACCTTGGAATGGAATGGCATGGAATGTGGAATAGAAGGGAATGTTATGTGGAATGGAATGTGGAATCGAACTGAATGGAATTTTTAATGGAATGCAATGGAATGTGGAATGGAATGGAATGCAATACAATGTGGAAAGGAATGGAAAGAAATGGAAAGGAATGTGGAATTGAATGGAATGGAATATGGAATGGATTGGAACTGGACGTGAAATGGGACGTGGAATGGAAGGTGGAATGGAATGTGGAATGGAATGGTAAGGGACGTGGAATGGGACATGGAAAGGAAAGTGAAATGGAAGGTGAATCGAACGTGCAACGAAACCTGGAATGGAAAGTGGAATGGAATGTGGAATGGAATGAAATGGAATGTGGAATGGAACTTGGAATGGAACGTGGAATGGAACGTCAAATGGAACGTAGAATGGAACGTGGAATGGAACCTGGAATGGAATGTGGAATGGAATGGAATGAAAAGTTTAATGGAATGAAGTGGAATTGAACGTGGAATGGAATGTATAATGGAATAGAATGGAATGTGGAATGGAATGTGGAATGGAATAGAATGGAATAGAATTTGAATGCGGGATGGAATGTGGAATGGAATGTGGAATGGAATGAAATGGAACATGGACTGGAATGAAATGGAGAGTGGAATGGAATGGAATGGAACGTGGAATGGAACGTGGAATGGAATGGACTGGAATGTGAAATGGAATGTGGAGTGAAATGGAATGGAATATTAAAAGGAATGTGGAATGGAATGTGGAATGGAATGGACTGGAATGTGAAATGTAATGTGAAGTTAAATGGAATGGAATGTTAAATGGAATGTGGAGTGGAATGGAATGGAATGTTTAATGGAATGTGAAATGGAATGTGAAACGGATTGGAATGGAATGTGAAATGGAATGTGGAATGGAATGCGGAATGGAGTGTGGAATGGAACGTGGAATGGAATGGAGTGGAAACTGGAATGGAGCATGGATTGGTATGGAATGAAACGTGTAATGGAACTTGGAATGCAATGTGAAATGGTACGTGGAATGGAAAGTGCAATGGATTTTGGAATGGGACGTGGAATGGAATGGAATAGAACGTGGAAAGGAACGTCGAATGTTAGGAATGGAACGTGGAATGGAACGTGGAATGGATTGTGGAATGATATGTGGAATGGAACGTGGAATGTAACGTGGAAGGGAAAGTGCAATGGAAAGGAATGGAAAGTGGAGTATAATGGAATGGAATGGAATGTAGATTTGAATGTGGAATGGAATGGAATGCAATGTGCAATGAAATGGAATGGAATAGTATGGAATGCGGAATGGAATGGAATGGAATGCGGAATGAAATTGAATGCAATGGTATGGAATGTGAAAACGAATGGAATGGAATGTGGAATGGAAAGTGGAATGGAACATGGAAGGTAATGTGGAATATAAAGTGAAATGGAATGTGGACTGGAATCTCAAATGCAATGGAAAACAATGTGGATTAGAATGGAATGCAATGTAATGCAATGTGGAATGGAATAGAACGGTATGACGAATGGAATGGAATGGAATGGAATGGAATGTGGAATTGAATGGAATGGAAAGTGAAAGGGAATGGAATGGAATGTGGAATGGAATTAAATGGAACGCTGAAAGGAATGCAGAATGGAATGTGGAATGGAATGTGGAATGGAATGGAATGGAATGTGGAATGTAATAGAATGGAGTGTGGAATGAAATGGAAAGGAATGTGGAATAATATTGAATGGAAAGGTATGGTATGTGGAATGGAATGTGGAATGAAGTGGAATGTAATGTGGAATGGATTGTAGAATGGAATGGAATGGAATGTGACATGGAATGTGGAATGGAAAGGAATGGAATGTGGAATGCAATGTGGAGTGGAATGGAATGGAATGTTAAATGGAATGAAATGAAATATCGAATGGAAGGTGGAATGGAACGTGGAATGGAAAGTGGAATGGAATGTGGAATGGAAAGGAATGTGGAATGGAATGGAAATAGGAATGTAATGGAATTAAATGGAATGTAGAATTGAATGGAATGGAATGTGGAATGGAATGGAATGTGAAATGGAATGGAATGGAAAGGGAATGCAATGGAATGGAATGGAATATGGAATGGAATGGAAAGTGGAATGGAGTGGAACGGAATGCAATGGAAAGGGAATGGAATATAATGGAATGGAATGTGGAATGGAATGGAAAGTGGAATGGAATGGAATGGAATGTGGAAAGGAATTGTATGGAATGTGGAATGGAATGGAATGGAAAGTGGTATGGAATTGAAAGGAATGTAGATTGGAATGGGAATGGAATGGAATGGAATACACAATTGTATGGAATGTGGAATCGAATGGAACGGAATGTGGAATGGAATGGAAAAGAATGTGGAATGGAAGTAAATGGAATGTGGAATGGAATGTGGAATGGAATGGAACGGAATTGAATGTGGAATGTTATGGAAAGGAACGTGGAAAGGAAAGTGCAATAGAAAGGACTGGAACGTGGAATGGAACATGGAATAGAATGTGTAATGGAACGTGAAATGGAACGTGGAAGGGAATGGATTGGAACGCAGAATGGAACGTGGAATGGAATGTGGAATGGAATATGGAAAGGAAAGTGGAATGTATTGTGGAAGTTAAAGGAATGCAATGTGAAATGGAATTGAATGGAATGTGGAATGGAATGGAATGGAATGTGGAATGGAATAGAATGGAATGTCGAATATAATGTGGAATAGAATGGAAATGAATCCAGAATGGAATGGAAGGGAAAGTAATGAAATTGGAAGTGGAATGGACAGTGGAATGGTAGGTGGAATGGAATGTGGAATGGAATGGAATGGAATGTGGAAAAGAAGGGATTGGAATGTGGAATGGAATGTGTATTGGAAAGGAATGGAATGCAATGGAATGGAATTTCATGGAATACGGAATGAAACGGAATGGAATGTGAAATGGCATGTGGAATGAAAAATGGAATGGGAGGTGGAATTGAGTGTGGAATTGAATGAGCAATGGAATGCGGAATGGAACGTGGAATGGAAGGGAATGGAACTTGGAATGGAACGTGGAATGGAATGGAATGGAACGTGGAATGGAACATGGAATAGAATGTGGAATGGAACGTGGAATGGAATGTGGAGTGGTAAGTGGATTGGAATGTGGAATGTAATGTTGAATGGAAACGAATGGAACGTGGAATGGAAAGGAATAGAATGTGGAATGTAATGCAATGGAATGTGGAATGGAATGTAGAATGCAATGGAATGGAATGTGGAAAAGACTGTGGAATGGAATGGAAAGGAACACGGAATGGAATGGAGTGGAATGCTATGGAATGCGGAAAGGAAAGTGGAATGGAAAGTGGAATGGAATGTGGAATGCAAGGGAATGGAATCTGGAATGGAATGATAAATGGAATTAAATGTGAAACGGAAAGTGGAATTGATTGTGGAATGGAAAGTGGAATGGAGTGTGGAATGGAAAGGAATGGAATGTGGAGTGGAATGTGGAATGGAATGGAATGGAATGTAGAATGGAATGTGGAATGGAGTGGAATGTAATTGCTAAAGGTAATGTAATGGAATGTGTAATGGAATGTGGAGTGGAGTGGAATGGAATGTGGAGTGGAGTGGATTGCAATGTGGAATGCAATGTGGAATGGAATATAATGAAATGTGGAATGGAAAGTTAATGGAATGTAGTGGAACATGGAATGGAACGTGGAAAGGAATGGAATGGAACGTCGAAGGGAACGTGGAATTATAGGTGGAATGGGGCATTGAATGGAATGGAATGGAACGTGGAATTGAATGGCATGGAACGTGGAATGGAATGGAATGGATCGTGGAATGGAGCGTGGAATGCAACATGGAATGGAATGAGGAATGGAACGTGGAATGGAATGCAATGGAATGTTGAGTGGAATGCGGATTGGAAAATGAAATGGAATTGAATGGAATGTGGAATGCAACGTGAAATGGATTAGAATGGAATGTGGACTGGAATGTGGAATGGATTAGTATGGAAAGTGGAAAGGAGTGGAAAGGAATGTGGAATGGAATGGAATGGAATGTGGAATAGAATGTGGAATGGAATCGATTGGATTATGGAATGGAATGTGGAATAGAATGTGGAATGAAATGTGGAATGGAATGGAATGGAATGAATTGTGGAATGGAATGTGGAATGGAAATTGGAATCCCATGTGGAATGGAAAAGAATGGAATGTGGAATGGAATGTTTCAAGAAACATGGAATGGAATGGAATGGAATGTGGAATAGAATGGATTGGAATGTGGAATGGAATGTGGAAAGGAATGGAATGTAGAGTGGAATGTGGAATGGAATGGATCGTGGAATGGAAAGTGGAATGGAATGTACTGGAATGTGGAATGCGGAATGCAATGTGGAATGGAATGGAATGCAATGTGGAATGGAATGTGGAATGGAACGTAATGGAACGCAAAGGGGAGTGAAATGGAATGGAATGTGGAATGGAAATTAATAGAATGCGGAATGGAATGGAATGGAAGGGAATGTGGAAATGAATGGAATGGAATGTGGAATGGAACGGAATGGAATATGGATTAGAATGGAATGGAATGGAATGTGGAAGGGAATGGAATGGAATGTGGAGTGGAATCTAATGGAACGGGGAATGGAATGGAATGGAATGTGGAATGTAATTTGGAATAGAATGGAAAGGAATGGAATAGAATGTGGAATAGAATGGAATGTGGAATGGGATGGAATGTGGAATGGAAAGTGGAACGGAATGGAATGAAACGTGCAATGGAATGTCAAATGGAACATGGAATAGAACGTGGAATGGAATGTGGAATGCAAAGGAATGGAAAGTCAAAACGAATGTGGAATGGAAAGTGGAATGGAATGGAATGAAACGTGCAATGGAATGTCGAATGGAACGTGGAATGGAACGGGGAATGGAATGTGGAATGCAATGGAATGGAAAGTCAAATCGAATGTGGAATGGAATGGAATGGAATGTGGAATTGAATGGAATGGAATGTGAAATGCAATGTGAAATGGAATGTGAAATGGAACGTGGAATGGAATGGAATGGAACATGGAATGGAAAGGAATGGAACTTGGAATGGATTGTGCAATGGAACATGGAATGGAATGTGGAGTGGAATGGCATGGAAAGTGGAATGGAACGTGAAATGTAATGTGGAATGAAACGTGGCATGGAATGTGGAATGGAATGGAATGTAGTGTGGAATGCAAAGTGGAATGGAATGGAATGCAACATGGAATGGAACGTGAAATGGAATGGAATGGAATGGAAGGTGGAATGGAAGGGAATGAAACGTGTAATGGAATATGGAATGGAACGTGTAGTGCAATGTGTAATGGAATGTCAAATGGAAAGGAATGGAATGTGGAATGGAATGGAATGGAATGTGGAATGGAAGGTGGAATGTAACGTGGAATGGAAAGTGGAATGGAATGGAATGGAATGTGGAATGGAAACTGCAATGGAATGGAATTGAACATGGAATGGAACGTAGAATGGAAAAGAATGGAAGTTGGAATGGAAGGGAATGAAATGTGGAATGGAATGTGGAATGGAAGGTGGAATGAAATTTGGAATGTAATGTGGAATGGAAAGGAATGGAATGTGGAATGGAATGGAATGGTATGTGGAATGGATCCTGGAATTGAACGTGAAATGGAACGTGGAATGGAATGTCAAATGAAATGTGGTATGGAATGGAATTGAATATGGAATGGAATGTGGAATGGAATGGAATGAATGTGGAATGGATTTGAATGGAATGAGGAATGGAATGGAATGGAATCGAATGTCGAATGGAAAGGAATGGAATTTGTAATTTAATGGAATCGTATGGAATATGGAATGGAATGGAATGGAATGTGGAATGGAATGTAATGGAATGTGGAATGGAATGGAATTGAATGGAATGTGGAATGCGGAATGGAATGGAATGGAATGTGGAATGAAATGGAATAGAATGGAACGTGGAATGGAATATGTAGTGGAACCTGGAATGAAATATGGAATGGAATGTGGAATGGAATGAGGAATAGAATGTGGAATAGAATGGAATGCAATGGAATGTGGAATGGAATGTGGAAAGGAACGGAATGGAATGCGGAATTGAACGGAATGGGATGTGGAATGCAATGGAAACTGAAATGGAATGCAACGTGGAATGGAACGGAATAGAATATGCAATGGGTTGGAATGGAATTTGGAAGGGATTGTTTAACGGAATGTGGAATGGAATGGTTAGTAGAGTGTGGAATTGAATGGAATGGAATGTGGAATGGACTGTGGAGTGGAATGTGGAATGCGATGGAATGGAATAGGGAAAGGAAAGTGGGATGGAATGGGGAATTGAATTTGGAATTGAATGGAGTGAAATATGGAATGGAATCGAATGGAATGGTGCGTAAAGTAGAATGGAATGTGTACTTCAATGGAAATGAATGAAATGGAATCTGGAATGGAATGGAAGTTGGAATGGAATGGAATGTGGAATGGAATTTAAAGTGGAATTGAATGGAATGGAATGTAGAATGGAATGTAATGGAATGTGGAAAGGAATGTGCAATGGAATTGAATTGGACGGAATGAAATGAGGAATGGAATGGAATGAATACAATGTGGAATGGAATGCAATGGAATGTGGAATGGAATGGAATAGAATGTGGAGTGGAATGTGGCATGAAATGGAATGGAATGTGGAATAGAACATGGAATGGAATGGAATGAAATGTGGAATGGATTGCGGAATGGAAAGCAATGGAATGAGGCATGAAATGGAATGGAATGTAGAATGGAACGTGGAATGGAATCGAATGGAATGCTGAATGGAATGTGGAGTGGAAAGGAACGGAATGGAATGGAATGTGGAATAGAATGGTATTGAAAGCGGAATGGAATGGGGATGGAATGGAATGCAATGCGGAATGGAAGGGAATGGAATGGAATGTGGAATGGAATGAAATGTAATGTGGAATGGATTGGAATGGAATGGAATGTGGAATGGAATGGAGTGGAATGTGGAATGGAATGGAATGGAATGTGGAATGGAACGGAATGGAATGAAGAATGAAATGGAATGGAATGGAATGTGGAATGCAATGGAATGGAATATGGAAAGGAATGGAATGGGGTGGAATGTGGAATGGAATGGAATTGAATGAGGAATGGAATGAAATGGAATGTTTAATGGAATTAAGATTTCAATGGAAAGGAATGGAATGGAATGTGGAACTGAATGTAATGTGGAATGGCATGGAATATGTAATGGAATGGAATGGAATTTGGAATTGAAATTAACGGTACATGGAATGGAATGTGCAGTGGAATGGAATGGAATGTGGAATGGAATGAAATGAAATGCAATTTCGAATGGAATGCAATGGAATTTGGAAAGGAAAGGATAGGAATGTGGAAAGAAATGGAATGGAATGCAATGTGGAAAGGAACACAGTGAAATTTGGAATGGAATGGAATGGAATGGAATGTGGAATGCAATGGAATTAATGTGGAATGGAACGTGGCATGGAGTGGAAAGGAATGGAATGTGGTATGGAATGGAGTGGAATGTGGAATGGAATGTGGAATGGAATGGAAAGAAATGTGGAATGGAATGGATCGCGAATTGGAATGTGGAATGGAAAGTGGAATGGAATGGAATCGAATGCAATGTGGAATGGAATGGAATGGAATATGGAATGGAATGGAATGGAACGGAATGTGGAATATAATGGATTGGAATGTGGAATGGAATGTGGAAAGGAATGGAATGTAGAGTGGAACGTGGAATGGAATGGATCATGGAATGGAAAGTGGAACGGAATGTAAGGCAATGTGGAATGTGGAAAGCAGTGTGGAAAGGAATGAAATTGAATGTGAAATTCACTGGAAATGATCGTGGATTGGAACGTTCAATGGAATGTGGAATGGAAAGGAAAGAAACATGGAATGAATCATGGAATGCAACGTGGAATGGAATGGAATGGATTGGAAAGAATGGAATGGAATGGAAAGTGGAATGGAATGGAATGGAACTTGGAATGGAACATAGAATGGAATGGAATGGAATTGAACGGAATGGAATGGAATGGAATGTGGAACGCGACGGATTGGAATGTGGAGTGGAATGGAATGGAAAGTTAACTGGAATTTAAAATTTAATGGAAAGGAATGGAATGGAATGTGGAATCGAATGGAATGTAGAATGGAATGGAATGCAATGTGGAATAGATTGGAATGCAATGTGGAATGGAATGGAATGGAAAAGGGAATGGAAAGAAATGGAAGGTGGAATGGAATGTGGAATGGAATGGAATCTGGAATGGAATTGAATGGAATTTGAAATGGAATGGAATAGAATTCGGAATGGAATGGAATGGAATGCGGAATGGAATGGGATGGAATCTGGAATAGAATGTAGAATGGATTGGAATGCAGTCTGGAATGGAATATGGAATGGAATCGAATGGAATGTGGAATGGATGTGAAATGGATTGGAATGGAATGGAAAGTAATGTGGAATAGATTGTGCAATGGTTTGGAATGGAATGTGGAATAGAATGTGAAACGGAACAGAATGGAATGGAATGGAATGGAATTGAAAGTGGAATGGAATGGAAAGGAATGCAATGTGGAACGGATTGCCACGGAATCGAATGGAATGGAATGCGGAATGTAATGGAAAGTGATGGAATCTGGAATGGATTGGAACGGAATATAATGGAATGGAATGCAGAATGGTAAGGAATGGAATGTGGAATGGAATGAAATGAAATGTGAAATGGAATGGAATTGAATGTAATGGATCGTGGAATGGAATGTGGAATGAAATGTGGAATGGAATGGAATGGAATGGAATGGAACGGAATGTGGAATGGAATGCAATGCAATGTGGAATGGAATGGAATGGAATGTGGAATGGAATGGAATGGAAGGGAATGGAATCTGGAATGGAATGGAATGGAATGTGGAATGGAATGGAATGTAATGTGGACTGGAATTGATGGATATCTGAAATGGAACGGAATGCGGAATGGAATGGAATGGAATGTGGAAAGGAATGGCATGGAATGTGGAAATGAATGTGGAATTGAATGGAATGGAATGTGGAATGGAATTGAATGGAATGTGAATTGGAATGTGGAATGGAACATGGAATGGAATGTGGAATGGAATGGAATGAGGAAAGGAATATGGAATGGAATGGAATGGAATGTGGAATGGAATGAATAATGGAAAGGAATGGAATGTGGAATGGAATTGCATGGAATGTAAAGTGGAATATGGAATGGACATTGGAATTGAAAATGGAATGGAATGGAACATAGAATGGAATATGGAATTGAATGGTATGGAATGTGGAATGGAATGGAAAGCAATGTGGAATGGAATGTGGAATGAAACGTGGAATGGAATGTCGAATGTAATCGCATGGAAGATGGAAGGAAATGCAATGGAACGTGGAGTGGAATGGAATGGAACGTGAAATGGAACGTGCAATTGAACGTGGAAAGGAACGTGCAATTGAACGTGGAATGGAATGTGGAATAGAAAGTGGAATGGAATGGAATGGAATGCGGAATAGAAGGGAATGTGATGTGGAATGGAATGTGGAATGGAATGGAATGGAATGTGGAATGGAACGGAATGCAATACAATGTGGAATGAAATGGAAAGGAATGGAAAGGAATGTGGAATTCAATGGAATGGAATATGGAAAAGATTGGAATTGGATGGGCAAAGGGATGTAGAATGAAACATGGAATGGAAAGTGGAATGGAATGGGCAATGGAAATTGGAAAGGAACGGGCAATGGAAAGTGGAATTGAACGTGGAATGGAAACTGGTATGGAACGGGCAATGGAAAGTGGAATGGAACGTGGAATGGAATGTGGAATGGAATGGAATGGTATGGGAAATGGAATGGGACGAGGAATGGAAAGTGAAATGAAACGTGGAATCGAACGTGCAATGGAACCTTGAATGGAAATTGGAATGGAAGTTGGAATGGAATGGAATGGAATGTGGAATGGAAAGTGGAATTGAAGGTGGAATAGAATGGAATGGAATGTGGAATGGAAATTCAATGGAACGTGGAATGGAAGGTGAAATGGAACGTCGAATGAAAACTGCAATGGAACGTGGAATGGAATGTGGAATGAAATTGAATGAAAAGTTTAATGGAATGACATGGAATGGAATGTGGAATTGAATATTGACTGGAATAGAATGAAATGTGGAAAGGAATGTGGAATGGAATGGAATGGAATGTGGAATGAAATGTGGAATGAAATGGATCGTGTAATGGAATGGAACAGAATGTGGAAAGGAATAGAATGGAATGTGGAATGGAATGTGGAATGGAACGGAATGGAATGTGGAATGGAAAGTGGAACGAAATGGAGTGTAAAGTGGAATGGAATAGAATGGAATATGGTATGGAATGGAACGGAAAGTGGAACGAAATGGAATTGAATGTGGAATGGAATGGAATGCAATGTGGAATTCAATGGAAAGGATCGTGGAATGGAACATGCAATGGAACGTGGAATGGAATGGAAAGGAAAGTGGAATGGAACATGGATTGTAATGCAGAATAGAATGGAATGGAAAGGAAATTGGAATGGAACATGGATTGGAACACGGAATAGATTAGAATGGAATGGAATGGAATGGAAGGTGGAATGGATTGTAATGGAATGTGGAATTGAATAGAATGGAATGTGGAGTGGAATGCAATGGAATGTGGAATGGAATGGAATGGAACGTGGAATGGAATGTGGAATGGAATACAAGGTAATGTGGAATGGAACGTGGAATGGAATGGAATGGAACGTGGAAGAGAACGTGGAAAAGAACGTGGAATGGAATGTGCGATGCAATGATGATTGGAAAGTGGAATGGGAGGCAATGGAAAGTGGAATGGAACGTGGAATGGTATGTAATGGATAGTGGATTGGAACGTGGAATTGATTGTGGAATGGAATGTGGAATGGAACGTGGAATGAAATGTGGAATGGAGTGGAATGGAACGTGGAATGGAACGTGGAATGGAATGTGGAATGGAATGTGGAATGGAACATGGAATGGAATGCAATGTGGAATGGAATGATTTGGAATGGAATGTGGAATGGTATGAAATGATATGGAATGGAATTGAATGGAATGAGGAATGGAATGGAATGGAAAGTTGAATGGAATGCAATGGAACATGAAATGGAATGTTTAATGGAATGGAATGGAATGGAATGAAATGTGGAAAAGAATGGAATGGAATGTGGAATGGAATGGAATGGAATGTGGAACAGAAAGGAATGGAATGTGTAATGGAATGGAATGCAATGGAATGTGGAATAGAATGGAATGGAATGGAATGGAATGTGGAATGGAATGGAATGGAATGTGGAATGGAATCGAATGTGGAATGGAATGAAATGGAATGGAATGTGAAATGAAATGGAATGGAAAGAGGAATGGAGTGGAATTGAATGTGGAATAAAATGAAATGGAAATGAATGTGGAATGGAATGGAATGGAATGTGGAATGGAATTTGGAATGGAATAGAATTGAAGTTGGACTGTAATTTGGAATGGAATGGAATGAAATGTGCAATGCAATGGAATGGAATGTGGAGTGGAAAGGAATGGAACGTGGAATGGAACACTGAATGAAACGTGGAATGCAACGTGGAATGCAACGTGGAATGGAAAGTGGAATGGAATGAAATGGAATAAAATGTGGAATGGAATGGAATGGAATGGAATGTGGAATGGAAAGGAATGGAAAGGAATGGAATGGAATGTGGAATGGAATGGAATGGAATGTGGAATGCAATGTGGAATGGAATGCAATGGAACATGAAATGGAATGTTTAATGGAATGGAATGGAATGCAATGAAATGTGGAAGTGAATGGAATGGAATGTGGAATGTAATGGAATGCAATTGAATGTGGAATCAAATGGAATGTAATGTGGAACGAAATGGAATTGAATGTGGAATGGAAGAAAATGTGGAATGGAATGAAATAGAATGGAATATAGAATGGAATGGAATGAAATGTGGAATGGAATGGAATGGAATGTGGAATGGAATGGAATGGAATGTGGAATGGAATGGAATTGAGTGGAATGCAGAATGGCATGTGGAATGGAATGAATTGCCGAATGGAATGTGGAATGGAATGGAAAGTAATGTTGAATGGAATCGAATGTGGAATGGAATCAAATGGAATGGACTGTGAAATGGAATGGAACGGAATGTGGAATGGAATGGAATGGAATGTTGAAAAAAATGAAATGGAATGGAATGTGGAAAGGAATGGAATGGAATGTTGAATAAAATGAAATGGAATGGAATGTTGAATGGAATGGAATGGAATGGAATGTGTAATGGAATGCGGAATGGAATGGAACGTGGACTGTAATGTGGAATTTTGTGCAATGAAATGTGGAATGCAATGGAACGGAATGTGGAGTGGAAAGGAATGGAACGTGGAATGGAACGCTGAATGAAACGTGGAATGCAACGTGGAATGCAACGTGCAATGGAAAGTGGAATGGAATGGAATGGAATGTGGAATGTAGGGGAATGCGACGTGGAATGGAACATGGAATGGAACGTGAAATTCAACGAGGATTGGAATGTAGAATGGAATGTGGAATCGAATTGAATGGAATGTGGAATGGAACGTGGAATGGAATGGAATGGAACGTGGAAGGGAACGTGGAAATGAACGTGGACTGGAACGTGGAATAGAATGTGCGATAGAATGTGGAATGGAATGTTGAAACAAAGACAATGGAAAGTGGAATGGAACGTGGAATGGAATGTAATGGAAAGTGGATTGGAACGTGGAATTGATAGTGGAATGGAACGTGGAATGAAACGTGGAATAGAATGGAATGGAATGTGGAATGGAATGTGGAATGGAATGTGGAATGGAATGTGGAATGCAATGGAATGGAATGTTGAATGGAATGTGGAATAGAATGGAATGAAATGTGGAATGGAAAGCGGAATGGAATGTGGAATGGAACGTGGAATGCAATGTTGTATGCAATGGAATGGAATGTCGAACAGAATGGAATGGAATCTGGAATGGAACGGAATGTAGTGGAATTTGGAATGGAATGGAATCGAATGGAATGGAATGCGGAATATAATGGAATGGAAGGTGGAATGTAATGGAATGTGTAATGGAATTGAATGGAATGGTATGGAATGGAATGCGGAATATAATGGAATGGAATGTGGAATGGAATGAAATGGAATAGAATGTGGAATAGAAAGGAATGGAGGGGAATGTGGAATGGAATGTGGAATGGAATGGAAAAGAATGTGGAATGGAATGCAATGGAATGTGGAATAGAATGGAATGGAAGGTGAAATGTAATGTGGAATGGAATGTTAAAAATAATGCGGAATGGAATGTGGAACGGAATGAAATGGAACATGTAATGCAATGGAATGGAATTTGGAATGGAACACGAAGTGCAACATAGAATGGAACGAGGAATGGAATATGTAATGGAATGTGGAATGGAATGCAATGGAATGTGGAATGGATTGTGGAATAGAATGTGGAATAGAATGGAAAGGAATGTGGAATGGAATGCGGAATGGAATGGAATGGAAAGTGGAATGGAATGTGGAATCGAATGTGGAATGGAATGGAACGGAAAGTGGAATGGAATGAGGAATGGAACGCGAAATGGAATGGAATACCACGTGGAGTGGAACGTGGTTTGTATCGTGGAATAGAATGTGGAAAGTTATGAGGAATAGAATGTGGAATGGAATATGGAAGGGAAAGTGAGATTGAATGGAATGGAATGTTGAATGGAACGTGGAATGGATTTTAATGGAACGTGGAATGGAATTTGGAATGGAATGTGGAATGGAACGTGGAACAGAACGTGGAATGGAATTTAATTCAATGTGAAATGGAGTGTGGAATGGAATGGATTGGTATGTGGAATGCAATGTGGAATGGAATGCAACAGAAAGTGGAATGCAATGCGGAATGGAATGGAATGGAATGTGTAATGCAAAGTGAAGTGGAATGTTGAATGGAATATGGAATGGAATGGAATCGAATGTGCTATGGAATTTGTAATGGAATGTGGAACTGCAATAGGATGTAATGTGTAATGAAATGTGGAATGGAATGTGGAAAGGAAAGTGGAATGTAACGGAATGGAAAGTGGAATGGAACGTGGAATTGAGTGGAATCGAACGTGGACAGGAACGTGGAATGGAAAGTAGAATGGAACGAGGAATGGAATGTGAAATGGAATGTGGAAAGGAATGCTGAATGGAATGTGGAGAGGAAGGTAGAATGGAATGTGGAATGGAAAGTGGAATGTTATGTGGAATGGAATGGAATGGAATGGAATGTACAATGGAATGTATAATAAAATGGAATGGAATGTGGAATGGAATCGAACGTGGAATGGAATGTGGAATGGAATGGGGAATGGAATATAATGCAATGTGGAATGGAATGTAATGGAATGTGGTATAGAATGTATTGGAATGGAATGTGGAATAGAATGGAGAATACAATGTGGAATGGAATGGAATGGATAGTGGAATTGAATGGAATTGGACGTGAAATGTAACTTTTAAAGGAATGTGGAATGGAACGTGTTATGGAACATGAAATGGAATATGGAATGGAATGTGGAATGGAAAGTGGAATGGTACGTGGAACGGAACGTGGAATGGAATAGAATGTGATGTGGAATGCAATGGAAAGGAATGTGGAATGGATTGTAATGGAATGTGGAATGGAATGTGGAATGGAATGGAATTGAGTGCAATGGAATATGGAATTGAATGGAATGCAATGGAATGTGGAATGGAATGGAATGGAATGTGGAGCTAAACGGAATGGAATGTGGAATGGAATAGAATATGGAATGGAATGAAAGAGAATGGAATATAGAATGGAATGGAATGGAATTTGGAATGGAATGGAATGCGGAATGGAATGGAATGTAATTTAATGTGGAATGGAATGGAATGGAATGTGGAAAGAAATGGAATGGAATGTGGATTGGAATGAAATGCAATGGAACATGAAGTGGAATGGAATGTGGAATGGATTGGAATGGAATGTGGAATGGAATGGAACGGAATGTTGAATAGTATGGAATGGAATGGGATGTGGAATGGAATGGAATGTGGAATGGAATGTGGAATGGAAAGGAATGGAATTGAATACGGACTGCAATGTGGAATGGAATGGAATGAAATTTGGAATGGAATAGAGTGGAATGAGGAATGAAACATGAAACGGAATGGAATGGCATGTGGAATGGAAAGTGGAATGGTACGTGGAACGGAACGTGGAATGGAATAGAATGTAATGTGGAATGCAATGGAATGGAATGTGGAATGGAATGTAATGGAATGTGGAATGGAATGTGGAATGGAATGGAATTGAGTGGAATGCAGAATGGCATGTGGAATGGAATTAATTGCCGAATAGAATGGGGAATGGAATGGAATGGAATGGAATGTGGAATGTAATGTGGAATGTAATGGAATGGAATGTAAAGTGGAATTTGGAATGGAATGGAATGGAATGTGGAATCCAATGTAATGGAATGTGTAATGGAATGAAATGGAATGTGGAATGCAATGGAATGGAACATGGAATGGAGAGTGGAACGGAATGTGAAATGGTATGTGGAATGGAATGGAATGTATGACGGAATGGAATGGAATGGAATTTGGAATGAAGTGGAATGGAATGGAATATATAATGGATTGTAATATAATGTGGAATGGAATGGAATATGGAATGCAGTGTGGAATGGAATGCAATGGAATATGAAATGGTATGTGGAATGCAATGGAATGGAATGAAATGAAATGTGGAAGAGAATGGAGTGGAATGTGGAATGGAATGGAATGGAATGGATTGTGGAATGGAAAGGAATGGAATGTGGAATGGAATGTGGAATACAATGAGGATTCGTAGAATCTGCAAGTCGACATTTGGAACGCTTTGAGGCCTATGCTGGAAAATGAAATATCTTCCCAGAAAAACTAGATAGAAGCATTCCTAGAAACTTGCTTGTGATTTGCGCATTCAACTCACAGAGTTGAAGCTGCCTTTTGATATAGCTGTTTTGAAACACTCTTTTAGTAGAATCTTTAAGTGGATATTTGGAGTGTTAGGAGGTCAACAATGGAAAAGAAAATATCATCACATAAAAACTAGATGGAAGCATTCTCAGAAACTTCCCTGTGCTTTATGCATTCAAGTCACAGAGAGGAACCTTCCTTTTGAAAGCGCAGTTTTGAAACACTCTTTTTGTAGAATTTGCTAGTGGATATTTGGAGCGATTTGAGGCCTATGCTGGAAAACGAAATATCTTCCCATAAAAACTAGACAGAAGCATTCTCAGAAACTTCTTTGTGATGAGTGCATTCAACTCACAGACTTGAACCTTCATTTTGAAAGAGCAGTTTTGAAACACTCTTTTTGTAGAATCTGCAAGTGGATATTTGGAGCGTTTTGAGGCCTTTGCTGGGAAATGAAATATCTTCACCTGCAAACTACACAGAAGGATTCTCAGAAACATCTTTGCAATGTGTGCATTCAACTCACAGAGTTGAACCTGCTTTTTGATAGAGCAGTTTGGAAACATCCTTTTTGTAAAATCTGCAAGTGGATATTTGGAGCAATTTGAGTCCTTCACTGCAAAAGGAAATATCTTCACAGGAACCCTAGACAGAAGCATTCTCAGTAACTTGTGTGTGGTGAGTGCATTCAACTCATAGACATGAACCTTCCTTTTGATAGAACAGTTTTGAAACACTCCTTTTGTAGAATCTGCAGGTGTTTATTTGGAGCGCTTTGAGGCCTGTGATGGAAAACGAAATATCTTCACATAAAAGTGAGACAGAAGCATTCTCAGAAACTTCTGCATGATGAGTGCATTCAACTCACACACTTGGACTTTCCTTTTGATAGAGCAGTTTTGAAACACTCTTTTAATAGCATCTGTAAGTGGATATTTGAAGGGATTTTATGGCAATGCTGGAAAAGGAAATATCATCACATGAAAACTAGGCAGAAGCATTCTCAGAAACTTCTTCGTGATGAGTGCTTTCAGCTCACAGAGTTGAACGTTCCTTTTCATAGAGAAGTTTTGAAACACTCTTTCAGTAGAATCTGCAAGGGGATATTTGGAGTGCGAAGAGGCCAACACTGGAAAAGGAAATATCTTCACATAAAAACTAGACAGAGGCATTCTCAGAAACATCCCTGTGCTTTCTGCATTCAATCCACATAGATGAACCTTCCTTTTGATAGAAAAGTTTTGAAAATCTCTTTTCGTAGGATCTGCAAGTCGACATTTGGAATGCTTTGAGGCCTATGCTGGAAAAGGAAATATCTTCACATAAAAACTAGATAGAAGCATTCTCAGAAACTTCCCTGTGCTTTATGCATTCAAGTCACAAAGAGGAACCTTAATTTTGAAAGCACAGTTTTGAAACACTCTTTTTGTAGTATTTGCTAGTGGATGTTTGGAGCAATTTGAGGGCTATGCTGGAAAACGAAATATCTTCCCATAAAAACTAGACAGAAGCGTTCTCAGAAACTTCTTTGTGATGAGTGCATTCAATTCACAAACTTTAACTTTCGTTTTGAAAGAGCAGTTTTGAAAACACTCTTTTTGTAGAATCTGCAAGTGGATATTTTGAGCGTTTTGACACTTTTGCTGGGAAATGAAATATCTTCAACTGAACACTACAGAGAAGCATTCTCAGAAACTTCTTTGTGATGTGCACATTCAACTGACAGAGTTGAAGCTTCCTTTTGATATAGCTGTTTTGAAACACTCTTTCAGTAGGATCTGTAAGTGGGTATATGGAGTGTTAAGAGGCCAACACTGGAAAAGGAAATATCTTCACATGAAAACTAGATGGAAGCATTCTCAGAAACTTCCCTGTGCGTTATGCATTCAAGTCATAGAGAGGAACCTTCCTTTTGAAAGCGCAGTTTTGAAACACTCCTTTTCCAACATAGGCCTCAAAGCGCTCTAAATAAACACTTGCAGATTCTACGAAAACTGTGTAGAGTGCATTGGAGATTCCAATCAATTCCATTCCATTGCATTCTACTCACAGAGTTGAACCTTACTTTTGATAGAACAGTTTTGAAACACTCTTTTTGAAGAATCTGCAAGTGTTTATTTGAAGCGCTTTGAGGCCTAAGTTGGAAAAGGAAATATCTTCCCATAAAAATTAGATCGAAGCATTCTCAGAAACTTCTTTGTGATGAGTGCATTCTACTCACAGAGTTGAACCTTCCTTTGATAGAATAGTTTTGAAACACTCTTTTTGTAGAATCTGCAAGTGGATATTTGTGCGCTTTGAGGCCTATGTTGGAAAAGGAAATTTCTTCCCATAAAAACTAGACTGAAGCGTTCTCAGAAACTTCTTTGTGATAAGTGTATTCTACTCACAGAGTTGAACCTTCCTTTTGACAGAACAGTTTTGAAACACTCTTTTTGGAGATTCTGCAAGTGTTTATTTGCAGCACTTTGAGGCCTATGCTGGAAAAGGAATTATCTTAAGATAAAAACTAGACAGAAGCATTCTCAGAAACTTTTTTTGATGTGCACATTCAACTCACCGAGTTGAACCTTCCTTTTTGTAGAGCAGTTTTGAAACACTCATTTTCTAGAATGTGCAAGTGGATATTTGGATTGTTAGGGGGCCAACACTGGAAAAGGAAATACCTTCCCATAAAAACTAGACAGAAGCATTCTCAGAAACTTCTTTGTGATGAGTGCATTCAACTCACAGACTTTAACTTTTCTTTTTTGGAAGAGCAGTTTTGAAACACTCTTTTTGTAGAATCTGCAGGTGGATATTTTGTGTGCTTTGAGGCCTAAGCAGCAAAAGGAAATATCTTCACGTAAAAACTAGACAGAAACATTCTCCAAAACCTCTTTGTGATGTGTGCATTCAAATAGCAGAGTAGAACGTTCCTTTTCATAGTGCAGTTTTGAAACACCCTTTTTGTAGAATCTGCAAGTGGATATTTGGAGAGATTTGAGGCCTATGCTGAAAAAGGGGATATCTTCACATAAAAACTAGATAGAACCATTCTCAGAAACTTCTCTCTGCTTTATGCATTCAACTTACAGACTTGAAACTTCCTTCTGAAAGAGCAGATTTGAAACACTGTTTTTGTAGAAACTGCAAGTGGATATTTGGAGCGCTTTGAGGCCTCTGCTGGAAAAGGAAATATCCTCACATAAAAACTAGACAAAAGCATTCTCTGAAACTCGTTATGATGAATGCATTCAGCTCACAGAGTTGAACCTTCCTTTTGATGGAACAGTTTTCAAACACTCTTTTTGTATAATCTGCAAGTGGATATTTGGATCGCTTTGAGGCCTGTGGTGCAAAAGGAAATATCTTCACATAAAAACTAGATGGAAGCATTGTCAGACACTTCTCTGTGATGAGTGCATTCAACTCACAGAGTTCAACCTTCCCTTTTGTAGAACAGTTATGGAACACTCTCTTTGTAGAATCTACAAGGGATCATTTGGGGCACATTGAGGCCTATGCTGGAAAAGGAAGTATCTTCCCATAAAAAAATAAGCAGAATCATTCTGAGATACTTTTTTGTGATGAGTGCATTCGACTCACAGACTTGAACCTTCCTTTTCATAGAGCAGTTTTGAAACACTTTTTTTGTAGAATCTGCAAGTGGATATTTGGAGCACTTTGAGGCCTATGCTGGAAAAGGAAGTATCTTCCCATAAAAACTAAGCAGAATCATTCTCAGAAACATTTTTGTGATGAGAGCATTCATCTCACAGACTTGAACATTCCTTTTCATAGAACAGTTTGGAAACACTCTTTTTGTCAAATCTGCAAGTGGATATTTGGAGTGCTTTGAGGCCTATGCTGGAAAGGAAAATATCTTCATATAAAAACAAGATGGAAGCATTCTCAGACACTTCTCTGTAATGAGTGCAATCAATTCACAGAGTTCAACCTTCGTTTTGGTAGAACAGTTTTGAATCACTCTCTTTGTGGAATCTACAAGAGATTATTTGGAGTGCATTGAGGCCTATGCTGGAAAAGGAAGTATCTTCCCATAAAAACTAAGCAGAATCATTCTCAGAAACATTTTTGTGCTGAGTGCATTCAACTCACAGACTTGAACATTCCTCTTGGTAGAGCAGTTTTTAAACACTCCTTTTGTAGATTCTGCAAGTGGGTATTTCGAGCGCTTTGAGGTCAAAGATGGAAAAGGAAATATCTTCATATAAAAACTAGACAGAAGAATTCTCAGAAATTACTTTGGGATGAGTGCATTCAACTCAAAGAGTTGAACCTTCCTTTTGATAGAACAGCTTTGAAACACTTTTTTTGTAGAATCTGGAAGTGGATATTTGGGACAATTTGAGGCCTATGCTGGAAAAGGAAATATCTTCACATAAAAACTAGATGGAAGCATTCTCAGAAATTTCTTGGTGATGAGTGCATTCAACTCACGGGTTTGAACTTGCCTTTTGATAGAACAGTTTTGAAACACTCTGTTTGCAGAATTTGCAAGTGGATATTTGGAGAGATTTGTGGCCTGTGCAGCATAAAGCGAATATCTTAACTAAGAACCAGACAGAAGCATTCTCAGAGACTTCCCTGTGCTTTATGCATTCAAATCACAGGCTTGAACCTTCCTTTTGATAGAGCAGTATTGAACCACTCTTTTTGTATAATATGCAAGTGGATATTTTGAGCGATTTGAGGCCTATGATGAAAAAGGAAATATCTTCACCTAAAAACGAGACAGAAACATTCTCAGAAACTTCTCTGGGATGAGTACATTCAACCAACAGAGTTGAACATTCCTTTTGATAGACTAGTTTTGAAACGCACTTTTTGTAGAATCTGCAAGTGGATATTTGGAGGGCTTTGAGGCCTATGCTGGAAAAGAAAATATCTTCACCTAAAAATTAGACAGAAGCATTCTCAGAAATTCCTTTGTGATGAGTGCATTCAACCCACAGGGTTGAAAGTTCCTTTTGATAGAACAATTCTGACACAATCTTCTTGTAGAATCTGCAAGTGGATATTTGGATTGCTTGAGGCCTATGCTGGAGTAAGAAATAATTTCACATAAAACTACATTGAAGCATTCTCAAAAACGTCTTTGTGATGTGTGCCTTCAACTCACATAATTGAAACTTCCTTTTGATAAAACAGTTTTGAAACACCATATTGTAGAATCTGCAAGTGGATAGTTTTAGCACTTTGAGGCCTAGCCTGGAAAAGGTTATATCTTCACATAAAAACCGGACAGAAGCATTCTCAGAAACTTCCCTGTGCCTTATGAATTCAACTCACAGACTTGAAACTTCCTTTTGATAGAACAGTTTGGAAACACACTTTTTGTAGAACCTGGAAGTGGATATTTGGAGCGCTTTGAGGTCTATGCAGGAAAAGGAAATACCATCACATAAAAACTAGACAGAAGTATTCTCAGAAACTTCTTCGTGATGTGTGCATTCAACTCACAGAGTTGAACCCTGCTTTTGAAAGAGCAGTTATGAAACACCCTTTTTGTAGGATCTGCAGGTGGATATTTTTGGCACTTTGAGGCCAATGCTGGAAATGGAAATATGTATTCATAAAAACTAGACAGAAGCATTCTAAGAAACTTCTCTATGTTTTATGATTTCAACTCACAGAGTTGAACCTTCCTTTTGATAGCGCAGCTTGAAACGCTCTTTTTGTAGAATCTGCAAGTGGATTTTTGGAGCTCTTTGAAGACTATGCTGCAAAAGGAAACATCTTCATATAAAATTTCGACAGAGGCCTTTTCAGAAACTACTTTGTGATGAACGCATTCAGCTCACAGGGTTGAACCTTCCTTTTGATAGAACAGTTGTGAAGCACTCTTTTAGTAGAATCTGAAAGTGGATATTTGGAGCTCTTTGAAGCTTATGATGGAAAAGGAAATCTCTTCACAAAAAACCTAGACGGAAGTATTCTCAGAAACTACATTGTGATGTGGGCATTAAACTCTCAGAGTTGGACCTTCCTATTGATAGAACAGTTTTGCATCACTGTTTTTACAGAATCTGCAAGTGTATATTTGGAGTGCTTTGAGGCTTATGCGGTAAAAGGAAATAACTTCACATAAAAAGGAAACAGAAGCATCCTCACCAACTTCTTTGTGATGTGTGCATTCAACTCACAGAGTGGAACCATACTTTTGATAGAGCAGTTTTGAAACACCCTTTTGGTAGGCTCTGCAAGTCGATATTTTCAGGGCTTTGAGGCCCATACTGGAAAAGTAAATATCTTCACATAAAAACTAGATGGAAACATTGTCAGAAACTTCTTTGTGATGAGTGAGTTGAACTCACAGAGTTTAACTTTGCTTTTTAAGAGCAGTTTTGAAACACCCCTTTTATAAAATCTGCAAGTGGATATTTGGAGTGCTTTGATGCCAATGATGGAAAAGGAAATATCTTCACATAAAAATTAGACAGAAGCATTCTGATAAACTTCTATGTGATGAGTGCATTCAAATCTCAGAGTTGAACCTTCCTTTTAAAAGAACAGTTTTGAAACACTCTTTTTGTAGAATCTGCAGTTGGATATTTGGAGTGATATGATGCCTATCCTGGAAAGGGTTATATCTTTATATAAAAACTAGACAGTAGCATGCTCAGAAACTTCTTTGTTATGAGCACATTTATCTCACAGAGGTGAGACATCCTTTAAATAGAGCAGTTGTGAAACATTCTTTTTGTAGAATCTACAAGTGTATATTTGGAGTTCTTTGAGGCCTATGCTGGTTAAGGAAATATCTTCACACAAAAATTAGACAGAATCATTCTCAGAAATTTCTTTGTGATGAGCACATTCACCTCACAGAGTTAAGACTTCCTTTTGATAGAGAAATTTTGAAACACTCTTTTTGTCGGATCTGCAAGTGGATATTTGGGGCACTATGAGGCCTACCCTGGAAAAGGAAATATCTTCACATAGAAACAAGACAGAAGCATTCACGAAAATTTCTTTTTTATGAGTGCATTCAACTCACAGAGTTGAACCTTCCTTTTCATAGAACAGTTTTGAAACACTCTTTTCGTAGAATCTGCAAGTGGATATTAGGAGCGTTTTGAGGCCTATGATGGAAAAGGAAATATCTTCACATAATAACTAGACAGAAGTATTCTCAGAAACTTCTCTGTGATGAGTGCACTGAACACCCTGAGATGAAACTTTCTTTTTATAGAACAGTTTTGAAACATTCTTTTTGTAGAATCTACAAGTGGATATTTGGAGCCCTTTGAGGCCTACGCTGGAAAAGGAAATATGTTCACATAAAAATTAGACAGAAGAATTCTCAGAAATATTTTTGTGTTGAGTGCATTCAACTCACAGACTTGAACTTTCCTTTTGATAGAGCAGTTTTGAAAAATTCTTTTGGTAGCATCTCAAAGTGGATATTTTGTGTGCTATGAGGCTTATGCCAGAAAATTGAATATCTTCACATAAAAACTAGACAGAAGCATTCTCAGAAACTTCTTTTGGATGTGTGCGTTCAACTCACAGAGTTGAACCTTCCTTTTGAAACAGCAGTTTTGAAACACACTTTTAGTAGAATCTGCAAGTGGATGTAAGGAATGCTTTGAGGCCTATGCTCGAAAAGTAAATATCTTCTCATAAAAAATAGACAGATGCATTCTCAGAAAGTTCTCTGTTATGAGTGCTTTCAACCCACAGAGCTGAGCTTTCCTTTTGATAGAACAGTTTTCAAACACACATTTTGTAGAATCTGCAGGTGGATATTTGGAGCGGTTTGAGGCCTATGATGGAAAAGGAAATATTTTCTCATGAAAACAAAACAGAAGCATTTCAGAAACTTCTTTGTTATATGTGCATTCAACTCACAGAGGTGAACCATACTTTTGATAGAGCAGTTTTGAAACACCCTTTTTGTAGTATCTGCTAGTGGATATTTGGAGCGCTTGGAGGCCTATACTGGAAAATTAAATATCTTCAAATAAAAACTAGACAGAAGCATTATGAGTAACTTCTTTGTGATGAATGCATTCAACACACAGAGTTTAAAATTCCTTTTCATAGAGCAGCTTTGAAACACCCTTTCTGTAAATCTGCATGTGGATATTTGGAGCTCTTTGAGGCCTATGCTAGAAATGGAAACATCTTCACATAAAAACTAAACAGAAGGATTCTGAGAAACTTCTATGTGATGAGTCCATTTAACTCTCAGAGTTGAACCCTCCTTTTGATAGGACAGTGTTGAAACCCTGTGTTTCAATAATCTGCAAGTGGATATTTGGAGCATTTTGAGGTCTATGCTGGAAAAGGAATTATCTTCACATTAAAACTAGACAGTAGCATTCTCAGAAACTTCTTTGTGATGAGCGCATTCAACTCACCAATTTGAGCCTTCCTTTTGATAGAGCAGTTTTGAAACCCTCTTTTTGTAGAATCTGCAAGTGGATATTTGGAGCACTTTGAGGCCTATGCTGGAAACGGAAATATCTTCACATAAAAACTAGACAGAAAAATCCTCAGAAACTTCTTTGTGATGAGCACATTCAATTCACAGAGGTGAGTGTTCCTTTTGAAAGAGCAGTTTTGAAACACTCTTTTTGTAGAATCTGCAAGTGGATATTTGGAGTGCTTTGAGGCCTATTCTGGAAAAGGAAATATCTTCACATAAAAACTAGACAGCAGTATTCTCAGAAACTTTTCTGTGATGAGTGCATTGAACTCCCTTAGTTGAACCTTCTTTTGATAGAAGAGTTTCGAAACACTCTTTTTGTAGGATCTGCAAGTGGATATTTTGAGCGCTCTGTGACCTAAGCTGGAAAAGGAAATATGTTCACAAAAAACTCGATTGAAGAATTCACAGAAACATCTTTATGATGAATGCACTTAACTCACAGACTTGAACTTTCTTTTAATAGAGCAGTTTTGAAACACCCTTTTGGCAGAATCTGAAAGTGGATATTTGGAGTGCTATGAGGCCTATGCAAGAAAAGGAAATATCTTCACATAAAAAGTAGACAGAAGCATTCTCAGAAACTTCTTTGTGATGTGTGCATTCAACTCACAGAGTTGAAACTTCGTGTTGAAACAGCAGTTTTGAAACACACTTTTTAAAGAATCTGCAAGTGGATATTAGGAGTGTTTTGAGGCCTATGCTGGAAAAGGAAATATCTTCACATAAAAATTAAACAGAAGCATTCTAAGAAACTTCTTTGTGATGTGTGCATTCAACTCACAGGGTTGAACCTTACTTTTGATAGAGCAGTTTCGAAACACCCTTTTTGTAGTATCTGCAAGTGGATATTTGGAGCGCTTTGAGGCCTATGCTGGAAAAGGAAATATCATGACATAAAAACTAGACGGAAGCATTCTCAGAAACTTCTATGTGATGAGTGCATTCAACTAAAGGAGTTGAACTTTCCATTTGATATAGCAGTTTTGAAACACCATTTTTGTGGAATCTGCAAGTGGATATTTGGAGTGCTTTGAGACCTATGCTGGAAAGGGAAATATCTTCACATAAAAACTAGAGAGAAGCATTCTCAGAAACTTCCCTCTGCTTTATGCATTCAACTCACAGAGTTGAACTTTCCTTTTGATGCAGCAGTTTTGAAACACTCTGTTTGTAGAATGTACACGTGGATATTTGGAGCGCTTCGAGGCCTATGATAGAAAAGAAAATATCTTCACATAAAAACTCGATGGAAGCATTCTAAGAAACTTCTTTGTGATGACTGAATTCAATTTACAGACTTGAACCATCCTTTTGATAGAGGAAATATGAAACACTCTTTTTTTAGAATCTTCAAGTGGATACTTGGAGCACTTTGAGGCTTATGATTGAAAAGGAAATATTTTCACATAAAAACTAGACAGAAGCATTTTCAGAATCTTCTCTGTGATGAGTGCATTCACCTTACAGGGTTGTACTTTTCTTTTCATGCAACAATTTTGAAACACTCTTTTTATAGAATATGCACGTGGATATTTGCAGCTTTTTGAGGCCTATGCTGCAAAAGGAAATGTTTTCACATAAAGACTAGACAGAAGCATTCTGAGAAACTTCTTTGTGATGTGCACATTCATCTCACAGAGGTGAACCTTCCTTTTGGTAGAACACTTTTGAAACATTCTTTTTGTAGAATCTCCAATTATTATTTGGAGCGCTTTGAGGCCTTTGCTGGAAAAGGAAACAACTTCACATAAAAACTAGATTGAAGCATTCTCAGACACTTCTTTGAGATGTGTGCATTCAACTTACAGGCTTGAACCTGCCTTTGATAGAGCAGATTTGAAACACTCTTTTTGTAGAATCTGCAAGTCGATATTTGGAGCACTTTCAAGCCTATGCTGGAATAGGAAATATCCTCATATAAAAACAAGATAGAAGCTCTATCGGAAACTTCTTTTTGATGAGTGCATTCAACTCACAGAGTTGAACCTTCCTTTTGATAGAACGGTTTTGAACCACTCTTTTTGTAGAATCTGCAAGTGGATATTTGGAGTGCTTTGAGGCCTACAATGGAAAAGGAAATATCTTCACATAAAAACTAGACAGAAGCATTCTCATAAACTTCTCTGTGATGAGTGCATTGAACTCCCTCAGTTGAAATTTTCTTTTGATAGAAAAGTTTTGAAACACTCTTTTTGTAGAATCTGCAAGTGGATATTTGGAGCGCTATGAGGCCTATGCTGGAAAACGAAATGTCTTCACATAAAAGTTATACAGAAGAATTCTCAGAAACCTCTTTGTGATGATTGCATTCAACTCACAGAGTTGAACTTTCCTTTTGATAGAGCAGTTTTGAAAAACTCTTTTGGTAGAATCTGAAGGTGGATATTTGGAGCGCTATGAGGCCTATGTTATAAAAGAAAATATCTTCACATAAAAACTAGACAGAAGCATTTTCAGCAACTTCTTTGTGATGTGCGCATTCAACTCACAGAGTTGAACCTTGCTTTTGAATCAGCAGTTTTGAAACACACTTTTAGTTGATTCTGCAAGTGGATAGATTGAATGCTTTGAGGCCTAAGCTGGAAAAGGAAATATCTTCACATAAAAACTAAACAGAAGCATTCTCAGAAACTTCATAGAGACGTGTGCATTCAATTCACAGAGTTGAAGCTTACTTTTGATAAAGCAGTTTTGAAACACCCTTTTCGTACAATCTGCAAGTGGATATTTGGAGCGCTTTGAGGTCTATGCGGGAAAAGGAAATATCTTCACATAAAAACTCGACAGAAGTATTCTCAGAAAGAGTGCATTAAACTGACAGAGTTGAGCCTTCCTTTTGATAGAATACTTTGGAAACACTCTCTTTGTAGAATCTGCAAGTGGATACTTGGAGTGCTTTGGGGCCTATGCTGGAAAAGGAAATATCTTCACACAAAAACTAGACAGAAACATTCTCAGAAACTGCTTTGTGATTAGTGCATTCAACTCGCAGAGTTGAATCTTCTTTTTGATAGGACAGTTTTGAAACAGTCTTTTTGTTCAATCTGTAAGTTTATATTTGGAACGCTTTGAGACCTATGATGGAAAAAGAAATATAATCCATAAAAACTAGACAGATGCATTCTCAGAAAGTTCTCTGTGATGAGTGCATTCAACTCACAGAGTTGAACTTTCCTATTGATAGAAGAGATTTGAAACACACTTTTTGTAGGATCAGCAATTTATAATTGGAGGGCATTGTGGCCTATGGTAGAAAAGAAAATATCTTCACACAAAAACTAGACAGAAGCATTCTCAGAGAATTCTTTGTGATGAGTGCATTCAACTCACACAGTTGAACCTTCGTTTTCATAGAAGTGTTTTGAAACACTCTTTTTGTAGAATCTCCACGTGGATATTAGGAGCGCTTTAAAGCCTATGATGGAAAAGGAAATATCTTCACATAAAAACTAGAAAGAAGCTTTCCAAGGAACTTCTCTGTAATGATTGTATTCAACTCATGGATTGAACCTTCCTTTTGATTGAGCAGATTTGGAACACCATTTTTGTAGAATCTGCAAGTGGATATTTGGAGCAATTTGAGGCCTGTTCTGGAAAAGGAAATATATTCACCTAAAAACTAAACACAAGCATTATCAGAAACTTCTTTTTGATGTGTGCATTCAACTCACAGAGTTAAACCATACTTTTGATAGTGCAGTTTGGAAATACCCTTTTGTAGAATCTGCAAGTGGATATTTGGAGCGCTTTGAGGCCTATACTGGAAAAGTAAATATCTTCACATAAAAACTAGACAGAAGCATTTTCAGAAACTTCTTTGAGATGAGTGCATTCAACTCACAGAGTTTAAACTTCCTTTTGATAGAGCAGTTTTGAAACAACCTTTTTTAAAATCTGCAAGTGGATATTTGGAGCGCTTTCGGGCCTATGCTGGAAAAGGAAACATCTCCACATAAAAACTAGACAGAAGCATTCTCAGAAACATCTTTGTGATGAGTGCATTCAACGAATGTAGTTGAACTTTCCATTTGATATAGCAGTTTTGAAACACCGTTTTGGTGGAATCTGCAACTGAATATTTGGAGCACTTTGAGGCCTATGCTGGAAAAGGAAATATCTTCACATAAAAACTAGAGAGAATCATTCTCAGAAACTTCACTGTGCTTTACGCATTCAACTTACAGACTTGAACTTTCCTTTTAATAGAGCAGTTTTGAAACACTCTTTTTGTAGGATCTACAAGTGGGTATTTGGAGCATTTTGAGGCCTCTTCTGGAAACGGAAATATCTTCACACAAAAAATTGATGGAAGCATTCTAAGAAACTTCTTTGTGATGAGTGAATTCAAATCACAGGCTTAAACCATCCTTTTGTTAGAGCAGTTTTCAAACACTCTTTTTGTAGAATCTGCAAGTGGATATTTGGAGGACTTTGTGGCCTATGCTGGAAAAGGATATATCTTCACATAAAAAATAGACAAAAGGATTTTCAGAAACTTCTTTGTGATGAGTGCATTCAACTCAAAGAGTTGCACCTTCCTTTGATAGAACAGTTTTGAAACACTCTTTTGTACAATCTGCAAGTTGATGTTGGAGCGCTTTGAGGCCTGTGCTGGAAAAGGAAATAACTTCACATAAAAACTAGATGGAAGCATTCTCAGAAACTACTTTGGGATGTGTTAATTCAACTCACAGGCTTGAACCTTTCTTTTGTTAGAGGAGTTTTGAAACACTCTTTTTGTAGAATCTGCAAGTGGATATTTGGAAAACTTTGGGGCTTATGATGGAAAAGGAAATACCTTCTCATAAAAACTACAGAGAAGAATTCTCAGAAACTTCTCTGTGACGACTGCATTCAACTCATAGAGTTGAACCTTCCTTTTGACAGAACGGTTTTGAAACATTCTTTTGAACAATGTGCAAGTGAATATTTGGAGTGCTTTGAGGCCTATGCTGTAAAGGGAAATATCTTCACTTAAAAACTAAGCAGAAGCATTCTTAGAAACTTCTTTATGATGAGTGCATTCAACTAACAGATTTGAACCTTCCTTTTCATAGAGCAGTTTTGAAACACTCTTTTTGTAGCATCTACAAGTGAATATTTGAAGGGATTTGAGGCCTAGGATGGAAAAGTAATTATCTTCACATAAAAACTAGACAGAAGTATTCTCAGAAGCTTCTTTGTGATGCGTGCATTCAACTCACAGAGTTGAACCTTCCCTTTGATAGAACAGTTTTGAAACACTATTTTTGCAGAATCTGCAAATGAATATTTGGTGTGCATTGAGACCTATGATGGAAATGGTAATATCTTCACATAAAAACCAGACAGAAGCATTCTCAGAAACTTCTCTGTGATGAGTGCATTCAACTCACAGAGTTGAACCTTCCTTTTGATGTAACAGATTTGAAACACTCTCTTTGTAGAATCTGCAAGTGGATATTTGGAGCACTTTCAGGTGTACACTTTAAAAGGATATATCTTCACATAAAAAAATAGACAGAAGCATTCTCCAAAATTCCTTTGTGATGAGTTCATTCAACTCACAGACTTGAACCTTCCTTTTGACAGAGCAGTTTTGAAACACTGTTTTTGTAGAATCTGCAAGTGGATATTTGGAGCGCTTTGAGGCCTATGCTGGAAATGGAAATATCTTCACATTAAAAATAGTCAGAAGAATTCTCAGAATCTACCTTGTGATGAGTGCATTTCACTCACAAATTTGAACCTTCCTTTTGATAGAACAGTTGTGAAGCACTCTTTTTCTAGAATCTCCAAGTGGATATTTTGAGCACTTTGAGGCCTATGCTGGAAAAGGAAATATCTTCACATAAAGACTAGTCTGAAGCATTCTCACAAAATTCTTTGTGATGAGTGCATTCAACTCACAGAGTTGAAACTTCGTTTTGATAGAAAAGTTTTGAAACACTCTTTTTGTAGAATCTGGAAGTGGATATTTGGAGCACTTTGGGGCCTACGATGGAAAAGGAAATATCTTCACATAAACACTAGACAGAAGCATTCTCAGAAACTTCTCTGTGATAAGTGCATTCAACTCACAGAGCTGAACCTTCCTTTTGAAAGAACAGTTTTGAAACACTGTTTTTGTACAATCTGCAAGTGGATATTTGGAGCACTCTGAGGCCTATGCTGGAAATGGAAATATCTTCACATGAAAAATAAGCAGAAGCATTCTCAGAAACTTCTTTGTGATGAGTGCGTTCAACTCCCAGACTTGAACCTTCCTTTTGTTAGAGCAGTTTTGTAACACTCTTTTTGTAGAGTCTGCAAGTGGACATTTGGAGCACTTTGAGGCCTATGCTGGAAAATTAAATATCTTCACATAAAAACTAGACAGAAGTACTCTCATCAAATTCTTTGTTGTGAGTGCTTTCAACTCACAGAGTTGAACCCTCTTTTTAATAGAACAGTTTTGAAACCGTCTTTTTAAAGAATCTGCAGGTGGATATATAGAGTGCTTTGAGGTCTATGATGGAAAAGGAAGTATCTGTGATGTGTCCATTCAACTCACAGACTTAAACCTAACTTTTCATAGAGCAGTTTTGAAACAATTCTTTTGTAGAATCTGCAAGTGCATGTTTGGAGTGCTTTGAGGCCTATACTGGAAAAGGAAACATCTTCTTACAAAAATTAAGTAGAAGCTTTCTCTGAAACTTCTTTGTGATGTGTGCATTCAACTCACAGGGTTGAACTTTCGTTTTGGTAGAACAGTTTTGGAAAACTCTCTTTGTAGAATCTGCAAGTGGATATTTGGAGCGCTTTGAGGCCGATGCTGGAAAAGGAAATATCTTCACATAGAAACTAGACAGAAGCATTCTCAGAAACATCTTTTGATGAGTGCATTAAACTCACAGACTTGGACCTTCCTTTCCATAGAGCAGTTTTGAAATGCTCTTTTTGGAGAATCTGCAAGTGGATATGTGGAGCACTTAGATGCCGATGTTGGAAAAGGAAATATTATCACATAAAAACTACAGAGAAACATTCTCAGAAAATTTTCTGCAATGAGTGCATTCAACTCACAGAGTTGAACCTTCCTTTTGAGAGAACAGTTTTGAAATATTCTCTTTGTAGAATCTGCAAGTGTATATTTGGAGAGCTTTGGGGACTATGATGGAAAAGGAAATATCTTCACATAAAAACTAGACAGAAGCATTCTCAGAAACTTCTTTGTGATGTGCGCATTCAACTAACAGTGTTGAACCTTCCTTTTGATAGAGCAGTTTTGAAACACCCTTTTTATGGGATCTGCAAGTGTATATTTGGAGAGTTTTGAGGCCTATGTTGGAAAAGGAAATATCTTCACATAAGAACTAGACAGAAGCATTCTCAGAAACTACCCTGTGCTTTATGAATTCAACTCACAGACTTGAACCTTCCTTTTGATAGAGCAGTTTTGAAACACTCTTTTTGTAGAATCTGCAAGTGGATATTTGGAGCGCTTTGAGGCCTATGCAGGAAAAGGGAATATCTTCACATAAAATCAAGACAGAAGCATTATCAGAAACTTCCTGTGTGTTATGCATTTATCTCACAGACTTGAACTTTCCCTTTGATAGAGCAGTTTTGAAAGACTCTTACTGAAGAAACTGCAAGTGGATATTTGGACAGCTTTGAGGTCTATGCTGGAAAAGGTAATATCTTCACATAAAAATTAAGCTGAAGCATTCTCAGAAACTTCTTCATGATGAGTGCATTCAGCTGACAGACTTGAACTTTCCTTTTGATAGAGTCGTTTTGAAACACTCTTTTTGTTGGATCTGCAATTGGATATTTGGAGCACTTTGAGGCCTATGCTGGTAAAGGAAGGGTCTTCACATAAAAACTAGACAGAAGCATTCTCAGAAACTTCTTTGTGATGTGTGCACTCAACTCACAGAGTTGAACCTTCCTTTAGATAGAGAAGTTTTGAAACACCCTTTTTGTAGAATCTGAAAGTGGATATTTGGATCACTTTGAGGACTATGATGGAAAAGGAAATATCTTCACATAAAAACTTGACAGAAGCATTCTAAGAAATTTCCCTGTGCTTTATGAATTCAACTCACGGACTTGAACTTTCCTTTTGATTGAGTAGTTTTGAAACACACTTTTTATAGGATCTGCAAGTGGATATTTGGAGCATTTTCTGGCCTATGCTGGAAAAGGGAATGTCTTCACATAAAAACTAGACAGAAGCATTCTAAGAAACTTCCCTGTGCTTTATGAATTCAACTCACAGACTTCAATTTTCCTTTGATAGAGCAGTTTTGAAACACACATTTTGTAGAATCTGCAAGTGGATATTTGGAGCGCTTTCTGACCTATGCTGGAAAAGGGAATATCTTCACAGAAAATGTAGACAGAAGCATTCTCAAAAATTTCACTTTGCTTTAGGCATTTAACTCACAGACTTGAACCTTCCTTTTGATAGAGCAGTTTCGAAAAACTCTTATTGTAGAATCTGCATGTGGATATTTGGAGCGATTTGAGGCCTATGCTGGAAAAGGAAATATCTTCACATAAAAACTAGACAGAAACATTCTCAGAAACTTCTTTATGATGAGTGCATTCATCTCACAGAGTTGAACATTACTTTTGATAGAACAGTTTTGAAACACTCTTTTTGTAGAATCTGCAAGTGGATATTTGGAGCGTTTTGAGGCCTATGATGGAAAAGGAAATATCTTCATATAAAAACTAGACAGAAGCATTCTCAGAAATTTCTCTGTGATGAGAGCATTGAACTCACAGAGTTGAACTTTCCCTTTTATAGAACAGTTTTGAAACACTCTTTTTGTACAATCTGCAAGTGGATATTTGGAGCGCTTATAGTCCTATGCAGGAAAAGGAAACATCTTCACATAACAGCTAAGCAGAAGCATTCTCAGAAAGTTCTTTGATTTGAGTGCATTCAACTCACAGACTTGAACCTTCCTTTTGATAGAGCAGTTTTGAAACACTCGTTTTGTAGTATCTTCAAGTGGATATTTGGAGCGCTTTGAGGCCTATGCTGGAAAAGGTAATATCTTCACATAAAAATTAAGCTGAAGCATTCTCAGAAACTTCTTCATGATGAGTGCCTGCAACTGACAGACTTGAACTTTCCTTTTGATAGAGCTGTTTTGAAACACTCCTTTTGTGGAATCTGCAATTGGATATTTGGAGCGCTTTGAGGCCTATGTTGGAAAGGGAAATATCTTCACATAAAAAATAGACAAAAGCATTCTCAGACAGTACTTTGTGATGAGTGCATTGAACTCGCAGAGTTAAACCTTTATTTTCATAGAACAGTTTTGAAACAGTCCCTTTGTAGAATCTGCAAGTGGATACTTGGGCGTGTTGAAGTCTATGATGGAAAAGGAAATATCTTCATATGAAAACTAGACAGAAGCATTCTCAGAAACTTCTTTGTTATGAGTGCGTTCAACTCACAGACTTGAACCTTCCTTTTCATAGAGCTGTTTTGTAAGACACTTTTTGTAGAATCTGCAAGTGGATATTTGGAGCACTTTGAGGCCTATGCTGGAAAGGGAAATATCTTCAAATAAAAACTAGACAGAATTATTCTCAGAAACTTCTCTGTGATCATTGCATTGAACTCACAGAGATGAACCTTCCTTTTGATAGAAGAGTTTTGAAAAATTCTCTTTGTAGAATCTTCAAGGGTATATTTGGAGTCCTTTGAGACCCATGCTGTAAAAGGAAATATTCTCACATAAAAACTAGACAGAAACATTCTCAGAAACTTCTTTGTAATGTGTGCATTCAACTCACAGAGTTGAACATTCGTTTTGATAGAGCAGTTTTGAAACACACTTTTTGTAGAATCTGCCAGTGGATATTTGGAGATATTTGAGGACTATGCCGGAAAAGGGAAAATCTTCACATAAAAATATTAAAGAAGCATTCACAGAAACTTCCCTGTGACTTATGCATTCAACTCACAGACTTGAACCTTTCTTTTGATAGAGCAGTTTTGAAATACTGTTATTGTAGAATCTACAAGTGGATATTTGGACTGCTTTGTGTTCTATGCTGAAAAAGGGAATATCATCACTTAGAAACTAGACAGAAGCATTCTCAGAAACTTCTTGGTGATGAGTGCATTCAAATCACAGAGTTGAAACTTCCATTTGACAGAATATGTTTGAAACACTCTTTTTATGGCATCTGCAAGTGGATATTTGGAGCGCTTTGAGGCCTACAATGGAAAAGGGAATATCCGTGATGAGTGCCTTCAACTCACAGACTTGAACCTTCCTTTTGATAGAGCAGTTTTGGAACACTCCTTTTGTAGAATCTGCAAGTGGATATTTGGAGTGCTATGAGTCCTACACTGGAAAAGGGAATATCTTCACATAAAAAGTAGACAGAAGTACTCTCAGAAACTTCTTTGTGATGAATGCATTCAACTCACAGAATTGAACCTTCCTTTTGATAGAACAGTTCTGAGACATTCTTTTTATAGAATCTGCAAGTGGATGTTTTGAGGGCTTTGAGGCCTATGCTGGAAAAGGAAATATCTTCACATAAAAAATAGACAGAAATAATCTCAGAAAATTCTTTGTGATGAGTGCATTCAACTCAAAGACTTGAACCTTCTTTTGATAGAGCAATTTTGAAACCCTTTTTGTGGAATCTGCAAGTGGATGTTTGGAGCAATTTGAGGCCTATGCTGGAAAAGGAAATATATCCACATAAAAAGTAGACAGAAGCATTCTCAGAAACTTCGTTGTGATGTATGCATTCAACTATCAGAGTTGAACCTTCCTTTTGATAGAGAAGTTTTGAAACACCCTTTCTGTAGAATCTGCAAGTGGATATTTGGAGCGCATGAGGCCTATGCTGGAAAAGGAAATATCTTCACATAAAAATTAAACTGAAGCATTATCAGAAACTTCCCTGTGCTTTATGAATTCATCTCACAGACTTGAACATTCCTTTTGATAGCTCAGGTTTGAAACCCTCTTTTTATAGTGTCTGCCAGTTGATATTTGGGGTGCCTTGAGCACTATGCTGGAAAAGGAAATATCTTCACAGAAAAACTAGACAGAAGCAATTTCAGAAACTTCTTTGTGATGAGTGCATTCAACTCAAAGACTTGAACCATCTTTTGATTGAGCAATTTTGGAACACTCTTTTTGTAGAATCTGCAAGTGGATGTTTGGAACAATTTGAGGCCTATGCTGGAAAAGGAAATATCTTCACATAAAAAGTAGACAGAAGCATTCTCAGAAACTTCTTTGTGATGTATGCATTCAACTCACCATGTGGAACCTTCCTTTTGATACAGCAGTTTTGAAACACCCATTCTGTAGTATCGGCAAGTGGATATTTGGAGCGCTTGAGGCCTATGCTGGAAAAGGAGATATTTTCCCATAATAATTAGACAGAAGCATTGTCAGAAACTTCCCTGTGCTTTATGAATTCAACTCACAGTCTTGAACATTCCTTTTGATAGTTCAGGTTTGAAACAGTCTTTTTGTAGTATCTGCAATTTGATATTTGGGGCGTTTGAGCGCTGTGCTGGAAAAGGAAATATCTTCACATAAAAACTAGACAGAAGAATTCTCAGAGACTTCTTAGTGATGAGGGCATTCAACTCACACAGTTGAACCTTCCTGTTGATAGAACAGTTTTGAAACACTATTTTTGTAGAATCTGCAAGTGGATATTTGGAGCGATTTCAGGCCTATGATGGAAAAGGAAATATCTTCACTTATAAATTAGACAAAAGCATTCCCCGCAACTTCTCTGTGATGAGTGCATTCAACTGATAGTGTTGAACATTCCTTTTGATAGAACAGTTTTGAAACTCTCTCTTTGTAGATTGTGGAAGTGGATACTTGGAGCGCTTTGATGCCTATGCTGGAAAAGGAAATATCTTCACATAAAAAATAGACAGAAGCATTCTCAGAAACTTCTTTGTGATGAGAGCATTTAACTCACGGATGTGAACCTTCCTTTTGATAGAACAGTTTTGAAGCATTCTTTTTGTAGGAACTGCAAGTGGATATTTGGAGTGCTTTGAAGCCTATGCCGGAAAAGGAAATATCTTCACATAAAAACCAGACAGAAGCATTCTCAGAAACTTCTTTTTGATGAGTGCATTCAACTCACAAAGTTGAACCTTCCTTTTGATAGAAGAGTTTTTATACACTCTTTTTGTGGAATCTGCAAGTGGATATTTGGAGCCCTTTGAGACCTACACTGGAAAAGGAAATATCTTCACATAAAAACTAGACAGAAGCATTCTCAGAAACTTCTCTGTGCCTCATAAATTCAGCTCACAGGATTGAAACTTCCTTTTGATAGAATAGTTTTGAAACACTCTTTTTGTAGAATCTGCAAGTGGATATTTAGAGCGATTTGAGGCCTATGCTTGAAAACGAAATATCTTCACATGATAAGCAGACAGAAGCATTCTCAGAAAGTACTTTGTGATGTATGCATTCAACTTACAGAGTTGGACATTCCTTTTGATAGAGCTGTTTTGAAACACCCTTTCTGTACAATCTGCAACTGGATATTTGGAGCGATTTGAGGCCAATTCTGGAAAAGGGAATATCTTCACATACAAACAAGACAGAAGCGTTCTCAGAAACTTCTTTGTGATGAGTGCATTCAACTCACAGTGTTGAACCTTCCTTTTGATAGAAGAGTTTTGAAACACTCTTTGTGTTGAATCCGCAGTGGATATTTGGAGTGCTTTGAGGCCTATGCTGGAAAAGGAAATAAATTCACATAAAAACTAGATTGAAGCATTCTCAGAAACGTCTTTCTTATGTGTGCATTCAACTCACAGACGTGAACCTTCCTTTGGATAGACCAGTTTTGAAACACCTTTTTTGTAGAATCTACAAGAGTACATTTGGAGTGCTTTGAGGCCTACACTGGAAAAGGAAATATCTTCACATAAAAGCTAGACAGAAACTTCTTTGTGATGTGTGCATTCAACTCACAGAGTTCAACTTTCCTCTTGATATAGCAGTTTTGGAACACTCTTTTTGTGAAATCTGCAATTGGATATTTGAAGCAATTTGAAGCTTTAGTTGGAGAAGGGAATATCTTCAAATAAAAGCTAGACAGAACAATTCTCAGAAACTACTGTGGGATGTGTGTATTGAACTCACAGAGATGAACCTTTCTTTTGAGAGAGTAGTTTTGAAACACTCTTTTTGTGGAATCTGCAAGTGGACATTTGTAGTGCTTTGAGGGCTATGGTGGAAAGGAAATATCTTCAAAATAAATCTAGACAGAAGCATTCTCAGAAACTTCTTTGTGATGTTTGCATTCAACTCACAGAGTTGAACATACCTTTTCACAGAGCAGTTCTGAAACACTCTTTTAGAAGAACGTGCAAGTGGATATTTAGACCGAATTGACACCATCTCTGGAAACGGGAATATCTTCACATAAAAACTACACAGAAGCATTCTCAGAAATGACTTTGTGATGTGTGCATTCAACTCACGGAGTTGAGCCTTCCTTTTGATAGAGCAGTTTTGAAACCCTCTTTTTGTATAATCTGCAAGGGGATATTTGAACCGTGTAGAGGCGTTCGTTGGAAATGGGAATATCTTCACATAAAAATTGCACAGAAGCATTCTCAGAAACTACTTTGTGATGTGTGCATTCTACTCACAGAGTTGAAACTTCCTTTCGATAGAGCAGTTTTGAACCACTCTTTTTGTAGAATCTGCAAGGGGATATTTGTAGCGTTTTGAGGTCTTTGTTGGAAACGGGAATATCTTCACATAAAAACTGGACAGAAGAATTCTCAGAAATTCCTTTTGATGTGTGCATTCAACTCACAGCTTTGAACATTCCTTTTGATACAGCAGTTTTGAAACAACTCTTTTTTAGAACCTGAAAGAGGACATTTTAGGCCCTTTGAGGCCTTTGGTGGAAAAGGAAATATCTTCTCATAAAAACTAGACAGAAGCATTCTCAGAAACTTCTTTCCAATGTGCACATTCAACTCACAAAGTTGAACCTTCCTTTTGATAGAGCAGTTTTGAAACACTCCTTTTGTAGAATCTGCAAGGGGATATTTAGACCTATTTGAGGCCTTTGTTGGAAATGGGAATATCTTCACATAAAAACTGTACAGAAGCTTTCTCAGAAACTTCTTTGAGATGTGTGCATTCAACTCTCAGAGTTGAAGCTTCCTTTTTATAGAGCAGATTTTAAACTCTCTTTTTGTACAATTTGCAATGGGATATTTGGACAGTTTTGGGAGTTCTTTGGAAACGTGTATATCTTCAAATAGAAACTAGACAGAAGCATTCTCAGAAGCTTCTTCATGATGAGTGCATTCAACTGACAGAGTTGAGCCGTCCTTTTGATAGTGCAGTTTTGAAACACACTTTTTGTAGAAACTGCAGGTGGTTATTTGGAGCACTTTGAGACCAACAGTACAAAAGGAAATATCTTCACATAAAAACTAGACAGAAGCATTCTCATAACTTCTTTTTGATGTGTCCATTCAACTCACTGAGTTGAACCTTCCTTTTGATAGACCGGTTTTGAAACACTCTTTTTGTAGAATCAGCAAGTGTATATTTTGAGCGCTTCAAAGCCTTCACTGGAAATGACAATATCTTCAAATAAAAACGAGATAGAAGCATTCTCAGAAACTACTCTGTGATGTGTGCATGCAACTCAAAGAGTAGACTATTTCTTTTGATAGAACAAATTTGAAACACTCTGCTTTTAGAATCTGCAAGTGGTCATTTGTAGAGCTTTGAGGGCTGTGGTGGAAAATGAAATAACTTCAAATAAAAACTAGAAAGAAGAATTCTGAGAAACTTCTTTGTGATATTTGCATTCATCTCACAGACTTGAACTTTCCTTTTGATAGAGCAGTTTTGAAACCCTTTTTGTAGAATCTGCAAGTGGACATTTCGGGCACTTTGAGTCCTTCGGTGGAAAAAGAAATATCTTTACATAAAAACTAGACAGAAGCATTCTCAGAAACTTCTTGGCAATGTGTTCATTCAGCACACAGAGTTGAAACTTCCTTTTGATGGAGCAGTTTTGGAACACTCTTTTTCTAGAATCTGCAAGTGGATATTTGGAGCACTATGATGCGTTTGCTGGAAACGGGAATATCTTCAAATAAAAAGTAGATAGAAGTATCCTCAGAAAGTACCTTGTGATGTGTGCATTCAACTCACTGAGATGAACCTTTCTTTTGATAGAGCAGTTTTGAAACCCTCTTTTTATAGAATCTGCAAGTGCATATTTGGAGTGAATAGGCCTATGCTGGAAAAGGAAATATCTGCCTATAAAAAGTAGAGAGAAGCATTCTCAGAAAATTCTTTGTGATATGTGTAATCAACTTTCACGTTTGAAACCTCCTTTTGATAGAGCAGTTTTGAAACACTGTTTTTGCAGAATCTGCAAGAGGATATTTGGAGCGGTTTGAGGCCTATGCTGGTAAAGGTTATATCTTCCCATAAAAAGTAGAGAGATGTATTCTTAGAAACTTCATTTTGCTGCGTGCATTCAACTCACAGAGTTGTACCTTCCTTTTAATAGAACAGTTTTGAAACACTCTTTTTGCATAATCTGCAACTGGATATTTGATGCCCTTGAAAGCCTATGCTGGAAAAAGAAATATCTTCACATAAAAACTATACAGAAATATCAGAAACTTCTTTGTGATGTGTGCATTAAATTCACAGAGTTGAACATTCCTTTTGATAGAGCAGTTTTGAGACACTCTTTTTTAGATTCTGCAATTGGATATTTGGATCTCTTTGATGCCTATGATGGAAAAGGAAATATCTTCACATAAAAACAAAAGAGAAGTGGTTTCAGAATCTTCTTTGTGATGTATGCATTCAACTCTCAAAGTTGAATCATCCTTTGTATAGTGAGGTTTTGAAACACTCTTTTTGTATTATCTGCAAGTGGATAGTTGGAGTGCTTTGAATCCTAAGCTGGAAAAGGAAATATCTTCACATAAAAACAAGAGAGAAGCATTCTCAGAAACTTCTTTGTGATGTGTGCATTCAACTCACAGAGTTGAACCTTCCTTTTGATAGTGCAGTTTGGAATCACTCTTTTTGTAGAATCTGCTACTGGATACTAGGGGCATCTTGAGGCCTATGCTGTAAAAGGAAATATTTTTCCATAAGAACTAGACAGAAGTATACTCAGAAACTTCTTTGTGGTGTGTGCATTCAAATCACAGAGATGAAATTTCCTTTTGATAGACCAGTTTTGAAATACTATTTTTGAAGAATCTGCAAGTGGATATTTGGAAGGCTATGAGGCCTGTGCTTGGAAAAGGAAATATTTTCACGTAGAAACTAGAAAGAGGCATTCTCAGAAACTTATTTGTGATGTGTGTGTGCTTTCAACACACAGAGTTGAACCTTCCTTTTGATAGAGCAGTTTTGAAACACTCTTTTTGTAGAATATGCAAGAGGATATTTTCAACGCCTTGAGGCCTGTGCTGGAAAAGGAAATATCTTCACGTAAAAACTAGACAGAAGCATTCTCAGAAACTTCTTTGTGATGTCTGAATTCAACTCATAGAGTTGAACATTCCTTTTGATAGTGCAGTTTTGAAACACTCTTTTTATAGAATCTGCAAGTGGACATTTGGAGTCCCTTAAGGACAATGCTTGAAAAGGAAATATCTTCACCTAAAAACTAGACAGAAGCGTTCTCAGAAACTACTTTGTGATGTGTGCCTACAGCTCACAGAGTTGAACCTTCCTTTTGATAGGGCAGTTTCAAAACACTCTTTTTTTTTTTCGAATATGCAAGGGAATATTTGGAGTGATTACAGATTTTGGGGTAAAAGGAAATATGTTCATTTAAAAACTAAACAGAAGTTTTCTCAGAAACTAATTTGTGATGCATGCTTTCAACTTCCAGATTTGTACCTTCCTTTTGATAGAGCAGTTTAGAAAGACTCTTTTTGTAGAAATTGCAAGTGGTTGTTTACAGTGCTTTAAGGCATATGCTGGAAAAGGAAATATCTTCACATAAAAATTATACAGAAGCATTCTCAGAAACTTCTTTGTGATATGTGGCTTCAACTCACCGAGTTGAACAATCCTTTTGATAGAGCAGTTTTGGAACACTCTTTTTGTAGATTATCCAAGTGGATACTTTGATCCCTTAGATGCCAATGATGGAAAAGGAAATATCTTCACATAAAAATTAGAGAGATGCATTTTCAGAAACATCCTTGAGATGTGTTCATTCAACTCACAGAGTTGAACTTTCCTTTTGATAGAGCAGTTTTGGAACACTATTTTTGGAGAATCTGCAAGTGCATATACAGAACGCTTTGAGGTCAATGCTGAAAAAGGAAATATCTTCACAAAAACTAGACAGAAGCATTCTCACGAACTTCTTTGTTATGTGTGCTTTCAATACACTGAGTTGAATGTTCCTTTTGATAGAGCAGTTTGAAACACTCTTTTTGTAGAATCTCCATGTGAATATTGCAAGCAGTTTAAGATCTAAGCTGGAAAAGGAAATATCTTCACATAAAAAGTAGATAGTAGCATTCTCAGAAACTTCTTTGTGATATATGCATTCAACTCAAGGAGTTGAACCCTTTTATTGATAGAGCAGTTTTGAAACACTCATTTTGTGGAATCTGCAAGGGGATATTTGGAGCACTTTGTGTTCTAAGCTGGAAAAGGGAATATCTTCACATAAAAACTAGACAGAAGCATTCTCAGAAACTTCTTTTTGATATGTGCATTCAACTCACAGAGTTGAACATTCTTTTTGATAGAGCAGTTTTGAAACAGTCTTTTTGTAAAATCTGCAAGTGGATATCTGGAGCGCTTTGAGGCCTATGCTGGAAAAATAATTATTTCCTATAAAAAGTAGAGAGAAACATTCTCAGAAACTTCTTTGTGACGTTTGCATTCAACTCACAGAGTTGAACTTTCCTTTTGATACAGCAGCTTTGAAAAGCTCTTTTTGTAGTATCTGCAAGTGCATATTTGAAGCCCTTTAAGGTCTATGCTGGAAATGGAAATATCTTCACATAGAAACTAGACAGAAGCATTCTCATAAACATCTTTGTGATGTGTGCATTCAATTCACAGAGCTGAAACATCATTTTGATACAGCAGGTTTGAAGCACTCTTTTTTCAGAATCTGCAAGTGGTTATTTTGAGCGCTTTGAGGCCAATGCTGTAAAAGGAAATATCTTCAACTAAAAACTAGACAGAAGCATTATCAGAAACATCCATGAGATGTGTGCATTCAATTCACAGAGTTGAACCTTCCTTTTGATAGAATAGTTTTGAAACACTCTTTTTGTAGAATCTGTAAGTGGATATTTAGATCGCTTTGTGGCCAATGCTGGAAAAGGAATTATATTCAAATAAAAACTAGACAGCAGCATTCTCACAAACTTCTTTGTTCTGTGCCCATTCAACACACAGAGTTGAACCTTCTTTTTGATACAGCAGTTTTGAAACAATCTTTTTTCAGAATCTCCAAGTCAATATTTTGAGCGCTTAGAGGTCTATTCTGGAAAAGGGAACAGCTTCACTTAAAAACTAGACAGAAGCATTCTCAGAAACTTCTTTGTGATGTCTACATTCAAGTTATAGAGTTGAAACTTCATTTGATAGAGCAGTTTTGAAACACTCTTTTTTTATAATCTGCAAGTGGATATTTGGAGCAATTTGAGGCCAAACCTGGAAAAGGAAATATCTTCACATAAAAACTAGACAGAAGCATTCTCAGAAACTTCTTTGTGATGCATGCATTCAACTCACAGAGTTGAACCTTCCTTTTGATAGAGCAGTTTTGAAACCCTCTTTTTGTAGAATCGGCAAATGAATATTTGAAGCCCTTTAAGGCCTATGCTATAAAAGGAAACATCTTCACATAAAAAACTAGACAGAAGCATTCTCAGAAACTTCTTTGTGATATGTGCAGTCAGTTCGTAGAGTTGAACCTTCCTGTTGATAGAGCAGTTTTCAAACACTCTTTTTGTAGAATCTGCAAGTGGATATTTGGAGCGATTGCGGCCTCTGGTAGAAAAGGAAATATCTTCATGTAGAAACTAGACGGAAGCCGTCTCAGAAACTAATTTGTGGTGTGTGCTTTCAACTCACAGACTTGTACCTTCTGTTTTGTAGAGCAGTTTTGAAACACGTTTTTTGTAGAATTTTCAATTGGTTATTTACAGCGCTTTGAGGCCTATGCTGGAAAAGGAAATATCTTCACATAAAAACAAGAGAGAAATGTTTTCACAAACTTCTTTGTGTTGTGTGCATTCAACTCCCAGAGTTGAACTTTTCTTTTGATAGAGAAGTTTTGAAACACTGATTTTAGAGGATCTGCAAGTGTATACATGGAGTGCTTTGAGGACTATGCTGGAAAAGGAAATATCTTCACATAAAAACAAGACAGAAGCATTCTCAAAAATTTCTTTGTGACATGTGCATTCAACTTATAGAGTTAAACCGTCCTTCTGATACAGCAGCTTTGAAACACTCTTTTTGAAGGAGTTGCATGAGAATACTTAGAGCACTTTGATGCCTAAGCTGGAAAAGGAAATATCTTCACATAAAAACTAGACGGCTGCATTTTCAGAAACTTCTTTGTGATGTACGCATTCAACTCACAGAGCTGAACCACCCTATTTATACAGCAGTTTTGAAACACTCTTTTTGCAGAATCTGCAAGTGGATATTTGGAGCGCTTTGAGGCCTAAGCTGGAAAAGGGAATATTCTCACATACAAACAAGAGAGAAGCATTCTCAGAAACTTCTTTGTGATGTGTGCATTCAATTCACAGTGCTGAACATTCCTTTTGATAGAGCAGTTTTGAAACACTCTTTTTCTAGAATCTGCAGGTGGATATTTGGAGCACTTCGAGGACTATGCTGGAAAAGGAAATATCTTCACTTAAAAACTATACAGAAGGATTCTGAGAAATTGCTTTGTGATGACTTCATTCAATTCACAGAGTTGAATCTTCCTTTTGATAGAGCAATTTAGAATCACTATTTTTGTAGAATCTGCAAGTGAATATTTGTAGCGCTTTGAGGCCTATTCTGGAAAAGGGAATATCTTCACCTTAAAACTAGACTGAAGCATTCTAAGAAATTCTTTTTGATGTGTGCATTCAACTAACAAAGTTAAAACTTTGTTTTTATAGAGCAGTTTTGAAACACTCTTTTTGTAGAATCTGCAAGTGGATATTTATAGTGTTTCGAGACCAATGCTGGAAAAGGAATTATATTAACATAAAAACTAGACAGCAGCATTCTCACAAACTTCTTTGTTCTGTGTGCATTCAACATGCAGAGTTGAATCTTTCTTTTGATAGGGCAGTTTTGAAACAATCTTTTTGCAGAATCTCCAAGTCAATATTGGGAGCGCTTGGAAGCCCATGCTGGAAAAGGAAACATCTTCATATAAAAACTAGACAGAAGCATTCTCAGAAACTTCTTTGTGATGTCTACATTCAAGTCATAGAGCTGAACCGTCCTTTTGATAGAGCAGTTTTGAAACACTCTTTTTGTAGAATCTGCAAGTGGATATTTGGAGCGATTGTGCCTCTGGTGGAAAAGGAAATATCTTCATATAGAAACTAGACCGAAGCCTTCTCAGAAACTAATTTTTGGTGTGTGTTTTCAACTCACAGACTTGTACCTTCTGTTTTATAGAGCAGTTTTGAAACACCTTTTTGGTAGAATTTTCAATTGGTTATTTGCAGCGCTTTGAGGCCTATGCTGAAAAAGGAAATATCTTCACTTAAAGACTAGAGAGAAGCGTTTTCTCAAACTTCTTTGTGATGGGTGCATTCAACTCCCAGAGTTGAACTTTTCTTTTGATAGAGCAGTTTTGAAACACTGTTTTTAGAGGATCTGCACGTGTATATATGGAGTGCTTTGAAGACTATGCTGGAAAAGGAAATATCTTCACATAAAAACAAGACAGAAATATTCTCAAAAATTTATTTGTGACGTGTGCATTCAACATGTAGAGTTAAACCATCCTTTTGATACAGCAGCTTTGAAACACTCTTTTTGTAGTATTTGCGTGTGAATACTTAGAGCACTTTGAGGCCTAAGCTGGAAAAGGGAATATCCTCACATAAAAACAATAGAGAAGCATTCTCAGAAACTTCTCTGTGATGTGTGCATTCAATTTACTGAGCTACAACTTCCTTTTGATAGAGCAGGCTTGAAAATCTCTTTTTGTAGAATCTGCAAGTGGATATTTGGAGCACTTTGAATCCTTCCTTGGAAACGGGAATATCTTCAAATATAAACTAGACAGAAGCATTCTCAAAAACTGCATTGTGATGTGTGTATTCGTCTCACAGAGTTAAACTTTCCTTTTGATAGAGCTGTTATGAAACACTCTTTTTGTATAAACTGCAGGATGATGTTTGCACCATTTTGAGGCCTTCATTCGAAACGCATATACATTCACATAAAAACAAGACAGAAGCATTCTCAGAAACTTCTTTGTGATGTGTGCATTCAACTCACAGATTTTAGCATTCCTTTTGATAGAGCAGTTTCAAAACACTTCGTTTGTTGAAACTTCAAGTGGACATTTGGAGGGCTTTGAGGCCTTCTCTGGAAAAGGAAATATCTTCACATAAGAACTAGACAGAAGCATTCTCAGAAACTTATTTGTGATGTGTGCATTCTGCTCACAGAGTTGAACATACCTTTTCATAGAGCAGTTTTGAAACACTCTTTTTGTAGAGTCCGCAAGGGGATATGTGGACCGATTTGAGGCCTTTTTTGGTAAAGATACTTTCTTCACATAAAAAATTGAGGGAAGCATTCTCAGAAACTGCTGTGTGAAATGTGTATTCTACTCACAGAGATTTACCTTCCTTTTGATAGAGCAGTTTTGAAACCCCCTTTTTGTAGAATCTGCAAGTGGATATTTTGAACGCTATGGTTCCTTCGTTGGAATCCAGAATATCTTCAAATAAAAAATAGACACAAGCATTCTCATAAACCACTTTGTGATGTCTGCATTCAACTCACAGAGTTGAACCTTTCTTTTGATAGAGCAGTTTCGAAAAACTCTTTTTACAGAATCTGCATGTGAACAATTGTAGTGCTTTGAGGGCTATGGTGGGATAGGAAATATCTTCAAATTAAAACTAGACAGAAATATTCTAAGAAACTTCTTTGTGATTTTGGCATTGAATTCACAGAGTTGAACATTCCTCTTCATAGAGCAGTTGTGAAACACTGTTTTTGAAGAACCTGCAACTGTATACTTGGACCAATTTGAGGCCCTCATTGGAAACTCGAATATCTTCACATAAAAACTGACAGAAGCATTCTCTGAAATGTCTTTGTGATGTGTGCATTCAACTCACAGAGTTGAACCTGCCTTTTGATAGAGCAGTTTTGAGACACTGTTTTTGTAGAATCTGCAAAGCGATATTTGGACCGATTGTGTTCCTTCATTGGAAAGGGGAATATCTTCACAAAAATCTAAGCAGAAACATTCTCACAAAGTCCTTTGTGATGTGTGCATTCAACTCACAGAGCTGAGAATACCTTTTCGTGGAGCAGTTGTGAAACACGCTTTTTGAAGAACCTGAAAGTGGATATTTGGGCCAATTTGAGGCCCTCATTGGAAACGGGAATATCTTCAAACAAATACTAGACAGAAGCATTCTCAGAAATGTCTTTGTGATGTGTGCATTCAACTCACAGAGTTGAACCTTCCTTTTGATAAAGAAGTTTTGAGACACTGTTTTTGTAGAATCTGCAAAGTGATATTTGGACCGGTTGCATTCCTTCGTTGGAAAGGGGAATATCTTCATAAAAATCTAAGTAGAAACATTCTCACAAACTCCTTTGTGATGTGTGCATTCAACTAACAGAATTGAGAATACCTTTTCATAGAGCAGTTGTGAAACACGCTTTTTGAAGAACCTGCAAGTGTATATTTGGGCCTATTTGAGGACTTCATTGGAAACGGGTATATCTTCACATAAAAACTAGACAGAAGCATTCTGAGAAACTTCTTTGCGATATGTGCATTCAACTCACAGAGTTGAAACTTCCGTTTGATAGAGCAGTTTTTAAACACTCTTTTTGTAGAATCTGCAAGGGGATATTTGAACTGATTTGAGCCCTTCGTTGAAAATGGGAATATCTGCACATAAAAACTGAAGAGAAATATTCTCAGAAACTTCTTTCTGATGACGTCATTCAACTCACCGATTTGAACCTTCCTTTTGATAGAGCAGTTTTGAAACAATTTTTGTAGAACCTGCCAGTGGACATTCGGAGTGCTTTGAGGACTTCAGTGGAAAAAGAAATATCTTCATATAAAAATTAGACAGAAGCATTCTTTGAAACTACCTTTTGATGTGTGCATTCATCTCACAGAGTTGAACATTCCTTTTGTTACAGCAGTTTTGAAACACTCTTTTTGTACAATCTGCCAGTGGACATTTGGAACGGTTTGAAGCCTTCTTTGGTATCGTGAATATCTTCAAATAAAAACTAGACAGAAGCATTCTCAGAAAGCCCTTTGTGGTTTGTACATTCAACTTACAGAGTTGAGCTTTCTTTTGATAGAGCAGTTTTGAAACAATGTTTTTGTAGAATGTACAAGTGGATATTTGGAGCGCTTTGAGGCCTGTGTTAGTAAAGGAAATAACTTCACATAAAAACTAGACAGAAACATTCTCAGAAACTTCGTTGAGATGTGTGCATTCAACTCACAGGGTTAAATATAACTTTTCATAGAACATTTGTGAAACACTGTTTTTGAAGGACCTGCGAGTGGATATTTGGACCGATTTGAGGCTTTCATTGGAAACAGAAATATCTTCACCTAAAAATTCCCCAAAAGCATTCTCAGAATCTTCTTTGTGATGTGTGCATTCAACTCACAGATTTGAACATAGGTTTTCATAAAGCAGTTTTGAAACACTCTTTTTGTAGAATCTGCAAGTGGATATTTGCACTCCTTTGAGGCCTTCATTGGAGACGGGAATATCTGCACATAAAAACTAGAGAGACACATTCTCAGAAACTTCTTTGTGGTGTGTGCATTCAATTCACAGAGTTCAACCTTACCTTTGATAGAGCAGATTGAAACACTCTTTTTGTAGAATCTGCAAGGGGATATTAGGATCGTTTTGAGGCCTTTGTTGTAAAGGGGAATATCTTCACATAAGAACTAGACAGAAGCATTCTCAGAAACTTCTTTGTGATGTGTGCATTCAACTCACAGAATTGAACCTTCCATTTTATAGAGCAGTTTTGAAACACTTTTTGTGTAGAATCTGCTAGTGGATGTTTGCAGCGCTTAGAGACATTCGGTTGAAAAGGAAATATCTCCACATAAAAACTAGACAATAGCATTCTCAGAAACTTCTTTGTGATGGGTGCTTTGAACTCACAGAGTTGAATCTTCCTTTTGATAGAGCAGCTTCAAAACTCTTTTTGTAGAATCTGCAATTGGACATTTGCAGCACTTTGAAACCTTCATTGGAAACGGGAATATCCTCCACTAAAAACAAGACAGAACCATTCTCAAAAACTGCTTTTTGATGTGTTCATTCAACTTACATAGCTGAACATTACCTTTCATAGATCAGTTTTGATAGACTCTTTTTGTCAAATCTGCAAATGGACATTTGTAGCGCTTCATGGGCTATGGTGGAAAATGAAATATCTTCAAAGAAAATTAAACAGAAATATTCTCAGAAACTTCTTTGTGATATGTGCATTCAGCTCACAGAGTTGAACATAACTTTTCATAGAGCAGCTTTGAAACCATTTTTTGTAGAATCTGCAAGTGTACATTTGATCACTTTGAGGCCTTCAGTGGAAAAGGAAATATCTTCACATAAAAACTAGACTGAAGCAGTCACAGAAACTTCTTTGTGTTGTGGGCATTCAACTGACAGAGTTGAACCTTCCTTTAGATAGAGCTGTTTTGAAACACTGTTATTGTAGAATCTGCATGTGGATATTTGGAGGGCTTTGAGTCCTATGCTGGAAAAGGAAATATCGTCACATAAAAACTAGACAGAAGCATTCTCAGAAACTGGTTTGTGATGTGTGCATTCAACTCACAGAGTTGAATCTTCCTTTTGATAGAGCAGTTTTGAAACACTTTTTGTAGAATCTGAAAGTGGATATTTGGAGAGATTTGTGGCCTACGCTAGAAAAGGAAATATCTTCACCTAAAAACTAGACAGAAGTGTTCTCAGAAACTTATTTGTGATGTGTGCATTCAACTTACAGAGTTGAACTTTCCTTTAGATAGGGTAGTTTTGAAACACTGTTTTTGTAAAATCTGCAACTGGATATTTGGCAGGCTTTGAGGCCTTTCCTGGAAAAAGAAATATCTTCACATAAAAACTGGACAGAAGGGTTCTCAGAAACTTCTTTCTGATGTGTGCATTCAACTCACAGAGTTGAATCTTACTTTTGATAGAGCAGTATCGAAACACACTTTTGGTAGAATCTGCAAGTGGATTCTTAGAGCACTTTGAGTCCTATGATAGAAAAGGAAATATCCTCACATAAAAACTAGACAGAAGCATTCTCAGAAACTTCTTTGTGATGTGTGCATTAAACTCATTGAGTTGAAATTAACGTTTCATAGAGCAGTTTTGAATCACTCCTTTTGTAGAATCTTCAAGTGGACATTTTGAGTGCATTGACACCTTAGGTGGAAAAGGAAATATTTTTACATAAAAACTACAGAGTAGCATTCTCAGAAATTTAATTATGATGCGTGCATTCAACTCTTGGGATTGAACATTCACTTTCATGTAGCAGTTTTGAAACTCTCTTTTTGTAGAATTTGCAAGTGGATATTTGGAGTGCTTTGAGGCCTAAGGTAGAAAAGGAAACATCTTCATATAAAAACTACACAGAAGCTTTCTCAGAAACTTCTTTGTGATGTGTGCATCCAACTGACACGGTATAACCTTCCTTTTTATAGAGCAGTTTTGAAACACTCTTTTTGTAGTATCTGCAAGTGGTTATTTGGAGTGGTTTGAAGCCTTCGTTGGAAACGGTAATATCTTCAAATAAAAACTAGACAGAAGCATTCTCAGAAACTACCTTGTAATGTGTGCTTTCAACTCACCAAATTGAGCATTTCTTTTGATAGAGCAGTTTTGAATCTCACTTTTTGTAGAATCTGCCAGTGGATATTTGGAGTGCTTTGAGGCCTACATTAGAAAAGGAAATATCTTCACATAAAATCTAGAGAGATGCATTCTCAGGAACTTCTTTGAGATGTGTGCATTCAACTCACAGGGTTGAACCTTCCTTTTTATAGAGCAGTTTTGAAACACACTTTTTGTAGAATCTGCAATTGGCTATTTGGAGAGATTTGAAGCCTTCGTTGGAAACGGGAATTTCTTCAAATAAAGAAGAGACAGAAGCATTCCCAGAAACTGTTTTGTGATGTGTACATTCAACTCACAGAGTTGAACCTTTCTTTTGATAGATCAGTTTTGAAACACTCTTTTTGCAGCATCTTCAAATGGTTGCTTGTGGAGCTTTGTGAGCTGTGGTGGAAAAGGAAATATCTTCAAATAAAAACGACACAGAAGTATTCTCAGAATCTTCTTTGTTATGTGCACATTCAACTCACAGAGTTGAACACACCTTTTCATAGAGCAGTTGTGAAACACTCTTTTTGAAGGACCTGCAAGTGGATATTAGGACCCATTTGAGGTCTTCATTGGAAATGGGAATGTCTTCACATAAAAACTAGACAGAACCATTCTCAGAAACTACTTTGTGATGTGTGAATTCAATTCACATTGTTGTGCATAACTTTTCATAGAGCAGTTTTGATACACTCTTTTTGTAGAATCTGCAAGTGGATATTTAGACGACTTTGAGGCCTTCGTTGGAAAAGGGAATATCTGCAGATAAAAACTTGACAGAAGCATTTTCAGAAACTTCTTTGTGATGTGTGCATTCAACTCACAGGGTTGAAGCTTCCTTTTGATAAAGCAGTTTTGAAACACTCTTTTTGTCGAATCTGCACGGGGATATTTTGACCGTTTTGAGGCTTTCGATTTAAACGGGAATACCTTCACATAAAAACTAGAGAGAAGCATTCTTAGAAACATCTTTGTGATGTGTGTATTCAACTCACAGAGTTGAACCTTTGTTTTGATAGAGCAATTTTGTAACACATTTTTGGCAGAATCTGCAAGAGGACATTTCGAGCCCTTTGAGACCTTTGGTACAAAAGGAAATATCTTCACATAAATACTAGACAGAAGCATTGTCAGAAACTTTTTTGTGATGTGTGCATTCAAACTCACAGTGATGAGCCTTCCTTTTGATAGAGCAGCTTTGAAAGACTCTTATTGTAGAATCTCCAAGTGGATATTTGGAGCACTTTGAATCCTTCGTTGGAAACGGGAATATCTTCAAATAAAAACTAGACAGAAGCATTCTCCAAAACTACTTTGAGATGCACGCATTCAATTCATGGAGTTGAGCCTTTCTTTTGATAGAGCAGTTTTGAAAACTCTTTTTGCAGAATCTGCAAATGGATATTTGGACTGCTTTGAGGCCTATGGTAGAAAAGGGAATACCTTCACATACAAACTAGACAGAAGCAGTCTCAGAAACATTTTTGTGATGTCTGCCTTCAACTTATAGAGTTGAACATTTGTTTTGATACAGCACCTTTGAAACACTTTTTTTGCAGAATCTGCAATTGGACATTTGGAGTGCTTTGTGACCATTGGTGGAAAAGGAAACATCTTCACATAAAAAGTAGATAGAAGCATTCTCAGAAACTTCTTTGTTATGTGTATGTTCAACTCACAGAGTTGAACCTTCCTTTTGATAGAGCAGTTTTTAAACACTTTTTTTTTAGAATCTGCCAGTGGACATTTGGAGTGCTTTGAGGCCCTCGGTGGTAAGGGAAATCTCTTCACATAAAAACTACTCAGAAGCATTATCAGAAACTTCTTTGTGATGTGTGCATCCAACTCACAGAGTTGAACCTTCCTTTTGGTAGAGCAGTTTTGAAACACTCTTTTTGTACAATCTGCAAATGGCTATTTTGAGTGCTTTGAAGCCTTCATTGGAAACGGGAATTTCTTCAAATAAAAACTCGACAGAAGCATTCTCAGAAACTGTTTTGTGTTGTGTGCATTCAACTCACAGTGTTGAATATTTCTTTTGACAGGGAAGTTTTGAAACACTGTTTTTGTAGAATCTGCATATAGACATTTGTAACGCTTTGAGAGCTATGGTGGAAAAGTAAATATCTTCAAATAAAAACTAGAGAGAAGCATTATCTGAAACTTCTTTTTGATGTGTGTATTCAACTCACGGAGTTTAAACTTTCTTTTGGTGGAGCAGGTTTGAAACACTCATTCTGTGGTATCTGCAAGTGTATATTTGGAGTGCTTTGAAGACTTCATTGGAAATGGGAATATCTTCAAATAAAAACTAGATAGAAGCAATCTCAGCAACAAGTTTGTGATGTGTGTATTCAACTCACAGAGTTGAACATAACTTTTTATAGAGGAGATTTGAAAATCTCTATTTGCACTATCTGAAAGGGGATATTTGGACCATATTGAGGCCCTCATTGGAAACAGGAATATCTTCCCATAAAAGCTAGACAGAAGCATTCTCAGAAACTACTTCGTGATGTGTACATTCAACTCACACAGTTGAAGCTTCCTTTTGATACAGCAGTTTTGAAACCGTCTTTTTGAAGAATTGGCAAGTGGATATGTGGAGCACTTTGAATCCTTCATTGGAAACGGGAATATCTTCAAATAAAAACTAGACAGAAGCATTCTCAGAAACTTCTTGTGATGGGTGCATTCAACTCACAGAATTGAACTTTCCTTTTGATAGAGCAGTTTAGAAACACTCTTTTTGTAGAATCCAAAGGTAGATATTTGAACCGATTTGAGGCCTTGGTTGGAAACGGGATTAAATTCACATAAAAACTAGACAGAAGCATTCTCAGAAACTTCTTTAGGATGAGTGGATTCAACTCACAGAGATGACACTTCCTTTTGGTAGAGCAGTATTGAAACACTCTTTTGTAGAATCTGCAAGTGGACATTTGGAGCACTTTGAGGCCTTCGGCAAAAAAGGAAATATCTTCACATAAAAACAAGACAGAAACATTCTCAGAAACTTCTTTGAGATGTGTGCATTCAACTCACAGAGTTAAACATTCCTTTTGATAGAGCAGATTTGAAACACTCTTTTTGTAGGATCTGCAAGTGGATAATTGGAGCGCTTTGAAGGCTTTGTTGGAAACGGGAATACCTTCCACTAAAAACTAGACAGTAGCATTCCCAGAATCTACTTTGTGATGCGTGCATCCAACTCATAGAGTTGAATATACCTTTTCATAGAGAAGTTGTGAATCATTCTTTTTGAAAAACATGCAAGTGGATATTCATGGAATAAAATGTGGAATGCATTGGAATGTAGAATGCAATGTGTAATGCAATGGAATGGACCGAGGAATGGAACGCGGAATGGAAAGTGTAATGGAACGTGGAACGGAATGGATTGGAGTGTGGATTGGAAAGGAATGGAACATGGAATGGAATGGAATGGAATATGGAATGGAATGGAATGGAATGGAAAATGGAATGGAATGGAATGTAAAATGGAATGGAATGGAATTTAATGTGGACTGGAAAGGAATCGAATGGAATGGAAAGTGGAATGGAATGGAATAGAATGTGGAAGGAAATGTGGAAAGGCATGGAATGCAATAGGGAATGGAGTGGAATGGAATGTGGAATGCAAAGCAAAGGAACGTGGAATGAATCAGAAGGGAATGTGGGAATGGAAGGTGGAATGGAATGGAACATAATATAATGAGGAATGGAATGCAATGGAATGTGCAACGGAATGGAATGGAATGGAACATGGAATATAATGGAATGGAACGCAGAATGGAATGAAATGGAACGTGGAATGTAATGGAATGGAATGTGGAATGGAATGTAACGGAATGTGGAATGGAATGGAATGGAATGCGGAATGAAATGCAATGGAATGTGGAATGGAATGGGGAATGGAATGGAATGGAATGTGAAATGGAATGGAATGGAATGGAAGGAGGAAAACAATGGAATGGAATGGAAGGAGGAATACAATGGAATGGAATGTGGAATGGAAAGGAATGGAAAGTGGAATGTAATGGAATGGTATTTGGACAGGAATGCAATGGAATGTGGAATGGACTGGAATGGAAAGTGGAATGGAATGGAATGGAATGTGGAGTGGAATGGAATGTAATGTGGAATGGAATGGAATGGAATGTGGAATGGAATGGAATAGAATTTGGAATGGAAAGGAACGGGTAATGGAATGGAATAGTATGTGTAATGAAATGGAATGGAAGGAAATGTGGAATGGAACAGAATGGAATGGTGTGTGGACTGGAATTGAATGGAATGGAATGTGGAATGGAATTTAGAATGGAATGGAGAGGAAAGGGTAATGGAATGTGGAATGAAATGGAATGGAATGGAATGGAAAGCAGAATGGAATGGAATGGATGGTGGAAAGGAATGGAATGGAACGTGGAATGGAACGTGGCATGCAACGTGGATTGGCACGTGGCATGCAACGTGGATTGGCACGTGGAAGGGAATGCAATGAAAAGTGGAAGAGAATGGAATGGAAAGTGGAATGGAATGGAATGGAACGTGAAATGGAATGGAGTGTCATGTGGAATGGAATGGAAAAGAATGGAATGGAATGTGGATTGGAATGGAATAGAAAGTGGAATGGAATGTGAAATAGCATGGAATGGAATGTGGAATGGAATGTGGAAAGCAATGTGCAAAGGAATGGAAAGGAATGTGAAATGGAATGTCATGTGGAATGGAATGAGGAATGGAATGTGGAATGGAATGGAATGGAATGTGGAATGAAAGGAATGGAGTGTGGAATAGAATGTGGAAAGGAATAGAATGTAACATTGAATGGATTGTGTAATGGAATGGAAAGTAATGTGGAATGGAAAGTGGAATGGAATGTGGAATGGAATGCAATGTAATGTGGAGTGGAATGGAGTGGAAATGGAATGGAATTGAAAGGATTATGCAATGGAATTGAATGGATTTTGGAATGGAATTGAATCGAATTGGAATGGAATGTGGAATGCAATAAAATGGAATGTAGAATAGAATGTGGAAAGGAAAGGAATCGAATGGAATGCAATGGAAAGTGAATGGAGTGGAATGGAATGGAATAGGGAATGGAATGGAATGGAATGTGGAATGCAATGGAATGGAAAGTGGAATGGAATGGAATGGAATGTGGAATGGAATGGAATGAAAGTTGGAATGGAATGGGATGGAATGAAAGTTGGAAAGGAATGGAATGGAATGTGGAATGCAATGGAATAAAAGGTGGAATGTAATGGGATTGAATGAAAGTTGGAATGGAATGGAGTGGAATGTGTAATGGAATGTGGAATGGAGTGGAATGGAATCTGGAATGGAAAGGAAGAGAATGCAATGGAATGCAATGTGGAATGGAATGGAATGGAATGGAATGTGGAATGGAATGTATTGGAATTTGGAACGGAAATTTGATTGGAATGGAATGGGATCTGGAATGCAATGCAATGGAATGGAATGGATTGTGTAATAGAACGTGGAATGGCACGTGGAATTGAACGTGGTATGGAAAGTGGAATGGAAAGTGAAATGGAATGTGGAATGGAATGTGGTATGGAATGAAATGGAATTTGGAAAGGAATTGAAAGGAATGGAATGTGGAATGCAATGGAATGGAATTTGGAACGGAATGGAATGGAAAGTGAAATGGAATGGAATGGAATGGAATGGAACGTGGAATGGAATAGAATGGAACCTGGAATGGAATGGAATGCAATGTGGAATGGAATGGATAGTGAAGTGGAATGGAAGGGAATAGAATGTTGTATGGAACAAACTGTGTAATGGAATGGAATGGAATGTGTAATGGAATGGAATGTAATGTGGAATGGAACGGAAATAATGAGGAATGGAAGGGAATAGAATGGAATGGAAAGTGGAACGGAATGGAATGGAATGTGGAATATAAGAGAATAGAAAGGAATTGAAAGTGGAATGGAATGGAAGGGAATACGGAATGGAACATGGAATGGAATGCAACGGAATGTGGAATTCAATGTGTAATGTAATGGAAGAATGTAATGTTAGAAAGGAATGGAAAGGAATTTGGAGAGGAACGTGGAATGGAAGGAAAGGGAAAGTGGAATGGAATGCAATGGAATATGGAATGGAACGTGGCATGGAATGGAATGGAACGTGGAGTGTAATGGAATGGAAAGTGGAATGCAATGGAACGGAATATGGAATGGAACGTGGAATGGAATGGAATGGAACGTGGAGCGCAATGGAATGGAATGTGGAATGGAAAGTGGAATGGAAATGAATAGAAAGGAACGTGGAATGGAATGGAATGAAAGGTGGAATGGAAAGGAATCGAATGTGGAATGGAAACTGGATGGAACGTGGAAAGTAATGGAATAGAATGTGGAATGGAATGGAATGGAATGCAATGAGGAAGGTAAAGGAATGCAATATGGAATGGAATGTGGAATTTAGTGGAATGAAATGCGCAATGGAAAGTGGAATGGAATGGAAAGGAATGTGGAATGCAATGTGGAATGGAATGGATTGGAATGTGGAATGGAATGTGGAATGGAATGGAGTGCAATGTGGAATGGAATGTTGAATGGAATGGAATAGAACGTGGAATGGAAAGGAAGGGAATGTGGAATGGAATGAAGAATGGAATGGAATGGAATGTGTAATGCAATGTGGAATGGAAGGGAATGGAATGTGCAATGGAAGGGAAATGAATGGAATGGAATATGGAATGGAATGGATTAGAAAATGGAATGGAATGTGGAATGGAATGGAATGCAATGTGGAATGGAAAGAGGAATGGAATGGAATGGAACCTGAAAATGAATGGAATGGAATGTCGAATGGAATGTGGAATGGAATGGAATGGAACGTTGCATGTAATGGAATGGAACGTGGATTGGAATGGAATGGAATGTGGAATGGAATGGAATGGAATGTGGAATGGAACAAGGAATGGAATGGAACGGAATGTGCAATGGAATAGAATGAAATATGGAAAGGAATTTGAATAGGAATGGAATGGAATGTGGAAGGGAATGGAGTGAAAACCCTAATTGAATGGAATGGAATGTGGAATGGAATGTGGATTGGAATTTTAAAGGGAATGCAATGCAATGTCGAATGGAAAGTGAAATGGAATGGTATGGAATGAGAAATGGAATGGAATGGAATGTGGAATGGAATGGAATGGAATGTGGAATGGAATGGAATGCAATGTGGAATATAATGGAATGGAATGTGGAATGGAATGTAGAATTCAATGGAACGGAATGTAGAATGGAGTGGAATGTGGATTGGAATGGAATGGAATGTGGAATGGAATTGAATGGAATGTAGAATAGAATGCAATGTTGAATTGAATGGAATAGAGTGGAATGTGGAATGGAATGGAATTGATTGTGTAATGGAATGTGTGATAGAATGTAAATTATTATGGACAGGAATGTGGAATGGAATGGAATGGAATGTTTAATGGACGGTGGAATGGAATGTGGAATGAAATGGAATGAAATGTGGAATGGAATGTGGAATGGAATGGAATGCAATGTGGAAAGGAATGGAATGGAATGAGGAATCGAACGGTATGCAATGAAGAAGGGAATGGATTGGAATGTGGAATGGAATGGAATGGAATTTAATGTGAAATGAAATGCAATGGAATGTTGAATGAAAGTAAATATAATGTGGACTGGAATGTATTTGAATGTAATGTGGAAGGAAATGGAATGGAATGTGGAATTGTACTAAATGGAATATGGAATGGAACTTACAATGGAATTGAAACTAATGGAATGTGTATTGGAATGGAATGGAATCGAATGTGGAATAGAATGGAATGTCGAATGGAATGGAATGGAAAGTGGGCTGGAACGGAATTGAATCTAATGTGGAAGGAAATGGAATGGAATGTGGAATATCACTGAATGGAATGTGGAATGGAACTTGCCATGGAATTGAAACCAATGGAAAGTGGAATGGAATGTAATGGAATGGAATGTGGAATGGAATGGAATATGGAATGGAATGGAAAGGAATGTGGAATGGAATTTGAAATGGAAAGGAATGGAATGGAATGGAATGTGAAATGGAATGGAATGGAATGTGGAATGCAATATAACGGAATACGCAATGGAATGTGGAATGGAATGGAATGGAATGTGGAATGGAATGCGGAATGGAATGGAAAGGAATGGAATGGAATGGAATTTGGAATGGATTGGAATGGAAGGTGGAATGGAATGGAATGGAATGTGGAACGGAATGGAATGTAATGAGGAATGGAATGGAAACGGATGTGCAATGGAATGTGGAATGGAATGTGTAATGGAATGGAATGCGATGTGGAAAGGAACGTGGAATAAAAAGTGGAATGCAACGTGGAACTGAAGGTCGAATGGAATGGAATGTAAAGTGGAATGGAATGGAATGGAATGTGGAATGGAATTTGAAATGGAATGGAATGGAATGTGGAATGGAATGCAATGGAATTCGAAATGGAATGGAATGGAATGTGGAATGGAATGCAATGGAATTCGAAATAGAATGGAATGGATAGTGGAATGGAATGTGGGTTGGAATTTGAAATGGAATGCAATGGAATGTGTAATGGAATGTGAAATGGAATGGAAAGGATTGCAAAATGGAATGGAATGGAATGTGGAAAGGAATGGAGTGCAATGTGGAATGGAATGGAATGAAGCCTCGAATGTAATGTGGAATTGAATGTAATGGAATGCGGAATGGAATGTGGAATGGAGTGTGGAATGGAATATGGAACTGAATGAAATGTGGAATGGAATGGAATGGAATGAGGAATGGAATGTATAATGGAATGGAATGGAATGTTAAATGGAATGTGGAAGGGAATGGAATGGAATGTGGAATGCAATGTGGAATGGAAGGGAATGGAATGAGGAATGGAAGGGAATGGAATGGAATGGAATATGGATGGAATGGATTGGAATATGGAATTGAATGTGGAATGGAATGAAATTGAATGTGGAATTGAAAGGGGAATAGAATGGAATGGAACCTGAAAGGTAACGGAATGGAATGTGGAATGAAACGTGGAATGGAATGGAATGGAATGTTGCATGTAATGGAATGGAACATGGAATGGAGTGGAATGGAATGGACTGGAATATGAAATGGAATGTGGAATGCAACATGGAATGGAATGGAACAGAATGTGCAAAGGAATGGAATGAAATGTGGAAAAGAATTTGAATTGAAATGGAATGGAATTTGGAATGGAATGGAGTGGAAAGCGAAATGGAAAGGAATGGAATGTGGAATGGAATGTGGATTGGAATTTTAAATGGAATGCAACGCAATGTCGAATGGAAAGTTAAATGGAATTGTATGCATTGGGAAATGAAATGGAATAGAATGGAATGTGGAATGGGATGGACTGCAATGTGGTATGTAATGGAATGGAATGTGGATTTGAATGTAGAGTTGAATGGAAAGGAATGTGGAATGGAATGGAATGTGGATTGAAATGGAATGGAATGTGGAATGGAATGGAATGTGGAATGGAATGGAATGGAATGTGGAATGGAATAGAATGGAATTGAAAGTGGAATGGAATTCAATGGAATGTGGAATGGAAGGGAATGGAATGGAATGGAATGTTGCATGAAAAGGAATGAATTCTGCAATGGAAAGGATAGGAATGGAATGGAATGTGGTATGGAAGGTAATGTAGTGGAACGGAATGTGGAATGGAATGGAATGCAATAAGGAAAGGAATGTGGAATGGAATTGAATGGAATGTGGAATGGAACGTGGAATGGAATGGAATGTGGAATGGAATGGAGAGGAATGAGGAATGGAACGTGGAAAGGAATGGAATGGAACGTGCAGTAGAAAGGATTGGAATGTGGAATGGAAAGTGGAATGGAATGGTATGGAACGTGGAATGGAATGGAATGAAACGTGGAGTGGAATGGAATGCAATGTGGAGTGGAATGTGGATTGGAACTTAAAATGGATTGGAATGGAATGTGGAATGGAATACAATGGAATGGAATGTGGAATGGAAGGGAATGGAATGGAATGGAATGTGGAATGAAAAGGAATGAATTCTGCAATGGAAAGGAAAGGAATGGAATGGAACTTGGAATGGAAGGTAATGTAATGGAACAGAATGTGGAATGGAATGGAATGCAATACGGAATGGAATGTGGAATGGAATGGAATGGAATGTGGAATGGAACGTAGAATGGAATGGAATGTGGAATGGAATGGAATGGAATGTGGAATGGAACGTGGAAAGGAATGGAATGGAACGTGCAGTAGAATGGATTGGAATGTGGAATGGACAGTGGAATGGAATGGTATGGAACATGGAATGGAATGGAATGAAACGTGGAGTGGAATGGAATGCAATGTGGAGTGGAATGTGGATTGGAAATTGGAATGGATTGGAATGGAATGTGGAATGGAATGTGGAATGGAATGGAATGGAATGTGGAATAGAATGGAAAGGGATGTGGAAAGGAATGTGGAATGGAACGTGGGATGGAATGGAATGGAATGTGGAATGTAATGGAATGGAATGTGGAATTGAACGTGGAATGTATTTGAATGGAAAGTGGAATGGAATGGAAAGGAATGTGGAATGGAATGGAATGAAATGTGGAAAGCAATGTGGAATGGAATGGAATGGAACGTGTAATGGAATGGAATGGAATGTGGAAGGGAAAGTGGAATGGAATTTAATGGAACGTGGAAAGTAATGGACTGGAATGTGGAATGGAATGTGAAATGCCACCTGCAATGGAAGGGAATGTGGAATGGAATTTGGAATGGAATGTGGAATGGAATGGTACGTGGAATGGAATGGAATGGAATGTGGAATGGAATGGAATGGAATGTGGACTGGAATGGAATAGAATGTGGAATGGAATGGAATGTGGAATGCAACGTGGAATGTAATGAGGAATGGAACGGAATGGAATGTGGAATGGAATGGAATGAAAAGTCGAAGGAAATGTTGAATGAACTGGGATGGATTGTGGAATGCAATGGAATGGAATATGGAATAGAACGTGAAATGAAACGGAATGTGGAATGCAACTTGCGATGCAATGGAATGGAATCTAAACTGGAACATGGTATGGAATGGAATGAAATGTGGAATGGAACTTGGAATGGAATGTGGAATGGGACGTGGAAAAGAATGGAATGTGGAAAGGAACGTGGAAAGGAAAGAGAAATGGAATGTAATGTCTAATGTATTCTAGAATGCAATTTGCAATGGAATGTTGAGTGGAATGTGGCATGGAATGTGGAATGGAATGGATTGAAATGTGGAACAGAATGTGGAATGCAATGGAATGGAAAGTGCAATGGAATAGAATGTGGAATGGAAAGTGGAATGCAATGATATGAAATGCGGAATGGAATGTGGAATGGAATGGAATGTGGAATGGAATGGAATGGAATGTGGAATGAAATGTGCAATAGAATGGAATGGAATGTGGAATCAAATGTGGAATGGAAAGGAATGGATGAGGAATGGAATGTGGAATGGAATGGAATGGAAAGATGAATGGAAGGGAATGGAATGGAATGGAATATGGAATGGAATGGAAAGTGGAATGGAAAGTGGAATGGAATCAAATGCAGCTTGAAATCGAATGTAATCCAAAGTATAAAGGAACGTGGAGTGGAATGGAATGTAACATTGAATGGAATACAATGGAAGGTGCAATGGAGTGGAATGGAATGTGGAATGGAATGGAATGCAATGTGGAATGGAATGGAAAGGAATGTGGAATGAAATGGGATAGAATGTGCAATGGAATGTGGAAAGGAATGGAATGGAATATTAAATGGAATGGAATGTGGAATGGAATGTGCAATGGAATGGAATGAAATGTTGAACGCAATGATATGTGGATTGGAATGGAATGGAATGTGGAATGGATTTGAATGGAATATAGAATGTAATGGAATGGAATGTAGAATGGAACGGAATGCAGAGGAATGTAGAATGGAATGGAATTGTTTATGGAATGCAATGTGGAATGCAACGGAGTAGAATGTGGAATGGAAAGTAGAATGCAATGGAGTGGAATGTGGAATGGATTGGAATGGAATGTGGAGTGGAATGGAATGGAAAGAGGAAGGGAATGAGGAATTGAATGGAATGGATGGTGGAATGGAATGGAATGAGGAATGGAATGAGGAATTGAATGGAATGGATGGTGGAATGGATGGTGGAATGGAATGTGGAATGGAATGTGGAATGGAATGGAAAGGAATGTTGAAGGGAACGTGGAATGCAACATGAAATGGAATGCGGAATGGAATCTGGAATGGAATGGAATGGAATGGAATCTGGAATGGAATGTAATGGAATCTGGAATGGAACGTGCAATGGAATGTGCAATGCAATGGAAAGGATTTTGGAATGGAATGTGGAGAGGAATGTGGAATGGAAAGAAATGGAACGTGGAATCCAATGCGTAATGGAATGGAAAGAAAAGTGGAATGGAATGGAATAGAATGTGGAATGGAATATGGAAAGGAATGGAATGAAACATTGAATGGAATATGAAAAGGAATGGAATGAAATGTGGAATGGATCACGGAATGGAACGTCTATGGAAAGTGGAATGGAACCTGGAATGGAATGGAATGGAACATGGAATGGAAAGTGGAATTGAATGTGGAATGGAACGTGGAATGGAACGTGGAAAGGAAAGGGGTGCAATGTGGAATGGAATTAAATGGTATGTGGAATGGAAGGGATTGGAATGTGGAATGTAGTGGAATGGACTGTGGAATGGAATGCGGAATGGAACGGAATGGAATGCGGAATGGAATGTGGAATGTAATGGAATGTGAAATGTAATGAAATGTAAAGGAATGTTGAATGGAATGTGGAATGGAATGGAATGGAATGTGGAATGGAATCTGGAATGCAATGGAATGGAATGTGGAATGGAATTTGGAAAGGAATTGAAAGGAATGCGGAATGGAAGGGAATGGAATTGAATGGAATGTGGAATGGAATGGAATGGAATGGAATGTGGAATGGAATGTGGAATGGAATGAGGAATGGAACGGAATGGAATGGGATTTGAAATGAAATGGAATAGAATGTGAAATGGAATGGAATGGAACGTACAATTGAATGGAAAGGAAAGTGGAATGGAATGTAATGGAATTTGGAATGGAATGGAATGGAAGGCGGAATGGAATGGAATGGAATGGAATGGAATGGAAATTGATTTGGAATGGAATACAATGTGAAATGGAATGGAATGGAAAGTGGAGTGGAATGGAATGGAATGTGGAATGGAATGTAATGGAATGTGGAATGTAATGGAATGTGGAATGGAATGGAATGTGGAATGGAATGGAATGTGGAATGGAATGTAATGCAATGGAATGGAATATGGAATGGAATGGAATGTCGAATGGAATGTAATGGAATTAAGAATGGAATGGAATGGAAATTGGACTGAAAAGGAATTGAATGAAGAAGAATGGGAAATGGAATGGAATGGAATGTGGAATGGAAGTAAATGGAATGTGGATTGGAAAGACATGGAATGTGGAATGGAATGTGGAATAGAATGTGGAATACAATGGAATGGAATGCAATGTGGAATGGAATGAAATGGAATGTGGAATGTAATGGAATGGAATATGGAATGGAATGGAAATGAATGTGGAAAAGAATGCGGAACGGAATGGAATGCAATGTGGAACGGAACGTGCAATGGAACATGGAATGGAATGGAATGAAACGTGGAATGCAACGTGGAATGGAACGTGGAATGCAACGTGGAATGTAATGGAATGGAAACGTGGAATGGAACATGGAATGCAACATGGAATGTAGTGGAATGGAACGTGGAATGGAACGTGCAATGGAACATAGAATGGAAACTGGAATGGAAGGTGGAATGGAATGGAATGCAACGCAGAATGGAGTGGAATGGAATGTGGAATGGAATGGAATGTGGACAGGAATGGAATGCAATGCTATGGAATGTGGATTGGAATGGAATGGAATGTGGAATGCAATGTGGAATGGCATGTAATTGAATGTGGAATGGATAGGAGTGGAATGTGAAATGGAAAGTGGCATGGAATGGAATGGAATGTTAAAAGGCATGGAATGGAATGTGGAATGGAAAGTAATAGAATGGGAATTGAAAGTGGACTGGAATGGAATGGAATGTGGAGTGGGATGGAATGGAATGTAGAATGGAATGGAATGGAATGTGGAATGCAACCTGGAATGGAAAGGAACAGAACATGGAATGGAACGTGGAATGGAACGTGGAATGGAAACTGAAATGTGGAATGGAATGGAATAGAATGTGGAATTGAATGGATTCGAAATTGGAATGGAATTGAATGGAATGTGGAATGGAATGTGGAATGGAATGGATTCAGGAATGGCATGGAATGGAATGGAATGGAATCTGGAATGGAATGGAATGGAATGGGGAATGGAACGAAATGGAAGGGAATGTTATGTGGAATGGAATGTGGAATGGATTGGAATGGAACATGGAATGGAATCTGGAGTGGAATGCAACATGGAATGGGATGTGTAAAGGAATCGAATGTGGAATGGAATGCGGAGTGGAATGGAATGGAAGGTGGAATGGAATGTGGAATAGAATGGAATGGATGTGGAATTGAATGCAATGGAATGTGGAATGGAATGTGGAATGGAGTGGAATGGAATGTGAAAGGGAATGGAATGGAATGTGGAATAGAATGGAATGGAATGCGGAATGGAATGGAATGGAGTGGAATGTGGAATGGAATAGAAAGGAATGTGGAATAGAATGAAGAATGGAATGTGGAATGGAATGTGGAATGGAATATGGAATGGAATGGAATGGAATGTGGAATGCAATGTAATGGATTGTGGACTGGAATGGAATGGAATGGACTGGAAAATGAAATGTAATGGAAAGGAGTGTGGAATGGAATTCAATGGAATTTGCAATGGAACGGAATGGAATGTGGAATGGAACGTGGAAAGGAAGGAAATGGAATGTTTAATGGAATGGAATGGAACGTAGAATGCAATGGAATGGAATGTCGAATGGAATTTCAACTGGAATGGAATGGAATGTGGAGTGGAATTGAATGGAATGTGTAAAGGAATGGAATGGATTGTGGAATGGAATGTGGATTGGAATTTGAATTAGAATGCAATGGAATGTTGAATATAATGAGAAATTAAATGGAGTGGAATGCGAAACGGAATGGAATCTGGAAGGGAATGGAATGGAATGCGGAAGAGAATGGAACGAATTGTCGAGTGTAATGTGGAACTCAATGGAATGGAGTGTGGAATGGAATGTGTAATGGAAAGTGGAATGGAATGTGGAATGGAATGGAATGGAATGTGGAATGGAATGTATAATGGAACATGGAATGGAATGTGGAAAGTAATGGAATGAAATGTGCAATGGAACGTGGAATGCAACGTGGAACGGATAGTGGAATGGAAAATGGAATGGAATGGAACGGAAAGTGGAATTGAACATGGAATGGAATGTGGAATGGAATGGAATGGAATCTGGAATGGAATGGAATGGAACGGAATGTGGACTTGAATGGAATGGAATGGACTGTGGAATGGAATGGAAAGGAACGTGGAATTGAATGGAATGGAGTGGAATGCAATGAGGAATTGAATAGAATGGAACGTGGACTGGAATGGAATGCAACGTGGAATGGAAAGTGGAATGGAATGCAATGTGGACTGCAATGTGGAAAGGAATGGAATGGAATGAGGAATGGAATGAAATGCAAAGAAGAAGGAAATGGAATGGAATGTCGAATGGAATGGAACGTAATTGAATGTGGAGTGAAATGCAATGGAATGTGGAATGGAATGGAATGGAATGTGGAAGGAAATGGAATGGAATGTGGAATGGCACGGAATGGAATGTGGAATGGAACTTGGAATGGAACTGAAACCAATGGGATTTGGAATGGAATGGAATGAAATACAATGTGGAATCTAATGCAATGTGAAATGGAATGGAATGTATTGTAGAATGGAAGGTGGAATAGAATGGAATAGAAAGGAATGTGAAATGGAATGGAATTGAATGTGGAATGCAATGTAATAGAATATGGAATGGAATGTGGAATGGAATGGAATGGAACGTGGAATGGAATGGACTGCAATGTGGAATGGAATGGAATGGAATGTGGAATGGAATTTGGAATGGAATGGAACGGAATGTGGAATGGAATGGAATGGAACGTGGAATGGAACGGAATGGAATTTGGAATGGTATGGAATGGAATGTGGAATGGGATTGAATGGAACGTGGAATGGAATGGAATGGAAAGTGGACTGGAATGAGTAATGGAATGTGGAATGGAATGTGGAATGGAATGTGGAATGGAATGAGGAATGGAACGTGGAATGGAACGTGGGTTTGAAAGTGGAATGGAACATTGAATGCAATATGGAATGGAATGGAATAGAATGTGCAACGTAATGTGTAATGGAACGGAATGGAATATAGTGGAGTGTGGAACGGAATGGAATGGCACGTGGAATGGAATGGAATGGAAACGAATGGAATGGAATGTGGAATATAATGCAATGGAATGTGGAATGGAGTGCAATGGAATGTGGAATGGAAAGGAATGGAATGGAATGGAATATGGAATTGAAGGGAATGGACTGGAAAGTGGAATGGAATGGAATGGAATGAAATGTGGAAAGGAATGTGATGCAATGGAATGTAATGGAATGGAATGTGGAATGGAATGGAATGGAAGGTGGATTGTAATGGAATGGAATATGGAATAGAATGGAATGGAATATGGAATGGAATGGAATGGAATGGAAAGGAATGGAATGTGGAATGGAATGGAAGGGAATGTGGAATGTAATGGGGAATGGAATGGAATGGAAAGGAATGGACTCTGGAATGGAATGGAAGGGAATTTGTAATGGAATGTGGAATGGAATGGAATGATATGTGGGATGGAATGGAATTGGTTTTGGAATTTAATAGAATGGAATGGAATGTGGAATGGAATGGAATGTGGAGTGGAATCGAATGGAACAAGGAATGGAGCTTGGAATGGTACGTGGAAAGGAACGTCGAGTAGAACGCAGAATGGAACGTGGAATGGAATGCGGAATGGAATATGTAAGGGAAAGTGCCATTGAATGGAATGCAATGTGGAATGGAACTGAATGGCAGGTGGAGAGGAATGGAAATGAACGTGAAATGGATTGTGGAATGGAATGTGGAATGGAATGGGGAATGGAATGGAATGGAATGTGGAATGGAATGTCGAATGAAATGGTATGGAATTTGAAATGGAAAGTGGAATGGAATTTAATGCATTGTGCAATGGAATGGAATGCAATGTGAAAAGGAATGGAAAGGAAAGTGGAATGCAATGGAATGGAATGTGGAATGGAATGGAATGTGGAATGGAATGAAATTGAACGGAATGTGGAATGGAATGAAATGGAATGTCGAATGGAATGTGGAATGGAATGTAATGGAATGTGGAATGGAATGTGTAATGAAATGCAATGCAAGGTGGAATGGAATGTGCAATGGAACGTGGAATGGAACAAGGAACGGAACTTGGAATTGTACGTGGAAGGGAACGTCAAATAGAACGCGGAATGGAATGTGGAATGGAATGTGGAATGGAATATGGAATGGAATGTGGAATGGAATGGAATGGAATGTGGAATGGAATGTGGAATAGAATGGAATGGAATTTGGAATGGAATTAAATGCAGTGTGGAATAGAATGGAATGCAATGTGGAATGCAATAGAATGGAACGTGGAATGGAATGTGGAATGGAATGGAAGGGAATGTGGAATTGAATTGAATGGAATGTGGAAAGGATTGTGGAATGTAATGGAATGGAAAGTGAAATAGAAAGGAATTGAATGTGGAATGAAATGGAATGGAGTGGAATGTGAAATAGAAAGGAATGGAATGTGGAATCAAATATAGAATGGAATGTGGAACGGAAAATGTAGTAGAATATGGTATGGAATGCAATGGAATTTGGAATGTAATGGATTGGAACGTAGACTGGAAAGGAATGGAATGGAATGGAATGTGACATGGAATGGTATGGAACGTGGAGAGAAATCCAATTTAATTTGGAATTCAATGGGATGGCATGAGGAATGGAATGGAAAGGAATGTGGAAAGGAAAGGAGAATGGAAAAGAATGGAATTTTGAATGGAATAGAATGGATTGCGGAATAGAATGCAATGGAATGGAAGTTGGAATTTCATGCAGTGGAAAGAAATTCATTTGAATGTGGAATGCAACACAATGCAATGTGGAATGGAATGGAATGGAATGGAATGGAATGGAATGTGGAATACATTGGAATGGAAAGGAATGGAATGTGGAATGCAATGGAAGGGAATAGGGAGTGGAATGTGGAAGGGAATGGAATGGAATGTGGAATGCAATGGAATGTAGTGGAATGAAGAATGGAATTTAACGTGGAATGGAATGGAATGTATCGTGGAATGGAACTTGGAATGGAATGTGGAATGGAATGGAATGGGATTTGTAATGGAATGTGAAAGGCAATTCAATGGAACCTGGAATGGAACGTGGAATGGAACGTGGAAAGGAAAGTGGAATGGAACATGGAATGGAACGTGGAATGGAATGTGGAATGGAATGTGGAATGGAGCGTGGAATGGTCTGTGGAATGGAATGTGCAATGCAACGTGGAATGGAACATGGAATGGAATGTGGAATGGAAAGTGGAATGGAATGTGGAATGGAATGGAATGGAATGGAATGTGGAATGGCATGGAATGGAATATTGAATGGAATGGAATGGAATGCAGTGGAATGTGGAATGGCATGGAATGGAATGTGGAAGGGAATGTGGAATGGAATGCAGTGGAATGTAGAAGGCAATGGAATGCAAAGTTGAATGGAGTGATTAATGGAATTTAGAATGCTACGTTTAATGGAATGGAATGGAACGTGGAATGGAATGGACTGGATTGTGGAATTCAGTGCAAAGGAATGTTGAATGGAATGGAATGAAATGTAAATTGAAATGGAATGAAATGAAATGTTGAATGGATTGAAAAGGAAAGTGGAATGAAATGGAATGTAGTGGAATGTGGAATGGAACGGAATGCAATGTGGAATGCAATGTGGTATCGAATGTGGAATGGAATGTGGAAAGGAATGAAGTGGAATGTGCTTTGGAAAGTGAAATGGAATGGGGTGGAAAATGGAATGGTATGGAATAAAGAGGAAAGTTAAAATGAATGGAATGCAATGTGGAAAGGAATGTGGAAAGGAATGGAATGGAATGTGGAATGGAATGTAGAATGGAATGCAATGGAACGTGGAATGGAACATCGAATGAAAAGTGGAATGGCATTGAATGGAATGTGGAAAGGGATGGAATGGACTGGAATGTGGAATGGAATGGAATAGAAGGTGGAATCGAATATAATAGAATGTGGTATTGAAGGGAATGGAGTGGAATACGTAATGTAATGCAATGCAATGAAGAATGGAAGGTGAAATGGAATGCAGAACGGAATAGAGTGTAATGTGGAATGAAATGTGGAATGGAATGGAGTGGAGTGTGGAATGGAATGAAATGGAATATGGAATGGAATGGAAAGGAATGTGGAATGGAATGTGGAATGAAACGTAATGTGAAATGGGATGTAATGGAAAGTGGAATGCAACGATATGGAATGTGGAATGGAATGGAATGAAATGTGGAATGGAACGTCAAATGGAAAGGAATGGAACGTGGAATGGAATGGAACGGAATGTGGAATGGAATGGAATGGGAAGTGGAACGGAATGTGGAATGCAGTGGAATGGAATGTGGAATGGAATGTGGAATGGAATGGAATGGAATGTGGAAAGCAATGTGGAATGGAATGGAATGTGGAATGCAATGGAATGGAAAGTGGAATGGATTTTGGAATGAAATGGAATAGAAAGTGGAATGGAATGGAATGTGGACTCGAATGGAATGGAATGGGGAATGGAATTAAATGGAATTGGGAATGGAGTGAGATGGAATGTGGAATGGAATGGAAAGGAATGTGGAATGGAATGGAATGGAATGTGAAATGGAAAGGAATGGAATGTGGAATGGAATGTGGAATGGAATGGAACGGAATGGAAAGAGCAATGGAATGGAGGTGAATGGAATGGAATGTGAAATCCAATGAAAAGGATTGTGGAACGGTACGGAATGGAATGCAATGTGGAATGGAGGGGAATGGAAACGAATGGAATGAAATGTGGAATATAACGCAATGGAATGCGGAATGGAATGCAATGGAATCGAAAGTGGAATGGAATGCAATGGAAAGGAATGGAAAGTGGAATGGAATGGATGGGAATGTGGAATGGAATGTGGAGTGGAATGGAATGGAATGTTGAATGGAACGGAATAGAATATGAATTAGAATGGAAAGAAACATGGAATGGAATGGAATGTGGAAAGGAATCTATTGGAATGCAATGGAGTGGAATGTGGAATGAAATGGAGTGGAATGTGCAATGGAATGGAATGGAAAGTAGAATGGAATCGAAAGGAATATGGAATGGAATGGAATGGAAAGGAATGGAATGTGAAATGGAATGGAAGGGAATTTGGAATGGAATGTGGATCGGAATGGAAGGCAATGTGGAATGGAACAGAATGGAATTTGGAATGGAATGGAATGGAATGTGGAATATAATGGAATGGAATGTGGAATGGAATGGAATGTGGAATGGAATGTGGAATGAAAGGGAATGACATGCGAAATTGAATGGAATGGAATGTAGAATGGAATGGAATGGAATTGAAGTGGATAGTAATGGAGTGGAATGTGTAATGGCATGTGGATAGGAAAGGAATGGAATGTGGAATGGAACGTGCATTGTAATGCAATGGAATGGGGAATAGAATGGTATCGAATATGGAATGGAATGAAATGGATTTTTGATTGGAATGGAAAGGAATACGGAATAGAATGTGGAATGGAATGTGGAATGGATTAGAGTGAAATGTGGAATGGAATAGAGTGAAATGTGGAATGGAATATTGAATGGAATGGAGAGGAGTGTGGAATGGAATTGAATGGAATGGGGAATGGAATGGGGAATGGAATGTGGAATGATATGGAATGCAATGTGGAATGGAATGTGGAATGGATCGTGGAATGGTAAGTGGAATGGAACGTGGAGTGTACCTTGGAATGGAATGTGGAATGGAATGAGGAATGGAATGAAATGGAATGTGGAATGTAATGGAATGCAGAATGGAACGTGGAATGGAATGGAATGGAATGGAATGTGGAATGGAATGTGGAGTGGAATGGAATGGAATGTGGAACAGAATGGAATGGAGTGGAATCTGCAATGTATTGGAAAGGAATGTGGAATGGAATGGAGTGGAATGCGGAATGGAAAGACGAATGGAATGGAATGGAATGGAATGGAATGACGAATGGAATGTGGAGTGGAATGGAATGGAATGTGGAATGAAATGGAATGGAGTGGAATGTGCAATGGATTGGAATGGAAAGAGGAATGGAACGTGGAATGGAATTTGGTATGGAATGGAGTGGAATGAGGAATGGAAAGTGGAATGCAATGGACTGGAATGTGGTATGGAACGGAATGGAAAGTGGAATGTAATGCAACCGAATTTAATGGAATGTGAAATGGAACTGAATGGAATGTGGAATGCAATGTGGAATGGAATGGAATTGAATGGAATGGAATGAAATGTAATGTACAATGGAATGGAATTGAATGGAATGGAATGTGGAATGGAATGGAATGCATTGCAGAATGGAATGGAATGGAATGGAATGTGGAATGGAAGGGAATGGAAACGAATGGAATGCAATGTGGAATAGAATGCAATGGAATGTGCAATGGAATGGAATGGAATGTGGAATGGTATGGAATGGAGTAGAAGGTGGAATGGAATGGAATGGAATGTGGAATGGAATGGAGTGAAGAGTGGAATGGAATGTGGAATGAAATCGAATGGAACGTGGAATGGAACGTGGAATGGAATGTGGAATGGAATGGAATGGAACGTGGAATGGAATAGAATGGAATGTGGAATGGAATGGAATGGAATGTGGAATGGAATGGAATGGAATGTGGAAGGGAATGGAATGGAATGTGGAATGGAATGGAAAGAAACGTGGAATGGAATGGAATGGGTGGAATGTGGAGAGGAATGTGGCATGGAATGGAATGGAATGTGGAATGCAATGTGGAATTTAATGGAGTGGAATGTGGAATGGAATGTGGAATGGAAAGTAATGGAGTGTGGAATGGAATGGAATGGTATTTCGAATGCAATGGAATGTATCATGGAATGGAATGTAGAATGACATGGAATGGAAAGTGGAATGGAAAGTGCAATGGAATGGAATTGACTGTGGAATGGATTGGAATGTAATGTGGAAGGGAATGGAATAGAATGGAATGTGGAACGGAATGTGGAATGGAGAGAAATGAAATGTGGTATGGAGGTGGAATGGACTGGAATGGAACTTGGAATGGAATGCGTAATGCAACGGAATAGGACGTGAAATGAAATGTGGAAAGTAATAGAATGAAACATCGAATGGAACGTGGAATAGAATGTGGAATGGAATGTGGAATGGAATGGAATTGAATGTTGAAAGGAAAGTGTATTGGCATGGAAAGGAGTGTTGAATGGAACGTGTAATGGAACGTGGATAAGAATGTGGAATGGACCGTGGAATGGAACGTGGAATGGAATGTGGAAGGCAACGTGGAAAGGAACGTACAATGGAATGTGGAATGGAACGTGGAATGGAACGTGGATTGGAACGTGGAATGGAAAGGGGAATGGAACGTGGAAAGAAATTAAATGGAAAGTGGAATGGAATGTGGAAGGGAATGTGGAAGGAAAGTCGCATGGAATGGCAAGGAACGTGGAATGGAATGGAATGTGCAATGGAATGGAATGAAATTTGGAAAGAAATGGAATGCAATGGAATGGAATGCAGAATGGAGTGGAATAGAATGGAATGTGGAATGGAATGGAATGCAATGGAATGAAATGGGGAATTGAATGGAAAGGAATGGAATGTGGAATGGAATAGAATGGAATGGAATGGAATTTTGAATGGAATGAAATGTGGAATGGAATGGAATGTGGAATGGAATAGAATGGAATGGAATGGAATTTTGAATGGAATGAAATGTGGAATGGAACGGAATGCAACGTGGAATGCCGTGGAATGGAATGTGGAATGGAACGTGGAATGGAATGGAATGGAATAGAATGTGGAATGGAATGAGAAATGGAATAAAATGGAAGGTGGAATGGAATGTGGAATGAAACGTGGAATGGAATGGCAGGGAATGGAATGGAATGTGGAATGGAAAGTGGAATGGATGGTAGAATGGAATGGAATGGAATGTGGAATGGAATAGGGAATAGACTGCAATGGAATGTGGAAAGGAATGGAATGGAATGTGGAATGGAATGGAATGCAATGTAATGTGTAATTGAACGAAATGCAATGGAATGGAACAGAATGTGGAATGTAATGTGGAATGGAATGGAATGTGGAATGCAATTTAATGCAAGGGAATGGAATGTGGAATGGAATGGAATGGAATGGAATGTGGAATGCAAAGTGGAATGGATTGGAATGGAATGTGGAATGGAATGTGGAATGGAATTGAACGGAATGTGGAAAGGAATGTGGAATGGAATGTGGAATGCAATGCCATGGAATGGAATGGGATGTGGAATGGAATCTAGAAAGGGACGTGGAAAGGAATGGGTTAGAATGTGGAATGTAATGTGGAATGGACTGGAAGGGAATGAGGAATGGAATGGAAAGGAATGTGGAATGGAATGGAATGGAATGGAATGTGGAATGCAATGCAAAGGAATGGAATGTGGAATGCAATGGAATAGAATCTAATGGAATGGAATGTGGAATAGAATGGAATGGAATGTGGAATAGAATGGAATGGAATGTGGAAAAGAATGTGGAATAGAACGTGGAATGGAGTGGAATTGAACGGAATGGAATGTGGAATGGAATGTGTAATGGAACGTGGAATGGATTGTTTCAAAAGGAATGCTTTGTGGAATGGAATTTGTAATGGAAGGTGGAATGGAATGGAATGGAGTGGAATGTGGAATTCAATGAGGAATGGAACGTGGAATGGAATGTAATTGAATGTGGAATGGAATGTGGAATGGATGGGAATGGAATGTGGAATATAATAGAATGGAATGTGGAATGGAACAGAATGGAAATTGGAATGAAACGTGGAATGGAATGGAATGGAATGCGGCATGAAAGGCAATGGAATGTGGCATGAAATTGAATGGAATGTGGAAGGGAATGGAACGGAATGGAATGTGGAATGCCATGGAATGGAATGGAATGGAATGTGGAATGGAACGTTGAATGGAATGGAATGCAATCAGGAATGGAATGAGGAAAGGAATGGAAGGGAATGTGGCATTTAATGGAATGGAATGTGGAATGGAATGGAATGGAATAGATTGTGAAATGCAATTGAATGGAACGGAATGGCATGGAATGTGGAATGGAATGGAATGTAACGGGGAATGGAATGTGGAATGGAACGTGGAATGAAATGGAATGTGCAATGCAATGTGGAATGGAAAGTGGAATGGAATGCAATGGAATGTGGAATGCAATGTGGAATTGATGGGAATGTCATGTGGAATCGAGTGTAATGGAATGTGGACTGCAATGCCACGGAATGGAATGGAATGTGGAGTGGAATTGAATGCAATGTGCAATTGAATGGAATAGAATGTGGAATGGAATGCAATCGAATGTGGAACGAAATTGAATGGAAAGTGGAATGGAAATAAAATTTAATATGGAATGGTATGGAATTCAATGTGGAATGGAATGGAATTGAATGTGGAATGGAACGTGGAGAAGAATGGAAAGGTACGTGGAATGGAATGAAATCGAATGTGAAATATAATGCGGAATGGAATGGAATGTGGAATGGAATGGCATGTGGAATGGAATGGAATGGAATGAAATGTGGTATGCAATGGAATGGAAAGGAATGCAATGTGGAATGGAATGGAATGTGGAATGGAATGTGGAATGGAATGTGGGATGGAATGTGGAATGGAAAGTGGAAAGGAATGTGGAACGGAATGGAATGGAATGTGGAATGGAATCTGGAATTGAACGTGCAATGGAATGGAATGTTATGGAATGGAATGGAATATGGAATGGAATGGAATGTGGAAGGGAATGTGGAATGGAACGTGAAATGGAATAGAATGGATCTTGGAAAGGAATGGAATGGACATTGGAAAGGAATGGAAGGTGGGATGGAATGGAATGGAATGGAATGGAATGTGGAATGGAATGTGGAATGGAATGGAATGTGGAAAGGAATGTGGAATTGAATGGAATGGAAAGGGGAATACAATGGAAAGGAATGTGGAATGGAACGTGGAATGGAATGGAATAGATGGGAATGTGGAGTGGAATGTGGAACGGAACGTGAAATGGAATGGAATGTGGAATTGAAAGTGGAATGGAATGGAATGGAATTTGTAATGCAGTGGAATGGAATAAGGAAGAGAATGTGGAATGACGCGTGCAATGGAATGGAATGGAATAGAATGTGGAAAGGAATGTGGAATGTAATATAATGGAATGGAATGCAATGTGGAATTCAAAGTGGAATGGAATGTGCAATGGACTGGAATGGAATGGATTGGAATGGAACGTGGCATGGAATGTGGAATGAATGTGGAGTGGAATGGAATGGAATGTGGAATGGAATATGGAACAGAATGGAATTTAATGTGGAATGGATTGGAATGGAATGTGGAATGAAATCGAATGGAATCGAATGTGATATGGAATGGAAAGGAATGGAATAGAATGGAATGTGCAATGGAATGTGGAGTGGAATGCAATGTAATGGAATGTGGAATGGAAGTTAATGGAATGGAATGGAATGGAAAGCGGAATGGAATTGAATGGAACGGAATGGAATGGAATACAATGTTGAATGGAATGGAATGGAATGGAAATTGGAAAGGAATGGAACAGAATGTGGAATGTAATGGAATGGCAAGTGAAAAGTAAATATAATGGAATGCGAAATGGAAATAGAATGGAAACTGGAATGAAATGGAATGGAATGTGGAATGGAATATAATGGAATGAGGAACGCAATATGCAATGGAATGGAATGGAATGTGGAATGGAATGTGGAATGCAATTGAATGGAAAGTGGAATGGAATGCTATGGAATATCGAAAGGAATGGAGTGGAATGGAATGTGGAATGCAATGGAATATAATCTAATGGAATGGAATGTGGAATGGAATGGAATACGATGCGGAATACAATGTGGAATTGAACGTGGAATGGAATGGAATTGAACGGAATGAAATGTGGAATGGAATGCAATATAAGGTGGAAGGGAATTGAATGGAAATTGAAATGGAAATAGAATTTAATGTGGAATGGTACGTAATGTAATGTGGAATGGAATGGAATTAAACGTGGAATGGAACGTGGAGTGGAATGGAAGGGAACGTGGAATGGAATGGAATGGAATGTGAAATAAAATGTGGAATGGAATGGAATGAGGAATGGAATGGAATGGCATAAGGAATGGAAGGTAATGGAATGGAATGCAATGTGGAATGGAATGGAAAGGAATGCAATGTGGAATGCAATGGAATGGAATGGAATGGAATGTGCAATGTGTTGGAATGTGGAATGGAACGTGGAATGGAACGTGGAATGAAATATGGAATGGATTGGAATGGAATGTGGAATAGAATGTCTAATTGAACGTGGAATGGAATGGAACCGAATGTGGAATGGAATGGAGTGGAACGGAATGCGAATTGGAATGTCGAAAGCAATGTGAAATGGAATGTGGAATGGAATGTGGAATGGAATGGAATGAAATAGAACGTGGAAAGCAAAGGAGAGGAACATGGAATGGAATGGAACTTCAACTGGAAAGTGGAATGGAATGTGGAATGGAATGCGGAATGGAACGTGGAATGAAATGTGGAACGGAATGGAAAGGAACATGGAATGGAATCTGGAATGGTATGGAATTGAATGGAATGGAATGTGGAATGGAAGGGAAGGGAATGTGGAATGGAATGTGGAATGGAATGGAATGGATTGTGATATGGAAAGGAAAGTGGAATGGAGTTGAATGGAGCGTGGATTGGAGGGGAACGGAATGAGGAAGGGAATGCAATGGAATGAGAAATGGAATGCGTAGTGGAATGTGAAATGGAATGTGGAATGGAACGTGGAATGTTAAGTAATGGAATGTGGAATGGAACGTGGAATTGAATGTGAAATGTAATGTGGAATGGAATGCAGTGGAATGTGGAATGGAATATGGAATTGAATGGAATGCAATGTTGAATGGAATGTGGGATTGAAGGGTATTGAATGTTTAATGGAATGTGGAATAGAATGTGGAATGGACCGGAAGGGAATGTGGAATGGAATGTGGAATGGAACGCGGAATGGAACGTGGAATGGAATGGAATGGAACGTGGAGTGGAATGACGAATGGAACGGAATGGAATGTGGAATGGAATGACAAATGGAATGTGGAATGGAATAGAATGAAACGTGAAATGGGATGTGCAAAGGAATGTGAAATGGAACGTGGAAAGGAATGTGGAATGGAAAAACATGGAATGTGGAATGTAATGCAAAGGAATTTAATGGAACGTGGAATGGAACGTGGCAAGGAATGCGAAATGGAATGGAATGGCTTATGGGATGGAATGTGGAATGGAATGGAACGGTATGGAAACTGGAATGGAATGTGAAATGCAAAGTGGAATGGAATGGAATGTGGAATGGAATGTTGAATGGAATGTGGAATTGAATGTGGAATTGAATGAAATGGAAAGTGGCATGGAATTGAATGGAATGTGGAATGGAATATGGTATGGAATGGAATGGAATTGAATGTAGAATTGTATGTATAATGGAATGGAATGGAATGTTGAATGGAATGTGGAATGGAATGATATGGATTGTGGAATGGAATGTGGAATGGAATGTTGAATGGAATGTAGAGTGGAATGCAGTCTAATGTGGAATTGAAAGTGGAATAGAATGGAATGGAACGTGGAATGGAAATTTCAATGTAAAGTGGAATGGAAATTGGAAGGCAATGTGGAATGTAACGTGGAATGTAATATGCAATGGAATGTGGAATAGAACTTAAAATGGAACGGAATGGAACGTGGAATGGAACGTGGAATTGAATGTGGAATGAAATGTGGAATGGAAAGCGGAATGGAATGTGCAATGGATTGGGGAGTGGAACGGAGAATGGAATGTAATAGAATGTGGAACGGAACGTGGAATTGAATGGAATGAAACGTGGAATGGAACATGGAATGGAATTTAGCAGGAAATGTGGAATGGAATGTGGAATGCAATGGCATGCAACTTGGAATGAAACATGGAATGGAATGGAAAGGGACGTGGAGTGGAATGTGGAATGGAATGTGGAATGGAAAGTAGAATGCAATGAGGAATGAAACATAATGGAACGAGGAATGGAATGGAATGGAACTTCAAGTGGAATGTGGAATGGAATGTGGTATGGAATGTGGAATGTAACATTTAATGGAATTTGGAATCAAATGTGGAATGGAAAGTAATGGAATGTGGAATAGAATGGAATGGAATGTGGAATGGAATGGAATGTATTGTGGTATAGAAAGGAATGGAATTTGGAAATAGAATGTGGAATAGAATGTAGTGGAATGGTATGGAACACGGAAAGGAAAGGAAGGGAATGTGCAAAAGAATGTGGAATGGAATGTTGAATGGAAAGTGGAATGGAATGGAAAGCAATGTGGAATGGAAAGTGGAAAGGAATGGAATGAAACGTGCAATCGAAAGTCGAACGGAACGCAGAATGGAAAGTTAAATGAAATGTGGTAGGGAATGGAATGGAATGTGGAATGGAATGGAATGGGAACTGGAATCAAATGCGGAATGGAATGGAATAGAATATGGAGTGGAATGCAATATGGAATGGAAAGGAAAGGAATGTGTAATGGAATGTGGAATTTAATGTGGAGTGGGATGTGGAATAGAATGGAATGGAATGTGGAATGCAATGTGGAATGGAACGTGGAATGGAATGGAATGGATTGTGGAATGGATTGTGGAATGGAATGTGGAATGGAATGGAATGTGGAATGGAATGTTTAAAGGAATGGGGAATGGAATGTGGAATAGAATGGAATGGAATGTGGAATGTAATGTGGAATGGAATGGAATGTGGAATGGAATGTTTAATGGAATGGGGAATGGAATGTGGAATAGAATGGAATGGAATGTGGAATGGATTGTGGAATGGAAAGTGGAATGGAATGGAATGGAATGTGGAATGGAATGTGAAATTGAATGGGCAATGGAATGTAGAATTGAATGGAAAGGAATGGGGAATGTAATCTGGAATTGAATGGAATGCAATGTGGAAAGGAATGTTGAATGCAATGTGAAATGGAATGGAATGGAATGTGGAATGGAATGTGAAATGGAATGGAATGTGGATAGGAAGGGAATGGAATGAGGAAGGAAATGTGGAATGGAATGGAAAGTGGAATGGAATGGAATTGAATGTGGAATGGAATGGAATGGAATGAGGAATGGAATGTGGAATGGAATGGAATGTGGAATGGAATTTAATGGAATGGAATGGAAAGGAATGGAATGGAATGTGGAATGGAATGCAGAATGGAATTGAATGGAATGTGGAATTTACTGTGGAGTAGATTGGCATGGAATGTGTAATGGAAAGTGGAATGGAATGGAGTGGAATGTGTAATGGAATGTGAAATGAAATGGAATGGAATGCGTAATGGAAAGTGGAATGGAACATGGACTAGAATGTGGAATGGAATACGGAATGGAATGCGGAATGGAACATGGAATGGAAAGGAATGGAACGTGGAATGGAATGGAATGGAATGAGGTAAGGAATGCAGTGGAAAGAGGAAGGGAATGTGGAATGGAAAGGAATTTAATGGATTGTGGAATGGAATGGAATGTGGATTGGAATGGAATGTGGGAATGAATGGAATGGAATGTGTAATGGAATGGCATGTGTAATGGAATGGAACGTGTAATGGAATGGAAAGGAACATGGAATGGAATGGAATCTGGAATGGAATGCAATGTAATGGAGTGTTGAATGAAATGGAATGGAATGCAATGTGGAATGGAAGGGAATGTGGAATGGATTGTAATGGATTGGAATGGAACATGGAATGGAATGGAAAGGAACGTGGAATGGAATGGAATGGAATGTGGAATGGAATGCAATGTATCGTGGAATGGAATGCAATGTATCATGGAATGGAATGGGTTAGAATGGAATGTCGAATGGAATGGAATGTGGAATGCAATGGAATGGAACGTGGAATGGAATGGAATGGAACATGGAATGGAATGGAATTGAATGTGAAATGTAATGGAATTGAAAGTGGAATGGAATTGAACTGAAATTGGAACAGAATGGAATGGAATGCAATGTGGAATATAATCGAAAGGAATGTGGAATAATTGAAATGGAATGGTATGTGGATTGGAATGGAATGGAATGTGGAATTGAATGGAATGGAATGTGGAATGGAATGGAATGGAATGTGAAATAGAATGGAATAGATTATGGAATGGAATGTGGATTGGAATGGAATGGAAAGTGGAATAGAATGCAATGGAATTGTATGTAAAGTGGAAAGGAATGGAATGGAATATGTAATGGAATATGGAATGCAACGGAGAAGGGAATGTGGAATGGAACGTGGAATGGAATGCGGAATGGAATGTGGAATGGAAAGGAAAGTGATGTGGAATGGAATGTGGAATGCAATGGAATGGAATGCTGAATGGAAAGGAATGGAATGCAGAAAGGAAATTAATGGAATGTGGAATGGAATGCAATGCTATGGAATGTGGAAAGGAATGCAATGGAATGGAATGTGGGATGGAATGAAATGGAAAGTGGATTGGTTTGGAATGGAATGAGGAATGGAATGGAATGGAATGGAATTGAATGCCAAATGGAATGGAATGAAATGCGGAATGCAATACAATGGAATGGAATGTGGAATGGAATAGAATGGAATGTTGAATAGAATGGAATGAAATGTGGAATTGAATGAGGAAGGCAATGGAATGGAATGTGGAATAGAATGTGGAGTGCAATCGAGTGGAATGTGGAATGGAATATGGAATGGAATGTGAAATGGAACGGAATAGGATGTGGAATGGAAAGGAAAGGAATGTGGAATGGAATGGAATGTGGAATGGAATGGAAGGCAATGTGGAATGGAATTGAATGGAATTTTGAATGGAATTAGGATTTGAATGTAAAGGAATGGAAGGGAATGTGGAATATAATGGAGAGTGGAATCGAATGGAATGTGGAATGGAATGGAATGGAATGTGGAATGGAATGTGCAATAGAATGGAATGGAATGTGGAACTGAATGTGGACTGGAATGGAATGGAAAGTGGAACACAATGCAAGGGAATTGTATGTAATGTGGAAAGGAATGGAATGGAATATGTAATGGAATGTGGAATGGAACGTAGAATGGAACATGGAATGGAACGTGGAATGGAATGCGGAATGGAATGTGCAATGGAATGGAAAGTGACATGGAATGGAGTGTGGAATGCAATGGAAAGGAATGCGGAATGGAATGGAATGGAATGGAGGAGGGAAATTAATGGAATGTGGAATGGAATGCAATGCTATGGAATGTGGAAAGAAATGGAATGGAACGGAAGGTGGAATGGAATGAAATGTAATCTGAATTGGATTGGAATGGAATGTTAAATGCAATGGAATGGAATGGAATGGAATGCAGAATGGAATGGAATGAAATGTGGAATGCAATAGAAGGGAATGGAACGTGGAATGGAATGGAATGGAGTGTGGAATAGAATGGAATGGAATGTGCACTGGAATGTGGAAAGGAATGTGGAATGGAATGTGGAAAGGAATGTGCAATGGAACAGAATGGAATGTGAAATGCAATGAAAAGGAATATGTATTGGAATGTGGAATGGAACGGAATGGAATGTGAAATTCAAAGTGGAAAGGAATGTGGAATGGTACGGAATGGAATGTGGAATGGAAGGTGGAATGGAGTGTGCATTGGAATGTAGAATGGAATGTGGAATGCAATGCGGTTAGGAAGGTGGAAAGGAATGTGTAATGGAATGGAATGGAATATGGAATGGAATGTTTATTGGAGTGTGGAAAGGAATGTGGAATTGAACGTAATGCAATGTGGAATGGAGTGTGGAATGGAATGTGGAATGGAACGGAATGTAATGTGGAATAGAATGTGGAATGGAATGTGGAATGTAATGTGTAATGGAACGGAATGCAATGTGAAATGGAGTGTGTAATGGAATGTGTAATGGAATGTCAAGTGAAATGCAATGGAATGTGTAATTGAAAGTGGAATGGAATGGAATGGAATATGGAAAGGAATGTGGAATGGAACGGAATGGAATGTCGAATGGAATGTGGAATGGAATGTGGAATGGAACGGTATGTAAAGTGGAATGGAATGGAGAATGGAATGTTGAAAGGAAGTGGAATGGAATGGAATGGAATGCGGAATGAAACGTGGCACGATATTGAATGGAACTTGGAATAGAACGTTGAATGGAACGTGGAATGAAAGGTGGAATGGAATGGAATGTGAAAGGAATTTAATGTAATGTGGAACAGAATATGGAATTCTGCGGAATGGTTTGTGGAATGGATTGGAATTGTATGTGGAATGGAATGGAATGGAATATGGAATGGAATGTGGAATGCAATGGAATGGAAAGTGGAATGGAATGTGGAATGTTGTAGAATGGAAAGTGGAATGGCATGGAATGTAACGTGGAATGGAATGTGGAATGGAATGGGAAGCAATGTGGAAGGGAATGTAGAATGGAATGCGGAATGTAATGGAATGGAAAGAAATATGAAATGGAATGTGGAGTGGAATGTGAAAAGGAACGTGGAATGGAAAAAAATGGAAAGTGGAATGGAGAGTTGAATGGATTGTGGAATGGAACGGAATGGAATGTGGAATGTAATGTGCAATGGAATGGAGGGGAATGTGCAAAGGAACGTGGAATGGAATGTGGAAGGGAATGCAATGGTATGTGAAATGGAATGTGGAATAGAATGTGAAATGGAATGTGGAAAGAAATGTGGAATGGAATGGATTGTGGAATGGAACGTGGAATGTAACGCGGAAAGGAACGAGGAATGGAAAGCTATGGAATGTGGAATGGGATGTGGAATGGAATGTGGAATGGAATGGAATGGAATGTGGAATGGAATGTGGGAAGCAACGTGGAATGCAACGTGGAATGCAATGGAATGGAACATGGAATGGAATATGGAATGTTACGTGGGATGGAAAGTGGAATGGAACGTGGAATGGAATGGAAAGGAATGTGGAACGGAATGTGGAATGGAAAGTGAAATGCAATGTGGAATGGAAAGTGAATTGCAAAGTGGAATATAATGGAATGAAAGGTGGAACGGAACGTGGAATTGAATGGATAGGAACGTGGAATGGAAGGTTGAATGGAATGGAAAGAAACATGGAATGGAACGTGGAATGGAACTTGGAATGGAATGTGGAATGGAATGTGGAATGTAAAGAGGAATGGAAAGTGGAATGGAATGGAATGCAATGGAATGTTGAATGGAATGGGATGGGATGTGAAATTCAGTGGAATGGAATGGAATGTGGAATGCAATGGAATGGAATGGAATGTGGAATGGAATGGAAAGATTGTGTAATGGAATATGTAATGGAATGGGATGCAATGTGGAATGGAATTTGGAATGTAATGAGAAATTGAATGGAATAGAACGTGTAATGGAATGTGGAACGGAATGGAATGGAATGTGGAATGGAAAGTGGAATGGAATGTAGAAAGGACTGTGGAAAGGAATGGAATGAAATGTGCAATGAAATGTGGATTGGAGTGTGGATTGGAATGTGGAAAGGAATTTAATGGAATATGGAGTGGAATGGAATGGTATGTGGAATGGAATGTGGAAAGGAATGGGAAATGGAATGTTGAATGAAAGTGGAATGGAAAGGAATGGAATGTGAAAAGTAATGTGGAATGGAATGGGGAATGGAATGTTGAAAGGAAACTAGAATGGAATGGAATGGAAAGAGGAATGCAACGTGGAATGATATTGCATGGAATTTGGAATAGAACGTTGAATGGAACGTGGAATGGAATGTCGAATGGAATGGAGTGGAAGGTGGAATGGAATTTAATGGAATGTGGAATGGAATGGGGAATGGAATGGGGAATGGATCGTGGAATGGAACATGGAATGGAACAGAATGGAAAGTGGAATGGAATGTGGAATGGAGTGTGGAATTGAATGTGTATTGGAACGGAATGGAATGTGAAATGGAATGTGCAATGGAAGGTGGAATAGTATGTCAAATAAAATGGAACGGAATATGAAATTGAACATGGAATGTAATGGAATGGAGTGTAGAAGGGAATATGGGATGGAATAGAATGGAATGTGGAATGGATAGTGGAATGGAATGTGGAATGGAAAGTGAAATGGAATGGAGTGGAATGTGGAATGCAATGTGAAATGGAATGTAATGGAATGCGAAATGGAATTTGGATTGGGAAGTGGAATAGAACGTGGAATGGAATGTGGTATGGAACGTGGAGTGGAATGGAAAGGAACGTGAAACAGAATGTGGAATGGAATGGAATGGAATGTGGAATGGAATGTGCAAAGGAAAGTGGAATGGTATGCAATGTAACGGGGAATGGAACGTGGAATATTGTTGAATGGAACTTGGAAAGGAACGTAGAAAGGAAAGTGGAATGGAATGTGAAATGGAATGTGGAATGGATTGGAATGCAATGTGGAATGGAATGTGGAACGCAATGTGGAATGGAATGTGGAAAGGAATCTGGAATGGAAAGGAATGGAATGTGAAATTGAATTCAATGGAATGTGGATGGAAGGTGGAATGGAATGGAATGGAATGTGGAATGGAATGTGGAAAGGAATGTGGAATGGAACGGAATGGAATGTGGAATGGTATCTTTAATGGAGGGTGGAAAGGAATGTGGAATGGAATGCTGAATGGAATGTGGAAAGAAATGAGGAATGGAAAGGAATGGAATGTTGAATGGAATGTGGAATAGACTGTCGAATGGAAAGGAGTGCAATGTGGAATGGAACGTGAAATGGAATGGATTGAAATATGAAATGGAATGTGCAATGGAATGTGGAAAGGAATGTCAAATATAATGGAATTGAATGTGGAATCAAACATGGAATGTAATGGAATGGAACGTGGAATGGAATGTGGCATGCAATGGAATGCAATGTGGAATGGATTGTGGAATGGAATGTGGAGTGGAATGAGGAATGGAATGGGGTTGAATGTGGAATGGAACGTGAAATGGAATGGAATGGAATGTGAAATGGAATGTGGATTGGAATGTGGAATGGAACGTGGAATGGAAAATGGAATGGAACGTGTAATGGAATGGAAAGGAACGTGTAATGGAATGTGGAATGGAATGGAAAGGAATGTGGAATAAAATGTGGAATGCAATGGTCTGGAAGGTGGAATGTAATGTGGAATGGAATGGAATGGAATGTGAAATTGAATGTGGAGTGGAATGGAAAGGAATGTGGAATGGAAGGTGGAATGGAAAGGAACAGAATATGGAATGGAACGTGGAATGGAATTTAATGGAACGTGGAATGGAACTGAATGGAACGTGGAATATAACTGAATAGAACGTGGAATGGAAGGGAATGGAGTGTGGAATGCAAGGGACTGGAATGCAGAATGGAATGTGTAATGGAATATGGAATGGAATGTGGAATGGAATGTAAAGGAACGTGGAATGCTATGGAGTGGAATGTGGAATGGAATGGAATGTAAAGTGGAATGGAATGGAGTGTAATGGAATGTGGAATGGTATGGAATGGATCATGGAATAGAATGTGGAATGGAATGTGGAATGGAATGTGGAAAGGAATGTGGGATGCAATGTGAAATGGAATGTGGAATGGATTGTGGAATGGAATGAAATGGAACGTGGAATGGAATGGAATAGGACATTGAACGAAATGGAATGGAACGTGGAATGGAAAGTGGAATGAAATGGAATGGATTGTGGATTGGAAGGGAATGGAATGGAATGTGGAATGGAATGGAATGGAACATGGAATGGAATGGAAATGAATGTGGAAAGGAAGGGAATGTAATGTGGAATGGAAAGTAGAATAGAATTAAATGGAACGTGGAATGGAATTGAATAGAACATGGAAGGTAATGGAAGGGATTGTGGAATGCAATGGACTGGAATGCGGAATGGAATGTGGAATGGAATGTGGAATGGATTCTGGAATGGAATGGAAATGAAGGTGGAATGGAATGGAATGGAACGTTGAATAGAATGGAATGGAATGTGGAATGGAATGGAATGGAATGGAATGTGGAAAGGAATGGAATGGATCGTGGAAAAGAACGTGGAATGGAAGGTGGAATGGTATGTATAACGGAATGTGGAATGTAATGTTAAATGGAATGTGGAATGGATTGTGGAATGGAATGAAATTGAAGGTGGAATGGAATGGAATGGAAATTGGAATGGAAGGGAATGGAACGTGGAATGGAATATGGAATGGAATGGAATGGAATGCGGAAAGGGATGGAATGGAATGTGGAATAGAATGGAATGGAACGTGGAAAGGAATGGAATGAAATGTGGAATGGAAGGGAATGGAATGCGGAAAGTAATGTGGAATGGAATGTGGAAAGGAAAGAGGAATGGAATGGAATGTGCAATTGAATGAAATGGAACGTGCAAAGGAATGGAATGGAAAGTGGAATGGAAGGGAATGGAATGAGGAATGGAATGTGGAATGGAATATGGAATGTAATGTGGAATACAATGCAATGGAACGTGGAAATGAATGGAATGGTACGTGGAATGCAATGGAATGGAATGTGGAATGGCATGGAATTGCATGTGGAAAGGAATGGAATGGATTGTGGAAAGAAATGTGGAATGGAATGTGCAATGGAATGTGAAATCGAATGTGGAATGGAATGTGGAATTTAATGGAATGGAATGTGGAGAGGAATGGAATGTAATGGAAAGTGAAATAGAACGTGGATTGTAATGGAATGTGGTATTCAATGGAATGGAATGTGAATGGAATGGAATGGAATGTGGAATGGAATGCGAAATGGAATTTAATGTGAAATAGAATGTGGAATGGAAAGTTGAATGGAATGAAATGGAACGTGTAATGGAACGGAATGGATCGTGGAATGGAACGGAAAGGTAAGTGGAATGGAATGTGAAAAGGAATGTGGAATGGAATGTGAAATGGAATGTGGAATGGAATGGAATGGAACGTGGAATGGAATGCAAAGGTACGTGGAATGGAACATGGAATGTAACGTGCAATAGAATTGAATGGAAAGTGGAATGGAATGGAATGGAATGTGGAATGGAATGGATCAGAATGTGGAATCGAAAGTAGAATGGAATGTGGAATTGAATGTTGAATGGAATGCAATGGAATATAGAATGGAATATGCAATTGAATGGAATGGAATGTGCAAAGGAATGTGGAATGCAATGTGGAATGCAACGTGGAATGGAATGGAATGGAAAGTGGAATGGAATGTGGATTGGAATGGAACAGAATGTGGAATGGAAAGGAATGGAATGTGGAATTGAAAGTGGTATTGAACGTCTAATGCAAAGGATAGAAATGTAGAATGGAACGTGGAACGGAATAGAATGGAATGGGGAATGTAACGTGTGATGTAATGGAATTTAACTTAGAATGGAATGTGGAATGGAACTTTGAATGGAACGTGGAGTGGTTTGGAATGGAAAGTGGAATGCAATGTGGAATGCAAAGGGGAATGGAACGTGGAATGTAACGCAATGGAACGTTGAATGGGATGTGGAAAGGAATCTGGAATGGAATGTGGAATGGAATGGAAAGGGGAATGGAATGGAATGGAACAGAATAGAATGGAATGGAATGTGGAATGGAATGGAACACAATGTGGAATAGAATGTGGAATGGAAAGGGATGGAATGTGGAATGGAATCTGGAAGGGAATGAAATGGAATGGAATGTGGAATGGAATGGAATGGAGTGGAATGGAATTTTGAAAGAAATGGAAAGTAATGTGGAATGTAATGCAATAGAATGTGGAATGGAATGGAAAGTGGAATGGAATGGAATGTAGAATATAATGTTTAATAGAATTTGATGGAATGTGGAATGGAATAGAATGGAACGGAATGTGGAATGGAATGGAAAGTAATGGAATGTGGAACGGAGCGGAATAGAATGTGGAACAGTATGGAATGGAATGTGGAACGGAATGTATAAGGTAATTGAATGGAATGTGAAATGAAATGGAATGTGAAATGGAATGGAATGTGGAATGTGAAATGTAATGTGGAATGGAATGTGGAATGGATTGTGAAATGGAATGTGGAATTGAATGTGAAATGGAATGTGGAATGGAATGTGGAATGGAATGAAAAGGAAAGTGGAATGGAATGGAATGGAACGTGGAATTTAATGGAATGCAACGTGTAATGGAACGTGGAATGCAATGGAACGGAGTGTGGAATGGAAAGGAATGGAATGGTATGGAATATGGAATGGAATGGAATGGAATATGGAATGGAATGTGGAATGGAATGGAATGGAAAATGGACTGGAACGTGGAATGAAACGAGTAATTGAACGTGCAATTGAACGTGGAATGGATTGAATAATGGAATGGAATGGAGTGGGCAAAGGAAGGGAATGGAAGGCGGAATGTAATGTGGAATAGAAAGTGTAAAGGAATGTGGAAAGGAATGTGGAATGGAATGGAATGGAAAGTGGTATGGAATCGAATGGAACATGGAATTGAATGGAATGGAATTGAATGTGGAATGGAATGGGAAGGAATGTGCAATTGAATGGAATAGAATGTTCAATGGAATGGAATGGAATTTGCAATTGAATGGATTTGAATGCGGAATGGAATGGAATGGAAAGTTGAATGGAATGGAATGGAATAGAATGTGGACAGGAATGGAATGCAATGGAATGGAATGTGGAATGGAATGGAGTGTGGAATGGAATGGGGAATGCAATGGAATGGATTGTGGAATGGAATGGAATGGAATGTGAAATGGAATGGAATGGAATAGAATGTGGATTGGAATGAAATGGAATGTAACAGAATGTGGATTGGAAAGTAATGGAATGTGGAATGGAATGTGGAATGGAATGGAATGGAATGTGAATGGAATGGAATGGAATGTGGAACGGAATGTGAAATGGAATTTATTCTGAAATGGAATTTGGAATGGAAGGTTGAATGGAAAGAAATGGAACGTGTAATGGAATGGAATGGATCGTGGAATGGAACGGAAAGGTAAGTGGAAAGGAATGTGAACAGGAATGTGGAATGGACTGTGAAATGGAATGTGGAATGGAATGGAATGGAAATTTGAATGGAATGCAAAGGTACGTGGAATGGAACATGGACTGTAACGTGCAACAGAATTGAATGGAATGTGGAATGGAAAGGAATGGAATGTGAAATTGAATGGAATGGAAAGTGGAATGGAAAGGAACGGAATGTGGAATGGAAAGTGGAATGGAATGTGGAATGGAACGTCGAATGGAATACAATGGAATGTAGAATGGAATATGCATTTGAATGGAATGGAATGTGCAAAGGAATGTGGAATGCAATGTGGAATGGAATGGAATGGAAAGTGGAATGGAATGTGGATTGGAATGGAACGGAATGTGGAATGGAAAGGAATGGAATGTGACATTGAATTGAATGGAAAGTGGAAAGGAAAGAAACGGAATGTGGAATGGAAAGAGGAATGGAATGTGGAATGGAATGTCGAATGGAATACAATGGAATGTAGAATGGAATATGCATTTGAATGGAATGGAATGTGCAAAGGAATGTGGAATGCAATGTGGAATGGAATGGAATGGAAAGTGGAATGGAATGTGGATTGGAATGGAATGGAATGTGGAATGGAAAGGAATGGAATGTGGAATTCAAAGTGGTATTGAACGTGGAATGCAAAGGATAGAAATGTAGAATGGAACGTAGAATAGAATAGAATGGAACAGGGAATGGAACGTGGAATGTAATGGAATTTAACGTTGAATGGAATGTGGAATGGAATGTGGAATGCATCTTTGAATGGAATGTGGAATGGTTTAGAATGGAAAGTGGAATAGAATGTGGAAAGGAATGTGGAATGCAATGGAATGGAATGTGGAATGGAACGGAACAGAATGTGTAATAGAATGTGTAATGGAACGTGGAATGCAAAGGAAGGCAATGTAGTATATAACCTGGAATGGAATGTGGAATGGAATCGAAAGGAATGTGGAATGGAACGGAATGGAATGTGGAATTTAATGTGGAATGGAATGTGGAATGCAAAGGAAAGGAAAGTAGAATGGCAAGTGGAATGGAATGGAATGGAACGGGGAATGGAACGTGGAATGTAATGCAATGGAACGTTGAATGGGATGTGGAAAGGAATCTGGAATGGAATGCGGAATGGAATGGAATGGAGTGGAAAGTGGAATGGAATGGTATGGAACGGAATGGAATGGAATGGAATGTGGAATGGAATGGAACACAATGTGGAATGGAATGTGGAAAGAAATGGAATGGAATGTAATGTGGAATAGAATTGAATGGAATGTGGAAAGAAATGGAATGGAATGCAATGTGGAATGGAATGGAAAGGAATGTGGGGTGGAATGGAATGGAAAGGAATGGAAAGTGGAATAGAATGGAAAGGAATGGAATGTGAAATTGAATGGAAAGAGGAATGGAATGTATAACGGAATGGAAAGGAATGGAATGTGGAATGGAATGGAATGAAATGTGGTATGGAATTCAAAGGAATGTGAAACGGAATGGAAAGTCAAATGGAATGGAATGCAATGGAATGTGGAATGGAATGGAATGTGGAATGGAATGAAATGTGGATTGGAATGTGTAATGGATGGAATATAATGGAATGTGGAATGGAATGGACTGTGGAATGGAATGGAATGGAATGTGGAATGGAATAGATGTAAATGTGGAATGGAATGGAATGGAAAGTGGAATGGAATGGAATGTGGAAGGAATAGAATGGAATGTGGAAAGGAAAGGAATGGAAAGTGGCCTGGACTGCAATGGAATGTGGATTTGAATAGAGTGGAACGAGGCTTGGAATGGAATGTAGTGTGGAATATAATGCAATGGAATATGGAATGGAAGGGAATGGAATAGGGAATGGAATCTGGAATGGAATGGAATGGAATGGAATGTGGAGTGGAATGGAATGGAATGGAATGTGGCATGGAATGGAATGGAAGGTAGCATGGAATGGAATGGAATGTGGAAAGGAATGGAATGGAACGTGGAGTGGAATAGTATGGAAAGTGGAATGGAGGGGGATGGAACCTGGAATGGAACGTGGAGTGGAATGGAAGGAATGGAATGTAAAGTGGAATGGAATGGAATGTGAAATGGAATGGAATTGAAAGTGGAATCGAATGTGGAATATAATGGAATGGAATGTGGAATGGAATGTCGAATGGAATGGAATTTGGAATGGAAATAGAATGGATTGTGAAATGGAATGGAATGGAATGTGGAATGGAATGGAATGGAATGTGGAATGGAATGGAATGGAATGTGGAATTGAATGGTATGGAACGTGGAATGGAAGTTGGAATGGAATGGAATGGAATGAGGAATGGAATGTGGAATGCAATGTGGAATGGAATGTGGAATGGACTGGAAAGGAAAGTGGAATGGAATGGAATGGAATGGAATGGAAGGGAATGTGAATTGAGTAGAATGGAATGGAACAGAATATGCAATGGAATGTGGAAAGGAATGGAATGCTATGCGAAATGGAACGTGGAATGGAATGGACAGAACGTGGGATGGAATGGAATGTAATGTGTTATTGAATGAGGAAAGGAATGCAATAGAATGGAAAGGAATTTGGAATGTAATGGAGTGGAAAGTGGAAAGAGAAGTGAAATGGAATGGAATGGATTGTGGAAAGAAACGTGTAGCAGAACGGAATGTAATGTGGAATGGAAAGGAATGCAACGTGGAACGGAATGTGGAACGGAATGTGGAATGGAATGGAATGGAAAGTGCAATGGAATAGGGATTGGAACGTGGAATGGAGTGGAATAGAACGTGTAATGAAATGTGGAATTGAATGTAATGGAATATGGAATGGAAAGTGGAATAGAATGGAATGTAAAGTGGAATGGAATGGAATGGAATGTGGAATGGAAAGTGGAATGGAATGGAATGGAAGGTAGAATGGATTGAGGAATGGAACATGGAATGGAATGCAACGGAACGTGGAATGAAACATTGAATGGAATGTGGAATGGAACATGGAATGGAACGTGGAGTGGAATGAGTTATGGAATATGGAATGGAATGGAGAGGAACGTGGAATGGAATGAGGAAAGGAACGTGGAATGGAATGGAGTGGAACATGTAATGGAACGTGGAATGGAATGTGGAATGAAAAGTGGAATGGAACGTGGAATGGAAAGGAATGGAACGTGGAATGGAATGAGGAATGGAATGTGGAATGCAATGGAGTGTAACGTGGCATGGAATGAGGGAAGAAACGGGGAATGTAATTGAAAGGAATGTGTAATGGAATGTGGAATGGAATGCAATGGAACAGAATTGAAAGTGGAATGGAATCTGGAAAGTAACGTTGAATGGAATAGAATGGAATGGAATGTGGAATGGAAAGTGGAATGGAAATGAATGGAATGTGGAATGGAATGGAAACGAATGTGGAATGGAAAGGACTGGAATGGAATGTGGAATGGAACGCAATGGAAAGTGAAATGGAATGGAGTGGAATGTGGAATGGAATGGAATGGAATGTGGAATGGAATGGAATGGAATGTGGAATGGAATATAGAATGGATTGGAATGGAATGGAAGGTGGAATGGAATGGAAAGGAAGTGGAAAGACATGGAATGGAATGAAATGGGCAATAGAATGGAAGGGAATGTGGAATGGAAGGGAATGGAGTGGAATGGAATGTGGAATTGAATGGAAGGTGGAATGGAATGGAAAGGAAGTGGAATGGCATGGAATGGAATGAAATGTGCAATAGAATGGAATTGAAAGTGGAATGGAAGGGAATGGATTGTAATGGAATGTGAAATGGAATGGAATGGAATGTGGAATGGAAGGGAATGGAATGGGGAATGGAATTTGGAATGTAATGGAATGGAATGGGACGCGGAGTGGAATGGAATGGAAGGTGGAATGGAATGGAAAGGAATGTGGAATGGAATGCAATGGAATGAAATGTGGAATAGAATAGAATGGAATTTGGAATGGAAGGGAATGGAATGGAATGGAAAGTTGAATGGACTATGGATTGGAACTTAGAATGGAATGGAATGGAACAGAATGGAACGTGGAATGGAATGTGGAATGGTAAGTGGAATGGAATAGGTAGGAACAGAGTGGAATATGGAATGGAATGTGGAATGGAAAGAGGAATGGCATGGAATGTTGAAAGCAATGTGGAATTGAACGTGGAATGGAAAGGAATTGAACGTGGAATGGAAAGTTTAATAGATTGGAATGGAATTTGGAATGGAATAGAATGGAAAGTGAAATGGAATGTGGAATGCAATGGAATGGAATGAGGAATGGAAAGTGGAATGGAATGGAATGGAATGTGGCATGAAAAGGAATGGAATGTGGAATGGAATGGAATGGAATGGAATGCAAAATGCAATGGAATGGAATGGAATGGAATGGAATGTGGAATGAAACTTTGAATGGAATGGAATGGAATATGGAATGGAATGTGGAATGGAATGGAACGGAAAGTGGAATGGAATGAAACGGAATGTGGAATGGAATTGAATGGAATGGAATGTGAAATGCAATGGAATGGAATGGAATGTAGAATGGAATGGAATGGAATGGGGAATGGAATTTGGAATGCAAAGTGGAATGCAACGGAACGTGCCATGGAATGTGGAATGGAAAGTGGAATTGAATGGAATCGAATCTGGAATGCATTGTGGAATGGATGGGAATGGCATGTGGAATCAAATGGAATGGAATATTGAATGCAATGCAATGGATGGGAATGGCACGTGGAATCAAATGGAATGGAATATTGAATGCAATGCAATGGAATGGAATGGAATGTGGAATGGAATGCACTGGAATGTGGAATGGAATTCAACGGAAAGTGAAATGGAAATAGAATTTAATGTGGAAAGTTATAGAATTTAATGTGGAATGGAATGGAATTCAATGTGGAATGGAACGTGGAATGGAATGTATTGGAATGTGAAATAGAATGTGGAATGGAACGGAATGTGGAATGGAATAGAATGGAATGTGGAATGGAATGTGGAATGGAATATGGAAAGGAATGGAATGGAATGCAATGTGTAATCCAATGGAATGGACTGGAATGGAATGTGGAATGGAATGGAACGTCGAATGGAACGTGAAATGGAATTTGGAACGGAATGGAATGGAATGTGGAATGGAATGTGGAATGGAACGTGGAAGGGAATGGAAAGGAATGGAATGGAATGGAATTTGGAATGGAATTCAATGGAATGCAATGTGGAGTGGAATTAACAATGGAACAAGGAATGGAATGGAATGGAATGGAAAGTGGAATGGAATGGAATCTGGAATGGAATGCAATGGACAGCGGAATCCAATCGAAAGGAATGGAATGTGAAATGGAATGGAATGGACTAAAGAATGGAATGGAAAATTACGTAATATGAAATGGAATGGAAAGGAATGTGGAAAGGAATTGTATGGAATGGAATGTGGAATGGAAACGAATGGAATGGAATTTGAAAGTGGAATGGAACTGAATGCAGCATGGAATGGATTGGAAAGGAATGTGGAATGGAATATGGAATGGAATGGAATGGAATGTGGAATGGAATGGAATGGAATGTGGAATGGAATGGAATGGAATGTGGAGTGGAATGGAATGTAGTAAAATGCTATGTGGAATGGAATGGAATGGAATGCAATGGAATGGAGTGGAATGGAACGGAATGGAATATATAATGGAATGGAAAGTGGAATGGAAGGGAATGGAAACTGGAATGAAATGGAACGTGAAATGGAGTGGATTTGAACGTGGAATGGAATATGGAATGGAATGGAATGGAATGGAATGAACAATGGAATGAGGAATGGAACATTTAAAGGAATCGAAAGGAAGATGGAATAGAACGTGGAATGGAACTTGGAATGTATCGTGGAATGGAATGGAATGGAACGTGGAAAGGAATGGACCGTGGAATATAATGGAATGTAATGTGGAATGGAAAGAAATGGAACATGGAGTGAAATACTATGGAAAGTGGAATGGAGTGGCATGGAACATGGAATGTAATGTGGAATGGAATGGAAGGAATGGAACGTAAAGTGGAATGGAATGGAATGTGGAAAGGAATGGAATTGAATGTGGAATGGAAAGTGGAATGTAATGGAATGGAATGTGGAATGGAATGTGGAATCGAATGGAATTTAAAATGGAAGTAGAATGGAATGTGAAATGGAAATAGAATGGAATGTGGAATGGAATGCAATGGAATGTGGAATGGAATGCTACGGAATGTGGAATGTTACGTGGAATGGAATGGAATGCAATGTGGAATGGAATGTGGAATGGAATTTGGAATGCAATGGAATGGAAAGGAATGTGGAATAGAATGGAATGCAATTTGGAATGGAATGGAATGGAATGTGGAATGGAATATTGAATGAATTGGCAAGGAATGGAAGGTGGAATGGAATGCAAAGGAATGTGGAATGAAATACAATGGAATGAAATGTGGAAGAGAATGGAAACGAATTCGGAATGCAAGGGAACGGAAAGGAATGCAATATGGAATGGAATGGAATGGAAAGCGAAATGGAATGTGGAATAGATCTTGTAATAGAATGGAATCGAACGGAATGGAATGTGGAATGGAATGTGGAATGGTACGTGGAATGGAATAGGTTAGAACGGAATGGAATGTGGAATGAAATGTGGAATGGAAGGTGGAATGGAATGGAATGGAATATAGAATGGAATGGAATGTGGAATGGAATGGAATGGAGTGGAATGGAATGGAATAAAGAATGGAATGGAATGCGGAATGCAATGGAAGTCAATGTGGAATGGAAGGTGGAATGGAAAGAAATGTGGAATGGAATGCAATGGGAATGGAATAGAATGGAATGTCGAATGGAATGTGGAATGGAACGGAATTCAATGCGCAATGGAATGGAATGGAATAGAATGTGGAATGGAATGGAATTGAATGTGGAATGGAATTAAATCGCATGTGAAATGGAAACAGAATGGAAAGTGAAATTCAAATAGATTGGGATATGGAATGGAATGGAATGTGGAATGGAATGGAATGGAATGTTGAATGCAACGTGTAATTAAATGGAGTGGAATGTGGAACGGAAAGTGAAATGGAAAGGAATGAAATGTGGAATGGAAGGGAATGGAATGTCGAATGGTATGAAGTGGAACGGAATGTGGAATGCAATGGAATGGAATGTGGAATGGAATGGAATGGAATGTTGAATGGAACGTGCAATTAAATGGAGTGGAATGAGGAAAGGAATGTGAAATGGAATGGAATGAAATGTGGAATGGAAGAGAATGGAATGTCGAATGGTATGAAGAGAAACAGAATGTGGAATGCAATGGAATGGAAGGTGGAATGGAATGGAATGGAATGTTGAATGTAATGTGGAATGGAATGGAATGGAATTTAATGTGGAATGGAATGTGGAATGGAACGTGGAATGGAATGGAATGGAAGAGAATGGAATGAGGAATGGAATGTGGAATGGAATGTGGAATAGAATGGAATGGAATGTGGAATGGAATATGGAATGGAACGCAATGGAATCTGGAATGGAACGGAATCGAATGTGGAATGCAATGGAATAGAATGGAATGTGGCATGGAAGGGAATGGAATGTGGAATGGAATGGAATGGAATGGAATGTAGAATGCAATGGAGTGGAATGTGGAATGGAATAGAATGGAGTATGGAATTGAATGGAATTTTATGTGGAATGGAATGAAATGGAATGTGGAATGGAATGGAATGCAACGTAATGTGTAATTGAAAGAGGAATGGAATGGTATAGAATGGAAAGGAAAGTGGAATGGAACGTTTAATCGAATGGATACGAATGTAATGGAATGCGGAGTGGATTGTGGAATGGAACATGGAATGTAATGGAATGGAATGTGGAATAGAATGTGGAATAGAATGGAATGGAATCGAATGTAATGGAATGTGGAACGGAATGGAATGAAATGTGGAATGGAATGGAATGTGGAACGGAATGTAATGGAATGTGGAATGGAATGTAGAATGGAATGTGGAATGGAATGGAATTTAATCTGGAATGGAATAAGAAATGGAAAGCGGAATGGAATGGAATGGAACGTGGAATGGAATGCAATGGAAATTGGAATGTAATGGAACTTGGAATGGCGTGGAATGGAACTTGGAATGGAATGTGGAATGGAATGGAATGTGGAAGGGAATGAGTAATGGAACGTTTAATGGAATGGAATGCAACATGGAATAGAAGGTGTAATGGAACGTGGAATGGAACATGGAATGGATCGTGGAATTGAATGGAATGGAACGTGCAATGGAATGGAAGGTGGAATGGAATGGATCGTGGAAAGGAATGGACTGGAAAGTGGAATGGAATAGTATAGAAAGTGGAATGGAGAAGGATGGAACGTGGCATGGAATGTGGACTGGAATGACACGGAACGGAATGCAAAGTGGAATGGAATGGAACCTGGAACGGAATGGAATTTAATGTGGAATGGAATGTGGAAAGGAATGTGGAATGGAATGGAATGTGAAATGGAAATAGAATGGAATGTAAAATGGAAATAGAATGGAATGTGAAATGGAAATAGAAAGGAATGTGGAATTGAATGAAATGGAATGTGGAATGGAATGGAATGAAATGTTGAATAGAATGTGGAATGGAATGGAATGGAATGTGGAATGCAATAGAATGGACTGGAATGGAATGCAGAATGCAATGGAATGGAATGGAATGGATAGTGGAATGGAATGGAATGGAATATGGAATTCAATGTGGAAAGGAATGGCATGGTATGTGGAATGGAATGGAAAGGAATGTGGAAAGGAATGTGGAAAAGAATGGAATGCAATGTGGAATGGAATGGAATGGAACGCGGAACGGAATGTGGAATGGAATGTTGAATGGAATATAATGGAATGTGTAATGGAATAAGGAACGGGAAGTGGAATGGAGAGGAATGGAACGTGTAATGGAATGTGGAATAGAAAGGATTGGAATGTGGAATGGAAAGGATTGAAACGTGAAATGGAAAGTTTAATGGAATGCAGTGGAATGTGGAATGCAATGGAATGGAATGTGGAATAGAAAGTGGAATGGAAAGGAATGGAACGTGGAATGGATGAGCAATGGAACGTGGAATGGAATGCAATGGAACGTTGAATGGAACATGCAATAGAACGTGGAATGGAAAGTGGAATCGAACCTGGAATGCAAAGGAATGGAACGTGGAATGGAATGAGTTATGGCATGTGGAATGGAATGGAATGGAACGTGGAATAGAATTAGGAAAGGAACGAGGAATGGAATGTGGAATGGAACGTGGAATGGAATGTGGAATGGAACGTGGAATGTAATTTAACTTGGAATAGACTGAGGAAAGGAACGTGGAATGGAATGGAATGGAACATGGAATGGAATGTGGAATGCAACGTGGAATGGAATGTGGAACGGAACGTGGAATGCAATGGAAGGAAAGTGGAATGGAATGGAATGGAACGTGGAAAAGAATGGAATGGAATGTGGAATGCAATGGAATGGAATGTGGAACGGAATGTGGAATGGAATGTGGAATTGAATGGAATGGAATGGTATGTGGAATTGAATGGAATGGAATGTGGAATGGAATAGAATGTGGAATGGAATGGAATGGAATGGAATAGAATGTGGAAAGGAAAGTTTAAAAGAATGGAATGGAAAGTGGAATGTAATGTGGAATGGAATGGAATGTGGAATGGAATGGAATGGAATGGAATAGAATGTGGAAAAGAAAGTTTAATAGAATGGAATGGAAAGTGGAATGGAATGTGGAATGTAATAGTATGGAAAGTGGAATGGAGAGGAATGGAACGTGGAATGGAAAGTGAAATGGAACGGAACAGAAAGAAGTGCAAAGTGGAATGGAATCAAATTGAATGTGGAATGGAATGTGGAATGTAATGGAATGGAATGTGGAATGGAATGGAATGTGAAACGGAAATAGAATGGAATGTGAAATGGAAATACAATGGAATGTGGAATGGAAGGGAATGGAATGTGGAATGGAAGGGAATGGAATGTGGAATGCAATCGAATAGACAGGAATGTGGAATGCAAAGGAGTGGAATGGAGTGGAATGTAATGTGGAATGGAATTCAATGGAATGTGGAGTGTAAAGTGGAATGGAATGCAATGGAACGGAATGGAATGTGGAATGGAATGTGGAATGGAACGTGGAATGGAATGGAATGGAATGTGGGGTGGATTGTGGAATGTAATGTGGAAAAAAATGGAATGGGATGGAGTGGAATCGAATGTAGAATGGAATGAAATGGAATGTGGAATGGAATGGAATGTGGACTGGAATGTAAATGAATGGATAGGAATGAAATGGAATACGGAATGCAATGAGGAATGGAATGGAATGGAATGGAATGTGGAATGGAAAGAGGAATGGACTCTGGAATGCAATGTGTAATGGAATGGAAGGGAATGCAATGTGGAATGGAATGTGGAATGGAATGTGGAAGGGAATGCAATCTGGAGTGGAATGGAAAGTAATGTGGAAAGAAATGGAATGGAATGTGGAATGGAATACAAAGGAATAGAATGGAAAGTGGAATGGAATGGAGTGTAATGGAATGGAATGTGTAATGGAATGTGGAACGGAATGTGGAATAGAATGGAATGAATGTGGAATGCAATGTGGAATGTAATGGAACGTGGAATGGAATGTGAAATGGAATGGAAACTGGAATGGAATGTGGAATGGAAGGGAATGTGCAATGGAAAGTTGAATGGATTGGAATGGAATGTAGAATGGAATAGAATGGAATTTGGAATGGAATCTAGGATGCAACGTTGAATGTAACGTGGAATGGAATGAAATGGAACGTGGAATGGAAAGTGGATTGGACAGTGTAATGGAATGTGGAAAGGAATGTGGAATGTGGAATGGAATGGAATGTGGAATGGAATGCAATGGAATGTGAAATGGAAGTTTGAATGGAATGGAATGCAATGTGGAATAGAATGGAATGGATTGGAAATTGGAAAGGAAAGGAATGGAATTTAGATTGTTATTTAATGGAATGGAACGGAATGGAATGTGGAATGGAATGGACTTGAATGTGCAATGGAATGGAATGCTATGTGGAATGCAAAGTGAAAGGGAGTGGAATGGAATGAGTAATGGAATGTGGAATGGAAAGGAATAAAATGTGGAGTGGAATGGAATGGAATGTGGAATGGAAAGTGGAAAGGAAGGTGAAATGAAACGGAACGGAAAGTGCAATTGAAGGAGGAAAGGAACACGGAATGGAATGGAGTGTATCATGGAATGGAAAATGGAATGGAACGTGCAGTGGAAAGTGTAATGTAATGAAAAAAAAGGTGGAATGGAAAGTGGAATGGAACGTTGAATGGAACGTGGGATGCAATGGAATGGAAAGTGGAATGGCATGGAATGGAATGTGGAATGGAATGGTATGGAATGTGGAAAGGAATGGAATGGAATCATATTTGGAATAGAATTGAACGGAATGTGGAATAGAATGGAATTGAATATGGAATGGAAAGGAATGGAATGTGGAATGGAATTAAATGGAATGGAATGTGGACTGGAAGCGAATGAAATGGAACGGAATGTGGATTGGAATGGAATGGAACGTGGAATGGAAACTGGAAAGGCATGGAATGGTATGTGGAATTTAATGGTAGGGAATGTGGAATGGAAAGTAATGCAATGTGGAATGGAACATGGAATGGAACGTTGAATGGAATGGAAAAGAACGTGGAATGGAAAGTGGAATTATACGTGGAATGGTATGAGGAATGTGGAATGGAATGGAATGGAGTCTGGAATGGAATGAAATGGAACGTGGATTGGAATGGGATGGAATGTGGAATGGAATGGAACGGAAAGTTGAATAGAATTGAAAGGAATGTGGAATGGAAAGTAGAATGGAATGGAATGTGGAATGGAACGGAATGCAATGTGGAATGCAATGGAATGGAATATGGAAAGGAACGTGTAATGGAAGGGAATGGAACGTGGAATGGAACGTGGAATGGAATGGAACGGAACGTGGAATGGAACGTGGAAAGAAATGTGAAATCGAAAGTGGAAAGTAAAGTGGAATATGGAATGGAATGGAATGGAATGTGGAATGGAATGCAATGGAATGCCTTCTGGAATGGAATGGAATGTGGAATGGAAAGTGGAAGGGATTGTGGAAAGGAATGGAATGCAATGTGGAATGGAATGTGGAATGGAATGTTATTTGGAATGGAATGGAATGGAATATGGTATGGAATTAAACGGAATGGAATGGGCAATGGAATGTGGAATGGAGTGGAATGGAATGTGGAATGGAATGGAAAGGAATGTGGAATTGAACGTGGAATGGAATGGAATGAAATGTGGAATGGAATGTAATGGAATTGAATGGATACGAACGTGGAAAACAATGGAATGGAAAGTGGAATGCAACGTGGAATGGAATGCAATGGAACGTGGAATGGAACGTGCAAAGGAAAGTGCAATGGAACGTGGTATGGAATGTGGAATGGAACGTGGAATGTAATGGAGAATGTAATGGAATGGAACGTGGAATGCAAAGTGGATTGGATAGGGGAATGGAATGTGGAGAGGAATATGGAATGTGGACTGAAATGTAATGTGGAATGGAATGCAATGGAGTGTTAAATGGAACGTGGAATGGAATGGATTGCAATGTGGAATGGAATGGAATGGATTGGAATGTGGAATGGAATGGAATGGAATTTCCAGTGTTTTGGAATAGAAGTGAATGGAATGTGGAATGGAATGGAAGGTAATGTGGAAAGGTACGGAATGGAATGGAATGGAATGGAATGGAATGCGTAAAGGAATGTGGAATGGAATGGAAAGTGGAATGGAAATGATTGGAATGTGGAATGGAATGTGGAATGGAATATGGAATGGAATGGAATGGAATGTGTAATGGAATGTGGAATGGAAACTGGAATGTAATGTAATGTGGAATGGAAGGTAATGGAATGTTGAATGTGGAATTGAATGGAATGGAATGTGGAATGGAATATGGAATGGAATGTGGAATGGAATGGAATGGAATGTGGAATGGAATCTGTAATGTAATGTGGAATGTAATGTGCAATGGAATGTAATGTGGAATGCAATGGAATGGAATGGAATGGAATATGGAATTGAATGTGGAATGGAATGCGGTATGGAATGAAATGGAGTGTGGAATCGAATGTGGAATGGAAGGGAATCGAATGTGGAATGGAATGGAATGGAACGTGGAATGGAACCTGGAATGGAATGTGGAATGGAATGGAATGGAATGTGGAGTGGAATGGAATGGAATGTGGAGAGGAATATAACGGAATGTGGAATGGAATGTTGAATGGGATGGAATGGAATGTGTAATAGGATGTGGAATGGAATGGAATGGAATGCGGAATGGAATGTGGAATGAAATGGAATGGAATATGAAACTGAATGTGGATTTGAATATAATGGAATGTGGAACAGTATGTGGAATGGAACGAGGAATGGAATGGAATGGAAAGTGGAATGGAATGGAAAGAAATTTGGAATGGAATGCGGAACGGAATGGAGTGGAATATGGAATGGAATGGAGTGTGGAATGGAGTGGAATGGAGTGTGGAAAGGAACATGGAATGGAATGTAGAATGAAAAGTGGAATTGAACGCGGTATGGTATGTAATGGAAAGTAGAATGGAATGTGGAATGGAATGTGGAATGGAACGTAGAATGGAACGTGGAATGGAATGCAATGGAAAGTGGAATGGAACATTGAATGGAATGAGGAATGGGACGTGGAATGGAATGTGGAATCTAATGTGGACTGGAAAGGAAAGGAATATGTAACGGAAAGGAATAAAATGAGGAATGGAACGCAATGGAATGTGGAATGGAATGTGTAATGGAATGGAGAGGAATGGTAAGGAATGTGGAATGGAACGTGGAATGGAAAGTGGAATGGAATGTGGAAAGCAATGGAAAAGAATCTGGAATGGAATGTGGAATGGAACGGAATGGAATGGAATGGAATGTGTAATGGAATGTATAATTGAATTTGGTATGGAACGCGGAATGGAACGTGGATGGAATGGAATGTGGAATGGAATGTAAAATGGAATGGAATGGAATGGAATGTAGAATGGAATGTGGAATATAATGGAATGGAATTTTTAAAGGGAATGCAATAGAATGTGTAACAGAATGTTGACTGCATAGAATGCAATGTGGAAAGCAATGTGGAATGGAAAATAATGGAAAGTGGAATGGAAAGTTAATGGAATGTGGAATGAAATCTGTAGGGGTACGTGCAATGGAACGTAGAAAGGAATGGATTTGATCGTGGAATGGAACGTGGAATGGAAGATGGAATGGAATGCAATGGAACGTGAAACAGAAAGTGGAATGGAATGAAATGGAACGTGGAATGGAATGTGGAATGGAATGGAATGTTTTAGGCAATATGGAATGGAATGGAATGGAATGTGGAATGAAATGTGGCATGGAACGTGGAATGGAATAGAATGCAATGTGGAATGGAAGGTGGAATGGAACGGAATGGTACGAGGAACGGAATGTGGAATGGAATGGAATGGAACGTGGAATGGGAGGTGGAATGGAATGGAATGGAATGTGGAATGGAAAGTGGAATGGAATGGAATGTGGAAAGAAATGGAATGGAAAGTGGAATGGAATGGAATGTGGAATGGAATGCAATGGAATGTGTAATGGAATGTGGAATATAATGTAGAAAGCAATATGGAAAGTAATAGAATGTGGAAGGGAAATTGGAATGGAATGGAATGGAAGGTAGAATGGAACATGCAAAGGAACATGGAATGGAATGGAATGGAAGGTGGAATGAAATGGAATGGAATGTGGAATGGAAAGTGGAATGCAATGGAATGGAACGTGGAATGGCATGTGGAATGGAATGGAACGGAAGTTGGAACGGAATGGAATGGAATGTGGAATGGAATGCGGAATGGAATGTGGAATGAAATTGAATGGAATGGAATGTGGAATGCAATGTGGAATGGAATGTGGAATGGAAGGTGGAATGGAATAGAACAAGGAAAGGAATTTGGAATACAATGTGGAATGGAATGGAATGGAATATGCAATGGAATGTGGAATGGAATGGTACGGAACGTGGATTACAACATGGAATGGAATGGAATGACGAATGGAATGAAATGGAATGGAATGAAATGGAATGCAATGTGGAAAGGAATGGAATGGAATGCAATGTGGAATGGAATGGAATGTGGAATGCAATGGAATGCAATGGAATGGAATCTGGAATTGAATGTGGAATGGAATGTGGAATGGGACGGAATGGAATTGAAGGTGGAATGGAACAGAATTGAATGTGCAAAGGAATGTGGAATGGAATAGAATGGAATGGAGTGGGGAATGAAATGTGGAATGGAGTGTAGCGTGGAATGGAAAGTGGAATGGAATGGAATGGAATTTGGAATGGAGTGTGGAATGGAATGGAATGGAATGTGGATTGGAATTTGATGAAATGTGGAATGGAATGTGGAATGGAATGTGGGATTGTATGGAATGGAAAGTGGAATGGATTGTGGAATCAAATGTAATGGAATGTGGAATGGAAAGGAATGTGGAATGGAATGGAATTTAATTGTATGGAATATAGAATGGAATGGAATGGAAAGTGGAATGGAATGGAATATGGAATGGAATTTAACGTGGAATGGATTGGAATGGAATATGGTTTTGAATGGAATATAATGTGGAATGGAAAGGAATGGAATGGAATGGAATGCGAAACGGAATGTGGAATGTAACGTGAAATGGAATGTGGAATGCAATGTGTAATTGAATGTAATGGAACATGGAATGGAATGGAGTGCAACGGAGTGGAATGGAAAGTCAAATGGAACGTGGAAGGGAATGTGGAATGGAATGTGGAATGGAACATGGAATGGAAAATGAAATGAAATGGAATGGAATGTGGAATGGAATGGAATGGAGTGCAATGTGGAATGGAATGGAAAGGAATGGAATGAAATGGAATGGAAGGCAGAATAGAATGTAATGGAATGCGGAACGGAATGGAATGGAATGCAGAATGGAATGGAATGGAATGTTGAATGGAATGGAATGGAATATTGAATGGAAAAGAATGGAATGGAATGGAATGTGGAATGGAATGGAATTGAAAGTGGAATGGAATGGAATGGAATGCCTTGTGGAATGGATTGGAACGGAATCAAATGCAATGGAATGCGGAATGGAATGGAATGGAGTGCAATGTGGAATGGAATCGAATGGAATGGAAACGTATGGAATGCGGAATGGAATGGAATGCAGAATGGAATGGAATGCAATGTTGGATGGATTGGAATGGAATGCGGAAAGGACTGGAATGGACTGTGGAATGGAAGGGAATGGAACGTGGAATGGAACGTGGAATGGAATGGAATGGAAGTTGTAATGGAATGGAAAGGAATGTGGAATGGAATGCGGAATGGAATTGAATGGAATGGAATGTGGAATGCAATGTGGAATGGAAAGTGGAATGGAACGTGGAATGGAATAGAACGTGGAACGGAATGTGGAATACAAAGTGGAATGGAATACAATGGACTGTGCAATGGAATGTGGAATGGAATGGAACGGAACATGGAATGGAACGTGGAATGGAATGTATAATGGAACCTGGAAAATAATGTGGAATGTAATGGAATGTAATGTGGAATGGAGTGTGGAATGGAATATATTGGAATGGAATGGAATGTGGAAAGGAACATGGAATGGACCGTGGAATGGAACTTAGAATGGAATGGAATGGAAAGTGTAATGGAGTGGAACGGAATGTGGAATGGTATGGAATGGAATGGAATGAAATGGAATGCAACGTGGAAAGGAATGGAATGGAATGCAATGTGGAATGGAATGGAATGTGGAATGCAATAGTATGGAATGTAATGGAATCTGGAATTGAATGTGGAATGGAATGTGGAATGGAACGGAATGGAATTGAATGTGGAATGGAATAGAATGGAATGTGCAAAGCAATGTGGAATGGAATGGAATGGAATGTGGAATGAAATGTGGAATGGAGTGGATTGTGGAATGGAACGTGGAATGGAATGGAATGGAATTTGTAATGGAGTGTGGAATGGAATGGAATGGAATGTGGATTGGAATGGAATGAAATGTGGAATGCAATGTGGAATGGAATGTGGGATGGTATGGAATGGAAAGTGGAATGGAATGTGGAATAGAATGTAATGGAATGTGGAATGGAATGGAATGGGAAGTGGAATGGAATGGGAAGTGGAATGTAACGGAATAAGGAATGGAATGGAATGGAATGTGGTTTGGAATGGAATATAATGTGGAATGGAAAAGAATGGAATAGAATGGAATGCGAAATGGAATGTGGAATGTAACGTGAAACGGAATGTGGAATGCAATGCAGAATGGAATGGAATGGAACGCGGAATGGAACGGAGTGGAAAGGAGTGGAATGGAACGTCAAATGGAACGTGGAAGGGAAAGTGGAATGGAATGTGGAATGGAACATGGAATGGAAAATGAAATGGAATGGAATGGAATGGTATGGAATGGAATGGAATGGAATGTGGAATGGAATGGAATGGAGTGCAATGTGGAATGGAATGGAAAGGAATGGAATGAAATTGAATGGAATGCGGAATAGAATGTAATGAAATGCGGAATGGAATGGAAGGGAATGCAGAATGGAATGTTTAATGGAATAGAATGGAATCTAGACTGGAAAGGAATGGAAGGGAATGCAGAATGGAATGTTTAATGGAATAGAATGGAATCTGGACTGGAAAGGAATGGAATGGAAAGGAATGTGGAATTTAATGGAAATGAAAGTGGAATGGAAGGGAATGGAATGTATTGCGGAATGGATTGGAACGGAATTGAATGGAATGGAATGTGGAATGGAATGGAATGGCGTGCAATGTGGAATGGATTCGAACGGAATGGAATGGTATCGAATGCGGAATGGAATGGAATGGAATGCGGAATGGCATGGAAAGGAATGCGGAATGGAATGGAATGCAATGTTGGATGGATTGGAATGGAATGTGGAATGGAATGGAATGGAATGGATTGTGGAATTGAATGGAATGGAATGGAAATAAATGGAATGTGGAATGTAATGGAATGGAATGATCAATGAAATGTGGAATGAAATGGAATGGAAAGTGGAATCGAATGTGGAATGGAATGGAATGGAATTTGGAATGGAATGGAATGGAATGAAATGTGAAATGGAAAGCGGAATGGAATGTGAAATGGAATGTAGATTGGAATGTGGAATTGAATGAAATGCAACGTGGGATGGAACGGAATGGAACATGGAAAGGAATGCAATGGGACGTGGAATGGAGTGGGAATGGAACGTGGAATGGAATGTGCAATGGAATGCGAAATGGAACGTGGAATGGAATGGAAAGGAATGTGTAATGGAATGTGGAATGGATCGTGGAATGGAAAGTGGAATAGAATGGAATGGAATGTGGAATAGAATGGAATAGAACGTGGAAAGGTATGGAATGAAATGTGGAATGGAAGGGAATGGAATGCGGAAAGTAATGTGGAATGGAATGTGGAAAGGAAAGACGAATGGAATAGAATGTGCAATTGAATGAAATGGAACGTGGAAAGGAATGGAATGGAAAGTGGAATGGAAGGGAATGGAATGAGGAATGGAATGTGGAATGGAATATGGAATGGAATGTGGAATACAATGCAATGGAACGTGGAATTGAATGGACTGGTACATGGAATGCAATGGAATGGAATGTGGAATGGCATGGAATTGCATGTGGAATGGAATGGAATGGATTGTGGAAAGAAATGTGGAATGGAATGTGCAATGGAATGTGAAATCGAATGTGGAATGGAATGTGGAATTTAATGGAATGGAACGTGGAGAGGAATGGAATGTAATGGAAAGTGAAATAGAATGTGGAATGTAATGGAATGTGGTATTCAATGGAATGGAATGTGAATGGAATGGAATGGAATGTGGAATGGAATGCGAAATGGAATTTGATGTGAAATAGAATGTGGAATGGAAAGTTGATGGAATGAAATGGAACGTGTAATGGAACGGATTGGATCGTGGAATTGAACGGAAAGGTAAGTGGAATGGAATGTGAAAAGGAATGTGGAATGGAATGTGAAATGGAATGTGGAATGGAATGGAATGGAACGTGGAATGGAATGCAAAGGTACGTGGAATGGAACATGGAATGTAACGTGCAATGGAATTGAATGGAAAATGGAATGGAATGGAATGGAATGGAATGTGGAATTGAATGGAATGGAATGTGGAATGGAATGGAACAGAATGTGGAATGGAAAGTAGAATGGAATGTGGAATTGAATATTGAATGGAATGCAATGGAATATAGAATGGAATATGCAATTGAATGGAATGGAATATGCAAAGGAATGTGGAATGCAATGTGGAATGCAACGTGGAATGGAATGGAATGGAAAGTGGAATGGAATGTGGATTGGAATGGAACAGAATGTGGAATGGAAAGGAATGGAATGTGGAATTGAAAGTGGTATTGAAAGTCTAATGCAAAGGATAGAAATGTAGAATGGAACGTGGAACGGAATAGAATGGAATTGGAAATGTAACGTGGGATGCAATGGAATTTAACTTAGAATGGAATGTGGAATGGAACTTTGAATGGAACGTGGAATGGTTTGGAATGGAAAGTGGAATGGAATGTGGAATGCAAAGGGGAATGGAACGTGGAATGTAATGCAATGGAACGTTGAATGGGATGTGGAAAGGAATCTGGAATGGAATGTGGAATGGAATGGAAAGGGGAATGGAATGGTATGGAACAGAGTAGAATGGAATGGAATGTGGAATGGAATGGAACACAATGTGGAATAGAATGTGGAATGGAAAGGGAAGGAATGTGGAATGGAATGGAATAGAGTGGAATGGAATTTTGAAAGAAATGGAATGTAATGTGGAATGTAATGCAATAGAATGTGGAATGGAATGGAATGTGGAATGGAGTGGAATGTAGAATATAATGTTTAATAGAATTTGATGGAATGTTGAATGGAATGTGGAATGGAATAGAATGGAATGGAATGTGGAATGGAATGGAAAGTAATGGAATGTGGAACGCAGCGGAATAGAATGTGGAACAGTATGGAATGGAATGTGGAACGGAATGTAAAAGTTAATGGAATGGAATGTGAAATGAAATGGAATGTGAAATGGAATGGAATGTGGAATGTGAAATGTAATGTGGAATGGAATGTGGAATGGAATGTGGAATGGATTGTGAAATGGAATGTGGAGTTGAATGTGAAATGGAATGTGGAATGGAATGTGGAATGGAATGAAAAGGAAAGTGGAATGGAATGGAATGGAACGTGGAATTTAATGGAATGCAACGTGTAATGGAACGTGGAATGCAATGGAACGGAGTGTGGAATGGAAAGGAATGGAATGGTATGGAATATGGAATGGAATGGAATGGAATATGGGATGGAATGTGGAATGGAATGGAATGGAAAATGGACTGGAACGAGGAATGAAACGAGTAATTGAACGTGCAATTGAACGTGGAATGGATTGAATAATGGAATGGAATGGAGTGTGCAAAGGAAGGGAATGGAATGCGGAATGCAATGTGGAATAGAAAGTGTAAAGGAATGTGGAAAGGAATGTGGAATGGAATGGACTGGAAAGTGGTATGGAATCGAATGGAACATGGAATTGAATGGAATGGAATTGAATGAGGAATGGAATGGGAAGGAATGTGCAATTGAATGGAATAGAATGTTCAATGGAATGGAATGGAATTTGCAATTGAATGGATTTGAATGCGGAATGGAATGGAATGGAAAGTTGAATGGAATGGAATGGAATAGAATGTGGACAGGAATGGAATGCAATGGAATGGAATGTGGAATGGAATGGAGTGTGGAATGGAATGGGGAATGCAATGGAATGGATTGTGGAATGTAATGGAATGGAATGTGGAATGGAATGGAATGGAATAGAATGTGGATTGGAATGAAATGGAATGTAACAGAATGTGGATTGGAAAGTAATGGAATGTGGAATGGAATGTGGAATGGAATGGAATGGAATGTGAATGGAATGGAATGGAATGTGGAACGGAATGTGAAATGGAATTTATTCTGAAATGGAATTTGGAATGGAATGTTGAATGGAAAGAAATGGAACGTGTAATGGAATGGAATGGATCATGGAATGGAACGGAAATGTAAGTGGAAAGGAATGGGAACAGGAATGTGGAATGGACTGTGAAATGGAATGTGGAATGGAATGGAATGGAAATTTGAATGGAATGCAAAGGTACGTGGAATGGAACATGGAATGTAACGTGCAACAGAATTGAAAGGAATGTGGAATGGAAAGGAATGGAATGTGAAATTGAATGGAATGGAAAGTGGAATGGAAAGGAACGGAATGTGGAATGGAAAGTGGAATGGAATGTGGAATGGAACGTCGAATGCAATACAATGGAATGTAGAATGGAATATGCATTTGAATGGAATGGAATTTGCAAAGGAATGTGGAATGCAATGTGGAATGGAATGGAATGGAAAGTGGAATGGAATGTGGATTGGAATGGAACGGAATGTGGAATGGAAAGGAATGGAATGTGACATTGAATTGAATGGAAAGTGGAATGGAAAGAAACGGAATGTGGAATGGAAAGTGGAATGGAATGGGGAATGGAATGTCGAATGGAATACAATGGAATGTAGAATGGAATATGCATTTGAATGGAATGGAATGTGCAAAGGAATGTGGAATGCAATGTGGAATGGAATGGAATGGAAAGTGGAATGGAATGTGGATTGGAATGGAACGGAACGTGGAATGCAAAGGATAGAAATGTAGAATGGAACGTGGAATGGAATAGAATGGAAAAGGGAACGGAAAGTGGAATGTAATGGAATTTAACGTTGAATGGAATGTGGAATGGAATGTGGAATGCATCTTTGAATGGAATGTGGAATGGTTTGGAATGGAAAGTGGAATAGAATGTGGAATGGAATGTGGAATGGAATGGAATGGACTGTGGAATGGAAGGGAAAGGAATGTGGAATGGAATGTGGAATGGAATTGAATGGAATGCAATGTGGAATGCAATGTGGAATGGAAAGAGGAATGGAACGTGGAATGGAATAGAACGTGGAACGGAATGTGGAATACAAAGTGGAATGGAATGGTATGGACTGTGCAATGGAATGTGGAATGGAATGGAACGGAACATGGAATGGAACGTGGAATGGAATGTAGAATGGAACCTGGAAAATAATGTGGAATGTAATGGAATGTAATGTGCAATGGAGTGTGGAATGGAATATATTGGAATGGAATGGAATGTGGAAAGGAACATGGAATGGATCGTGGAATGGAACGTAAAATGGAATGGAATGGAAAGTGGAATGGAATGGAACGGAATGTGGAATGGTATGGAATGGAATGGAATGAAATGGAATGCAATGTGGAAAGGAATGGAATGGAATGCAATGTGGAATGGAATGGAATGTGGAATGCAATAGTATTGAATGTAATGGAATCTGGAATTGAATGTGGAATGGAATGTGGAATGGAACGGAATGGAATTTAATGTGGAATGGAATACAAAAGAATGTGCAAAGGAATGTGGAATGGAATGTAATGGAATGTGGAAAGAAATGTGGAATGGAGTGGATCGTGGAATGGAATGTGGAATGGAATGGAATGGAATTTGTAACAGAGTGTGGAATGGAATGGAATGGAATGTGGATTGGAATGGAATGAATTGTGGAATGCAATGTGGAATGGAATGTGGGATGGTAAGGAATGGAAAGTGGAATGGAATGTGGAATCGAATGTAATGGAAAGTGGAATGGAATGGAATGGGAAGTGGAATGGAATGGGAAGTGGAATGGAACGGAATATGGAATGGAATGGAATGGAATGTGGTTTGGAATGGAATATAATATGGAATGGAAAGGAATGGAATCGAATGGAATGCGAAATGGAATGTGGAATGTAACGTGAAACGGAATGTGGAATGCAATGCAGAATGGAATGTAATGGAACGCGGAATGGAACGGAGTGGAAAGGAGTGGAATGGAACGTCAAATGGAACGTGGAAGGGAACGTGGAATGGAATGTGGAATGGAACATGGAATGGAATGGAATGGTATGGAATGGAATGGAATGGAATGTGGAATGGAATGGAATGGAATGTGGAATGGAATGGAATGGAGTGCAATGTGGAATGGAATGGAAAGGAATGGAATGAAATTGAATGGAATGCGGAATAGAATGTAATGGAATGCGGAATGGAATGGAAGGGAATGCAGAATGGAATGTTTAATGGAATAGAATGGAATATGGAATGGAAAGTAATGGAATGGAATGGAATGTAGAATTTAATGGAAATGAAAGTGGAATGGAAGGAAATGGAATGTATTATGGAATGGATTGGAACGGAATTGAATGGAATGGAATGTGGAGTGGAATGGAATGGAATGGCGTGCAATGTGGAAGGGATTCGAACGGAATGGAATGGTATCGAATGAGGAATGGAATGGAATGGAATGCGGAATGGAATGGAATGAAATGTTGGATGGATTGGAATGGAATGTGGAATTGAATGGAATGGATTGTGGAATGGAATGGAATGGAATGGAAATAAATGGAATGTGGAATGGAACGGAATGCAATGATCAATGAAATGTGGAATGAAATGGAATGGAAAGTGGAATCGAATGTGGAATGGAATGGAATGGAATTTGGAATGGAATGGAATGGAATTAAATGTGAAATGGAAAGCGGAATGGAATGTGAAATGGAATGTAGATAGGAATGTGGAATTGAATGAAATGGATCGTGGGATGGAATGGAATGGAACATGGAAAGGAATGCAATGGGACTTGGAATGGAAGGAGGAATGGAACGTGGAATGGAATGTGCAATGGAATGCGGAATGGAACGTGGAATGGAATGGAATGGAACGTGTAATGGAATGTGGAATGGATCGTGGAAAGGAAAGTGGAATAGAATGGAATGGAATGTGGAATTGAATGTTGAATGGAATGGAATGGAATGTGGAAAGGAATGTGCAAAGGAATGGAATGGAATGTGGAATGGAATTTGAAATGCAACGTTGACTGGAATGGAGTGGAATTTGGAATGGAATATGGATTGGTATGGAATGGAAAGTGGAATGGAACGTGCAATGGAATGTGGAATGGAACGTGGAAGGGAAAGTGCAATGGATTGTGGAATGGGACGTGGATTGGAATGGAACGGAAGGTGGAATAGAAAGTGGAATGGAAAGAAAGGAACGTGCAATGGAACGTGGAATGGAATCTGGAATGGAATGTGGAATGGAACGTGGAATGGATCCTTGAATGGAATGGAATGGAAAGTGGAATGGAATGTGGAATGGAATGTGCAATGGAATGCGGAATGGAACGTGGAATGGAATGGAATGGAACGTGTAATGGAATGTGGAATGGGTCGTGGAATGGAAAGTGGAATAGAATGGAATGGAATGTGGAATTGAATGTGGAAAGGAATGGAATGGAATGTGGAAAGAAATGTGCAATGGAATGAAATGGAATTGGGAATGGAATTTGGAAGGCAACGTGGACTGGAATGGAGTGGAATTTGGAATGGAGTATGGATTGGTATGGAATGGAAAGTGGAATGGAACGTGCAATGGAATGTGGAATGGAACGTGGAAGAGAAAGTGCAATGGATTGTGGAATGGGACGTGGATTGGAATGGAATGGAAGTGGAATGTAAAGTGGAATGGTAGGAATGGAATGTGCAATGGAACGTGGAATGGAATCTGGAATGGAATATGTAATGGAACGTGGAAAGGATCCTTGAATGGAATGGAATGGAAAGTGGAATGGAATGTGGAATGGAACATAGAATGGAACGGGGAAAGGAATGGAATGGAATGTGGAATGGAATGTGCAATGGAATGGAATGTATTGTGGAATGGAATGTGGAATAGAATGAGGAATACAATGGATAGGAATCTGGAATGGAAAGTTGATTGGAATGGAAAAGAATGTGGAATGGAATGGGATGTAATGTGGAATAGAATGTGGAATGGAATGGAATATAATGTGGAATGGAATGTGGAAAGGAATGGAAAGGAATGTGGAATGGAATGTGGAATGGAAGGAGGAATGGTATGTGGAATGGAATGGAATGTTGAATGGAATGTGGAATGGAATTTGGAATGGAATATAAAGAAATGTGGAATGGAAGATGGAATGGAATGTGGAATGGAAAGTGGAATGGAATGAAATGGAACGTGGAATTGAACGTGGAATGGAACGTTAAATTGAATTTAATGGAATGTGGAAGGGAAAGTAAAATGTAATGTGGAATGGAATGATGAATGGAATGGAAAGCAATGTGGAATGGAATGTGGAATGGAATGTGGAATGGAATGTGGAAGGGAACAGGGAATAGAACGGAAAGGAATGTGGAAGGGGATGTGGAATAGAATGTGGAATGTAATGTGGAATGGAATGAAATGGAATGTGGAATGGAATGTGGAACGGAATTGATTGGAATGTGGAAAGGAATGTGGAATGGAATGCAATGGAAAGTGGAATGGAACAGAATGGAATGTGTAATGGAAAATGGAATGGAACAGTATGCAATTTGGATTGGAATGTGAAGTGGAGAGTGGAATCGAGTGTGGAATGGAATGGAATGGAATGGAAAGTGGAATGTACTTTGTAATGGAATTGTGGAATGGAAGGTGAAATGGAATGGAATGTAATTTGCAGCAGAACGTGCAATGGAATGGAATGGAACATGGAATGGAAAGTGGAATGAAACATGGAATGGAAACGAATGGAACGTGGAATGGAGAGTAGAATGGAATGTGGAAACGATTGAAATGTGGAATGGACTGGAACAGAACGTGGAGTGGAATGGAATGAAATGTGTAATGGTATGGAATTGAACGTGGAATGGAATGGAAAGAAATGTGTAATGGAATGTCGAATGAAATGCGAAATGGAAGGTGGAATGAAAAGTGGAATGGAACAGAATGAATGGAACATGCAATGGAATGGAATGGAACGTGGAATAGAACGTGGAATGGAACGTGGAATGGAATGTCGTATGGAATGGAATGGAATCTGGAATGGAATGGAATGGAATGTGGAATGAAACGAGGAATAGAAGGTGGAAAGGAATGTGAAATGGATTGTACAATGGAGTGGAATGGAATGTGGAATGGAAAGTGGAATGGAATGCAGTGGAATGGGTAATGGAATGTGGAATAGAAAGTGGAATGGAATGTAATGGAATTGATTGTGGAATGCAATGGAATGGAATGTGTAATGGAATGTGTAGTGGAATGTGGAACACAATGTTGAATGGAATGGAATGGAATGTGCAAAGGAATGTGTAATGGAATGTGGAAGGGAACATGAAATGGAATGGAATGGAATGGGGAATAGAACGTGGAAGAGAATGTAGAATGGAATGTGGAATGCAAAGGAATGTGTAATGGAATGTGGAAGAGAATGTGGAATGAAATGTGGAATGGAATGTAATTGACTGTGGAATGGAATGGATATGAATGTGGAAAGGAATGTGGAAGGGAAGACAATGCAATGTGGAATGGAACGGAATGAAATGTGAAATAGACTGTGGAATGGAATGTGGAACGGAATGGAACTGAATGTGGAATGGAATGTGGAAAGCAGTGTGGAATTGAATGTGGAACAGAACAGAATGGAATGTGAAATGGAACGTGGAATGGAATGTGGAGTGGAATGAGGAATGGAAAGTGGAATGGATAGGAATGGAAAGTTAAATGGAAAGGAATGGAATGTCGGATGGAATGTGGAATGGAATGGAATGGAACATGGAATGGAATGTGGAATGGAATAGAATGGAACGTGGAATGAAATGTGGAATGGAATGTCTAAAGGATTGGAAAGAGGAAAAGAATGGAATGGAATGTGGAATGGAAGGGAATGGAATGTGAAATGGAATGTGGATTGGAATGTGGAACGGAATGTAATGGAACATGGAATGGAATGGAATGGAACGTGGAATGAAATGTGGAATGGAAGGTGGAATCGAATTTCGGATGGAATGGAATGCAATGTTGAATGCAATGGAATGGAGTGTCTAATGGAATTTGGAATGGAAAGGAATGGAATGTGGAATGGAATGTGAAATGGAATGCGGAAAGGAATGTGGAATGGAATGGAATGGCATGCGGAATGGAATGTGGAGTGGAATGGAATGGAATGTGGAATGGAATGTGAAATGGATTGTGGTATGGAATGCGGAATGGGATACGGAATGGTGAGGAATGGATTATGGAATTGATTGGAATGGAAGGTGGAATGGCATGTAGAATGGAAACGAATTGAATGTCGAATGGAATGGAATTGATTGTGGAATGGAATGGAAACTAATGTGGAATCAATTAGGGAATGAAATGTGGAATGGAACGTAGAACAGAAGGTAATGGAAGGTGGAATGGAATGGAATGGGGAATGGAATGGAGTGGAATGTGAAATGGAATGTGGAACGGAAGGTGAAATGGAATGTGGAATGGAAGGTGAAATGGAATGTGGAACGGAATGTGGAATGGAATGTGGAATGGAACGGAATGGAATGTGAAATGGAATGTGGAATGGAATGGAATGCAATGGAATGTGGAATGGAATGTTGAACGGAATGTGGAATGGAATGTGGACTGGAATGTAGAAAGGAATCTGGAATTTAACGGAATGGAATGTGAAATGGAATGCAATGTAATGTTTAACGGTATGTGGAATGAAATGGAAAGGAATGCGGAATGGAATGTGGAAAGGAATGTGGAATGGAACGGAATGAAATGTGAAATGGGATGTGGAATGGATTGTGGAATGTAATGTGGAATGGAATGTAGAATGGAATGCGGAACGGAATGTGGAAAGAAATGCAGAATGGAATAGAATGGACTGTGGAATAGAACGGAAAGGGATTTGGAATGGACTGTGGAATGGATCGTGGATTGGAATGTGGAATGGAACGGAATGGAATGTGGAATGGAATGTGGAATGGAGTGTGGAATGGAATGTGGAATGGAATGTGGAATGGAGTGTGGAATGGAATGTGGAATGGAACGGAATGGAACGTGGAATGCAATGTGGAATGGAATGTGGAATGGAGTGCGTAATGGAAAGTGGAATGCAACAGAAAACAACGTGGAATGGATTCTGGAAAGGCATGTGGAATGGAGTGTGGAATGGAATGTGTAAAGGAATGGAATAGAATGTGAAATGGAGTTTGGAATGGAATTTGGAACGGAATGTGGAATGGAACGTGGTATGAAATGGAATGGAATATGGAATTGAATGTTGCAGGGAATGGAACAGAATGTGGAAAGGATTGTGGAATGGAATTTGGAATGGAATGTGGAATGGAACGTGGAGTGGAACGTCGAAGGAAACGTGGAATGGAATGGAATGGAACGTGGAATGGAATGGAATGGAATGTGGAATGGAATGTGGAATAGAATGTGGAATGAAATATGGAATGTAATGGAAGGAATGTGGAATGGAATGTGGAATGGAATGCAATGTAATGTGGAATTGATTGGAATGGAATGTGGAACGGAATGTGGAATGGAATGTGGAATGAAACGGAATGCAATGTGGAATGGAATGGGGAATGGAATGTTGAAAGGAAATAGAATGGAATGGAATGGAATGCGGAATGGAAAGTGAAATGATATTGAATTGAACATGCAATAGAACATTGCATTGAAAGTGGAATGTAATGTGGAAAGGAATGGTATGGAATGTGGAATGGAATTTTGGGAATGTGGAAAGGAATGTGGAATCGAATGTGGAATGGAATGCGGAATGTAATGTGGAACGGAATATGGAATGGAACGGAATGGAATGCGGAAAGGAATGTGGAATAGAGTGTGGAATGGAATGTGTAATGGAGCGGAATGGAATGTGAAATGGAATGTGGAATGGACTGTGGAATGCATTGTCAAAAGTAATAGAATAGAATGTGGAATTGAAAGCGGAATGGAAAGGAATGCAACGTGGAATGGAATGTGGAATGAAATGAAATGGAATGTGGAATGGATTGTGGAATGGAACGTGGAATGTAAAGTGGAATGGAATGTAGAGGAAAGTGGAAAGGAATGTGAAATGTAATTTGGATTGGAATGTGGAATAGAACGTGGAATGGAACGTGGAATGGAACGTGGAATTGAATGGAATTGAACGTCTTATGTAATGTGGAGTGGAGTGGAATAGAATGTGGAATGGAATGGAATGGAATGTGGAATGGAATGTGGAATGGAATGTGGAAAGAAAAGTGGAATGGAATGGAATGGAATCAGGAATGGAACGTGGAATTTAAATGAATAGACCTTGGAATGGAAGGTAGATTGGAACGTTGAATGGAATGTGGAATGAAATGGAATTGAATGTGGAATGGAATGGAATGGAATGTGGAATGGAATGGAATGGAATGTGGAATGGAACGGAATGGAATGTGGAATGGAATGGAACGGAATATGGAATGGTATGGAATGGAAAGTGGAAAGGAAATTTGAATGGAATGGAATGGAATGGGGAATTGAATGGAATCGAATGTGAAGTGGAATGTGGAATGGAATGCTAAATGGATTGTGGAGTGGAATGGAATGCATTGCGGAATGGAATGGAATGGAATGTGGAATGCAATGCGGAACAGAATGTGGAATTCAATGTGGAATGGAATGTGGAATAGAACGAAGAACAGAATGAATTGGAAACTGGAATGGAAAGTGGATTGGAATGGAAAAGAATGTGGAATGCAATGGGATGGAATGTGGAATGGAATGTGGAATGGAATAGAATATAAAGTGGAATGCAATGTGGAATCGAATGGAAAGGAATGTGGAATGCAATGTGGATTGGAATGTGGAATGGTATGCGGAATGTAATGGAATGTGGAATGGAATGTGGAACGGAATATAATGTAATGCGGAATGGAAGATGGAATGGAATGTGGAATAGAAAGTGGAATGGAATGGAATGGAACAGGGAACGGAACGTGGAATGAAACGTGGAATGCAATGGAATGGAATGGAATGGAATGTGGAATGTAATGTGATATGTAGGGTGGAATGGTATGTTGAATGGAATGGAAAGGAATGTGGTATGGAATGTGGAATGCAATGTGGAATGGAATGTGGAAGGGAACTTGGAATAGAATGGAATGGAATGTGGAATGGGATGTGGAATAGAATGTGGAATGTAATGTGAAATGTAATGGAATGGAATGTGGAAAGAAATGTGGTATGGAAAGGAACGGAATGTGGAATAGAATGGCATGGATGTTTAAAGGAAAGTTTCACGGAATGCAATGGAATGTTGAGTGGAACGGAATGGAATGTGGAATGAAATGTGGAATGGAATGTGGAATGAAATGTGGAATGGAATGTGGAATGGAAAGGAATGGAATTTGGAATGGAATGTGGAGTGGAGAGTGGAATCCAATCTGGAATGGAATGGAATGGAAAGTGGAATGGAATTTGTAATTGAATTGTGGAATAGAACGTGAAATGGAATGGAATGGAATTTGCAGCGGAACGTGGAATGGAATGGAATGGAACATGAAATGGAAAGTGGAATGTAACTTGGAAAGGAAAGGAATGGAAAGTGGAATGGAATGCGGAATGGAATGTGGAAAGGATTGTAATGTGGAATGGAATGGAATGGAAAGTGGAATGGAATGCAATGGAATGTGGAATTCAATGGAATTGAACGTGGAATGGAATGGAAAGTAATGTGTAATGCAATGTCTAATGGAATGCGAAATGAAAGACGGAATGAAATGTGGAATGGAACAGAATGAATGGAACATGGAATGCAATGGAATGTAACGTGGAATAGGTCGTGGAATGGAAAGTGGAATGGAATGGAATGGAATGTGGAAAAGAATGGAATGGAATGAAATGGAATATGGAATGGAATGAAATGTGGAATGGAATGGAATGGAATGTTAAATGGAATGTGGAATGGAAGGTGGAATGGAATGTGGAATGGAATGGAATGTAATGTGGAATGGAATGGAATGGAATGTGGATTGGAATGTGGAATGCAATGGAATGGAAAGGAATGGAATGTGGAATGGAATTGAATGGAATATGAAATGAAATGGAATGTGGAGTTGAATGGAATTGAAAGTTTAATGGAATGGAATGGAATGTGGAATGGAATGGAATTGAATGTGGAATGGAATTTAGAGTTGAATGGAGAGGAATGGAATGGAATGTGGATTGGAATAGAATGCATAACGGAAAGGTAAGGAATGTGGAATGGAATGGAATGGAATGCGGAATGGAATGGAATGGAAACCGGAATTGCATGTAATGAAATATGCAATGGAATGTGCAATGGAATGGAAAGGAATGGAATGCAACGGGGAATGGAATGTGGAATGGAATGGAATGGAATGTGGAATGGAAAGAATGCTATGTGTAAAGGAATGGAATGGAATGTGGAATGGATTATGGAATGGAGTGGAAAGGAATGGAATGTGGAAAGGTTTGGAATGGAATGTGGAATGGAATGCAGAATGGAATGGAATGGAATGTGGAATAGAATGGATAGCAGATTGGAATGTGGAATGGAATGTGGAATGGAAAAGAATGGAATAGAATGGAATGGAATATGGAATGGAATGGAATGGAATGGAATGTGAAATAAAATAGAGTGGAATATGGAATGGAACATGGAATGGAATGGAATGTGGAGTGGAATGTGGAATGGAATGGATCGTGGAATGGAATGTGGAATACAATGGAATGGATTCTGGAATGGAATGTGGAATTTAATGTGGAATGGAATGTAATGGAACAACGAATGGAATGGCATGGAAGATGGAATAGACTGCAATGCAACAAGGAATGGAATGGAATGGAACGTGCAACGGAACATGCAATTGAACGTTGAATGGAACGTGGAGTAGAATTGGAATGGAATGGAATGGAATGCGGGATAGAAGAGAATGTGATGTGGAATGGAAAGTGGAATGGAATTTAATGGAATGTTTAATGGAATGCAATGGAATATGGAATGGAATGGAATCGAATGTGGAATGGAAGGTGGATTTGAATGGAAATTAATGTGGAATTGAATGTTTAAAGGAATTGAATGGAAAGGAATGTGGAATGGAATGGAATGGAATGGAATGTTGAATGGAATTGAGTGGAATGAGGAATGGAATGCACTGGAATGTGGAATGGATTGGAATGCAATGTGGAAGGGAATGGAATGGAATGTGGAATGAAATGGAATTGACTGTGGATTTGAATGTGGAATGGAGTGAAATGCAATGGAATGAGAAATGAATTGGAATGGAATGTGGAAATGAATATGGAATGGAAAGGAAAGGTATGTGGAAATGAATGGAACGCGTATTGGAATGTGGAATGGAATGTGGAATGGAATGGAATGGAATGGAATGTGGAATGGAATGGAATGTAATATGAAATGGAATTAAATTGAATGGAACGTAGAACAGAATGGAATAGAATATGGAATGGAAAGTGGAATGGAATATAGAATGGAATGGAATGGAATGTGGAATTGAATGGAATTGAATGCAAAGTTGAATGGAAAGAAATGGAATGGAAAGTGGAATGGAATGTGGAATGGAATGGAATGGAATGTGGAATGGAATGTAGAATGGAATGTTGAATGGAATGGAATGTGGCATGGAAGGTGGAATGTAATGGAATGCAATGGAATGTGGAATGGAAAGCAATGGAATATGGAAAGGAATGGAATGGAATGGACAGTGGAATGGAATGGAATGGAATGCAATGTGGAATGGAATTCAATGGAATGTGGAATGGAATGGAATGGAATGTGGATTGGAACTGAATGGAATGAAATGTGGAATGGAAAGAAATGGAATGGAATGTGGAATGCAATGTGGAATGGAATTCAATGGAATGTGGAATGGAATGTGTAATTGAATGCAGTGGAATGTGGAATGGAAAGTGTAATGGAATGCAATGGAATGTGGAATGGAAAGCGGAATGTAATGGAATGGAACGTGGAAAGTACAGGAATGGAATGTGGAATGCAATGCGTGATGGAATGGAATGGAATGTGTAATGACAAGTGGAATGCTTTGGAATGTGGATTGGAATGTGGAATGCAATGTGAAATAGAATGGATTGGAATGTGGAATGGAATGTGGAATGGAATGTAATGAAATGAGGAATGCAAAGGAATTTAACTGTGTGAAATGTGGAAAGGAATTGAATGTGGAATGGAATGTTCAATGGAATGGAATGGAACGTGAAATGGAACGTGGAATGGAACGTGGAATGGAACGCGGAATGGAACGGAAGGGAATGTGGATTGGAAAGGAATGAAGCGCGTAATGAAATTTTTAATGGAATGGAATGGAATTGAATGGAATGTGGAAAGGAATGGAATGGAATGTGGAATGGAATGCTATGGAATGTGGAATGGAATGCTATGGAATGGAAATTAATGGAATGCAGAATGGAATTGAAAGGAGTGGAATGTGGAATGGAATGAGATGGAATGGAATGGAATGAAGAATGGAATGCAATAGAAAGGAAAGTGGAATGGAATGGAATGGAACTTGGAATGGAATGTGGAATGGAATGGAATGTGTATTGGAATGTAATGGAAGGTGGATAGGAATGGAACCGGGAATGGAAAGCAATGGATAGTGGATTGGAATGGAATGGAATGTGGAATGGAATCGAATGGAATGTGAAATGGAAAGCGGAATGGAAAGTGAAATGGAATGTAGAATGGAATCTGGAATTGAATGAAATGGGACGTGGGATGGAACGGAATTGAACATGGAATGGAATGCAGTGGGACGTGGAATGGAATGTGCAATGGAATGCGGAATGTAACGTGGAATGGAATGGAATGGAACGTGTAATGGAATGTGGAATGGATAGTGGAATGGAACGCGGAATAGAATGGAATGGAATGTGGAATTGAATGTGGAATGGAATGGAATGGAACGTGGAAAAGAATGTGCAATGGAATGGAATGGAATGTGGAATGGAATGTGGAATGGAATATGGAAGGGAACGTGGAATGGAATGGAGTGGAATGTGGAACGGAATATAGACTCTTATGCAATGGAAAGTGGAATGGAATGTGGAATGGTATGTGGAATGGAACGTGGAAGGGAAAGCGCAATGGATTCTGGAATGGGACGTGGATTGGAATGGAATGGAAGGTGGAATGTAACGTGGAATGGTTGGAATGGATCGTGCAATGGAACGTAGAATGGAATCTGGAATGGAATGTGGAATGGAACGTGGAATGGATCCTTGAATGGAATGGAATGGATTGTGGAATGGAATGTGGAACGCAACATGGAATGGAACGTGGAATGGAATGGAATGGATTATGGAATGGAAGGTGCAATGGAATGGAACGGATTGTGGAATGGAATGTGGAATAGAATGAAGAATACAATGGATAGGAATGTGGAATGGAAAGTGGATTGGAATGGAAAAGAGTGTGGAATGAAATGGGATGGAATGTGGAATGGAATGTGGAATGGAATAGAATATAATGTGGAATGGAATGTGGAAAGGAACAGAAAGGAATGTGGAATGGAATGAGAAATGAAAAGTGGAATGGTACGTGGAATGGAATGGAATGCAGAATGGAATGTGGAATGGAATGTGGAATGGAATATAAAGAAATGTGAAATGGAAGATGGAATGGAATTTGGAATGCAAAGTGTATTGGAATGTAATGGAACGTGGAATTGAACATGGAGTGGAACATGGAATGGAATGGAATGGAATGTGGAAGGGAAAGTGAAATGTAACGTGGAATGGAATGACGAATGGAATGGAAAGGAATGTGGAATGGAATGTGGAATGAAATGTGGAAGGGAACACGGAATAGAAAGGAATGGAATGTGGAATGGGATGTGGAATAGAATGTGGAATGGAATGAAATGGAATGTGGAATGGAATGTGAAATGGAAGGGAATGGAATGTTGAACGGAATAGATTGGAATGTGGAATGGAATGTGGAATGGAATGTGGAACGGAATGGATCGGAATGTGGAAAGGAATGTGGAAGGGAATGCAAAGGAAAGTGGAATGGAACAGAATGGAATCTGTAATGGAATATGGAATGGAATGGAATTCAATTTGGAATAGAATGTGAAGTGGAGAGTGGAATTGAATGTGGAATGGAACGGAATGGAAAGCGGAATGTAATTTGTAATGGAATTGTGGAATGGAAGGTGAAATGGAATGGAATGTAATTTGGAGCAGAACGTGGAATGGAATGGAATGGAACAGGGAATGTTAAGTGGAAAGGAACGTTTAATGGAATCGAATGGAACGTGTAATGGAATGTAGAATGGAATGTGGAAACGATTGAAATGTGGAATGGAATGGAACAGAATGTGGAATGGAATGGAATTAAATGTGTAATGGAATGGAATTGAATGTGGCATGGAATTGAACTTGGAATGAAATGGAAAGGAATGTGTAATGGAAAGTCTAATGAAATGTGAAATGGAAGGTGGAATGAAAAGTGGAATGGAACAGAATGAATGGAACATGGAATGGAATGGAATGGAACGTGGAATACAACATGGAATTGAACGTGGAATGGAATGTCGTATGGAATGGAATGGAATCTGGAATGGAATGGAATGGAATCTGGAATGAAACGTGGAATAGAAGGTGAAATGGAATTTGAAATGAATTGCACAATGGAGTGGAATGGAATGTGGAATGGAAAGTGGAATGGAATGCACTGAAATGGGGAATGGAATGTGGAATGTAATGTGGAATGGAATGGAATGGAATGTGGAATGGAATGTGGCATGGAAAGTGGAATGCAATGGATTAGATTGTGGAACGGAATGTGAATGGAATGGAATGGGATGTGGAATGGAAACCTTAAGGCAACATGGAATGGAATGGAATGGAATTGATTGTGGAATGGAATGGAACGGAATGTGTAATGGACTGTGAAATGGAATGTGGAATGTAATGTTGAAAGGAATGGAAAGGGAGGTGCAATGGAATGTGGAAGGGAACATGGAATGGAATGGAATTAAATGTGGAATAGAATGTGGAATAGAATGTAGAACGGAATGTGGAATGGAAAGGAATATGTAATGGAATGTGGAAGGGAATGTGGAACAGAATGTGGAATGGAATGTAATTGATTGTGGAATGGAATGGATTTGAATGTGGAAAGGAATGTGGAAGGGAAAACAATGCAATGTGGAATGAAACGGAATGAAATGGGGAATGGACTGTGAAATGGAATGTGGAAAGGAAAGGAACAGAATGTGGAATGGAATGTGGAAAGCGGTGTGGAATTGAATGTGGAATAAAACGGAATGCAATGTGGAAAGCAATGTGGAATTGAATGTGGAATAGAACGGAATGGAATGTGGAATGGAACGTGGAATGGAATGTAGAGAGGAATGTGGAATGGAAACTGGAATGGATTGGAATCGAATGTTAAATGGAAAGGAATGGAATGACGGATTGAATGTGGAATGGAATGGAATGGAACATGGAATGGAACGTGGAATGGAACGTGGAATGGAATGGAATGTAACGTAGAATGGAATGTGGAATGGAATGTCCAAAGGATTGGAAAGTGGAATGGAAGGGAATGGAATGTGGAATGGAAGGGAATGGAATGTGGAATGGAATGTGGAATGCACTGGAATGGAATGGGGAATGGAATGGAGTGGAAAGTGAAATGGAATGTGGAACGGAAGGTGAAATAGAATGTGGAACGGAAGATGTAATGGAATGTGGAATGGAATGTGGAATGGAATGGAATATAATGTGGAATGCGATGAGGAATGGAATGGAAAGGAATGCAGAATGCAATGTGGAATGGAATGTGGAATGGTATGTGGAATGGAATGGAATGTGGAGTGGAATGTGGAATGGAACGTGGAATGGAATATAAAGTAATGTGGAATGGAAGATGGAATGGAATGTGGAATGGATAGTGGAATGGAAGGGAATGGAAAGTGGAATGGAACATGGAATGAAACATGGAATGAAACGTGGAATGGGATGGAATGGAATGTGGAAAGTTATGTGAAATGTAGGGTGGAATGGAATGTTGAATGGAATGGAAAGGAATGTGGAATGGAATGTGGAATGCAATGTGGAATGGAATGACAAAGGGAACATGGAATAGAATGGAATGGAATGTGGAATGGGATGTGGAATAGAATGTGGAATATAATGTGGAATGGAAGGGAATGGAATGTGGAATGGAATGTGGAATGGGATGTGGAATAGAACGTGTAATGTAATGTGGAATGGAATGGAATGGAATGTGGAATGGAATGTGGAATGGAAAGGAATGGAATGTGGATCGGAATGGATTGGAATTTTTAAAGGAATGTGGCATGGAATGCAATGGAATGTTGAATGGAACGGAATGGAATGTGGAATGAAATGTGGAATGGAATATAGAATGGAAAGGAATGGAAATTGGATTGGAATGTGGAGTGGAGAGTGGAATCGAATGTGGAATGGAACAGAATACAAAGTGGAATGGAATTTGTTATGGAATTGTGGAATGGAAACTGAAATGGAATGGAATGGAATTTGGAGCGGAACGTGGAATGGAATGGAATGGAACATGAAACGGAAAGTGGAACGGAAGGTGGAATGGAAAGGATTGGAACCTGGAAAGGAATCTGGAATGGAATTTGGAAAGGATTCTGATGTGGAATGGAATGGAATGGAATGTGGAATGGAAAGCAATGGAATGTGGAATGGAATGGAATTGAACGTGGAATAGAATGGAAATGAATGTGTAATGCAATGTCGAAAGGAATGCGAAATGAAAGGTGGAATGAAATGTGGAATGGAACAGAATGAATGGAATGTGGAATGGAATGGAATGGAACGTGGAAAACATCGTGGAATGGAAAGGGGAATGGAATGTCGAATGGAATGGAATGGATTGTGGAATGGAATGTGGAATGGAAGGTGGAATGGAATGAGAAAATTAATGTGAAATGGAGTGGAATTGAAAGTGGAATTGAAAGAGGTATGGAATGCAGTGGAATGGGGAATGGAATGTGGAAAGGAAAGGAATGGAATGGATTGTGGAATGAAATGTGGCATGGAAAGTGGAATGCAATGGATTGGAATGTGGAACGGAATGTGGAATGGAATGGAATGCAACGTGGAATGGAAAGTTTACTGGAATCTGGAATGGAACGTGGAATGTAATGTGGAATGGAATGGAATGCGATTGAATGTGGAATGGAAAGGAATGGAATGTGTAATGGAATGTGAAATGGAATGTGGAATGGAATGTTGAATGGAATGGAATGTGGAATGGAACATGGAATGGAATGTGGAAGGGAACATGGGATGCAATGGAATGAATGTGGAATAGAATGTGGAATAGAATGTAGAATGGAATGTGGAATGGAATGGAATGTGGAATGGAATGTGTAATAGAATGTGGAATGGAATGTGAAATGGAACATAGAATGGAATGTGGAATGGAATAAAATGGAATATGGAATGGAACGTGGAATCGATTGTGGAATGGAATGTAATGGAATGTGGAATGGAATGGGGAATGGAATGGAATGGAATGGAATGTGGAATGGAATGTGCAAAGGAAGGTGGATTGGAATGGAATGGAATGTGGAAAGGGATGTGCAAAGGGAAGTGGAAAAGAATGTCGAAGGGAATGCAATGGTCTGTTAAATTGAATGTGGAATGGAATGTGAAATGGAAAGTGGAAACAAATGTCGAATGGAATGGAATGGAACGTGGAATAGAATGGAATGGAACGTGGAATGGAACGTGGAATGGAAAGTGGAAAGGAACGTGGAATGGAATGGAAAGGAATGTAGAATGGAATGTGGAATGTAATGTAATGGAATGGAATGGATTGTGGAATTGAATGTGGACTGGAAAGTGGAATGGAACGTGGAATGTAACAGAATGGAACGTGGAATGGAACGTGGAATTGTAGGTGGAATGGAACGAGGAATGTAATGAGGAATGGAATGGAAGGGAATGTGGAATGGAATGTGGAAAGGAATGTAAATCGCAATGTGGAAGGGAATGGAATGGAATGTGGAACGGAAGTTGGAATTGAATGTACTGGAAAGTGGAATGGAATGAAACGTGGAATGGAACATGGAATAGAACGTGGGATGGAATGTGGAATGGAATGGAATGGAAGGTGGAATGGAATGTGGAAAGGAATGTGTAATGGAATGGAATGGAATGTGGAGTGGAATGTGGAAAGGAATGTGTAATGGAATGGAATGGAATGTGGAATGGACTGTAGTGGTTTGTGGAATGGAATGTGGAATGGAATGGAATGGAATGTTGAATATAATGTAGAAAGGAATGTGGAATGGAACGGAATGGATTGTACAATGTAATGTGGAATGGAATGTGGAATGGAAAGAAATGGAATCTGGAATGGAAAGTAGAATGGAGTTTGTAATGGAATGTGGAATGGATGGAATGGAACATGGAATGGAATGTGGAATGGAATGTAGCATGGAAAGTGAAATGGAATGCAATTGACAGTGGAATTGTAAGTGGAATTAAATGGAATTGGAAGTGGAAGGGAACGTGGAATGGAACGTGGAATGGAAAGGAGTGGAACGTTAAATAGAATGTGGAATGGAATGCGGAAAGGAATGGAATGGAATGTGGAATGGAATGTGAAACGGAATGTGGAATGGAATGGCATGGAATGTGGAAAGGAATGAGGAATGGAATGTGGAATGGAATGGAATGGAATGTGAAATGGAATGGAAAGGGATGCGGAAAGGAATATGGAACGGAACGTGGAAAAGAATGTGGAATGGAATTTGGAAAGGAATGTGGAATAGAATGGAATGGAAAGTGAAATGGAATTGAATGGAATTTGGAATGAAATGTGGAATGGAAAGAAATGGAATGTGGAATGGAATGTGGATTGGGGTGTCGAATGAAATGTGGAATGGAATGTGGAATGGATTGTGGAAAGAAATGTGGAAAGCAATGTGGCATGTAATGCAATAGAATGTGGAATGGAATGTGGAATGGAGTGCGGAATGGAATGTGGAATGGAATGTGGAACGGATTGTTTAATGGAATGTGGAATGGAATTCAATGGAATGCGGAATGGAATGGTATGTTGAATGGAATGTGGAATGGAATGTGTAATGGAATGTGGAATGAATGTGGAATGGAACAGAATGGAAAGTGAAATGGAACGTGGAATGGAATGTGGAATGGAATGTTGAAAGGAAACTGGACTGGAATGGAATGGAATGCGGAATGGAAAGTGGAATGATATTGAATGGAATTTAGAATAGAACATTGAATGGAACGTGGAATGGAATGTGGAATGGAATGGAATGGAATGTGGAATGCAATGTGGAATGGAGTGTGGAATGTCATGTAATGTGGAATGGAAAGAAATGGAAAGTGGAATGGAATGTAGAATGGAATGTAGAATGTAATGAAATGGAATGTGGAATGGAATCTCGAATGGAATGTGGAATGGAATGGAATGTGGAATGGAATGGAATGTGGAATGCAAAGGAATGGAATGTGGAATGGAATGGAATGGAACGTGGAAAGGAGTGGAAAGGAACATGGAATGAAATGGAATGGAATGTGGAATGGAATGGATTTAAAACTAGAATGCAATGGAGCGAAACGTGGAATGGAAAGGAATGGCATGGAATGTGAATGGAATGTGGAATGGAATGGCATTGAATGTGGAATGGAATGGAATGGAATGTGGAGTGAAGTGGAATGTACTGTGGAATGGAATGTGGAATGGATCTGAATGGAATGTGGAATGGAATGGCATGTGGAATGGAATGGAATGGAATCTGGAATGGAATTTGGAATGGAAAGGAATGGAATGTAGAATGGAATAGAGTTGAATTTTTAGTGGAATTTGCAAAGGAATGGAATGGAATGGGGAACAGAAAGGAAAGGAATGAGGAATGGAATGGAATGGAACGGAATGGAACGTAGATTAGAACGTGGAATTGAACGTGGAATGGAACGTGAAATGGAACGTGCAATGGAATGTGGAATGGAATTGAATGGAATGTGGAATTTAATGTAAAACGGAATGGAATTGAACGGAATGGAATGAGGAATGGAATGTGGAATGGAATGGAATGGAATGTGGAATGGATTGTGGAATGGAATGCAATGGAATGTCGAATGGAAAATGAAATGGAATGGAATCAAACGTGGAATGGAAATTTGAATGGATCGTGGAATTGAACTTGGAATGGAAGCTGGAATGGAAAGTGGAAACGAAAGCAATGCAACGTGTAATGAAATGGAATTCAAAGTGGAAAAGAATGGTATGGAATGTGCAATGGAATTGAATGGAACGTGGAATGGTATGTGGAATGGAATGGAATGTGGAAAGGAATGGAATGGAATGTGGAAAGGAATGGAATGGAATTTGGAATGGAATGTGGATTGGAATGGAATGGTATGTGGAATGGATTGGAATGCAATGTGAAATGGAATGGAATAGAAACTGGAATGGAATGTGGAATGGAATGGAATGGAATGTGCAATGTAATGTGGAAAAGAATGGAATGGAATGTGGAAGGGAATGGAATGGAATGAGGAATGAAATTGAATGGAATGGAATGAAAAGTGGAATGGAATGGAATGGAATGGAATGGAATTTGGAATGGAATGGAATGGAATGGAACGTGGAATAGAATGGAATGGAATGTGAAATGGAATGGAATGGAATGTGGATTGGAATGTGGAATGCCATGGAATGCAACGTGGAATGGAAAGCGGAATGGAGTGGAATGGAATGTGGAAAGAAATGCAATGCAACGTCGAATGTAATGGAATGTAACGGAATGCGAAATGCAATGGAATGGAATGGAATTCAAGGTGGAATACATTGGAATAGTATGTGGAATGGAATGTGGAATGGAATGGAATGGAATGTGGAGTGGAATGGAATGGAATGTAGAATGGAATGTGGAATGCAAACTGGAATGGAATGGAAAGGGATTGAATGGAATGTGGAATGGAATGGAATGGAATGTGGAAGTAAATGGAATTCAATGGAGGGTGAAATTGATTTGAAAGCAATTTGGAATGGAATGGAATAGAAAGTAGAAAGGAGTGCAATGGAATGTGGAATGGAATAGAATGGAATACGGAATGCAAAGTGGAATGTTATGGAATGGAATGTGGAATGGAATGGATTGCCCAGTGCAATATGGAAAGGAATGGAATGGAAGGTGGAACGGAATGTATAAGGGAATGGAATGGAATGTGCAATGTAATGGAAAGGAATGGAATGTGGAATGGAACTGAGTGGAATGGAAGGGAATGTGTAATGGAATGGAATGGAAGGGAATTTAGAATGGAATAAGGAGTTGAATGGAATGGAATGTGGAATGGAATGAAATGGAATGTGGAAAACAATGGAATGGAATTTGGAAAGCAATGGATAGGAATTTGGGAAGCGATGTGGAATGGAATGGAATGGGATGTTAAATGGAATGTGGAATGGAATGGAATGTGGAACGGAATGGACTGGAATGGAACGGAATGCTGAATGGAATTGAATGGAAAGAAATGTGGAATGGAATGGAATGGAATGTGAAATGGAAGGAATGGAATGTGGAATGGAAAGTGGATTGAATTGGAATGGAATGTGAAATGGAATAGAAAGGAAAGTGAGATGGAATGTGGAAAGGAATGGAAAGCACTGGAGTGGAATGTGGAATGTAATGGAATATAATGGAACGTGAAATGCAAATAGAATTGAATGTTTTATAGAATGGAATGGAATGTGAAATGGAATAGAATGAAATGTGGAATGGAATGGAAAGGAACGTGGAAAGGAATGTGGAATGGAATGGAATAGAAAGTGGAATGGAAAGGAATGGAATGTGGAATGGAATGGAATGGAATGTGGAAAGGAATAGAATGGAATGGAATGTGGAATTCAATGGAATGGAATGGAATCTGGGATGGAATAGAATGGAATGTGGAATGGAATGTGGAATTGAATGGAATGGACTATGGAATTGAACTTGGAATGGAAAGGAATTGAATGGAATGTGGAATGGAATGCAATGGAGTGGAATGTGGAATAGAATGGAAGGTAATTGAATATGGAATGGACTGGAATGGAATGGAATGTGGAATGGCATGGAATGGAATGTGGAATGGGACGTGGAATGGAATGGAAAGGAACGTGGAATGGAAAGGAATGGAATGTGAAATGGAATGTGGAATGGAATGGAATGGAACGGGAATGGAATGGAATTGAATGTGAGATGGAAAGGAATTGAACGTGAAATGGAATGGAATGGAACTTGGAATGAAATGGAATGGAATGTGGAATGGAATGGAATATGCAATGGAAGGGAATGGAATATGGAATGGAATGGAATGGAATGTGGAATGGAATGAAATGGACTGTTGAATGGAATGGAATGGAATGTGGAAAGGAACGTGGAATTTAACCTAGATTGGAAAGTGAAATGGAACATGCAATAGAATGTGGAATGTAAAGGAAAGTAATGTGGAATGTAATTTGGAATGGAATGGAATGGAATGGAATGGAAAGGAATGGAGTATGAAATGGAGTTGAATGGAAAGTCGAATGGAATGGAATGGAATGTGGAATGGAAAGGAATGGAATGTGGAATGGATTGTGGACTGGAATTCAACGGTATGTAGAATGGAATATGAAATGGATTGGAATGCAATGTGGAATAGAACGTGTAATGGATCGTGGAATGGAACGTGGAATGAAAGGTGGAATGGAACGTGGAAAGGAATGCAATGCAACCTGGAATGAAATGGAATTCAAAGTGGAATGGAGTACAATGGAAAGTGCAATGGAATGGAATACAATGTGGAAAGGAATTTGGAATGGAATGGAATATACTTTGGAATGGAATGCGGAACGGAATTGAATGGAATGGAAATTGGAATGGAAAGTGGAATGCAACTGAATGGAATGTGCAATGCAATGTGGAAAGGAATGGCTTGGAATGCAGAATGGAATCTGGAAGGGAGTGGAATGAAATGTGGAATGCAATGGAATGGAATGTGGAAAGCAATAGATTGGAATGTGGGATGCAATGTAGAATGGAATAGAACGGAATGTGGAATGGATTGTCGAATGGAAAGGAATGGATCGGAATGTGAAAAGGAATGGAATGGAATCGAATATGAAATGGAAATAGAATGGAATGTTTAATTTAATGGAATGGAATGTGGAATGTGATGGAATGGAATGTCGAATGGAATGGAATGAAACGTGGAAGAGAATGAGGAATGCAATGGAATGTGAAATGGAATGGAAAGGAATGTGGATTAGAATCGAATGGAATGTGAAATGGAGTTGAAAGGAATGTGGAATGGAATGTGGAAATGAATGTAGAATACAAAGGAATGGAATGTGGAATGGAATGGAATCTAATGGCATGTGGAAAGGAATGGAATTGTATTTGAAATGGATTGGAATGGAAAGTGGAATGGAATGCAATCTAATGGAATGTGTAATGGAATGGAATGCAATGGGGAATGGAATGGAAAGTGGAATGGAAGGGAATAGGATATGTAATGGAATGGAATGGAGTGTGGAATGGAATGTGGAAAGGAAGGAAATGGAATATGGAATGAAATGGAATGAAATGTGGAATGGAATGTGGAATGAACGGAATGGAATGTGAAATGGAAGGGAATGCAATGTGAAATGGAATGGAATCGAATGTGGAATGGAATGTCGAAGGGAAAGAGGAATGGAATGTGGAAAGGAACGTGGAATGGAACGTGGAATGGAACGTGGAATGGAATGTGGAATGGAATGCAATGAAATGTGTAATGGAAGGGAATGCAATGGAATAGAATGGTATGAGAAATGGAAAGGAATGGAATGTGGAACGGTATGCAATTAAATGTGGAATGGAATGTGGAACAGAATGTGGAATGGAATGCAATGGAATGGAATGCGGAATGGAATGGAATGGAAAGTGGAATTGAATGGAGTCAAATAGAATGTGGAATGGAATGAAATGGAATGGGGAATGGAATTGAATGTGGAATGGAATGTAATGTGGAATGGAATGGAATGGCATCTGCAAAAGAATGTAATGGAATGTGGAATTATATGGATTGGAATGTAATGTGTAATGGAATGGAATGGAATGCGAAAAGAAATGGAATGGAATGTGGAACTGAATGTGGAACGGAATGGAATGGAATGTGGAATGGAACATGGAATGGAAAGTGTATTTGAACGTGGAATGGAATGTGGAAGGGAAGGTGGAATGGAACGGAAGGGAAAGTGGAATGCAATGGAAGGTAATGTGGAATGGAATGGAATGGAATGGAACGGAATGTGGAATGGAATGGAATGGAATGAAATGCAATGGATTGGAATGAGGAATGTAATGTGGAAAGGAACGTGGAATGGAATGGAATGGAATGTAGAATGGAAAGGAATGGAATGGAATGGGATGGAATGTGAAATGGAATGTGGAATGGAACGTGGAAAGGAATGCAATGTGGAAAGGAATGGAAGGGAATGAGGAATGGAGTGTGCAATGGAATTTAGAATGGAATGGAACGTGGAATGGAATTCATTGGAATGTGGAAGGGAATGTGGTATGGAATATGGAATGCAATGGAATGGATTGTGGAATGGAATTGAATAGATTGTGGAATGGAATGTGGAATGGAATTGAATGGAATCTGCAAAGGAATGTAATGGAATGTGGAATTTTATGGATTTGAATGTAATGTGTAATGGAATGGAATGGAATGTGAAATGAAATGGAATGGAATGTGGAACCGAATATGGAACGGAATGGAAAGGAATGTGGAATGGATCGTGGAATGGAAAGTGTATTTGAAATTGGAATGGAATGTGGAACGGAATGTGGAATGGAAGGGAATGGAAAGTGGAATGGAATGGAAAGTAATGTGGAATGGAATGGAATGGAATGGAACGGAATGTTGAATGGAATGGAATGGAATGCAATGGAATGGATTGGAATGTGGAATGTAATGTACAAAGGAAAGTGGAATGGAATGGAATGGAATGTAGAATGGAATGGAATGGAATGGAAAGGGATAGAATGCGGAATGGAATGTGGACTGGAATGTGGAATGGAATGGAATGTGGAAATGAATGGACGGGAATGAGGAACGGGATGTGGAATGGAATGTGGAATGGAATGGAAAGTCGAATGGAATTCATTGGAATGAGGAATGGAATGTGGTATGGAATATGGAATGCAATGGAATGGAATGTGGAATGGAATTGAATGGATTGTGGAATGAAATGTGGAATGGAATGGAATGTGGAATAGAACGGAATGCAACGGATTGGAATTTTAAATCGAAATGGTATAGAATGTAATGGAATATGCAATGGAAATTGATGGAGGTGAATAAAGAACGTAATGGAATGGAATGTGGAATGGAAAGTGGAATGGAATCGAATAGAATGTGGAATGGAATGTGGAATGGAATAGAATGGGACGTGGAATGGAATGGAATGGAAAGTGGAATGGAATGTGGAATGGAACATGGAACGGAATGGAATGGAACGTAGAATGGATTGGAATGTAATGAGAAAGGGAATGCAACGGAATGTGGAATGGGATGGAATGGAAGGAAAGACAATTTGAAATGGAATGTAATGGAATGTGTAATTGAATGCAATGGAATGAGGAATGGAATGCACTGGAGTGTAATGTGGAATGCAATCTCTAATGGGATGTGGAATCGAATGTGGAATCGAATGTGGAATGGAATAAAGTGGAATGTGGAATGCAATATGGAATGTAATGGAGAGGAGTGTGGAATGGAATAGAGTGGAATGTGGAATGGAATATGGAATGCAATGGAGAGGAGTGTGGAATGAAATGGAACGGAATGGCATATGAAATGGAATGGAATGTGGAATGGAATGTGGAATGATGTGGTTGGAATGTGGAATGATATGGAATGCAATGTGGAATGGAATACAATGGAATGTGGAATGGAATGGAATAGAATGGAATGGAATGAAAAGTGCAATGGAATTGAATGGAATGTGGAATAGATTGTGGACTGGAATGGAATGGAATGTGCACTAGAATGGAATGGAATGGAATGAAATGGAATGTGAAATGGAATGTAATGGAATGTAGAATGGAATTGAATGGAATGTGGTATGGAATGGAATGGAATGTGGAATGTAATAGAATGGAATGTGGAATGTATTGGAATTGAATGTGGAATGGAATGGAATGGAATGTGGACTGGAATGGAATGGAATGTGGACATTAATGGAATGGAATGTTGAATGGAAAGTGGAATGGAACGGAATGGAATGTGGAATGGAATGTGGTATGGAATGGATTGGAATGTGGAACGGAATGGAATGAATTGTGGAATGGAATAGAATAAATGGATTGATAAGTGGAATAGAATGGTATCGAGTGGAATGTTGAATGCAATGGAATGAAATGGAATGGAATGGAATGGAATGGAATGGAAGGGAATGCGGATTGGAAAGTGTAATGGAGTGGAATGGAATGTTGAATGTAATGGAATTGAACGAAATGTGGAATGGAATGGAATGGAATGTGGAAAGGAATGTGGAATGGAATTAAAAGGAATGTGAAAAGAATGCAATGGAACATGGAATGGAATGTAATGCAATGTGGAATGGAATGTGGAATGGAATGGAATGGAATATGAAAAAGAATGGAATGCAATGTGGAATGCAATGTGAAAAGGATTGGAATGGAAAGGAATGTGGAATGGAATGGAAAGGAATGTGAAATGGAATGGAATGGAATGGACTGTGGAATGGAATGGAATGGGAATCGAAATGGAATGGAACGTGGAATGGAATGGAATTGGATGTGAAATGGAATGGAATGGAAGGTGGAATGGAATGGAATGGAGTGGGAAGTGGAATGCAGTGGAATGGAATTTGGAAAGGAATGAAGAATGGAATGTGGAAAGGAACGTGGAATGGAATGTGGAATGGAATGGAATGGAATGTGGAATGCAAAGGAATTGAATGTGGACTGGAATGGAATGGAACGTGAAATGAAATTGAATGGAATGTTGAATGGAATTCAATGGAATTAGAATGGAAAGGAATGGAAAGTGGAATGGAAAGTAATGAGGAATGGAATGGAATGGATTGCAGAATGGGATTGAATCTATTGGAACGTGGAATCGAATGGAATGGAAACGGAAGGGAAGGAAAGTGGAATGGAATGCAATGGAAGGGTGAATGGAAAAAAATGGAAAGTGGAATGGTATGGAATGGAATGGAATGTGGAATGGAATGGAATGTAAAGGAATGGAATGTGCAATGGAATGGATGGGAATGTGGGATGGAATGTGGAATGGAATGGAATGGAAATTGGAATGGATATGAATGGGATTTGGAATGAAATGGAATGGAATATGGAATGGAATGGAACGGAATGCTGAATGGAATGTAATGGAATGGAACGTGGAAAGGAATGTAATGGTATTGAATGGAATAGAATGGAATGTGGAATGAAATGGAATGCAATTTGGAATTGAATGTGGAATGGAGTAGAAAGGAAAGTGGAACGGAATGGAATGGAATGTGGAATGGAATATGGAATAAAATGGAATGGAATGGAATGTGGATTGCAAAGTGAAGTGCCATGGAACAGAATGGAATGGAATGTGGAATGGAATGGAATGGAATGTGGAATAGAAAGGAATGGAATATGCAATGAAAGGTAATGGAATGTGCAATGGAATGGAATGGAATTGAATATGGAATGAAATGGAATGGAATTGAATGAAATGGAATGGAAGGGAATGCGGAATGGAATGTGGAATGGAATGGAAATGAAAGTGTAATGGAATGGAATGTCGAATGGAATGTGCAATGGAATGGAATGAAAACGAATAGAATGGAATGCGGAATGGAATGCACTGCAATAAGGAATGGAATGGAATGGAAATTGTAATGGATGGGAATGGAATGGAATGTGAAACAGAATGGAATGGAAAGGAATGGAATGAGGAATGGAATGTGGAATGGAAAGGAATTGAATGTGGAATGGAAAGTGGAATGGAATGTGGAAAGGAATGGAATTTAATGTGGAATGCAAAGAATGGAACGTGGAAAGTAATGGAATGGAATGGAATCTGGAAAGGAATGTAATGTAATGTAATGGATTGGAATACAAAGTGGAATGGAAAGGAATGGAATGTGAAATGGAATTGAATGTAATGTGGAATGGAACATGGAATGGAAGGTGTAATTGAAAGCAAAGGAACGTGGAGGGGAAAGAGGAATGCAATGTGGAATGGAACGCGGAATGTAATGAAATGCAATGTGGAATGGAATGGAATGGAGAGTGGAAAGTAAAGGATTCGAATGTGGAATGGAATGGAATGGATAGTGGAATGGAATGTGGAATGGAATAGAATAGAATTTGGAATAGAATGGAATGGACTGGAATGTGGAATGGAATGGAATGAAATTTGGAATGGTATGTGGAATGGAATGGAATGGAATGTGGAATGGAATGGAATGAAATTTGGAATGGTATGTGGAATGGAATGGAATGCAATGTGGAATGGAATGTTGAAGGGAATGTGGAATGGAATGTTGAATGGAATATGGAATGGAATGTCGAATGGAATGTGGAATGGAAAGGAATGGAATGTGGAATGCAATGTGGAATGGAATGCGGAATGGAATTGAATGGAATGTGGAATGCAATGGAAAGTGGAATGGAGTGTGGAATGGAATGGAATGGAAGAGTGCAATGCGGAATGGCATAGAATGGAATGTGGAACGGAATGCTATGGATTGTGGAATGAAACGGAATGGAACCTGTAATGAAATGGAATGGAATGAAATGTGGAATGGAATGGAATGGAAAGGAATGGAATGTGGAATGGAATGTGGAATGGAAAGGAATGGAAAGTGGAATGGAAGGAGGAATGGAATGTGGAAAGGAATGGAATCCAATGTGGAATGCACAGGAGTGGAACATGGAATGGAACATGTAATGGAATGGAATGGAACGTGGAGGGGAAAGTGGAATCGAATGTGGAATGGAAGGTGGAATGGAAAGGAATTCAATGTGACATCGAATGGAATGCAAGGTTGAAAGTAATGGAATGGAATGTGAAATGGAAAGGAATGGAATGGAATGGAATGTGAAATGGAATGGAATGGAATGGAATGGAATGTGGAAAGTAATGAAATGGAATGTGGAATGGAATGGAATGGAATTTGGAAAGGAATGTTGAATGAAAAGGAAAGGAAAGTAAAATGGAAAGTGGAATAGAATCTAATTGAATGTGGAATGGAATGGAATGGAATGTGCAATGGAGTATGGTGTGGTATGGAATTTGGTATGGATTGGAATGGCATGTGGAATGGAGTGGAATGGAATGGAAAGGAATGGAAGGGAATTCAGAATGAAATGTGGAAAAGAATAGAAAGGAATGTGGAATGGAATGGAATGGAATGGAATGTGGAATGGAATGGAATGGAATGTGGAACAAAATGCAATGCAATGTAATGTGGAATGTAAAGTGGAATGGAATGGAAGAGAATGTGAAAAGGAATGGAATGGAATGTGTAATTGAATGGAATGGAATGTGGAATAGAAAGAAATGGAATGTGACATGGAATGGAACTGAAAGAAGAATGGAACGAGGAATGAAACGGAGTGGAATGCGGAATGGAATTGAATGGAATGTGGAATGGAATGGAATGGAATGGAATGTGGAATGGAATGGAAAGGAATGTGGAATGGAATATGGAATGGAACAGAAAGGAATGTGAAATGGAATGGAATGGAATGTGGAATGGAATGGAATGGAATGGAATGGAATTTTCAAAGGAATGCAATCGGACATGGAATGGAATGGAATGTGGAATGGGAAAGAATGGGATTTGGAATGGAATGGAATTGAATGTGGAATGGAATGGAATACAATAAGGAATGGAATGTGGAATGGAATGGTATGGAAAGTTCAATGGCATGTCGAATGGAATGGAATGGAACGTGGAATGGAACGTGGAATGGAAAGTGGAAAGGAACGTGGAATGGAATGTTTAATGTTCCACGGAATGGAATGTGGAATGGAATATAGAATGCAATGGAATAGAATGTGGAATGGAATGGAATGGAATGTGGAATGGAATTTAATGCAGTGTGAAAAGGAATGGAATTGAATGTGGAATGGAATGGAAAGTAACATGGAATGGAATGGAATAGAATGAGGAATGGAAAGTGGAATGGAATGGAATGGAATGTGGAATGGCTTGTGGAATGGAATGAAATGCAACGTGGAATGGAAAGTGGAAAAGAAAGTGGAATGGAACGTGGATTTTACCATGGAATGGAATGTGAATTGGAATGGAATGGAATCGAATGGAATGTGGAATGGAATGGAATTGAATTTGGAATGGAATATGGAAAGGAATGGAATAGAAAGTGGACTGGAATAGAATGGAATGTGGAATTGAATGTGGAATGGAATGGAATGGAATGTGAAATGGAATGGAATGGAATCAGGAATGCAATTTCAAATGGAATGGAATGGAATGGAATGAAATTTGGAATGGAATGTAATCCAATGTGGAATGGAATGCGGAATGGAATGGAATGGGATGTGAAAAGGAATGGAATAGAAGGTGGAATGGAATGGAATGGAGTGGAAAGTAGAATGCAGTTGAATGGAATGTGGATTGGAATGTAGAATGGAATGTGGAATGGAATGTGGAATGAAATGTGGAATGGAATGGAATGGAATGTGGAATGGAAAGTGGAATGCAATGGAATTGAGACAGGAATGGAAGGTGGAATGGAAAGTGGAATGGAACGTGGAATGTAATGTGGAATGGAATGTTGAATGAAAGGGAATGGAATGTGGATTGGAATGTGGAATGGAATTGAATGGAATGTGGACTGGAATGGAATGAAGTGGAAGGTGGAGTGGATTGGAATGGAATGTGGAAGAGAATGTGGAATGGAATGGAATGAAATGTGAAATGGAATGGAATGGAATGTGGAATGGAATGGAATGGAATGAAATGGAATGGAATGGAATGGAATGGAATGAAATGGAATGGAATGGAATGGAATGGAATAGAATGGAATGGAATGGAATGAAATGGAATGGAATGTTCAATGGAATGGAATAGATTGAGGAATGGAATGGAATGGAATGGAATGGAATGGAATGGAATGGAATGGAATGGAATGTGGAATGGAAAGGAATTGAATGTAATTTAACGGAATGGAATGGAATGTGGAATGGAATGGTATGTGGAATGGAATGCAATTGAATGTGGAAAGTAATAGAGTGGAATGTGGAATGGAATGGGATGCAATGTGAACTGGAATGGAATTGACTGGAGTGGAATTATGGTACTGAAAGGAATGGAATGGAATGGAATGTGGAATGGAGTGGAATGGAATGTAGAATGGAATGTAGAAAAGAATGTGGAATGGAATTGAATGCAATGTTTAATTGAATGGAAAGGAATTGAATGGAATGTGGAATGGGATGGAATGGAATGTGGAATGATATGTGGAATTGAATGTGCAATGGAATGAAATGGATAGGAGAATGCAATGCAATTCAATGTGGAATGGAATTGAATGGAATGGAATGGAAAGTGAAATGGAATCGAATGGAATTTGTAATGGAATGTGGAATGGAATGTGCAATGGAATGTGGAATATAATGGAATGGATTGTGGAATGTATTGTGGAATTGAATGAGCAATGAAATGAAATAGAATGTGGAATGGAATGGAAAGGAATGTGGAATGGAATGGAATGGAATGTGGAATGGAATGGAATGCAATAGAACGTGAAAAGGGATGGAATGGAAAGTGGAATGGAATGGAATGGAAAGTGGAATGGAATGGAATGGAATGTGGAATGAGATGGGAGAGGATAAGGAATGGAACGTGGAATGAAATGGAATGGAATGTGGAATGGAATCTGGAATGGAATGGAATGGAACGTGGAATGGATCGTGGAATGGAACATGAAATGGAAAGTGCACAGGAACGTGGAATGGAACATGGAAAGGACCGTGGAATGGAATGTGCAATGGAATGGAATGGAATCGAACGGAATGTGGAATGGAATGGAACGGAATGTGGAATAGAATGTAGAATGGAATGGAATGGAATGTAAAATGAAATGTGGAATCGAATGTAATGTAATGTGGAATGCAGTGTTAAATGGAATGGAATGGAATGCGGAATGGAATGGAATGGAATGTGGAATGGAATGCAATGGAATGTGGAACGTAACGAGGAATGGAATTGAATGGAATGTGAAATGGATTGGAATGGAAAGATGACCTGAACGGAATGAACTGGAAGATCGAATGGTTTGGAATTGAATGTGGACTGGAATGTGAAATGGAATGTAGAATGGAATGCGGAATGGAACGTAGTGGAATGTGGAATGGAATGCAATGGGATTTGAAATGGAATGCTATGGAAGGTGAAATGGAATGGAATGGAGAGGAAAGTGGAATGGAATGGAACAGAAAGGGGAATGGAATTGTATGGAATGCAATTGAATTTGTAATGGGTAGAAAGCGAATTTGAAATGGAATGGAATGGAATGTGGAATGGAATGTAGTGAAGTGGAAGGTGGAATGGAATGGAATGTGGAATGGAATTAGAATTGGAATTTGGAATGCAATGTGGAATGGAAAGTGGAATGTAGTGCTGTGGAATGTGGAATGGAATGGAATGGAATTGAAAGTGGAATGGAATGTGGAATGGATTGGAATGGAATGTGGAATGGATTGTGGAATGGAGCGTGGAATGGAATGGAATGGAATGGAATGTGGAATGGAATGGAATGTGCAATTGAATAGAATGGCATGGAATATGGAATGGAATGGAATGCAATGCGGAATGGAATGTGGAATGGAATGTGGAATGGAATATGGAATGGAATGGAGTGGAATGTGGAAAGGACTGATATGGAATGTAGAATACAATGGAGTGGAATGTGGAATGCAAAGTGAGATGGAGTGGAGTGGAATGTGGAATGTAATGGAATGGAAAGTGGAATGGAATATGGAATGCAATGGAACGGAATGTTGAATGGAATGCTTAATGGAATAGAATGGAAAGTGGAATGGAATGTGGTTAGGAATGGAATGGAATGTGAAATGTAACGTGGAATAGAATGTGGAATGGAATGTGGAATGGAGTGGAATGGTATGTGGAAGGGAATGTGGAATTAAATGGAATGGAACGTGGAAGGGAATGTGGAATGGAAAGTGGAATGGAACATGGACTGCAACGTGGAATGGAACTCAATGGAACGTGTAGTAGAAAGTGGAATGGAATGGAATGTGGAATGGAATGTGGAAGAGAAAGTAATGTGGACTTGAATATGGAATGTAATGGAATGGAATGTGGAATGGAATGGAATGGAATGGAATGGAAACGAATGGAATGGAATGGAATGCAGAATGGAATGGAGTGGAAAGAAATGGAATGTGGAATGGAAAGAAATGGAAAGTGGAAAGAAATGGAATGTAATGTGAAACGGAATGGAATTGAATGTTGAATGGAATGTGGCATATAAAGGAATGTGAAATGGAATGCGGAATGTAATGGAATGGATTGGAATGGAATGCGGAATGGAATGGAATGGAATAAGGAATGATATGGAATGGAAGGTGGAATGGAATGGAATGGAATGTGGAATTGAATGAAATTCAACGTGGAATGGAATGAAATTCAATGTGAAATGTAATGTGAAATGGATTTGAATGGAATGTGGAATGGAAAGTGGAATGGGATTCAATGCAATTTGGAATGGAAAGGAACAGAATGTGAAATGGAATGGAAAGGAAACTGAAATGGAAAGTGGAATGGAATGGAATGGAAAGTGGAATAGAGTGGAATGGATTGTGGAATGATATGGAATGGAAAGCAATGTGGAATGGAATGGAATGGAAATGAACGAAATGGAAAGTGGAATGGAATAGAATGGAATGTTGAGTGAAATGGAATGTTATATGGAATTGAATGAAATGGAATGGAATGTAGAATGGAATGGAAAGGAAAGGAATGGAAGGTGGAGAGTAACAGAAGGGAATGTGTAATGGAATGTGGAATGGAATGGAATGGAATGAAATGTGGAATGGAATGGAATGTAACGTGGAATGAAAAGTGGAAAGGAACGTGGAATGCAATGTGGAATGGAATGGAATGGAATGTGGAATGGAATAGACTGTAATGGAATGTGGAATGGAATGGAATGGAATAAGGAATGGAATTGAATGGAATGGAATGAAATTTGAAATGGAATTGAATGGAATGTGTAATGGAATGGAATGAAGTGTAAGTTGGAATAGAATGGAATGGAATATGGAATGGAAGGTGGAATGGAATGTGGAACGGAATGTGGAATGGAATGGAGTGGAATGTGGAACGGAATGGAATGGAAGGGAATGTTATAGGTAATGTGGAATGGATTGGAATGGAATGTTTAATGGAAAGTGGAATGGAGCGTGGAATGGAATGCAATGGAATGTGGATTGGAACGTCGAATGGAACATGGAATGGAATGTGGAATGTTATATAATGGAATGGAATGTGGAATGGAATTGAATGGAATGCAAAATGCAATGCAATGTGGGATGGAATGAAATTTGAAATGGAATGGAATAGGATGAGGAATGGAATGGAATTGAATGCAGAATAGAATGGAATTGAGAGCAATGTGGAATGGAATGGAATTGAATGGAATGTGGAATGGAATATGGAATGGAATGTGGAAAGGAACGGAGTGAAATGTGTAATGGAATGTGGAATGGAATGGAGTGGAAAGTGTAATGGAATGGAATGGAATGTGGAATGGAGTGCGGATTGGAATATAAGATGGAACGAAGAGGAATGTGGAATGGAATGTGGAATGGAATGGATTGGAATGTGGAATGGAATGGAATGGAATGTGGAAAGAATGTGGAATGCAAAGAATGGAATGTGGAATCGTATGGAATGGAACGTGAAATGGAATTGAATGGAATGTGGAATGGAATGGAATGGAATGTAGAATATAATTTGGAATGGAAAGGAATGGAATGTGGTATGGAAAATGGTATGGAATGGAATGGAATGTGGAATGGATTGGAATGGAATGGAATGTGGAATGGAATGGAATGGAATGTGGAATGGAATAGAATGGAATTTAATGGAATGTGGAATGTAACGGAAAGTGGAATGGAATGCAATGGAATAGATTGTCGAATGCAATAGAATGGAATGGAATGGAGTGGAATGGAATGAAAGGGAATGCGGAATGGAATGTGGAAAGGAATGGAAAGGAATGAGGAATGGAATGGAGTGGAATGGAATGTGCAAAGGAGGGGAATGGAAAGTTGAATGGAATGTGAAATGCAATTGAATGGAATGTGAAAAGGAATGGAATGTAATGTGGAATTTAATGGAAAGGAATGTGAAAAGGAATGGAATGCAATGTGGAATGGAGTGGAATGGATTGCGAAATAAAATGGATTGCAATGGCATTGAATGGAATGTGCAATGGAGTGGAATATAGTGTGGAATGGAAAGTGGAATGGAATGGAATTGAATGTGAAATGGAATGGAATGAAATGCGGAATTGAAAAGAATGAAATGTGGAATGGAATGGAATGGAATGTGGAATGGAACGTGAAATGGAAAGGAATGTGGAATGGAATGTGGAATGGAATGGAATGGATCGCGGAACATATCGTGGAATTGAACGTGGAATGGGAAGTGGAAAGGAACGTGGAATGGAACATGGAAAGGACCGTAGAATGGAATGTGGAATGGAATGGAATGCAATGAGGAACAGAATGCGGAATGCAAAGGAATGGAATGCGGAATGGAATGGAAGGGAATGGGGAATGGAATGGAATGAAAAGTGGAATGGAACACAATTGAACGTGGAATGGAATGGAATGTGAAACGGAATGTGAAACGGATTTTAATGGAATGGAATGGAACATGGAATGGAAAGTGAAATGGAAAGTGAAATGGAAAGTGGAATGGAATGTGGAATGGAGTGGAATGGAATGTGAAATGGAATGTGGAATGGAATGGAATTGAACATGGAACAGAACGTGCACTGCATCATGGAAAGGAACGTTGAATGGATCGTGGAATGGAATGTGGAATAGAATGTGGAATGGAATGTAAAGTGGAATAGAATGGAGTGGAATGGAATGCTGTGGAATGGACTGGAATGGAATGGAATTTGGGAAGGAATGGAATTGAATGTGGAATGGAATGGAATGTGGAATGGAACATGGAATGAAATGGAATGGAATTTGGAATGGAGTGTTGAGTGCAATGGAATGAAAAGTGCAATGTATCATGGAATGGAACGTGGAATGGAAAGTGGAAAGGAAAGTGGAATGGAACAGGGAATCGTCCATGGAATGGAAGGTGGAATGGAACATGGAATGGAAAGGAATGGAATGGAAGGGAATGTGGAATGGAATGCAAAGGAATGTGGCCTGGAAGGGAATGGAATGGAGTGGAATTTGACATGCAATTTGGAATGGAATCGAATGCAAATTTGAACGGAGTGGTATGCAATATGGAGTGGAATGTGGAATGGAATCTGGTATGGAATGGAATGGAAAGAAGAATGTATTGGAATGGAATGTGGATTGGAATGGAATATCATGGAAAGTGGATTGGAAAGTGGAATGGAATGTGGCATGGAATCTGGTATGGAATGGAATGGAAAGAAGAATGTATTGGAATGGAATGTGGATTGGAATGGAATATCATGGAAAGTGGATTGGAATGTGGAATGGAATGTGGCGTGGAATGGAATGGAATGGAATGGAATGTGGAATGGAATGGAATGCAATGGAATTGAATGGAATGAGTAATGGAGTAGAATAGATTGTGGAATGGAAAGAGGATTGGAATGTGAAATGTAATCTGGAATCGAATGAGGAATGTAATGGAATGGAACGGAAGGGAATGAAGAGAATGCGGAATGGAATGAGGAATGGAATGGAAAGGAATGTTGAATGGAATAGAATTCAATGTATTGTGAAATGGAATGGAATGGAATGTGGAATGGAATGTGGAATGGAATGGAAGGGAATGTGAAAAGGAATGGAATGGAATGTGGTATGGAATGGAATGGAAGGTGAAAATGTACGGAATGGAATGTGAAATGGAATGCAAAGGAATGTGGAGTGGAATATGGAATGGAATGAGGAATGCAATGTGGAATGGCAAGGAATGGAATGGAATGGAATGGAAAGTGGAATGGAATGGAATTGAATGTGGAATGGAATGGAATTTAATGAAACGTGGAATGGAATGTAACGTAATTTGCAATGGAATATGGAATGGAATGTGGAATGGAATGGAATGGAATCGAAAGGAATGTGGAATGGAATGGAATGCAATGTAATCTGGAATGGAATGGAACCGAATGTGGAATGGAATGTGGAATGGAATGGAATGGAATGTGGAATGGAATGCAATGTAATTTGCGATGGAATGGAAGGGAAAGTGGAAAGGAATGTGGAATGGAATGGAATGCAATGTGGAATGGAATGTGGAATGTAAGGTGGAATGGAATGGAATTTAGAATGGAATGTGGAATGGAATGGAATGGATCCTGGAATGGAACTTGGAATGGAAAGTGGGAAGGAACGTGGAATGGAACTTGGAATGGACCGTGGATTGGAATATGGAATGGAATTTTGAAATGGAATGGAATGGAAAGTGAAATGGAATGGAAAGGAATGAGGAATTAAATGCAATGGAATGTGGAATGGAATGGAATGGAAAGGATGTTGAAAGGAATGTAATGGAATGTGGAATGGAATGTGTAAAGGAATGGAATGGAATTTGGATTGGAATTGAATGGAATGTGGAATGGAATGTGGAATTGAATGGAGTGGAATGTGGAATGGAATGTGCAATGGAATGGATTGGGGTGCTCAATAGAATGGAATGGAATGTCGAATGGAATAGAATGCAAAGTGGAATGGAATTCGGAGTGATATGGAATGGAATGGGTAATGGAATGTGGAATGGAATGGGATGGAAAGTGGAATGGAAGATGGAATAGAACGTAGAATGGATGTGGGATGTGGAATGGGATGTGGAAGGGATGTGGAATGGGATGTGGAAGGGATGTGGAATGGAACGTGGAATGGAATGGTATGGAATGTTTAATGGAATGTGGAATGGAATGGAATGGAATGTGGAAAGGAGTGGAATGCCATTTGGAATGGAATGGAATGGAATGTGGAATGTAATGGAATGGAACTTGGAGTGGAACGGAGAATGGAAGATGGAATGGAAAGTGGAATGGAATGGAATGGATTGAAATGTTGAATGGAATGGGACGGAATGAACTGTGGAATGGAGTGGAATGGAATGTGGAATAGAAAGCAATGAGATAGAAGGTGAAATGGAATGGAATGGATTTGGAATGGAATTTGTAATGGAATATGGAATGCTATGTGGAATGGAATGTGGAATGGAAGGCAGTGGAATGTGGAAAGAAATGGAATGGAATGTGGAATGGAACGGAGTGAAATGTGGAATGGAAAGTGGAAAGGAATGGATTGGAATGTGGAATGGAGTGGATAGGAGTGTAATGGAACGTGGAAAGGAAAGTGGAATGCAATGGAATGCAGTGTGGAATGGAATGTGGAATGGAATGGAATGGAACGTCGAATGCAAAGTGGAATGGAATGCGGAATGGAATGCGGAATGGAATGGAATGGAACATGGAAGGAAACGTGTAATGCAAAGTAGAAAGGAACGTGTAATGGATCCTGGAATGGAACGTGGAATGGAATGTGGAATTGATTTTAAAGGAATGGAATGGAACCTGGAATGCAAAGTGGAATGGAACTTGGAATGGAATGTGGAATGGAGTGGAATGGAATGTAGAATGGAATGTGGAATGCCATGGAATGAAACATGGAATAGAACATGCAATGCAACGTGGAAAGGAATGTGGAATGGATCGTGGAATGGCACGTGGAATGGAATGTAGAAAGGATTTGAATGGAATGTGGAATGGAATGTGGAATGGAATGAAAAGTGGAATAGAATGGAATCCAATGGAATGAAGTGGAATGAAATGGAATGTGGAATGGAATGCAATGGAATTTGGAATTGAAAGTGAAATGGAATGGAATGGAACGTGGAATGGATCGTGGAATGGAATGTGGAATGGACAACGCAAAGGAACGTGGAATGGAACGTGCACTCGACCATGGAATGTAATATGGAATGGAATGGAATGGAATGGAATGTGGAATGGAATGGAACGGAATGTAGAATGGACTGGAATGGAATGGAAGGGAATGTGGAATGGAATGGAATGTAAAGTGCCAATGAATGGAATTCAATGGAATTTAATTTGGAATGGAATGTGAAATGGAATCGAATGCATCATGGAATTCATTGGAATGCAATATGGAATGGAATGTGGAATGTATTGTGGAATGGAATGTGGAATGGAATGTGGAAAGTAATGCAATGTGGAATGGAAAGTAGAATGGAAATTGGAATGCAAAGTGGAATGGAAAGTGGAATGGAACGTGGAATGGAACCTGGAATGGAATGCAATGGAACATGGAGTGAAAAGCGGAATGGAACGTGGAATGGAAGGCGGAAAGTAACGTGAAATGGAACGTGGAATGGAATGGAATGCAATGTGGAATGGAATGCAAAGGAAGGAGGAGTGGAATGGATTGTGGAATGGAATGGAATGAATGGAAGTTAGAATGGAATGCAATGGAATGGAATGTGGAATTCAATGGAATCAAACGGAAGAGAAAGGAATGGAATGGAAGGGAAGGGAATGTGGAATGGTATGGAATGGAATGGAAAGTGAAATGGAATTAAATAGAATGTGGAAGGAATGTGCAGTGTAATGAAATGGAAAGTGAAAACAAATGGAATGGAATGCAGAACGGAATGTGGAATGGAATGGAATGGAATGTGGAACAGAATGTGCTATGGAATGGAATGAAATGTGGTATGGAATGGAATGGAATGTGCTATGGAATGGAATTGAATTTGGAATGGAATGGAATTGAATGAAATGTGGAATGGAAAGTAAAATAATTTGAAATGGAATATGGAATGGAATGTGGAATGGAAGGGAATGGAATGTGAAATGGAATGTGGATTGGAATGTGGAACGGAGTGTAATGGAACGTGGAATGGAATGGAATGGAACGTGGAATGAAATGTGGAATGGAACGTGGAATGGAATTTCGGATGGAATGGAATGCAATGTTGAATGCAATGGAATGGAGTGTCTAATGGAATTTGGAATGGAACGGAATGGAATGTGGAATGGAATGTGAAATGGAATGCGGAAAGGAATGTGGAATGGAATGGAATGGCATGCAGAATGGAATGTGGAATGGAATGGAATGTGGAATGGAATGTGAAATGGATTGTGGTATGGAATGCGGAATGGGATATGGAATGGTGAGGAATGGACTATGGAACTGATTGGAATGGAAGGTGGAATGGCATGTAGAATGGAATGGAATTGAATGTCGAATGGAATGGAATTGATTGTGGAATGGAATGGAAACTAATGTGGAATCGATTAGGGAATGAAATGTGGAATGGAATGTAGAACAGAAGGTAATGGAAGGTGGAATGGAATGGAATGGGGAATGGAATGGAGTGGAATGTGAAATGGAATGTGGAACGGAAGGTGAAATGGAATGTGGAACGGAAGGTGAAATGGAATGTGGAACGGAAGGTGAAATGGAATGTGGAATGGAATGTTGAATGGAATGTGGAATGGAATGTGGAATGGAACGGAATGCAATGGAATGTGGAACGGAATGTTGAACGGAATGTGGAATGGAATGTGGACTGGAATGTGGAAAGGAATCTGGAATTTAACGGAATGGAATGTGAAATGGAATGCAATGTAATGTTTAACGGTATGTGGAATGAAATGGAAAGGAATGCGGAATGGAATGTGGAAAGGAATGTGGAATGGACTGTGGAATGGATCGTGGATTGGAATGTGGAATGGAACGGAATGGAATGTGGAATGGAATGTGGAATGCAGTGTGGAATGGAATGTGGAATGGAACGGAATGGAACGTGGAATGCAATATGGAATGGAATTTGGAATGGAGTGCGGAATGGAAAGTGGAATTCAACGGAAAGCAAGGTGGAATGGATTCTGGAAAGGAATTTGGAATGGAGTGTGGAATGGAATGTGTAAAGGAATGGAATAGAATGTGAAATGGAGTTTGGAATGGAATTTGGAACGGAATGTGGAATGGAACGTGTTATGGAATGGAATGGAATGTGGAAATGAATGTTGCAGGGAATGGAACAGAATGTGGAAAGGATTATGGAATGGAATTTGGAATGGAATGTGGAATGGAACGTGGAGTGGAACGTCGAAGGAAACGTGGAATGGAATGGAATGGAACGTGGAATGGAATGGAATGGAATGTGGAATGGAATGTGGAACAGAATGTGGAATGAAATATGGAATGTAATGGAAAGGAATGTGGAATGGAATGTGGAAAGGAAGGCAATGTAATGTGGAATTGATTGGAATGGAATGTGGAACGGAATGTGGAATGGAATGTGGAATGAAACGGAATGCAATGTGGAATGGAATGGGGAATGGAATGTTGAAAGGAAATAGAATGGAATGGAATGGAATGCGGAATGGAAAGTGAAATGATATTGAATGGAACATGCAATAGAACATTGCATTGAAAGTGGAATGTAATGTGGAAATGAATGGTATGGAATGTGCAATGGAATTTTGGGAATGTGGAAAAGAATGTGGAATCGAATGTGGAATGGAATGCGGAATGTAATGTGGAACGGAATATGGAATGGAACGGAATGGAATGTGGAAAGGAATGTGGAATAGAATGTGGAATGGAATGTGTAATGGAACGGAATGGAATGTGAAATGGAATGTGGAATGGATTGTGGAATACATTGTCAAAAGTAATAGAATAGAATGGGAAATTGAAAGCGGAATGGAATGGAATGCAACGTGGAATGGAATGTGGGATGAAATGAAATGGAATGTGGAATGGATTCTGGAATGGAACGTGGAATGTAAAGTGGAATGGAATGTAGTGGAATGTGGAAAGGAATGTGAAATGGAATTTGGATTGGAATGTGGAATGGAACGTGGAATGGAACGTGGAACGGAATGTAGTGGAATGTGGAAAGGAATGTGAAATGGAATTTGGATTGGAATGTGGAATGGAACGTGGAATGGAAAGTGGAGTGTAATGGAATTGAATGTCTTATGCAATGTGGAGTGGAGTAGAATGGAATGTGGAATGGAATGAAATGGAATGTGGAATGGAATGTGGAAAGAAAGAGGAATGGAATGGAATGTAATGAGAAATCGAACGTGGAATTTAATTGAATGGACCTTGGAATGGAAGGTAGATTGGAACGTTGAATGGAATGTGGAATGAAATGGAATTGAATGTGGAATGGAATGGAATGGAATGTGGAATGGAACAGAATGGAATGTGGAATGGAATGGAATGGAATATGGAATGGTATGGAATGGAAAGTGGAATGGAAATTGGAATGGAATGGAATGGAATGGGGAATTGAATTGAAGGGAATGTGAAATGGAATGTGGAATGGAATGCTAAAGGGAATGTGGAGTGGAATGGAGTGCATTGTGGAATGGAATGAAATAGAATGTGGAATGCAATGCGGAAAGGAATGTGGAATTGAATGTGGAAAGCAATGTGGAATAGAACGAAGAACAGAATGGATTGTAAACTGGAATGGAAAGTGGATTGGAAAGGAAAAGAATGTGGGATGGAATGGGATGGAATGTGGAATGGAATGTGGAATGGAATGGAATATAATGTGGAATGTAATGTGGAATGGAATGGAAAGGAAGGTGGAATGGAATGTGGAATGGAAGGTGGAAAGGAATGGAAAGGAATGTGGAATGCAATGTGGGCTGGAATGTGGAATGGTATGTGGAATATAACGGAATGTGGAATTGAATGTGGAATGGAAAATAAAGTAATGCGGAATGGAAGATGCAATGGAATGTGGAATGGAAAGTAGAATGGAATGGAATGGAACGTGGAACGGAACGTGGAATGAAACATGGAATGGAATGGAATGGAATGTGGAATGTAATGTGAAATGTAGGGTGGAATGGTATGTTGAATGGAAAGGAAAGGAATGTGGAAGGGAATGTGGAATGCAATGTGGCATGGAATGTGGAAGGGAACATGGAATAGAATGGAATGGAATGTGGAATGGGATGTGGAATAGAATGTGGAATGTAATGTGGAATGGAATGGAATGGAATGTGGAATGGAATGTGGTATGGAAAGGAATGGAATGTGGAACGGAATAGCTTGGAATGTTTAAAGGAATGCGGCATGGAATGCAATGGAATGTTGAGTGGAACGGAATGGAATGTGGAATGAAATGTTGAATGGAATGTGGAATGGAAAGGAATGGAATTTGTAATGCAATGTGGAGTGGAGAGTGGAATCGAATGTGGAATGGAACAGAATGGAAAGTGGAATGGAATTTGTAATGGAATTGTGGAATGGAACGTGAAATGGAATGGAATGTAATTTGCAGCAGAACGCAGAATGGAATGGAATGGAATGGAAATGGAAACTGGAATGTAACGTGAAATGGAAAGCAATGGAACGTGGAATGGAATGCGGAATGGAATGTGGAAAGGATTGTAATATGGAATGGAATGGAATGGAATGTGGAATGGAATGGATTGTGGAATGGAATGTGGAATCGAAAGTGTAATGCAATGGAATGTGGAATGGATTGTGAAATAGAATGGAATGGAATGGAATGTGCAGTGGAATGGAAAGGGATTTGGAATGGAATGGGATGAAATGCCGAATGGAATGGAATGGAATGGAATGGAATGGAATGTAGAATGGAATGAAATGGAATTTGGAATGGAATGGAATGGAATGTTGAATGGAATGGAATGGAATGCGAAATGGAATGCTGGAATGGAATGGAATGCCGAATGAAATGGAATGAAAGGTGGAACGGAATGGAATGGAATGGAATGTAGAATGGAATGGAATGGAATGCGGAATGGAATGCAATGGAATGTAGAATGGAATGTGGAAAGGAATGGAATGCAATGTGTAATGGAATGGAATGGAATGTGTAATAAAATGGAATGGAATGTAGAATGGAATGTGGAATGGAATGGAATGGAATGTAGAATGGAATGTTTAATGGATTGGAATGCAATGTGGAATGGAAAGTGGAATCAAATGGAAATGGAATGGAATGGAATGGAATGGAATGTGGAATGGTATGGAACGGAATGGAATGTGGAACGGAATGTGGAAAGGAGGGGAATTCAATGCAGAGTGAAATGCAACGGTATGTGGAGTGTAATGGAATGAAATGGATTGTGGAGTGGAATGGAATCGAATGTGGAAAGGAATGCAATGGAATGTGGAACAGAATGGAATGTGGAATGGAAGGAAAGGAATGTGGAATACAATGTTGAAAGGAATGGAATAGAATGTGAAATGGATTATGTAAGAGAATGCAACGGAACGTGGAATGTAATGTGGAATGGAAGGGAATGGAATGTGGAATGGAATGGAATGTGGAATGGAAAGTGGAATAGAATGGAATAGAATGTAGAAGGGAATGCGGAATGGAATGTAATGGAACGAGCAATTGAATGTGGAATGCAATCTAACAGAAGGTGGAATGGAATGCAGTGGAATGTGGAATGGAATGGAGTGGAATGTGGAATGTAATGGATTGGAATGTGCAATGGAATGTGGAATGGAATGGATTGGAATGTGCAATGGAATGTGGAGTGCAATGGAATGGAATGTAGAATGGAACGTAGAAAGGAAGGTGGAGTTGAATGGAATGGAACGTAGAATGGAAAGTACAATGGTATGCGGAATGTAATGGAATGTAACATGGAACAGAAAGTGGGATGTAACGTGGAATTTAATGGAATGGAACGTGAAATGGAACGTGGAATGGAACGTAATGGATCGTGGAATGGAACGTGGAATTGAACGTGGAATGGAAAGTGGAATGGAATGGAAAGGAATGTGGAATGGAATGGAATGGAATGTAGATTGGAATTGAATGGAATGGAGAGTGGAAAGGAATAGAATATGGAGTGGAATGGAATGGAATGGAATGTGCAGTGGAATGGAAGGTAGAATGGAATGGATAGGAACTTGGAATGGAATGGTATGTCATGGGGAATGGAATGGAATGGAATGTGGAATGGAACGGATTGGAATGGAATGTGGAATGGAATAAAATGTGGAATGGAATGGAATGTCGACTGGAATGGAATGTGAAACGGATTTGAATGGAATGTGGTTTCGATCGGAATGGAATGGTAAGTGAAACGGAACGTGAAATCAAATGGAATGGACTGTGGTATGGAAAATGGAATGGAATGGAATGGAACTTGGAATGGAACGTGGAATGTCCTGGAATGGAACGCGAAATGGAAAGTGGGATGGAATGTGGAAATTGGAATGGAATGGAATGGAATGGAATGTGGAATGGAATGGAGTTGAATGTGGCAAGGAATGGAATGGAACGTGGACTGGAATGGTATGGAATGTGGAATGGAATGGAATCGAATTGATTTTGAATGGAATGGAATGTTACATGGAATGGAATGTAATGCAATGTGGAATGGAATGGAATCGAACATGGAATGGAATTTAAAGGAATGTGGAAATGAATGGAATGGAATCTGGAATGGAACGTGGAACGCAATGGAATGGAATGGAATGGTATCTGGAACGGAATGGATGGAATGTGGAATGGAATGTGGAATGGAATGGAATGTGAAATGGAATGGAATGGAACGTGGAATGGAACGTGGAATGGAAGGCAATGGAATGTTGAATTGAATGGAATGTAATGTGTAATGGAATAGAACGTGGAGTGGAATGGAATGGAATGTTGAAGGCAACGTGGAATTGAATGGAATGGAAGGCGGAATGGAATGTGGAATGGAGTTGAATGGAATGTGGAATGGAATGGAATGGAATGTGGAATGGAAACGAATGGAATGGAATGTGGAATGGAATGCGGATTGGAAAGTAGTGGAATGGGGAATGGAATGTGGATTGGAATGGATTGTGGAATGGAGTGGAATGGAATGGAATGGAATGTATAATGGATTGGAATGTGGAAAGGAATGGAATGCAGAGTGGAATGGAATGGAATGTGGAATGGAATGGAATGAAATGGAATATGGACTGGAATTGAATGGAATGAAATGTGGAATGTAATCTGGAATGGAATGTGGGATAGAATGGAATGGAATATGGAATGGAACGTGGAATGGAATGGAATGGAATGTGGAATGGAATGGAATGGAATTTGGAATGGAACGTGGAATGGAATCGAATGGAATGTGGAATGCAACCTGGAAAGGAATGTGAAATGGAACTTTGAATAGAATGCTAGAATGGAATGGAATGCCGAGTGAAATGGAATGGAAGGTGTAATGGAAAGGAATGGAATGCGGAATGGAATGAAAGGGAATGTAGAATGGAATTTGGAGTGGAATTGAATGCAAAGTGGAATGGAATGTGGAATGGAATGGAATGTGAAATGAATGGAATGGAATGTGGAATAGAATGGAATGGAATGTAGAATGGAATGTGGAATGGAATGGAATGAAATCTGGAATTGAATGTGGAATCGAATGGAATGTGGAATCGAATGGATTGTGGAATGGAATGTGGAATCGAAAGTGGAATGGAATGGAATGGAATGTTCAGTGGAATGGAATGAAATTTGGAATGGAATGGGATCAAATGCCGAATGCAATGGAATGGGATGGAATGGAATGGAATAGAATGGAATGTGGAATGGAATGGAATGGAATGTGGAATGGAATGGAATGGAATGCGAAATGGAATGCTGGAATGGAATGGAATGCTGAATGAAATGGAATGGAAGGTGGGACGGAAGGGAATGGAATGGAATGCAGATTGGAATGGAATGGAATGCGGAATGGAACGGAATGGAATGTAGAATAGAATGTGGAAAGGAATGGAATGCAATATGTAATGGAATGGAATGGAATGTGGAATTGAATGGAATGGAATGTGGAATGGAATGGAATGAAATGGAATGTGGAATTGAATGGAATGGAATGTGGAATGGAATGGAATGGAATGTGTAATGGATTTTGGAACGAATTGGAATAGAATGGAATGGAATGTTGAATGGATTGTGGAATGGATTGGAATGAAACTTGGAATGGAATGTGAAATGGAATGGAATGGAATGTGTAATGGAATGGAATTGAATGTGGAATGGAATGGAATGGAATGCAATGTGGAGTGGACTGGAATGGAATGGCGTTGAATGGAATGCGGAATCGAGTGGAATGGAATGCAAGGTGGAGTGGATTTTAACAGAATGGAATGTAATGGAATGTGGAAAGGAATGGAAATTAATGTGTAATGGTATGAGTAATGGAAAGTAATGGAAAGTGAAATGGAATGTGGAATGGAATGTCGAATGGGACGGAAGGGAATGTGGAATGGAAAGTGGAATGGAATACGGAATGGAATGTGGAATAGAACGGAATGGAATGTGCAATGGAATGTGGCATGGAATGTGGAATGGAAAGTGGAATGGAAAGTGGAATGGAATGGAATGAAAAGTGGAATGCAATGTAGAATGGAATGGAATGGAATGTGGAATGGAATGTGGAATGAAAGGGAGTGGAACGAGGAATAGAAAATGGAATGGAAAGTGGAATAGAACGTGGAATTTAACTTGGAATGGGATGTGGAATGGAATGTAGAATGGAATAGAATGGAATGTGAAGTGGAATGGAATGGAAAGTGGAATGGAAAGTCGAATGGAATGGAATGGAATGTGGAATCTAATGTGGAATGCAATGGAATGGAATGTAAAAAGGAATGTGGAATGGAATAGAAAAGAATTTGGAATGGAATGGAATTGAATGGAATGTGGAATTGAATGGGGAATGGAATGGCATGGAATGGAACGTGAAATTGAATGGAATGAAATGTGGAATGGAATGGAATGTGGAAAGGAATGGAATGGAATGTGGAATGGAATGGAATGGAATTTCGAATACAATGAATAGGACGGAATGGAATGTGGAATGAAATGTAATGTGCAATGGAATGTTGAATGGAATGTGGAATGGTATGCGGAATTCAATGTAAAGAAATGTGGAATGGATTGAGACGTGGAATGTGGAATGGAATGTGGAATTTAAGGGACTGGAATGGGGAATGGAATGCGGAATGAAATGTTGAATGGAATGTGGAATGGAATGGAATATGGAATGGAATGGAATGGAATGGAATGAGGAATTGACGTTAGAATTGAATGGAATGGAATGTGGAATAGAACGGAATGGAATGTGGAATGGATTGTGGAATGGAATTGAATGGAATGTGGAATGGAATGGAATGGAATGTGGAATGGAAGGGGAATGCAATGGAATGGAATGTGGAAAGGAATGTGGAATGGAATTGACTGGAATTTGGAATGTAAGATGGAATGGAATGGAATGGAATGTGGAATGAAATGGAATGAAACATCAAATGGAACGTGGACTGAATCGTAGAATGGATCGTGGAATGGAACGTGGCCTAGGATGTGGAATGGAATGTGGAATGGAATGGAATGGAATGTGGAATGGAATGGAATGGAATGTGGGATGGAAAGAACTGGAATGTGTAATGGAAAGAATGGAATGTTCAATCCAGTGGAATTGTATGGAATGTGGAGTGGACAGGAATGGAATGCAATGGAATGGAATGTGCAATGGAATGGAATGGAATGTGCAAAGGAATGGAATGGAAAGTGGAATGTAATAGAATGGAATGCAGAATGGAATGGAATGGAAAGTGGAGTTGAATGGAATGGAATGGAAAGTGGAATGGAACATGAAATTAAAAGGAATGGAACGTGGAATGGAAAGTGGGTTTGAATGGAATGGAACATGATACGGATTGTGGAATGTAATGCGGAATGGAATGTGAAATGGAATGTGGAGTAGAACGTGGAATGGAATGGAATGGAATGTGGAATTGAATGTGGAATGGAACGTGGAATGGAACCCAGAATGGAATGGAATGGAATGTGGAATGGAATGTGGAATGGAAAGCGGAATGGAACCTGTAGTGGAATGTAATGTAATGTGCAAAGGAATGTGCAATGGTAAGGAATGGATTGTGGAATGGAATGAGGAATTGAATGTGGAATAGAATGGTATGGAATGTGGAATGCAAAGTGGATTGGAATGGAATGGAATCCTGAATGGAATGCTACGGGTTGTGGAATGGAATGTGGACTGGACTGGAATGCAACCAGAAATGGAACGTGGAATGGAATGTGGAATGGAATGGAATGGATTGTAGAATGGAATGGAATGGAATGTGAAATGGAATGTGGAATGGAATGAGGAAAGGGAAGTGGAATGGAATGGAATGGAATGTGGAATGGAACATGGAATGGAATGGAAAGGAAAGTGGAATGGAACGTAGAATGGAATGTGGAATGGAATGGAAAGGAATGTGAAATGGATTGTGGAAAGAATGGAATGGAATGGAATGTGGAATACAAAGTGGACTGGTATGTGGAATGGAGCTTGGAATGGAATGGAATGAAATGTGGAATTTAATGGATTTCACATTCCATTCCATTCCATTCCACATTCCATTCCATATTCCATTCCATTCGATTCCATATTCCATTCCATGTTCCATTCCACGTTCCATCTCATTCCATTCCACATTCCATTCAACGTTCCGTTTCACATTCCATTTCACATACTATTCCATTCCATCCCATTTCACACTCCATTCTACATTCCACTCCACATTCCTTTCCATTCCATTCCACATTCCATTCCACATTCCATTCCATTCCATTCCACGTTCCATTCAACGTTCCATTCCACATTCCATTCCAGTTTCCATTCCATACCATTCAACTTTTAATTCCACGTTCCATTCCACATTGCATTCCACATTCCATTGCTTTCCATTCCACATTGTATTACACTTTCCATTCCATATTCCTTTGCACATTTCTTTCCATTCCTTTGCACATTCCATTCCACATTCCATTCCATTCCATTCCACATTCCATTCCACATTCCATTCCACGTTCCATTCCACGTTCCATTCCATTCCATTCCACGTTCCATTCCATTCCATTCCACGTTCAATTTCATGCCGTTCCTCTTTCCATTCCACATTCCTTTCCACATTCCATTGCGTTCCATTCCATATTCCATTCCACATTCCATTCCACAATCCATTCCACATTGCATCCCACATACCATTCCACTTTCGATTCCATTCCATTCCACGTTCAATTCCACATTCCGTTGCATTTCATTTGACATTCCATTACACATTCCGTTCCACACTCCATTTCACATTGCATTCTGTTCCATTACACATTCCATTCCAAACTCCATTCCACATTCCATTCCACATTCCATTCAGTTCCATTCCACATTCCATTTCACACTCCATTCCACATTCCATTCCGTTCCATTCCACATTCCATTCCACACCCCATTCCACATTCCATTCCACATTCAATTCATTTCCATTCCACATTCCTTTCCACCTTCCTTACTGCACTGCATTCCACATTCCATTCCACATTCTAATCCACACTCCATTACACCTTCCATTCCACATTCCATTCCTTACATTTCCACATTCCTTTCCACTTTCCATTTCACATTCCATTCCATTCCATTCCACATTCCAAAACACATTCCATTCCATTGAATTTCACATTCCATTCCGTTCCATTGCACATTCCTTTCCACATTCCATTCCACATTCCGTTCCACATTCCGTTCCACACTCCATTCCAAATTCCATTCCATTCCATTCCACATTCCAGTCCATTCCATTCCACATTCCATTCCATTCCATTCCACTTTCCATTTCACATTGCATTCCGTTCCATTCCACATTCATTCCACATTCCATTCCACATTCCATTCCACACTCTGTTCCACATTCCATTCCACATTCCATTCCATTCCTTTCAACATTCCGTTCCATTCCATTCCACATTCCATTTCACATTCCATTCCTTTCCATTCCACATTCCATTTCATATTCCATTCCACATTCTAATCCACATTCCATTCCATTCCTTTCCACATTCCATTAGACATTCCATTTAACGTTCCATTCCTTTCCATTCCACTTTCCAATCCACGTTCCATTCCACGTCCCATTCCATTTCATTCCACGTTCAATTCCACAGTCAATTCCATTCCATTTTGCGTTCCGTGCTACATTCCATTCCACATTCAATTCCACGTTCCATTCTGTCCATTCCACATTCCATTCTACACTCCATTCCTCATTCCATTCCAAATTCCATTCCGTTCCATTCCACATTCCATTCCACATTCCTTTCCAAGTTCCATTCCACATTCCATTCCATTCCATTCCACATTCCTTTCCACATTCCATTCCGCATTCCATTCAATGACATTTCACATTCCCTTCCTCATTCCATTCCACATTCCGTTGCACATTCCATTCCATTCCATTCCACATTCCATTCTACGTTCCTTTCCATTCCATTCCACCTTCCATTCCACTTTCCATTCCACTAAATTCTACGTTCCGTTTCGCATTCCATTCCTTTGCATTCCACGTTGCATTTCACATTCAATTCCACATTCCATTCCACATCCCTATCCATTCCATTCCTCATTCCATTCGACGTTCCATTCCACGTACCATTCCATGTTTCATTCCGCGTTCTATTCCATTACATTCCACGATCCATTCCACGTTCCTCTCCACATTCCATTCCAGATTCAATTCCATTCCGTTCCATTCCATTCCACATTCATTCCACATTCCATGCCATATTCCATTCCATTCCATTACACGTTCCATTCCACGTTCCACTCCACGATCCATTCCACGTTCCATTCCATTCCATTCGACATTTCTTTCCACCTTCCATTTTGCAATACAATCCACATTCCTTTTGATATACCATTGCATTCCTTTCCACAGTCCTTTCCACATTCCTTTGCACATTCCATTCCATTCTATTACACATTCCATTCCACATTCCATTCCCATCCATTCAACATTCCATTCCACATTCCATTCCACTACATTCCACATTCCAGTCCAGGTTCCGTTTCACGTTCCATTTCATTCCATTCCACATTCCATTCCACGTTCCATTTCACATTCCATTCCACATTCCATTTCATATTCCTTTCCATTCCATTCCACATTTCATTCTACATACCATTCCACATTCTTTTAAATTCCATTACACATTCTATTCCACGTTCCATTCCATTCCATTCCACTTTCCATTCCACTTTCCATTCCACCTTCCATTCCACTATCAATTCCATTCGATTCCACTTTCCATTCCAAATTCCATTCCACATTCCATTCCACATTCCATTGCGTTCCATTCCACATTCCATTCCATATTCCTTTGCACATTCCTTTCCATTCCTTTCCACGTTTCATTCCACATTCCATTCCACATTCCATTTCACATTCTATACCACTTGCCTTTCCACGTTCGATTCCATGTTCCATTCAATTCCATTCCACGTTGCACTCCATTCTTTTCCACATTCCGTTTCATGCCATTCCACGTTCCATTCCACGTTCCATTTCACATTCCATTCCGTTCCATTCCATTCCATTCTGTTCCATTACATTCCATTCCACACTCTTCCATTCCATTCCATTCCACATTCGATTCCATTCCATTCCATTCCATTTACAATTCCATTCAATTCCATTCCACATTACATTCCACATTCCCTTCCACATTCCATTCCGTTCCTTTCCACAATCCATTCCACACTCCATTCCAGATTTCATTCCACATTCCATTCCGTACCATTCCGCATTCCTTTCCATATTCCATTCCACATTCCTTCCAATTCCATTCCACATTCCTTTCCATTCCATTCCACATTCCATTCCGTTCCATTCCACATTCCATTCTGCATTCCATTAAATTCCATTCCACATTCCATTCCATTACATTCCATATTCCATAACTTTCTGTTCCACATTCCGTTCCACGTTCAATTCCACGTTGCATTCCACATTCCATTCCACGTTCCATTCCACGTTCCATTCCATTCCGTTTCACGTTCCATTCCACGTTCCATTCCACATTGCATTCCACATTCCATTCCACGTTCCATTCCACATTCCACTTCACATTCCATTCCACGTCTTATTCCATTCCATTACACATTCCATTCCACATTCAATTCCATTCCTTTTCAACAATCCATTCCACATTCCATTTCACATTTCATTCCACTTTCCATTCCACATTCCATTCCATTCCATTCCATTCCATTCCATTCAATCCCACATTCCATTCTATTCCATTCCACATTTTATTGCACTTTCCATTCCACTTTCCATTCCACTTTTCTCTCCACGTTCCATTCCACATTGCATTCCTTTCCACATTCCACTCCACATTATATTCCATTCCATTCCATATTCCATTCCACTTTCCATTCCACATTCTCTTCCACATTACATTCCATTTCAGTCCATATTCTTTGCCACATCCCATTGCTATTCCAGTCCACATTTGATTCCACATTCCACTCCATTCCATTCCACATTCCATTCCATTCGAATCCACTTTCCATTCCACATTCCATTCCATTCTATTCCACATCCTATTCTCCATTCCATTCCACATACCATTCCTTTCCATTGCACATTCCATTCCACAATCCATTCCATTTCCTTCCTCGCTCTATTCCACGTTCCATTCCACATTCCGTTCCATTCCATTCCAATGTTCCATTCCACGTTCCATTCCACGTTCCATTCCATTGCATTCCACGTTCCATTCCATTCCATTCCACGTTCCATTCCATTCCATTCCACCTTCAATTGCACATTCCACTCCACTCCTTTCCACATTCCTTTCCACATTCCTTTCCCTTCCACTTCAGCTTCAATTCTACATTATATTCCATTCCATTCCATTCGACATTCCATACCATTCCATTCCATTCCATCATTCCTTTCCACATTCCATTCCATTCCATTCCATTCCATTCCATTCCATTCCACATTCCATTCAATTCCATTCCAGTCCATTCCATATTCCAATCAATTAAATTCCATATTCCATTCCATTCAATTCCAAATTTCATTCCATTCCATTCCACGTTCCATTCCATTCAATTCCACATTCCATTCCATTCCATTTCACATTCTATTCCACATTCCATTCCATTCAATTCCACCTTCCATTCCACGTTCAATTACATTCCATTTCATTCCACATTCCATTCCATTCCATTCCACAATCCATTCCACATTCCATTCCTCATTCCATCCCACATTCCATTCCATTCCATTGCATCTTCAATTCCACATGAAATTCCATTCCATTCCATTCAACTTTCCATTCCACATTCCATTCTTTTCCATTCCACATTCTTTCAATTCCATTCTGCATTCCATTCCATTGCATTCCATTCCATTGTACATTCCATTTTATTCCATTCCACGTTCCATTCCACATTCCATTCCACGTTCCATTTCACGTTCCATTTCACGTTTCATTCAACGTTCCATTCCACATTACGTTTCATTCCACTTTACATTCCATTCCATTCCACGTTCCATTCCATGCCACATTCAATTCCATTCCATTCCACATTCCATTCCATTCCATTCTACAATCCATTCCATTTCATTCCACATTCCATTCCATTCCATTTAATTCTATTCTACATTCCATCCCAATCCATTCCATTCCACATTCCATTCCTTTCCATTCCACATTCCATTCCTTTCCATTCCATTCCACATTCCATTCCAATCCATTCCACATTGCATTCCACATTCCTTTAAACATTCCATTGCACTTTCCATTCCACGTTCCATTTCACGTTCCATTCCATTCCATTCCACATCCCATACCATCCCAATCCGTTCCATTCCACATTCCATTCCTTTCCATTCCATTCCAAATTCCATTCGATTACATTACACATTCCTTTCCTTTCCATTCCACTTTCCATTCCACATTTAATTTAACGTTCCATTCCAAATTCCATACCGCATTCCATTCCACGTTCCATTCCATTCCATTCCACGCTCCATTCCATTTATTTCCACGTTCCATTCCAAGTTCCATTCCGCATTGTATTCCCGTTTCCATTCCACGTTGCATTCCATTCCATTCCACGTTCCTTTCCATCTTCCATTCCATTCCATATTCCATTCCACATTCCATTCCATGTGCCATTCCACATTCCATTCCACGTTCCTTTCCACGTTCCATTCCAAGTTCCATTCCACGTTCCATTCCAAATTCCATTCCATTCCATTCCATATTTCATTCCACATTCTATTCCACATTCCATTCCATATCATTCCACATTCCATTCCACATTCCATTCCGCATTCCATTCCATTCCACATTCCACTCCACATTCCATTACATTGCATTCCATTTTCCATTCCACGTTGCACTCCACATTCCATACCATTCCATTCTCTTCCAATTTCCATTCCACTTTCCATTCCACAATCCATTCCACATACCGTTCCATTCCATTCCACATTACATTCCACGTTCCACTCCATTCCATTCCACCTTTGATTTCACATTCCATTCCACATTCCATTCCATTTCACATTCCTTTCCAAGTTCCCTTGCATTCCTGTCCACATTCCATTCCACTTTCCATTCCATTCCATTCCACATTCGACTCTACTCCAATCCACAATCCATTCCACATTCCATTCTATCCCATTTCACTATCCATTCCACATTCCATTGCATTCCATTCCACATTAAATTCCGCATTCCATTCCATTCCATTCCACATTCCATTCCACAAGTAATTCCACATTCCATTACATGTTCTATTCCATTGCATTCCGCGTTCCATTCAGCTTTCCTTTGCACATTCCATTCCACATTCCATTCCAGGTTCCATTCCACGTCCAATTTCACCTTCTATTCCACGTCCCATTTCATTCCATTCCACGTTCCATTCCTTTCCATTCAACGTTCCATTTCATTCAATTCCGCATTCCATTCTACATTCCATTCCACATTCCATTACACATTCCATTCCATTCCATTCCATTTCACATTCCATTTCACATTCCATTGCCTTCCAATCCACACTCCGTTCCTTTCCATCCCAAATTCCATTGCGTTCCACATTCCTTTCCATTCCATTCCACATTCTATTCCTTTCCGTTCTGTGTTCCATTCCATTCCAGATTCTATTCCACTACCTTCCACATTCCTTTCCACTTTCCATTCCATGTTCCATTCTATTCCATTCCACATTGCACTCCATTCCATTCCACACTCCATTCCAGTCAATTTCACTTTCCCTTCCATTCCATTCCTTTCCGAATTCCATTCCTCATTCCATGTCACGTTCCATTCCATTTCATTCCACATTCCATTTCATTCCATTCCACATTCCGTTCCATTCAATTCCACATTCCATTCCATTCCATTCCATTTCATTCCACATTCCATTCCACATTCAATTCCATTCCACATTCCATTCCACATTCCATTGCATTGCATTCCAAATTCCATTCCACGTTACACTCCACATTCCATTCCATTCCATTCCCTTACAAATTCCATTCCACTTTCCATTCCACAATCCATTCCGCATACCGTTCTATTCCATTCCATATTACATTCCACGTTCCATTCCATTCCATTCCACTTTTGATTCCACATTTCATTCCACATTTCATTCCATTCCACATTCCATTCCAAATTCCATTGCATTCCTATCCACATTCCATTCCACTTTCCATTCCATTCCATCCCACATTCCACTGCATTCCAATCCACATTCCCTTCCAGATTCCATTCTATCCCATTTCACTTTCCATTCCACATTCCATTCCATTCCTTTCCACATTCAATTCCGCATTCCATTCCATTCCATTCCACGTTGCATTCCACGACTAATTCCACATTCCATTACACGTTCCATTACATTCCATTCCACGATCCATTCCACGTTGCATTCCATGACTAATTCCACATTCCTTTAAACGTTCCATTCCATTCCATTCCACGATCCATTCCACGTTCCATTCCATTCCATACCACGTTCCATTCCACATTACTTTGTACATTCCATTCCACATTCCATTCCACCTTCCATTCCACGTCCCATTTCATTCCATTCCACGTTCCATTCCAATCCGTTCCATGGTCCATTTCATTCAATTACACATTCCATTCTACATTCCATTTCACATTCCAGTCCACCTTCCATTACACATTCCATTCCATTCCATTCCATTTCACATTCCATCGCCTTCCAATCCACATTCCATTCCTTTCCATTCCACTTTCCATTCCGTTACACATTCCATTCCATTCAATTCCACATTCTATTCCTTTCCGTTCTATGTTCCATTCCATTCCACGTTCCATTCCATTTCACTCCACATTCCTTTCCAATCTATTCCACTTTCCATTCCATTCAGTTCCACATTCCATTCCATTCCATTGCATTCCATTCCACATTCCATTCCATTCCATTCCTCATTGCATTCCATTCCATTAATTCCGAATTCCATTCCATTCCATTCCAAATTCCATTCTATTCCATTCAATTCCATTCCATTCCAAATTCCATTCCATTCCTCATTGCATTCCATTCCATTCCAAATTCCATTCTATTCCATTCAATTCCATTCCATTCCAAATTCCATTCCATTCCTCATTGCATTCCATTCCATTCCTTTGCATTCCATTCCATTCCATTCCATTCCTTTCAAAATTCTATTCTATTCCATTCAATTCCATTCCATTCCACATTCCATTCCATTCCATTCCACATTCCATTCCATTCCATTCCACATTCCATTGCTTTCCATGCCACATTCCATTTCATTATATTACCCATTCCATTCCCTTCCATTCCATTCCATTCCGCATTCCATTCCATTCCATTCCCCATTCCATTGCATTCCATTCCCATCCTTTCCAAATTCCATTCCATACCATTCCATTCCACATTCTATTCCATTGCATTTCACAATCCATTCCATTTCATTCCACATTCCATTCCATTCCATTTCATTCTATTCTATATTCCTTACCATTCCATTCCTTTCCACCTTCCATTCCTTTCCATTCCACATTCCATTCCATACCATTACACATTACATTCAGTTCCATGGCACATTAAATTCCACAATCCATTCCGTTCCACTTTCCTTTCCACGACCTATTCCAAATTCCATTACACTTTCAATTCCATTCCATTCCACGTTCCATTTCGCATTCCATTGCACATTCCATTCCACATACCATCCCACCATCCATTACACATCCCATTTCATTCCATTCCACGTTTCATTCCAATCCATTCCACGTTCCATTTCATTCAATTCCACATTCCATTCTAGATTCATTTCACATTCTATTAAACATTCCATTTCACATTCCATTCCATTCCATTCCATTCCATTCCAAATTGCATTGCATTCCAATCCACATTCCATTCCTTTCCGTTCCATTTTCCATTCTGTTCCACGTTCCATTCCATTCCATTTTGTATTCCATTCCATTCCACTTTCCATTACGTTCCACATTCCATTCCATTCCTTTATATTCATATCAAATTCCATTCCACATTCCAATATATTCCACACCACATTCCATTACATTCCATTCCACTTTCAATTCCTTTCAATTCCACATTCCATTCCATTCCGTTACTTACCATATTCCATTCCATTCCACTCCTCATTCCATTTCTCTCCATTCCACATTATATTCCATTCTATTCCACATTCTTTTCCATTCCATTGCATTCCATTCCGAATTCCATTCCATTTTCCATTCCATTCGATTCCACTTTCCATTCCGTTCCATTCCACGTTCCAATGCATTTCATTCCACATTCCATTCTATTCCATTCCACATTGCATTCCATTCCATTCCATTCCATTCCACCTTTCATTCTATTCCATTCCATTCCACATTCCATTCCATTCCATTCAACTTTTTATTCTATTCCATTGCAGATTAAATTCCATTCGATTCCATTCCATTCCACATTCCATTCCAATCAATTCCAGACTGAAAACCATGCCATTCCACATTTCATTTAAATTCCATTCCATTCCATTCCATTCCACATTCTATTCCATTCTATTCCATTGCATACCACATTCCATTCCACATACCTTTCCATTCCATTCCACATTCCATTGCTTTCCATTCCACATTGCATTCCATTCCGTTCCACATGGCGTAGCATTCCATTACATTCCGCATTGCATTCCATTCCACTTCATTCCACATCCCATTCGATTCCATATATCATTCGATTCCATTCCACATTCCATTACATTCTGTTCCATATTGCATTCCATTCCGTTCCATTACACATTCCATTCCACTCCATTCCACATTCCATTCCACATTCATTTCCATTCCATTCTACATTCCATTCCACATTTCATTCCATTCCATTCCACATTCCAATCCACATTCCCTTTCATTCCATTTCACATTCCATTGCACATTCCATTGTCTTCCATTACACATTTCATTCCATTCAATTCGATTCCATTCCACATTCAATTCCATTCCATTCCAAATTCCCTTCCATTCCGTTCCACATTCCATTCCATTCCATTCAATTCAATTCCACATTCTTTTCCACATTCCAGTCCATTCCACTCCACATCAAATTCCATTCCATTCCACATTCCAATCCATTGAATTCAACTTTGCATTACATTCCATTCCACATTGCAATCCATTCCATTCCACATTGAATTCCATTCCATCCACATTCCATTCCGCTCCATTCCACATTCCATTCCATTCCATTCCATTCCAAATTTCATTCCATCCCATTCGACATTACATTCGATTCCATAATCAGTTCCATTCCATTCCATTCCATTCCAAATTCCATTCCATTCCATTCCACTTTCCATTCCTTTTCATTCCACATTGCATTCCACATTTCATTCCACATTCCATTCAATTCCACTTTCCATTTCATTCCATTCCATTTCATTTCACATTCCATTCCATTCCATTCCACATTCTATTCCATTGCATTCCGCATTCCATTCCATTCCATTGTCTTCCAATCCATTTCACCTAGCATTCCATTCCATTCCATTCCGCAATCCATTCCATTCCATTCCATTCCATTCCAGTCTATTCCACATTGCATTCTATTCCATTCCATTCCACTTTCAATTCCATTCCATTCCACATTCAATTCCATTTCTCACTCCATTCACCTTTCCATTCCAAACAATTGCACAGTCCATTCCACATTACTTTCCATTCCATTTCAATCCATTCCAACTCCATTCCACATTCCATTTAATTCCATTCCACATTGCCTTCCACATTCAATTCCAATCCATTCCACATTCGATTCAACCTTCCATTGCATTCCTTTCCACTTTCCTTTCCATTCCATTCCGCATTCTATTCCATTCCATTGTACATTCCTTTCCATTCCAATCCACATTCCATTCCATTCCACATTCCATTCACTTTCCATTCCTTTCCATTCCGCATTCCATTCCAATCCATTCCAAATTCCTTTCCATTCCATTCCACATTGCATTCCATTCCATTCTCCATTCAATTCCAGTCCACATTCCTTTCCATTCCATTCCTTTCCATTCAATTCCAAATTCCATTCCACATTCCATTCCATTCCACTCAGCATTCCATTCCATTCCGCTCCACATTCCATTCAATTCCATTCCATTACTTTCCATTCAACTCCATTCCATTCTACTTTCCATTCTAGTTCCATTCCATGTTCCATTCCATAACATTCTAAGTTCCGTTCCATTTTCCATTCCATGTTGCATTCCACGGTCCGTTCCATTGAATTCCACATTCCCTTTCATTCCCTCCCACATTCCATTCCTTTCCATTCCACTTTCCATTGCATTCCATTCCACCTTCTATTCCATTCCATTCGATTCCATTGCATATTCCATTCCACATTCCATTGAATTCCACACACATTCCATTCCATTCCAGATTCCATTCAACATTCCATTCAATTCCATTCCACATTCCATTCCATTCCAATCCACTTTCCATTCCATTCCATTCCACATTGCATTGCATTCCTTTCCGCGTTCCATTCCATTCCACATTTCTTTCCATTCCATTCCATTCCATTCCAGATTCCATTCCATTCTTTTCCATTAAATTCCATTACACATTCCATTCCTTTCCATTCCATATTCCATTCCACTTTCCGTACCAATCTATTCCACATTTCACTCCACTTTCCATTCCATTCCATTCCACATTCCATTCCATTCCATTCCGCATTCCATTACATTCCATTTCGCGTTCCATTCCATTGCAGATTGCAATCATTTCCCTTCCATTCCACATTCCATTCCTTTCCATTCCACAATCAATTCCATTCCATTCCATTCTTTTCCATTTCAAATTCCATTCCATATTCCATTCCGAACCATTCCACAATCCATTCCACATTCCATTCAATTCCATTCCACATTCCATACCATTAAACATTCCATTCCATTCCATTCAATTCCACTCCATTCCATTCCACATTCCATTCCATTCCATTCCACATTCCATTCCATTCCACATTCCATTCCCTTCCATTCCACATTCCATCCCATTGCATTCCACATTGCATTCCATTGCATTTCACATTCCATTCTATTCCATTACACATTCCATTCCATTTCTCATTCCATTCCATTCCATTCCATTTAATTACAATCCTCATTCCATTCCATTTCACTCCACATTCCATTCCATTCCATTCCACATTCCGTTCCAATCCATTCCTTTCAATTCCTTTCCATATTCCATTCCGCGTTAATTCCACGTTCCATTCAATTCCATTCCACGTTTGATTCCACGTTGCATTCCACGTTGCATTCCAGAATCCTTTCCATTGAATTCCAAATTCCATTAGATTCCATTCCACATTGAATTCCATTCCATTCCAAATTCCATTCTGTTCCATTGCATTCAATATTCCATTCTATTCCACTCCACTTTACATTCTATTCCATTGCACATTCCATTCCATTCCTATCCATATTCCATTCCATTCATTTCCACATTCAATTCCATTCAACTCCATAATGCATTCCATTCCATTGCACATTCCATTACATATTCCATTCCATTCAATTCCATATTCCATTCCATTGCATTCCATTCCATTCCACATACCATTCCACCTACCATTCCACATTGCATTTCATTCCATTCCATATTCCATTCCATTCCATTCCACATTGATTTCCATTCTATTCCATTCCACATTGCATTCCATTCCACATTCCATTCCGTTTCTTTCCACATAAGATTCCAATCCATTCCATTCCACATTGCACCCATTCCATTCCATTCCCCATACCATTCCATTCTATTCCAAAATCCAATCCTTTCCATTCCACATTGTATTACATTCCATTCCATTCCACATCCCATTCCATGCCATGCCATTCCATTCCATTCCACATTCCATTACACACTCCATTACATTCCATTCCTCATTCCTTTCCATTCCATTCCACATTCCATTTCATTAAACATTCCATTACATTCCACTTCCCATTCCATTCCTTTAAATTCCATTCCATTCCATTCCACATTGCATTCCATTGCGTTCCATTCCACATTGCATTCCATTCCATTCCAGATTCCATTGCATTCCATTCCACATTGCATTCCATTCCATTCCACTCCAAATTCCATTCCATTCCATTCCTTTCCTTGTTCCATTCCATTCCATTCCACATTGCATTCCATTACATTCCTTCAATATTCCATTGCATTCCATTCCATTCCACTGCACATTCCATTCAACATTCCATTACATTCTATTCCACATTGCATTCCTTTCCATTCCACATTCCATTCCATTGCACATTGCATTTCGTTCCATATTGTATTCCTTTCCTTTCCATTCAAATCCCAATTCCATTCCACATTCCTTTCCATTCCATTCAACATTCCATTCCATTCCATTCCCCATTCCATTCCACTTTCCATTCCATTTCATTCCAAATTGGATTGAATTCCATTTCATTCCACATTCCATTCCTTTGCATATTGCATTGCATTCCATTCCACATTGCATTTCATTCATTACCATTACACATTCCACTGCATTCTTTTCCTTTACATATTCCATTGCATTCCATTCCACATTGCATTCCATTCCATTTCATTACAATTTCCATTCCATTCTATTCCATTCCATTGCACTTTCCATTACATTCAATTCCACATTCCTTTCCATTCCATTTCACATTCCATTCCATTCCATTCCACTTTCCATTGCTTTCCATTACAGATTCCATTCCATTCCACTTTGGGTTCCATTCCTTTCCTTTCAAATCCAAATTCCATTTCAAATTCCATTCCATTCCATTCGACATTCCATTCCATTCCATTCCACATTCCATTCCATTCCTTTCTTTTCAATTCTAAATTCCATTCTACATTCAGTTACATTCCATTCCACATTCCATTCAATTCCATTCCATTCCATTCCATTGCACGTTCCATTCCACATTCCCTTCCATTTCTTTGCACATTCCATTGCATTCAATTCTACATTCCATTCCACTCTATTCCACATTGCATTCCGTTCCATTCCATTTAACACTTTGTTCCAATCCATTCCATTCCACATCGAATTCCTTTTCATTCCACATTGCAATCCATTCCATATTCCCTTCCATTACATTCCTTTCCATTCCAAATTCCATTTCATTCAATTCCGTTCCAAATTCCATTTCATATTCCCTTCCTTTCCATTGCATTCCATTCCAAATTCCATTCCATTCCATTCCGTTCCACATTCCATTCCACTTTCCATTCCATTCCATTCCACATTTCATGCCACAATCCATTCCATTCCACGTTCCATTCCATTCTATTCCATTCCATTCCACATTTTATTCCATTCCTTTCTGCATTCCATTCCATTCCATTCTGTTCCATTACATTCCAAATGGCATTCCATTCCATTCCATTCCCATTCCATTCCATTCCACTCAGCATTCCATTACATTCCATTCCACATTCCATTCCATTCCATTCCATTCCATTCTACGTTCCATTCCACGTTCCATTCCATTTTCCATTCCATTCCATTCCACGTTCTGTTCTATGTTCCATTCCGCGTTCCATTCCACGATCCTTTCCATTGAATTCCACATTCCATTCCATTCCGTTCCACATTCTATTCCATTACATTTCACATTGCATTCCATTCCATTCCCACTTCTATTCCATTCCATTCCTTTCCATTCCACATTCCATTCCGCTTTCCATTCTATTCTATCCCACATTTCATTCCACATTCCATTACATTCCATTCCACTTTCCATTTCATTCCACTCCACATTCCTTTCCACCTTCCATTCGATTCCATTCCAAACTCCATTCCACATTCCATTCCATTCCATTCAACATACCTTTCCACTTTCCTTTCCATTACATTCCATTTCATATTCCATTCAATTGCATTCCATTACAATCCACATTTCATTCCATTCCAATGCACATTCCATTCCTTTCCATTTCCCGTTACATTCCATTCTACATCCCATTCCTTTCCATTCCACATTCCATTCCATTATCTTCCGCATCCCTTTCCACTTTCCATTACGAATTCCATTCCACTTTCCATTCCATTCCATTCCACATTCCTTTCCCTGCCATTCCACATTCCATTCTATTCAATTAAATATTGCTTTCCGTTCCGTTCCACCTGGCATTCCATTCCATTCCATTCCATTCCATTCCTTTCCATTCTGCATTCCATTCCATGTTCCATTCCATGTTCCTTTCTATCCCATTCCACGTTCCATTGCACTTTCCATTCCACGATCCTTTCCACTGAATTCCACATTCCATTCCATTCCATTCCACTTTCAATTATATTTCGTTCTACATTCCATTGCATTCCATTCCATATTCCATTCCATTCCATCCCACATTACATTTCATCCTGTTGCACTTTAAATTCCACATTCCATTCCATTCCATTCCACATTCCATTCCACTTTACATTCCATTATGTTCCACATTCCATTCCACGTTCCATTCCATTCCATTGCACTTTCCATTCTATTCTGTTAAACATTCAATTCCATTCCAATCCGTATTGCATTCCCTTTCATTCTGCATTCCTTTGCATGCCATTCCCTATTGCATTGCCTTCCATTCCATCCCACATTTCATTCCCATTTCCATTCCATTCCATTCCATATTACATTCCACTCCATTACATTCCATTCCACATTGAATTCCACATTCATTTCCAGTTCATCCCACATTGCATTCCACATTCCTTTCCATTCCATTTCACATTCCCATCAAATCCATTACACATTCCATTCCATTCCATTCCATATTCCATTCCATTCCACTCCACATTCAATTCTGTTCCATTCCACATTACATTCCATTCCATTCCACATTGCATTCCATTCCATTCCACATTCCATTCCATTCCCTATTGCCTTCCATTCCATTCCATTCCATTCCAAATTCCATTCCAATCTATTACGTTCCACATTCCATTCCACTTTCCATTCCACTCAATTCCATATTTCATACCACATTCCATTCCATTCCATGTTCTATTCCATTCCATTCCATTCCAGTCCATTTCACATTCCATTCCATTCCATTCAACATTCTATTCCATTACATTCCGCATTCCATTCCATTTCATTCTTTTCCAATCCATTCCACATTGCATTCCATTCCTTTCCATTCCGCATTCCATTGCATTCCTTTCCGTTCCAATCCATTACACATTGCGTTCCATTCCATTCCATTCTGCTTTCAATTCCATTCCATTCCACATTCCTTTCCATTGAATTTCATTCCATTTCACACTCCATTCCTCATTCCATTCCAATCCTTTTCACAATCCATTCCACATTAATTTCCATTCCATTCCAATGCATTCCAACTGCATTCCACATTCCATTCCATTCCATTCCACGTTCCATTCCACATTCCATTCCAATCCATTCCACATTCCATTCCGCTTTCCATTGCATTCCATTCCGCATTCCATTCCATTCCATTCCATATTCCATTCCATTCCATTCCACATTCTATTCCATTCCATTCCACATTCCATTCCATTCCAATTCACATTCCACACAATTCCTCATTCCATTAAAATTTCCATTCCTCTCCATTCCACATTCCATTCCGTTCCATTCCCTATTCCATTTCATTCCATTCCACGTTGCATTCCATTCCATTCCACCTTCCATTCCATTCCACATTCCATTTCATTCCATTCCATTAAATTCCAAATTCCATTCCACTCAACATTCCATTCCACTCAACATTCCATTCCACTCGGTTCCACATTCCATTCCATTCCATTCCCTTCCATTCCAATCCATTGTAAGTTCCATTCCACTTTCCAATCCATGTTCCATTCCATTGCATTCCACGTTCCATTCCATGTTCCATTTCACGTTCCGTTCCACGATCCTTTCCATTGCATTCCACTTTCTATTCCATGTTCCATTTCACGTTCCATTCCACTATCCTTTCCATTGAATTCCACATTCAATTCCCTTGCGTTCCACATTCTATTCCTTTCTATTCAACTTTCCATTCCATTCCACATTCCATTCCATTCCATTTCATTAAATTCCAAATTCCATTCCACATTCCATTCCTTTCCAGTCAACATTCCATTCCATTCCATTCCACATTCCATTCCATTCCATTCCACTCCATTCCATTCTACGTTCCATTCCACGTTCCATTCAATGCTCCATTCCATTCCATTCCACCTTCCTTTCCATGTTCCATTTGACGTTCCATTCCACGATCCTTTCCATTGAATTGCACATTCCATTCCATTCCATTCCATTCCATATTCCATTCCACATTCCATTGAATTCCACTAAACGTTACATTCCATTCCACATTCGATTCCATTCCATTCCACATTCCATTCCATTCCTTTTCATTCAATTCTAAATTCCATTCCACTTTCAATTACATTCCATTCCATATTCCATTCCATTCCAATCTGTTAACATTCAGTTCCATTCCAGTCCACTTTGCAATTCATTCCATATTCCAATCCATTCTATTCCACATTCAATCCATTGCATTCTATTCCATTCCACATTCCATTGCACATTCCATACCATTCCTTTGTGCATTCCATTGCTTTCAATTTCACATTCCATCACACTCCATTCCACATTGCATTCCATTCCATTCCATTCCACACTTCATTCCATTCCATTCAATTCCACATTCCCTTCCATTCTGTTCCATGCTGCGTTCCATTCCATTCCGCATTGCATTCCGTTTAATATTCCCTTCCATTCCATTCCATTCCAAATTCCATTCCATTGCATTCCGTTCCACATTATTCCACTTTCCATTCCATTCCATTCCACATTTCATTCCGCATAACATTCCATACCGCATACCATTCCATACCACATTCCATTCCAATCCATTCCATTCCATTCCATTCCATTACACATTCTATTCCTTTCCATTCCGCATTCCATTCCATTCCATTCTACTCCAATCCATTACACATATCATTTCGTTCCATTCCATTCCGCATTCCATTCCATTCCATTTCGTTCCAATCCATTCCACATGGCATTTCGTTCCATTCCATTCCGCATTCCATTCCATTCCATTTCGTTCCAATCCATTCCACATTGCATTCCATTCCATTCAATTCCGCTTTCAATTCCATTCCATTCCACATTCCATGCCATTCATTTCCAATCCATTTCACACTCCATTTCCCATTCCATGCCAATCCATTGCACAATCCATTCCACATTACTTTCCATTACATTCCATTCCACATTCCATTCCATTCCACATTCCATTCCATTCCATTCCACATTCCATTCCACTCGTTTCCACATTCCATTCCATTCCATTCCATTCGACATTCCATTCCTTTCCATTCCGTTCCATTCCACCTTCTACTCCATCCCATACCATTCCACATTCCACTCCATTCCATTCCACATTCCATTCACATTCCCCTTCTTTCCTTTCCAATTTCCATTCCACCTTCTACTCCATTCCATATCATTCCACATTCCACTCCATTCCATTCCACATTCCATTCATATTCCAATTCTTTCCTTTCCACATTCCATTCCACATTCCATTCCATATTCCATTCCATTCCATTCCATATTAGACTCCATTCCATTCCATTGCACATTCCATTCCATTCCATTCCATATTCCTTTGCATTCCATACCACAATCCGTTGCATTCTATTCCACATTCCACTCCTTTCCATTCCTTTTCACATTGAATTCAATTCCATTATACTTTCCTTTCCATTCCATTCCACATTCCATTCCAAATTCCATTCCACAATCCATTCCACCTTCCATTCCTTTCCATTCCACATTCCATTCCATTCCATTCCAGTCCACATTGCATTCCATTCAATTCCACATTCCATTCCTTTCCATTCCACATTCCATTCCATATTCCATTCCATTCCATTTCATATTAGACTCCATTCCATTCCATTGCACATTCCATTCCATTCCATATTCCTTTGCATTCCATACCACAATCCGTTGCATTCTATTCCACATTCCACTCCTTTCCATTCCATTTCACATTGAATTCAATTCCATTATACTTTCCTTTCCATTCCATTCCACATTCCATTCCAAATTCCATTCCACAATCTATTCCACCTTCAATTCCTTTCCATTCCACATTCCATTCCACATTCCATTCCATTCCATTCCAGTCCACATTCCATTCCATTCAATTCCACATTCCATTCCTTTCCATTCCACATTCCATTCCACATTCCATTCAATTCCATTGCACATTCCCTTCCATTGCATTCCACATTGCATTCCTTTCCATTGCACATTACTTTCTACATTCTATTCTGCATTGCATGCCGTTCCATTCCACTTTCGATTCCACATTCCTTTCCAAATTCCATTCCATTACATTCCAAATTCCATTCCGCATTTGATTGAATTGCAATTCACGTTCACTTCCACATTCCCTTCCATTCCATTCCGTATTCAATTGCATTCCATTCCACATTCCATTCCATTCCATTCCACATTCCATTCCATTCCATTCCGCATTCCATTCCTTTCCATTCTGCATTCCATTCCATTCTCTTCCATTCCATTCCATTCCATTCCATTCTGCATTCCATTCCTTTCCATTCCATTCCATATTCCATTCCTTTCCATTCCATTCCATTCCATTCCATTCCATTCCACATTCCATTCCTTTCCATTTCATTCCACTTTCATTTTCATTCCTTTCCATTCCATTCCACGTTCCATTCCACATTCCTTTCCATTCCACATTCAACTCCATTCCATTCCACATTCCATTGAACATTCCATTCCTCATTTAATTCTACATTTCATTCCATTCCATTCCACATTCCACTTTCCATTCCATTCCATTCCACTTTCCATTCATTCCATTTCAACTTACATTACATTCCATTCAATTACAAATTCCATTTCTTTCCATTCCACATTCCATTATATTCCATTCAACATTCCATTTCATTCCATTCCACTACATTCCACATTTCATTCCACATTCCATTCCATTGCATTCCACATTCCATTCCTCTACATTCAACTCTAATTCACATTGCCTTCCACTTTGCATTCCATTCCATTCCACATTCTGTTGCCAATTCCATTCCATATCATTCTGCTTTCCCTTCCATACCATTCCACATCCGATTGCACATTGCATTGAATTCCATTCCACATTCCATTCCATTCCATTCTATTCCATTAAATTCCTTTCCAAATTCCGTTCCATTGCATTCCATTCCACATTCCACACCATTCCATTCCATTTCATTTTTCTTTCCATTACATTCCACATTCGATTCCTTTCCATTAAACATTCCATTCCATTCCATTCCACATTCCATTCCACATTCCCTTCCATTCCATTCCACATTCCATTCCTTTCCATTCCACTCCAATCGACATTCCATTCCATTCTATTCCATTGCACATTCCATTCCTTTCTAGTCCGCATTATATTGAATTCCACTCCACATTCCATTGCATTCTTTTCCATTCCATTCCATTCCTCATTTCATTCCATTCAATTCCATTCCATGTTCCAATCCATTCCATTCCAAATTCCTTTCAATTACATTCCACATTCCATTCCATTCAATTTCAAGTTCCATTCCATTCCATTCCTTTCCAGTCCACATTCAATTCCATTCCATACGACATTCCATTCCATTCCGTTCCACATTCAATTCCAACTTCCATTCCACATTCCATTACACTTTTCATTCCTTTCCATTCCACATTCCATTGCACATTCCTTTCCATTCCATTCCACATTCCTTTGCATTCCAATCCACTTTCCATTGCGTTCGTTTCCATTCGATTCCATTCCACATTCCATTCCAGTCAATTTCACTCCACAATCCGTTCCATTCCAGTCCTTTCCATTCCAATTTCCATTCTACATTCCTTTCCATTCCATTCCACATTCCATTACATTCCATTCCAACTTCTATTGAATTCCATTCCACATTCCATTCCATTCCATTCCATTGCATGTTCCACTCCATTCCACTGAATTCCAGTCCACATTCTATTCCATTTCTTTCCACAATCCATTCCATTCCATTGCACTTTCCATTCCACATTCCATTCCACGTTACATTCCACGTTACATTCCACGATGTTTTACACATCACATTCCACGTTAAATTCCACATTCGATTCCACATTCTATTCCACATTCCATTCCATATTCCAATCCATTCCTTTCCACATTGTATTCCATTCAGTGGCATTCCACATTCCATTCCATTCTCCGTTCTATTCCATTCCATTCCACATTCCATTCCACATTCCACTCCACTCCATACCACGTTCCATTCCACATTCCATTCAACATTCCACTCCATTCCATTCCATTCCACATTCCATTCCATTCCATTACGTATTCCATTCCATTCCACATTCCATTCCATTCCTTTCCACATTCCGTTCCACATGCCATTCCATTCCATTTCATTCCATTCCAAATTCCATTCCGTTCCTTTACACTCTACAGTCCATTCCATTCCACATTCCATTCCACATTCCACCCCATTCCATTCCAAATTCCATTCCACATTCCATCCCTCATTCCATTCCAATCCATTGTACATTCCACTCCATTCAATTCCATTCCACATTCCATTCCATTCCACTCCACATTCCATTCGACATTCCGTTGCTTTCAATTCCATTCCATTCCACGTTCCATGCCGCATACATTCCATTCCATTCCATATTCCATTCCATTCTATTCCTCATTCCATTCCATATTCCATTCCAAGTTCCATTCCACGTTCCATTCCACCTTCCATTCCATTCCATTCCACATTCTCTTCCACCATGCATTCTATATAATTCCACCTTCCATTCCACATTCCATTCTTTTCCATTACACATTCCATTACACATTTCATTCCATTACTTTCCACATTGATTGCTTTCCATTCCTTTCCACATTCCATTCCATTCCATTTCATATTTCATTAAATTCCATTCCACATTCCATTCCATTCCATTCCTTTCCCTTCCATTCCACATTCCATTCCATTCCATTCCATTCCACTTTCCATTCCATTCCATTCCAAACTCCATTGCATTCCATTCCACATTCCCTTCCATTCCATTCCATATTGCATTCTTTCCATTCCATTCCATTCCACATTTAATTCCATTCCATTCCATTCCACATTCCATTCTGTTCCTTTCCACATTCCATTGCATTCCATTCCACATTCCATTCCATTCGTTTCCATTCCCTTCCTTTCCACATTCCTTTCCATTCCGTTCAATTCCGCAATCCATTCCATTCCATTACACATTACATTCCAATCCATAAAATTCCACATTCCATTACATTCCTTTGCAGAATACATTCCATTCCATTCCACATTACATTCCCTTCCACATTCGATTCCATTCCCCATTCCATTTCATTCCATTCCACATTCCATTCGATTCCATAAAATTCCACTTTCCATTCCATTCCGTTCCACATTCCATTCCATTCCATTCCTCATTCTGTTCCACATTCCATTTCACATTTCATTGCATTCCTTTCCACATTCCATTCCTTTCTAATCCACATTCCATTCCTTTCCATTTCTCATACCATTCTATTCCATTGCATTCCCTTCCATTCCACATTTCATTTCATTCCATTCCACATTCCATTCCACTTTCCATTCCACGTTCCATTCTACGTTCCTTTCCACTTTCCTTTCCACTTTCCATTCCTAATTCCATTCGACATTCCATTCCTCGTTCGTTTCCATTCCATTTCACATTGCATTCGCTTCCATTTCACATTCCACTCTCTTCATTCCACATTCCATTCCACATTTCACTCCATTTCATTCCATATTCCATTCCCCTCCTTTCCAAATTCCATTCCACAGTCCATTCCATTGCATTCCATATTCTATTCCCTTCCATTCCACATTCCACTCCATTCCCCTTTGCATTCAATTCCATTACACATTCCATTAGATTGCATTCCATTCCACTTTCCATTGCAATCCATTCCAAATACTATTCCACTCCATTCCACATTCCTTTAGATTCCATTCCATTCCACATTCCATTCCATTTCATTCCACATTCATTTCCACATTCCATTCCACATTCCATTCAATTCCATTCCTCATTCCATTCGATTATATTCCACATTCCTTGCCATTCCATTTCACATTCCATTCCATTCGACATTCCCTTCCACATTTCATTCCATTCCATTCCACTTCATTCCAAATTCCATTCCGTTCCATTAAACATTCCATTCTATTTCCATTTCACGTTCCATTCCATTCCATTACTTTCCACATTCCGATCCATTCCTTTACATTCGACATTCCATTCCACATTAAGTTCTATTCAATTCTACATTGCGTCCCACATTACAATCTATTGGTTTCCACATTCCATTCCATTCCATTCCACATTCCATTCCATTCCACTGCATTCCACATTCCATTCCATTCCCTTACACATTCCATTCCATTCCCTTACACATTCCATTCCGCATTCCAAGCCATTCCTTTCCACTTTACCTTGCACATTCCATTCCTTTCCATTCCACTTTCCCTTCCAAATTCCATTCCATTCCATTCCGCATTCCATTCCAAATTCTATTCCATTCCATTCCACATTCCTTTCCACATTCTATTCCATTCCATTGCAGATTCCATTATATTCCATTCCAGTTTGAATTCCATTTCATTCAGGTTGCATTGCATTCCTTTCCACGTTCCATTCCACGATCCATTACACGTTCCATTCCATGTTCCATTCCATTCAATTTCATATTCCTTTCTACATACCACTGCATTCCAGTCCACAATACATTCCACATTCCATTCCATTCCATTCCACATTCGTTTCCATTCCATTCCAATTTCCATTCCACTCAATTTCCAACTCCATTCCTTTCCATTCCATTCCATTCCGTTCCATTCCACATTACATTCCACATTCCATTCCATTACATTCCGTGTTCCATTGCACGTTCCATTTCATGTTCCATTCCAGGTTAAATTCCACGTTCCTTTCCACGTTCCATTCCATTCCTTTCAACAGTCCATTTCATTCCATTGCACATTGCATTCCATTCCATTCCACATTCCATTCCTGTCCATTGCGTATTCCATTCCATTCCACATTCCATTCCATATCATTCCAAGTTCCATTAAATTATATTTCACGTTCCATTTCATTCCATCTCACCTTCCATTCCATTCCATTGCACGTTCCATTCAATTCCATTCCACATTGCATTTCACATTCCATTCCTTTCCATTCCACGTTACTTTCCATTCCATTCCACGTCGCATTCCTCATTCCATTCCATGCCATTCCACATTCCCTTCCATTCCAGTCCATTCCATATTCTATTACCTTCCATTCTATTCCAAATTCCATTCCATTGCATTCCATTCCACATTCCATTCAATTCCTTTCCATTCCACGTTCCATTCCATAGTCCATTCCATTCCATTTCACATTCCTTTCCATTCCATTCCACATTCCATTCTATTCCATCCCACATTCAATTCCATTCCATTGAATTCCACATTCCATTCCATTCTATTCCTTTCCACAATCTGTACCATTCCATTCCTCATTCCATTCCATTCCATTCCACATTCCATTCCATTCCAGTTTCCTTTCCACGTTCCGTTCCATTGCATTCCTCATTTGATTCCATTCCATTCCACATTCCATTCCGTTCTATTAAACATTCCATTCTCTTTCCTTTTCACATTCCATTGTATTCCATTACATTCCGCATTCCACTACAGTGATTTCCATTCCATTCCACATTCCATGCCACTTTCCTTTCTATTCCATTTCACATTCCATTCCGTTCCATTCCACATTCCTTTCCAAATTCCATTCCACATTGTTTTCCACGTTCCGTTCCATATTCCTTTCCACATCCCTTTCCACTCCATTCCACATTCCATTCCATTCCAGTCCACATTCCATTTCACATTCCATTCCATTCGATTCTACGTTCATTCCAGATTCAATTCCACATTCCTTTCCACCTTTCATGCCATTCCATTCCACATTCCATTTCACGTTACATTCCACATTCCATTCCATTTATTTCCGCATTCCATTCCACATTACCTTTAGCGTTAGATTCCTTTCCATTCCACGTTACATCCCACGTACCTTTCCCCTTCCCATTCCATTTGTTTCCACGTTCAGTTCTACAGTCAATTGCATTCCATTTCACGTTCCATGCTACATTCCATTCCACATTCCATTCATTGCTCCATTCCGTCAATTCCACATTCAATTACAAACTCCATTCTACTTTCCTTTCCACAATCCATTTCGTTCTATTCCACATTCTATTCCACATTCCATTGCACATTCCATTCCCTTCCATTCCACACTCCTTTCCACATTCCACTCAACATTCCACTCCATTCCATTCCACATTCTGTTCCACAAACCACTACATTGCATTCCACATTCCATTCCATTCCATTACACATTCCTTTCCACATTCCCCTCCACATTCCATTCCGTTACATTTCAGATTTCATTCCACATTCCATTCCACATTCCGTTCCACGTTCTATTCCATGTTCCATTCCACGTTTCATTGCATTCCTCGTTCCGCTACATTGAATTCCAAGTTCCGTTCCACATTCCATTCCATTCCCTTCCACATTGTGTTTCACATTCGTTTCCACATTCCATTCCACATTCCTTTCCATTCCATTCCTCATTCCATTCCACGTTCCATTCCACCTACAATTACAAGTTCCATTCCTCGTTCCATTCCATTACATTCCACGTTCCATTCCACGTTGCATTCCATATTCCATTCCACATTCCATTCGATTCCATTCCATTCCACATTCCATTCCACATTCCATTCCACATTCCATCCCATTCCATTCCACGTTCCTTTCCACTTTCCATTCCACATTCCATTCCACGTTCTTTTCCATTCTTTTCCATGTTCCATTCCATTCCATTCGATATTTGTTTCCACTTTCCATTTCACATTCCATTCCACATTCAATTTGACATACCATTGCATTCCCTTCGACATTCCATTCCACAATCCTTTGCACATTCCATTCCACATTCCATTCCATTCCATTCCACATTCCATTCCATTCCATTCCACGTTCCTTTCCACTTTCCATTCCACATTCCATTCCATTCCATTCCACATTCCATTCCACATTCCATTCCATTCCAATCCACGTTCCATTTCACGTTCCATTTTAATCCATTCCACATTCCATTCCATGTTCCATTTCACTTTCCATTCCACATTCCATTTCACATTCCTTTGCATTCCATTCCATTCCACATTCCATTCTACATTCCATTCCACATTCCTTTCCATTCCATTCCACATTCCATTTCACGTTCCATTCCATTCCATTCAGCATTCCATTCCATTCCACATTCCATTCCACATTCCATTCCATTCCATTCCACATTCCATTCCACTTTCCATTCCACGTTCCATTTTATTCCATTCCACATTCCATTCCATTTTCCATTTCACAATCCATTCCACTTTCCATTTCGCATTCCTTTCCGTTCCATTCCATTCCACATTCCATTCTACATTCCATTCCACATTCGTTTCCATTCCATTCCACCTTCCATTTCACGTTCCATTCCATTCCATTCAACATTCCATTCCACATTCCATTCTATTCCATTCCACATATCATTCCTTTCAATTCCACATTCCATTCCATTCCACTACACACTCCATTCCACATTCCATTCCATTCAATTCCACCTTCCATTCGATATTCCATTCCATTGCATTCCATTCCATTCCATTCCACATTCCATTCTACTCCATTACCCAATCCATTCCACATTCCTTTCCACAGTCCTCTCCACATTCCATTCCATTCCACTCCAACTTCAATTCCACATTACATTCGATGACTTTCCATTCTAATTTACATTACATTACTTTCCATTCCACTTTTCTTTCCATTCCATTCCACATTCCATTCCATTCCATTCCATATTCCATGCCTGTCTATTCCACATTCCTTTCTATTCCGTTGCACATTCCTTTCCACGTTCCATTCTACGTTACTTTCCTCTTTCCATTCCTCATTCCTTTCCACACTACATTCCACATTGCATTCCACATTGCATTCTACATTCCATTCCAATCCACATTCCATTCCATTCCATTACACATTCCATTCCATTACACATTCCATTCAATTCGATTAAACATTCCATTTCACGTTGCATTCCACATACCATTCCACGTACCATTGAATTCCGTTCCACATTCCTTTCCACTTTCCATTATACATAAATTTCCACATTACTTCCATACCATTCCACATTCCATTCCATATTCCATTCCATCTTCCATTCAAAATTCCTTCCCAGATTGCATTCAATTCCATTCCACCTTCCATTCAAAATTCCATTCCATTCCATTCCACATTCCATTCCATTACATTGTACATTCCACGCCACATTCCATTCCATTCCATTCCACATTATATTATATGTTCCATTACATTCCATTCGACGTTCCTTTCCACATTCCATTCCCCATTCCATTCCATTCCATTCCACATTCCATTCCACATTGTATTCCATTCCTTTTCACATTGCATTCCACATTCCATTCCACATTCCATTTCATTCCGTTCCATGCTCCATTCCACGTTCCATTCTACTTCCCATTCCATTCCATTCCACGTTGAATTCTCCTTTCAATTCCTTCCCTTTTCACGTTGCATTGCACATTCCATTCAGTTCCATTCCACATTGCTTTCCGTTTCATCACACATGCCACTCCACATTCCATTCAATTCCATTCCAATCCACATTCACTTCCATTCCATTCCATTCAAGTCCACATCCTATTCCATTCTGTTCCATTCCACTTTCCATTCCAATCCATAACACATTCCATTCCATTCCATTCCATATACAATTGCACAATCAATTCCATATTCCATTCCACATTCCATTCCATTCTATTCCACAAACCATTCCATTCCATTCCACATTCCATTCCATTCCATTCCATTCCACATTCCATTCCATTCCTTTCCAAATTCCATTCCACATTCCATTTAACGTTCCATTCCTTTCCATTCCACGTTCCATTCCACGTTCCATTCCAGTTTCCAATCCAAATCCCATTCCATTTCATTCCACGTTCAATAACACAGTCAATTCCTTTGCATTTCACGTTACATGTTTCATTCCATTCCACATTACATTCCACGTTCCATTCCGTCCATTCCACATTCCATTCCACACTCCATTCCACATTGCATTCCATATTCCATTCCGTTCCATTCCACATTCCTTTCCACATTCCATTCCACATTCCATTCCACATTCCATTCCATTCCATTCCATTCCACATTCCATTCCGCAATCCACAACATTACATTCCAAATTCCATTCCATTCCATTCCACTTTCCTTTCCACATTCCATTCCACATTCCATTCCATTACATTTCGCATTGCATTCCCCATTCCATTCGACATTCCATTCCCCATTCCATTCTTTTTGTTTACACATTCCATTCCATTCCATTCCATTCCACATTCCATTCCATTTCATTCAATTCCATTCCACCTTCCATTACCCATTATATTCACTTCCACTCCACATTCCATTACATTCCATTCCACATTTCTTTCTACGTTCCATTCCACTTTCCATTCCACGTTCCCTTCCAAGTTCCTTTCCACGTTCCATTCCTTTCCATTCCAGATTCCACTGCACATTCCATTCCCTTCCATTCCATATTCCGTACCATTATATTCCATTCCATTCCACATTCCATTCCTTTCCACATTCCATTCCACATTCCATTCCTTTCCATTCCACATTCCATTCTGCATACCATTAATTTCCATTCCACATTCCATTCCATTCCATTCTACATTCCTTCCCCATTCCATGCCACGTTGCATTCCAAGTTCCATTCCACGTTCCATTCCATCTTCCATTCCATACCACTCCACATTCCTTTCCATTCCATTCTAAGTTCCATTTAATTCCGTTCCACATTCCACTCCACATTCCATTTCAGATTCAATTCCATGTTCCATTTCACGTTACATTCCCTTACATTCTATTCACTTCCACTTTCCATTCCTTTCCAATCCACATTCCATTCCTTTGCATTCCACAATAAATTGCATTCCATGCCACATTCCATTCCATTCCATTCTACATTCCATACGATTCCATTCCATTCCACATTCCATTCTTTCCATTCCACTTTCCATTGCATTCCTTTCCACTTTCCATTCCGTTACATTACACATTCCATTCCAAATTCCATTCCTTTTCATTCCACATTTCGTTCCATTCCATTCAACATTCCATTCCACTTTCCATTCCATGATCCTTTCCATGTTCCATTCCATTCCATTCCACATTCTATTCCACTTACCATTCCATTCCATTCCACGTTCCATTTCACATTCCATTCCATTCCATTCCACGTTTCATTTCACATTCCATTCCATTCCACGTTCCTCTTCACTTTCCATTCCACATTCCGTTCCACATTCCACTACACGTTCCATCCATTCAATTTCACATTCAATTCCATGTTCCATTACATTACACTCCGTGTTCCATTCCACAATCCATTGTACATTCCATTCCACGTTCCATTCCACAATCCATTCCAGTCCATTCCCCAATACATTCCACACCATTCCAAATTCCATTCCACATTCCATCCCATTCCATTCCACATTACTTTCCACATTCCATTCCATTCCATTCCATTTTACATTCCGTTCCGCATTCCATTGCATTCCTGTCCACATTCCATTCCACATTCCATTGTATTCCTGTCCACTTTACATTCCACATTCCATTCCACATTTCATTCCATTCCATTCAATTCCACAATACATTCCACATTACAATGCATTCCAGTCCACATTCCATTCCACATTCCATTCCATTCCACATTCCATTCAATTCCAGTCCACATTCCATTCCACATTTCATTCCATTGCATTCCACATTCCATTACATATTCCATTCAATTCCATTCCACATTCCATTCCACAATCCATTATATTCCATTCCACATTCCATTCCACAATCCATTATGTTCCATTCCACATTCCATTCCACGTTCTATTCCACATTCGATTCCACTTTCCATTCCACGTAGTATTCCATTCCGCTATATGTTGTATTCCACGTTCCATTGCACATTCCATTTTGTCTTTCATTCAACATTATATTCCAAGTTCCATTACACGTTTCATTCAATGTTCCATTCCACGTTCCATTCCATACCATTCATCGTTCCATTCCACCTTCCATTCCATTCCTTTCCATGTTCCATTCCACATTCCTTTCCCCATTCGATTCCACATTCCTTTCCATTCCATTACACAATCCATTCCATTACATTCGACAATCAATTCCATTCTATTCCACATTCCATTCCACCTTCCATTCCATCCAGTTCCATATTCCATTGCACACCATTCCATATTCCATTCCACATTCCATTCCTCAATCCATTTCACATTCCATTACACATTCCATTCCATTCCATTCTACATTCCATGTCACATCCCATTCCATTCCATTCCACATTCCTTTCTGCATTCCATTTCACATTCCATTCCACATTCTGTTCCATTCCATTCCACATTCCATTCCACATTCCATTCCATTGCATTCAACATTGAATAACATTCCATCCGACATTCATTTCCAAGTTCCTTTCCACATTTCATTCCGCGTTCCCTTCCATTCCATTCCACTTTCCATTCCGTTCCGTTATACATTCCAATCCACATTCCATTTCACCTTCCATTCCCTTCCCTTCCACTTTCCACTCCGTTGTTTCCACGTTCCAGTCCTTTTGAAATTCCATTCCACATTCCATTCCACGTTCAATTCCATTCCAGTCCACGTTCCATTTCACGTTCAATTCCATGTTCCATTCCATTCCATTCCACGTTCCATTCCATATTCCATTCCATTCCATTTAACTTTCCGTTCAAATCCATTCCACTTTCCATTCCACATTCCATTCCACATTCCATTCCACTTTCCATTCCGTTGCATTCCACATTCCATTCCACACTGCATTCCACATTGCATTCCACAATCCGTTCCATTCCTTTCCACATTCCATTCGACATTCTATTCCACAATCCATTCCCTTCTATTGCACATTGCATTGTATTCCCTTCCACATCCCTTTCCACATTCAAACCCATTCCATTCCACATTCCCTTCCCTTCAATTCCACGTTTCATTCCATTCCACAGTCCATTCCATATTCCATTCCATTCCACATTCCTTTCTACATTCTATTCCACATTCTATTCCACTTTACATTCCATTCCATCCCACGTTCCCTTCCACATTCCATTCCACATTCCATTCCACATTGCATTCCATTCCATTCAACATTCCATTCCACATTCCATTTCACATTCCATTACACATTCCATTCCATTGCATTCCACATTCAATCCCATTCCATTCCATTCCATATTGCATTCCACGTTCCTTTCCAGATTCCATTAAATTTTCCATTCCAAGTTCCATTCCATTCCATTCCACATTCTGTTCTACATTCCAGTCCCTTGCATTCCACTTTCCATGCCACATTCCATTCCACATTCCATTCCATTCCTTTCCACATTCCATTCCCCATTCCACTGCATTCCATTCCTCTTTCCATTCCACTTTCTATTCCAATCCATTTCACAATCCATTTCTCATTCTTTTCCTCCTTCCATTCCACATTCGATTCCACATTCCATTCCATTCCATTCAACATTCCATTCCACTTTCCATTCCATGATCTATTCCACGTTCCATTCCATTCCATTCCATTTTCCATTCATTCTGTTCCATTCCACATTTCATTCCACCTTTTATTTTGCATTCCATTCGACATTGGATTCCACATTACTTTCCATTCCATTCCATGTTCAATTCCATTCCATTCCACATTCCATTGCATTCCATTCCATATTCCCTTCCATTCCGTTCCACATTACAATAGTTTCCACATTCCATTCCACGTTCCATTCGTTTCCATTCCACGTTACTTTCCACTTTCCATTTCATGTTCCATTCCATTACATTCCACGTTCCGCTCCAAATTCCATTCCATTCCATTTCACGTTCCATTCGACAATTCCATTCCAGATTCCATTCCACTATCCATTCCGTTCCATTCCACACTCGATTCCACTCTCCACTCCACATTCCATTCCAAATTCCATTCATTTCCATTCCACATTCCTTTCCACATTTTATTCCACATTCCATTCCTTTGCATTCAACATTCCATTGCATTCCATGACACATTCCCTTAAACATTCCAATCCATTCCATTCCACATTCCATTCCTTTCCTTTCCACATTCCATTCCACATTCCATTCCATTCCATTCCACATTACATTCCACCTTCTATTCTACATCCCATTCCACATTCCACTCCATTCTATTCCTTGTTCCCTTCCACATTCCATTCCACATTGCATTCCACATTCCATTCCACATTCCTTTCCATTCCATTCAACATTCCATTCCACCCTACATTTCACATTACATTCCACATTCCATTCCATTCCATGTTTCATTACACGTTCCATTCCACTTTCCATTCCATTCCATTCCACTTTCCATTCCACATTCCGTTACATCTTCCATTCCACATTACTTTATATTCAGTTCCACATTCCATTCCACATTCCATTCCATTCCACTTACCATTCCACATTCCATTCCACATTCCATTCCATTCCACATAGCATTCCACATTCCATTCCACGTTTCATTCCACATTCCTTTAAATTCCATTCCACATTGCATTCCACATTATATTCCAATCCATTCCATATTCCATTCCACTTTCCTTTCCACATTCCGTTCAACATTACATTCCACATTCCATTTCACCTTCTGTTCCACATTCCATTTCATATTCCACTGCATTCCTTTCCACATTCCGTTCCATTCCATTCCCCATTACATTCCATTCCATTCCACGTTCCATTCTATGTTACATTCCACATTCCATTCCACATTCAATTCTTCTTTCCATTCCGTTCCATTCCGCGTTCAATTCCACTTTTCACTCCACATTCCATTCCATGTTCCTTTCCACATTCCATTCCACTCCATCCCACATTCCATTCCATCCCATATTTCATTCCATTCCGTTCCACATTCGATTCCATATTCCATTCCTTTCCATTCCATTCCATTCTTCGTTCCATTCAATATACCTGTCCACATTCCATTATATTCCAATCCACATTCAATTTCACGTTCCATTCCATTTCATTCCACATTCCATTCCGCATTCCATTCCATTGCATTCCACATTCTATTACACATCCAGTCCATCCCATTCAACATTCAATTCCACATTCCATTACATTCCACTCCACATTCCATTCCACATTCCACTCCATTCCATTCCATTCCATTCCACCTTCCATTCCAGGTTGCATTCCACGTTCCATTCCATTCCATTCCACATTCCATTCCCTTCCATTCCACATTCGATTCCACACTCCATTTCATTCCATACCACATTCCATTCCACATTCAATTCCACATTCCATTACAGATTCCATTCCTCATTCCATTCCATTCCATTCCATATTCCATTCCAGATTCCATTCCACAATCCATTCCATTCAATTCCACATTCCACATTCCATTCCCTTCCATTCTACATTACATTATATTCCACTTTCCATTCCACATTCCATTCAATTGCATTCCATATTCCATTCCACATTCCAATCAATTCCATTTCACGATCCATTCCATTCCTCATTCCATTCCACATTCCATTCCGCATTCAATTCCATTCCATTCCATTCCATTCCATTACACTTTCCATTCCATTACATTCTGTTCCATTCCACATTACCTTCCATTCCATTCTACTTTCCTTTCACTTCCAATCCAAAACACTGTAAATTCCCTTCCATTCCATTCCATATTCCAATCCATTTCATTCCATTCCTAATTGCATTCCATTCCATTCCACGTTCCATTGCTCATTCCATTCCACGTTCCATTCCATTCCATTCCAAATTCCATTCCACATTCCATTCCATTACATTCAACATTCCACTCCATTCCACATTCCACTCCATTCCATTCCACTTTACATTCCACATTCCATTCCTTTCCATTCCACATTCCAATCCTTTTATTCCACATTCCATTACACATTCCATTCCACTCCATTCCACGTTCCATTCCTTATTCCATTACACATTCCATTCCATTCCATTCCACATTCCATTCCACATTCCGTTCCTCATTCCATTCCATTCCATTCCACATTCCATTCCATTCTGTTCCGCTTTCCTTTCCACATTCCTTTCCATTCCATTCCACATACCATGCCATTCCTTTCCACATTCAATTCCATATTCCTTTCCATTCCATTCCACTTTACATTCCATTCCATTCCATTGCATTCCACATTTCATTCCAGTCCATTCCACTTGACATTCCACTGAATTCCATTCCATATTCCATTCCATTGCATTCCACATTCCTTTCCACAATCCATTCCATTCCATTCCACATTCTATTTCACATTCCTTTCCATTCCATTCCACATTCCATTTCATTCAATTCCACGTTCCATTCTATTTCCATTTCATATTCCATTCCATTCCACATTCCTTTCCACATTCCATTCCATTACATTCCACATTCCATTCCACATTCAATTCCATTCCTTTCCAGGTACCATTCCATTCCACTTTGCATTCCAATCCGTTCCATTCCAATCCACATTCCATTCCACGTTCCATCCTACTCCATTCCACTTTCTATACTCTTCCAATCCACTTTCTAGTCCATTCCATTCCACGTTCCATTCCATTCCACATTCCATTCCATTGCACGTTCCATTCCATTCAATTCCACGATCCATTCCACGTTCTATTCCATGTTGCATTCCATTCCATTAAACGTTCCATTACTCATTCCATTCCACATTACATTCCATTCCATTCCACATTCAATTCCAATTTCCATTGATCACCATTCCACATTCCATTACATTCCACTTTTCGTTCCATTCCATTCCACGTTCCGTTCCATTCCATACCATTCCACTTTCCATTTCTTATTCCATTCCAGATTCCATTCCATTCCATTCCACATTCTATTCCACATTCCATTCCACATTCCCTTCCGCACACCATTACATTCCGTTCCACATTCCATTCTATTCCACATTGCATTCCATTCAATTCCACATTCCATTCCATTCGATTCCATTCCATTTTTTCCACATTCTATTCCACATTCCATTCCATTCCATTCCACGTTCCATTCTACAATCCACTCCACATTCCATTCCATTCCTATCCATTCCTTTACACGTTCCATTCCACATTCCATTCCATTCTATACAGTTCCATTCCTCATTCAATTACATGTTGCATTGCATTCTATTCCACTTTCCATTCCATTCCACTCCACGTTCCATTCCACATACCACTCCATTGCTTTCCACGTTAGATTCCATATTCCTTTCCATTCCATTCCACATTCCATTCCATTCCATTCCCTCCCATTCTACATTCCTTTCCATTCTGTTCCACATTTCATTACATTCCATTCCATCCCACATTCCTTTCCATTACAATTCAACTTCCATTCGCTTCTAATTCATTCCATATTCCATTCCACATTCCATTCCATTCCATTCCATTCCACATTCCATTCCATTCCATTCCACATTAAATTCCATTCAATTGCACATTCCATTGCATTCCATTCCACATTCCGTTCCATTCCATTCAAAAATCCGTTCCATTCCATTCCACAATCCGTTCCATTCCATTCCACATTCCATTCCATTCCACTTTACGTTCCACTCCTTACATTCCATTCCACATTCCATTCCACGTTCCATCCCACTCCATTCCACTTTCCATACTATTCCACTGCATGTTCCATTCCATTCCATTCCACATTACATTCCATTATATTCCACGTTCCATTCCATTCCACATTCCATTGCATTCCATTCCACGAAACTTTCCACATTCCATTCCACGATCTATTCCATCTTCCTTTCCATTCCATTAAATGTTCCATTCCTCATTCCATTCTTCATTCCATTCCATTCCATTCCATATTCCATTCCACATTCAAGTCCACTCCATTCCGCGTTCCATTACATTCCACTTTCCATTCCCTTCCATTCCACTTTCCATTCCATTTTATATTCCATTCCATTCCTTTCCACATTCCATTCTACTACATTCCATTCCATTCCACTTTCCATTCCATTCCATTCCACATTCCAATCCATTCCATTCCATATTCCATTCCATTCCATTCCATATTCCATTCAACATTCCATTCCAATCCATTCCATTGCATTCCACCTTCCATTCCATTACATTCCACATTCCACTCCATTACATTCCACATTCCGTTCCATTCGCTTTCCATTCCATTCCATTCCACATTCCATTCCTTTGCATTCCACATTCCATTCAATTCCATTTCGCATTCAATACCATTCCACTTTCAAGTTCCATTCCATTCGTTTCCATTCCACATTGCTTTCCATACAATTCCTTTCCACAATCCTTTCCATTCCATTTCATATGTCATTCCTTTCCAATCCATTCCTTAGTCAATTCCATTCCATTTCACATTCCATTCCTTTCCATTGCATTCCACTGTCCATTCCACTCCATTCCACTTTCCATTCCTTCCACTTTCCATTCCATTCCATTCATTTTCATCCCACATTCCATTCCATACCATTCCTTTCCACATTACATTCCATTCGATTTCACATTCCAATCCATTCCTTTCCATTCCAGGTTCCATTCCAAATTCCACTCCACATTGCATTCCATTCCTTTCGATTCCACATTCCATTGCATTCCACATTCCATTCCATTCCATTCCTTTCCATTCCATTCCACGTTCCATTCCACATTCCATTCTACATTCCATTCCATTCCATTCCACATTCCATTCCACGTTCCATTCCACATTCCATTCCACATACCATTCCATTCCACATTCTATTCTACTCCTTTCCATTGTTTTCCACATTGCATTGCATTCCATTCCTCATTCCATTCCATTCCACATTCAATTTCACATTCCAATACATTCCATTCCACGTTCCATTCCACATTCAATTCCATTCCATTCCACATTAAAATCTATTTCCATTTCACTTTCCGTTGAATTCCATTCCACATTCCATTGCCTTCCATTCCACTCCATTGCATTGCATTCAATATTCCATTCCTTTTGATTCCACATGCCATTCCCATCAATTCCACATTGCATTCCTTATTCAATTCCATTCAATTGCACTTTCCATTACACATTCCATGGCCTGTTCTGTTGCATTCCTCTTTGCATTCCACATTCCATTCCCCATTCCATTCCATTGCATTCTACATTCCATTCCATTCCATTGCATTCCATTGCATTTCACATTGCATTCCATTCCATTCCATTCCACCTTCCGTTTCTTTCCATTCCACTTTCCATTCCATTCCATTCCACATTCCATTCCATTCAAAGTTCCATTCCACATTCCTTTCCATTCCATTCCATTGCATTCCATATTCCATTCCATTCCATTCCATTCCATTCCACATTCCATTCCATTTCATGCCACATTCCATTCCATTCCATTCCTCCTTCCATTCCATTGCATTCCACATTCAATTTCACTTTCCATTCTATTCCATTCCAAATTCCATTCCAATCCATTAAACTTTCCATTCCACGTTCAATTCCTTTCCATTCCACGTTCAATTCAACATTGCGTTCAACATTCCATTCCATTCCAATTTGCATTCCACATTCCATTTCACATTCCATTCCGTTCCTACCAATTCCATTCCACTTACCATTCCAAATCCCATTCCACATTCCATTCCATTCCATTCCATTCCATTCCAAGTTCCAATCCACATTCCATTCCACTTTCCATTCCATTCCATTCCCTTCCATTCCACATTACATTGCATTCTATTCCACATTTCATTCCATTGCATTCCATTCCACATTCCTTTCCATTCCAATCTACCTTCCATTCCATTCCAATCCATTCAATATTCCATTCCACATTCCATTCAATTGCATTCCAATTTCCATTCCATTCCATTCCACGTTAAATTCCATTGCATTCCACATTTCATTCCATTCCATTCAACTTTCCATTCCATTCCACGCCAAATTCCGTTCCATTCAATTCCACATTCCATTACATTCCACTCTACATTCCATTCCATTCCATTCCATTCCAAATTCCATTCCCCATTCCATTCCCCATTCCATTCCCCATTCCTTTCCCTTCCATTCCACATTCCATTCCATTCCATTCCACGTTCCATTACATTCCATTCCCTTCCATTCCACAATCCATTCCATTCATTTGCACATTTCATTCCATTCCATGCCATTCCAATTCCTTTCCATTCCATTCCACCTTCCATTCCATTCCAATCCATTACATATTCCATTCCACATTCCATTCCATTCCACATTCCATTCCATTCCACATTCCATTCCGTTTAATTTCACATTCCATTCCATTCCATTCCTCAATCCATTCCCTTCCATTCCACATTCCATTCCATTCCTTTCCATTCCACATTCCTTTCCATTCCATTCCACGTTCCATTCATTTCCATTCCACTTTCCATTCCACATTCCATTCCGTTCCATTCCATTCAACGTTGCATTCCAGATTCCATTCCCCTTTCCATTCTGTTCCATTCCATTCCATTCCACATTCCATTCCACATTCCTTTCCATTACATTCCACGTTTCTTTCCTCATTCCATTCCATCTTCCACTCCATTGCATTCCACATTCCATTCCTCATTCTATTCCATGTTCCATTCCATGCCATTCCACGTTCCATTCCGCGTTCCGTTCAACGTTCCATTCCACGTTCCATTCCATGTTCCTTTGCATTCCATTCCACGTTCCTTTCCTCATTCCATTCCACGTTCCACTTCATTCCATTCCACATTCCATAACTCATTTCACTCCACTTTCCATTCCTTTATCCATTCCACATTCCATTCAATGTTTCCTTCCACGTTCCGTTGCATTCCATTCCACGTTCCATTCCTCCATCCATTCTCCGTTCCATTCCATTCCATTCCACATTCCATTCCACATTCCATTCCACCTTCCATTCCATTCCATTCCACATTTCACTCCATTCTATTCCACTTTCTTTCCCATATTCCATTCCACATTTAATTACACGTTCCATTCCACTCCATTCCACGTTCCAATCCGTATTCCATTACACATTCCATTCCATTCCATTTCACATTCCGTTCCACATTCCGTTCCATGTTCCATTCCATTCCATTCCACATTCCATTCCATTCTGCTCCACATTTCTTTCCACATTCCATTCCATTCTGCTCCACATTTCTTTCCACATTCCATTCCATTCCATTTCACTTCCCGTTCCGCATTCCACTCCATAACATTCCAAATTCCTTTGCATTCTGTTCCATTCATTTCCTTATTCCATAACACATTCCATTCCATTCCATTCCACGTTCCGTTCCACTCCATCCACGTTCCATTTGACATAGCATTCCATTCCTTTCCACATTCCATTGCATATTCTGTTCCATTCCATTCCACTCGATTCCACATTCCATTCCATTCCATTCCATTGCACTTTCCATTCCATTCCATTTCACATTCCATTCCACATTGCATTCCACAATCCATACCACATTGCCTTCCATTCCATTCCACGGTCCATTCCACATTCCATAACATTCCATTCCATTCTATACCTCATTCCATTCCATTCCATTCCACTTTCCATTCTATTTGCATTTAACAATCCATTCTATTTCCATTTCAAATTCCATTCCATTCCACATTCCATTCCACTTTCCATTCCATTATATTCCACATTCCATTGCACATTCAATTCCATTCCCATCCGCATTCCATTCCATTCCATTTTACTTTCCATTCTTTCCACTCCATTCCACATTCCATTCCAGGTTCCTTCCCACTCCATTTCACTATCCATACGATTCCACTCCACGTTACATTCCATTCCATTCCATTCCACTCCACATTCCATTCCATTCCATGCCACATTCCATTCCATTCCATGCCTCATTTCATTCCATTCCATTCCACATTCAATTCCATTGCACTCCACATTCCACTCCCTTCCATTCCATTCCACATTGGAAACCCCATTCCATTCCCTTCCATTAAACATTCCATTGCATTAAATTCCACAACCCATTCCATTCCAAGCCTCGTTCCACTCTATTCAAATCCACAATCCATTGCATTCCAGGCCACTTTCCATTCCTTTCCTTTCCACATTCCATTCTATTCCTTGCACATTCCATTGCGTTCCACTTTCCATTACATTCCATTCCACATTTCCATCCATTCCATTCCACATTCCATTCCACATTCCATTCCATTCCAAATTCCATTTCATTCCACATTCCATTTCACTCCATTCCATTGGGCATTCCATTCCGTTTCACATTCCATTCCGTTCCATACCACATTCCATTCCATTCCATTTCACATTGCATTCCATTCCATTTCTTTCCACATTCCATTCAATCCTATTCCGCATTCCATTCCATTCCATTCCACATTTAATTCCATATTCCATTCAATTCCATTCCATTCCATTCCACTTTCCATTCCATTACATTGCATTCCACATTCCATTTCATACCACTCAACTTTCCTTTCCACATTCCATTCTACTTTCCATTCCATTCCTTTCCACATTCCATTCCATTCCATTCCATTCCACATTCCATTCCATTCCATTTCACCATCAATTCCATTCCATTCCACATTCGATTCCAAATTCCCTGCCACATTCCATTATTTCCATTCCACATTCCATTGCACATTCCATTCCATTCCATTCCATTCCACATTCCATTCCATTCCATTCCAGTTTCCATTCCATTCCATTCCACATTCTATTCCACATTTTAATCCACATTCCATGCCACATTCCATTCCATTCCATTCCACATTATATTCCACATTCAATTCCACATTCCATGCCACAATCCATTGCATTCCATTCCACAATCTATTCCACATTCTATTCCACATTCCATTCCACATTCCATTACATTCCATTACACTTTCCATTCCATAAGCCATTCAGGTCCATTCCATTCCTCTTTCCATTCCATAATCCATTCAATTTCATTCCCCTTTCCATTCCACATTCCGTTACATTCCATTCCACTTTCCATTCCGCTTTCCAATCCACTTTCCTTTCCACATTTCATTCCATGTTCCTTTCCATTCCATTCAATTTCATTGCACATTTCTTTCCTTTCCATTCTATGTTACATTCCATTCCATTGCACATTCCATTCCTTTGCATTCCATATTCCATTCCATTCCAATCTACATTCCATTCCTTTCCATTCCACGATCCATTCCACATTCCAGCCCATTCCATTCCACATTCCATTCCACACTTCTTTCCATTCCATGCCACATTCCATTCCACATTCCATCCCATTTCATTCCACATTCCATTACACATTCCATTCCACTCCATTCCACATTCCATTCCATTAAACATTCCACTCCACATTCCAATAAAATCCATTCCACAGTACATTCCACATTCCATTCTATTCCAGTCCACATTTCATTCCACATTCCATTTCATTGCATTCAAAATTTCATTCTACATTCCATTCATTGCATTCTCCATTCCATATCATTCCATTCCATTGCACATTCTATTCCATTCCATTCCGTTCCACATTCCTTCCCATTCCATTCCACATTACATTCCACATTCCATTCTATTCCATTCCACATTCCATTCCATTCCATTCCATTCCATTCCCCATTCCATTCCATACCATTCTATTCGATTCCAGATTTGCTTCCATTCCATTCCATTCCAGATTCCAATCCATTCCATTCCATGTTCCATTCCATTTCACATTCCATTCCACATTCCATTCCATTCTATTCGACAATCCATTCCACATTGCATCCCATTCCATTCAATATTCTATTCCACATTCCATTGCATTGCATTTCACTTTGCATTCCATTCTATAGAATACCACATTCCATTCCGTTCCATTCCACATTCCATTCCATTCTATTCCACATTACATTCCATTACTTTCCATTCCACATTCCATTCCATTGCATTCCACATTCCACTCTGTTCTTTGAATTCCAAATTCAATGCCATTCCATTCCACATTCCATTGGATTCCATTCCATTCCACATTCCATTTCATTCTATTCCACATTCCATTCCATTCCATTCCATTCCACATTCCATTCCCCATTCCATTCCATTCCTTTCCACATTCCTTGCCATTCCATTCCACATTCCATTCTACATTCCATTTCATTCCATTCCACATTTCTTGCCATTCCATTCCACTTTCTATTCCACATTGAATTAAGATCAATTCCACTTTCTATTCCACATTCCATTCAACATTCCATTCCACATTCCATTCCACATTCCATTGTATCCCATTTCATTCCAAATTCTACACCACATTCCATTCCATTCCATTTCACATCCAATTTCACATTCCATTCCATTCCATTCCACATTCCACTCCACATTCCATTCCACTTTCCATTCCATTGCATTCAACATCCCATTCCACATTCCATTCTATTTCATTCCACATTCCATGCCATTCCATTCCACATTCCATTCCACAGTCCATTCCACATTCCAATCCTTTCCATTGCATTGCATTCTACTTTCCATTCCATTCCATTCCACATTCCATTCCATTCCATTCCATTCCAGATTCCATTCCACTTTCCATTACTTTCCAATCCACATTCTGTTACATTCCATTTCATTCCAATCCACATTCAATTCCATTCCATTCCATTCCACATTCCATTCAATTCCATTCCATTCCACATTCCATTCCATTCCATTCCATTCCCGTCCACATTCTATTCCATTCCATTCCATTCTCCTTTCCATTCCATTCCATTCCATTCCTGTCCACATTCTATTCCATTCCATTCCATTTCACTTTCCATTCCATTCCATTCCACATTCAAATCCATTCAATTCCAAATTCCATTCCATTCCATTAAACATTCCATTCCATTCAGTTCCACATTCCTTCCTATTCCATTACACTTTCAATTCCATTCCATTCCATTCTATGTTCCATTCGATTCCATTCCACATTCCTATCCATTCCATTCCACATTCCATTCCACATTCCTTTACACTTTCTATTCCACATTGCATTCCGCATTCCTTTCCCTTCCATTACACATACCATTCGATTCCATTACTTATTCCATTCCACTTTCCATTCCACGTTCAATTGCACGTTCAATTACTCGTTTCATTCCATGTTCCATTCCATTTTCCATTCCATTCCATTAGACATTCCATTCCATATTCCATTCCATTCCATTCCATGTCCCATACCATTCCATTCCATTCCATTCCACATTCCATTCTATTGAATTCCACGTTCCATTCCACTTTTCGTTCCATTAAATTACACGTTCCTTTCCAAACCACTTTCCATTTCATTCCATTCCACATTCCATTCCACATTCCATTTCACATTCCATTCCACATTCCATTTCACATTCCATTCTGCATTCCATCCCACATTCCATTTCATATTCCCTTCCACATTACATTTCACATTCCACATTCCATTCCATTCCATTTCACATTCCATTCCATTTCACATTCCATTCCTATACCTTCTACATTGCATTCCACATTCCATTCCATTCTGTTCCACATTCTATTCCATTCCGTTCCATATTCCATTACTTTCCATTCCATTCCACATTCCATTCCATTCTATTCCATTCCACATTCCATTCCACATTCCAGCCCATTCCATTAAACACTATTTTCCACATTCCATTCCATTCCACATTCCATTCCATTCCACATTCTATTGCATTACGTTCCACAATCCATTCCATTCCTTTCAACATTCCATTCCACTCCATTCCATTCCATTCCACATTCCGTTGCATTTCATTCCATTCCAGATTCCATTCCACATCCATCCCTTTCCTTTCCAAATTCCATTCCCATTTTGTACCATTCCATTCCACATTCCATTCCATTCCATCCCACTTTGCATTCCACATTCCATTCCACATTCCATTCCGTTCATAACAATTCCATTCCACTTACCATTCCACATCCCATTGCACATTCCATTCCATTCCATTCCATTCCAAGTTCCAATCCACATTCCATTCCACTTTCCATTCCATTACATTCCCTTCCATTCCACATTCCTTTCCATTCTATTTGACATTTCATTCCATTGCATTCCATTCCACATTCCTTTCCATTCCAATCCACCTTCCATTCCACATTCCATACTACATTCCCTTCCTTTGCATTCCACGTTCCATTACAGATTCAATTACACAATCCATTCCGTTCCATTCCACATTGCATTCCATTCCATTCCGCATTCCATTCCACATTCCATTCCACATTCTGTTCCTCTTTTCATTCCAAACAATTCCACTTTCCATTCACAGTTCCATTCCGCATTCCATTCCACATTCCATTCAACGTTAAATTCCATTACCTTCCACGTTCCATTCCCCATTGCATTCTATTCCATTCCACGTTCCATTCTACATTTCTATCCTTTGCATTCCAGGTTCAATCCCACTTTGAATTCCAAATTCCATTCCTTTCCATTCCACATTTCTTTCCTTTCCAATCCACATTCCATTCCACTTTCCATTCCATTCCATTCCACTTTGCTTTCCACATTGCATTCCACTTTCATTTGCACATTCCATTCCATTCAATTGCATATTCCATTCTACATTCGATTGCATTCCATTCAACATTCCATTCCACATTCCATTCCACTTTCCATTCCACTTTCCGTTCTTTTCAATTCCACATTGCATTACATTCAATTCCACATTCCATTCCATTCCATTCCACATTCCATTTCACATTCCATTCCACATTCCATTTCGCATTCCCTTCCACTTAACTTTCCATTCCATTCCACAATCCTTTCCTTTCCATTACACGTTCCATTTCATTCCATTCAACATTCCATTCCACCTTCCATTTCACATTAATTTCCATTTAACATTCAATTCCACATTCCATTCCATTCCATTCACATTCCATTCCATTGCATACCACATTCCATTACATTCCACATTCTATTCCACTTTCCATTACATTCCATTCCTCTGCACATTCCATTCCATTGCATTCCACATTCGATTTCACATTCCATTGCACATTCCGTTCCACATTTCTTTCCTCAATCCATTCCAATCCATTCCACATTCAATTCCATGCCATTCCACATTCCATTCCATTCCATTCCACTTTCCTTTCCATTCAATTCCACGTTCCATTGCATTCTGTTCAACATTCCATTCCATATTCCATTCCACATTCCATTTCTCATTCCATTCCCTTCCATTCCATTCCTCTTTCCATTCCATTGCATTCCACTTTCCATTCTATTCAATTGCACATTCCGTTCCATTCCATTCCTCTTTCCATTCCACATTCCATTCCACTTTCCTTTCCACATTCCTTTCCCTTCCATTCCACATTCCATTCCATTCCATTCCACGATCCATTCCATTCTATTCCACATTCCATTCCATTGCATTCCACATTCCATTCCATTGCAATCCATATTCCATTCCACGTTCCATTCCATTCCAAGTTCCATTCCATTCCAATCCACGTTCCATTTCATTCCATTCCACAATCCATTCCACATTCCATTTAACATTCCATTCCTCATTCCATTATACATACCAATCCACCTTCCATTCCACATTCTCTTCTGCGGTCCATTCCATTCCTTTCCACATTCCATTCCATTCCATTGCATTCCACATTCCATTCCATTATATTCAACTTTCCATTCCATTGCATTCCACCTTCATTTCCATTCCATTCCACAATCCATTCCGTATTCCATTCCACATTCCTTTACGCATTCCCCTCCCTTGATTCCACAGTCCTTTCCATTACCTTCCACGTTCTGTTCAATTCCATTCCACTTTCCTTTAATTTCCATTCTACTTTCCATTCCACATTCTATTCCATTCCTTTCCACATTCCTTTCCTTTCCATTCCACGTTCCATTCCTTTCCATTCCACATTCCATTCCATTCCATTCCACAATCCATTCCATTTCATTCCAATTTCCATTCCACGTTCCGTTCCATTCCATTCCATGTCCTATTACATTTCATTCCACAATCCATTCCACCTTCCATTTCATATTACATTCCACATTCCATTCCACATTCTATTCCATGATGCATTCTATACCATTCTACATTCCATGACACTCCATTGCATTCCACTTTACATTCCATTCCATTCCACATTCCATTCAATAGCATTCCATGTTCCTTTACATTCCATTCCACATTCCATTCCGTATTCCATTGCACATTCCATTCTGCATTCCAGTCCCTTGCATTCCACACTCCATTCCCTTCCCTTCCACCTTCTATTCAGTTCCATTTTACGTTCCATTAAATTCCATTCCACGTTTCATTCCATATTCCTTTCCATTCCATTCCACCTTCCATTCCACATTCCTTTCCATTCCACTCCACATTCCATTTCACATTCCTTTCCATTCCATTCCACATTAAATTCCACATTCCAGTCCATTGCATTCCACATTTCATTCCACATTCCATTCCATTCCATTCCATGCCACATTCCATTACACGTTCCTTTCCATTCCATTACACATTCCATTCCACTTCCCATTCCACGTTGCATTCCACATTCCAATCCACATTCCATTTCACATTCCATTCCACCTTGCTTTCTACGTTCCATTCCAAGTTCCTTTCAACTAATTTCCACGTTCCATTCCCCATTACATTGCATTCCATTCCACTTTCCTTTCCACATTCCTTTCCACATTCCATTCCATTCCATTCCACATTGCATTCTATTCCATGCCACATTCCATTCCACGTTCCATTCCATTCCATTCCATGTTCCATTCCACGTTCAATTCCATTACATTTCACATTCCTTTCCACATTCAATTGCACATTCCATTTCATATTTCATTCCATTCCATTTCGCATTCCATTCCACATTGCACTCCTTTCCCTTCGACACTCTATTCCACATTCCATTCAATATTACATTCCTTTCCATTCCACATTCCTTTCCACATTCCATTCAGCATTCTATTCCACATTCCATTCCACATTCCATTCCACACTCCATTAAAGATACCATTCCACATTCTATTCCGTTCCATTCCACATTCCTTTACACATTCCCTTCCACTTTCCATTCCTTTCCATTCCACATTCCATCTACATTCCATTCAATTCAATTTCACATTCCATTCCTTTCCATTCCAGATTCCTTTCCACATTCCATTACACATTGCTTTCCACATTGCATTCCACTTGCCATTCCACATTTCATTCCATTCCATTCCTCATTCCATTTCACATTCCATTCCACCTTGCTTTCTACGTTCCATTCCAAGTTCCTTTCAACTAATTTCCACGTTCCATTCCCCTTTACATTGCATTCCATTCCACTTTCCTTTCCACATTCTTTTCCACATTCCATTCCATTCCATTCCACATTGTATTCCATTCCATTCCACATCCCATTACACGTTCCTTTCCATTCCTTTCCACGTTCCATACTACGTTCAATTCCACGTTCCATTCCACTTTACAATCCAAATTCCATTTCACATTCCATTACATTCCATTTCACATTGCATTCCACATTCCACTCCATTCCATTTCACTTTCCATTCCGCATTACATTCCACAATCCATTCCACATTCCATTCCATTCCATCCCACATTCCATTCTACGCTCCATTCCATTACATTCCACGTTCAATTCCACATTCCGTTCTATTTTATTTGACATTTTATTCCACCTTCCATTGCACATTCCATTTCACATTCCATTCCGTTCCAACACACATTCAATTCCACACTCCATTCCACATTCCATTCCACTTTCCATTCCGTTCCATTCCATATTCCCTTCCACGATACATTCCCTATTTCATTCCACATTCCATTCCACTTTGCATTAAATTCCATTGCACATTCCATTCCATTCCATTCAACATTCCATTCCACGTTCCATTCAACGTTCTATTCCAAATTCCATTCAATATCATTCTACGTTGCATTCCGCATTCCATTCCATTCCATTCCACTTTCCTTTCAACATTCAATTCCCCATTCCATTCCACATTACTTTTCACATTCCATTCCTTTCCATTCCACATTCATTCAACATTCCATTCCCCATTCCTTTCCACGTTCCATTCCACATATGATTCCATTCCATTCCATATTCCCTTAAATTCCATTCCGCATTCCAATCCACACTCCAATCCACATTTCACTGCACATTCCATTCCGTTCCATTCCACATTCCTTTCCACATTCCATTCCACTTTCCATTCCACATTCCCTTCCATTCCATTCCACATTCTATTACACATTCAATTCCATTCAATTTCTCATTCCATTCCACATTCCATTCCACAATGCATCCCATTCCATTACAGATTCCATTCCACAATCTTTCCATTCCATTCCACATTCCATTCCATTCCGTTCCATTCCACATTCCATTCCATTCCATTGAATTTCACATCCTATTCCATTCTATTCCACATTCCATGCCTTTCCATTACATTCCTCATTCCATTCCACATTCCATTCCACATTCCATTCCATGTTGCATTCAACGTTTCTTTCCTTTCCATTCCACTTTCCATTCAATGATCCTATCCAATCAATTCCACATTCCCTTCCACGATACATTACATTATATTCCACTTTGCATTTCAAATTCCATTCCACATTGCATTTCACTTTCCTTTCCACATTCCATTCCACATTCTTTTCCATTCCATTCCACGTTCCATTCCACGTTCCATCCCACCTAACATTCCATATTCCATTCCATGTTCCAATTCATTCCATTACACATTGCATTCCACGATCCTTTCCACATTACATTCCACATTCCATTCCATTCCATTCCACATTCCATTCCACCTTCCATTCCACATTCCATACCTTTCAATTCCATGTTCCTTTCCACGTTACATTCCACGTTCCTTTCCACTATCCATTCCATTCCATTCAACGTTCCATTCCATTCCATTCCTTATTCCTTTTGACATTCCATTTCACATTGCATTCCACATTCCATTTCACATACCATTGCATTCCCTTCCACATTCCATTCCACATTCCTTTGCACATTCCACTCCATTCCATTGCACATTCCATTCCACATTCCATTCCGTTCCATTCCACAATCCACTCAACTTTCCATTCCACGATCCATTTTTTTCCATTCCGCATTCCATTTCACATTCCACTCCACATTCCATTTCACATTCCATTCCATTCCATTATATTCCGCATTCCATTCTACATTCCCTTCCACATTCCTTTCCATTCAATTCCACATTCCATTCCACGTTACATTCCATTCCATTCCACTTTCCATTCTACAACCATTCCACATTCCCTTCCAATTTTCATTCCTTTGCATTCCACTTTCCATTCCACGTTCTATTCCACATTCCATTCCACATTCCATTTTGTTCCATTCCACATTCCGTTCCACATTCCATTCCATATTCCTTTGCACATTCCTTTCCATTCCATTCCATATTCCATTCCACATTCCATTCCATTCCATTCCACATTCCATTCCACATTCCATTCCACGTTCCATTCCATGTTCCATTCCACGTTCCATTCCATTCCATTCCATGTTTCATTCCACTCCATTCCACGTTCCATATCATGCCATTGCATGTTCCATTCCACATTCCATTTAGCATTCCTTTCCATTCCACACTCCATTCCATTCCATTACACAATCCATTCCATTCCATTCCACATTCCATTCCACAATCCATTCCAATCCATTCTACTCCACTTTCCATTCCATTCCATTCCATATTCCATTCCTTTATATTCCAGATTCCATTGCACATTCCTTTCCACTTTCCATTGCATTCCTTTCCAGATTCCAGTCAACACTCCATTCCACTTTCCACTCCACATTCCATTCCGTTCCATTCCACATTCTTTTTTACATTCCATTCCTCATTCCATTCCATTGCATTCCACATTCCGTTCCACATTCCATTCCATTCCATTTCACATTCCATTACGTTCCATTCCACATTCCTTTACACATTCCATTCAACATTCTGTTACATTGCATTGCACGTTTCATTCCGTATTCCATTCCTTTCCATTCCACATTCAATTCCATTCCATTCCATAATCCATTCTGCTCAATTCCATATTCCGTTCCACATTCCATTAAATTCCATTCCACATTCCATTCCACATTCCATTCCACGTTCCATTCAACGTTCTATTCCAAGTTCCATTCAATATCATGCCACGTTTCATTATGCATTCCATTCCATTCCATTCCACTTCCTTTCAACATTCCGCTATCCATTCCGTTCATCTTCCTTTCAACATTCCACTCCTTTCAACATTCCATTATCCATTCCATTCCACATTTCATTCCGTTCCATTCCACATTCCATTCCACATTCCGTTCGACATTTCTTTCCATTCCATTCCACATTCCATTTCATTCCATTCCACATCCCGTTTCATTCCATTCCACATTCCTTTCCACATTCCATTCCATTCCATTCCACATTTCATTCCACATTCCATTCCACATTTCATTCCACGTTCCATTCCGCGTTGCATTCCACATTCCAATCCTCATTCCATTCCACATTCCATTCCAAATTCTACTCCACAATCCATTCCACATTCCGTTCCATTTCATGCCACATTCCATTCCACTTTCCATTCCATTCCATAACACGTTCAATTCCGCATTCCATTCCATTACATTTGACCTTCCAATTCACATTTCATTCCATTCCATTACTCATTCCATTTCACACTCCATTCCAGTATCTATTCCACTTTCCATTCCTTTCCATACCACATTCAATTACACATTACATTCCATTGCACTAGTCATTCCATTCCACATTCCATTCCAAATTCCATTTCACTTTCCGTTCCATTGCATTACACATTCCATTCCACACTCCATTCTATATTCCATTCCATATTCCATTCCATGTTCCATTCCGTTCCATTCCACAATACATTCCACAATCCATTCCACATTCCATTCCACATTCCATTACCTTTCATTCCACATTCCATGCCAGACTACATTCCACAGTATATTCCACATTCCTTGCCGTTCCATTCCACATTCCTTTACACATTCCATTCCGTATCCCATTCCACATTCCATTCCACATTCCGTTCCACACTCCATTCCACACCCCATTCCACATTCCATTCCGTTCCATTCCACATTCCATTCCATATTCCATTCCATTCCATTCCACATTCCATTCCTCATTGCGTTCCATTCCTTTCCACATTGCATTTCACATTCCATTCCACATTCCATTCCATTCCGTTCCAAGTTCCATTCCACTTCCCATTCCGTTCCATTCCACGTTGAATGCCACATTCAATTCCTTTCCATTTCACGTTGCTTTGCACATTCCATTCAATTCCATTCCACATTCCTTTCCATTTCATCACACATTCCATTCCACATTCCATTACATTCCAATCCACATTCTCTTCTATTCCATTCAATTCTAGTCCACAATCTATTCCATTCTATTCCATTCCACATTCCTTTCCAATCCATTCCACATTCCATTCCATTCCACATACAATTCCACATTCAATTCCGTATTCCATTCCACATTCCATTCCATTCTATTCCACAAACCATTCCATTCCTTTCAATTCCATTGCACATTCCATTCCATTCCTTTCCACATTCCATTCCACATTCCATTTAACGTTCCATTCCTTTCCACATTCCATTCCACATTCCATTTAACGTTCCATTCCTTTCCATTCCACGTTGCATTCCACAATCCATTCCAAATCCCATTCCGTTTCATTCCACGTTCAATAACACAGTCTATTCCATTCCATTCCACATTCCATTCGAAATTCTACTCCACAATCCATTCCACATTCCGTTCCATTCCATTCCACATTCCATTCCACACTCCATTCCACATTCCATTGTGCATTCCATTCCGTTCCATTCCATATTCCTTTCCACATTGCATTCCACATTCCATTCCACATTCCATTCCATTCCATTCCACATTCCATTCCGCAACCCACTACATTACATTCCAAATTCCGTTCTATTCCATTTCACATTCCTTTCCACATTCCATTCCACATTCCATTCCATTACATTTCACATTGCATTCCCCAATCCATTCGACATTCCATTACCCATTCCATTCCATTAAATTCCACATTCCATTCCACTTTCCATTCCACGTTCCATTCCACATTCCATTTCATATTCCATTCCACGTTTCATTCCATTCTTTTCCAAATTATATTGCATTCCATTCCAACTACCTTTCCATTCCGTGCAATTCCATTCCACATTACATATCATTCCATTCCATTCCACATTGCATTCCTTTCCATTACACATTCCATTCCATTCCATTCCATATTCCATTCCATTTCATTCCATTCCATTCTGTATTCCATACAATTCCATTCCATTCCACATTCCATTCTTTCCATTCCACTTTCCATTCCACATTCCATTCCCTTTCATTCCACATTCCATTCCATTCTATTCCACATTCCATTCAACTTTCCATTAAACGATCCCTTCCATGTTCCATTCCATTGCATTCCAGTTTCTATTCCACTGCATTCCAGGTTCTATTCCACACTCCATTCAATTCCATTCCACGTACCTGTCCACATTCCATTCCATTCCATTGCTGGTTCCTTTCCTCATTCCATTCCACATTCGATTCCACGTTCCAACCCACGTTCCATCCATTCAATTCCATGTTCCATTCCATGTTGTATTCTGTTACATTCCAGGTTCCATTCCACATTCCATTGCACATTCCATTCCACTTTCCATTCCACATTCCATTCCACTCCATTACACAATCCATTCCACGCCATTCCAAATTCCATTCCACTTTCCATTCCATTCCATTCCACTTTCGATTCCACATTCCATTCCATTCCATTCCACATCCCGTTCCACATTCCATTCTACTCCATTTGGCATCCTATTCCACATTCCATTGCATTCCTGTCCACATTCCATTCCATATTCCATTCCACATTCCATTCCATTCGACAATCCATTGCACATTCCAATGCATTCCAGTCCACATTCCTTTCCATTCCATTCCATTCCATTCCACATTCCATTCAATACCAGTCCACTTTCCATTCCACATTTCATTCCATTCCATTCCACATTCCATTTCATATTCCATTCAATTCCAATCCACATTCCATTCAATTTCATTCCACATTCCATTACACATTCCATTAAATTCCATTCCAAATTCCATTCCACGTTCTATTCCACATTGCATTCCACATTCCATTCCAAATTCCATTCCACGTTCTATTCCACATTGCATTCCACATTCCATTCCACGTTGCATTCCGTTCCGCTCCATGTTGCATTCCAGATTCCATTTCTTTTCATTCCACGTCCCAATCCATATTCCATTGCACATTCCATTTTATCTTCCATTCCACATTAAATTCCACGTGCCTTTCCACGTTCCATTCAACGTTCCATTCCACGTTCCATTCCATACCATTCAACGTTCCATTCCACCTCACATTCCATTCTGTTCCACGTTCCTTTCCCCCATATATTCCATTCCGTTCCATGTTCCATTCCACATTCCATTCCCCATTCGATTCCACATTTCTTTCCATTCCATTCCACAATCCATTCCATTCCATTCGACATTCAATTCCATTCAATTCCACATTCCATTCCACCTTCAATTCCATCCAATTCCACATTGCATTCCACACCATTCCATGTTCCATTCCACATTCCATTGCACAATTTATTTCACATTGCATTCCACATTCCGTTATATTCCATTCCACTTTCCATTCCACATCCCATTTCATTCCATTCCACATTCCTTTCCGCATTCCATTTCACATTCCATTCCACATTCCAATCCATTCCATTCCACTTTCCATTCCACATTCCATTCCATTGCATTCAACATTGCATTCCATTCCATCCGACATTCCATTCCACATTCCATTCCACATTTCATTCCACGTTCCATTCCATTCCATTACACTTTCCATTCCATTCCGTTCCACATTCCAATCAACATTCCATTTCACCTTCCATTCCCTTACATTCCACATTCCATTCCATAAGTTTCCACATTCCAATCTTTTCGACATTCCATTCCACATTCCATTCCACGTTCCATTCAATTCCATTCCACGTTCCATTCCAATTTCCATTCCATGTTCCATTCCATTCCGTTCCACGATCCATTCCACATTCCATTCCATTCCATTTAACTTTGCATTCCATTCCATTCCACTTTCCATTCCACATTCCGTTCCACATTCCATTAAATTCCACATTCAATTCGACATTCTGTTCCACATTCTCTTCCACATTCCATTCCATTCCAATCCATGTTCCCTTGCACATTCCATTCCACATTCCATTCCACATTCCATTCCATTCCATTCAACAGTCGATTCTACATTCCATTTCACATTCCATTACACATTACATTTTATTCCATTCCACATTCAATTACATTGCATTCCATTCTATATTCCATTCCACATTCCATTAAACTTTCCATTCCACGTTCCATTCCATTCCATTCCACATACCGTTCCACATTCCAATCCATTGCATTCCACTTTCCATGCCACATTACATTACACATTGCATTCCATTCCTTTCCACATTCCATTCCACATTCCATTCCCCATTCCACTGCTTTCCATTCCTCTTTCCATTCCACGTTCCATTCCACTCCATTTCAGAATCCATTTCACATTCCATTCTACTTTCCATTCCACATTCCATTCCATTCCATTCGACATTACATTCCACTTTCCATTCCATGTTCCATTCCTTTCCATTCCATGACCCATTCATTCTGTTCCATTCCACATTTCATTGCACCTTCCATTTCACATTCCATTCGACATTCCATTACACACTCCTTTCCATTCCATTCTACTTTCAATTCCATTCCATTCCACATTCCATTTCATTCCATTCCATTCCACATTCCATTCTATTCCATTCTACATTACAATCCTTTACATATTCCATTCCACTTTCCATTCCACGTTGCATTCCATTCCATTCCGCATTCTATTCCACGTACCATTCCATGTTCCATTCCACGTTCCATTCCACTTCACATTCCATTCCGTTCCACGTTCCATTCCACCTTACATTCCATTCCGTTCCATGTTCCATTTCACATTCCATTCCCCATTCGATTCCACATTCCTTTCCATTCCATTCCACAATCCATTCCATTCCATTCGACTTTCAATTCCATTCAATTCCGCATTCCATTCCACCTTCAATTCCATCCAATTCCATATTGCATTCCACGCCATTCCAGGTTCCATTCCACATTCCATTCCACAACTTTTTTCACATTGCATTCCACATTCCTTTATATTCCATTCCACATTCCATTCCAAATTCCATTCCATTCCATTCCACATTCCTTTCCGCATTCCATTCCACTTTCCATTCAACATTCCATTTCATTGCATTCAACATTGCATTCCATTCCATCCGACATTCCATTCCACGTTCCATTCCACATTTCATTCCATGTTCCATTCCACTCCATTACACTTTCCATTCCATTCCTTTCCACATTCCAATCAACATTCCATTTCACCTTCCATTCCCTTACATTCCACATTCCATTCCATAACTTTCCACATTCCAATCTTTTCGGCATTCCATTCCACATTCCATTCCATAACTTTCCACATTCCAATCTTTTCGGCATTCCATTCCACATTCCATTCCACGTTCCATTCAATTCCATTCCACGTTCCATTCCAATTTCCATTCCATGTTCCATTCCATTTCGTTCCACGTTCCATTCCACATTCCATTCCACATTATATTCCGTTCCATTTAACTTTGCATTCCAATCCATTCCACTTTCCATTCCACATTCCGTTCCACATTCCATTAAATTCCACATTCCATTCTACATTCTGTTCCACATTGTATTCCACATTCCATTCCATTCCAATCCATGTTCCCTTGCACATTCCATTCCCCATTCCATTCCACATTCCATTCCATTCCATTCAACATTCGATTCTACATTCCATTTCACATTCCATTACACATTACATTTCATTCCATTCCACATTCAATTACATTGCATTCCATTCCACATTCCATTCCACGTTCCATTAAACTTTCCATTCCACGTTCCATTCAATTCCATTCCACATACCGTTCCACATTCCAATCCATTGCATTCCACTTTCCATGCCACATTACATTACACATTCCATTCCATTCCTTTCCACATTCCATTCCACATTCCATTCCCCATTCCACTGCTTTCCATTCCTCTTTCCATTCCACGTTCCATTCCACTCCATTTCAGAATCCATTTCACATTCCATTCTACTTTCCATTCCACATTCAATTCCACATTCCATTCCATTCCATTTGACATTACATTCCACTTTCCATTCCACGTTCCATTCCACGTTCCATTCCTTTCCATTCCATGATCCATTCATTCTGTTCCATTCCACATTTCATTGCACCTTCCATTTCGCATTTCATTCGACATTCCATTACACACTCCTTTCCATTCCATTCTACTTTCAATTCCATTCCATTCCACATTCCATTCCATTCCATTCCATTCCACATTCCATTCCTTTCCATTCCACATTACAATCCTTTGCACATTCCATTCCACATTCCATTCCACGTTGCATTCCATTCCATTCCGCGTTCCATTCCACGTACCATTCCACGTTCCATTCCACGTTCCATTTCACATTCCATTCCATTCCATTCTATTCCTTTGCATTCCATTCCACATTACTTTCCATTCTATTCTATTCCATTCCACATTCCGTATCATTCCATTGCATTCCACATGCCGTACCTTTCCAATACACATTCCATTCCTTTCCTTTCCACGTTCCATTCCATTCCATTCCACCTTCCATTCCACTTTTCATTTCAACTTCCATTCCTCGTTCCATTCCACGTTCCATTCCACGTTTCATTCCATTCCATTCCACATTCCGTTCCATTCCAATCCACAATCCTTTCCACATTCCTATCCATTCCATTCCAAATTCCATTCCATTCCATTCCAAATTCAATTCCACATTCCATTCCATTCCATTTCATTTCAAGTTCCATTCCACATTCCATTCTATTCCATTCCACATAACATTCCATTCAATTCCACATTCCATTCCTTTCCGCTCCACATTCCATTGCACTTTCCATTCCATTCAATTCCTCCTTCCCTTCGACTTTCCTTTCCATTCCATGCCACAATCCATTCTACATTCCATTCTTCATTTCTCTCCACATTCCGTTCCATTCCATTCCAACTTCATTTCCACATTACATTCCATGACGTTCCATTCCACTTTCCATTCCACATTCCTTTCCATTCCATTCCATTCTACTTTACATTCTATTCCATTCGCCATTCCTTCCATTCCTTTCCACATTCCTTTCTGTTCCTTTCCACATTCCATTCCGAGAAACATTCTACGGTACATTCCACTTCCAATTCCACATTGCATTCCACATTCCATTCTACATTCCATTCCATTCCACATTCCAATCCATTCCATTCCACAGTTCATTCCATGCTGTTCCATTCCACATTCCTTTCCATTCCATTCCATTCCTCATTCCATTCGATTGCATTATACATTCTATTCCACGTTGCATTCCACTTTCCATTCCATGTTCCATTCCATTCCATTCCACGTTCCATTCCATGTTGCATTAAATTCTGTTGCACATTCGTTTCCACATTCCATTACACATACCTTTCCACATTACTTCCATTCCATTACACATTCCATTACACATTCCATTTAATTCCATTCCGTTCCAAATTCCAATCCATTCTACTAGTCATTCCATTCCACGTTCCAATCCGCTTTCCATTGCACATTCCATTTTAGGTTCCATTCCACGTTCCATTCCATTCCATTCCACATCCCATTCCACATCCCATTCCATTCCATTCCACATTCCATACCATTCCTTTCCATTCCATTCCTCATTCCATTGCATTCCATTCCACATTCTATTCCACATTCCATTCCATTCCACTTTCCATTCCATTCCAATCCAGATTCCTTACCATTCCATTCCACATTCCATTGTATTCCATTATACATTCCATTCCACATTCCATTCTGTTCCTTTGCACATTCCGTTCCCCATTCTATTGCATTCCATTCCACATTCCATTCCACATTCCATTCCATTCAATTTCACATTCCATTACATTTCATTCCAGATTCATTTCCACATTCCTTTCCACATTCCATTCCACATTGCGTTCCACCTTCCGTTCCATATTCCATTCCATTCCATTCCACATTCCGTTTCACATTCCATTCTGTTCCATTCCACATTACTATCCACATTCCATTCGACATTCCATTCCACATTCCTTTCCGCATTGCATTCCACATTCCATTCCATTCCATTCCACACTGCATTCCATTCCACTCCACATTCCATTTCGTATTCCATTCCACATTCCATTTCACATTCCATTCCCTTCAATTCCCCATTCCATTCCATTCCTTTCCAATTTTGATTTCACATTCCATTCCATACCATTCCATTCACATTCCATTCACATTCCATTCCCTTCAATTCCCCATTCCATTCCATTCCATTTCACAATCCTTTCCATTCCATTCCACATTCCATTTCACATTCCATTCTGTTCCATTCCACATTCTTTCCACGTTCAATTCCACATTCTATTCCACATTCCATTCCATTCCATTCGACATTACATTCCACTTTCCATTCCACGTTCCATTCCTTTCCATTCCATGATCCATTCATTCTGTTCCATTCCACATTTCATTGCACCTTCCATTTCGTATTTCATTCGACATTCCATTACACACTCCTTTCCATTCCATTCTACTTTCAATTCCATTCCATTCCGCATTCCATTCCATTCCATTCCATTCCACATTCCATTCCTCTCCATTCCACATTACAATCCTTTGCACATTCCATTCCACATTCCATTCCACGTTGCATTCCATTCCATTCCGCGTTCCATTCCACGTACCATTCCACGTTCCATTCCACGTTCCATTTCACATTCCATTCCATTCCATTCTATTCCTTTGCATTCCATTCCACATTCCTTTCCATTCTATTCCATTCCATTCCACATTCCATATCATTCCATTGCATTCCACATGCCATACCTTTCCAATACACATTCCATTCCTTTCCTTTCCGCGTTCCATTCCATTCCATTCCACCTTCCATTCCACTTTTCATTTCAACTTCGATTCCTCGTTCCATTCCACGTTCCATTCCACGTTTCATTCCATTCCATTCCACATTCCGTTCCACTCCAATCCACAATCCTTTCCACATTCCTATCCATTCCATTCCAAATTCCATTCCATTCCATTCCAAATTCAATTCCACATTCCATTCCATTCCATTCCATTTCAAGTTCCATTCCACATTCCATTCTATTCCATTCCACATACCATTCCATTCAATTCCACATTCCATTCCTTTCCACTCCACATTCCATTGCACTTTCCATTCCATTCAATTCCTCCTTCCCTTCGACTTTCCTTTCCATTCCGTGCCACAATCCATTCTACATTCCATTCTTCATTTCTCTCCACATTCCATTCCATTCCATTCCAACTTCATTTCCACATTACATTTCATGACGTTCCATTCCACTTTCCATTCCACATTCCTTTCCATTCCATTCCATTCTACTTTCCATTCTATTCCATTCGCCATTCCTTTCCATTCCTTTCCACATTCCTTTCTGTTCCTTTCCACATTCCATTCCACGAAACATTCTACGGTACATTCCACTTCCAATTCCACATTGCATTCCACATTCCATTCTACATTCCATTCCATTCCACATTCCAATCCATTCCATTCCACAGTTCATTCCATGCTGTTCCATTCCACATTCCTTTCCATTCCATTGCATTCCTCATTCCATTCGATTGCATTATACATTCTATTCCACGTTGCATTCCACTTTCCTTTCCATGTTCCATTCCATTCCATTCCACGTTCCATTCCATGTTGCATTAAATTCCGTTGCACATTCGTTTCCACATTCCATTACACATACCTTTCCACATTACTTCCATTCCATTAGACATTCCATTACACATTCCATTTAATTCCATTCCGTTCCAAATTCCAATCCATTCTACTAGTCATTCCATTCCACGTTCCAATCCGCTTTCCATTGCACATTCCATTTTAGGTTCCATTCCACGTTCCATTCCATTCCATTCCACATCCCATTCAACATCCCATTCCATTCCATTCCACATTCCATACCATTCCTTTCCATTCCATTCCTCATTCCATTGCATTCCATTCCACATTCTATTCCACATTCCATTCCATTCCACTTTCCATTCCATTCCAATACAGATTCCTTACCATTCCATTCCACATTCCATTGTATTCCATTATACATTCCATTCCACATTCCATTCTGTTCCTTTGCACATTCCATTCCCCATTCCATTGCATTCCATTCCACATTCCATTCCACATTCCATTCCATTCAATTTCACATTCCATTACATTTCATTCCAGATTCATTTCCACATTCCTTTCCACAATCCATTCCACATTGCGTTCCACCTTCCATTCCACATTCCATTCCATTCCATTCCACATTCCATTTCACATTCCATTCTGTTCCATTCCACATTCCTATCCACATTGCATTCGACATTCCATTCCACATTCCGTTCCGCATTGCATTCCTCATTCCATTCCACATTCTATTCTATTGAATTCCACATTCCAGTTCACATAACTTTCCATTCCATTCCACATTCCATTCCGCATTCCATTCCGCGTTACATTCCACGTTCCATTCTACGTTCCATTCCACATTCCATTACATATTCCATTCCATTCCTTTCCTCATTGCATACAATTCCATTGCCTTCTATTCCAATTTCCATTCCATTCCAATCCACATTCAATTCCACATTCCATTCAATTCTATTTCACATTTGATTCCATTCCATTCCATATTCCTTTCCATTCAATTCCACATTCCGTTCGATTCCAAAATCCATTCTATTCCACATGCCCTTCCATTCCTTTACATTCAAATCCCAATTCCATTCAAAATTCCATTGAATTTCCTTCCACATTCCATTCCATTCCATTCCACATTCCATTCCTTTCCATTCCACATTACATTCCTTTCTATTCCACAGTCAATTCTATTCCATTCCACATTCCATTCCATTCCATTACATTCCACATTCTATTTCATTTATTCCACATTCCATTATGTTATATTCCACATTGCATTCCATTCCATTGTACTCCCCATTGAATTCAATTCCATTTCACTTTCAATTCCATTCCATTCCGCATTCAATTCCATTCCATTCCACATTCAATTCCATTCCATTTCACATTCCATTCAATTGCATTCCATTCCATTACATATTCCATTCCATTTATTTCCACATGCCATTCCATACCATTCCTTTCCATTCCATTCCATTCCATTCCATTCCATTCCACAATCCATTGGATTACATTTCATATTCCATTCTATTCCATTCCAGTTTGCATTCCATTCCATTCCATTCCACATTGCATCTCATTCCACTCAATTCCCCATGCCATTCCATTCCATTCCATTTCATATTTCATTCCATTCCATTCCACATTGCTTTCCATTCCATTGCATTCCTCATTCCTTTCCACATTCATTTCCATTCTATTCAACATTCCATTCATCATTCCTTCCCATTCCATTCCACATTCCATTCCATTCCATTCCACATTCCATTCCATTCCATTCCACATTCCATTGCACATTCCAATCCATTCCATGCCAGATTCCTTTCCAAATTCCATCCCATTCCATTCCAATTTCCATTCCACGATCCATTCCATTCCACATTCCATTCCACATAGCTTTACATTCCAATCCACATTTCATTCCACCTTCCAATCTGTGTTCCATTCGACTTTCCATTGCATACTTCCCTCCATTCCATTTCACTTTTCATTCCACATTTCATTTCATTCCATTCCACTTTCCATTCAATCTTCCTTTCCACGTTCCATTCCATTCCGTTCCACATTCCATTCCACATTGCATTTCACATTCCATTCCACATTCCATACCATTCCATTCCACATTCCATTCCATATTCCATTCCACATTCCATTCGATTGCATTCCACATTCATTTCCACATTCCATTCTATTGCATTTCTCATTCCATTCCAAATTCCATTCCATTCCATTCAACATTGCATTCCATTCCATTCCACGTTCCATTGTATTCTATCGCATTCCACATTTCATTCCATTCCATTCTGCATTCCATTCCATTCCATTCCATTCCATTCCATTCCACATTCCATTCCATTCCATTCCTTTACACATTCCATAGCATTGCATTCCATTCCACATTCCATTAATTTCCTTTCTGCATTCCATGCCATTCCATTCTGCATTCCATTCCATTGCATTCCACATTCCATTCCACATCACTTTCCATTCCATTCCACATTGAATTCCGCATTGCATTCCACGATCCATTCCATGTTCCTTTCTATGTTCCATTCCACATTCCATTACATATTCCATTCCATTCCTTTCCACATTACATACAATTCCTTTGCATTCTATTCCACTTTCCATTCCATTCCAATCCACATTCCATTCCACATTCCATTCCATTCTTTTACACATTTCATTCCATTCCATTATACATTCCATCCCATTCAATTCAACATTCCCTTCCATTCCATTCCACATTCCATTGCATTTCATTCCACATTCAATTCCATTCCACATTACATTCTATTCCACATTCTCTTCCATTCCTTTACATTCAAATCCTAATTCCATTCAAAATTCCATTCAGATCCATTCCACATTCCATTCCATTCCAGGCCACATTCCATTACTTTCCATTTCCCATTCCATTCCTTTCGATTCCACATTCAATTCTATTCCATTCCACATTCCCTTCCATTCCGTTACATTCCCCATTCCATTTAGTTTATTCCACATTCCATTCCATTCCATCCCACAATGCATTCCATTCCATTCTGTTCCACATTCAATTCAATTCCATTACACTTTCAATTCCATTCCATTCCACATTCAATTCCATTCCATTCCACATTCCATTCCATTGCATTCCATTACATTCCATATTACATTCTTTTCCATTCAACATTCCATTCCATTCCATTCCATTCTATTCCATTCCACATTCCTTTCCACATTCCATTCCTTTCCATTCCATTCCTTTCCACGTTGCATTCCACGTTCCATTCCACATTCCATTCCATTCCATTCCATTCCATTCCATTCCATGTTCAATTCCATTCCATTCCAATTTCCATTCCATTCCATTGCATGTTCCATTCCATTCTATTCCACGTTCCATTCCATTCGACATTCCATTCTAACCCATTGCATTCCATGATACATTCCATTCCATTCCACTTTCCATTCCATTCCATTCCCCGTTCCTTTCCGTTCCGTTCCACGTTCAATTCCATTCCATTCCAATCCATTCCACATTCCATTCCATTCCATTTCATTCAGCGTTCCTTTACATTCCATTCCATTCCAGATTCCATTCCGTTCCATATTCCATTCCATACCACTTTCCATTCCATTCCACGTTCCATTCCATTACACGTTCCATTCCATTCAATTCCACCTTCCATTCTACATTCCATTCCAATCCACATTCCGTTCCATTCCACATTCCATTAAATTCCATTCCATTCCACATTCCCTTCCTCTTTCCAGTCCATTCCTTACCACATTCCATTCCATTCCATTACACGTTCCATTCCATTCCATTCCAAGTTCCATTCCACATTCCTTTCCATATTCCATTCCACTTTCTAGTCCACATTCCATTCCACTTTCCATTACATAATCCATTCCATTCCATTTCACATTCCATTACACATTCCACTCCATTCCATTCCACTTTCCATTCACATTCTATTCCAATCTATTCCACACTAAATTCCACATTCCATTCAATTCCATTCCGCATTCCATTCCAAATTCCATTCCATTCCTCTCCATTCCATTAAATTTCATTCCACATTCCCTTCCGTTCCACATTCCATTCCTCATTGCATTGCATTCCATTCCACATTCCATTCCGATCCATTCCACATTCCATTCCATTCCACATTTCCTTCCTCATTCCATTCCATTCCTATCCACATTCCATTCCATTTCACATTCCATTGTACATTCCATTCCATTCCATTTCACATTGCATTCAAAATTCCTTTAAACATTGCATTCTAGTCAATTCCACATTACATTACCCATTCCTTTCCATTTAATTCTACATTCCATTGCCCATTTCTTTCCACATTCCTTTCCACATTCCATTCCATTACATTCAACATTCCATTCCCCAATCCATTCCACATTCCTTTCCATTCTATTCCACATTCCACTCCCTATTCCATTCCACATTCCATTCCACATTCCATTCCACAATCCATTCCACAATCCATTCCATTCCATTCCACGTTCCATTCTACATTGCATTCCACATTCCATTCCATTCTATTCCACATCCCTTTCCACAATCCATTCCACATTCCATTACCCATTCCTTTCCTTTCCATTCCACATTCCATTCCACTCCATATTCCATTCCATTCAATTCCACATTCAATTCCTCTTCCCATTCCATTCCATTCCACATTCCATTCCATTCCCTACCACATTCCATTCCACTTTCCATTCCGCGTTCCATTCGACCTTCCATTGCACGTTTCATTCCATTCCGTTCGACTTTCCATTCCACATTGCATTCCATTCCATTCCATTTTCCATTCTACATTCCATTCCACATTGTTTTGCACATTCCATTCCTTTCCTTTCCACGTTCCATACCATTCCATTACATTCTATTCTACGTTCTATTCCAAATTCCATTCCATTCTATACTACAGTACATTCCATTCCATTCCACATTCCATTCCATTCTATTCCACATTCCATTACTTTCCATTCCACATTTGATTCCACATTCCATTAAATGTTCCATTCCACATTCCATACCACATTCCATTCCAGATTCCACTTGAAGTTCCTTTCCATTCCATTCCTCGTTCCATTATGTTCCATTCCACGTTGCATTCCTCTTTCCATTCCACATTCCCTTCCACATTCCATTCCACGTCCCATTCCATTCGATTCCACGTTTCATGCAAATTTCTTTTCCATTGCATTCCACATTCCATTCCACGTTTCCTTCTAAATTCCATTCCATGTTCCATTCCACGTTTCATTCCATTCAATACCACTTTCCATTCCACGTTCTATTACATTCCATTCTATGTTCCACTCCACATTCCACTGCACATTTCATTCCGCTTTCCATTCGAGATTCCTTTCCACATTCAATTCCACGTTCTATTCCACGTTACATTCCATTCCATTCCAAGTTCCATTCCTCATTCCATTGCATATTCCATTCCATGTTCCATTCTACGTTGCATTCCAATTTCCATTCCACTTTACATTGAACTTGCCATTCCACTTTCCATTCCAATCCATTCCAGATTCCATTCCACATTCCAATCCATTGCATTCCACTATCCATGCCATATTCCTTTCCACATTCCATTCCCCATTCCACTGCATTGCATTCCTCTTTCCATTCCACTTTCCATTCCACTCCATTTCACAATCCATTTCTCATTCCATTCGACCTTCCATTCCACATTCCATTCCACATTCCATTCCGTTCCATTCGACATTCCATTCCCCTTTCAATTCCACGATCTATTCAACGTTCCATTCCATTCCATTCCATGTTCCATTGATTCTGTACCATTCCACATTTCTTTCCACCTTTCATTTCGCACTCAATTCGACATTGCATTACACATTCCTTTCCTTTCCATTCCACGTACAATTCCATTCCATTCCACATTCCATTGCATTCCATTCCACTTTCCATTCCTTTCCATTCCACGTTACAATCCTTTCCACGTTCCATTTCACATTCCATTCCACGTTCCATTCCTTTCCATTCCATGTTACATTCCACTTTCCATTTCATGTTCCTTTCCATTCCATTCCACGTTCTGCTCCAAATTCCATTCCATTCCATTTCACGTTCCATTCAACAATTCCATTACAAATTCCGTGCCACTTTCCTTTCTGTCCCATTCCACATTCGATTCCACTCTCCACTCCACATTCCATTCCACATTCGATTCCACTCTCCACTCCACATTCCATTCCAAATTCCATTCCTTTCCATTCCACATTCCATTCCAAATTTCATTTCACATTCCATTCCGTTCCATTGAACATTCCATTGCATTCCATTCCACATTCCTTTAAACATTCCAATCCATTCCGTTCCGTGCATTCCACATTCCATTCCACAATCCTTTCCATTTCATTAAACATTCCATTCCACCCTACATTTCACATTCCATTCCACATTCCATTCAATTCCATTCAACGTTTCATTCCACGTTCCATTCCATTCCATTCCACTTTCCATTCCACATTGCATTCCACATTCCTGTCCATTCCATTCCATATTGCATTCCACATTATATTCCATGTCATTCCACATTCCACTCCACATTCCATTCCACATTCCATCCCATTCCATTCTACATTCTTTTCCATTCCAATCCACTTTCCATTCCAGTTTCCAATCCATTCTATTCTTCTTTCTATTCCACATTCAATTCCACATTTCGTTCCGCGTTGCATTCCACATTCCATTCCATTCCATTCCACAATGCTTCCCATTCCACTCCACATTCCATTTCGCATTCAATACCACCTTCCATTTCATATTCCATTCCATTCATTTCCCCATTCCATTCCATTCCATTCCAATTTCCATTCCACTTTCAATTCCGTACCATTCCACATTCCATTCCATTCCATTCCGCATTCCATTCCATTCCATTCCATTCCACATTCCATTCCATTCCATTCCATTCCACATTCCATTCCATTCCATTCCATATTCAATTCCATTTCATTCCACATTCCATTCAACGTTCCAAACTACCATCCATTTGAAGGTCCATTCAATTAAATTCCACGTTCCATTCCTCTTTACATTCCATTCCATTCCACTTTCCTTTCCATATTCCATTCCACACTCCATTTCATTCCATTCCACATTCCATTCTAGTCCACTCCACATTTCATAAGACGTTCAATTCCATTCAATTCCACGTTCCATTCCACATTCCAATCCAAATTATATTTCACATTCCTTTCCACATTCCATTACATTCCATTCCACTTTACATTCCACGTTCCATTCCACAATCCATTCCACATTCCATTACATTTCATCTCACATTCCATTCCACGTTGCATTCCATTCCATTCCACTTTCAATTCCAAATTCCATTCTATTACTTTTGACATTGTATTCCACAATCCATTCCACATTCCCTTTCACCTTCCATTGCGTTCCATTACACATTCCATTCCACACTAAATTCCACATTCCTTTCCAGATTCCATTCTGTTCCATTCCATATTCCATTCCTCATTCCATTCCTCATTCCATACCACATTCGATTCCACATTCCATTCCACATTCCATTAAATTCCATTCCACATTCCATTCCTTTCCATTCCACATTACATTCCACGTTCCATTTAATGTTCTATTCCGTGTTCCATTCAATATCATTTCACTTTCCATTCCGCATTCCATTCCATTCCATTCCATTTCCTTTCAATATTCCATTCCCCATTCCATTCAACATTACGTTCCGTTTAATTCCACATTCCACTCCACATTCCATTCCACATTCCATTCCAATCCATTCCACATTACATTGCATTCCACTCCACATTCTATTCCACATTACATTCCATATTTCATTCCACATTCCATTCCACATTCCATTCCATTCCATTCCACGGTCCATTCCATTCCATTCCACGTTTCATTCCACATTCCATTTCACCTTCCATTCCATATTCCATTCCAAATTCCATTCCACAATCCTTTCCACATTCTGTTCCATTTCATGCAACATTCCATTTCACAATCCATTCCATTCTATACCACTTTCAATTCAACTTTCCATTGCATTACATTTGACATTTCATTCCACATTCCATTCCAAATTCCATTTCACATTCTATTCCGTTCCTTTACACATTCCATTCCACACTCCATTCCACATTCCTTTCTACAATCAATTCCACGTTGCTTTCCGTTGCATTCCACAATACATTCCACACTCCATTACACATTCCATTCCACATTCCATTCCACATTCCTTTCCGTTCCATTCCACATTCCATTCCACACTCCATTCCACATTCCATTTGACATTCCGTTCCGTTCCATTCCACATTCCATTCCATGCTCCATTCCAGAGTCCATTGCAAACTCCTTTCCATTCTATTCCACATTCCATTCCCTTCCATTCCGCATTCCTTTCCACGTTCCATTCCGCATTCCATTCCACATTACATTCCACAGTCCATTCCACATCCCATTTCACATTTCATTCCGATCCATTCCACATTCCTTTCCACATTCCATTCCGCATTCCTTTCCATTTCATTCCGCATACCATTAAATATTCCATTCCATTCCATTTCACATTCCATTCCGTTAAATTCCAGATTCCTTTCCACATTCCATTTCACATTCAATTAAAATTTCCGTTCAACTTTCCGTTCCACATTCCATTCCATTCCATTCCACATTCCATTAGACATTCCATTCCGTTCCATTCCACATTCCTTTCCACATTCCATTCCACATTCCATTGCACATTCCGTTCAACATTCCATACCACATTCCATTTCACCTTCCTTTCCACATTCCATTTCACCTTCCGTTCCACATTCCATTTCACCTTCCGTTCCGCATTCCATTTCACATTCCACTCCATTCCATTCCCCATTCCATTCCATTCCATTCCACATTCTATTCCACATTCCATTCCACATTCCATTCCATTCCATTCCATTCCCCGTTACATTCCATTCAATTCCACGTTCCATTCTACTTTCCATTTGAAGGTCCAATCAATTCCATTCCACGTTGAATTCCACATTACATTCCATTCAATTCCACTTTCCCTTCCACATTCCATTCCACATTCCATTCCATTCCATTCCACATTCCATTCCATTCCATTCCACATTCCATTCCTTTCCATTCCACGTTCCTTTCCACATTTCTTTCCACATTCCATTCCACGTTCCACTCGAAGTTCCATCCATTCAATTCCACTTTCCTTTCCACGTTCTATTCCACATTCCATTGCACCTTCCACTGTATATTCCATTCCACATTACATTCCACTTTCCTTTCCACGTTTCTTTCAACGTTCCTTTCTGTGTTCCATTCCATAGCATTCCACGTTCCATTCCACCTTCCATTCCATTGTGTTCCACTTTCCATTCCACATTTCATTCCCCAATCGATTCCACATTACTTACCATTCAATTCCACAATCCATTCCATTCCATTCGACATTCCATTCCATTCCATTCCTCATTCCATTCCACCTTGCATTCCAATCAGTTCCATAATCCATTCCACACCATTCCATATCCCCTTCTGCATTCCATTCCACAATCCGTTTCGCATTCCATTCCACATTCCTTTCCATTCCATTCCACATTCCATTCCACATTGCATTCCATTCCATTCCACATTACTTTCCGCATTCCATTTTACATTCCTTTCCACATTCCATTCCATTCCATTCCATTCCATTCCAAATTCCATTAGACATTCCATTCCATTGCATTCAACATTGCATTCCTTTCCATCCGACATTCCATTCCACGTTCCATTCTACATTTCATTCCACTTTCCATTCCATTCCATTCCACGTTCCATTCCATTCCGTTTGACATTCCAATCCAAATTCCATTTCACCTTCCATTCCCTTCCATTCCACATTCCATTCCATTCCTTTCCACTTTCCAATCCTTTCGACATTCCATTCCACATTCCATTCTACGTTCCATTCCATTCCATTCCACGTTCCATTCCACGTTCCATTCCATGTTCCATTCCATTCCATTCCACATTCCATCCGACATTCCTTTCCTTTCCATTTAACTTTCCATTCCAATCCATTCCATTTTCCATTCCACATTGCACTCCACATTCCATTCCACGTTCCATTCCACATTCCATTCCGTTCCATTCCACATTCAATTCCACACTGCTTTCCACATTCCATTCCATGTTCTGTTCCATTCCTTTTCACATTCCATTCCACAGTTTATTCCACATTTCATTCCGTTCCATTCCACATCAGATTGTATTCCCTTCCACATTCAAATCCATTCCATTCCACAGTCAATTACATCCATACCTCATTCCATTCCACATTCTCTTCCACATTATATTCCACATTCCATTCCATTCCATTCAACATTCCATTCCATGCCATTCCACATTCAATTCCATTTCATTCCACATTGCATTCAACGTTACAATCTACCTTCCATTCCATTGTCCATTCAATTAAATTCCACGTTCCATTTCTCATTACATTCCATTCCATTCCACTTTCTTTCCACATTCCATTCCACATTCCGTTTCATTCCATTCCACATTACATTCTACATTCTATTCCACATTCTATTCCACATTCCATTCCATTCCATTCCATGTTCCCTTCCACATTCTATTCCACAATCCATTGCCCATTCCTTTCCATTCCATTCAACATTATATTCCACATTCCATTTCACATTCCTTTCCATTCCATTCAACATTATATTCCACATTCCATTTCACATTCCATTACACATTCCATTCCTTTCCATTCCACAATCAATTCCTTTACATTCCATTCCACGTTCTATTCCATGTTCCATTAAACTTTCCATTCCACATCAAATTCCATTCCATTCACATTCCGTTCCACATTCTAATCCATTGCATTCCACTTTCGACGCCACATTCCATTCCACATTCCATTCCCCATTCCACTGCATTCCATTCCACTTTCCATTCCACATTGCATTCCACTCCATTGTACAATCCATTTAACATTCCATTCCACCTTCTATTCCACGTTTCATTCCACATTCCATTCCATTCCATTCCAGATTCCACTGCATTCCATACGACATTCCATTCCATGTTCCACTCCACGTTCTATTCCACGTTCCATTCCATTCCTTTCCATGTTCCATTCATTCTGTTCGATTCCTCATTTCATTCCACCTTCCATTTCGCATTTCAGTCTACATTCCACTACACATTGCTTCCCATTCCATTCCACGTTCAATTCCATTTCATTACACATTTGATTTCATTCCATTCCACATTCTGTTACATTCCGGTCCACATTTCAATCGTTTCCACATTCCATTCTACATTCCATTCCACGTTCCATTCGATTCCATTCCACGTTCCTTTCCACGTTCTATTCCATTCCATTCCACGTTCCATTCCATGTTCCATTCCACATTGCATTACTTTCCATTCCACATTTCATACCATTCCATTCCACATTCCATTCCATGCCATTCCAGTTTCCATTCCGCATTCCATTCCATTCCAATCCACATTCTGTTACATTTCATTCCCTTACAGTCCACATTCCATTCCATTCAATTCCATTCCACATTCCATTCCTTTCCATTCCATATTCCATTCCATTTGATTCCACATTCCTTTCAATTCCGTTCCAAATACCATTCTATTCCATTCCATTCCACATTCCATACCATTCCATTCCATATTCAATTCCATTCCATTCCACTTTCCATTCCATTCCATTCCACATTTCGTTCAACATTCCATTCCGTTCCAACCTATTCCATTCCATGTACCATTGCACATTCCATTCCACATTCCATTCCGTTGCATTCCATTCCATTACAAGTTCTATTCCACATTCCGTTTCACTTTCCATTCCATTCCATTCCACATTGCATTCCTTTCCGTTCCCTTCCATTCCACATTCCAATCCATTCTTTTCCACATTTCATTCCATTGCATTCCATTCCACATTCCTTTCCATTCCACTCCAACTTCCATTCCATTAAAATCCATTCAATATTCCATTCCACATTCCATTCCATTCCATTCCAAATTGCATTCCATTCCATTCCAGATTCCATTCCATTCCATTGCATTCCAAATTCCATTCCACATTCCATTCCACATGACATTCCATTCCATTCCACGTACCATTCCACATTCCATAGCATTCCATTCCACATTCCATTCCATTCCATTCCACATTCCATTCTATTTCCATTTCACATTCTGTTGTACTTCCATTTTAAATTCCATTCCCTTCCACATTCCCTTCCACATTCCATTCCATTACATTCCACCTTCCATTCCACATTCAATTTCTTTCCTTTCCACTTTCCATTCCCTTCCACTTTACGTTCCATTCCTTCCATTCCATTCCACTTTCCATTCAATGTTCCATCCACCTCCATTCCACTTTCCATACTGTTCCACTCCATGTTCCATTCCATTCCACTCCATATTACATTCCATTATATTCCATGCTCCATTCCATTCCACGTTCCATTCCATTTCATTCCACTATATATTCCACGTTCCATTCCACGTTCTATTTCATCTTCCTTTCCATTCCATTAAATGTTCCATTAATAATTCCATTCTGCATTCCATTCCATTCCATTCCATATTCCATTCCACGTTCAATTCCACTTCATTCCACGTTCCATTACATTCCACTTTCCATTCCCTTCCACTCCACTTTCCATTCCATTCTATATTCCATTCCATTCCATTCCATTCCATTGTATTCGACATTCCACTCTACTACATTCCATTCCTTTCCACCTTCCATTCCATTCCTTTCCACATTCCATTACATTCCATTCCACATTCCATTCCATTCCATATTCCAATTCACATTCCATTCCATTCCGTTCCATTGCATTCCACATTCCATTCCATTCCATTCCACATTCCAATCCATTTCATTCCACATTCCAATCCATTCTATTCCACATTTCATTCCATTGCATTCCATTCCACATTCCTTTCCATTCCACTCCACCTTCCAATCCATTAAAATCCATTCAATATTCCATTCCACATTCCATTCCATTCCATTCCAAATTGCTTTCCATTCCATTCCAGATTCCATTCCATTCCATTGCATTCCAAATTCCATTCCACATTCCATTCCACATGACATTCCTTTCCATTCCACATACCATTTCTCAATCCATAGCATTCCATTCCACGTTCCATGCCATTCCATTCCACATTCCATTCTATTTCCATTTCACATTCTGTTCTATTTCCATTTTAAATTCCATTCCATTCCACATTCCCTTCCACATTCCATTCCATTACATTCCACATTCCATTACATTCCATTCCACATTCCATTCCACATTCAATTTCTTTCCTTTCCACATTCCATTCCCTTCCACTTTACGTTCCATTCCTTCCATTCCATTCCACATTCCATTCCATGTTACATCCACCTCCATTCCAGTTTCCATACTATTCCAATCCATGTTCCATTCCATTCCACTCCATATTACATTCCATTATATTCCATGCTCCATTCCATTCCACGTTGCATTCCATTCAATTCCACTATACATTCCACGTTCCTTTCCACATTCTATTCCATCTTCCTTTCCATTCCATTAAATGTTCCATTAATCATTCCATTCTGCATTCCATTCCATTCCATTCCATATTCCATTCCACGTTGAATTCCACTCCATTCCAGGTTCCATTACATTCCACTTTCCATTCCCTTCCACTCCACATTCAATTCCATTCTATATTCCATTCCATTCCATTCCATTCCATCGCATTCCACATTCCACTCTGCTACATTCCATTCCATTCCACCTTCCATTCCATTCCTTTCCACATTCCATTCCATTCCATTCCACATTCCATTCCATTCCACATTCCATTCCATTCCATATTCCATTCCACATTCCATTCCATTCCGTTCCATTGCATTCCACATTCCATTCCATTGCATTCCACATTCCAATCCATTTCATTCCACATTCCACTCCATTTCATTCCACATTACATTCCATGTGCTTTCCATTCCATTCCATTCCACATTCCATTCCATTCCATTCCACATTTTATTCCATTCTATTCCACATTCCATTCCATTCCATTCTGCATTCAATTCCATTCCACTTTCAAATTCCATTCCATTTGTTTCCATTCCACATTCCATTCATAAAATGCCTTTCCATATTCCTTTCCATTCCATTTCATATTCCATTCCTTTCCATTCCATTCCTTAGTCCATTCCATTCCATTTCACATTCCATTCCTATCCATTGCATTCCACATTCCATTCCGTTCCATTCCAGTTTCCATTCCCTTCCACTTTCCATTCCATTCCATTTCACTTTCCTTTCTTTCCATTGCAATCCACATTCCATTCCATTCCATTCCACTTTCCATTCCCTTCCACGTTTCTTTCCATTCCACTCATTTCCATCCCACATTCCATTCCATACCAATCCTTTCTACATTCCATTCCATTACATTCCACATTCCAATCCATTCCATTCCACGTTCCATTCCAAATTCCACTCCACATTGCATTCCATTCAATTGCATTCCACATTCCATTCCAATCCATTCCTTTCCATTCCATTCCACTTTCCATTCCACATTCCATTCCACATTCCATGCCATTTCATTCCACGTTCCATTCCATGTTCCATTCCACATTCCATTCCACATTCCATTCCATTCCACATTCCGTTCCACTGCATTACATTGTATTCCACATTGCGTTCCATTCCATTCCATTCCACATTCCATTCCATTAGGTTCCACATTCCATTCTATTCCACATTCTCTTTCACATTCCAATACATTTCATTCCACTTTCCATTCCACATTGTATTCCATTCCATTCCACATTAAATTCCATACATTCCACATTAAATTCTATTTCCATTTCACTTTCTGTTGAATTCCATTCCACATTCCATTTCATTCCTTTCCACATTCCATTCCATTCCATTGCATTGAATTTAATATTCCATTCCATTTTATTCCACATGCCGTTCCCATCCATTCCACATTGTATTCCACATTCGATTCCATTCAATTCCACTTTCCATTCCACATTTCATGGCAAGTTCCGATGCATTCCACTTTGCATTCCCCATTCCATTCCCCATTCATTCCATTCCATTCTACATTCCATTCCATTCCATTCCATTGCATTTCACATTCCATTCCATTACATTCCATTCCACATTCCGTTTCATTCCATTCCACTTTCCATTCCATTCCATACCGCATTCCATTCCACATTCCATTCCATTCAAAGTTCCATTCCACATTCCATTCCATTCCGTTCCATTGCATTCCACATTCCATTCCATTCCATTCCGCATTCCATTCGATTTCATGCCACATTCCATTCCATTCCACATTCCATTCCTCATTCCATTCCGTTGCATTCCACATTCCGTTTCACTTTCCATTCTATTCCATTCCAAATAATTCCATTCCAATACATTAAACTTTCCATTCCACGTTCAATTCCATTCCATTCCACGTTCAATTCCACATTGCATTCTACATTCCATTCCATTCCATTCCACTTTCCATTCCACATTCCATTCCGTTCCTACCCATTCCATTCCGCTTACCATTACACATTGCATTCCGATCTATTCCTTTCCAATCCAAGTTCCAATCCACATTCCATTCCAGTTTCCATTCCATTCCATTCCACATTGCATTCCATTCCATTCCCTTCCATTCCACATTCCTTTCCATTCTATTCCAAATTTCATTCCGTTGCATTCCATTCCACATTCCTTTCCATTCCATTCCACTTTCAATGGCATTCCAATCCATTCAATATTCCATTCCACGTTCCATTCCATTGCATTCCAATTTCCATTCCATTCCATTCCACGTTAAATTCCATTCCGTTCCACATTTCATTCCATTCCGTTCCATATTCCATTCCATTCCATGCCACATTCCATTCCATTCCATGCCACATTCCATTCCATTCCACTCCACATTCCATTCCATTCCGTTCCATTCCATTCCACATTCCATTCCCCATTCCTTTCCCTTCCATTCCACATTCCATTCCATTCCATTCCACATTTCACTCCATTCCATTCCCTTCCATTCCACAATCCATTCCATTGTATTGCACATTTCGTTCCATTCCATGCGGTTCCACTTTCTTTCCATTCCATTCCACCATCCATTCCATTCCAATCCATTCCATATTCCATTCCACCTTCCATTCCATTCCATTCCACATTCCATTCTGTTCCATTCCATTCCACATTCCATTCCATTCCATTCCACATTCCATTCCATTCCATTTCACATTCCATTCCATTCCATTCCATTCCACATTCCATTCCCTTCCATTCCACATTCCATTCCATTCCTTTCCATTCCACATTCCTTCCCATTCCATAACACATTCCCTTCCTTTCCATTCCACTTTCCATTCCACATTTCATTCCATTTTATTCCATTCAACATTATATTCCAGATTCCATTCCACTTTCCATTCTGTTCCATTCCATTCAATTAGACATTCCATTACACTTTCCTTTCCATTACATTCCATGTTTCTTTCCTCATTCCATTCCACCTTCCACTCCATTGCATTCCACATTCCATTCCTCATTTCATTCCACTTTCCATTCCATTCCATTCCACGTTCCATTCCACGTTCCATTCCACATTGCATTCCACGTTCCATTCCATGTTCCATTCCATTCCATTCCACGTTCCTTTCCTCATTCCATTCCACGTTCCACTCCATGCCATTCCAGATTCCATAACTCATTCCACTCCACATTCCATTCCATGTTCCATTCCACATTCCATGCAATGTTTCTTTCCATGTTCCATTGCATTCCATTCCACGTTCCATTCCTCAATCCATTCTACGTTCCATTCCGTTCCATTCGAGTTTCCATTCCACATTCCATTCCACATTCCATTCCATTCCATTCCACATTCCTTTCCATTCTATTCCACTTTCCATTCCGTATTCCATTCCATTCCATACCACATTTCATTACACCTTCCATTCCACTCCATTCCACGTTCCAATCCTTTTTCCATTACACATTCCATTTCATTCCATTCCACATTTCATTCCACATTCCGTTCAATGTTCCATTCCATTCCATTGCACATTCCATTCCACATTCCATTCCTTTCCATTTCACTTCCCGTTCCACATTCCACTCCATTACATTCCAAATTCCTTTCCGTTCTATTCCATTCCATTCCTCATTCCATAACACATTACATCACATTCCATTCCACGTTCCATTCCATTCCATTCCACGTTCCATTTCACATAGCATTCCATTCCTTTCCACATTCCATTGCATATTCTGTTGCATTCCATTACACTCGATTCCACATTCCATTCCGTTGCATTCCACATTCCATTCCAGTCCATTCCATTCAACTTTCCATTCCACTCCGCATTCCATTCCATTCCATTCCATATTCCATTCCACATTCCATTCCACATTCCATTCCATTCCATTCCATGTTCCATTCCACATTCCATTCCACATTCCATTCCATTCCATTCCACGTTGCATTCCACATTCCATACCATTCCATTCCACATTCCATTCCATTCCATTCCACATTAAATACCATTCCATTCCACATTCCATTCCATCTCCATTTCACAATCCATACTATTTCCATTTCAAATTCCATTCCATTCCACATTCCTTTCCTCTTTCCATTCCATTATATTCCACATTCCATTCACCATTCATTTCCATTCCACTCCAAAATTCCATTACATTCCACTTTACATTCCATTCCTTCCATTCCTTTCCACATTGCATTCCAGGTTCCATCCCACTCCATTTCACTTTCCATACTATTCCACTCCACGTTCCTTTCCATTCCATTCCACATTCCATTCCATTCCATGCCACATTCCATTCCATTCCATTCCACATTCTATGACATTCCACACCAAATTCCATTCCATTTCGTTGCATTCCACATTCCATTCCTCATTCCATTCCCTTCCATTCCACATTCCATTGCATTCAATTCCACACTCCATTCCATTCCAAGCCTCATTCCACTCTATTAAAATCCAAATACAATTGCATTCCAGGCCACTTTCCATTCCTTTGCTTTCCACATTCCATTCCATTCCATTCCACATTCCATTCCATTCCACTTTCCATTACATTCCATTCCACATTTCCATCCATTCCGTTCCACATTCCATTCCATTCTATTCCACAGTCCATTCCATTCCACATACCGTTACATTGCATCCATTACACATTCCATTCCTCATTCCATTCCATTCCACATTCCATTCCATTCCACATTCCATTCCATTCCATTCCACATTCCATTCCATTCCATTCCATTGGGCATTCCATTCCGCTTCATATTCCATTCCATTCCATACCACATTCCATTCCATTCCATTCCACATTCCATTCCATTCCATTCCACATTCCATTCCATTGCATTCCACATTCCATTCCATTCCATTCCGTTATACATTCCATTCCTCTTTCCATTCAATTTCACCTTCAATTCCTTTCCATTCCATTCCACATTCCATTCCATTCCATTCAATTCCACCCAACATTCCTTTCCATTCCATTCCATATTCCATTCCATTCCATTCCATGTTCCATTCCATTCCATTTCACATTCCTTTGCATTCCACTATATTCCGTTCCACATTGCATTCCATTCCATTTCATTCCACATTCCATTCAATTCTATTCCACATTCTATTCCATTCCATTCCATTCCATTCCTCATTGAATTCCTATTCCATCCAATTCCATTCCACATTCCATTCCATTCCATTCCACTTTCCATTCCATTACACTGCATTCCACATTCCATTCCATTCCACTCAACTTTGCATTCCACATTCCATTCCACTTTCCATTCCATTCCTTTCCACATTCCATTCCATTCCATTCCATTCCACATTCAATTCCATTGCATTTCACCATCCATCCAATTCTTCATTCGATTCCAAAGTCCATGCCACATTCCATTCCTTTCCATTCCACATTCCATTGCACATTCCATTCCATTCCCTTCCATTCCACATTACATTCCATTCCATTCCACATTCCATTCCATTCCTTTCCAGATTCTATTCTACATTTCAATCCACTTTCCATGCCACATTCCATTCCATTCCATTCCACATCCTTTTCCACATTCAATTCCACATTCCATGCCACATTCCATTCCGTTCCATTCCACAATCTATTCCACATTCTCTCCCACATTCCATTGCACATTCCATTCCATTCCATTCCACTTTCCATTCCATAATCCATTCAATTTAACTCTATGTCACTTTCTATGCCATAATCCATTCAATTTCATTCCCCATTCCATTCCAGATTCCGTTACATTCCATTCCACTTTCCATTCCTCTTTCCAATCCACTTTCCGTTCCACATTTCATTCTATGTTCCATTTCATTCCATTCAATTTCATTCCACATTCCTTTCCTTTCCATTCCAAGTTACATTCCATTCCATTCCGCATTATATTCCTTTGCATTCCACATTCCGTTCCATTCCATTCTACTTTCCGTTCCTTTCCATTCCACATTCCATTCCATATTCCAGCCCATTCCATTCCACATTCCATTCCACACTTCTTTCCTTTGCATACCACAGTCCATTCTACATTGCATTCCATTTCATTCCACATTCAATTACACATTGAATTCCACATTCCATTCCATTCCATTCCACATTCCATTCCATACCATTCCACATTCTATTCCATTGCATTCCATTCCAAATTCCATTCCATTGCATTCCACATTCCACTCCGTTCATTGAATTCCAAATTCCATTCCATTCCATTCCACATTCTATTAGATTCCATTCCATTCCACGTTCCATTTCATTCCATTCCACATTCCATTCCATCCCATTCCATTCCATATTCCACACCACATTCCATTCAATTCCGCATTCCATTCCACATTCCATTCCATTCCTTTCCAAATTCCGTGCCATTCCAATCCACATTCCATTCCACATTCCATTTCATTCCATTCCACATTCTGTGCCATTCCATTCCACTTTCCATTCCACATTCCATTCAACATTCCATTCCACATTCCATTCAATTTTATTCCACATTTCATTCCACATTCCATTGCGCATACCATTTCACATTCCATTCCATTCCATTCCACGTTCCATTCCGCATTCCATTCCATTCCATTCCTCTACAGTCCGCATTCCATTCCACATTCCTTTCCACGTTTCATTCCACGTTCCATTCCATTCCATGCCACATTGCATACCATTCCATGCCAAATTCCATACCATTCCTTTGCATTAAATTTTGCATTCCATTCCATTCCATTCCCTATTCTATTCCATGTTCCATTCCAATCCCTTCCACATTCCATAACTTTCCATACAATTCCAGTCCACATTCCATTGCATTCCATTCCACATTCCATTCCATTACTTTCCACATTCCATTCCTTTCCATTGAACCTTCCATCCCACATTCCATTCCATTTCCTATTCTACATTCCGTTCCACATTCAAATCCATGTTCCATGCCATTCCATTCCACTTACCATTCCATCATCCATTCCACATTCCATTCACATTCCATTCCGTTGTAATCAACATTCCATTCCACATTCCATTCCACTTTAATTCCACCTTCCATTCTGTTCCATAGTACGTTCCTCTCCACATTCCATTCCACCTTCCATTCCGTTCACTTCCACATGCCACTCCACATTCCATTCCACATTCCAGTCCACATTCCATTCCATTCCATTCCACATTCCATTCCACATTCTATTTTATTCCATTCGACATTCTCTTCCACATTCCGTTCCACTTTCCATTCCATTCCATTGCAGATTCCTTTCCACATTCCCTTCCATTCGATTCCACTTTCCATTCCAAATTCCATTTCATTCCACTCCACATTCAATCCCACATTCCATTCCACATTCCCTTCCACATTCCATTCCATTAAATTCCACATTCCATTCGACATTCCATTCCATTCCATTCCGTTCCATTCCATATTCCATTCCATTCCACGTTCCATTCCACGTTCCTTTCCTTTCCATTCCACGTTCCGTTACACATTCCTTTCCACATTCCATTCCACGTTACTTTCGTTGCATTCCACGTTCCACCGCACTTTCCATTCCATTCCATTCCACTTTCCATTCCACATTCCATTGCACATTCCATTGCACGTTCCATTCCACTTTCCATTTCACATTCCATTCCACGTTCCATTACACGTTCCATTCTATTCAATTCCACGGTCTGTTACAGATTCCATTCCATTCCATTCCACGATCCATTCCACATTCCATTCCACGTTCCCTTCCACATTCTATTCCATTGCATTCTACGTTCCGTTCCACATTCCATTTCATTCGATTCCGCGATCCATTCCACATTCCATACCACGTTCCATTCCACATTCCATTCCACTCCATTCCAACATCAATTCCACATTCAATTTCACATTCCATTCCACATTTCATTCCATTCCATAGTACGTTCCATTGCAAATTCCATTCCACATTCAATTCCACCTTCCATTATGTTCAATTCCACATGCCACTCCACATTCCATTCCACATTCCAGTCAACATTCCATTCTATTCTATTCCACATTCCATTCCACATTCCATTCCATTCCATTCCACATTCAATTCCACATTCCTTTCCATATTCCATTCTATTCATTTCCAGATTCCTTTCCACATTCCTTTCCATTCCATTCCACATTTCATTGCACATTCCATTGCATTCCATTCCAGATTCCATTCCACATTCCTTTCCACATTCCATTCCGTTCCATTCCACATCCCTTTCCACATTCCATTGTATTCCAATCCACATTCCATTCCACATTCCATTCCCCTTTCCATTCCACATTCCCTTCCACATTCCCTTCCATATTCCCTTCCACTTTCCATTCCATTCCATTACATATTCCATTACACATTCCATTCCATTCCATTCCACCTTACATTCCACATTCCATTCCTCATTCCCTTCCACATTCTATTCCATTCCATTACACATTCCAATCCAATCCATTCCACATTCCATTCCACATTCGATTACATTCCTTTCCACATTCCATTCCATTCCATTCCACATTCCATTCCACATTCCATTCCATTCGATTTCTCCTTCCATTCCACATTCCGTTCCATTCCATTACCTTCCATTCCACTTTCCGCTCATTACCATTCCACGTTCCAATCCATTCCATTCCATTCCATTCCACTTTCCTTTCCTTTCCATTCCACGTTCCATTCCATCCCATTCCATTGCACATTTCATAAAATTCCATTCCATTCCGCATTCCATTTGTTTCCATTCCACATTCCAATCCATTCCGGATTCCATTCCATTCCATTTCACATTCTATTCCACGTTCCATTCCTTTCCATTCCACATTACTTTCCACATTACATTCCACTTTCCATTGCAGATTCCATTCCACTTTCCATTCCACGTTCCATTCTACTTTTATTTCCACAATCCGTTGCACTTTCCTTTCTACCTTCCATTCCATTGCATTCCACGTTCCATTCCACCTTCCATTCCATTCCATTCCACGTTCAATTCCACATTCAATTCCACATTCTATTCCACACTCCATTCCACTTTCCATTCCACATTCCATTCCACTTTCCATTCCACGTTCCATTCTACTTTTCATTCCACAATCCGTTGCACATTCCTTTACACCTTCCATTCCATTCCATTCCACATTCCATTCCACCGTCAATTCCTTTCCATTCCACGTTCCATTCGACATTCCATTGCATTCCTTTCCATATTCTATTCCACACTCCATTCCACATTACATTCCACATTCCATTTCATTCCATTCCACATTGCACTCCACAATCCATTCCATATTCCATTCCACTTTCACTTCCACATTCCATTAAAGTCCATTCCACATTCCATTGCACATTCCATTCCATTCCATTCCACACTCCATTCCACATTCAATTCCACATTCCATTGCATTCCATTCCACATTCCATTCCACATTCCATTCCATATTCCATTCCACTTTCCATTCCGCGTTCCATTCTATTTCATTCCGTGTTGCATTTCACATTCTATTCCATTCCATTCTACTTTCTATTCCATATTCCACTCCACATACCATTCCACCTTCCATTCTTTTCCATTAAACATTCCATTAAACATTCCATTCAACATTCCTGTCAATTCCATTCCACATTCCATTCCACATTCCATTCCATTACATTCCACATTTCATTCCACTTTCCATTCCACATTCCATTCCGCAGTCCATTCCGCATTCCATTCAATTGCTTTCCACATTTCATTCCACCTTCCATTCCACAGTCCATTCCACAGTCCATTCCACATTCCATTCCATATTCCATTCCATTCCATTCCATTCCTCATTGCATTCCATTCCATTCCATTCCACATTCCATTCCATTCCATTCCACATTCCATTCCATTCCATTCCAATTTCCATTCCACATTCCTTTCCACTTTCCATTCCATTTCATTCTTGTCCATTCCACATTAAATTCCACATTCCCCATTCCATTCCACGTTCCATTCCACGTTCCATTCCATTACATTCCACATTGCATTCAATTCCATTCCACACTCCATACCTTTGCATTCCATTCCATTTCGCTTTCCATTCCCTTCCATTCCACATTCTATTTCATTCCATTCCGTTCCTTTCTATGTTCCCTTCCACATTCAATTTCTCATTCCATTCAACTTTCCTTTGCATTCCATTCCACATTCCATTTCACCTTCCCTGTCACATTCCATTCCGCATTCCATTCCATTCCATTCCATTCCATTCCACATTCCACTCCATTGCATTGCATTTCACATTCCATTCCATTCCAATCCACATCCCTTTCCATTCCATTCCTCATTCCATTCCATTCCATTCCACATTCCATTCCTCTTTCCATTCCACATCACATTCCATGTTTCATTCCACCTCCCATTCCACGTTCCACTCCTTTCCATTCCACATTCCATTCCATTTCATTCCACAATCCATTTCATTCCATTCCACATTCCATTCCACAGTCCATTCCTTTCCATTCAACGTTCCATTCCATTCCATTCAACATTCCATTCCAAGTTCCTTTCCACATTCCATTCCACATTGCATTCCGAGTTCCATTCCATTCCATTCCAAATTCCAATCCACGTTCCATTCCATTCCACATTCCAATCCACGTTCCAATCCATGCCGTTCCATGTTCCATTCCATGTCCCATTCCACGTTGCATTCCTTTTCCTTCAACATTCCATTCCATTCCGTTCCACATTCCATACCTTTGCATTCCTCATTCCATTCCACATTCCACTACACGTTGCATACCATGTTCCATTTCACGTCCCTTTCCATGTTCCATTCCTTTCCATTCCACATTCCATTCCATTCCATTCCAATTTCCATTTCGTTCCATTCCATGTTCCATTGCACATTCCATTCCATTTCATTCCACTTTCAATTCCACCTTCCATTCCACATTCCATTCCACATTGCATTCCAAGTTCCATTCCATTCCCTTCCACATTCCATTCCACTCCATTCGACGTTCCATTCCACGTTCCATTCCACATTCCATTCCACATTCCAATCCAAGTTCCATTCCATCCTTTCCAAGATCCATTCCACTTTCCATTCCATACAATTCCACGTTCCATTCCACATTCCATTCCACATTCCAATCCAAGTTCCATTCCATTCTTTGCAAGATACATTCCACTTTCCATGCCATACAATTCCACATTCCATTCCACATTCCATTCCACTCCACTTCACGTTCAATTCCACATTCCATTCCACATTGTATTCCACGATCCATTCCGTTCAATTCCACATGCCACTCTCCATTCCATTCAACATTCCGTTCCACATTGCAGTCCAAGTTCCATTCCACATTCCATTCCATATTCCATCACATTGCATTCCACATTCCATCCCATTCCATTCCACATTCTATTCCACATTCCTTTAAACATTCCATTCCATTCCATTCCAGATTCCTTTCCACATTCCATCCATGCCATTCCACATTCCATTCCATTCCATTCCACATTCCATTCCAAATTTCAGTCCATTGCATTCCACTTTCCATTCCATATTCGATTACATTCCTTTCCACATTCCATTCCATTCCATTCCACATTCTATTCCATCCCATTCCACATTCAATTCCACATTCCATTCCACGTTCCATTCCTTTCCATTCCACTTTCCATTCCAGCTTCCTTTCCACGTTCCATTCCACGTTCTATGTCACGTTCCATTCCATTCCATTCTATATTCCTAACCATTGCATTCGATTTCTTTACGCATTACATTCCATTACATTCCACATTCTACTCCACATTCCTTTCCACGTTCCATTCCACATTCAATTCCATTCCATTCCACGCTCAATTCCACATTCCATTATACACTCCATTCCACATTCCATTGCTTTCCATTCCACACTCCATTCCATATTCTATTCTACATCCCAATCCATTACACTCCACATTCCTTTCCAAATTCCATTTCATTCCATTCCACATTTCATTCCACATTCCATTCCACATTTCATTCCACATGCCATTCCATTTCATTCCACATTCCATTCTGCATTCCATACCATTGCATTCCATTCCACATTCCATTCCACACTGCATTCCTCATTCCAATCCATTCCATTCCTCATTCCAATACACATTCCATTCCATTCCATTCCACATTTCATTCCACATTCCATTCCATTCCATTCCATTCCTGTCCATTCCACATTCCATTCCACATTCCATTCCACATTCGTTTCCTTTCCATTCCACATACCATTCCACGTTCCATTCCACGTTCCATTCCATTCCACTCCACATTGCATTCGATTCCATTCCACATTCGTGTCCATTCCATTCCGCATTCCATTCCATTCCATTACATATTCCATTCCAGATTCAATTCCATTCCATTGCACTTTCAAATCCACATTCCATTCCATTCCATTCCACATTCCTTTCCATTCCATTCTATTCTGCCTTCCATTCCATTGCATTCCACATTCTATTCCTCATTCCATTCCATTCCATTTCACATTCAATTCCACATTGCATTCCATTCCATTCCACATTCCATTCCATTCCTTCCACATTCCATTCCATTCCATTGCATATTCCATTCATTTCCATTCCACAGTCCATTTCATATTCTATTCCACGTTCCATTCCATATTCCATTCCACGTTCAACTCCACTTTCCATTCCATTCCATTCCACCTTCCATTCCACATTGCATTCCGCATTCCATTCCACATTCCATTCCGTGTTCCATTCCATTCCATTCCATATTCCGTACCATTGCATTCCATTCCATTCCGCATTCTATTCCATTCCATTCCACATTTCATTCCATTCCATTCCACATTCCATGCCATTCCAGTGCACATTCCATTCATTTCCATTCCACATTCCATTCCACATTCCATTCTGTTCCATAACACGTTCCATTCCACATTCCATTCCACATTCCCTTCCCCATTCCATTCCGTTTTATTCCACATGCCACTCTACTTTCCATTGCACATTCAATTCCACATTCTATTCCACATTCCAGTCCACATTCCATTCTATTCAATTCCACATTCCATTCCACATTCCATTCTATTCCATTCCACATTGAATTCCTCATTCCTTTCCACATTCCATTCCACATTCTATTCCACATTCTCTTCCACATTCCATTCCATTCCATTCCACATTCCATTCAAAATTCCATTCCTTTGAATTCCCCATTCTATTCCACTTTGCATTCCACAATCCATTCCATTCCATTCCACATACCGTTAGACATTGCATTCCTTTCCATTCCACATTCCATTCCACGTTCCATTCCAATCCATTCCACTTTGCCTTCCACATTCCATTCCACATTCCCTCCCACATTCCTTTCCATTCCATTCCTTTCCACATTCCATTCCACATCCCAATCCATTCCATTCCACTTTCCATTGAACATTTGATTACATTCCTTTCCAGATTCCATTCCATTCCATTCGACTTTCCTTTCCACATTCCATTTCACCTTCTGTTCCATTCCATTCCACGTTTCATTCCACCTTCCATTCCAGGTTCCATTCCACTTTCCATTCGACTTTCCTTTCCATTCCATTCCAACTTCCATTCCACATTCCATTGCATTCAATACCATTCCAGTCCACATTCCATTCCATTCCATTCCACATTCCATTCCTTTCCCTTCAACATTCCTTTCCACTTTCCATTCCACTTTCTATTCCACATTCCATTCCACATTCAAACCCATGTACCATTCCATTCCATTCCACTTTGCATTCCACCATCCTTTAGACAATCCATTCCACGTTCCATTCCATTCCATTCCATGTTCTATTCCTCGTTCCTTTCCATTCCTTTCCACGTTCCATTACACATTCCATTCCATTCCATTACACTTTCTATTCCACATTCCACTTCACATTCCCTTCTACAGTGCATTACATTCCATTACACATTCTATTCCACATTCCATTTCACATTCCATTCCACATTCCATTCCATTCTATTCTATTTTCCATTCCACATTCCATTCCACATTCCATTCCTTTGTATTCCATCTTCCATTCCACATTCCATTCCACATTCCATTCCATTCCATTCCACGTTCCATTCCACATTCCATTCCACATTCAATTCCATGTTCCTTTCCTTTCCATTCCATGTTCCGTTAAACATTCCTTTCCACATTCCATTCCACGTTCCTTTCCTTTCCATTCCACGTTCCATTCCACTTTCCATTCCATTCCATTCGACTGTCCATACCACATTCCATTCCACATTCCATTATGCATTTCATTCCGTTCCATTCCACTTCCCATTCCTCATTACATTCCATTCCGTTCCACATTCCATTCCATTCCACTCAACATTCCATTCCCCATTCCCTTCCATTACGTTCCACATTCTATTAATATTTCTATTCAATTCAATTCCACGATGCATTCCACGTTTCATTCCACATTCCATTCCACATTCCATTCCACATTTCATCGCGTTCCTTTCCACTTTCCATTTCACATTCCATTCCACTTTCCAATCCATTACATTCCACGTTCCTTTCCACATTCCATTCCATTCCATTCCACATTCCATTTCGCATTCCATTCCAAGGCATTCCATATTCCATTCCACACTGCTTTCCACATTCCAATCCATTCCATTCCACATTCCATTTCACATTGCATTGCATACCATTCCGCATTTCATTCCACATTCCATTTTGCATTCCATTCCACATTCCATTCTATTCCATTCCACGTTACTTTCCACGCACAATTCCACTTCACAGTACATTCCTATCAATGTTCCATTCTATTCTATTCCACGTTCCATTTCATTCCATCCCACGTTCAATTTCATTCCATTTCATATTCCATTCCGCATTCCATTTCACATTCCATTCCATTGCTTCTACGTTCTATTCCATTCCAATCCACATTCCGTTCCATTCCATTCCATTTTCCATTCCATTCCACATTCCATTCCACATTCCAGTCCACATTCCATTCCGTTACATTCCACATTCCATTCCATATTCCATTCCACATTCCCGTCCCCATTCCTTTCATTACATTCCACATTCCATTCCACCTTCCATTGCATTCCATTTCACATTCCATTCTCTTCCATTCCACATCCCGTTCCATTAAATTCCACATTCCATTCCATTCAATTACATTCCATTCCAAATTCCATTCCATACCATTCCGCATTTCATTCTATTCAATTCCATTCCACTTTCCATTCCATTCCATTCCAGATTCCATTCTATTCCATTCCACATTGCCTTGCATTCCATTCCTTTTCATTCCATATTCCATAACATTCCATTCCATTCCATATTGCATACCGTTCCATGAAACATTCAATTGCATTTCATTCAACATTGCATTCACTTCCATTTCACGTTCCATTCCATTCCATTGCGTATTCAATTCCATTCCACATTCAATTCCACATTCTATTCCCTTCCATTCCACATTCTATTCCATTCCATTCCACATTCCATTCCATTCCATTCCATTCCATTCCACATTCCATTCCACATTGTATTCCCTTGCATTCCGCAATCCATTCCATTCCATTCCACATTCCATTCCACTTTCCATTCCACATTCCATTCCGCATTCCATTCCTCATTCCCGTCCCTATTCTATTACATTACATTCCACTTTCCATTCCACATTCCATTCCATTCCATTCCACATTTCATTCGATTCCATTCCTTTCCACGTTCTTTTTCATTCTGTTTCACATTCCTTTCCACATTCCATTTCATCTTTCATTCCACATTCCATTTCACTTTCCGTTCCTTTCCATTCCATTCCATTCCATTCCACATTCCATTCCAGTCCATTCCATTCCATTCCCCATTCCACACCAATCCATTCCATTCTGCATTCCATTCTTTCCATTCCACTTTCCACTCCATTCCATTTCACATTCCATTGCATTCCATTCCACATTCCATTCCACATTCCTTTCCCTTCCTTTGTGCATTCCATTCCATTCCGTTCCTTTCCTTTCCACTTTCCGTTCCAATTTCCACTCCAGGTTCCATTCCACGTTCCTTTCCATTCCATTACACATTCCATTCCATATTCTGTTCCATTCCATTACACTTTCCATTCCGCATTCCATTCCACTTTACATTCCGGTCCATTCCAGATTGTATTCCACATTCCACTCCACATTCCATTCCATTCCATTCCACATTCTATTACACATTCCTTTCCACATTCCATTCCATTGCATTCCACATTACATTTCACATTCCATTCCTTTGCATTCCACATTCAAATCCACATTTCATTCCATTCCACATTCCATTACACATTCCATTCTGCTCCATTCCATTGCATTCCACTTTCCATTCCATATTCCATTCCTTTGCATTACCCATTCCAATCCACATTCCATTCCATTCTATTCCACATTCCATTCCATTCCATTCCATGTTCCATTCCATTCCAGTGCATTCCACATTTCATTCCATTCAATTCCGCTTTCCATTCCATTCCATTCCATTTCATTCCACATTCCATTCCATTCCATTCTACATTCCATTCCATTCCATTCTAGTCCACATTGAATTTCATTCCATTCCACATTTCATTCCGTTCCATTCCAAATTCCATTCCATTCCATTCCACATTCCATTTCATTCCATTCCATTAAATTCATCATTTCATAGCATTCCATTCCTTTCCACATTCCATTACTTTCCTTTCCACATTCCATTCCACTGCATTCCACATTCCATTCCTCATCGCTTTCCATTCCATTCCACTTTCCCCTCCACGTTCCATTCCATGTTCCTTTCCACGTTCCATTCTACTTTCCATTCCATATTCCATTACACATTCCATTCCATTCCTTTCCACATTCCATAACATTCCTTTGCATTCCATTCCACATTCCAGTCCATTCAATTCCACATTCCATTCCACATTCTTTTCCATTACTTTCCAAATTCCACTCCATTCCTTTCCACATTCCATTCCGTTCCTTTCCACATTCCATTCCATTCCATTCCATTCCACATTCCATTCCATTCCATTCCACATTCAATTCCATTCCATTCCATTCCATTCCGTTCCATTCCATTCCTTTCTACATTGCATTGCATATTCAATTCTTTTAGATTTCATTGCACTTTCCATTCCACTGATTTCCTGATTCCTTTTCATTCCATTCTACATTCCATTCCACATTCCATTCCACATTCCAGTCCATTCCATTCCACATTCTATTCCACATCCGATTACACTCCTTTCCACATTCCATTTCATTCCATTCTACATTCCTTCCACATTACATTCCATGTTCTATTCCATTGCATTCCACTTTCCATTCCACCTTCCATTCCACGTTCCATTCCACGTTCCATTCCGTTCCGTTCCACAGACAGCACGCAAATAAATATATCAAATTATTAATTTATAACTCATTGGGTGGGATTTATAAAATTGCAGTAATTATAGTCTTTAATCAACTATAGACTTTAAAAAAAAACCAGTTTATATTTGGATTCAGATCTTGTTTATCTTCCTTAGTTGCAGATTTCTATATTTGCATATTAGCAGATTTAAGCTATGTTTAAAAATAGTATACATATATGTCTTTTTCTTTTGTAGAGATGAAGTCTCTTTATGTTTCCCAGGCTGGTCTCAAATTCCTTGTCTCAAGTGGTCCTCCTGCCTTGGCCTCCCAAAATGCTGGGATTATAGGCATGTGACACCATACCATTCTAGTATACATATTTTGTTAAAATAATATAAATAATATAATATAGTATATTATAATATAATATGTAGGAGATATCACTCAGAAAACAGGTTTATTGAAAATGTAGGCAAAGATAGTGAGTAAATTAATAAATTCACTGTGGCTAAATCCACTAAGTAGGACTCAGCTTGTATAGCCATTTCTGAGGATGTATAAATTTTATTGAACTTGAAGTTGACAGAGTGCAAATTATTTTGCATGCATTTTACAGCAAGAACACAGCCTCATCTTTTTTTTTTGGCATTATGAGAATTGAAATAAAGACATTTATATAGGAGTTAAGAAGAAATCACTTAGGCAGATGGTAAGGATATGGAAGTCCTTAGTAAGACTTTTCTCTTTAATGAAAAGCAGCCCCAAATCATTTTCTAACAAAGAGCAGTCTGTAAAATTGAGCTGCATTCGAGCTGCTGACATAGACAAGCCAGCTGGGAGCTTGTACGGGTGAATGCCGGCAAAACCTAGGGACTAGACACGTTCAAGATGGCGGCCCCATCTTCCCGGCAGGAACTACGGACTAGACACCTTCAAGACGGCGGCTCCATCTTCCCGGCAGGAACTAGGGACTACACACCTTCAAGATGGCGGCTCCATCTTCCCAGCAGGAACAAGGGGCTAGACACCTTCAAGATGGTGGCTTCATCTTCCCAGCAGGAACTAGTGTCTAGACACGTTCAAGATGGCGGCTCCATCTTCCCTCCTCTTTGTCAACCACATGTACAGTAAGAAAAGCTGACAAGATGGCGCTGATCAACTGGAAATGCCATTTGATTAAGATGAGGGTGGGGCGACCGGCTTTCCCCACGCACTCTGTGGATGTCATACCTGATGGAACCAATCTTTGAGCTCTACGTAAATTAAACACGGCCTTCACCAGCCTGCCTATAAAGTCTGCAGAGGTCAGGTGCCTCCCCCCTTTTTGGCTCTCTTTCTCTCTCTGTCTCTCTCTCTCTTTCCCTCCCCTTCCCTCCTTCCTTCCCTCCCTCTCCCTCCCTTCCTCCTTCCCTCCCTTCCTCTCCCTCCCTTCCTCTCCCTGCCTTCCTCTCCCTCCCTTCCTCTCCCTCCCTTCCTCTCCCTCCCTTCCTCCTTCCCTCCCTTCCTCTCCCTCCCTTCCTCTCCCTCCCTTCCTCTCCCCCTCCCCCTTTCTCTCTCTGTCTCTGTCTCTCTCTGTCTGTCTCTCTGTCTCTCTCTCTTGCAAGGAGCTGCTCTCCTCCTTTCTTCTGTTGGGACTTGTGTGTCTGACTGTCTTTCTGTCTCTCTCTGTCCTTCTGTCTCTCTCTCTGTCTCTCTGTCTCTCTGTGTCTCTCTGTGTCTCTCGGTCTGTCTCTCTCTCCCTCTCTGTCTGTCTCTCTCTCTGTCTGTTTCTCTCTCTCTGTCTCTCTCTGTCACAAAGAGCTAGTCTCCTCTCTCCTTTCTTCTGTTTGGACGTGTGTGTGTGTGTCTGTCTGTCTGTCTGTCTCTCTGTGTCTCTCTGCCCCTCTGTCTCTCTGTATATCTCTCGGTCTGTCTCCCTTTCTGTCTCTCTCTCTCTCTTTCTCTCTGTCTCTGTCTCTCTTTCTCTCTCTCGCAAGGAGCTGCTCTCCTCTCTCCTTTTTTCTGTTCAGACCTGTGTGTGTGTGTCTGTCTGTCTCTCTGTCTCTCTCTGTCCATCTGTCTCTCTCTCTGTCTCTCTCTTTTTCTATCACAAGGAGCTTCTCTCCTCTCTTCTTTTGTTTGGACCTCTCTGCTTGTGTGTGTCTATGTGTATGTGTGTCTTCCTCTCTCTCTCTCTCTCAAGGAGTTGCTGTTCTCTCTCCTTTCATCTGTTCGGACCTCTGTGTGTGTGTCTGTGTGTGTGTGTGTGTCTCTCTCTCTGTCCCTGTGTGTGTCTGTCTCTCTGTTTCTCTCTCTGTGTCTCTCTCTGTATTTCTCTGTGTGTGTGTGTGTCTGTCTCTCTGTCTCTGTCTGTCTCTGTCTCCCTCTCTCTCTCTTTCCCTCACAAGGAGCTGCTGTCCTCTCTTTTCTCCTGTTCGGACTTCTGTGTGTGTGTTGTCTGTCTCTCTATCTCTGTCTGTCTGACGGTTTCTCTCTGTCTCTGTCTCTCTCTATCTGTCTGTCTCTGTCTCTCTCACAAGGAGCTGCTCTCCTCTCTCCTTTCTTCTGTCCATTAAACTTTTCACTCTTTAACCCATCCACATCTGTCATCTGTCCCTGTCCTCAATTCTTTCTCAGTATAAGACAATGAACTCCAGGTTTTATACCACAGACAACGTAGCTGTTTCCAACACCAGGAGTCTTAGCTAGAAAAAGTGAGTGTATGTAATCGTCAGCATTTGCTACTGATGACAGAATAAAACAAATTATGCCAAGATATTTAAAGAGGTTTATTCTGAACCTATATGAGCACCTGTTCTCCAGGGTTACATGGTCTCAAGAGATCCTGAGAAGGTATGTTGAGGAGGTCTTGTTACAGTCCCATTTTTATTTATTTATTTACTTATTTTTTAATTGAGATGGAGTCTCACTCTGTCATCCAGGCTGGAGTGCAATGGCATGATCTCGGCTCACTGCAACGTCTGCCTCCAGGGTTCAAGCGATTCCCCTGCCACAGCCTCCTGAGTAGCTGGGATTACAGGCCCCCACCACCACATCTGGGCATTTTTATATTTACTAGAAACGGTCAGGCTGGTCTTGAACTGAACTCAGTTGATTTGCCAGCCTCGGCCTCCCAAAGTGCTGGGATTACAGGTGTGAGCCACTGCACCCGACCTACAGTTCTATTGTATATATTTCAGGGAGACAGGAATTGTAGGTAAAATCATAAATCAATACATAGAAGGTATACCTTGTTTTGGCCCTAAAGATGAAACATCTCAAAGCGGGTTCCTATGAGTCATAGGTGGGCTTTAGGGATTCTTTAGTTGGCAATTATGTTTTATGTATAAAACATAAAAATGTAAGGCTGGGCATGGTGGCTCAAGCCTGTAATCCCAGCACTTTGGGAGGGTGAGGCGGGTGCATTATCTGAGGTCAAGAGTTTGATACCAGCCTGGCCAATATGGTAAAACCCCGTCTCTACTAAAAATACAGAAATTAGCTGGGCCTGTAATCTCAGCTGCTTGGGAAGCTGGGGCAGTAGAATTACTTGAATCCAGGAGGCGGAGGTTGCAGTGAGCTGAGATTGTGCCACTGCACTCCAGCCTGGGTGAAAGAGTGAGGAAAGAAAAGAAAGAAAGGAAGGAAGGAAGAAAAAAAGACAAAAAGGAAAGAAAGAAAGAATGAAAGAAAGAAAGAAAAAGAAAAGGAGGGAAGGAGAGGAAGGAAAAAGAGAGAAAGAAAGAGAAACAAAGGAAAGAAAGAAAAAACAAAGAGGGAAGGAAAGGAAGGGTAGAGAAGAGAAGGGAGAAGGGAAAGAAAGGAAGAAAGAAAAGAAAGAGAGAAAGACAAAAAAAGAAAGAAAAAGAAAGAAAGAAAGGAGAGGAAGGAAAAATAAAGAGAAAGGAAAGAAAGAGAGGGAAGGAAGGGAAGGGTAAGGAAGAGAAGGGAGAGGGGAAAGAAAGGAATGAAGGAAAGAGAAAGAGGGAAGGAAAGAAAGAGAGAGAGAAGGAAGGAAGGAAAGAGGAAGGAAAAGGAAGGAAAGAAGGAAATATTTTGTAGATGCCACGATATGGTTTGGCTGTATCCCCACCTAAATCTCAAATTGCAGCTCCCAAATTTCCCACGTGTCATCGCACTTGCCCAGTGGGCGGTAAATGAATCACAGGGGCAGGTCTTTCCCTTGCTGTTCACATGATAGTGAAGATGTCTCACGAAATCGGATGGTTTTATAGAGGGCAGTTCCCCTGCATGCACTGCCATGATTGTGAAGCCGTCCTCAGTCATATGGAACTGTGAGTCCATTAAACCTCTTTCCTTTATCTTTTACCCAGTATCAGGCCGGGCGCAGTGACTCATGCCTGTCATCCCAGCACATTGAGAGGCCGAGGCAGGAGGATCACCTGAGGTCGGTAGCTCAAGACCACCCTGCCCAACATGGAGAAACCCTGTCTGTACTAAAAATACAAAATTAGCTGGGCGTGGGGGCACGTGCATGTAATCCCAGCTGCTCAGGAGGCTGAGGCAGGAGAATCACTTGAACCCGGGAGGCGGAGGTTGCAGTGAGCAGCGATGGCAGCATTGCACTCCAGCTTGGGTGACAAGAGCGAAACTCCATCTCAAACAATCAATCAATCAATAACCTAGTTTCAGGTATGTCTTTGTTAGCAGCCTGAGAACAGAGTTATATATACAGAGTCTTGCTATGTTGTCCAGGCTGGTCTCGAACTTCTGGGCTAAGTGATGCTATCACCTCAACCTCTGAAAGTGGTGGGATTACAGGCGTGAACCACCACGCCCAGCCTCCATGAGTCTGATTTTAACCCATCTCTTTTGTATTTCTCAGTCCTTGTCCACACATCTCATCGCACATGTGCGCAGCAAACAGACACGCCGTGTGAACCTAAGCACAGCTTTCCAAGAGAACTCTAGTCAACTTGTCGTACGTGGGACATTGGCTGTATTTCTGTTCCTTTCCTTCTTTTCTGTCTCTTTCTCCTATTTCCCAAAACTCCGTTGTGTTTCTGATTTGTTTACTTCGCTTTCGGCAAAAGGAAAACACACTGGTAAGTGGGGTTTATAAATCTATCTTCGTTATCAAGGGAAGATTGAAACGGCATGGAGGCAAATGAAATTAACCGTGCATGGGACACGCCATCGATAAAACGCTGATAAGTGCAGAAAGACTGTTTAGAAGGAAACATATGTCCAAAAAAAAAGAAAAAAAAAGGATCTTAATCATGGTTTAAGCTTATCTGATGGATTTCAACAGAAACACATCAAGTCTAATTGATTGTTTACATGCACTTTTGATGGTTTCTGCATTCTGTGTGATGAGATAACGTTTAAAAAAACGTTGAAACGCAAAGAACTCAAGGATTCTTCTAAAGGGAGAGTGGAGTTTACTACATTCGACATGGACGGCTTCTCTTCTGTATTTCAACAGGGTTATCATCTGCGAATTTGGAAATTCTCTGAGAGCTTCACGGCATCCTGGGTGTCAAACTCTTTCAAAATTCATACTTTAAACTATCGGACAACATGGGATTGGGTTTTGGCATTCTCTAGGTCTACTGAGAGAGGTTCTGGAATGCAATTTAACTTTAAATGCCTGCCTATAATCTATCTATCTATCTAACATCTATCTGTCTTTCAATCATCTATCCATTCCTCTCATCTATCTACCTACCTATCTATCTATTCATCCATCTCATCTATCTATCCATCCATCCATCCATTCATCCTTCCATGTATCCATCTATGTATCTATCTGTGTATCTATCTATATATCTATCTATCTATGTATCTATCTATCATCTATATCTATCTATCTATCTACCTATCTATGTATCTATCTATCTAGTCATTCGTCTCATCTATCTTCCTATCTATCTATGTATCATCTATCTACTTACCTATTTTCTATCATCTGTCAATCAATCTATCTATAGATCCAGCATCTATCTACCTTATCTGTTATCTATCTATCGTGTGTCCATCTATCTACTATCACCTATCAATCTGTCATCTACCATCTCTTTATCTACCCATCTCATCATCTGTCTATCAACTACCCATCCATCTTGATCTATCTATCTATCTATCTATCTATCTATCTATCTATCTATCTATCACTTTTTGTTTTGTTTTTTTTTAGACAGAGTCTCACTCTGTCGCCCAGGCTGGAGTGCAATGGCACAATCTTGGCTCACTACAAGCTCCACCTCCCGGGTTCATGCCATTCTCCAGCCTCAGCCTCCCGAGTAGCTGGGACTACAGGCGCCCACCACCGTGCCCAGCTAATTTTTTGTATTTTTAGTAGAGACGGGGTTTCACTGTGGTCTCAATCTCCTGACATCGTGATCCGCCCGCCTTGGCCTCCCAAAGTGCTAGGATTACAGGCGTGAGCCACCGCGCCCGGCCCTATCTATCTATCTGTCTATCTATCATCTATCTGTCCATCACATCTCTTTTTCTACCCATTCATCTTATCTATTTGTCTATTTATCTATAATCAGTCTATCCATTTCATCTATCTATCTATCTATCTATCTATCTATCTATCTATCTATCTACCAACCTATCATCTATCTATCCATTCATCTATGTATATCTATCTATCTATCCAACTATGTGTCTATCTATGTATCTATTATCTATCTATCCACTATCACTAATCTATCATCTATATATCCACCTATATCATCTATCATCTCTCCAGTCATGTTATCTATCATCCATCTATCTATATATCTATGTATGTATGTATCTATCTATCTATCTATCTATCTATCTATCTATCATGTATCTATCTATCATGAACCCAAAATATCTGAGGCAGGTGTCAATGAATTTAGCAAGTTTATTTTGCCAAGGTTAAAGACACACCCATGAGACGGCCTAAGGAGGTCCTGACCAGAGGTGTTCAAGGTGGTTGGGGCACGGCTTGGTTTTATACATTTTAGAGAGACATGAGACATCAACCAATATGTGATATTGTAAGCTGTGCATTGGTTTGGTCCGGAAAGGTGAGACAGCTCAAAGTGAGGAGGGGGCTTATAGGTGATAGGTAGGAATTCCCTTGTGGACAGATTGTGAGGGACATATGTGATCTTTGTATCTCTGTAGCGATCTTATTTATGAATAAAATAGGAGGCAGGTTTGCCTGATGCAGTTTCCATATTGACTTTTTCCTTTGGCTTAGTGATTTCGGGGTCCTAAGATTTATTTTTCTTCCTATCAATCAATCTATCTATCCATCCATCCAGCTATTCATCCTTCCATCTATCCGATTATGTATGTATGTATGTATGTATGTATATATGTATGTATCTATCTATGTATCTGTCTGTCCATCCATCCATCTATTCATGTATGTATGTATGTATGTATCTATCTATCTATCATCAATCTATCTATCTATCTGTCTGTCTGTCTGTCTGTCTGTCTCTCTATCCATCCATCCTTCTATTCATGTATGTGTGCATGTATCCATCCATCCATCTATTCATCTATGTATGTATGTACGTATGTATCTATCCATCCATCCATCCATCCATCCATGTATGTATGTATGTATGTATCTATCTATCCATCCAGCTATCCATCTATGTATCTATGTATGTGTCTGTCCATCCATCCATCCATCCATCTATTCTTGTATGTATATATCTATCCATCCATCCGTCCATCCATCCATCCATCTATCCATCTATGTATGTATGTGTGCATCTATCTATCTATCTATCCATCCATCTATCCATCTATGTATGTATGTATGTATGTGTCTGTCCATCCATCCATCCATCTATTCATGTATGTATGTATCTATCCGTCTATCCATTTTTTCATCTATGTATGTATGTATGTATCCATCCAACCAGCCATCTATCCATGTATGTATATATGTATCCATCCATCTATCCATCTGTGTATGTATGTATGTATCCATCCATCCACCCATCCATCTATCCATGTATGTATATGTGTATGTATGTATGTATGTATCCATCCATCCATCCATCTATCTATCCATGTATGTATATGCGTATGTATGTATGTATCTATCCATCTATGTATGTATGTATGTGTCTGTTTATCCATCCATCCGTCCATCCATCTATCCATGTATGTATAAGCGTATGTATGTATGTATCTATCCATCTATGTATGTATGTATGTGTCTGTCTGTCCATCCATCCATCCATCCATCCATCTATCCATGTATACATGTATCTATCCTTCCATCCATCTATGTATGTATGTATCTATCCATCTATTTATGTATGTATGTGTCTGTCTATCCATCCATCCATCCATCCATCTATCCATGTATGTATATGCGTATGTATGTATCTACCCATCTATGTATGTATGTATGTGTCTGTCTATCCATCCATCCATCCATCCATCTATCCAAGTATTTATGTATCTATCCTTCCATCCATCTATGTATGTATGTATATATTTATCTATCCATCATCTACCATCTATTTATCTGTCTCATCTATCTTTCTATTTATTGTGTATCTATCAATCATCTATCCACCCATCTCTTGCCCCTTCCCCTGTGTATGTACTTGCGTACTTACCTATCTATGGCAACCAGAGATATTTTACCACCAGGAGATATATTGCAAATATCTGGTGACAATTTTGGTTGTCACAACTGGGGAGGGGGTGGTCCTGGCACCTGGCGGGTGAAGCCCAGGGTCTCTGCTCAAAACCATACAGTGCCCAAGACAGCCCCACCACAGAGAATCCTCCATCCCCAAATGTCAGCAGAGCCTGGGCTGAGAGACCCTGAAATAGACAAGCATTAACTTCTCTCAGCTCTAGATTTGATAACTCTACAAAATGTCTGTTACCTGACACCTTCTCTGATTTTTCACTATTACAGTTCGCCCAAATAGAACGCTGTAACTAACCACAATCACAAATACACTCAGAGCTAAAGCCACTTGGCCCCTATTGGAGGAAAAACAGGACCCAAGAAACAATTCCTGGCATCCAGCTGACCCTTACAGGTTTTGCTAGGACATTCAGAAGTCACTGTGGCTGTCCCCAGGGGTCCAGAGTCATTGTGAGAAGCTCAGAGAAGCTGGAGAACCCACGGATGGCAGCTGGGCATGGAGTCCTGCCTTTGTGCAAAAGTCTTTTAAATTCAAATCTCCCTCCATCCCCTGGGCTGTAAAATCCCTCCTCCTGCCAGTAACACAGCTCTCCCTGGATTTACAGCTGCAATGTTTACCACCAGCCTGCTGAGCTCAGAACTTAGAGCCAGGCTTACCTTTTCAGAGCGAGTTTTCTTTTTTATTTTATTTTATTGTATTATTTTATTTTATTATTATTACGCTTTAAATTCTAGGGTACATGTGCACAATGTGCAGGTTAGTTACATATGTATACATGTGCCATGCTGGTGTGCTGCACCCATTAACTCATCATTTAGCATTAGGTATATCTCCTAAAGCTATCCCTCCCCCCTCCTCCCACCCCTCAACCGTCCCTGGTGTGATATTCCCCTTCCTGTGTCCATGTGTTCTCATTGTTCAATTCCCACCTATGAGTGAGAACATGCGGTGTTTGGTTTTTTGTTCTTGCGATAGTTTACTGAGAATGATGATTTCCAATTTCATCCATGTCCCTACAAAGGACATGAACTCATCATTTTTTATGGCTGCATAGTATTCTATGGTGTGTATGTGCCACCGAGTTTTCACGAGGCCAGTCTACTTTCCAAGCAGAGACTCTAAGAATGTCTTCTAAGCTGTGCCGTAACTGTCCAAGTGGTTCTTCCTGCCTGCTGAATAAAGACTCACAGCATTGCTGTAGACAAGGAATTTAAGAGACACAAGGCTGGCCATGCCATGCAGGAGGTGGAGTACCTACTCAAAGCTCAGAGATAGGGGTTTTTCAAACGCAGTGTTGTTAACAGAAAGGGGTCTTGATCCAGAACTCAAGAGAGGTTCCTGGTTCTTGCACAAGAAACATTCAGGGTGAGGTCATAGAGTAAAGTGAGAGCAAGTTTATGAAGAAAGTAGAGGGGCCAGGCGCGGTGGTTTGAGCCTGTAATCCCAGCACTTTGGCAGGCTGAGGCAGGTGGATCACCTTAGGTCAGGAGTTCGAGACCAGCCTGGCCAACATGGTGAAACCCTGTCTCTACTAAAAATACAAAAATTAGCTGGTCGTGGTGGGCGCCTGTCATCCCAGCTACTTGGGAGGCTGAGGCAGGAGAATCGCTTGGATCAGAAAGGTGGAGGTTGCAGTGAGCGGAGACATTGTCACTGTACTCCAGCCCGGGTGACAGAGCAAGACTGTGCCCCAAAAAAAAGAAAAAAGGAAGAGAAATAATGAAAATTTTAAAAAATAGCAAAAAATGGAAATGTGAAATTTAAAACATATAAATATGAATACATATAAATACAAATAATATAACACAAATACATATAACAATACATATAATATAAATATAATTTAATTATACTTCAATTTTATTTATATTTTATTTTAATTGTGTGTTAAACTTATAAAACATAATGTAATAAATACATAGAAATATAGATACGTATATACATATAATGTACATATAATAAATATAATTTTAACTTTATATTTTAATTATAAAATATAGTAAATACATATAAATACATAGAAATACAAATACATGTATACATATAATATAATGTAAATACATATAACAAATATAATTTTAATTGTATTTATATTTTATTTTAATTATATTTTAATTATCTCATCAAATATAATATCATAAATACCTACAATATATACATATAAATATAAATACATATATACATATAATATAATGTAAATACATGTAATAAATATAATTTTAATTTTATTTATATTTTATTTTAATTATATTTTAATTATCTCATCAAATATAATATAATAAATACCTATAATATGTACATAGAAGTATAAATACATATATACATATAGTATAATGTAAATACATATAATGAATGTAATTTTAATTTTATTTATATTTTATTTTAATTATATTTTAATTATCTTATAAAACAATAAACACATATAATATAAATACAGAAATATAAATACATGTATACACATAATATAATGTGAATACATATAATTTTAATTTTATTTATATTTTATTTTAATTATATTTTAATTATCTTATAATATATAATAAATAAATATAGACATAAATATATATACATATATAATAATGTAAATACATATAAGCATATAATTTACTTTTAATTTTATTTGTATTTTATTTTAGTTATGTTTTAATTATCTTATAAAATATAAATACATGTAATATAAATACATATATATAAATACATATATACATATAATATAATGTAAATACATAATAAATACAATTTAATTTTAATGTTATTTATATTTTACTTTTTATTTCAATTATTTTATAAAATATAATACATATGCATATAAATATAAGTACATATCAGTATAAAAATGGCTGTGATCATCGCAAGGAAATATCAAATGCCCAGGAGTAAAGTCAATAATAAACACCCTGAGTGACTAGAGAGGCAACTGCCCATCTTGCAGGCACGTGAAAGAATCCTTTGAGTAGAGAAGGCGGGAAATGCAGAAGAGAAACATCTTGAGGTCCCCAAAATCACAAAACTAAAGGGAAAATGGAAGCTGGAAACCGAGGAGGGTAAAGCTGCCTCCCGTTCTATTCAAAGTCACCTCTGACCTGGAGTCCCCCTCCCTGCTTTCAGTTGTCTCTACCTCTCTTGACAGAACTAATATACCTCTTCTATATATATTGATGGAGTCCTTATGTCTCCCTAAAGTTTATGAAGCCAAGCTGTGCCCCTTCCACTTTGGCCCCATGTCACTAGGACCTCCTGAGTCTGTGTTATGGGTGCACGTCCTCAACTTTGGCAAAATAAACTTTCTAAATGAACTGAGACCTGTCTCGGATGTGGTGAAACCCCGTCTGTACTAAAAATTCAAAAATTAGCTTGTTGTGGTGGGTGCCTGTCATCCCAGCTACTCGGGAGGCTGAGGCAGCAGAATCGCCTGGATCAGATAGGCGGAGGTTGCAGTAAGCCGAGACCTTGTCATTATACTCCAGTCTCGGTGACAGAGCTGTCACCTGTGGTGTAACTGTACAAGTGGTTCTCTCTGCCTGCTCAGGAAGCTCAGGAAGGGTACTCAGGAAGCAAATGAAAGAAGGCTTTGGCCAGGTGCGGTGGCTCATGCCTGTAATCCCATCACTTTGGGAGGCTGAAGCAGGCGGATCACCTGAGGTCAGGAGGTCGAGACCAGCCTGGCCAACATGGCGAAACCCTGTCTCTACTAAAAATACAAAAATTAGCCAGGCATGGTGGCGGGCGCCTATAATCCCAGCATTTTGGGAGGCCAAGGCAGACGAATCACCTGAGGTCAGGGGTTCGAGACCAGCCTGGCCAACATGGCAAAATCCCATCTCTAATAAGAATACAAAAATTAGCCAGGCATGGTGGCTCACACCTGTAATCCCAGCACTTTGGGAGGCTGAGGAGGGCAGATCACCTGAAGTCAAGAGTTTGAGACCAGCCTGGCCAACGTGGTGAAACCCCATCTCTACTAAAAATACAAATATTAGCTGAGAGCAGTGGTGGACATATGTAGTCACAGCTACTCGGGAGACTGAGAGAGGAGAATCGCTTGAATCCTGGAGGCAGAGGTTGAAGTGAGCTGAGATGACGCCATTCATTGCACTCCAGTCTGGGCCACAGAGCGAGACTCTGTCAAAACAAAATGGAACAAAAAGAATGCTTTAAGAAGTGTGTGGATCACAAGGTCCAGAGATTGAGACCATCCTGGCTAACACAGTGAAACTCCATCTCTACTAAAAATACAAAAAATTAGCCGGGTGTGATGGCAGGCACCTGTAGTCCCAGCTACTTGGGAGGCTGAGGCAGGAGAATGGTGTGAACCCAGGAGGTGGGCAGTGAGCTGAGATCATGCCACTGCAGTCCAGCCTGCGCAACACAGCAAGACCACATCTCAAAAAAAAAAAAAAAAAAGAAAAAATAGTAGAGAAGCCTGTGGTCCCTTGGGATGTATAGATTTCATTTTGTAAATATATCAGTATTTCCCAAATTAAAATACAGCCTTAATCCCTGCAGAAAGTTTCTTTTTCAGGTCTGCAAATCAATACACTGATTTCCAAATGTTTCTGTAGAAACATTAGCCTGGCTAACATGGTGAAACCCCATCTCTACCAACAATACAAAATATTGGTTGGGCGTGGTGGCAGGTGCTTGTAATCACAGCTACTCGGGAGGCTGAGGCAGGGGAATCACTGGAACCCGGGAGGCGGAGGTTGCAGTGAGCTGAGATCACGCCACTGCACTCCAGCCTGGGCGACAGACCTAGACTCTGTCTCAAAAAAATAAACAAATAAATAAATAAATAAAATAAAATAAAATAAGAATCCCCTGTCACTTCCTTTTGTGGTTCAAGACACCGGGTGTGACGTTTGCAATGCAACAGAACCAGGTATAACCGGTGATTCTTTCCACATCCTGGTCATGGAGGTCTTCATACCTCAGAAGGAAAAGTTATCTTTATTTATTTATTTCCTAAAGTTCTCTTTATTTATTTATTTAATTTCCAAAGTTCTCTTGATTTATTTCTTTATTTGCTAAAAACCAGCGAAAATCAGGTCTCAGCAAGAACAGACAAGAAACTCCTTTATAAAGATAATAATCAATGAAAACTGTAAGGCAGAATCCCGTAAACAGACAGACAGATCAGTAACGAGAAGTAACACAAAGGGCCGGGCATGGTAGCTCCCGCCTGTAATCCCAGCACTTTGGGAGGCTGAGGCGGGAGGATCACGAGGTCAAGAGATCGAGACCATCCTGGCTAATGTGGTGAAACCCCGTGTCTACTAAAAATACAAAAAATTAGCTGGGCGTGCTGGCGTGCACCTGTCATCCCAGCTACTCAGGAGGCTGAGGCAGGAGATTTCCTTGTACCCGGGAGGTGGAGGTTGCAGTGAACTGAGATTGCACCACTGCACCCCAGCCTGGGCCACAGAGCGAGACTCCGTCTCAGAAAAAAAAAAAATAATAATAATAAGTAACACACTGAGAGTTTATGACGTGACAGAGGTGGTTTTTCAAATTTATTCCATTAAAAAAAACAAGATTTCTGTGTGTCACAAAATATATACAAAATTAAAGGGAAGTTCAGAGACCACATGGAAATTACATTCTAAACTAAAGCATCATTAGTACACATGGGGCTGTTTCAAATCAAACATGAAATTTCCCCCAGTGAAAAAGTCAAACGGTACAAGACAAATGGCCGGAATCAAAAGAACACGTTCGATTTCAATAAAGATTACAGAAATACTTTCTTTAAAACAAGGAGACCTCACTTGAATTTTCTACATTGCATAATGCTTTTGTGCCCTGAAGGTCCTCCAGAGGCCACACACAACAAGAACACTTTTTGCTGGCAGAGGATTTTGTTGAAAACTCAGAAGCTTTGAAAATGCCCATTCTCTTGCCTGGGCGTGGTGGCTCACACCTGTCATCCCAGCACTTTGGGAGGCCGAGGTGGGCGGATCTCCTGAGGTCAGGAGTTCGAGACCAGCCTGGCCAACATGGTGAAACCCCGTCTCTACTAACAATACAAAAATTAGCTGGGTGTGGTGTCAGGCGCCTCTAGTCCCAGATACTCAGGAGGCTGAGGCAGGAGAATCTTTTAGAACCCGGGAGGTGGAGGTTGCACTGAGCCAAGATCGGGCCATTGCACTCCAGCCTGGGTGAGAAGAGGAAGACTGTCTCAAAAATATATATATAATAAAAATAAATAAATAATAAAAATAAAATATGCTGGGTGCAGTAGCTCACGCCTGTAATCCCAGCACTTTGGGAGGCCGAGGCAGGTGCATCACCTGAGGTCAGAAGTTTGAGACAAGCCTGGCCAACATGGTGAAACCTCGTCTCTACTAACAATACAAAAATTAGCTGGGTGTGGTGTCAGACGCTTGTAATCCCAGCTACTCAGACGGCTGAGGCAGGAGAATCTCTTTGATTCTCCAACCGGGAGGTGGAGGTTGCGGTGAGCAGAGATCAAGCCACTGCACTCCAGCCTGGGTGTGAAGAAGGAGACTGTCTCAAGAAAAAATAATATAATAAAATAAACAAATAAAAAATAAAATAGGCCAGGCGCAGTAGCTCACACCTGTAATCCCAGCACTTTGGGAGGCCGAGGTGGGCAGATCACCTGAGGTCAGGTGTTTGAGAGCAGCCTGGCCAAAACAGTGAAACCTTGTCTCTACTAAAAATACAAAAATTAGCTGGGCGTGGTGGTGCACACTGTAATCTCAACTACTGGGGAGGCTGAAGCAGAAGAATGGCTTGAAGCCGGAAAGCGGAGGTTGCAGCGGGCCGACATTGCACCACTGCACTCCAGCCTGGGCGACAAGAGTGAAAAAACAGAAAGAAAAGAAAAGAAAAGAAAATGCCCATCCCATTGGATCCAGGCATTGCATTTTTTTACTAAGTGTTACAAAGTCAAAACGAGCAAGGAGAAATCACAGCAAAAAGAAAATTACACAGTGCAAACATGCCCAAAATGAGAAGCATGTCTGTGTGGAAGGAGAGAAGAAGAGAAGATTTGTGGGGAAGAATTTTGTCTTTTTTATTGTGTACTTTAGAGATTTTCTACATGTATGGGTGAAAAATAGATATATGTAAAAATAGAATATGTGAAAAATGGAATAAAATCACATATAAGAAAAATAGAATTAAAAATGACAGGCTGAGTGTGGTGGTTCGCGCTGGTAATCCCAGCACTTTGGGAGACTGAGGCGGGGAGATAGCTTGAGCCTAGGAGTTTGAGGCCAGCCTTGGCAACAAATAATACAAAATAATAATATCTACCAATAATACAAAAAAATCCATCCTCCTGCCTCAGCCTCCAAAGTAGCTGGGACTACAGGAGTGTGGAGTCCCAGCTACTTGGGTGTGGTGGCCCACACCAATGGTCCCGGCTAATTGGGAGGCTGAGGCAGGAGGATTGTTTAAGCCCAGGAGGTGGAGGCTGCAGTGAGCTGTGGTCATGTCACTGCACTCCAGCCTGGGTGACAGAGCGAGACTCTGTCTTTAAAATAAAACAGCAGGCCAGGCGCGGTGGCTCATGCCTGTAATCCCAGCAATTTGGGAGGCCAAGGCAGGTGGATCATTCGAGGTCAGGAGTTCGAGACCAGCCGGGCCAACATGGCGAAACCCCATCTCTACTAAAAATACAAAATTAGCCATGCGTGGTGTCACACACCTGTAATCCCAGCTACTCAGGAGGCTGAGGCAGGAGAATTGCTTGAACCTGGGAGGCGGAGGTTGCAGTGAGGCAAGATCATGCCACTGCACTCCTGCCTGGTCTCCAGAGCGAGACTCCCTCTCAAAAAAAGTTGCAGCGAGAGAGAAGGGAGAGACAGAGGAGCCAGGAGAACACATGAGGAATAGAGAATGGAAGAAAGAGGCTCAAGCTCACACCCTGGAGAAGGAGAGGAGCAGGCTTGGCCACACAGTACCGTATCCACAGTGCAGAGAATGCTGTAGTTACAAGATACGAATAGGAATGTCTTGATCTCCTTACCTCAGTGAACATGGCAAGGCATAGTTATCCTATTTATTTATTAATTATTATCATTATTATTTTGAGACAGTGTATTACCCTATCACCCAGGCTCGAGTGCAGTGGTGCCATCTCTGCTCACTGCAACCTCCGCCTCCCAGGTTTAAGCGATTCTCCTGCCTCAGCCTCCGGAATAGCTGGGACTACAGGTGCGTGCTACTGCGTCCGGCTAATTTTTATATTTTTAGTAGAGGTAGGTTTCAATATGTTGGCCAGGCTGGTCTCAAACTCCTGACCTCAGGGGATCCGCCCGCCTCGGCCTCCCAAAGTGCTGGGATGACAGGTGTGAGCCACCACACCCGGCCAGTTATTCCATTTAGATAAACAATTAAGTGTGCAGCAGTGGATGACTTCAGCAATGAGTTAGAAGAGGACCGAGAGACCAAGAGGAGGTGAAGGAGATTTCATTCCAATTCCTCGTCCACGCTGGCTGTCCAGCCTCCCCGCGTCCCTCAGAAGACGATGCTGAAATCCCGTTGTGTCTATGGTGATGGCAGATGGGGAACAGCCAGATTCTCAAGGCGTCCCCGGCCACATCTGTTCCCGTTTTCTCCTCATCCAGGCCATACCAGCGAGAGCGGAAATGCAGTTTTAATAAGACGGTCCCCCCAACCTATTTCTGAAGGCATTTTGCAGGGTGACCTCAGTGTGGATTGTAAATATAGAATTCATATGTGCTGGGCTTCCTGACTGTAATTACCTATCAAAAGTTTCAGGGTTTCAATGAAATTCTTTATGAAGCATCAAATGGTCTCACAGCGGAATCTCACCCCCACCTCTCCATCTCTATACATTCCTGGGACAGAGAATTGATTCTCACGTTTCATACACAGGACAGACAAGCATATTTGGTATTTTAATCCCATCCCAAGATGTTTGTGTGGAATTAATTTTCCTCATGGAATATTTCTTTTCTCCTCATGTGCTGGAGAACAGCTACCCACTACTCTCCAGGCAGTGTGGCAGGAGGAGAGAGAAGGGATGGCTCTGCAAAATCCTTCATCTTGGCTGGGTGCGGGGGCTCACACCTGTCATCCCAGCACTTTGGGAGGGTGACGTGGGCGGATCACCCGAGGTCAGGGGTTCGAGAGCAGCCTGGCCAACATGGTGAAACCCCATGTTGGGTGAAACCCCAATTTGTTAAAAATAGAAAAAATTAGTCGGGTGTGGTGGCAGGTGCCTGTAATCACAGCTACTCGGGAGGCTGAGGCAGGAAAATCACTGGAACCCGAGAGGAGGAGGTTGCAGTGAGATGAGATCATGCCACTGCACTCCAGCCTGGGAGACAGGGCGAGACTCTGTCTCAAAAAATGAAATAAAGTAAAATAAAATAAAGTAAAGTAAAATAAAGTAAAATAAAATAAAATAAAATAAAAAGAATCTACTGTCCCTTCCTTTTGTGGTTCAAGACACTGGGTGTGACGTTTGCAATGCAACAGAAGCAGGTAGAACTGGTGATTCTTTGTACGTTGTACTCATACAGGTCTTCATACGTCAGAAGGAAAAGTTCTCCTTATTTATTTATTTATTTTGAGAAGGAGTCTCGCTCTGTCAAGCAGGCTGGAGTGCAGTGGCGCGATCTTGGCTAACTGCAAGCTCTTCCTAACGGGTTGATGCCATTCTCCTGCCTCAGCCACCGGAGAAGCTGAGACCACAGGTGCCCGCCACCACGCCCAGCTAATTTTTGCATTTTTAGTAGACACACGGTTTCACCATGTTGATCAGGCTGGTCTCGAAGTCCTGACCTCAGGCGATCTGCCTGCCTCAGCCTCCCAAAGTGCTGGGATGACAGGCGTGAGCCACCTTGCCTGGCCGGACGTCCACTCTTAAATACAGGTGGACTTTCCAGGTAGACCCTTCTGGCTGGTGGACTTACAGGTGCAGCAAATCCCGTTATTTCATTCCTTTCCTTGCTTAACTCTCCTACTGACTTATCAGAGTCCATTATATCATTCTCATGCCTTTGCGTCCTCATAGCGTAGCTCCTACTTATAAGTGAGAACATAGTGATGATTGATTTTCCATTCCTGAGTTACTGCACTTAGAATCATGGCCTCCAGCTCCATCCAGGTTGCTGCAAATGCCGTCATTTCATTCCTCCTTATGGCTGAGTAGTATTTGGGGTAGATACCAAACTTCCAAGTATCTTAGTCACTTTCAGGGCTGGGACTAGAGTGAGGCATTCATCTAGGGCAATAGATTTATTTCATTATTATTATTATTATTATTATTATTATTATTATCTGAGACGGAGTCTCGCTCTTGTTCCCCAGGCTGGAGTGCAGTGGCGTGATCTCAGCTCACTGCTACCTTCGCCTCCTGGTTCAAGAAATTTTCCTGCCTCAGCCTCCTGAGTAGCTGGGACTATAGGCACCTGCCACCAACCCCAGCTAATTTTTGTATTTTTAATACAGATGGGGTTTCACCTTGTCGGCCAGGATGGTCTCGAACTCCTGACCTCTGGTGATCCACCGTCCTTGGCCTCCCAAAGTGTTGAGATTACAGGCGTGAGCCCGTGACTGGCTGGGCACCAGATTCAAAACCTGAGTCACTAGACAAGTAATAATTTATGGCAATGATTTTGAAAAATCCAGAAGAATGCCACGAGTCTGCAAAGAACACAGTAGCCACATCTTAAAGAAACAGGTGCAGGTAAAGACAGGTAGAAGTGGCTGGCTGCAGTGGCTCACACCTGTTATCCCAGCACTTTGGGAGGCCAAGGCAAGGCACGAGGATCGCTTGAGCCCAGGAGTTTGAGACCAGCCTGGCCAACATAGCAAGACCCCATCTCTACAAAAACTGTGACACATTAAGTGGGCATGAAGGCATGACCCTGTAATCGGAGCTACTTGGAAGGTTGAGGTGGGAGGAGGGCTTGAGTCACAGTGAACTGTGACTGAGCCTCTGCACTCCAGCCTGGGTAACAGGGACCCTGTTGTCTAAAAACAAAAATCAAGAGAAATCCAACAACAACGGTGTGATGAACACAATGGCAACATTTTATAAGTAGATGAATGGGTGTACATAAAGATAGGGTAACTTACTGAGACCTACGTGAGCTTAAAGAGCGAAAAATAGGCCGGGTGCGGAGGCTTACACCTGTCATCCCAGCACTTTGGGAGGCTGAGGCGGGCGGATCAGGAGGTCAGGAGTTCGAGACCATCCTGGGTAACACGGTGAAACCCCGTCTCTACTAAAAATACAAAAAAATTAGCCGGGCGTGGTGTCGGGTGCCTGTAGTCCCAGCTACTCGGGGGGCTGAGGCAGGAAAATGGCGTGAACCCGGGAGGTAGAGCTTGCAGTGAGCCGAGATTGCACCACTGCACTCCAGCCTGGACGACAGAGCGAGACTCTGTCCAAAAAAAGACAGAAAGAAAGAAAGAAAAGAGAGAAAGAAAGAAAGAAAGAAAGAAAGAAAGAAAGAAAGAAAGAAAGAAAGAAAGAAAGAAAGAAAGAAGAAAGGAAGGAAGGAAGGAAGGAAGGAAGGAAGGAAGGAAGGAAGGAAAGAAAGAGAAAAAAAGAAAGAAAGAGAGAGGGAAAAATACCGTGATCCTCCTTTTTTTTTGTCTTTTGAGATGGAGTCTTGCTCTGTCCCCCAGGCTGGAATACAGTGGCGTGATCTCGACTCACTGCAACCTCCACCTCCCAGGTTCAAGCAATTCTCCTGCCTCAGCCTCCCGAGTAGCTGGGATTACAGGCACCTGCCACCACACCCGGCTAATTTTTGTATTTGTAGTAGAGGCGAGGTTTCACCATGTTGGCCAGGCTGGTCTCGAACTCCTGACCTCAAGTGATCCGCCCACCTTGGATTCCCATAGTGCCAGGATTACAGGCATGAGTCACCGCGCCTGGCCAGTGCTGCTTTTTATAATGACAAAACAGGTGCCTGTCCCACCTCACAACTCAGCCCTTGGGTAGGAGTTGAGCCCCAAGTATCTTCATTCACACCTGTCAGAGTCATAACGAAATGTTTCTTATTTTAGAAGCACATTCTCTGGTTTTCTTTTCTGTTTTACTTTTTTAACACACAAACATATTTTTAATATAGTTCTAAGAGAAGAAAAAGCAGGTCGTAAAACTGTAATATGTTTTCCTAATATTTTATTTATTTTTCATTATTACTATTTTTTAGATATGCCAGCATGTCGAAAAGAACCTTTATTACTTTCTATAATTGCCTCTTATGCTTTGTTACCAGATGCCTTTGGAGCAGGAGCCTCTGTGGCAGGTGTTTCTTCTATTTTAGGACTGGAGCCTTTTTTGTTGTTGCTTTGTTTTTTTGAGAGGGAGTCTTGCTCTGTCCCCCAGGCTGGAGTGTAATGGCACGATCTTGGCTCACCGCAACCTCCGCCTCCCAGGTTCGAGCGATTCTCCTGCCTCAACCTCCCGAGTAGCTGGGATTACAGGCACCTGCCACCACGCCTGGCTGATTTTTGTATTTTTAGTAGAGACGGTATTTCACCGTGTTAGCCAGGCTGGTCTTGAACTCCTGACCTCGTGATCCACCCACCTCAGCCTCCCAAAGTGCTGGGATTACAGGCATGAGCCAGTGCGCCTGGCTGGAGCTGAAGCTTTTTGACCCTTCTGAGCTTTCGGAGCAGGTGCCTCTGTGGATGTAACCATCTTCTCACTCTATTGGCAGGTGTTTCTTCTATTTTAGGAGCTGGAGTTTTTGAGTCCTCTGAACTTTTGGAGCAGGTGCTGCCTTCTGGCCTGTGGTTTTCTGGGAAAGAATCTTCTGGGCTGAATCTTCTGGGCTTTCTTACCCACAGTGGTCATCTTTTTTGCTGGAACTTTAGCAGCAGCACCTGCAGCAGCAGCAGGTGCTTTTTTGGAATAAGCTTTCAGGATAGCTGCCTTTTGAAGCTTCTTAACTTTATTCTTGATGATTCTGTTCCTCATTTTCTTTGCCTTCATAACTTTAAAATGATCCAAATCTGTCATCTTGGCTTTTTGGAGAAGATTTCAGGAGAGCTGCCTTTCGAAGCTTTTTTTTTTTTTTTTGAAATGGAGTCTTGCTCTGTTGCCCAGGCTGGAGTGCAATGGCACAATCTCAGCTCACTGCAACCTCCACCTCCCAGGTTCAAGCGATTCTCCTGCCTCAGCCTCCTGAGTAGCTGGGATTACAGGCATGCACCACTACACCCAGCTAATTTTTGTATTTTTAGTAGAGACAGGGTTTCACTGTGTTAGCCAAGCTGGTCTCAAACTCCTGACCTCGTGGTCTGCCCAACTTGGCCTCCCAAAGTGTTGGGATTACAGGTGTGAGCCACCACACTCAGCCGGATAACTTCTTGAGTGGTGATTTCAGAGGTGTTGGCGCACACCCGAGTCATGTGCACCATACCCAATGCATGGTCTTTTATTTCCGGTCACCCCCGAGCCTTTCCCCCAGATTCCCCAAAATCCATGTTTCATTCTTATGCCTTTGCATCCTGCTAGCTTAGCTCTCACTTATGAGTGAGAACATAGGATGTTGGTTTTCCATTCCTGAGTTACTCCACTTAGAATAATGGTCCCCAACTCCATCCAGATTGCTGTGAATGCCATTGATTCATTTCTTTTTATTCATTCCTTTTCATGGCCGAGTAGTATTCCAATATATATATAGTGTGTGTATACATATATTCAGCACTATATGTATAGACATATATATAGTGTGTGTATATGTATACACACACATATTGTGAGTAAATATATATACACACACTGTAAATATGTATACACACACAACATATCTATATATATATATACACCACAGTTTCATAAGCTCCCACTTATGAGGGAGAACAAAAGATGTTTGGTTTTCCATTCCTGACTTACTTCACTTGGAATAATAATAATAACCCCAATTCCATCCAGGTTTCCGTGAATGACATTCATTCATTCCTTTTCCTCGCTGAGTAGTATTCCATTATAGATATAGTGTGTGTGTGTATGTATACACATAGCACTATATATATAGACATATGAATTTATTATGTGTATATATATTCAGCACTATATATATAAACATATGTATAGTGTAAATATATACACACACACAACGTTTATATGTCTACATATATATATATACATATATATATACACCACAGTTTCATAAGCTCCCACTTATGAGGAAGAACAAAGGATGTCTGGTTTTCCATTCCTGAGTTACTTCACTTACAATATTGGTTCCCAATTCCATCCAGGTTGCCATGAATGCCATTCATTCATTCCTTTCCCTGGCTGAGTAGTATTCCATTATATATACACAGAGAGTATATACATATATTCAGCACTATATATGTATAGACTATATATAGTGTGTGTGTATATATATATACCCTATATATGTATATCATATATATCGTATATATATATCGAGATATATATCACATTTTTTTTTAGATGGAGTCTCACTCTGTCGCCCAGGCTGGAATACAGTGGTGCGATTTCAGCTCACTGCAACCTCCATCTCCCGGGTTCAACTGATTCTTGTGTCTCAACCTCCCCAGTAGCTGGGATTACAGGTGCCTGCCACCACACCTGGCTAATTTTTGTATTTTTAGCAGAGATGCTGTTTCACCATATTGGTTAGGCTGGTCTTGAACTCCTGACCTCGTGATCCCGCCACCTCAGCCTCCCAAAGTGCTGGGATTACAGGGGTGAGTCACCACTCCCGACCTGTACCGCATTTTCTTTATCCACTCGTTGCTGGATGAGTCTTGGGGCTGGTTCCATGATTTTGCAGTTGCAAACTGTGCTTCTATAAATGTGCCTGTGCAAGTGTCTTTTCCACATAACGACAGCTTTTCCTTTGGTAGGTACCCAGTCCTGAAATTGCTGGATGTAATGGTACTTCTATTCTCATTATTTTAAGGAGTGTCTGTGAGCTCTCCTGTCCTAGCAAATTTTTAAGTGCAGGAGACAATATTGCTGGCTGTAGGCATGGCACTGCACAGCAGATCTTTAGAACGTAAGGACGTCTGGCCAGGCACGGTGGCTCACGCCTGTGATCCCAGCACTTTGGCAGGAGGAGACCAACGTATCACCTGAGGTCAGGAGTTCAAGACCAGCGTGGCCAACATGGTGAAATTCTGTGTCTACTAAAAATACAAGAATTAGGCCGGGCGCCTTGGATCACGCCTGTAATCTCAGCACTTTGGGAGGCCGAGGCAAGCGGATCAAGAGGTCAGGAAATCAAGATCATCCTGGTTAACATGGTGAAATCCCGTCTGTACTAAAAATAAAAAAATTAGCCGGGTGTGGTGGCAGGTGCCTGTAGTCTCAGCTATTCAGGAGGCTGAGGCAGGAGAATGGTGTGAACCCAGGAGGCGGAGGTTGTAGTGAGCCAAGATTGCACCACTGCACTCCATCCTTGGCAACAGAGTGAGACTCCATCTCAAAAAAAGAAAAAAAAAATAAGAATTAGCTGGGCACGGTGTTGGGGGCCTGTAGTCACAGGTACTTGGGAGGCTGAGGCAGGAGAATTGCTTGAACCCGGGAGGTGGAGGTTGCAGTGAGCTGAGATTGTGCCACTGCACTCCAGCCTGGGTGACAAAGCGAGACTCCATTTCAAAATAATAATAATAATAATACTGATAAAATAAAAAATAAAAAAGAACATAAAGACATCCTCAGGGAAGCATGCATCTCCTCTGCCCTATAGTTTGAGCTACTGACTGACAATCCCTTCTCCTTGCAAATGCCCAACACAGAATTGCTGAGGCCATTGGAACATCACAGAGCCCTCCCTCCCTGCTTCATGAATCTTGCCTCTTTCTGTTTTTTTTTATTTTTTGTAGAGTTAGCGGAGGGGGGAATCTCACCATATTGCCCAGGCTGGTCTCGAACTTCTGGCCTCAAGCCATCCTCCTGTCTCAGCCTCACAAAGTACTCACAGGCATGAGTCGCTGCCACGTGGATGAATCGTGTGTCTTTTTACCTGCAACCATGTCCATCAACCCTCGTCGGTGTTCGTCAATATTATCAAACATTATTATTGTTATCATTAAATATGTAATAATAATTATTAAATATAAATTAAATATTTAATTTATATGTAATAATATTATATATAATATATATTATATATTATATATAATATTAAATATTTAATATATATTATATATAATATATAATATATAAAATATTATACATTATATATTGTATATAATATTAAATATATAATATATATAATATTATATATTATATATTATATAGAATATTACATATAATATATAATATATAATATTATATATAATATATAATATGTATTATATATAACATGTAATATATAATATTATATATAATATAATATGTAATATATAATATTATATATAATATTTATTATATATAATATTATATATAATATATAATATGTATTATATATAATATATAATATTATATATTATATATTATATATATTATATATAATATATATAATATATAATATATAATATATAATATTATATATAATATATAATACATATTATATATAATATATAATATTATATATTATATATAATATATAATATTATATATAATATATAATATTATATATAATATATTATATAACTATTAAGTGATGTTAAATAAATTAAATATTGGTTAAATATTTAATTTATATTTAGTCAATATTTAATCAATATTTCTATTGATTTATATTTCTATTTTATATTGCATATATTGCAATATGCATATAGATGCTTCTCTATTGCATAGATATATATGCATAGCTATATATGCATATACAAATATATGGATATATGCAAATATATGGATATATAGATATATGCATGTTTATATTTTAATTACATATTTAATTAATATCTAATAATAATCACAAATATTTAATATTAATAATTAAATATTAATTATTAAATTTTTAATTAAAATATAGGTATATGCATATATATTAAATGTTGCTCAACATTTTCCACATCTCACAACTTTCACAGCCGATCCAGCCATATGTTGTGATGTCAGGGGACCCCCCACCAGTATCCCTCTCTCTCATTGCCAGGTGCCCACACCGAGGTGACCCGGGGACCCCTGCTTTCACAGGCCTGGATTGTGACGGAGTCTGAAGCATTCACCATTGGTGGGGCACGCTCAGGTGATCAGTGGGACGTGAGTATGGAAGGTGGGACAGCCAGGAGACAGACGATGTCTCCTGTAACACAGCAGGAGCACAGGAGAAAAGAAAGAAAGAAAAGAAAGGAAAGAAAGAAAAGAAAGAAAGAAAGAAAAGAAAGGAAAGAAAGAAAAGAAAGAAAGAAAGATGACACCACAGCCTGGGCACGGTGGCGCACGCCTGTAATCCCAGCACTTTGGGAGGCGAGGCAGGTGGCTTACCTGAGGTCAGGAGTTCAAGACCAGCCTGACCAACATGGTGAAACCCCGTCTCAACTAAAAATACAAAAATTAGCCAGGCATGGTGGAGGGTGCCTGTAATCCCAGCTACTTGGGAGGTTGAAGCAGGAGAATCGCTTGAACCCGGGAGTCGGACGTTGCAGTGAGCTAGGCATGGTGGCTGGTGCCTGTAATCCCAGCTACTCGGGAGGATGAGGCAGGAGAATCGCTCGGACCCGGGAGGTGGAGGTTGCAGTGAACTGAGCTCGTGCTACTGCCCTCCAGCCTGGGCGACCAGAGCAAAACTCCATCTCTAATATATGATCAAAAAATAATAATAATAAAATAAAATATATGATCAACACAATGTAAATTAGACAATTTATAGTCATACAGCGTCCATCGTGACCTCACCCACAGTGGGAGAGATAAATTAAAAAAAAAAAAAACAGTTTTAGGACGATCCCCATGAAATTGTCAAAACCAGCCATCTTCTAAATATCTGACTGGGGCTGTCAGAAAACAGACTTCAGAGAAGAATACAAATCATTGTTTCCAGCCATAATAACAGAGTTCAAAGCTGAGAGGATATGAAAAATTCATCGTGTGTCTACTTGAAACGAGGGATGTAAATTATGACACTTTGTCTATATTTGTACAATATGTTCTCATTGGCAAATACGGGATCCGTTCATTGTTTCGTTAAATACCTGACAACTCTGTAACAGTTGAAAAGATGGGTGCTTAAATCAGTGTTTCCCACTCTAGGACGGCAAGAAAACAAAAATAAAGAAATAAAACAGGGTCAGAGAGAATGAGAGCCGGGGGAAACTTTATCTAAATCAGTTGCTTGGACCGGGTGTGCGGTGGCTCAGGACTGTCATCCCAGCACTTTGTGAGGCTGAGACGGACGGATCACCTGAGTTTGGGAGTTCAAGACCAGCCTGGCCAACATGGTGAAACCACGTCTCTACTAAAAATACAAAAATTAGCCAGGCGTGGTGGCAGGTGCCTGCAATCCCAGTTGCTTGGGAGACTGAGGCATGAGGATAGCTTGAACGCGGGAGGTGGAGCTTGCAGTGAGCTGAGATCGGGCCAGTGCACTCCAGCCTGGGCGAACAGAATGAGATTCTGTCTCAAAAAAAAAAAAAAGAATTTCTTGAATTCATTCTCTAGGTCTGGGTATGTGATGCGAAGCTCTCCTAAATGCTGAGAAGATGCAAACAGCGTTTTGGTGCATGTCTGTTATCCCAGCTACACGGGAGGACGAGATGGGAGAATTGCTTGAGCCCAGGAGGTTGAGGCTGCAGTGAGCTGAGATTGCACCAGTGCACTCCAGCCTGGGTAACAGAGGGAGACCCTGTCTTAAAAAAAGAAAAAAGACATGGAAATAACATTTGATGAAGAAGATGAGGAAAGCCCACACTTTAGCTTTCAAACTGCTCCAATTTTTTTTTTTGAGACAAAGTCTTGCTCTGTTGCCCAGGCTGGAGGGCTGTGGCGTGATCTCAGCTCACTTCAACCTCTGACTCCCGGGTTCAAGCAGTTCTTCTGCCTCAGCCTCCCGAGTAGATGGGATTACAGGCGCCTGACACCACGCCCAGCAAATTTTTGTTTTTTTGGTCGAGACCAGGTTTAGCCATGTTGGCCAGGCTGGTCTTGAACTCCTGACCTCAGGTGATCCACCCGCCTTGGCCTCCCAAAGTGTTGGGATTACAGGCATGAGCCACCGCGCCCAGTGCAATTTTTCCAAATTCTTAAGTCACATGTACCCCAGATGCAAGTACTCATACCTCAGACAAGGCAAGAAATTATGATTTTTCCTGCTGACTAAGAAATTCTCATAGCAAATTATCCCTTGAATAATATAGCCTGGTTATTCCAGTTTGCATAACTTTTGTTTTTTTGAGATGGTGTCTCACTCTGTCACCCAGGCTGGAGTGCCGTGGCTTGATCTCGGCTTGCTGCAAACTCCGCCTCATAAATACGGTTCTCTGGCTTCAGCCTCCTGAGTAGCTGGCATTACAGGTGCCCACCACCACACCCGCCTAATTTTTTTTTTTTTTTTTTTTTTTTAGTACAGACCAGGTTTTACCATGCTGGCCACGTTGGTCTCAAACTCCTGACCTCAAGTAATCTGCCTGCTTCGGCCTCCCAAAGTGCTGGGATTACAGGTGTGAGCCACCATGCCCAGCCTCCAGTTTGCATATCTTGCTGATAGGTTTAATTAGCTGAATGAGCCCAATTTGATAATGCAGGTGGGCAATATTGCTTTCCTGCTGCACACAGGGTCATAGATGAAATGACATCTATCCTCGGTATTCAAAGCAGTTGAATACATTCTGGTTTGCAATTTTGACTGATTTGGTAAGAGGTGGCGGCTGAAGAATCTCAATCCAGTTTTTTAGGTTAGCGTTTTGTTTCGTTTCTTTTTGAGACTCAGTCTTGCTCTGTTGCCCAGGCTGGAGTGCAGTGGTACAATCTCAGCTCACTGCAACCTCCGCCTCCCGGGTTCAAGCGATACTCCTGCCTCAGCCTCCCAAGTAGCTGGGATTACAGGCACCTGCAACCATGCCGGGCTAATTTTTGTATTTTTAGTAGAGACGTGCTTTCACCATTTTGGTCGGGTTGGTCTCGAACTTCTGACCTCTGGTGATCCGCCTGCCTTGGCTTCCCAAAGTGCTGGGATTACAGGCATGTGCCACCACGCCTGGCTAATTTTTGTATTTTAGTAGACATGGGGTTTCGCCATGATGGTCAGGCTGGTCTGGAACTCCTGACCTCTGGTGATCCGCCCACCTCGGCCTCCCAAATTGCTGGGATTACAGGTACGTGCCACCACGCCCAGCTAATTTTTGTATTTTAGTAGAGACGGGCTTTCACCATGATGGTCAGGCTGGTCTCGAACTCCTGACCTCAGGTGATCCGCCCGCCTTGGCCTCCCAAAGTGCTGGGATTACAGGCGTGAGCCACTGTGCCAGGCCTCTGGTTTGCAATTGTGACTGAGCTGGTAAGAGGTGGGGGCCAAGGATTCTCAATCTGTTTTTTTAGTGTTTGTGTTTTGTTTTGTTTGTTTTTGAGACAATATCTTGCTCTGTTGCCCAGGCTGGAGTGCAGTGGTGCAATCTCAGCTCACTGCAGCCTCCACCTTCTGGGCTCAAGCCATCCTCCTTCCTCAACCTCCCAAGTAGCTGGGACTATAGGCATACATACCACATCCAGATAATTTTTTTTTTCTTGGTACAGACAGGGTTTCACCATGTTGCACAGGCTGGTCTCATATTTCTGACCTCAAGTGATCCACCCGCCTGGCCTCCCAACGTGCTGAGATTACAGGCGTGAGTCACCGCACCCGGCCACTTTTTTTCTTTTCCTTTTTTTAAATAATAGCACAATTGCACAGCTCATGAGTGCCACAGAAAACACACGTTAAATGTTTTCCACCAAATTTTGATTTTATTGAGGTTAAAAATAAACAAGTACCAGAAAATCAGATCTTTTTGTAAAATGTTAAGCACGCATTATGGTTAATGTACACGGGGTAATTGAATTTGATTCGAGTTCATTTACTCTTGCCAAATCAAGCCCCACCGAACAGGTTTTAGTTGTTGTTAGAGACTCAGCTTTGAAATGTCCATTTATCTCTTCCTTTCAACTTCTGGATGTGTTGAAGTGGGGAAAATCCTGTGAGTATAATTTACATGTTACTGCTGCTTTCCACGCTAAGGAGTGCCTGATGAATTCTTTATATGGCGCATCTGAAAGCAAACTCTGAAATGAGGCCGGGCGCCGTGGCTCAAACTCTGAAATGAGGCCAGGCGCCATGGCTCACGCCTGTCATCCCAGCACTTTGGGAGGCCGAGGAGGGCAGATCGCCTGAGGTCAGGAGTTGGAGACCAGCCTGGCCAACATGGTGAAACTTCGTCTCTTCTAATAATACAAACACTAGCCTGGTGTGGTGGCGGGCGACTGTCATCCCAGCTACTTGGGAAGATGAGGCAGGAGAATCGCTTGAACCCGGGAGGCCGAGGTTGCAGTGAGCTGAGATCGCGCCATTGCACTCCAGCCTGGGCAACAGCGAGACTCTGTCTCAAAAAATAAAAATAGTCACTCATGAGCATCGCCTTATTTTCCATTGTTACTGGTTATTGATAAATTCAGGGAAATACTGGTTTTATAATTTTACAGTTGCTAGAAGTTGCGTCTCACTTTATTTGATGATTTGGTGGTCTTGCATTCTTTTAATTTATTCTGGGTTAATTCTCTATGTCTATTCTTTCTTCAACTTCAAATTTTGATCTCTGCACAATTTTCTGCAATTTGTTTTTTATTTTTTGGTTTTTTTGTTCTTTCACGCCCCCTATCGTCTTCTTGGGCTCTTCGCCATATTAGTCGTGTTTTATTTTGTCTTTTCTATATCATTCTTTGTTTCATTTCTATTTTTCTATGCTCTATTTCTCTCTCTCTCTTTTCTCTTTTGAAACAGCATCTCACTCTGTCACCCAGGCTGGAGTGCAGTGGCGTGATCTCGGTTCACTACAACCTCCGCCTCCTGGGTTCAAGTGATTCTCCTGCCTCAGCTTCCTGAGTAGCTGGAATTACAGGTGCCTGCCACCACGCCTGGCTAATTTTTGTAGTTTTAGTAAAGACGCAGTCTCATCATGTTGGCCAGGATGGTCTCGAACTTCTAACCTCAGGTGATCCTCCTGCCTCGGCCTCCCAAACTACGGGTATTTTGTTGCTGTTGTTTTTGAGATGGAGTCTCGCTCTGTCGCCCAGCCTGGAGTGCAGTGGCGCGATCTCGGCTCACTGCAACTTCCATCTCCCAGGTTCAACGATTTTTCTGTCTCGGCATGCCGAGTAGCTGGGATTACAGGCATGCGCCAGCATGCCTGGCTGATTCTTCTATTTTTTAGTAGAGAGGGGTTTCACCATGTTGGCCAGGCTGACCTCGAACTCCTGATCTCTGGTGATCTGCCCACCTCAGCCTCCCAAAGTGCTGGGATTACAGCCGTAAGCCACCGCACCGAACCAAAAAGATATCTTAAGAGATCTCAGCATCTCACCTCACTGTAACCTCCACCTCCTGGGTTCAAGTAATCCTCCTGCCTCAGCCTCCCAAGTAGCTGGGATTACAGGCGTGCGCCACAACGACCAGCTAATTTTTGTATTTTTGTAGAGACGGGGTTTCACCATGTTGGCCAGTCTGGTCTCGAACTCCTGATCTCATGTAATCCACCTTCCTCGGCTTCCCAAAATGCTGAAATTACAGGTGTGAGCCACCACGCCCAGCAAAGCTTTTTCTAACTCGATAGCTTGAGAGCTTGCTTTCCTCTTGTTTTTGTGAAGTGCTTAACCCCAGGATTACTTTCTAAAAGATTCTGCTCTTCCCTACACCATTCTTTTTCATTATGGAAAAATACGTATAAAGTCATATGCACCATTTTAACTGTTTTTCTTCTTCTTGAGACCACTCTTTTGTGTCTTGCTGTGGTTGTTGTTTTCTTGTGTTTTTTAGAGACAGGGTCTTCTCTTTTTTTTTTTTTTTTTGAGATGGAGTCTTCCTCTGTCGCCCAGGCTGGAGTGCAGTGGCGCAATCTCCACTCACTGCAAGCTCCGCCACCCAGGTTCACGCCATTCTCCTGCCTCAGCCTCCCAAGTAGCTGGGACTACAGGCACCCAACACCGCACCCGGCTAATTTTTTGTATTTTTAGTAGGGACGGAGTTTCACCGTATTAGCCAGGATGGTCTCGATCTCCTGACCTCGTGATCCGCCCGCCTCTGCCTCCCAAAATCCTGGGATGACAGGCGTGAGCCAACGCGCCTGGCCAAGACAAGATCTTGTCTTTTTGCCCAAGCTGGAGTGCAGTGGCGTGATCACACCTCACTGCAGCCTCCACTTCCTGGGCTAAACGGATCCCCCTACCTCAGCCTCTCAAGTAGCTGTGAATCCAGGTGTGAGCCACTGTACCCTGCTGAGAACAACTTTTTGCATTTTTAAAATTTAAATCTGTGCAATGTTCATTGTTGCCAACCAAATGTACCCTTTTCCACAAAAGAAAGCATTCTTTTTCCTGTGTATAGCAATAAAATGTTTTAAGATCATGGTAGAGCACACATAATATAATCTCTGCCATTTTTGTCATTGTAAATAAGAGTACAATTTGGCAGGGCATGGTGGTTCACATCTGTAATCCCAGCACTTTGGGAGGCTGAGGCAGGCTGATCAGGAGGTCAGGAGATTGAGACCATCCTGTCCCACATTGTGAAACCCTGTCTTTACAAAAATACAAAAAATTAGCCGGGCACGGTGGTGCACACCTGTATTCTCAGCTACTCGGAAGGCTGAGGTAGGGACGTTGCTTGAACCCAGGAAGTGGAGGTTGCGGTGTGCCAAGATTGCGCCACTGCACTCCAGCCTGGGGAACAAGAGCGAGACTCCATCTCAAAAAAAAAAAAAAGAAAAAAAATTAAATATTCTGCAATGTTCATTGTTGCCAACCGAATGTATCCCTTTCCTCGAAAGAAAGCTTCTTTTCCTGTCTATAGCAATATATACTTTTTAAAAATTGTGGTAGAGCACACATAATATAATCTCTGCAATTTTTGCCATTTTAAAGAGTATAATTTGGCCAGGTGCGGTGGCTTATGCCTGTAATCTCAGCACATTGGGAGGGCAAGGCTGGTGGATCACCTGAGGTTGGGAGTTCAAGACCAGCCTGGTCAACATGGCAAAACCCTGTCTCTACTAATAATACAAAAATTAGCCGGGTGTTGTTGTGTGTGCCTGTAATCCCAGCACTCTGGGAGGCCAAGGTGGGTGGATCACATGAAGTCAGGAGTTCAGGACCAGCCTGGCCAAAATGGCAAAACCCCGTCTCTACTAATAATACAAAATTTAGCCAGGCGTAGTGGCACATGCCTGTAATCCCAGGTACTCGGAAGGCTGAGGCAGGAGAATCACTTGAACCCGGGAGGCAGAGGTTGCAGTGAACTGAGATTGCGCCACTGCACTCCAGCCTGGGCAAAAAGAGTGAGACTCTATCTCAAAAAAAAGAAAAAAAATTAAATATTGTGCAATGTTCATTGTTGCCAACTGAATGTACCCTTTTCCTCAAAAGAAAGCTTCTTTTCCTGTCCATAGCAATATATATTTTTTTAATTGTGGGGGAGCACACATAATATAATGTCTAACATTTTAGCCATTTTAAAGAGTACAATTCAGCGAGGCATGGTGGCTCACGCCTGTAATCCCAGCACTTTGGGAGGGCTAGGCAAGTGGATCACCTGAGGTTGGGAATTCAAGACCAGCCTGGTCAACATGGCAAAACCCCGTCTCTACTAATAATACAAAAATGAGCTGGGTGTTGTGCTGCGTGCCTGTAATCCCAGCACTTTGGGAGGCCGAGGTGTGTGGATCACCAGAGATCAGAAGTTCGAGATCAGCCTGGCCAACATGGTGAAATCCTGTCTCTATTAAAAATACAAAAAATTAGCTGGGCCTGGTGGCAGGTGCCTGTACTCCCAGCTACTCAGGAGGCTGAGGAAGGAGAATCACTTGAACACGGGAGGCGGAGGTTGCAGAGAGCTGAGATCGCGCCATTGCACTCCAGCCTGGGGAAAAAGATCAAAACTCTATACCCCTCAAAAAAAAAAACAGTACATTCAAATAATTGTGCAACAATTGTCACTAACCACCTCCAGAATGTTTTCATCATCCCAAACAGAAACTCTCTCCCCATGAAACACCAATTCCCCATTTCACCCCCCAGCCTCTGCCACCCATAGTTCTAGTTTCTGTCTCTATGGAATCTTTGCCTGTTCCAGACATTTTAGATAAGTGGAGTCATACACTATGGGGTCTCTCCAGTCTGGCTTCTCCACTGGGCCTGATGTCTTCAAGGTTCACCCATGGCACAGCCTGCGTCTGACCCTCATTCCTTTTCCTGGCTGTATAGTATTCCGCTGTGTCTCTCTTCCCCAACAGGGCCTGATTTCTTCAAGTTTCACCCATGCCGCAGCCTGCGTCTGACCCTCATCCCTTTTCCTGGCTGTTTAGTATTCCATTGTGTGTCTCTCCTCTCACTGGGCCTGAGGTCTTCAAGGTTCACCCATGCCGCATCCTGCGTCTGACCCTCATTCCTTTTCCTGGCTGTATAGTATTCCATTGTGTGTCTCTTCTCTCACTGGGCCTGATGTCTTCAAGGTTCACCCATGCCGCAGCCTGCTTCTGACCCTCATTCCTTTTCCTGGCTGTATGGTATTCCATCGTGTGTCTCTTCCTTCACTGGGCCTGAGATCATCCAGGTTCATTCACACTGCAGCCTGAATCTGACCCTCATTCGTTTTTGCTGGCCATATACTATTCCATTGTGTGTCTCTTCTCCCACCGGGCTTGATGTCTTCAAGATTCACCCATGCCGCAGTCTGCGTCTGACCCTCATTCCTTTTCCTGGCTGTGTAGTATTCAATTTGTGTCTCTTCTCTCACTGGGCCTGATGTATTCAAGGTTCACTCATGCTGCAGCCTGCATCTGACCCTCATTACTATTCCTGGCTATATACTATTCCATTTTGTGTCTCTTCTCTCACTGGGCCTGATGTCTTCAAGGTTCATTCACACTGCAGCCTGCGTCTGACCCTCATTCTTTTTCCTGGCTGTATAGTATTCCATTGTGTGTCTCTTCTCTTACTGGGCCTGATGTCTTCCAGGTTCACTCACATTGCAGCCTGTGTCTGACCCTCATTCCTTTTCCTGGCTGTGTAGTAGTCCATTTTGTGTCTCTTCTCTCACTAGGCCTGAGGTCTTGAAAGTTCATCCATGCTGCAGCCTGCATCTGACCCTCATTCCTTTTCCTGGCTGTGTAGTATTCAATTGTGTGTCTCTTCTCACACTGGGCCTGATGTCTTCAAGTTTCATTCACACTGCAGCCTGCATCTGACTCTCATTCCTTTTCCTGGCCATATAGTATTCCACTGTGTGTCTCTTCTCTTACTGGGCCTGATGTCTTCCAGGTTCATTCACACTGCAGCCTGCATCTGACCCTCATTCCTTTTCCTGGCTGTATAGTATTCCACTGTGTGTCTCTTCTCTCACTGGACCTGAGATCTTCCAGGTTCATTCACACTGCATCCTGCATCTGACCCTCATTCCTTTTCCTGGCTGTATAGTATTCCACTGTGTGTCTCTTCTCTCACTGGGCCTGAGATCTTCCAGGTTCATTCACACTGCAGCCTGCATCTGACCCTCATTCCTTTTCCTGGCTGTATGGTATTCCATTGTGTGTCTCTTCTCCCACTGGGCCTGACGCCTTCAAGGTTCACCCATGCCGCAGCCTGCATCTGACCCTCATTCCTTTTCCTGGCTGTATGGTATTCCATTGTGTGTCTCTTCTCCCACTGGGCCTCATGCCTTCAAGGTTCACCCATGCCGCAGACTGCCTCTGACCCTCATTCCTTTTCCTGGCTGTATGGTATTCCATTGTGTGTCTCTTCTACCACTGGGCCTGATGTCTTCAAGTTTCACCCATGCCACAGCCTGCATCTGACCCTCATTCCTTTCCCTGGCTATATGGTATTCCGTTGTGTGTCTCTTCTCCGACTGGGCCTGATGTCTTCACAGTTCACCCATGCCGCAGCCTGCGTCTGACCCTCATTCCTTTTCCTGGCTGTATAGTATTCCATTGAGTGTCTATTCTCTTACTGGGCCTGATGTCTTCAAGGTTCATTCACACTGCAGCCTGCATCTGACCCTCATTCCTTTTCCTGGCTGTATGGTATTCCATTGTGTGTCTCTTCTCCCACTGGGCCTGATGTCTTCAAGTTTCACCCATGCCGCAGCCTGCATCTGACCCTCATTCCTTTTCCTCGCTGTATGGTATTCCATTGTGTGTCTCTTCTCCCACTGGGCCTGATGTCTTCAAGGTTCACCCATGCTGCAGCCTGCGTCTGACACTCATTCCTTTTCCTAGCTATGTGGTATTCCATTGTGTGTCTCTTCTCCCACTGGGCCTGATGTCTTCAAAGTTCACCCATGCTGCAGCCTGCGTCTGACACTCATTCCTTTTCCTAGCTATGTGGTATTCCATTGTGTGTCTCTTCTCCCACTGGGCCTGATGTCTTCACGGTTCACCCATGCCACAGCCTGCATCTGACACTCATTCCTTTTCCTAGCTAAGTGGTATTCCATTGTGTGTCTCTTCTCCCACTGGGCCTGATGTCTTCACGGTTCACCCATGCCGCAGCCTGCGTCTAACCCTCATTCCTTTTCCTGGCTGTGTGGTATTCCAGTGCGTGTCTCTTCCTTCACTGGGCCTGAGATCTTCCAGGTTCATTCACACTGCAGCCTGCATCTGAACCTCATTCGTTTTTGCTGGCCATATAGTATTCCATTGTGTGTCTCTCCTCCCACCGGGCCTGATGTCTTAAAGGTTCATCCATGCCGCAGCCTGCATCTGACCGTCATTCCTTTTCCTGGCTGTATAGTATTCCATTGTGTGTCTCTTCTATCACTGGGCCTGGTGTCTTCAAGGTTCATCCACACTGCAACCTGTGTCTGACCCTCATTCCTTTTCCTGGCTGTATAGTATTCCATTTTGTGTCTCTTCTCTCACTGGGTGTGATGCCTTCAAGTTTCACCCATGCCGCAGACTGTGTCTGACCCTCATTTCTTTTCCTGGCTGTATAGTATTCCATTGTGTGTCTCTTCTCTCACTGGGCCTGAGGTCTTCAAGGTTCACCCATGCCGCAGCCTGCGTCTGACCCGTATTCCTTTTCCTGGCTGTGTAGTATTCCATTTTGTGTCTCTTCTCTCACTGGGCCTGATGTATTCAAGGTTCATTCATGCTGCAGCCTGCATCTGACCCTCATTTCTTTTCCTGGCTATATAGTATTCCATTTTGTGTCTCTTCTCTCACTGGGCCTGATGTCTTCAAGGTTCATTCACACTGCAGCTTGCGTCTGACCCTCATTCTTTTTCCTGGCTGTATAGTGTTCCATTGTGTGTCTCTTCTCTTACTGGGCCTGATGTCTTCCAGGTTCACTCACACTGCAGCCTGTGTCTGACCCTCATTCCTTTTCCTGGCTGTGTAGTATTCCATTGTGTGTCTCTTCTCTCACTGGGCCTGATGTCTTCAACTTTCATTCACACTGCAGCCTGCATCTGACTCTCATTCCTTTTCCTGGCCATATAGTATTCCATTGTGTGTCTCTTCTCTTACTGGGCCTGATGTCTCCCAGGTTCATTCACACTGCAGCCTGCATCTGACCCTCATTCCTTTTCCTGGCTGTATAGTATTCCATTGTGTGTCTCTTCTCCCATTGGGCCTGATGTCTTCAAGTTCACCCATGCTGCAGCCTACGTCTGACCCTCTTTCCTTTTCCTGGCTGTATGGTATTCCATTGTGTCTCTCTTCTCTCACTGGGCCTGAGAACTTCCATGTTCATTCACCCTGCAGCCTGCATCTGACCCTCATTCATTTTTGCTGGCCGTATAGTATTCCACTGTGTGTCTCTTCTCGCACTGGGCCTGATGTCTTCAAGTTTCACCCATGCCGCAGCCTGTATCTGACACTCATTCCTTTTCCTGGCTGTATGGTATTCCATTGTGTGTCTCTTCTCTCACTGGGCCTGAGGTCTTCGAGGTTCATTCACACTGCAGCCTGCATCTGACCCTCATTCCTTTTCCTGGCCATATGGTATTCCACTGTGTGTCCCTTCTCTCACTGTGCCTGGTGTCTTCAAGTTTCAGCCATGCTGCAGCCTGCTTCTGACCCTGATTCTTTTTCCTGGTTGTATAGTATTCCATTGTGTGTCTCTTCTGTCACTGGGACTGAGGTCTTCAAGGTTCATCCACGCTGCAGCCTGCGTCTGACCCTCATTCCTTTTCCTGGCTGTATAGTATTGCATTGTGTTCCCAGAGCAAATTCTGTTTACCTGTTCATCCACTGATGGGCGCCTCGGTTGCTTCCACGTTTGAACTGTTGTGAGTCATGCCGCTATGAAGTTGGGTATAGCAGTATGCTCTGTTTTTCTCGGAAAATTGGGAGATGAAAAAAATATGTTCACCCATGAGATCATGTCCTTTCCAGGGACGTCGATGGAGCTGGAAGCCATTATCCTCAGCAAGCAAACACAGGATCAGAAAACCAAGTACTGCATGTTCTCTCGCATAAGTTGGAGCTGAACAATCAGAACACATGGACACAGAGAGGGGAACATCACACACTGGGGCCTTCCAGGGGTGGAGGGGTGGGAGGGAGAGCAACAGGAAAAATAAATAATGCATCGTGAGCTTAATACATAGGCGACAGTTTGACAGGTGCAGCAGACTACCATGACGTGTTTACCTTTGTAGCAAACTTGCCCACCCTTCCCCCATACCCGATAGCTTAATTTTTTTTTCTTTGTTTTTAAGATGGAGTCTCACTCTGTTTTCCAGCCTGGAGCGCAGTGGCGCGATCTCAGCTCACTGCAAGCTCCACCTCCCAGGTTCACGCCATTCTCCTTCCTGAGCCTCCTGAGTAGCTGGGACTACAGGTGCCTGCCACCGCACCTGGCTAATTTTTGTGTTTTTAGGAGAGATAGGGTTTCACCGTGTCAGCCAGGATGGTCTCGATCTCCTGACCTCATGATCCGCCTGCCTCGGCCTCCCAAAGTGCTGGGATAACAGGCGTGAGCTACTGTGCCTGGTACCCCAGAGCTTAAAATAACATTTTTTAAAAAGTTTACATAGTACAAAGAAAAAAAGCGTAATTGTTTTCATAGTCATTAACTAGAGAATAAGACAGAGACTAATAGAGACAAAAAAGTGTTGTGTGATTGTCACAGCTAAGTGGAAACAGGGCTGGTATAATTTGCATCTTCACCTTTTCAGGGCTGGGAGTGCGGTGGTCCACGTCTGCGATTTCAGCACTTTGGGAGGCCAAGGCAGGTGGATCACGTGGGGTCAGGAGTTCGAGACCAGCATGACCAACTTTGCAAAACCCCATCTCTACTAAAGATACAAAAATTAGCCAGTCGCAATGGCTGCTGCCTAGAAACCCAGCTCCTCGGGAGGCTGACGCAGGAGAATGGTGTGAACCCAGGAGGCGGAGCTTGCAGTGAGCTGAGAAGGCGCCATTGCACTCCAGGCTGGGAGACATAGTGAGACTCCGTCTCAAAAATAACATAATATCCGACTCTCAATTCAACAGTCAATTAAAAACACAGTCCGTAATTTCCCTTCTATCAGAATCTGCAGCCTACACTTTCATTTCTTTCTTGTCGGCTAGTCCTTCCATCAAGGTAGGACATTTCTCCCTTACGAACCGTGCCCTGTGTTTTGGGCACCCGTAAAATACGTCTTTAAAATCGCTTGAACTCTTTTTATTTATTTATTTATTTGTTTATTTATTTATTTATTTATTCTGAGACAGAGTCTTTCTCTTGTCACCCTGGCTGGAGTTCAGTGTCACGATGTTGGCTCACTGCAACCTCTGCCTCCCGGGTTCAAGCAGTTCTCCTGCCTCAGCCTTCCGAGTAGCTGGGATTACAGGTGCCACACCGCCACACCTGGCTAATTTTTGTATTTTGTAGTAGAGACGGGGGTTTCACCACGTTGGCCAGGCTGGTCTCGAACTCCTAACCTCGTGATCCACCCGTCTCGTCCTCCCGAAGTGCTGAGATGACAGGCGTGAGCCACCGCACCCGGCCAGAAAAAATCATCCGAACTCTTTTTAACGTTTGGAAAGAAGTCCCTGGTTGTGTTCCTTCTGTTGGAGGCACCACGATGGAAAGGGAACCATCTATGCTAAAGGCACCCGTCCTCATTTTTCACAACAAATCCGTCTGGCCTCTTGCTGTGCTCGTGAGCTCTCTGCAGAGAAAGCTTGTTCATCCCGGCTCTTTTCTACTCAGCTCGCATTCAGGTTCCTGCAGACCTGGGATAATCTCTTCTGGAGGAGGGTCTTTTCCAAACCTTTGATCTGCCCTGTTTTATTTATGTCTAGTAATTCCTGTGTCTGCAGAACCGGTGGGGAGGATCAAGCCAGCTCTGTCCTGATCCAACACGTGTGGTCCCCCGTTAGTGCACAAGCCTGTGGTCTGCTTTTTCAGGAGGCGCCTCCCACCGAGTCTGAAGCGGGCATCTAATCCTCAGGCGAAAGAACTTCCTGCTTTTATACACAGGAAAAATTGGACTCCGGGTTCTAATACAGAAATCTGTGTCTTTTCCGAGGCTGTCTTTGCAAGGGTATTACTCAGCCTATTAACCGTGTCAATATTAGGTCAATAATATCCCACACCTGTGATAACTTCAGCCTGCCAGGCAGAAATTTGCCGTGCTGATCAAAAGACATTCTCCCAAGGCAAACATTGGAAATTAATGTTTTAAAAACCGGCTCTGATTCCAGAAGGAAAGGCTGTTTTAGAAAGACAACCGGCATTCTAGGGGAAAAAGATGGTCCTCGTTGAAATGCACGGATTGTGCATGACAAATACGGAATTGGATGTTGCCAGGAAATGAAGAGAGCTGTTTGGAAAAGGCTGGTAAAGAGGAAGGTTTTCTGTACCAAGAGAAGCGACTCACACGTTTAAGAGTTTATGCAGCCAGCAGACACATGAAAGAATGCCCATCATCACTGGCCATCAGAGAAATGCAAATCAAAACCACAATTAGATACCATCTCACACCAGTTAGAATGGCAATCATTAAAAAGTCAGGAAACAACAGGTGCTGGAGAGGATGTGGAGAAATAGGAACACTTTTACACTGTTCATGGGACTGTAAACTAGTTCAACCCTTGTGGAATTCAGTGTGGCGATTCCTCAGGGATCTAGAACTAGAAATACCAGTTGACCCAGCCATCCTGTTACTGGGTATATACCCAAAGTACTATAAATCATGCTGCTATAAAGACACATGCACACGTACTTTTATTGTGGCACTATTCACAATAGCAAAGACTTGGAACCAACCCAAATATCCAACAACGATAGACTAGATTAAGAAAATGTGGCACATATACACCATGGAATACTATGCAGCCATAAAAAATGATGAGTTCATGTCCTTTGTAGGGACATGGATGAAATTGGAAACCATCAGTCTCAGTAAACTATCACAAGGACAGAAAACCAAACACCGCATGTTCTCACTCATAGATGGGAATTGAACAATGAGAACACATGGACACAGGAAGGGGAACATCACACTCTGGGGACTGTTGTGGGGTGGGGGGAGGTGGGAGGGATACCATTAGGAGGTATACTTAATGCTAAATGGCAACAACTCCAGCTCGGGAACGAAGATGTTCTATGTGTGTTGTTAAAAACTTTTTATTTTACATAAAATTGGCAACTAATAATTGCATATTTTTAAGGTGCACAAGACGACGTTTTGATATATGTATCACTGTGGAATAATTACATCAGGTTAATTCACGTATCTGTCACTTCAACTGCTTAATCTTTTTTTAGTAAAAACATGTAAAATCTGTTCTTTTATCAGTTTTGAATTATACATCATCTATTAACTGTTGCCACCATGCTGGGCTAGAATGTTTTCTTCTGTCACTAGAATGCATCCTTTCTGTCAGACTGAAACTTTGTATCATTTCACCAATGTTTCCCCCTTTTTTCTCTTCTTCTTCCTCCTCCTCCACTTCCCCCTCCTCCTCCTCCCTCCCCTCCCCTCCCCTTTCCTCCCCTCCCCTCTCCTCCCCTCCCCTCCCCTCTCCTCCCTCCCCTCCCGTCTCCTCCCTCCCCTCCCCTCCCCTCCCTTCTCCTCCCTCTCCTCCCTTCTCCTCCCTCTCCCCTCCGATCTCCTCCCTCCCCTCCCCTACCCTCTCCTCCCTCCCCTGCCCTCTCCTCCCTCCCCTCCCCTCCCCTCTCCTCCCCTCCCCTCCTCTCTCCTCCCTCCCCTCCCCTCCCCTCTACTCCCTCCCCTCCCCTCCCCTCCCTTCTGCCCCCTCTACTCCCTTCTCCTCCCTCTCCTCCCTTCTCCTCCCTCTCCCCTCCCCTCTCCACCCTCCCCTCCCCTCCCCTCCCTCCCCTCCCCTCCCCTCCCTCCCCTCCCCTCTCCTCCCTCCCCTCCCCTCTGCTCCCTCCCATCCCCTACCCTCTCCTCCCTCCCCTCCCCTCCACTATCCTCCCTCCCCTCCCCTCCACTCTCCTCCCTCCCCTCCCCTCTCCTCCCTCCCCTCCCCTCCACTCTCCTCCTCTCCCCTCCATTCCCCTCCCCTCCCTCTCCTCCCCTCCACTCCCCTCCGTTCCCCTCCCCTCTCTCCCCTGTCCTCCTCTCCCCTCCCATCCCCTCTCCTCCCCTCCCCTCCCCTCTCCTCCCCTCCCCTCCCCTCTCCTCCCTACCCTCCCCTCCCGTCTCCTCCTGTCCCCTCACCTCTGACATCCCCTCCCCTCCCCTCTCCTCCCTCCCCTCTCCTCCATTCCCCTCCCCTCCCTCCCCTGTCCTCCCCTCCCCTCCCCTCCCCTCTGCCTTCCCCTCCCCTCTCCTCCCTCCCCTCTGCCTTCCCCTCCCCTCCCCTCCCCTCCCCTCACCTCCCGTCTCCTCTCCTCTCCTCCCCTCTCCTCCCCTCTCCTCTCCTCCCCTCCCCTCCCCTCTCCTCCCCTCCCCTCACCTCTAAATTCCCCTCCCCTCCCCTCCCCTCACCTCTGACTTCCCCTCCCCTTCCCTCCCATCTCCTCTCCTCTCCTCTTCCTTTTCTTTTCTTTTTTCCTTTCTTTTTAGACAGAGTCTTACTCTGTCACCCAGGCTGGAGTGCAGTGGCCTGATCTCAGCTCACTGCAACCTCCACCTCCCGGGTTCAACCAATTCTCTTGCCTCAGCCTCCAGAGTAGCTGGGATGACAGGCACCTGCCACCACATCCGGCTAATTTTTCTATTTTTAGTAGAGACAGTGTTTCGCTGTGTTGGCCAGGCTGGTCTCGAACGCCTGACCTCATGATCCACCTGCCTCGGGTTACACTTTTTTACATTCCACGTAGAGGTGAGAGCACGCGGTATTTGTCTATCTGAGCCTGGCTTATTTCCCTCAACATCACGTCCTCCAGGTTCATCTTGTTTTTTCAGGCTGAAGACTATTCTGTTGTGTGTGTCACACATCTTGTGGCCTGTGTCATAGGAAACGTTTTCCCTCCAAACTCATACCCCGACCGGGACACTCCAAGCCCTCTCATTGTGCTTATAGGCCCCACAGGAAGGCTGTTATTGTGTCCCTTACTTTTAGTCTTAAGCAAATACAACTGTTGTTTTGCTAAATTTGCCTGTTCTTTCTTTCTCTCCTTTCTTTCTCTTTCTTTCTTCCTTTTCTCCTTCTTTCTCCCTGTTTCTCCCTCTCTTCTTTCTTCTTTTCTCTTTCTCTCTCTCTTCTTTGTTCTTTTTTCTTTCTCCCTCTCTTCTTTCTTTCTTCTTTCTCTTTTCTTTCTTTCTCTCTTTCTCTCATTTCTTTCTTTTTTCTTTCTTTCTTTCTCTCTTTTCTATTTCTCTCTCTGTCTCTTTTCTTTCTTTTCTTCTTTCTGTTTTCTTTCTTTCTGTTTCTGTTTCTTTCTCTTTCTCTCTTCTTTCTTTTTTCTTTCTTTCTCTTTTTTCTCTTTCTCCTTTCTTTGTCTTTCTCTCTTTCCTTCTCCTTTCTTTCTCTTTCTCTTACTTTCTTTATCTCTCTCCTTTCTTTCTCTCTGTTTTCTTTCTTCCTCTTTCTTTCTCTCTCTTTCTTTTTTCTTTCTTTCTCTTTCTTCTTCCTTTCTTTCTCTCTCTTTTCTTTCTTTCTCCCTTCCTTCCTTTCTTTCTCTTTGTTTCTTCTTTCTTTCTTCCTCTCTCCTTCCTTCCATCTTTCCTTCCTTCTTTCCTTCCTTTCAAGACAGAGTCTGACTGTCACCCAAGCTATAGTGCACTGGCACAATCTCAGCTCACTGCAACCTCTGCCTCCTGGGTTCAAGTGATTCTCCTGCCTCAGCCTCTTGAGTAGCTGGGATTACAGGAACTCGACACCACACCCAACTAATTTTTTTATATTTTCAGTAGAGACGGGGTTTCACCATGTTGGCCAGGGTGGTCTCAAACTCCTGGCCTCAAGAGATCCACCCGCTTCGGACTCATAAAATGCTTGCATTACATGAACCACCCTGCCCAGTCCTAAATTTGCTTTTTATGGGGGATGCCTTTGCAAAGGTAGCCTGAAGCTACCTTAAGGCTGTTGTACATGAGCTGGTCACATGACAGTGTGCGTAAAAGTAGAAGAAGGAAAGGAAAATTGCAATCCTCCAAAGGCTGTGATAACCAAGGGTAGAGTCATATTCCAACACGTGTGAGTGGCTGGATTCTCTATCCGTCCCAGAGAGAGGATCAGGGGTCACTGGGAACAAGGTTTATTATGAGACAACTTGAGATGTCTTCCAGCAGGAAAAGGACAAAAACACTCTGGAATAGGATTGCTTGGGGCAGAAAGGTCTTCACCAGACCACATGCTTTGTAAGCACCTGGCTGTACGCAGAACCCTATCCGGGAAACCCTGGGTGAACAGAACACGCTGTCCAGCGGGCTTGGGAGGGCCTCATCTTGTGCCAGCTTCAGCCAATTGGAAAAAAATAAAAGATGAGCCAATTATGTAAGGCCTGACATGGTACTGAGGGCTCTCTGAGCATAAATTAACTTCCCCACACAGCCTGGCTGTGAGGTAGGTAGGAAGGTGGATGGTAAACGTTTGTGCCAGTTTTCCTCTGGACCTCAGAGACCCGTGTCATCAAAGGTCACACAGTGAGCCTGATGGAGGAAGCGTAGAAACTCTCAGTCATCCGCCAGGCCCAGTGTCATACTTTGGCAGGGAAGTTTTTAGTAAAATGATTAAGGACCGACTTGGTGATCCTGGGAAAAGTTGTTGAATAATGAAAGTTTGGGCCTCTGAGTTAATGGTTTAATTATGCGTCTCAGGATTTGCAAAGAGCACCGTAACCTTATGTGTGGGGCGGTTTCTGACTTCCCTTCCAGCCTTTCATTTCTAGAGACAATCGGCCAATTGATACTTAGGGGAAAATGAAGGATGAGCTGAAAGAATGGCAGAAAGTCCATCCTCCAAGCTCTTCCTGGAAATACAGAAAAGAAAAAGGTGTCCTCAAAAAACACCAGCCAACACGTTGACGTCGGCACCTCCTGCGAGATGAGCCGGGCACATTTCTTAAGCAGCCGTTTGGCTGGAAAAATGGCCAGTGCAACTCGGTCTGAATTTCTCTCCTGTGTGTCCAAGGATCAAGGCAGGCAGTGAGGTTGGCAGAATTATGAATCTCAATCAAATTTGTTCTATGACCTGATAGAAACACCAGCACACTGTATGAGTCTGTTGTCGAAGTCTAACTTCCAAAATGCAATGCACACTCCGATCATAAACACAGAGATACAAGTATTCACGGATCGTCCCCCGGCTCCAGCCCAGGATTTCTCTAGAGGCGCTAATGGAGGCCGCTCACATTTGTGGGATAAAAAGGTTTGGGATGAACAGTCTTGCCTGTGGCGTAGAAGGTGAGGAGCTGTGTGTGGCTTTTGCATTTTCTTTCATGATGGAATGTGAGTCTTTCATGCTGGCTGGATCCACGTTTTACGAGGCGGAATTTTTAATATTGAAAGTCAGAAAGGGCTAGATGGTCTTTGGAGTCCCAGTGGGTGAAGTCAAAGTAAAGGAATGTGGTCAAAAAAAAAAATCACCTTGATTTTTCTTACCCAGAGGTTGCTAAACGGTGAGTCTAATTTTTTCAAATGAAATCTGAAATCAGACCAATTTGGAGTGTGGTTACCTGGGTTCTGCCTCAAACGGGCCCACATCACCAGCCTTCATGTTCGGCGCTGAATTTCCATCACTATTCTTCAAGACGAGCTCACGCCAGGAATACTTCCACCAACCCAATGTCTGACTCAAAACTTTGCAGACTAGGAAAGACCCAAAAGAAAGTATGAAATTGGGGCCAGGTGTGGTGGCTCATGCCTGTCATCCCAGCACTTTGGGAGGCTGAGGTGGGTGGATCACCTGAGGTCAGGAGTTCAAGAGCAGCCTGACCAACATGGTGAAACCCCATCTTTACTAACATACAATTAGCCAGGCACAGCTGTGGGCACCTGTAGTCCCAGCTACTCGGGAGGCTGAGGCTGGAGAATTGCCTGAACCTGGGAGGCAGAGGTTGCAGGGAGCAAATATCACGCCTCTGAACTCCAGCCTGGGCAACAGAGTGACATTTCATCTCAAAAAAAGAGAAAGAAATGGCCAGGCGTGGTGGCTCACATCTGTAATCCCAGCACTTTGGGAGGCCGAGGCGGTGGATCCCCTAAGGTCAGGACATCCAGACCTGCCTGACCAACATGGAGAAACCCCGTCTCTACTAAAAATGCAAACAAAATTGATCGGGCATGGTAGTGGGTGCCTGTAATCCCAGCTTCTCATGAGGCTGAGGCAGGAGAATTGCTTGAACCCTGGAGGCGGAGGTTGCAGTGAGCTGAGATCGCACCATTGCACTCCAGCTTGGGAACAGAGTGAGACTCCATCTCCAAAAGAAAAAAAAAAAGGTAACATTCTTTCACCCAGATTTCCTAGTCTTTATTTTAGCTGTAACTTCCCCTGTAGGAAAAACACCAGTTTCCATCTTTCTAAAGACATATTCCTGAAACCACACTTGGAGAGTTTTACAGAGCTGGAGCTGCAGAGAGAGGAATAAAAAATCCTGGCTGCGCACAATGGCTCATGCCTGTCATCCCAGCACTTTGGGAGGCCGAGGTGGGTGGATCACCTAAGGTCAGGGGTTCAAGACCAGCCTGACCAACATGGAGAAACCCTGTCTCTACTAAAAACACAAAAATTAGTCAGGCGTGGTGGTGCATGCTTGTAATCCCAGCTACTCCAGAGGTTAAGGCAGGAGCATCGCTCGAACCCGGGAGGAAGAGGTTGCCATCAGCGAACATCGTGCCAATGCACTCCAGCCTGGGCAGCAAAAGCAAAACTCCGTCTCAAAAAAAAAAAAAAGAAAGAAAGAAAGAAAAAAGAAAATCAGAGACTACCTGGCAGATCTCAGGATATGACTCCCCCAGGGTCGCCAGAGCTGACTGCATTAGCACGGCCCTGTGATCACTGGATGAATTGTCTTGGTGGGACAGGTGGCTGGCGTAAGCAAACGGTGTGTCCGCCGGTGCTGACATGTGAGGTGCCGAGTTACCCACACGGCCCGCCTGGGCCTGGTACAACAGCAGCAGGGAAGGAGGAGCAGAGCCCAGCTCGGTGCATTTGGAGGCGGTTACCAGGGAAACCAGGGGACAAGCTCAGACGCTCGGGGACGGCCTCTCCACCCAGGCACGTGGAGCCTCATATTAATCAGCAGCCGGGCAGGAGCTGGCAGCCCCTTACCCAGTTGGAAACACGCAGAACTGGGGCTCTCGGCGGTTGCTCGTCACGGCTGATATCTGCCCCAGTGGTCGTGTTGAACCGGGACATCATGTCTGTAGGAAAGGGGGGACGGATATCTTTCTGGACACCGTGCAAGGTACATCGCTGTCTGAACTTTCCAAAAAGTCAGCGTTTGTGGCTTGAGCTGGAGGCTTTGAAAGGCGAGGGTGTCGGAAGCTTCATCTCAGGGAGCTGTCGTGTGGTATTACCTTGTAGCAGCACCAACCGGCCCTGTCCAGACTGACTTCTCCGGGGCGGGTTTTCTAGGAGGAAGAGCACAGTGACTCTGTTTCCCCAGCGGCTTCCAAGCACTCCTGGGGACCTCTGTTTGTGAGAAGGCCAACATCTGTGTCTGTTTGATGGGCTTGGTGGGATACTCTGATCCATGCACCTGCCACTGGAGCTCTCTCTGCAAACGTTCTATGATGATTTAGGGGAGGCAAAGACACAGAGTTGGAGACCAAGGCTGGTTTGTTCTTCAGCCTTTTGACTCTTCATCTGTGGCATCATTGCATCTGTTTGAATATTTTTCAAAAAGTTTATCAAAAACACAGCTGCACTCTGATGAAGATCCCCACACTATTCACAAGGGGAAACATACAGAATCGACTGATGTGTGTTTCATTTGATTTTCCTTGATGATTATTGATTGTCTTAGTCTATTTTCATGCTGCTGGTAAAGATACAACCGAGGCTTGGGATGGTGGCTCACGCCTGTCATCCCAGCACTTTGGGCGGCCGAGGCGGGTGGATCACCTGAGGTCACGAGTTCGAGACCATCCTGGCCAACATGGGGAAACCCGTCTCTACTAAAAATACAAAAATTAGCTGGGCATGGTGGTGAGCGCCCGTAGTCCCAGCTACTCGGGAGGCTGAGTCAGGAGAATGGCGTGAACCTGGGAGGCGGAAGTTGTAGTGAGCTGAGATCGCACCACTGCACTCCAGCCTGGGCAACAGAGTGAGACTCCGTCTTAAAAAAAAAAAAAAAGAGACATACCCGATAGTGGGTAATTTATAAAAAAGAAAGAAAAAGAGGTTGAATGGACTCACAGTTCCTTCCCAAAAGCTCACTGCAAAAACACAACGTGGGGATCACTGCAGCAGTACAAATTTTTTGTTTGTTTGTTTTGAGACAAGTTCTTACTCCATCACCCAGGCTGGAGTGCAGCGGCACCATCTTGGCTCACTGCACCCTCCGCCGCCCAGCTTCAAGCGATTCTCCTGCCTCAGACTCCCGAGTAGCTGGGACGACAGGTGCCTGCCACCACGCCTGGCTAATTTCTTGTGTTTTTAACAGAGATGGGGTTTCACTATGTTGACCAGGCTCGTCTCGATCTCCTGACCTCATGATCTGCCAGCCTCGGCCTCCCAAAGTGCTGGGATTATATGCGTGAGCCACTGCGCCCTGCCTAAATGTTTTTTGGTCGGATGGATGGTTGGTAAATCTAGGCTCTTAGTGCACCTGTGCACTGGGTAGTGTACATTGAACCCCAGAGGTAATTTTTCATGCCTCAGTCCGCTCCAGTCTTCCCATCTTCTGAGTCTCCCATGTCCACTAGTCTATACTATATGTCCCTGGGTACCCAGAGCGTAGCATCTTATAAATGAAAACGTGGTATTTTTTTTTTCTGTTCCTGAGCTACTCTAGTTGGGAAAGTCATCTCCAGCTCCATCCAAGTTGCTGCAAATGACATTATTTTGTTCTTTTTCATGACTGAGTAGTATTCCATGGTGTATATAAATATTTTTTTTTTTTTTTTCAGATGGAGTCTCACTCTGTTGCCCAGGCTGGAGTGCAGTGGTGCAATCTCGGCTCAGTGCAACCTCCGCCTCCCAGGTTCAAACGTTTCTCCTGCCTCAGCCTCCCGAGTAGCTGGGATGACAGGTGCCCGCCACCATGCCCAGCTCATTTTTTTTTCTATTTTTTTTTGTATTTTTAGTAGAGACGGGGTTTCACCATGTTGGCCAGGCTGGTCTTGAACTCCTGACCTCAGGTAATCCGCCCGCCTCGGCCTCTCACAGTGCTGAGATGACAAGTGTGAGCCATCTCACACCCGTTTCTTTTCCTTCTTAATGGGCATGTTAAATTGTTCTGCAACAATCCTGACTCTTCTATAGAAGTGTGATGTCCACAAGAAGGAATTTAGGGAGAGCAAGCTTGCTTCTGCACTCTCCGGGAAAGGCAGGTCTGCACGGCTAGGGGGGTCAAGCTCTTGTGGGAAGGAAAGAATGCTCCAAGAAGTGTTCTGAACCCAGGAAGAATGCAAGCTTCGGCTCCGAAGCATTCCGAGGAGGCCAAGCTGCCACTAATCACCCCGAATTATCCGTAAGGGGAAGCGTTGGGGAGCTGGTAATCCGTGGGGATGGAAGGTAATTACTTAATCACTCGCATTTGTAAATCGCGTTATTGGAAAAGAAATTACTCTGGTGATCGAATTACAGATATTTATCTGCTAATAGCCCTGATTAACTGGCGATGCTAATCTGTCATTTTGAAAGCTAATATTAACAGCATCAATCTCGCCGAGAAAATAAACAGTTTATGAGAAATAAAACCGGGTGTAATGGAAACTACTGCGTGTTGGAGGTGCCAGATATAGGGTGCTGCTGAGTGGAGTGGCCGTGGTCCCCATTAGCCCTTTATGAGCTGCAAAATACCCTCTGGCTGGGAATGGTTCAGACAAGGCTGACTCTAACAGGCTCAGAGAAGCTGAGGAAAAACACCCAGGGAAAATGCATTTTGAGAAAAATCCCTAAGATTCTAGACAGTGGTCCCCCAGGGAACACCCTGCACGTGTAGTTACGCACTTCACGCTCCATAAAAAGGATCCCCTGGAATTCCAAGCAAGGAAGGATTGAGTTATCCAGCAGACACCCGGTGGGTGTGTTTTACGTCCACTTTAGCCAAATCGATAATCTCAGAGTGAGACTCCGTCTCAAAGAAAAAAAAAATTACCAAATAGTGTCAAAAGATTAGCTATGTGTTTTTCAGACAACGATTTGATGCTTCTTTTTGGAAAAGTAGCAAGATTTGAGGATGGGGTTTGGATTTGCTCAAGAAAAGTATTATGGCAGGATCTGGAGCTTTAGCAACTCCCTCTCTACTAAAAAAAAAAAAATTAGCCAGGAGTGGTGGCGGGTGCCTGGAATTCCAGCTACTAGGGAGGCTGAGGCAGGAGAATCACTTGAAAGGGAGTCAATTGGCTGTAAATGTAAAGGAATCCTCCACAATCTGAAAACCGTGGGCTGAACGGTGTCTCCCCTGGAAAGCGTGTTGAAATCCAGACTCTGGTGAACGTAACCTGATTTGCAACATGGTCTTTTATTTGGAAAGTTAACATGATATCCGCAGGGTGGGCCCTGATGCAATAGGACTGGTGTCTTTCTAAGAAGAGGAGATGAGCTGGGCACTGTGGCTCATGCCTGTAATCCCAGCAGTTTGGGATGCTGAGGCTGGGGGATCACTTGAGGTAGGGAGTTCAAGACCAGCCTGACCAACATACAGAAACCTCGTCTCTACTAAAAATGTAAAGTTAGCCAGGCGTGGTGGGGCGTGCCTGTAATCCCAGCTACTCAGGAGGCTGAGGTAGGAGAATCGCTTGAATCCAGAAGGCAGAGGTTGTGGTGAGCCAAGATCACGTGATTGCGCTCCAGCCTGAGCGACAACAGTGAAACTCCATCTTAAAAAACAAAAACAAACAAAACAAAGAAACAAACAAACAAACAAAAAAACAGAAGGGAGGTGAGGACACAGACACACACACAGAGGGACGACCCTGTGAGCACACAGGGAGAAGACGGTGTCTCCAAGCCCAGGAGAGAGCCCTCAGGAGGAACCAGCAGTGCCCATACCCTGATCTCAGATGTCCAGCCTCCAGGACTGTGGGAGAATCAATGTCTGTTGTTTCTAAGCCACCCAGCCTATGATATTCTGTGATAGCAGCCTGAAATGGACTAAGACTTCTCATAAGAAGAGGAGAGGAGGACACAGACACGCACAGAGGGATGACGCTGTGAGGACACAGGGAGAAGACGGTGTCTCCAAGCCCAGGAGAGAGGCCTCAGGAGGAACAAGCCCTGCCCACACCTGGATCTCAGACTTCCAGACTCCAGGACTATGGAAGAATCAATGTCTGTTGTTTACAATCCACCCAGTCTATGGTATTGTGTGACAGCAGCCTCAAACGGAGTAAGACATCTCATCAGAAGAGGAGATGAGGACACAGACACACACAGAGGGATGACCCTGTGAGGACACAGGGAGAAGATGAAGTCTCCAAGCCCAGGAGAGAGGCCTCAGGAGGAACCAGCCCTGCCCATACCTGGATCTCGGACCTCCAGCCTCCAGGACTGTGGGAGAATCAATGTCTGTTGTTTACAATCCACCCAGTCTATGTTATTCTGTGATAGCATCCTGAGACGGACTAAGATATCCCATAAGAAGAGGAGATGAGGACACAGACACACACAGAGGGGCGAACCTGTGAGGACACAGGAAGAAGACGGCATCTCCAAGCCCAGGAGAGGGGCCTCAGCAGGATCCAGCCCTGCCAGCATCTTCGCTGGAGGCTTCTGTTCTCTGAAAGAGTGAGAGGAAAGTATTATATCTTTCAAAGCCCCCAAGTGTGTGATAGTTGGTGATGGCCACCCCGGGGAACCAGTGCAACAATCTCCCTGCATTTTGCTTTTTGCATTTTCTCAGCCGACTCTCAGAAACGGAAGCAAGGAGATGCACAAGGAGACACACACCAGCCCATTTTTTTTTTTTTTTTGAGAAGGAGTCTCGCTCTGTCGCTCAGGCTGCAGTGCAGTGGTGCAATCTGGGCTCACTGCAGGCTCCGCCCTCCGGATTCAAGCCATTCTCCTGCCTCAGCTTCCCAAGTAGCTGGGACTACAGGCACCCACCACCACGCCCAGCCCATTTTTTTGTATTTTTAGTAGAGACGGGGTTTCACTGTGTTAGCCAGGAGGGTCTCGAACTCCTGACACCGTGATCCGCCCGCCTTGACCTCCCAAAGAGCTGCGATGACAGACGTGAGCCGCCGCACCCGGCCCCACCAGCCCATCTTAAACTGCATCCTTTGTCAGCCCTGGCTGGCCGGGAGTTGTGTTTGGAGAGGTCCCTGGCAAAGGCCTTCGTTGCCATGATCTGCCTACCCGCACTCCCACACCCAAGAGAGGAATGAATGGATAATGTCACCCTGTGCACAGAGCACCCGACATTATCTGTTGGGGAGAAGAGATGGTGTTTCCTTCCTTCCTCTTTAATTTTTTAATTTTTTAAATGTCACCGTGTGCACAGAGCACCCAGCATTATCTGTTGGGGAGAAGAGACATTGCTTCCTTCTTCCCCTTTTAAAATTAAAGATACTGGCAGGGCGTGAGGACGGAGTGACGTCTATATGAGTTAGCGTTACAAAAATGTGCATCTTCCAAAACTCTGTTCATCCTTCTCACAGCCTGTTTCTCCTGTGCTGGATGCTTCCTGCCTTCAAACACCAGATTACAAGTTCTTCAGTTTTGAAACTAGGACTGGCTGTCCTTCCTTCTCAGCCAGCAGACGGACTATGGTGGGACCTTGAGATCATGTCAGTTCATACTTAGTAAACTCCCCTTTATTTATATATGTATATATGTAAGTATTCCATTAAGAATACCATATATAGGCTGGGCACGGTGGCTCACGCCTGTCATCCCAGTGCTTTGGGAGGCCCAGGTGGGCGGATCATTTGTGGTCAGTAGTTTGACGCCAGTCTGGCCAACATGCTGAAGCCCCTTCTCTACTAAAAATACAAAAATTAGCAAAGTGTGATGGTGGGTGCCTGTAAACCCAGCTACTGGGGAGGCTGAGGCAGGAGAATTGCTTGAACCCAGGAGGCGGAGGTTGCAGTGAGACTCTGTCTCAAAAAATAAATACATTAATTAAAAACAATGCAGCACCATGAGACGCCTGCCAATGAGAAAGAAATAGATAATCAGGCACGCTGCATGGAGAATACATTAAAATAGTGAGTCACATTTTCTCTGACTCATGCAGCTATGACAACCTGTTCTGGATTGAATCGTGTCCCATACTCGTGGGTATAACCTTATTTGGAAATAGGAGCTTCAGAGGTATAATCAAGTAAAGACGAATTCATGAGCATGAACCCCCATGCAATAGCTCTGAGCTTCTTATGAAAAGAGGAGTTGTTTATTGCAGCACTATTTACAACAGCAAAGACTTGGAACCAACCCAAATGCCCATCAATGCTAGACTGGATAAAGAAAATGTGGCACATAGACACCATGGAATACTATGCACCCATGAAAAAGGATGAGTTCATGTCCTTTGTAGGGATGTGGATGAAGCTGGAAACCATCATCCTCAGTAAACTCACACAGGAACAGAAAAGCAAACACCGCATGTTCTCACTCGTAAGTGGGAGTTGAACAGTGAGAACACATGGACACAGGGAGGGGAACATCTCACACCGGGGCCTGTCAGGGCCTGGGGGGCAAGGGGAGGAAGAGAATTAGGACAAATACCTAATGCATGCAGGGCTTAAAACCTACATGACAGGGTGACAGGTGCAGCAAACCACCCTGGCACATGTATACCTGTGTAACAAACCTGCACGTTCTGCACATGTATCCCAGAACTTAAAGTAAAATAAAAATAAATAAATAAAAAGGAGGTGAAACTTTGAGGAGACATTCTCCAGAGTCTCGTTCTGTCGCCCAGGCTGGAATGCAGTGGCACGAACTCAGCTCACTGCAACCTCCACCTCCCAGGTTCAAGTGATTCTCCTGCCTCAGCCTCCTCGGTAGCTGGAATTACAGGTGCCCACCACCATGCCTGGCTAATTTTTATATTTTTTAGTAGAGAAGGGGTTGCACCATGTTGACTAGGCTGGTTTTCAAACTCCTGACCTCAGGTGATCCACCCACCTTGGCCTCCCAAAGTGCTGGGATGACAGGCGTGAGCCACTGCACCTGGCCCTGGTTTTCCTTTTTTTAAATTAATTTTTATTCATTTATTTATTTTTCTTTAGAGATGGGGTCTCACTGTTTTGCCCAGGCAGGTCTCGAATTCCTGGGTTCAGGTTATCTTCCTGCCTGAGCCTCCCAAAATACTATATTTCTTGTTTGCACATTCCCTTGCACAAATTTTCCTTTCTTCCTTCTATTCACATCAATTTTCTTGGTAGGTCCATGGGAACCTCTTTCAATTGAAATGTCCAGAACCTTCCATAATATTATCCTTGAGCAAATCTAAACCCCATATTCAAATCTTGCTAATTTTCCGAAAAGAAGCATTATCAAATAATTGTCTGAAAAAGGCACAGTTATTCTTTTGACAGTATTTGGTAATTTTTTTTTTTTTTGAGATGGAGTCCCACTCTGTCGCCCAGGCTGCAGTGCAATGGTGCCGTTTCAGCTCACTGCAACCTGTGTCTGCCAGGTTGAAGCAGTTATCTGCCTCAGCCTCCCAAGTAGCTGGGACTACAGGCGCCCGCCACCACGCATGGCTAATTTTTGTGTTTTTAGTAGAGACGGGGTTTCACCATGTTGGCCAGACTGGTCTGGAACTCCTGACCTCAGGTGGTCCACCCACCTCAGACTCCCAAAGTGTTGGGATGACAGGCGTGAGCCACCGTGCCCGGCCAGGATGGTTTTTTGTTTGTTTGTTTGTGTGTTTGTTTTCTGGTTTTGTAAACTGAAATGAGAGCAATGTGGATATTCATTGACTTCATCTGTCCAATAATTGGCTAATTGTTCCTTTTAGTCCAAAACATCCATTCAGAATCAGATGAATGGCACCCACAAGGCATATTAAATATACAATGTTTTCACCTTAAATAATTTCATTTCAATTCCCTTTACCTTATGGGTTTTTGTTTTTTTCTTTTCCTGGAGGTTTCAGAAACGGTGAGGTGCTGGCTAGCCTGTTCCACATTATGTGCTTAAGAGAATCTTTGTTCCCATCACTCAAAAATGTTTTGACATCTCAGGTCTAGACAGATGAATCTTTGCCGTTCTCCCCTGGTGTTTCGTAGATTTGTTAACTCGTTTTCACTAATAACCTTGACTTTCTATTCTATCTTGTGAGTTTCTAAGTGGGTCCCATAGCATCCCTGGTGTCTCCTCAGAAAAACTAATTTCACTTGGATTAAGTTGTACGTTTTCATCTATCTTCTCTTTGTAAGTGCCTGACACCCTGAAGCACGTTTTTCATCTGTTTCTGTAACCTGCCCAAAGTGGTCACCAACATTTTTTGATCAATGAATTCTAACATTCCACCCTGTTAAAAAAAAAAGTGTTATATGTAATAAATATATTCACTTTTATATATAAATATTCCATTAGAAATATTTATATTCTATATTATATAATATTATATATGGAATAGCTATAAATATTCCATTACAAATATTTTGTATCATATATATTATATATTGTATATATATGTATTTCCATTAAGAATGTTTTATATTTTATATATATATTATTGTATTATATATTGAATATATATGTATTTCCATTAGGAATATTTTATATTTTATATATATATATCACATATTGTATTATATATTGTGCATATATATGTATTTCCATTAGGAATATTTTATATCTTTTATATATATCATATATTGTATTATATATTGTATATATATGTATTTCCATTAGGAATATTTTATATTTTATATATATATATCATATATTGTATCATATATTGTTTATATGTGTATTTCCATTAGGAATATTTTATATTATATATATATCATATATTGTATTATATATTGTTTATGTATGTATTTCCATTAGGAATATTTTATATTTTATGTATATCTTATATTGTATTATATATTTTATATATATATGTATTTTCATTAGGAATATTTTATAGTTTATATATATATATCATATATTGTATTATATATTGTATATGTATGTATTTCCATTAGGAATATTTTATATTTTATATATATATCATATATATATATAAATAAACATTTTACGTATAACAGGGAGTGAGTCATTTGTCGCCTACCAGACTTTGGTGTGGAATCTTACAGGGTTGTGGTTTTTCTCCTACTGCAGAATTATTGCTGGCAGAGAGGTTGGAGTCCTGGTCATTTATAATGATCCCCTGGGTCCAGTCTCTGATCACATGAAGACGTGGGCCCTGGTGAGCCACAGGCCCTGGCAGGAAAGGCAGTTCTTGAAGGCACAAAAACAGGGGTTTGTCTGCACCAAAGAAGAGCCATCATTGAGGGCCTGGGCCGAGGAGGAGGCTTGGAGGACACACCCATGAAGAGGAATTCAAGGTGTTTATTCCAAGCGTGGATGGAAGCAAGCCTGTGTCCACAACACCTCAAGTTACCCCAAAGGGAACAAAGACATGTCATTACCTGTGTTCTGGGCACTGTTGCCTGGGACCTCCCTGAGACTATCTGAAATCTTCGCTAAGAAAATGTCATCAAGGAGATGGGGGAAGCCAGCCTTCTTTCCTGTAAGCCAGAGAGGGTTGTTATCACAGAAGCATGACCTGCAGTTACTCAAAGGAACACAAAACAGGAATTTCCCCCTGCCTATGATGTACGAGAACTTCCCACATCTACAAAACACGAGAATGCTCTCTGTCCTACCTTTTGGGCTAGAAAAAATGTTGCAGAATGTGGCCGGGTGTGGTGGCTCACACCTGTAATCCTAGTACTTTGGGAGGCCAAGGCAAGCCGATCATAAGGTCAGGTGACCGAGACCGTCCTGGCTAACACGGTCTCTAATAAAAATACAAAAAAAAAAATTAGCTGGGAGTGGTGGCACACACCTGTAGTCCCAGCTACTTCGGAGGCTAAGGCAGGAGAATCACTAGAACCCAGTAGGCAGAGGTTGCAGTGAGCCAAGATTGTGCCACTGCACTCCAGGCTGGGTGACAGAGTGAGACCCCGTCTCAAACAAACAAACAAAATTTTGCAGAATGTTAAATATAAAGAAATTATGAAATCAATCTCCATAGAGCACTCCTTTGAATATCTCATTGGACAGATCCAGAAATTGCAAGAAGTAGCAATAAAATAGAGTCTTTTACAGAAAAAAAAAAATCCAGCCGCAAGGACAATGTCACAAATGTAATTCAAAATATATAGACACATTATGTCCTAGAGTGATTGATATGGTTTGGCTGCGTCCGCACCCAAATCTCATCTTGAATTGTAGCTGCCATAATTTCCACGTGTTGTGGGAGGGACCTAGTGAGAGATAATCAAATAATGGGGGCAGTTTCCCCCATACTGTTCCCATGATAGTGAATTACTCTTGGCCAGGTGCAGTGGCTCACGCCTGTAATCCCAGCACTTTGGGAGGCTGAGGCAAGTGGATCACCTGAGGTCAGGAGTTCGAGACCAACCTGACCAACATGGCCAAACCCCGTCTCTACTAAAAACAGAAAAATTACCTGGGTACGGTGGCGGGCGCCTGTAATCCCAGCTACTCGGGAGGCTGAGGCATGTGAATCACTTGAACTGGGAGGTGGAGGTTACATTGAGCCGAGATCACGCACTGCACTCCAGCCTGGGTGACAGAGTGAGACTCCGTCTCAAAACAAAGAAATGAAACCTCTTCCCTTTATTAACTACCCAGTCTGCAGCATGACTTTATCAGCAGCATGAAAACAGACTAGTACAGTAATGAATATCCTTAAATAGTGATGGAGACAAGTCAGTGAGAACTATCAAGAAAACCGGTCCTGTGATTTCTCTCTAGACTGTCCAAAGCAAACCCAGCCATCTCTCCTTACAACCCAAAGTTAGTTTTAGTTGACATCAGAGGCTTCTTTTGTTCGCTACCACAAAACAGCACTTTTCAAGTCCAATTTGCCATTCACAAAAATCGAGTAATAGAGCCATAATGCTTTCCTGACCTGCATTCACATATAGAGTCATCCCCAAAACAGGTGTCCTTTCTTCACAGATCTCCCCAGAAAGACTCAGATTTCTCCACAGGTTTTCGTTTTTGCTCTAAAACTGCATTTTGTACAGACTCTATTAGATGCATGGCACTGAAAAAATATTTTGCTTTACGTGCCGAGCACTCTTTCTGGTATTGTACACATTTCAGCCAAATTGCTCTAACATGCGTTACTGGTGACTTTCGATTCTTTCTCACAGCTTCTTTGGTGAACAATTGGGGGTTTGGGGTTGTGCCCGTCTGTGGAGGAAAAGTTAAACTTTAAATTTGAACTCGGCCGGGCACAGTGGCTCACACACCTGTCATCTCAGCACTTTGGGCGGCCGACGCGGATGGATCACCTGAGGTCGGGAGTTCGAGACCAGCCTGACGAACATGAAGAAAACCCGTCTCTACTAAAAATACAAAATTAGCCAAGCGTGGTGGTGGCAGGTGCCTGTCATCCCACCTACTCGTGGGGCTGAGACAGGAGAATCACTTGAACCCGAGAGGTGGAGATTGAGCCATTGCACTCCAGCCTGGGCGACAAGAGCAAAACTCCACCTCAATAAATAAATAAATAAATATATTCAAACTCAGTTGAACGTGGACACAAACAATGGTCACCAAGTCCCGGAACAGGTTGTGTGAGCCCCCTTGAGGCGTTCATCCAGTGCTATTTGGGAGAAATCTCTATTTCAATCTATTCCTATACATCAGTTATTGAAAAACAACAGACAATCACAAAAACAATTTGACCTTCTTCTGTTCCTTGAGCCCAGTCGAGAGGGGCCCTCATGACGGGGCCTCATGCCAAACAACTAGTTACAAAAAGAGCTAGGGTCCCACACCATGCCAAAGCTTCATGAGACCTCTCCTCATCTGTGCATGGATGACTGGCCGAATCTGGAGCTGTTGCTTCCCAATCTGGTGGTGAATCCTCCATAGTCTGGTGAGTGTAGTTATCTTTTCCCTTCTCCCTTCTCATTACAATTTGCTTATTATATCAATCTGCTTATTGTGTCCATCTATTTATTATATCATTTGCTTATTATTCTATCATTTGCTTAATTATTTTCTTATTGTTGTTATTACTATTATTATTATTTTCTTGAGACAGAGTCTTGCTCTCTTTCCCAGGCTTGAGTGCAGTGGTGCAATCTCAGCTCACTGCAAGCTCCATCTCCTGGATTCACGCCATTTTCCTGCCTCAGCCTCCCGAGTAGCTGGGACTACAGGCACCTGCCACCATGCCCCGATAATTTTTTTATTTTTAGCAGAGACGGGGTTTCACCGTGTTAGCCAGGATTGTCTCGATCTCCTGACCTCATGATCCACCCGCCTCGGCCCTGCAAAGTGCTGGGATTACAGGTGTGAGCCACTGCGCCCGGCCTATTATTTGCTTATTATATCTGCATTGCTATTGACATGGGATAAATGTTGTTTACTCCTTCAAGGTATTGCGTGTGTCTTTTCTTCTCCCCTCACACGTTTCTTGCAGAGAACACAGTCTTGTGTGGTGGTTAATGTCATCCACAACCTTAACACTTGCAGTTAGCCTGTGAGTTCTTTGGGGATTAAAATTCTCTCTTGTTCTCGTCTTTGGTTCTTAAAGTTATTTTCTCATCTCTTTGCATTACAGCAAGTAAAACAAAAAATAAAAATGGGTGGCCGGGCACGGTGGCTTACGCCTGTCATCCCAGCACCTTAGGAGGCCGAGGCGGATGGATCACGAGGTCAGGAGATTGAGACCATCCTGGCTAATATGGTGAAAACCCGTCTCAACTAAAAATACAAAAAATTAGCCTGGCGTAGTGGCGGGCGCCTGTAGTCCCTGCCACTTGGGAGGCTGAGGTAGGAGAATGGTGTGAACCCGGGAGGAGGAGCTTGCAGTGAGCTGAGATTGCACCACTGCACTCAAGCCTGGGTGACAAAGTGAGACCCCATCTCAAAAAAAAAAATGGGTATAAGTTTGATAATTAGGAAACAGATAAATCAATTTATTCAGAAAGTGTTGAAGAGTTTCATAACTAGGAACTCTGTGCACATTGCATAAAACTAAGAGATACATTCCTTGCCTTCATGGAGCCCATGGTCTTTACAGGGTGTTGGACAATACACAGGTAACCACACAGAAGGGCATGTGACTCTAGCTTGTGCTAAAGTGGACACAGGGGTGGATGTCAGTGGCCACCACAAAGATCCATCTTTGGATCTGATATGGTTTGGCTGTGTCCCCCCCCCCCAAATCTCACCTTGAATTGTAGCTCCCATAATTCCCACATGTTGTGGGAGGGACATAGTGGGAGATCATTGAATCACGGGCTTGAGTCTTCTCCGTGTTGTTCTTGTGATAGTGAATAAGTCTCACAAGGTTTGATGCTTTGATAAGGGGAACCTCTTTCTCTTGGCTCTCCTTCTCTTCTCTTGTTTGCCACCATGGAAGACATGTTTTTCCCCTTCTGCCATGATGGTGAGGCTTCCCCAGCCACTTGGAAATGTGAGTCCACTACACGCTTTTCTTTTTTTTTTTTTCTTTTGAGACAGAGTCTCACTCTGTCGCCTGGGATGGAGTACAGTGGCGTGATCTCAGCTCACTGCAACCTCCACTTCCCGGGTTCAAGCGATTCTTCTTCCTCAACCTCCCAAGTGGCTGGGATTACAGGTGCCCGCCACTACGCCCAGCTAATTTTTTGTATTTTTAGTAGAGATGGGGTTTCACCATGTTGGCCAGGCTGGTCTCAAACTCCTGACCTTATGATTTGCCTGCCTCAGCCTCCCAAAGTGCTGGGATTACAAGCATGAGCCACCATGCCCGGCCATTACATGCCTTTCCTTTGTAAATTTCCCAGTGTTGAGCTTGTCTTTATCAACAGCATGAAAACGAATTAATACAGGGTCACACCCACATGGGGTTGCAAGATAATCTGAAAAACATCTTTTCCCATTCTTCCCATTGAGTAGATCTCTTCCCAGACTTTCTTCCTCTCGTCCTCTTTGCTCCTTTCCTTCCCCTGCCTATACCCAATGGCTGTGAGATCAGGAGGTCTTCAACTTGGAGAACATTTGATTTATTCCAGCCACAGAAAATGGCACCACAGAGTCTTCTGCCACTGGGAGGATGGCTTTCATGTTTGCTGATTTCTTAGACGTCCACATCACCAAAGCGAACACACCTTTTTTTTTTTTTGTAATATTAGCTCTGTCTGTGCAGTTCAGTAGGTCTTCAAGGTCACCTACAGGTCTAAAAATGTGCTAGAGAGACTCGCAGAGCTCAGAACAGCTGTTAGACTCATGGTTGTGGTTTATTACAACAAACGAATACAGGCTAAAGTCAGCAAAGACTAAAGGCTTACAAGGTGGAGTCCAGGAGACTCCAGGTATGAGATTCCCAGTGTCCCCTCTTGGTGAAAGCATGCAGATGGTGATTAGTTCTTCTAAGACTCTCCTAGGTTCTTCTAATACACTCCTGGAGTATTTCCAATCAGGGAGGCTCCCATGAGTTTGATATCCAGTTTTCATTGAAGGTCAGTCACAGGTATGGCTGATCACCAGTGTGACTAATTTGTCTCCAGCCTCTCCAGAGGTCAACCTGATATAGGAGGGTGCAGGTCCCCCACCATCAATTACATTCTGTTTTTATTTTGTTTTTGTTTGAGATGGAGTTTTGCTCTTGTTGCCCAGGCTGGAGTGCAACAGCACAATCTCGGCTCACTGCAACCTCCGCCTCCCGGGTTCAAGTGATTCTCCTGCCTCAGCTTCCCAAGTAGCTTGGATTACAGGCACACACCACCATGCCAGGCTAATTTTTGTATTTTTAGTAGAGACAGGGTTTCACCATGTTGGCCAGGCTGGTCTCGAACTGCTGACCTCAGGTGATCCACCCACCTTAGCCTCCCAAATTGCTGGGATTACAGGCATGAGCCACTGCGTCCAACCAATTTCATTGTTAACATGGACTCTCTGGCATGGCCCTAAGTGATTAGGTAAGCAAAGATACTCTTATCCAACAAGGGTTTTAAAGTTACCTCTCAGAAGCCAATCAAGTGCCATATATTTCACTGGGCAAGACAAATCCTTTGCCACATGACCCTAGAAATTAATACATGTGGTAGTTTCCTTCCACAGCAATGATACATGACCTTAACTTACTTAACTAACCTTGTAGTATAGCATTTGTGCATGAAAACACTGAAGATTGGGCTGGGCGCAGGTGCTCACGCCTGTATTCCCAGCATTTTGGGAGGCTAAGGCAGGCGGATCACGAGGTCGGGAGATTGAGGCCATGATGAAACCCCATCTCTACTAAAAATACAAAAAATCAGCTGGGCGTGGTGGCGGGCACCTGTAGTCCCAGCTACTCGGGAGGCTGAGGCAGGAGAATGGTGTGAACCCGGGAGGCGTAGCTCGCAGTGTGCCGAGATCACACCACTGCATTCCAGCCTGGGTGACAGAGCGAGACTCCATCTCAAAAAAAAAAAAAAAAAATTAAAGATCGGATCACAAAGTCAAGAGATCGAGACCATACTGGTCAACACAGTGAAACCCCATCTCTATCTAAAATAAAAAAATTAGCTGGGCATGGTGGCCCATACATGTAGTCCCAGCTCCTCAAGAGACTGAGGCAGGAGAATGGCATGAACCTGGGAGGCAGAGCTTGCAGTGAGCCGAGATCACACCACTGCACCCCAGCCTGGGTGACAGAGAGAGACTCCATCTCAAAAAAAAAAAAAAAAGAAATTAAAGATCGTATCACAAGGTCAAGAGATCAAGACCGTCTTGGTCAACATGGTGAAACCCCATCTCTACTAAAAATACAAAAATTAGCTGGGCGTGGTGGCCCATACCTGTAGTCCGAGCTCTTCAGGATGCTGAGGCAGGAGAATCGCTTCAACCCGGGAAGCGGAGATTGCAGTGAGCTAAGATCGCACCACTGCACTCCAGCCTGGGTGACAGAGCGAGACTCCATCTCAGAAAAAAAAAAAAAAAATTAAAGATCTGTCTTGATAACCCCCTGGATGCCCCATGAGTGAGGGAGGGAGGGATCTCCTACCCTAAATAGTATCCGATAGCCAGATGCACCACACCCAACACTGCATAGGTGAGATTGAGATCTATCCACAGTTTACTAGTCATAGATGGTTACTGCTGGAGTAAGAGGACACCGTCTGCCATGCAGGACCCTGGGAAGGTTGCATTTGAGAGCAGAGTGAACCAGCAGAAGTTGTAGGAAGTAGACTTTGTAGTCACAAGAGGGTGTGGTGCCCCCTGGTTCCCGTGAGAAGACGTGATTGGCTCCTTGCAGCTATGAGTAGAAGAGTGTTTGTGCAGCTATAACAAAATATCCAAGACTGGGCAATTCAGAAAGAACAGGCATTTATTTCTTACAGTTCTGGAGGCTGAGAAGTGGCAGATCGAGGTCCCGACAGATTCAGTTTGAGTAATTTTATGGGCTAGGTGGGAGGGAAAATCCATGAGTTTGAAAAGTTCTCATAGGGTATGCCGCCTGCTCAACAGGAATGGCTCCCCACCCGTTGAGTTCTATTTTATCTATTCTATCTATCTGTCTATCTGTCTGTCTGTCTATCTATTCTCTATCTATTTATCCTCTATCCATGTATCTATCAATCTTTCTTCCCATCATCAATTATCCATCTATCTATCCACCTATCCATTATCCATATATTCATCTATCATCTATTTATCATCTATCTAACTATCCTATATCCATGTATCTATCCATCTATCTTTCCATTATCTATCTATTATCCATCTATCTATCCATCATCTATATATTCATTTGTCTATCATCTATCTATCTATCCTCTATCCATGTATCTATACATCCATCTTTCCATTATCAATCTATTATCCATCTATCTATCTATCCATCATCTATATATTAATCTATCATCTGTCTACATATATCTATCATCTATCATCAATCTGTCTATCATCTATCTATCATCTATCTATCTATCTATATACCTATGTATCATCTATCTATGTGTCATCTATCTACCTATCTATCTATCTATCTATCTATCTATCTATCATCTAGCTAGCTAGCTAGCTATCATCTATGTATCTATCTATCATCTATCTAGTGATCTATCATCTATCTATCTGTTATCTATCTAGCTATTATCTGTCTATTTATCTATGTATCTATCATCTATCTATCTATGTATCTATCATGTATCTTTCAATTACCTGTCATCTCTCTCTCTCTCTCTCTCTCCCTCTATCTTATCTATTCTAGCTATTCTAGTTGATGGGAGAACTCGCCACATGGGGAGCCATTTCTGTTGACTAGGGGGCATATCTTATGAGAACAGAGAAACTCATGGTTAGGATTTGGGGTCTCCTGAGGCTCTAAGACGTAAAAGCATCAGCACTTGAATCTTTCAGTCTTACAATGTAACAGCCCCTATCCTTGCAGTAATGAGTAGAACAGTGTCATTATCTGTTTGGGCTGCTGTAACAAAACAACAAAGACTGGGTAATTTTAAAAGAACAAAAATGTGTTTCTTACAGTTCTGGAGGCTGGGAAGTCCAAAAACCAAGTAGCCAAGCATCAATTGATTCTGTTGTCCAGTGAGGGCTCCTGTCTGCTTCCAAGATGAAAACTAGTCACTGTTTCCCCTGCAGGGGAGGAATGCTATGTCCTCACATAGCAGAAGGCAGATGAGCAAGAGAAAGCTAAATGCTGTATGAAGCCCCTTTATAAGGCCTTAATCCCTCCTATGAGGGAGGAGCCATCATGGTCTAATCACCTCTTTAAGGCCTGTTAATACCATCACTTTGGCCATCAAATTTCAACACTTGCATTTTGAAGGAAATACGTTCAAACCATATCAGACAGAAATTATATGGCCAGCTCTATGGTTCCTCTACTTATGCTAACCATTATTTAAATAAGTAAAAGGCATGCTGGGTGGGTGCAGTGGTTCACATCTGTAATCGCAGCACTTTGGGAGGCTGAGGCAGGAGGATTGCTTGAGCCCAGAAGTTTGAGGCCTTCCTGGGCAACATAGCAAGACTCTGTCTCTACAAAATAAAAATTTTTAAACTAATTAGCCATGTCTATTGGCATATGTCTGTAGAAATAGCTACTTGGAAGGCTGAAGCAGGAGGATTGTCTGAGTCTAGGAGTTTGAGGCAGCAGTGAGCTATGACCACACCACTGCACTCCAGCCTGGGAGAAAAAGCGAGACCCCCAACTCTAAAAAAAAAAAAAAGAGGATGGTGACCTTATATAGGAGATAGATGGTGGAAGGCATTCCAGAGAAGGCAAGCAGTGAGTAGATGTTGCAGGTCCATTCTCAGCACTGAGACAGGAGGCCCATTAAGTACTTTAGCTGGAATGCATTGTATAGAAGAGAAAAAGAAGCTGAGAGCTGCTGTGCTGTCCTTGTGGGCCTGAGCTGTAGTTTTGTCTTTCTTTCAACAGCAACAGGGAAGGTGTTGCATGGTCTTCAGCAGCTGGGCAATGTTAGCAGGAGTGCCCCCCAATTTCAAGTAGGCCTTCACCAACAAATGGCCTCCACCTCCAAGTTAGTCTCCAGCTTCTAAATTGGCCTCCACCTCGAAGTTAGCCTCCAGTTTCCCAGTTGGACTCTACCTCCTAGTTGGCCTCCACAATCAACTTGGACTCAACTTCCTAACTGGCCTCCAACTCCAAGTTAGCCTCCCACCTCCAAATTGACCTCACCTCCATGTTAGCCTCCAAGTTGAAATTAGCCTCCAATCTCCTAACTGGACTCTACCTCCTAGCTGGCCTCCAACCTACATGTTGGCCTCCACATCCAACTTGGACTCCAACCTCCAAATTGGCCTCCACCTCCAAGTTAGCCTCCCACCTCCAAATTGACCTCATCTCCATGTTAGCCTCCACCTTGAAATTAGCTTCCCATCTCCTAACTGGACTCTACCTCCTAGCTGGCCTCCAACCTACATGTTGGCCTCCACATCCAACTTGGACTGCAACCTCCAAATTGGCCTACACCTCCAAGTTAGCCTCCCACCTCCAAATTGACCTTACCTCCAAGTTAGCCTCCACCTTGAAATTAGTCTCCAATCTCCTAACTGGACTCTAGCCTCCTAGCTGGCCTCCAACCTACATGTTGGCCTCCACATCCAACTTGGACTGCATCCTCCAAATTGCCCTCCACCTCCAAGTTAGCCTCCACCTTCAAGTTAGCCTCCAGTCTCCCACCAACTGGACTGTACCTCCTAGTTGGCCTCCAACCTACATGTTGGCCTCCACTTCCAACTTGGACTCCAACCTCCAAACTGGCCTCCACCTTCAAGTTAGACTCCAACCTCCAAACTGGCCTCCACCTCCAAGTTAGCCACCACCTGCAAGTTAGCTAATTTACCAACTGCGGGATTATCAATCTGCTTATTATATCAATCTGCTTATTATGTCTTATTATGCCTCCAAGTTGGCCTCCACCATCAAGTTCACCTTCACTTCCACATTGGCCTCCACCGCCAAGTTAAGTGGCCTCCACCGCCAAGTTGAGTGGCCTCCACCTCCAAGCTGGCCTCTACCTCCAAGCTGGCTCTAACCTCCAAGTTGGCCTTCACCTCCAAGATGACCTCCAACCATCCAAATTGACCTCCAACCTCCAAGTTGACCTCCACCTTCAAGTTGCTCTGAACATGGTTTGGAGAATATATCAATGGATGTATATGAAAGTAGTGTGACCAGTGGAGAAGTTGGTGTGGCCACTTGGACGTGATTGATGGACAGGGCTCCAGTGGTTCATCAACCCGAGGCTCCTTTCCTTAGAAACCACACTGACTCAACAGACCAGAGACCACATCTAAAGTCTACAGAAGAGCTCAGAAGAGCAGGCTCTTTCTGAGATAAACCACTGTCTCAATTTCTCCCCATGTCCACCCAGTTCTGATCATGGTGCCTGGGTAAAGGTAGCCTGCCCTGTGTTTGTCTATTGTCTGAACAATTTCCAAATCACTGCCTCATCTGTAGCTCATTCTCCACGGTCACTAACCTGTGTCCTGACTGTCCACAAGGAAGGAGTGAGATTTCTGTTTCGGTCCTTGCTCCGTCCTCAAAGCTTGGGCACCTCGTCGTATGAACTTTCCCTTTGATGGTCTTTTTGTTTCTTGCACTTCAAATCTGGCAGCCCAGGAAGTGTGGGCTTTGTCCTAGGCACCGAACGTCACATGCCTTCTCCACGCTTAGTAAGGGGTTTTTGTACAATTAACCAGGTTTCTCTGATTCCTTCATTCTTTGCACCTTGGAAAAACTGCATGAACACAATATTATCTGTTCCCAATCTTAACTGTTCTTTGATTCTCTCAAGCTCCTGCATCATTACCTATCTGACCTGTGGATTTAGCTCCTTGTCTGATTGCTTTGTGTTATTTTTCTTACAGTTGCCTTTTCCATCTGCCCCAAAGACTCAACTCATGAAAGCAAGACGATGAAGAAGGAGACGGATTAGAGCAGAGGCCGGGCAGGGAGGCGGGAGACGTGGGCTTCTTCTAAAGAAGGTGTGAGATCTGCTGTAGAAGCCAACTTACCAAGGGGTTTAGGCAATACAGCCAAGCCAGCCAAGATCTCGGGGGCTGTCCTGGGAGTGCTCCCAAACCCGAGGTTGGACTTGGGAGGTCTAGAGAGGAACACCATAGGCTCATGCTTCACTAGCCTGTTGGGACCACGGCTAATTCCACAGCCTTTTGGCTCCTTGGGAGGATATCACACCTCTCCTGGAACCCGAACCTTTGCGGCCCTCCCGTGATCCAGCACCACCTCCCTAAGAACCTTTATAAGAAGAAGACATGAGGATCTTAGATCAGCTTCCTTCTTTTGCAGCTGAAAATATATTGAATGTCAGTAAAAGGTCTCATCTATTTTTATATATCTATCTCTGTCTGTCTATGTGTCTAGCTATTATCTATCTATCTATCTATCTATCTATCTATCTATCTATCTATCTATCTCTCTATCTACATGTCAATCTATGTACTTATCTGTTTGTCTGTCTGTCTATCTATGTATCTATCTATGTGTGTATCTATGTGTCTATCTATCTATGTGTCTATTTATCTATCTGTGTATCGATCTACCTATCTGTCTGTCTGTCTATCTATGTGTCTATCTATCTATCTATCTATTGGTCTATCTATCTATCTGTGTATCTATCTATATATATATCTATCATCTATCTATTTATCTACCTATTAGTCTATCTATATATCTGACAATCTATGTATCTATTTGTCTATCTATCTATCTATCTATCTATGTATCTATCTATCTATTGGTCTATCTATCTATGTATCTATCAATCTATCCTTCTATCTATCCATCCATCTATCCATCTCCATCCATCTATCATATCAATTGATCTATCTATCCATCTATCCTATTGATGTATCAATCTATCCTCCATCTATCTGTCCATTTCTATGCATCTATCCTATCAACTTAATAGTCTATCCTTCTATTTATCTATCTCTCTATGTATCTCCATTCATCTATCCAATTGATCTATCAATGTATTCTTCTATCTATCCATCTATCTATCTACCTACCTACCTGCCTATCTATTTTATCTAATCTATCTATCTGTCCATCTATCTACCCATCTATTATCTTTATCTATCTGTATCTATCATCCATCTTTCTATGTCTTTATCTAGCTCTCTATCGAACTCTATCTATCTATCTCTTTCTCTATCTGTATCTATCCATCCATTCTTCTGTCCATTCATCTGTCCATCCATCTGTCAATCTATCTATCTCTATCTGTCTCTATTTTTCTGTCTATCTATCTATCTATCTATCTATCTATCTATCTATCTATCTATCTATCTATCCATTCTTCTGCCCATTCGTGTGTCTGTCAATCTGTCTATCTATCCTTCTATCTATCTATCATCTATCTGTCCATCCATCCATCCATCTATCCATCCATCCACCCATTCATCCATTCACCTATCCATCTATCAATCCATCCATCCATCCATCCATCTACCTTATGCATAACAGCCGGACCATGCAGAAGACAGAGGGCTGAGGAATGGGAGCTTCTGGTGAGGTCTGTGGGTGCAGCCATGAACCCCTCCAGTTAATGTGACTGTATTGGGGAGAACTGGCACCATTGAGAGGGAAGTTGTAGCTGTGAAGAGAACAGGACCCAGTGATTGTTGTTGAAGATCATCTGTGCACGATCTGAGGCAGAGCTGGAACACTCAGGTGACGAGTTCCTCACTGAAGGTCAATTTGGACCATCCCAAGAGTCCCCTTGGTAGCACAGAGAGATGCTGATCTCCCAAAGCAGGTACAAAGAAAGTAAAAGATCAGGAACAAAGTGTGCTGGGACTGTCTGATGTCAAACCCCAGCTAACGGGCAGTATCAGGACATGATGGACACCACCTCAAGACAGGGGATGGGGTGTCCTGGTATCTGTACCTTTGAGAGCTTTATTTTATTTTATTTTACTTTATTTTATTTTATATTTTATTTTATTTTATTATTTTATTTTATTTATTTATTTATTTATTTATTTTATTTATTTTATTTTATTTATTTTATTTTATTTTTTGAGACGGAGTCTCACTCTGTCACCCAGGCTGGAGTGCAGTGGTGCAACCTCAGCTCACTGCAACCTCCACCTCCTGGGTGACAGGCCCCACCGAGTAGCTGGGATGACAGGCATGAGCCACCATGCCCAGTCCCAGCTTGGGTTCTGAACCCTTCAACAGAGACTCTTTATGAGAAAAAACAGGCCAGGCACAGTGGCTCACGCCTGTCATCCCAGCACTTTGGGAGGCTGAGGCTGGTGGATTATCTCAGGTCAGGAATTTGAGACCAGCCTGGCCAACATGGAGAAACCCCATCTCTACTAAAAATACAAAAATTAGTCAGGCATGGTGACGGGCGCTTGTAATCCCAACTACTCGGGAGGCTGAGACAGGAGAATCACTTGAACCCTGGAGGCAGAGGTTGCAGTGAGCCAAGATCACACCACTGCACTCCAGCCTGGATGACAGAGCAAGACTCTGCCTAAAAAAATTAAAAAATTAAAGGTAAATAAATAAATATGAAGTTGGCAACTAAAAAAATCAAACTTGGCCAGGCGCGGTGGCTCACGCCTGTAATCCCAGCACTTTGGGAGGCCGAGGTGGGCAGATCACAAGGTCAGGAGATCGAGACCATGGTGTAACCCCATCCCTACTAAAAATACAAAAAATTAGCCAGGCGTGGTGGCAGGCACCTGTAGTCTCAGCTACTCAGGAGGCTGAGGGAGGAGAATGGCCTGAACCCGGGAGGCGGAGCTTGCATTGAGCTGAGACCCCACACTGCACTCCAGCCTGGGCGACAGAGCGAGACTCTATCTCAAAAAAAAAAAAAAGAAAAAAATCAAACTTTACTAGATAGGAGAACTGCACAAAAAACAGAAAAAAACCTACAAATCACATTTTCTAATTATAAAAATATGATCATTTACATGAAAATGCTCTGTCTTACCAATAAGAAAGCTTATTAGTTAAAAGAAAAGAAACTGCATGTCTGTATATGCACATATGTATGCGGGCACGTGTGTCTGTACGCGTGTACATATGCAGTTGCCTTCCTCCACCAAAAGGTAAACTTTCGTTTTTTTTTTTTTGAGACGGAGTCTTGCTCTGTCGCCCAGGCTGGCGTGCAGTGGCGCGATCTTGGCTCACTACAACCTCCCCCTTCCAGGTTCATGCCATTCTCCTGCCTCAGCCTCCGGAGTAGCTGGGATTACAGGCACCCACTACCTCTGGCTAATTTTTTGCAGTTTCAGTAGAGATGGGGTTTCCCCATGTTGGCCAGGCTGGTCTCAAACTACCGACCTCAGGTGATCCTCCCACTTCAGCCCCCCTAAGTGCTGAGATTACAGTTGTGGGCCACCGCACCTGGCCTAAACTTTTTTTTTATTGGGATAAAATTCGCATACCATGAAATTCCCCTTAACTATCTTGCAGAGAACAGCTCAATGGTATTTAACACTTTCACCATGCTGTGAAACCATCAGTCTATTTCCTTCTAGAACACTCTCTTCAACCCAAGGAGATCCTGCACCCATTATCACTCATGCCCATTTCCTCTCCCCACAAAAAGTCTCTTGAAATTTGTGACTTTGTGTATCTTTCCTCCACAACGACCATTCTCCTTAACTTTTAAAAAGCCATTTGCCCTCTCTTCTTTCTTTTTTTTTTTTTTTCCGAGAAAGAGTCTCGCTCTGTTGCCCAGGCTGGAGTACAGTGGTGTGATCTCAGCTCGCTGCAACCTCTGTCTCCCAGGTTCAAGCAATTCTCCTGCCTCAGCCTCCTGAGTAGCTGGGACTACAGGCGCACACAACCACGCCCAGCTAATGTTTGTATTTTTAGTAGAGACGGGGTTTCACCATGTTGGCCAGGATGGTCTTGATACCTTGACCTCATGATCCACCCTCCTCAGCCTCCCAAAGTGCTGGGATTACAGGCGTCAGCCACCATGCCCCACCCCCTCGCTTCTTCAATAAGACCCTAATTTCCTTTACAGGATCCTGCCCCAACCCAGGGGATGAACCAGGCAGGTCAATCTGTTCCCCATTTCTGCTGGCCAAGCTTCAGACTTGATAAAGTGTGTGGGACAAGCAAGGCAAAAGAGGAACAGGGGAAAAACTATCTTTGCCTACGCCCTCCCTTTCTGCCAAGAATGTTGTCTTGAGGATGTGATGTCTGGAGCTTCAGCAGCCACTTTGTGACTATGAGAAAACTCTGCTGTGCCCATGCCTTTCCTTCCTACCAGGAATGCTCTCTTGAGGGTGTGATGTCCAGAGCTTCAGCAGCCACTTTGTGACTATGAGAAAACTCTGCCATGCCCATGCCCTCACTTCCTGCTAGGGATGCTTTCTTCAGGGTGTAATGTCTGGAGCTTCAGCACCCACTTTGTGAGTATGAGAAAACTCTGTTGTGCCCATGGCCTCCCTTCCTTCTAGGAATGCTCTCTTGAGCATGTGATGTCCGGAGCTTCAACAGCCACTTTGTGAGTATGAGAAAACTCTGTTGTGTGCATGCCCTTCCTTCCTGCTAGCAATGCTGTCTTGAAGGCAAGATGTACGGAGCTTCAGTAGCCACTTTGTGATTGTGAGAAAAGTCTCTTGTGCCCATGGCCTCCCTTACTGCTAGGAATGCTCTCTTAATGGCGTGATGTCCAGAGCTTCAGCAGTCACTTTGTAAGAATGTGAAAACCGTGTTGTGCCCATGCCTTTGCTTACTGCTAGGAATGCTCTTTTGAGGGCAGGACATTCAGAGCTCCAGCAGCTGCTTTGTGACTATGAGGCACACTATCAGACTGTGAGGCATTACCATGCAGGAGGATGTCATTACCCGTTCTTTATTTTCATTACTGTTCTTTTGTTTGCATTACCTGCTCTTTATTTGCATTACTGTTCTTTTATTTGCATTACCTGTTCTTTATTTGCATTACTGTTCTTTTATTTGCATTACCTGTTCTTTATTTGCATTACTGTTCTTTTATTTGCATTACCTGTTCTTTATTTGCATTACTGTTCTTTTATTTGCATTACCTGTTCTTTATTTGCATTACTGTTCTTTTATTTGCATTGCCTGTTCTTTATTTGCACTACTCTCTGTTCTTTACTTGCACAAACGGCCTAGATTTCTCTGCCTGCAGCACTGCAGCAAACACTCTATGAGACTTTGGCAAGAGCAAGAAATATTCTCACTTCACGTCTCCTCAATGCCTCCCAGCCATTTGTGCTGCTGTGATGATAGGTCTGTGGTAACGAATATTCCTTCTCCCCAGGCTCCAGCAGGTACCTGGAACAGGCATTCCTCGTAGTACTTCTGTTTGGTACTTTTCATCTCCAGGAAAGGAGTGGGAAAATCGCCTGCCTAAGTGGAGCCATACAGAGTAGCTAATGAAGTTCATGCATGAGGGCGTATGGGTCATCAAGCCCCTTTTAAGATTTACATTCCTCCAACTTCTTCTAAAGAACAGCATACTGGCCAGGTGCAGGAGCTCACGCCTGTAATCCCAGCACTTTGGGAGGACAAGGCAGGCAGATCACCTGAGGTCAGGAGATTGAGACCAGCCTGGCCAACATGGTAAAACCCTGTCTGTACTAAAAATAGAAAAATTAGCCAGGTGTGGTGGCACGTACCTGTAGACCCAGCTACTTGGGAGGCTGAGGCAGGAGAATCGCTTGAACCTGGGAGGCAGAGGTTGCAGTGAGCCAACATCTTGCCTCTGCACCCCAGCCTGGGTGACAGAGAAAGGCTCCATCTCAAAAAAAAAAAAAAAGAAACATATAAGAAAGAAAGAATGAAAGAAAAGAAAGAAAGAAAAGAAAGAAAGACAAAAGAAAGAAAGAAAAAAAAAGAAAGAAAGAAAGAGAGAAAGAAAGAAAGAAAGAAAGAAAGAAAGAAAGAAAGAAAGAAAGAAAGAAGGAAAGAAAGAAAAGAAAAGAAAGAAAGGGAGGGAAAAAAACACACAAAATACCTCCTGCATTCATTTGTTCCAGCGCCAGGCACAATGAGTTGCTGTTAAAATCCTAAGTTATTTCTCTTCTGGCAAAGAAGAGATGCCGACTTATGTTTTATTAGGTAGCTCATAAATTACCTTTTCTTAGGCGAACACAATGCTGACATCTCGTGTGCATTCTTGTCTAGACCAGCGCCTCTTTTCCTTCCAATTTCTTTAAGGGGGTCTTTTTTTTTTCCAATGTGCATCGGCCAGCTACTCACTTTAGCAGCTTCTCAGAAACCCTTTCAAGTTCTGAAGCGTCTGCTAATAACACAGCATTCAGTCAAGGCTGTGTCTCCAATCATTCTTTCCAACAAAACCATCTTCCTTCTGCTCCCATAACATATGTTTGTAATCATGTAACACTCTCAGCCTGTTGCAGCAGCCCGTCGTCTCTGCAACCCAGAGCTGCTCTTCTGAATGCTGTCCAATGTCATTTACGCTGGATTTTAAATGCATTTTTCCTCTAGCAGTCTTGGCTCTTTTAGGATCTCTCTCTCTCTCTCTCTTTCTCTCTCTGTTTTTTTCACCTTGTACATGATTTCCTTTGTTTTATGCATGTTGGAAACTCAGACCTTTTTGCAAGAATTCCATTTACCAAGATGCAGACAGCAATCATAAAAGATGATGCTGGCTTTCAGAATGGAAAAAAAAATTACAAAAGAATTCTTTGACATTTAGCCATGTCATGACTGATTTTTTTAAATGCAATCATTTTCCATTTGTCTTTAACGCTAGCATTTTTACAAGTGGGTTTAAATTTTTGATAGATTTATATTTTAAACATTTTAGCCCAGGTGCAGTGGCTCACGTCTGTCATCCCACCACTTTGGGAGGCCGAGGTGGGTGGATCACCTGAGGTCATGAGTTCGAGACCATCCTAGCCAACATGGTGAAACCCTGTCTCTACTAAAAATACAAAAATTAGCCAGGTGTGGTGACGGGCACCTGTAATCCCAGCTACTCAGGAGGCTGAGGCTGGAGGATCACTTGAGCCTGGGAGGCAGAGGTTGCAGTGAGCCAACATCTTGCCACTGCACCCCAACCTGGGTGACAGAGAAAGACTTCATCTCAAAAAAAAAGAAAGAGAAAGAAAGAAAGAAAAAGAAAGAAAGAAAAGAAAGGAAGGAAGGAAGGAAAAGAAGGAAAGAAAGAAAGAGAAAGAAAGAAGAAAGAATGAAAGAAAAAGAAAGGAAGGAAAGGAAAGAAAAAAAACCCAGCATACCTCTTACATTCATTTGTTTAAGTGCAAGGCACAATGAGGTGGTGTTCAAATCCTAAGAGCTGAGATCATGCCACTGCACCCCAGCCTGGGCAACAGAGAAAGACTCCATCTCAAAAGAAAGAAAGGAAAGAAAGGAAAGAAAGAAAGAAAGAAAGAAAGAAAGAAAGAAAGAAAGAAAGAAAGAAAGAAAGAAAGAAAAGAAAAGAAAAGAAAAGAAAGAAAGAAAGGAAGGAGAAAGAGAAAGAAAGAAAGAGACAGAAAGAAAGAGAAAGAAAGAAAGAAGAAATAAAGAAAAAAACCCAGCATTTCTCATGCATTCATTTGTTCCAGCACCAGGCACTACGAGGTGCTGTTCAAATCCTAAAAGCTGAGATCATGCCACTGCACCCCAGCCTGGGCGACAGAGAAAGACTCCATCTCAAAAAAAAAAGAAAGAGAAAGAAAGAAAGGAAGGAAAGAAGGAGAAAGAAAGAAAGAGAGAGAGAAAGAAGAAAGAAAGAGAGAGAAAGAAAGAAAGAAAGAAAGAAAGAAAGAAAGAAAGAAAGAAAAGAAACAAGAAAGGAAGAAAAAAAAAAACCAGCATACCTGCTGCATTCATTTGTTCCAGCGCCAGGCACAGTGAGGTGCTGTTCAACTCCTAAGAGCCGAGATCATGCCACTGCATTCCGCCTGGGTAACATAGAAAGACTCCATCTCAAATAAATAAATACATAAATGAATAAAATGACCTACTCTCCTATTGACTTTGACTAGTCTACGTCTTTCTGGGTAGTGCCTTCACTCCTGTCTGACCCTTAGTGAATACCTCTAGGAATCTGTAATCAATATATTTGTAATGAATCACCATTAGCTGTCCATGGTCCCAATGATTCCCAATGAATTTACCTCCAAGGGTGAAGATGCCCCTGTTTTCTGAGGGATCTCTTCCTCCTTGTGCCTTCTGCACCAAATCAAAATGTCCAATCTCAATGCTGGGGTTGGGATCATTGATGATTATCACGTGGGTTTCTCACATAGACTGTGGGTTGCATTTTTCTAAAATACATGGTCCAACAGCGTTTAAGGTCACTGTCATTGCCCCTAAACACACAGAGCGAGGCGTAGAACACAGAATCGAATGCACATATGTGCACACACACACACACATGCACTTCTTTTCCTAACTACATGAGAAAAATCATTCGGTGCTTATCAAAAATGACTCTCTGGCCGGACACGGTGGCTCATGCCTGCAATCCCAGCACTTTGGGTGGCTGAGGCAGGCGGATCACCTGAGGTCAGGAGTTCGAGACCAGCCTGGTCAACAGGGTGAAACCCCCATCTCTACTAATAATACAAAAATTAGCTGGGCGTGGTGGTGGGCGCCTGTAATCTCAGCTACTTGTGAGGCTGAGGCAGGAGGATCACTTGAACCCAGAACGCGGAGGTTGCATTGAGCTGAGATGCTCAGATCTTTTAAGATACCTTTTTGGCTGGGTGCGGTGGCTCACGGCTGTAATCCCAGCACTTTGGGAGGCTGAGGCGTGTGGATCACCTGAGATCAGGAGTTTGAGACCAGCCTGGTCAACATGGTGAAACCCCTTCTCTACTAAAAATACAAAAATTAGCCAGGCGTGGTGGCTTGTGCCTATAATCCCAGCTACTTGGGAGGCTGAGGCATGAGAATCACTTGAACCCGGGAGGCCGAGGCTGCAGTGAGCTGAGATCATGCCACTGCAATCCAGCCTGGGAGACACAGCGAGACTCTGTCTCAAAAAAAAAAAAAAAAGGAAAAGAAAAACAAAGGAAGTTGTGATTATGGGAGAGCAGCCTAAACATTGAGGGGAACATCATAAATCCCAGCAGCAAGGGAAGAAAGGCCAGGTGACAGGGCTTTTTTCTTCACAGAAGTAACTGATGTCTGACTCCATTTCTATGAAACGTGCTCAGCAGGCAAATCCACAGAGAGGAAGTGAATTTGTGACTCTCAGAGGTTGGGGAGGGGGATGTGGAGTGACTGCTTGATGGGAATGGGGTTTTCCTTTTAAAGGGAATGAAGATTTTCTCAAACTACATAGAACTGGTGGTTGTACAGCACGGTGAAAGTACTAAATGCCCCGTTCGTATAATATAAAATAACTAAATTGATGTAATTTTTTTTTTTTTTTGAGACAGAATCTTGCTCTGTCACCCAGGCTGGAGTGCAATGGTGCGATCTTGGCTCACTACAAGCTCCGCCTTCCGGATTCAAGCGCTTCTCCTGCCTCAGCTTCCCGAGTAGCTGGGATTACAGGCACCTGCCCCCACACCAGTATTTTTAGCAGAGATGGGGTTTCTCCATGTTGGCCAGGCTGGTCTCGAACTCCTGACCTCAATTGATCCACCCACCTCGGCCTCCCAAAGTGCTGGGATGACAGGTGTGAGCCACTGTGCCCGGCTATGTGATGTGTGCAAGTTTTTATTTGATAATTGTGAGTATTTCACACAAACGTGGGAGTACGGGGTATGCAACAAGCTTTTTAAAAAACAGAGGTATGTGATGTGAATCTTACCTCTATTTTTAAAAAAGCTTGTCACATGTCTCACACTCACAAGTTTGTGTAAAATAGTCACAATTATCAAATAAAAACTTGTACAGGGATATTCATAGCAGTGGTATTCACAGTAGCCAAAAAGTAGAAACAGCCCTACTGCCCATTTATGAATAAATGGGTAAACACAATGTGGCTCATCCATGCAATGCAATATGATAATGGAATATTATGCAGCCAAGAAAACGAAGAAGGCTCTAACAAATGGCTGCAACATGAATGAATTTTCGCAACAGCCCTACTGACCTTCTATGAAGGAATGATAAACACGATGTGGTTCATCCATGCAATGGAATATTATGCAGCCTTGATAAGGAACAAGGCTCTGACAAAAGCTGCAACAGGAATGAATCTTTGGAACAGCCCTACTGCCCATCTATGAAAGAATGGATAAACACAGCATGGTTCATCCATGTGATGCAATATTATAATGGGATATTATGCGGCCTGGAAAATGAGCAAGGCTCTGACAAAAGGCTGCAACATAAATGCATTTTTAGAAACAGCACTACTGCTCATCTATGAAGGAATGATAAACACAATATGGTTCATCCATGCAATGCAATATTATAGTGGAATATTATGCAGGCTGGAAAAGGAACAAGGCTCTGACAAAAGCAGCAACATGAATGAATTTTGGAAACAGCCCTACTGCTAATCTATGAAGGAAAGGATAAACACAACATGGTTCATCAACGCAATGGAATATTATGCCACCTGGAAAAGGAATGAGGCTGTGACAAAGGCTGCAACATGAATGAATTTTGGAAACAGCCCAATGCCCATCTGTGGATGAATGGATAAACACCACGTGGTTCATCCATGCAGTGCAATATTATAATGGAATATTATGCAGTCTGGAAAAGGAACAAGGCTCTGACAAAGGCTGCAATGTGAATGAATTTTTGGAAACAGCCCTGCTGCCCATCTATGAAGGAATGACAAACACACCGTCATTTATCCATGCAATGGAATATTATGCAGTCTGGAAAAGGAACAATGTTGTGACAAAAGCAGTAACATGAATGAATTTTGGAAACAGCCCTACTGCCCATCTATGAAAGAATGATAAACATGATGTGGTTCATCCATGCAATATTATAGTGGAATATTATGCAGCCTGGAACAGGAACAAGGCTCTGACAAGACTGTATCATGAATGAATTTTTGGAAACAGTCCTACTGCTCATCTATGAATGAATGATAAACACAATGTGGTTCATCCATGCAATGCAATATTATAATGGAATATTACGCAGCTGGAACAGGAACAAGGCTCTGACAAAGGCTGCAATGTGAATGAATTTTTGGAAATAACCCTAATGCTCATCCATGAAGGAATGATAAACACAGCATCGTTTATCCATGCAATGGAATATTATGCAGTCTGGAAAAGGAATAAGGCTCTGACAAAAGGCTGCAACATGAATGAATTTTGGAAACAGCCCTACTGCCCATCTATGAATGAATGGATAAACACCACATGATTCATCCACGCAATGCAATATTATAATGGACTATTATGCAGCCTGGAACAGGAACAAGGCTCTGACAAAGGTTGCAATGTAAATGAATTGTTGGAAGCAGCCCTACTGCCCATATATGAAGGAATGATAAACACAGCATTGTTTATCCATACAATGGAATATTTATGCAGTCTGGAAAAGGAACAATGTTCTGACAAAGGCTGTAACATGAATGAATTTTGGAAACAGCCCTATTGCCCATCTACGAAAGAATGATAAACACAATGTGGTTCATCCATGCAATGCAATATCATAATGAGATATTATGCAGCCTGGAACAAGAACAAGGCTCTGACAAAGGCTGCAATGTGAATGAATTTTTGGAAATAGCCCTAATGCTCATCTATGAAGGAGTGATAAACACAGCATCCTTTATCCATGCAATGGAATATTATGCAGTCTAGAAAAGGAATAAGGCTCTGACAAAAGACTGCAATATATATGAATTTTGGAAACAGCCCTACTGCCCATCTATAAAGGAATGGATAAACACAGCATAGTTCATCTATGCAATGCAATATTATAGTGGAATATTACACAGCCTGGAACAGGAACAAGGCTCTGACAAAGGCTGCAATGTGAATGAATTTTTGGAAACAGCCCTACTGCCCATCTATGAAGGAATGATAAACACAGTGTGATTCCTCCATGCAATGGAATATTATGCAGCCTGGAAAAGGAACAAGGCTCTGACAAAAGCTGCAACATGAAAGAATTTTTGGAACAACCCGAACAACCCGACTGCCCATCTATGAATGAATGGATAGACATAGCATGGTTCATCCATGCAATGGAATATTATAATGGAATGTTATGCAGTCTTGAAAAGGAACAAGGCTCTGACAGAAGACTACAACATGAATGAATTTTGGAAGCAGCCCTACTGCCCATCTATGAAGCAATGGATAAATAAAGCATAGTTCATCCATGCAGTGGAATATTATGCAGCCAAAAAAAAGAACAAGGCTCTGACAAAGGCTGCAATGTGAATGAATTTTTGGAAACAGCCCTACTGTCCATCTTTGAATGAATGATAAACACAGTATGGTTTATCCATGCAATGGAATATTATGCAGCCTTGAAAAGGAGCAAGGCTCTGACAAGGCAGAGACAGGTTGCAATGTGAATGAATTTTTGGAAACAGCCCTACTGCACATCTATGAATGAATGATACACACAATGTGGTTCATCCATGCAATGCCATATTATAATGGAATATTATGCAGCCTTGAAAAGGAAGGAGGCTCTGACAAAGACTGCAACCAGCATGAATTTTTGGAAACAGCCCTACTGCCCATCTATGAAGGAATGATAAACACAGTGTGATTCCTCCATGCAATGGAATATTACGCAGCCTGGAAAAGGAACAAGGCTCTGACAAAAACTGCCATGTGAATGAATTTTTGGAAACAGCCTTACTGCCCATCTATGAAATTATGATAAACACAATGCAGTTCATCCAGGCAATGCAATATTATAATGGAATATTATGCAGCCTAGAACAGGAACAAGGCTATGACAAAAAACTGTATCATGAATGAATTTTTGGAAACAGCCCTACTGCCCATCTATGAATGAATGATAAACACAATGGGGTTCATCCATGCAATGCAATATTATAATGGGATATTATGCAGCCTGGAACAGGAACAAGGCTCTGACAAAGGCTGCAACATGAATGAATTTTTGGAAATAGCCCTACTGCTCATCTATGAAGGAATGATAAATACGGCATGGTTCATCCATGCAATGGAGTATTATGCAGCCTTGAAAAGGAACAAGGCTCTGACAAAATCTGCAACATGAATGAATTTTTGGAACAGCCCTACTTTCCGTCTATGAAAGAATGATAAACACAGTATGGTTCATTCATGCAATGCAATATTATAATGGAATATTATGCAGCCTGGAAAAGGAACAAGGCTCTGACAAAAACTGCAATGTGAATGAATTTTTGGAAAGAGCCCTACTGCCCATCTATGAAAGAATGATAAACACAATATGGTTCATCCAGGCAATGCAATATTATGATGGAATATTATGCAGCCTGTAAAAGGAACAAGGCTCTGACAAAGGCGGTAACATGAATGAATTTTTGGAAATAGCCCTACTGCCCATCTATGAAGGAATGACAAACACACCATCGTTTATCCATGCAGTGGAATATTATGCAGTCTAGAAAAGGAACAATATTTTGACAAAGGCTGTAACATGAATGAATTTTGGAAACAGCCCTACTGCCCATCTATGAAAGAATGATAAACACCATGTGATTCATCCATGCAATGCAATATTATAATGGAATATTACGCAGCCTGGAAAATGAAGAAGGCTCTGACAAAAGGCTGCAATGTGAATGAATTTTTGGAAACAGCCCTACTGCCCACCTATGAATGAATGATAAACACAGTGTTTTTCATCTGTGCAATGCAATCCTATAATGGAATGTTATGCAGCCTGGAAAAGGAATGAGACTATGACAAAGACTGCAATGTCAATGAATTTTGGAAACAGCCCTACTGCCCATTTGTGAATGAATGGATAAACATCACGTGATTCATTCGTGCAATGCAATATTATAATGGAATATTATGCAGCCTTGAAAAGGAACAAGGCTCTGACAAAAGGCTGCAATGTTGATGAATTTTGGAAACAGCTCTACTGTCCATCCATGAAGGAATGGAGAAACACAGCATAGTTCATCCATGCAATGGAATATTATAATGGAATATTACACAGCCTGGAAAAGGAACAAGGCTCTGACAAAGACTGCAACGTGAATGAACCTTGAGGACATCATGCTCAGGGAGAAAAGCCAGGCACAAACACAAAAGCACACGTAGTGTATGATTCCCTTTCAATGAAACGTGCTGAACAGGTAAACTCCTAGAGAAAGATAGTGGATTTGTGGGTGCCAGGGCCTGAGAAGGAGAAATGGAAGTGACTGTTTAATGCGTACAGGGTGCGCTTTTGGGGGTGATGAGAAATTTCTGGACCTAGAGATTGGTGATGGTTGTACAACATTGTGAATGCACTAAATATCACTGACTCATTGAGTTTAAAACAGTTATAATGCTGAATTTTATATATTTGTATTTTGTCATCATAAAAAGAGTGTACATTCTGAATTTTCTTTTTTAACAGGTGAGAGGTTGGGTAAAGAATCTTCCAGAATGGACGGACATGGTGACTCACCCCTGAAATCCCAGTACTTTGGGAAGTCAAGGTGGGCAGATCACCTGATGTCAGAAGTTCGAAACTAGCCTGGCCAACATGGCGAAACCGCGTCTCTGCTAAATATACCAAAAAATTAGCCGGGTGTGGTGGTGCACGGCTTAATCCCAGCTACTTGGGAGGCTATGGCAGCAGAATCGCTTGAACCTGGGAGGCAGAGGTTGCAGTGAGCTGAGATTGCGCCACTGCACTCCAACCTGGAGGACGGAGCAAAAACTCTGTCTAAAAAAAAAAAAAAAAAAAAAAAAAAACTTCCAAATGCTTGCCTTCTCCACACGCTATGTCACTTTTGCTGGTTGACCTAAAATCCATCCTTTTTTTTTCTTTTTTTTTTTTTTCTCGAATGCAATCGAAACATACAAGCTGAAGCTGGCCACAGTCGCCACTTATAAAGTGTGATTGGTGTAATAGAGTTGAACTTCCATTTTTACTTACTTATTTTCATCATACCCAGAACGATTTATGTGGTTTCACACTTAGATGTCCAAAGGGTGCCGGCATTAAAGTGGTTTGTGCTGAATGCCGTTGTAATTCGGAAGGGTTGGGGGCATCCACTGGCGTAATTGATACTCTAACCCGTAATTGGCACTCTAACTTGAAACACATTTTATTTATAATTTTTATTTATTTATTTATTTATAAAATAATATTTTATTTACACAATGTGTTTCATTCACGTGGCTGTCTTTGTCGGAAAACTGTTCCTTTTCCAGGCTGCATAATATTCCATTATGAGTCCACGGTTTCTGTGAAGGTATTGCCCAAAAAGCCATAACAAAACAAAATGAAGTTCAGAGCCGTCATCACAGCCCGGAATGCTGGCGTTCACTTTGGCCCCATCAAGAGTCTAAGATGTTTTGGTGGGGAGCCCTGATATTCATTTCTGTGCTGCTGGAGACCTTGTAGAGAAATCTCAGCTTACCAAAGGCCAGAAGAGAAATGGCGGAAACGATTTGACATTCTCTGGCTGGGATGCCTGGAGAATTACACAATGATCCAGAATCATGTGGGTAAAGAAGGAGTTTGGGAAACTTTTGCTGTTTTTTTTGCTGTTTGTTTGTTTTTGAGACGGACTTTCACCCTGTCACCCAGGCTGGAGTGCAATGGTGTGATCTCGGCTCACTGCAAACTCCACCTCTGGGGATCAAGAAATTCTCCTGCCTTAGCCTCCCTAGTAGCTGGGATTACAGGCGCACGCCACCAAGCCCGACTAATTTTTTTTTTTTTTTTTTTTGAGGTGGAGTCTTGCTCTGTCTCCCAGGCTGGAGTGCAATGGCATGATCTCAGCTCACTACAACCTCCGCCTCGTGTGTTCAAGCCATTCCCCTGCCTCAGCCTCTGGAGTAGCTGGGACTTCAGGCATGCGCTACTGCGCCCAGCTAATTTTTATATTTTGAGTAGAGATGGGGTTTCTCCATGTTGGCCAGGCTAATCTCGAACTCCTGACCTCAGGTTATCTGCCCGTCTCGGCCTCCTGAAGTGCTGTGATTACAGGCGTGAGCCCCTGCACCTGGCCCAGCTAATTTTTTTTTTTTTTTGAGATAGAGTCTTTCTCTGTCGCCCAGGCTGGAGTGCAGTGGCACAATCTCGGCACACTACAACCTCCACCTCCAGGGTTCAAGCAATTCTCCTGCCTCAGCCTACCAAGTAGCTGGGATTACAGGCACCCGCCACCACGCCTGGCTAATGTTTGTATTTTTAGTAGAAACGGGGATTCACCATGTTGGCCAGGCTGGTCTCGAACTCCCGATCTCAGGTGATCCACCCACCTCAGCCTCCCAAAGTGCTGGAATGACAGGCGTGAGCCACCACGCCTGGCCGAGTCTGGGAAGGCTTTGACAAAAATATCGCTTTTCCTGGGAGTTGGTGGCACCCAATGAGTGTTGACAAATTCTGTCAGGGTGAAATTGAGCCAGTTGTCACCTTCGGTCACCAGCAAATAAGCCAGTGTGACAGTTGTCACATCTTCTGTAGGCCCTAGCTCAAAGCAAATGTGGCTTGGTGTTTTCCTGGCCTGGTACAAATCTGACCATCTCCCTGTAAACTCTGCCCTCCTCTTTGGGCCTGAAGCAGACCCTGTCCCTTGTCAAACCTCATAGCAGGCTGGGCGTGGCTGCTCACGCCTACGATCAAAGCACTTTGAGAGGCTGAGGCAGGAGGATTGCTTGAGACTTGAAGTTCAAGACCAGCCTAGGCAACACAGTGAGGTCCCGTCTCTACAAAAAATGAAAAAATAGCTGGGCATGGTGGTAAGTGCCTGTGGTTCCAGCTACTCGGGAGGCTGAGGGAGGAGAATCACTGGAGCCCAGGAGGTTGAGGCTGCAGTGAGCTATGATAATGCTGCTGTACTCCAGCCTGGACAACAGAGCAAGACCCTGTTTTTCTTCCTCAAAACACACACACACACACACACACACACACACACACACACACACAAACTCCTTAGGAATTATGGCTCACATATGATTTTTTTTTTTTTTTGAGACAGAGTCTTGCTCTCTTCCCCAGGCTGGAGTGCAGTGGGGTGATCTCAGCTCACTGCAACCTCTGCTTCCCCAATTCAAGTGATTCGTCTGCCTCAGCCTCCCAAGTAGCTGGGATTACAGGCACCTCAGCTCATTGCAACCTCTGCTTCCCCAATTCAAGTGATTCTTCTGCCTCAGCCTCCCAAGTAGCTAGGACTAGAGGCACCTGATACCACGCCCGGCTAATTTTATATTTTTAGTAGAGACGGTGTTTTGCCATGTTGGCCGGGCTGGTCTCAGACTCCCGACCTCAAATGATCCACCCACCTCAGCCTCTCAAAGTGCTGGGATTATAGGTGTGAGCCACCCCACCCGGCATTTCTTTTGTAAGTATTTTAACGCTGGTTGGACTCAAGGGCGACTAGTCCATGGAGTCAAGGACGATCAGTACTTTCGTTTGGATTTTTTTACATTTTAATTTTAATTTGTGTAGATTTACGGATTCCAGTTCCAGTTTTGCTCCACGGATATTGTGCGTGGTGAAGTCTCCGCCTTCAGCATCACCAAAGGTTTTGTTCAGTCCTCAAATCATTGATTCCAGGTACTGTTTAAAACCATTCTTTCAGGATAAATGTTAACTTGTTAAGTAAAGTAAGGCTAAGCAGGGAAAAAAAAGAAAAACACCTTTGGACTCAAAAGAGGCATGATATATTTTATATCATGTTCTGCCTGATGGAGGGAAATAAATATTTCTGTGCTTGTGCCTTGGAGGACCAGGTGAAGCCCCAGAGTGGACGCCCATCACTGTGTTAGAGGCTGTTTACTGAGGTCCTACTATGTGCAAAGCTCTGAGCGGCACGTTGTGAGGAAGAATGAATGATTTGACCTCTGAAAATTCATGTCCCTACTAGGCTAATCCAACACGGAGCAGATACAGAAAGGAGATAACGGCCGGGCACGGTAGCTCACACCTGTAATCCTAGCACTTTGGGAGGCCGAGACAGGAGGATCATGAGGTCAGGAGTTCGACAGCAGCCTGGCCAACATTGAGAAACCCCATCTCTACTAAAAATGCAAAATTAGCTTGGCATGGTGGCGGGTGCCTGTAATACGAGCTACTGTGGAGGCTGAGGCAGGAAAATCACTTGAACCCAGGAGGTGAAGGTTGCAGTGAGCTGAGATCATGCCGCTGCACTCCAGCCTGGGCAACAGAGCAAAACACCATCCCCCAAACGAAAACAGAAACAAAACAAACAAACAGAAACACAGGAGGGAGAGCTCAGCCTTATTTCTGCAAGGGTGACCAATGTGAGTCACGATGGATCAGGTAAATGGGGTTTTGCAGACTGCATAGGAGTTTGCCAGGGAGATTTAGGAGAGTTTGTGGAGAGGGATCAATACTTGCAAATGCTTAGAGGTGTGGTTGTGGGCACCTTTAACGGGAATAGCAGAAAGGGGGTTGTATGAAGACAGAATCAAAGGGAATGTTATTATTTCTCCCAACAAAGCAGGTACCGCCCAAATCAGGGCATTTTTCTTTATCGTTGTTCTTATTTTAATTTGTCCTCCCAGGTTCTGCCGTTAGGACTCTCGGCTCTTGAGCCTTAATTTTTGCCTTCACTTTTATCTTAATAGTTACATATATATTTAAGATGTTAGTTAGGTATTCTTAATACCCCAACACAATTTTATAGTTGATTTTTTTCATGGGGGTTAAGTAGAGGTCCCCTTTAACACTCTAATGCAATCTGTCCAACCGTCACCAATATATAAACAGAGACATTAAGAATAACGGACACCCATCGCTTCTCCCACCCCATCCAGCCCTCTGCGATGCTACCCACAACCCAAGGTGACCCTGTGTGGAGTTTGGTATCCTTCATTATCTGAATTTCCTTTGATACTTCACTTTATTGCATTTCTCTATTTTAATTGTCTCTAACTTTATGAAAAGTGTATATCATGCTCTAGGTAATTTTTTGAGACCAGCATTTCCCACTGAAAACGTCATTTCAAAGATTCATCCATACTGGATTTCTGCTCTGTCTTCATTTTGGTGGCTCCATAATATCCCCGTGGGTGAATATTCCACAACTTATGGATGCGTCCTTCTGCCTATGGGCATTAGGTTATTTCCTCGTTGAAACAGGAAATGGAAATAGGAATATTTCTATGGGGTATTTTGGGGCAGGGCTACTGTAAACGTTTTTAGACTTGTTACCTGATGGGCAAATCAAGACTGCCGTGAGACACCCTTTTCACACCAATATTGAAAGACAGGACTAGCTGGATTTCCTAGGCCAACTCGGAATTCCTAAGTCTAGGTGGGGAAGGTGATCGCACCCACCTTGTAACTCAGCTCACACCCAACCAATCGGGTAGCAAAGAGGGAGCTCACTAAAATACAAATTAGGCTAAAAGCAGGAGGTAAAGAAATAGTCAAATCATCTATCACCTGAGAGCACAAGGGGAGGGACAATTATTGGGATATAAACCCAGGTATTTGAGCTGGGAGGGGGCAACCCCCTTTGGGTCCCCTCCCATTGTATGACAGCTCTGTTTTCAAGCTGTTAAATCTTGCAACTGCACACTATTTTGGTGAATGTTTGTTCCGGCTCGAGCTGAGCTTTCGCTCGCCGTCCACCACTGCTGAACGCCGCCGTTGCAGACCCACCATTGACTTCCACCCCTCTGGATAAGGCAGGGTATCTGCTGTGCTTCTGATCCAGCAAGGCACCCCCTGCCACTCACAATCATTTTTCCTGCGTGGCTAAGTGCCCTGGTTTGTCCTAATGGAGCTGAACACCAGTCGCTGGGTTCCAGGGTTCTCTTCCGTGACCCATGGCTTCTAATAGAACTACAACACTCACTGCATGGCCCAAGGTTCCATTCCTTGGAATCCATGAGGCCAAGAACCCCAGCTCAGAGAACAAAATACTTGCTGCCATCTTGGGAGTGGCCGGCTGCCATCTTGGGAGTGGCCCACCCCCATCTTGGGAGTGGCCTGCCCCCATCTTGGGAGCTCTAAGACCAAAGACCTGCCCGTAACGATATGATTGGCAAAAATGTTAAAAATGAAGCATTCTGAAGGTTGCAGATGTTGCCGTAGGTGCCAGAGATTGGCTTTCCTCAACATTGTAGGGCGAAATGTCTGTCTTGATCACCATTTTGGAAAGGGGTTTGGCCTCATCTTAAAGTTGAGAAACACGGGTTCCCCAGCCCAGCAATTGTACTCTGGATGTGTCCCCAAGATGAACTCCAGCCTTTGGGTATTGTCAGAGGCACTGGAACCGGAACAACTTTGGCTTGAATAGGGGCTGGGTAAAATGAGGCTGAGACGTACTGGGCTTCATCCCCAGATGGATAAGTCATCCTAAGCTACAGGATGAGTTAGGAGATTTGCACAAGAACACAGGTCACAAAAACCTTGCTGATGAAACAGGTTGCAGTAAAGAAGCTGAATGAAACCCACCGAAACCAAGATGGCAAAGAGAGTGACCTCTGGTGGTCCTCACTGCTACACTCCCACCAGCGCTAAGACAGTTTACAAATGCCATGGCAACGTCAGGAAGTTACCCTATATGGTCTAAAAAGGGGAGACATGAATTATCCACCCCTTGTTTAGCATAAATTCTTTCCTGGGGGCTCCAGGACTCCTCCCTCTCTGGGGGGTCTGGAATGGCATCCTTGGGCTTGTGGCCTCATCAGTCCAGTCTCTACCTCCACTCAAAGGTTTTTGGGTTAGAATATGAAACATATCTTTTTTGGGATACACAGTTCAATCCACTTCAAATGTATCAAGTTCTCTCTGGAGGCTCTAGGGAGGATCCTTCCTGCCTCTCCCAGCTCCTAGGGGATCCAGAGTCCCTGAGCTTGTGGCTGCATCACTCCAGTCTCTGCCTCCGTCTCCAGGTGGCCTTCTCCTGTGTGTCTGTGTCTCCTCTTCTGTCTCTTGAAAAGACACTTGTCATTGCATTTAGGGCTTACCCTACTCTACTCCAGGGTGATCTCATCTCAAGGCCCTTCACTTTATCACATCTACAGAGACCCTATTTCGAAATAAGTTCTCACTCCAGGTTCTGGGCTTTCAGATGTGGACAGATCTTTCTGGGGGCCACTGTTCAATCCAGTACAATTGTATCCAGTTCCCTCTGGAGGCTCTAGGGGAGGATCCTTCCTGCCTCTCCCAGCTCCTGGGGGATCCAGCATCCCTGGCCTTGTGGTCCCATCACTCCAGTCTCGGCCTCCATCTCCATGTGACCTTCTCCTCTGTGTCTGTGTCTTCTCTTCTGTCTCTTATGGGGACAGCTGTCATTGGATTTAGAGTCCACCATAATCCAATATGACCTCATCATAACTTGACTAAAACTGTGAAGAGCGTATTTCCAAAGAAGGTGATGATGAGAGATTCTGAGTGGATGCGAATTTTGGAGAGGACGCAGTTCCATCCTCTGCAGAGTGTCTTGTGCTGTCTCCAATGTCCTTATCTGCTGGAGACCCTGTGGGCTTTGAGCAAGGTGGTCCTCCTGCGTCACAACCTCTGGGGTCTTACCTTTCGCCAGGTGTGCCCACCTGGTGGCCGAATGGTGCAATGTGAAATGATCTTTGCTCTCTGCTCCCTCATCTCTCTTTCTCTCTGTGTCCCTCTCTCTCTCTCTCTCTCTCTCTCTCTGTTTCTCCAGCATGCTGGTCCTGTCCACACCACCTCATCCAGCCAGGTGGACCCCATTCTCATCCACTCAGCAAGGGAGGAAAGTGCTCACGTGAAAACAGGTAAGGATGTGCAGAGGGGCTTCGGAACATGGAGTCAGGGCAAGAGGGTGGGTAACACTGGGATGGAGCCCACAGCATTCTGTGCTCATCCCTGCAGCTGCCTGGGGGCTTTGTCTGCATTCGCTCCTCTCCACCATCCACAGCTTCTCGCTCTTCCTCCATGTGGTACACATTTTCCTGCCCAGGAGCTGCTCCCTGAGCTCGGGATGCTCTCCCTCTAGATCCCTGCATGGCTGTCACCTTCCTGTCCACACTTAGCAAGACCCACAGTTGTTTCGTTCAGTCTTTGGGGGCAGCTGTCTCCTGAGCAAGACCACCTCTCTCAAGCCTAGAATGTGAGTCAAGGAAGCAGCCAGGAGCTGAACCAGCAGCACTAAAGCTACATCCGCCTCTTCCCAGGAAACAATGGTTTAGAATCATCCTTGTGCACCTGCCAGGATTGTTAAACTCAAAACATAAGGAAAGAAAAATAATAAGTGGGCTGGACACAGTGGCTCACGCCTGTAATCCCAGCACTTTGGGAGGACAAGGCGGGCGGATCACCTGAGGTCAGGAGTTCGAGACCAGCCTGACCAACATGGAGAAACCCCGTCTCTACTAGAAATACAAAACTAGCCGGGCGTGGTGGTGCACACCTGTAATCCCAGCTACTTGGGAGCCTGAGGCTGGAGAATCGCTGGAACCTGGGAGGAGGAGATTGAGGTGAGCCGAGATCGGGCCACTGCACTCCAGCCTGGGCGACAGAGCGAGACTCCATTTCAAAAAAAAAAGAGGAACCGTATTTGCAAACTATGCCTCTCTGAAATGCATTAATTTTAATATATAAGACAGTTAGGTCCAGACACACTGGCTCACGCCTGTAATCCCAGCACTTTGTGGGGCTGAGGTGGGCAGATCACGAGGTTAGGAGATTGAGAGCATCCTGGCTAACACGGTGAAACCCCGTCTCTACTAAAAATATTTAAAAAATCAGCCAGACGTGGTGGCGGGCACCTGTAGTCCCAGCTGCTGGGAAGCCCGAGGCAGGAGAATGTCATGAACCCGAGAGGCGGAGGTTGCAGTGAGCTGAGATCGCACCATTGCACTGCAGCCTGGCTGACAGAATGAGACTCCAGCTCAAAACAAAACAAACAAACAAACAAAAATTCACAAATGAGTGAGATGGCTTGGCCCCTGTGCGCAGACAGTCCCTTGCAGAGGAAGCTTTCATGGGATTTTCAGAACCGGTCAGCTGCTCAGGAAGCTCCTCCTGCAGCAGGAAGATAGGGAGGATTTTGAAGTAAGACGTGTCCGCTGGGAATAGGCCATCAATGCACGCACTTCCATTCCAAGTTCCTTCCCACGTTCCATTCCACGTTCCATTCCGCGTTCCATTCCACATTCCACGCCATTCCATTCCACATTCCATTCCATTCCATTCCATTCCCCATTCCATTCCACATTCCATTCCATTCCATTCCAAACTCCATTCCATTCCATTCCGATCCACATTCCATTCCATTCCATTCCCTTCCACATTCCGTTCCAGATTCCATTCCATTCCATTTCACATTCCATTCCATGTCATTCCACATTCCATTCCACATTCCTCTCCAATATATTCCATATTTCGTTCCATTCCATTCCTCATTCAATTCCATTCCATTCCATTCCACATTCCATTCCATTCCATTCCACATTACACATTCCATTCCACGTTCCATTCCACGTTCCATTCCACATTCCATTCAATTCCATTCTACGTTGTATCCCACGTTCCATTCCATTCCATTCCACATTCCATTCCGCATTTCATTGCATTCCATTCCACTTTCCTTTGTATTCCATTATACATTCCATTCCACATTCCATTCCGTTCCTTTCCACATTCCATTCCACATTCCATTCCATTCCATTCCACGTTCCATTCCACATTCCATTCCATTCTATTCCACATTCCATTCCAGATTACATTCCACAGTGCATTCCACATTGCATTCCATTCCACGTTCCATTTCACATTCCATTCCACATTCCATTCCATGTTCCATTCCACATTCCATTCAACATTCCATTCAACATTCCATTCCACGTTCATTTCCAATTTCCATTCCACATTCAATTTCATTCCATTCCACATTCCACTCCATTCCATTCCACTCCTTTGCAGGTTCCATTCCTCATTGCATTCCATTCAATTCCACTTTGAATACCACATTCCATTCCATTGCATTGCACTTTCCACTACACATTCCATTGCATTCCACATTCCATTCCACACTCCATTCCATTCCATTCCACATTCAATAAGACATTCCATTCCATTCTATTTCATATTCCATTCCACTGCATTCCATTCTATTCCATTCCACATTCCAATCCTTTACATTCCACATTCCATTCCTTTCCACATTCCATTCCATTCCATTCCATTCCGCCTTCCATTCCAGCTTCCACTCTACATTCTCTTCTGTTCCATTAAACATTCCATTCCACATTCCATTCCATTCAATTCCAGTCCATATTCCATTTCATTCCATTCCATACCACATTCCATTCCATTCCACTTTGCATTCCATTCCATTCCACATCCCATTCCATTATACATTCCATTCCATTCCATTCCACTCCATTCCACAATCCATTCCAATCCACATTCCATTCCACATTCCACTATTTTCCACTCCACATTCCCTTCCACATTCCATTCCTTTCCTTTCCATTCCACATTCCATTCCATTCCATTCCACATTCCAATCAACTCCATTCCACATTCCATTCCACATTATATTCCACTCAATTCCACGTTGCCTTCAACATTCCATTCCATTCCACTCCACTTTCTATTCCATTACACATTCCATTTCATTCAATTCCACATTCCATTGCATTCCATTCCACGTTCCATTCCATTCCATTTCACATTCCATTCCATTCCGCATTCCATTCCACATTCCATTCCATTCCATTCCATTCTATGTTCCATTCCAGATTCCATTCCATTCAATTCCACATTCCTTTCCATTCCATTCCATGTTCGATTCCATTCCATTCCACATTCCATTACATTCCATTCCACATAACATTCCATTCCTTTCAAAATTAATCCGATTCCATTCCATTCCACATTCCTTTCCATTCTAGTCCACATTCCATTCCATTCTTTGCCACATTCAACTCCATTCCATTCCACATTCCATTCCATTCCAATCCAATTTCCGCATTCCATCCCACTTTCCATTTTGCGTTCCATTCCACGTTCCATTCCAATCCATTCCACGTTCCATTCCATGTTCCATTCCTTTCCATTCCATGTTCCATACCACATTCCATTCCATTCGATTTCACGTTCCGTTTCACTTACCAATCCATTCCAATCCAATCCACATTCCATTCAAATCCATTCCACATTCCTTTCCAGTCGACATTCCATTCCACTCTTTATTCCATTCGACATTCCATTCCAATCCGTTCCATTCCACATTCCATTCCATTCCATTCCCCATGACATACCATTCCATTCCACGTTACTATCCATTCCATTCCACCTTCCATTCCATTTCATTCCACGTTCCATTCCATTCCATTTCACCTTCCATTCCATTCCATTCTACTTTCCATTCAATTCCATTCCACGTTCCATTCCACATTCCATTCCATTTAAATCCAAGTTGCATTCCATTCCATTCCACTTTCCAATCCATTCCATTCCACATTCCATTCCACTGCACATTCCATTCCATTCCATTCCACTCCATATTCTATTCCATTCCACGTTCCATTCCATTCAATTCCATTCCACTTTCCATTCCATTCCATTCCACGTTCTATTCCATTCAATTCCATTCCACTTTCCATTACATTCCATTCCACATTCCATTCCATTCCATTCCAATTTCAATTCCATGTTCCATTCCACGTTGCATTCCACAATCCATTCCACTCCATTCCACGTTCTATTTCACGTTGCATTCCATTAAATTCCACGTTACATTCCACTTTCTGTTCCATGTTACATTCCATTACATTCCACGTTCCATTGTACTTTCCATTCTACGTTCCATTCCATTCTATTCCACCATCCTTTCTACGTTCCATTCCACATTCCATTCCATTCCACTCCACATTCCATTGCACATTCCATTCCATTCCATTCCACATTCCATTGCACGTTCCAATCCATTACATTCCACATTCCACTCCATTCCATTCCACATTCTGTTCCATTCCATTCCATTCCACATTCCATTGCTCTTTCCATTATATTCCATTCCACATTCCCTTCTACATTCCATTCCATTCCATTAAACATTCGATAACAGATTCCATTCCACAATCCATACCACATTCCATTCCATTCCAAGATCCATTCCACATTCCATTCCTTTCTATGTTCCGTTTCACATTCCATTACACTTTCAATTCCACATTCCATTCCATTCCATTCCAAGTTCCATTCCAGAACCCATCTCATTCCATTCCATACACCATTTCATCTCATTCCACATTCCGTTCTACATTCCATTCCATTCCATTCCACATTCCATTTCACATTACCTTCCACAATCCATTCTACATTCAATTCCATTCCAAGTTTGATTCCACGTTCCATTCCACTTTCCATTCCACGTTCCATTCCATTCCACATTCCTTTCCAGTCCATTCCACATTCCATTCCACATTCCTTTCCATTCCATAACACATTCCATTCCACATTCCATTCCACATTCCAATTCACATTCTATTCAATTAGATTCAATTCCATTCCACATACCATTCCATTCCATTCCATATTCCATTCCACTGCATTCCATTCCATTACACATTCCTTTAGACATTCCATTCCATTCCATTTCATTCCATTGCATTCCATTACATTTCATTCCGTTGCATTCCATTCCATTTCATTCCATTCCACATTCCACTCATTTCCATTCCGCTCCACATTCCATTCCATTCCATTCCACATACCATTCCTTTTCACATTTCATTCTATTTCATTCCATTCCTTTCCTCATTCCATTTCAGATTCCATTCCACTATCCTTGCCACATTCCATTCCATTCAATTCCATTCCATTCCAGTCCATTCCATTCCTTTCCACATTAAATTACAGAGTTCATTCCATTCCATTCCATTCCATTCCATTCCACATTCCATTCTTTCCACTCCACTTTCAATTGCATTCCATTCCACATTCCATTTCATTAAATTCCACATTCCATTGCAGATTCCATACCGCATTCTATTCCACATTCCATTCCATTCCATTCCATTGCACATTCCTTTCCACATCCCACTCCATTCCATTCCATTCCATTCCACATTCCATTCCATTCCATTCCATTCCACATTCCATTCAATATTTCATTCCACATTCAATAACATTTCATTCTACATTCCTTTTCATTCCATTCCATTCCATTCCACATCCCTTTCCATTCAATGCCATTCCATTCCATTCCACATTCCTTCCCATTCCATTCCACACTCCATTCCGCATTCCATTCCACTACATTCAACATTCCATTCATTAACACATTCCATTCCAATCCATTCCATTCCACATTCCGTTCAACATTCAATTCCACATTCAATTCCATTCCTTTCCACATTCCATCCATTACTTTGCATTCCACATTTCATTCCATTCAATTCCATTCCACATTCCATTGCATTCTACATTCCGTTACATTACTATCCAATCCATTCCACATTCCATTCCACATTCCATTCCATCCCATTCTACCTTCCATTCCATTCCATTTAACATTGCATTCCATTCCATTTCACATTCCATTTCATTCCACATTCCATTCCATTCAAATCCATTCCATTCAACATTCCATTCCACTTTCCATTCCATTCCATTCCGCATTCCAATTCACCCTCGATTCCATTCCGTTCCACATTACTATCCACATTCCATTCCACATTCAATTTGTTTCCATTCCATTCCGCATTCAATTCCATTCCATTCCACATTCCAATCCATTCCGTTCCACATTCCATTCCATTCCACATTCCATTCCACATTCCATTCCATTCCTTTCCACTTTCCACTCCACTGCATTCCACATTCCATTCCACATTCCATTCCATTCCATTGCACCTCCCATTCCATTCCATTCCACATTCCTTTCCATTCCATTCCACATTCCATTCCATTCATTACACATTCCATTCCATTCCATACCTCATTCTATTTCATTACATATTCTATTCCATTCCACTTTCCATTCCATTCCATTCAGCTTTCCATTCAACGTTCCATTGCATTCCATTCCTGGTTCCATTCCACATTCCATTCCTTTCCATTCCACGTTCCATTCCATTCCATTCCACATTCCATTGCACATTCCATTCAATTTGATTCCTTTCAACATTCTTCATTCCATTCCATTCCTTTCAACATTCCGTTCCACTTTCCATTGCATTTCACATTCCATTTTGTGTTTCATTCCGTTCCATTCCACATTCTATTCCACGTTCCATTCCATTCCATTTCACATTCCATTTAAGATTCCATTCCACATTCCGTTCCATTCCATTCCCTTCCACATTCCATTGCATTCTCTTCCACATTCCATTAAATTCCATTAAACATTCCATTCCATTCCATTCCTTTACATATTCGATTCAACTTTCCATTCCTTTCCATTCCACATTCCATTCCATTCGCTTTCCATTCCATTCCATTCCACATTCCATTCCGTTCCATTCCACATTCCATTCCATTCCATTCCACATTCCATTCCATACCATTATCCATTCTTTCCACTTTCCATTCCATTCCATTCCTCATTCCACTCCTTTCCAATACATTGCATTCCATTCCACATTCCGCTCCTCTCCATTCCATTCCACATTCCTTTTCATTCCATTCCACATTCCATTGCATTCCACATTGCATTCGCATCCACTCCATTCCAATCCACATTCCATTCCATTCAATTTCACATTCGATTCCACATTCCATTGCATTCCATTCCACGCTCCATTCCATATTCCTTTCCACATTCCATTCCACATTCCAAGGCATTACATTCCACATGCATTCCATTCCAGATTCCATTCCTTTCCATTCCACGATTCATTTCATTGCATTCCACGTTCCATTCCGCATTCCATTCCATTCCATTCCACATTCCATTCTATTCCATTCCTCCTTCCATTCCACCTTTCATTCCATTGTATTCCACATTCTATTCAATTCCATTCCATTACACATTCCATTCCATTCCGTTCAACGTTCTATTCCCTTCCAATTCACGTTCCATTCCATTCCATTCCACGTTCCATTCCACATTCCATTCCATTCCATTCTATATCATTCCATCCCTTTCCAGATTCCATTCCATATTCCATTGCATTCCAGATTCCATTCCACATTCCATTCCATTCCATTCCATACTCCATTCCACATTCCATTCCCCATTCCATTGTACATTCCATTCTATCCCATTCCACGTTCCAATCCATTCCAGTCCATTTTCTATTCCATTCATTCCACATTCCATTCCACATTCCATTCCACTTTCAATCCCACGATCCATTCTACGTTCCATTCCACTTTTCATTTCATTCCATTTCACGTTCTTTTAAACGTTCCATTCCACGTTCCATTCCATATTTCATTCCATTCCATTTCATACTCCATTCCACATTTCATTCCATTCCATTTCATACTCCATTCCACATTCCATTCCATTCCATTCCTTTCCACATTCCATTCTATTCCATTCCATGTTCCATTCCATTCCATTTCATATTCCTTTCCTTCCCATTCCACGTTCCATTCCACATTGCATTCCATTCAATTCCATTCCACTATGCATTCCATTCCATTCTACATTCCATTCCACATTCCTTTCCACTTTCCATTCCATTCCATATTCCATTCTACATTCCATTCCATTCCATTCCATTCCACATTTCAATCCATTGTATTCCACATTCCATTCCATTTAGTTCCACATTCCATTCTACATTTCATCCCATTTCATTGCGCATTCCATTCAATTGCGTACCACTTTCCATTCCATTCCGTTTCACATTTAATTACATTCCATTCCATTCTTGTCCAGATTCCATTCCATTCCATACAACATTCCATTCCATTCCATTCCACATTCCATTCCATTCCATTCCACATTCCATTCCATTCCATTCCACCTTCCATTCCACTTTCCACTCCACATTCCATTCTACCCCATTCCACATTCCATTCCCTATTTCATTACACATTCCATTCCATTCCATTCCACTTTCCATTTTATTCCATTCCACTTTCCATTCCATTCCATTCCACGTTCTATTCCATTCCATTCCACGTTCCATTCAACATTCCATTCCATTACATATTCCATTCCATTACATTACTGTTTCCTTTCCACATTCCTTTCCATTGCATTCCAAATTGTATTCCATTTCACATTCCATTCTTTTCCATTCCACATTCCATTGCATTCCACATTCCATTCCATTCAATTCCACTTTCCATTCCATTCCACTTTCCATTCCATTCCATACCCCTTCCAATCCATTCCATTCCATTCCACTCCATTCCACATTCCGTTCCATTCCATTCCGTATTCTAATCCAGTTTCCATTCCATTTCATTCCACGTTCTATTCCATTTAATTCCACGTTTGATTCCATTCAATTCTCCATTTCATTGCACTCCATTCCATTCAAGTCCTCATTCCATTCAATTCCATTCCATTCCAAGCTATGTTCCATTCCATTCCAGTCCACATTCCTCTCCATTCCATCCCATTCCATTCCACATTCCATTTCAGTACATTCCACATTCCATTCCAACCCTTTCCACACTCCATTCCATATTAAATTCCATTCCATATTCCATTCCATTCCATTCCATTCCACATTCCATTCCATTCCATTCTACCTTCCATTCCGTTCCATTTAATATTGCATTCCATTCCATTTCTCATTCCATTCCATTCCACATTCCATTCCTTTCAAATCCATTCCATTCTACATTCCATTGCATTCCAGTTTCCATTCCATTCCATTCCGCATTCCAATTCACCCTCGATTCCATTCTGTTCCATATTCCTATCCACATTCCATTCCACATTCAATTTGTTTCCATTCCATTCCACATTCCATTCCATTCCATTCCACATTCCAATCCATTCCATTCCCCATTCCTTTCCATTCTACATTCCATTCCATTCCTTTCCATATTCCACTCCATTGCATTCCACATTCCATTCCACATTCCGTTCCATTCCATTGCATCTTCCATTCCATTCCATTTCACCTTCCATTCCATTCCATTCCAGATTCCATTCCATTCATTACACATTTCATTCCATTCCATGCCTCATTCCATTTCATTACATATTCTATTCCATTCCAATTTCATTCCATTCCATTCAACGTTCCATTCAACGTTCCATTCCATTGCATTCCTGGTTCCATTCCACATTCCTTTCCTTTCCATTCCACGTTCCATTCCATTCCATTCCACATTCCATTGCACATTCCATTCCATTCGATTCCTTTCAACATTCCACATTCCATTCCACTTTCCGTTTCATTTCACATTCCATTCCATGTTCCATTCCATTCCATTCCACATTCCTTTCCACGTTCCATTCCATTCCATTCCACATTCCATTTAAGACTGCATTCCACATTCCATTCCATTTGATTCCATTCCACATTCTATTGCATTCTCTTCCGCTTTCCATTAAATTCCATTAAACATTCCATTACATTCTCTTCCATTACACTTTCGATTCAACTTTCCATTCCATTCCATTCCACATTCCATTCCACATTCCACTCTATTCCATTACATATTCCATTCCATTCCATTCCACATTCCATTCAATTCCATTCCACATTGCATTCCATTCCATTGCATTCCACATTCAATTGCACATTCCATTTCACATTCCATTCCTTTCCATTCCACTTTCCATTCCAATCCATTCCACTTTCCTTTCCACTTTCCATTCCATTCCATTCCACATTCTACTCCAATCCAATGTATTCCAGTCCACACTCCATTCCAATCCATTCCATTCCACATTACATTCCATTTCAATCCATGCCATTCCACATTCCTTTCCATTTCACATTCCATCCCAAATTCCATTCAATTCCATTCCACATTACGTTCCATTCCATACCACATTCAATTCCATTCCCATCCACATTCCATTCCTTTCCATTCCACATTATATTCCTTTCCATTCCACATTCCACATTCCATTCCACGTTCCATTCCATGTTCCATTCCACGTTCCATCCCGAGTTCCATTGCACGTTCCATTCTTTCCATTCAACATTCCATTCCATGTTCCATTCTATTCCATTCCATGTTCCATCCACATTCGTTCCATTCCGTTCCACATTCCATTCCAGTTTCCATTCCATTTCTTTCCATTCCACGTTTCATTCCATTTCATTCCATTTCACATTCCACTCCATTCGATTTCAATTTCCATTTCACATTCCTGTCCATTCCATTCCACATTCCATTCCGTGTCATTCCACATTCCATTCCACTTTCCATTATATTCCAATCCACATTTCATTCCATTCCATTCTATTCCAGTCCACATTCCATTCCATTACACATTCCATTCCATTCCATACCAAATTAAATTCGATTCCATTGCACATTCCATTCCGTTTCTTTCCACGTTCAATTCCATTACATTCAACGTTCTATTCCATTACATTCCATTCCATGTTTCATTCCACGTTCCATTCCACTTTCCATTCCACGTTCCATTCCACGTTCCATTCCACGTTCCATTCCATTACACTCCATGTTCCATTCCTCGTTCCATTCCACATACAATTCCATTCAATTCCATGATACATTCCATTTTCCATTCCACGTTTCATTCCCGTTTCCATTCCATTCCATTCCACATTACATTGCAAGTTCCATTCCACATTCTATTCCATTCCATATTCCATTCTACATTCGATTCCATTCCATTCCACATTCCAATCCATTGTATTCCACATTTCATTCCATTTAGTTACACATTCTATTCTACATTTCATCCCATTTCATTGCACATTCCATTCAATTGCGTACCACTTTCCATTCCATTCCATTTCACATTTCATTGCATTCCATTCCATTTCTGTCCACGTTCCATTCAATTCCATTCCACATTCCATTCCGTTTCATTCCACATTCCATTCAATTCCATTTCATTCCAAATTCCATTCCATTCCACTCCATTACACATTTTATTCCAATCCATTGCATTCCATTACACATTGCATTCCATATTCCGTTCCATTCCATTTCACATTTGATTCCACATTCCATTCCATTCAATTCCTCCTTCTATTCCACTTTCCCCTCCATATTCCTTTCTACCCCATTCCACATTCCATTCCCTATTTCATTCCACATTCCATTCCATTACATTCCACATTCCATTTTATTCCATTCCACGTTCCCTTCCATTCCATTCCACACTCTATTCCATTCCATTCTACGTTCCATTCAACATTCCAATCCATTACATATTCCATTCCATTACATTATTCTTTCCATTCCACATTCCATTCTGTTCCATTCCACATTCCATCCATTCCACATTCCATTCCATTGCATTCCACTTTCCATTCCATACCATACACCTTTCAATCCATTACATTCAATTTCACTACATTCCACATTCCTTTCCATTCCATTCCGTGATCTAATCCAGTTTCCGTTCCATTTCATTCCACGTTCCATTCCACTTAATTCCACATTCGATTCCATTCAATTCTACATTTCATTCCACTCCATTACATTCAAGTCCTCATTCCATTCAATTCCATTCCTTTCCAAACTATATTCCATTCCATTCCAGTCCACATTCCACCCCATTCCATCCCATTCCATTCAACATTCCATTTCAGTACATTCCACATTCCATTCCATTCCTTTCCACATTCCGTTCCACATTAAATTCCATTCCATATTCCATTCCATTCCATTCCATTCCACATTCCATTCCTTTCCATTCTACTTTCCATTCCATTCCATTTAACATTGCAATCCATTCCATTTCACATTCCATTCCATTCCATGTTCGATTCCATTCAAATCCATTCCATTCTACATTCCATTCCTTTCCACAGTCCATTCCATTCCATTCCGCATTCCAATTCACCGTCGATTCCATTCTGTTCCACATTCCTGTCCAAATTCCATTCCACATTCAATTTGTTTCCATTCCATTCCACATTCCATTCCATTCCATTCCACATTCCATTCCATTCCATTCCACATTCCAATCTATTCCATTCCACATTCATTTCCATTCTACATTCCATTCCACATTCCATTCCATTCCTTTCCACATTCCACTCCATTGCATTCCACATTCCATTCCACGTTCCATTCCTTTCCATTCCGCATTCCTTTCCACATTGCATTCCATTCCATTCTACACTACATTCCCCATTCCATTCAATTGCATTCCACATTCCAATCCATTCCATTTCACATTCCATTCCACATTCCATTCCACGTTCCATTCCACTCCATTCCAGGTTCCATTCCACATTACAATCCATTCCATTCCACGTTCCATTACACTTTCCATTCCACAATCCATTCCACATTCCATTCCACGTACCATTGCATTCCATTCCACGTTCCATTCCACTTTCCATTCCTTTCCATTCCACAATCCATTCTACATTCTATTGCCCATTCCATTCCACGTTCCATTCCACATTCCATTCCTCGTTCCATTCCACATTCTTTTCGACCATTCATTCCATTCCATTCCCCGTTCCATTGCACGTTCCATTCCACTTCCTATTCCACGTTCCATTCCGTTCCACTCCCCATTCCATTCCACATTCTATTCCGTTTCATTCCGCTTTCCATTCCACATTCCATTCCACATTCCATTCCATTCCATTCCACATTCCTTACCATTCCATTCTATTCCCTTCCACAATCCATTCCATTCCTTTCCGCATTCCATTCCACATTGCATTCCATTCCATTCCACATTCCATTCCATTCCATTCCACATTCCATTCCATTCCATTCCATTCCACTTGCCCTTCAACGATATATTCCACATAGCATTCCTCGTTCCACTCCATGTTCTATTCCACGTTCCATTCCACTTTCCATTCCATTCAATTCCACGTTCCATTCCACAATCCATTCCATTATATTCCACATTCCATTCCACATTCCATTCAACATTCCTTTCCACATTCCATTCCATTCATTTCCACATTCCATTCCACATTCCATTCCGCTTTGCATTTCACATTCTATTTCATTCCTTTCCAAATTGTATTGAACATTCCTTTCTATTCCATTTCAGCCTCCATTCCACATTCTATTCCAATCCATTCCACTTTAATTTCCACGTTCCATTCCATATTCCATTGCACACTCCATACCACATTGCATTCCATTCAATTTCACGTTCCATTCCATAATAAATTCCACATTCCATTCCACACAACATTCCACATTCCATTCCACATACCATTCCACGTTCCATTCTACGATCCATTCCACGTTCCATTTCACGTTTCATTCCATTCCATTTCACGTTCCTTTCCACATTCCATTTCACCTTCTAGTTCACATTCCGTTACACATTCCATTCCATTCCACATTCCATTCCACATTACATTCCACATTCCATTCCATTCCATTTCTCATTCCATTCCACATTTTATTCCACATTTCATTCCGAATTCCATTCCAAACTCCATTCTATTCCATTCCACATTCCATATCACATTCCATTCCATTGCATTCTATTCCATTCAATTCCACATTGCCCTCCATTCTGTTCCATTCCATATTCCATTCCATTCATTTCCACATTTCATTGCATTCCATTGCATTCCATTATACATACTATTCCATTCCACATTCCACTCCACATTCTATTCCACGTTCCATTCCACGTTCCGTTCCATTCCATGCCACTTTCTATTCCATTCCATTTAGCGTTCCATTCCCTTCCATTTCACATTCCATTCCATTTAATTCCACATTCCTATCCACATTTGATTCCATTCCATTCCACATTCCAGTCCACATTCCATTACATTCCATTTCATTCCACGTTCCATTCCACATTCCATTCCTCATTCCATTCCACATTCCATTCCACATTCCATTCTCGTTCCATTGCATTTCATTCCACATTCCATTCCACATTCCATTGCATTCCAGTTCACATGCCATTCCACGTTCCCTTCCATTACATTCCATTCCATTCCACACTCCAATCCGCAGTGCATTCCTTTCCATTCCACATTCCATTCCATTCCAATTCACATTCCATTCCACATTTCATTCCACTGCTTTCCACATTCCATTCCACATTCCATTACATTCCATTCCACATTCCATTCCATTCCACTTTACATTCCAATTGCCATAGAATTCCATTCCACATTCCATTCCATTCCATTCCACATTCCATTCCATTCCAATCCACATTTCATTCCACCTTTCCTTCCATTCCATTCCACATTCTATTCCACATTCCTTTCCACAATCTATTCCACATTCATTTCATTCCATTCCATTCTATTCCATTCCACATTCCATTCCAATTTCCATTACATTCCTTTCCTCTTTCCATTCCACATTCCATTCGATTACATTCCACGTTCCTTTCCACACTCAATTCCGCATTCCAGTCCTCATTCCATTCCGTTCCATTCCACATTCCATTCCACATTCCATCCCACCTTCAATTCCACATTATATCACACGTTTCATTCCACGTTACATTCCACGTTCCATTCCATTCCATTTAACGTTCCATTCCCGTTACATTCCATTCCATTCCAAGTTCCATTCCAGATTCCATTCCATGTTCCATTCCATTATATTCCACTGTCCATTCCATGTTCCTTTGCCCGTTCCTTTCCAGTCGATTCCACATTCCATTCCACATTCCATTAATTTCCATTCCGAGTTCCATTCCATAATCCGTTCAATTCCTTTCCACACGCCATTCCACATTCCATTCCACATTCCATTGCATTCCGTACCACATTCCATTCTGCCTTCCATTCCACTTTCCATTCCACGTTCCATTCGATTTCATTCCATGTTCCATTCCACATTGCTTTCCTTCACATTGCACTTTTCATTCCACATTACATTGCGTTACATTCCACATTCCATTCCATTCCATTCCACATTCCGTCCCATTCCATTCCACATTCAATTCCATTCCATTACACATTCCATTGCATTCCTTTCCAAATTTCATTCCATTCCATTCCATTCCATTCCACATACCATTCCATTCAACATTCCATTCCACATTCCATTCCACTTTCCATACCGTGTTCCATTCCATTCCATTCCACATTCCATTCCTTTCCATTCCACATTCCACTACACATTCTATTCCATTCCATCCCATTCCACATTTCATTCCACTCATTTATTGCATTCCATTGCATTCCACCCCACATACCATTACATTCCACATTCCACTCCACATTCCATTCCACGTTCCATTCCATGTTCCTTTCCTTTCCATTCCACGTTCCATTCCATTCCATTCCACATCCCATTCCACAGCCCATTCCACATTCCACTCCATTCCTTTCCACATTCCTTTCCACATTACATTCCTATACATTACATTCCACATTCTGTTCTCCATTCCATTCCTTTCCATTTAACATTCCGTTCCATGAATTCCACATTACATTCCACATTCCATTCAATTCCATTCCATACCACATTCCATTCCATTCGATTCCATTCCAGATTCCAATGCATTCCTTTCAACATTCCATTCCAATTTCCATTCCGTTCCACTTTCCAGTCAATTACGTTCCACTTTCCATTGAATTTCATTCCACATTCCTTTCCATTCCGTTGCACGTTCCTTTCCATTCCATTTGACATTCCATTCCACATTCCATTCAATTCCATTCCACATTCAATTCCAGATTCCATTCCATTCCTTTTAATACAACATTCCATTACACATTCCCTTCCATTGCATTCAACATTCCATTCCACATTCCATTCCATTCCTCTCCACATGCCATTCCATATACCATTACATTCCTTTCCATTTCACTTTGCATTGCATATTCCATTCCACATTCCATTCCATTCAATTCCACATTACATTGCACGTTCCATTCCACATTCCATTCCAAAATGCATTCCGTTCCATTCCACATTCCATTCCACATTCCTTTCCACATTACATTCCATTCCATTTCACATTCCATTCTCATTCCATTGCATTCCATTCCACATTCCATTACATAATCCATTCCATTCCATTCCACATTTCATTCCACATTCCATTCCATTTCATTCCACATTCCATTCCATTTCATTCCATAATCCATTCCATTCCTTTCCACATTCCATTCCCTTCCATACCACATTCCATTCCACATTCCATTTCACTTTCTATTGCAGATTCCATTCCACAATCCAATCCACGTTCCATTCCATTCCATTCCACTTTCCATTCCGTGATCCATTCCACGTTCCATTCCACGTTCCATTCGATTCAATTCCATGTTCCATTAAACTTTCCATTGCATTAAATTCCACGTTCCATTCCACATTCCATTCTAGATTCCATTCCTCCTTCCATTCCACGTGACATTCCACTTTCCAATCCACGTTTCATTCAAAGTTGCATTCCACGTTCCATTCCATTCCATTAAACTTTCCATTCTACATTCCATTCCTCATTCCATTCTACAGTGCATTACGTTCCACTCCACATTCCATTCTGCATTCCGTTTCACTTTCCATTCCACAATCCATTACATTCCATTCTATTTTCCATTCCACATTCCATTCCACATTCCATTCTGTTCTATTCCGCATTCCATTCCACATTCATTTCCACCTTCCATTCCACATTCCTTTCCATTACATTCCATTTAACATTCCTTTCCACATTCAATTCCATTACATTCCACGTTCCATTCCACATTCCATTCCACATTCCATTCCACGTTCCTTTCCGTTCCATTCCACGTTCCGTTCCACATTCCATTGCACATTCCATTCCACGATCCTTTCCGTTCCATTCCACGTTCCATTCCACTTTCCATTCCATTCCATTCCACATTCCATTGCACATTCCATTCCATATTCCATTCAACGTTCCATTCCATGTTCCATTCCATGTTCCGTTCCATTCCATTCCATGTTCCATTACTCATTCCTTTCCATTCCATTCCACCATCCATTCCACATTCCATTACCAGGCTCCAATGCACATTCCATTCCCTCCATTCCACTTACCATTCCACATTCCATTCCATTCTATTCTACGTTGCATTCCAAATTCTATTCCATTCCATTCCACAATCCATTCCACATTCCATTCCACGTTCCTTTCCACATTCCATTTCATTCCTTTCCATGATACATTCCACATTCCATTCTGTTCCATAACACGTTCCATTCCACATTCCATTCCATATTCCTTTCCACATTCCATTCCGTTCAATTCCACATGCCACTCCATATTCCATTCCACATTCCATTCCACATTCCATTCCTCATTCTATTCCGCAATGCAGTCCACATTACATTCCATTCCATTACACATTCCATTCCACATTCCATTCCATTCCATTCCACATTCTATTCCACTTTCCCTTCTACATTCTATTCCATTCCAATCCGGATTCCTTTCCACGTTTCATTCCACTCCATTTCACATTCCATTCCACTTTCCATTCCACATTCCCTTCTACATTCCATTCCATTCAATTCCACATTCCAGTCAAAATTCCGTTCCCTTTCATTATACATTCTATTACACATTCAATACCAAATTCCATTCCATTGCATTCAACATTCCATTCCATTCCATTCCACATTCCATTCCATTCCATTCCACATTCCATATCATTCCATTCCACACTGCATTACACATTCCCTTGCATTCCGTTCAATAGTCCATTCCACATTAAATCCCATTCCATTCCACATTCCATTCCACATTCCATTTCACATTCCCTTCCACATGCAATTACATTGCTATCCACGTTACATTTCATTCCATTCCACGTTCCATTTCATTCCATTCCACGTTAGAATTCATTGCATTTCTAATTACATTCCACATTCCATTTCACATTCCATTTCATTCCATTCGATTGTATTCCACATTCCATTCCATTAAAATCCACATTTCACATTCCATTCCAATCCTTTCCATATTCCAATCCCTTCCGTTCCACCTTCCATTCAATTCCATTCCACATTGCATTCCATATCTTTGCCCAGTCCATTACTTTCCTTTCCACATTTCATTCCACATTCCATTCCACGTTCCATTCCATTCCATTCTATGTTGCATTCCACGTTCCAATCCACATTTCATTCCACTTTCCATTCAATTCCTTTCCACTTTCCATACCACATTCCATTCCATTCCATTCCAAGTTCCATTCCACTTTCCATTCCTCTTTCCATTCCATGCTCCATTCCACATTCCATTCCATGTTCAATTCCAGATTCCATTCCAAGTTATATTCCACGTTCCACTCCACATTGCATTCCACTTTCCATTCCACATTCCATTTCACATTCCATTCCGTTCCATTCCACCTTGCATTCCACAATCCATTCCACATTCCATTCCGTTCCATTCCACATTGCATTACACGTGTAATTCGATTTCATTCCGCATTCCATTCCACATTGCATTCTATTCAAGTCTACATTCTAATTGACTTTCCAGTCCATTCCATTCCACATTCGATTCCATTCCAGTCCACATTCCATTCCACATTTCATTCCACCTTTCATTCCATTCCATTCCACGTAACATTCCACCTTCCATTCCAAAATCGATTCCATATTCCACTGCATTGCATTCTACATTCCATTCCATATTGCATTCCATTTCTGTCCACATTCCTTTCCACATTCAATTCCGTTCCATTCCACATTCCATTCCACTCAATTCCACGTTCCATTCCACATTCCATTCCATTCCGTTTCATTTCCCATTCCATTCAATTCCACATTCCATTCCATTCAATTCGACATTCCATTCCATACCATTCTGCTTTCCATTCCATACCATTCCTTTCCACATTCGATTCCATTCCATTCCACATTCCATTCCACATTCCATTCCATTCCATTTTATTCCATTCCATTACATTCCATTCCACATCCCATTCCGTTCCATTCCACATTCCATTCCACATTCCATTCCACATTTCTTTCCACATTCCATTCCACATTCCATTCCATTCCATTTCATTCCATTCCATTCCACATTCCAAACCATTCCATTCCATTCCACTTTCCATTCCACAGTCCATTCCACATTCCATTCCTCATTCCATTGCATTCCATTCCACGTTCCATTCCATTCCATTCCATTACACATTCAATTACACATTCCATTCCCTTCTATTCCTCATTCCATTCCATTCCATTCCACATTCCATTCCACATTCCATTGCACTTTCCATTCCACGTTCCATTCCACTCCACATTCCATTCCACGTTCCATTCCGCATTCCATTCCACATTTCATTCCACATTCCATTCCACTGCATTCCACATTCCATTCCACATTCCATTCCACTTTCCACTCTAAATTCCTTTCCATTCCATTCCTCTTTCCATTCCACGTTCCATTCCATATTCCTTTGCACATTCCATTCCACGTTCCATACCATTCAATTCCACGTTCCATTCCACTTTCCTTTCCATTCCATTCCGCTTTCCATTCCACATTCCATTGCACATTGAATTCCACGTTCCATTCCATATTCCATTCCATGTTTCATTCCACGTTCTATTCCATGGTCCTTTGCATTCTATTCCCCGTTCAATTCCACATTCCTTTCCATTCCATTCCACTTTCCATTCCACATTTCATTCCACTTTGCATTCCACTTTTCATTCCATTGCATTCCACATTCCATTCCACATTCCAACCCTTTCCATTCGACATTCCATTCCATTCCATTCCGCATTCCTTTCCACATTGTGTTGCATTCCATTCCACATGACATTCAACATGCCATTCCACATGCCATTCCAATCCATTCCACGTTCCATTTCACGTTCCATTCCACAGTCCATTACACATTCCATTCCACTTTCCATTCCATTCCTTTCTACGTTCCACTCCACTTTCCATTCCTTTCCATTGAACGTTCCCTTCTACATTCCATTGCACATTCCCTTCCACGTTCCATTCCATTCCATTCCATTCCACATTACATTCCACTCAATTCCACATACCATTCCACAATCCATTCCATTATATTTCATTCCATTCTACGTTCAATTCCACATTCCATTCCACATTGCATTCCACATTTCATTCCGTTGCATTGCACATTCCATTCCATATTCCTTTCCACATTCCATTACACATTCCATTACACATTCCAATCCACAATCCATTCCACATTGCATTCCATATTCCATTCCACATTCCATTCCATTGCATTCCACGTTCCATTCCACATTAGATTCCACATTCTATTCCACGTTGCTTTCCATTCCATTCCACGTTCCATTCCACTTTCCATTGCATCCCATTCCGTGTTCCACTGAATTCCATTCCACTTTCCTTTCCATTCCATTCCACATTCCATTTCATTCTTTTCCACTTTCCATTCCACATTCCATTCCACTTTCCATTCCACATTCTATTCCACTTTCCAGTCCACATTCCATTCCACGTTCCTTTCCGTTCCATTCCGTGTTCCATTCCAATTTCCATTCCATTCCATTCCACGTTCCATTCCATTCCAGTCAACATTCCATTCCATTCCATTACAACTTCCATTCCACGTTCCATTCCATGTTCCATTTCACGTTCCATTCCAATCCATTCCACGTTCCATTCCATTCCATTTCACGTTCCATTCCATTCCATTCCACGTTCCATTCCATTCCATTCCACGTTCCATTTCATTCCATTCCATGTTCCATTCCACATTCCATTTCACATTCCATTCCACTTTCCATTCCATTCCATTCCACATTCCATTCCCTAACATTCCACAATACTTCCCATGCCATTCCATTCCATTCCACATTCGATTCCAAACCATTCCACATTGTATTCCAGTATATTCCACAATCAATTCCATACCATTCCATTTCATTCCACGTTCCATAGCGTTCCATTCTATTCCACATTCCATTCCACATTCCATTCCACATTCCATTCCATATTCCATTCCATTCCATCCAGATTCCATTCCATTCCATTTCATTCCAATCCATTACACATTCGATTCCACATTCCATTGCATTCCACGTTCCATTCCACATTCCATTTAACGTTTCATTCCACCATCCATTCCACGATTCCATGCCACGTTCCATTCCATTCCATTCCAAGTTCCATTCCACCTTCCATTTCACATTCCATTCCAACTTCCATTCCTTTCCATTCCGCATTGTATTCCCCATTCCATACCTTTCCAGTCAATTTCTCATTCCATTCAATTCCACATTCGTTTCCATTCCAACACATTCCATTCCACATTCAATTCCGTCCATTCCACATGGAATTCCATTCCATTCCACATTCCATTCCATTCCACTTTCTATTAAGTTCCATTCCTCATTACATTCCATTCCATTATACATTCCACTCACCTCCATTCCATTCCACGTTCCATACCATTCCATTCCATTCCACATTCTATTCCATTCCATTCCACATTCCATTCCAATCCAATTCATTCCATTCCATTCCCCATTCCATTTCACCTTCCATTCTCTTCCTCTACACATTCCATTCCATTCCATTCAACACTCCATTCCACATTCCATTCCATGTTCCATTCCAAGTTCCATTCCATTCCATTCCACATTCCATATTATTCCATTCCATTTCATTCCGGATTCCTTTCCATTCTATTCCACATTCTATTCCATATACCATTCCATTCCATTCCACATTCCGTTCCACATTCCATTCCATTCCATTCCACATTCCATTCCATTCAATTCCACATTCCGTTCCTTTCCAATCCACATTACATTCCACATTACATTCCGTGTTCCATTCCACATTCCATTCCGCGTTCCACTCCATGATCCATGCCATTACATTCCACGTTCCATTCCACATTACATTCCACTTTTCATTCCACATTCCATTACATGTTCCATTCCATTCCATTCTACTTACCATTCCACATTCCATTCCATTCCATTCTATTCCATTCCATTCCACTTTCACTTGCATTCCATTGCATTCCATTACACATTCCACTCCTGATTCCTTTCCACATTCCCTTCCAAGTTCCATTCCAAATTCTAATCCATTCCATTCCATTCCACATTCCATTCCACATTCCATTCTATTCCATTCCATTCCATATTCCATTCCATATTCCATTCCATTTTCAATTCCACATCCCTTTCCACATTCCATTCCATTCCATTCCATTCCACATTCCATTCCACATTCCATTCCAGTTTTCTTTCCACATTCCTTTCCACATGCCATTCCATCGCATTCCATATTCCATTCCATTCAATTCCATTCCATTTCATTTCAATCCTTTCCACATTAAATTCCACTTTCAATTCCATTCAGTTTCCCATTCCATTCCATTCCATTCCACATTCTATTCCTTTCCATTCCATTCCGCATTCCATTTCGTTCCATTCCAGTTGATTCCATTCCAATTCCCATTTCACATTCCTTTCCACATTCCATTCCATAGCATTCCGTATTGCATTCCCTTCCACTCCACATTCCATTCCATTCAATTCCACATTCCGATCCTTTCTAATCCACATTACATTTCACATTCCATTCCGTGTTCCATTCCACATTCCATTCCACATTCCGTTCCATGTTCCATGTCATTCCATTCCACGTTCCATTCCACGTTCCATTCCAATTTCCATTCCACTTTCCATTACACGTTCCATTCCATTCCATTCCACATTCCACTCCACATTCCATTCCATTTCATTTTATTCCATTCCATTCCATTCCACAGTCCATGCCATTCCATTCCACCGTCACTTCCATTCCATTGCATTCCATTACACATTCCATTCCTCGTTCCATTCCGCGTTCCCTTCCACGTTCCATTCCACATTCCATTCCACATTCCATTCCTTTCCATTCCACTTTCCACTCCACATTCCATTCATTTCCTTTCCACCTTCCTTTCTATTCCATACCACATTCCATTCCATTCCATTCTATTCCATTCCACATTCCATTCCACATTCCATTCTATTTTAAATTCCACATTCCTTTCCACATTCCAATCCAATCCATTCCATTTCATTCCATTCCACATTCCATTCCACATTCTATTCCATTCAATTTCACATTCCATTCAACATTCCATTCCACATTCCGTTAATTTCCATTCCACATTCTATTCCACATTCCATTCCACATTCCATTCCATATTCCATTCCATTCTGTTCCACATTCCATTTCTCATTCCATTTCATTCCATTCCACATTCCATTAAATTCCACTTCATATACCATTCCACATTCCATTCCATTCCGTTCCATATTAACTTCCAAATTCCATTGCACATTCCATTCCATTCCGCATTTCTTTCCACGTTCCATTCCATTCCACTCCACGTTCCATTCCACATTCCATTCCATTCTATTCCACATTCCATTCCACATTCCATTACACATGCGATTCCACATTCCATTCCCTTCCATTCCTAATCCCATTCCATTTCATTCCACATTCCCTCCACATTCCATTCCACGTTCCTTTCCATGATCCATTACACGTTCCATTGCACAATCCATTCCATTGCAATCCACATTCCATTACACAATCCATTCCATTAAATTCCACATTCCCCCCACATTCCATTCCACGTTCCATTCCAAGTTCCATTCCTATTTCCATTCCATTGCATTCCATGTTCCATTACATTGCATTCCACTTTCCTTCTCATTGCGTTTCACGTTCCATTCCACATTGCATTTCATATTACATTTCACATTCCATTTCACTTTCCATTCCATTCCATTCCATTCCATTCCACTTTCCATTGCATTCCATTCCACATTCCATTCCACGTTCCATTCCGCGTTCTATTCCACTTTTCATTGCACTTTCCATTCAATTCCATTCCAAATTCCATTCCACATTCCATTACACATTCCATTCCACATTCCATTCCATTCCACTCATATTCCATTCCACATTCCATTCCATTCCATTACACATTCTATTCCCAATTCCATTCCACATTCCATTCTATTTCATTCCACATTCCATACCTTTCCATTCTACGCTGGTTTCCATTCTTTACATTCCACATTCCATTCCATTCCATTCCACATTCCATTGCATTCCATTCCATTCCACATTGCATTCCACATTGCATTCACTTCCATTGCACATTCCATTCCATTCCATTACTTTCCATTCCACGTTCTGTTGCACTTTCCATTCCAATCCGTTAAACATTCCATTCCACATTCCATTCCATTCCATTACACTTTCCAGTCCACATTCCATTCCACATTGCATTCTGTTCCATTCCACATTGCATTCCACATTTCATTCCGCATTGCACTCCATTCCATTCCACATTACATTCCACATTATATTCCATTGCATTCCGCATTCCATTCCACATTGCAATCCATTGCATTCCGCATTCCATTCCATTCTATTCCACATTCCATTCCATTCCATTCCATTCCACTTTCCATTCCATTCCACTGCGTTCCACAATGCATTCCATTCCAATCCGCTTTCCTTTCCATTCCATTCCATTTCATTCCACATTCCTTTCCATTCCATTCTATTCCACACTGCATTTCTTTCCATTCCATCCCATTCCATTCCATTCCAAATTCCATTCCATTCCATTCCAAATTCCATTCCATTCCATTCCACATTCCATTTCATTACATTCCATTCCATTCCACATTCCATAGCATTACATTCCTTTCCACATTCGATTACTTTCCATTCTGTATTCCGTTCCATTCCATTCCACATTCCATTCTACGTTCCGTTACACATTCCTTTCCACGTTCCATTCTACGTTCCATTCCACATGGCATTAATTTTTACATTACATTCCTTTCCATATTCCAAACCATTCCATTGCATTCCTTTCCACATTCCATTCCATTATGTTCCACAGTGCATTCCATATTCCATTCCCTTCCATTACACATTCCATTCCAATTTCCATTCCATTCCATTCCACATTCCATTCAACATTCCTTTCCATTATATTCCACATTCCATTCCACATTCCATTGCTTTCCAATCCACATTCCATTCCATCCAATCTTCCATTCTTTTCTGCATTCCATTCCATTCCATTCCACATTCGATTCCATTAGATTCCACATTCCATTACCTTCCATTCCACATTCCATTCCACATTCCATTCCATTCCATTCCACATTCCATTCCATTCCATTCCATTCCTATCCATTCAGGATTCCATTCCACATTCCATTCCACATTCAATTCCACATTCCATTCCACGTTGCATTCCATTCCACTCCACATTGCATACCATTCCAATCCACATTACATTCCATTGAATTGCACATTTAATTAAATTCCATTGAATTCCACATTCAATTCCATACCATTCCGCCTTAAGTTCCATTCCATTCCCTTCTATTCTATATTCCATTCCATTCCATTCCACATGCCATTCCATTCCATTCCACATGCCATTCCATTCCATTCCACATTCGATTCAATTAGATTCCACATTCCATTACATTCCATTCCACATTGCGTTCCACATTCCATTCCACATTCCATTCCATTCCATTCCACATTCCATTCCATCCCATTTCATTCAATTCCAGATTCCATTCCTCATTCCTTTCCACATTCCATTCCACGTTCCACTCTATTCCACTCCACGTTGCATTCCATTCCAATCCACATTCCATTCCATTGAATTCTACATTTAATTCTATTCCATTTCATTCCACATTCAATTACATACCAATCCACGTTAAAATCCATTCCATTTCCTTCTATTCCACATTCCCTTCCATTCCATTCCACTTTTCATTCCATTCCATTCCACTTTCCATTCCCCATTGCATTCGAAATTCTATTCCAATTTCCATTCCATTTCATTCCACATTCCATTGAATTCCATTCCACATTCCATTCCACGTTCTATTCCATTCGATTCCACATTCCATTGCATTCCTTTCCACATTCTATTCCGTTCAATTGCTTATTTCTTTCCATCTCATTGCATTCCACTTTCCATTCCATTCCTTTCCAATTCCATTCCATTCCATTCTATTCCAATCCACATTCCATTCCATTCCATTCCACATTCCATTCCACATTCCAATCCACATTCTATTCCACGTTCCATTCCATTTCATTACACATTCCATTACATTCCATTCCACATGCCATTCTATTCGATTCCACATTCCTTTCCACATTCCATTCCACATTCCCTTCCACATTCCATTCCATTGCATTCCACATTCCATTCCACATTCCATTCCATTGCATTCCACATTCCATTCCACATTGAATTCCATTCTATTCCACGTTCCATTCCATTCCATTCCATTCCATTCCACTTTGCATTCCATTCCATTCCACATTCCATTCCCCATTGCATTCCACATTCTTTTCCGATTTCCATTCCATTTCATTCGACATTCTATTCCATTCCATTCCACATTCGTTTCCATTCAATTGCTTATTTCTTTCCATTCTATTGCATTCCAGTTTCCATTGCATTCCATTCCAATTCCATTCCACTCCATTCTATTCCAATCCACATTCCATTCCACATTCTTTTCCACGTTCCATTTCATTTCATTCCATATTCCGTTACATTCCATTCCACATGCCATTCCATTCGATTCCACATTCCTTTACACATTCCATTCCACATTCCATTCCATTCCATTCTATATTTCATTCCATTCCATTCCACGTTGCATTCCATTCCATTCCAATTTCCATTCTATTCCAAATACCAATCTGTTCCATTCCATTAAATTCCACTTTCCATTCCATTCCACATTCGATTCCACATTCCATTGAATTGCATTCCACATTCCATTCCACATTCCAATAAGTTGGATTCCACAACCCCTTCCATTCCATTCCATTCCATTCCTCTCCACAATGCATTCCACTGAATTCCACATTCCATTCCACATTCCATTCAATGTTCCAATCCACGTTCAATTCCACACTCCATTCCATTCAATTGCATTTAATTCCGCATTCCATACCACATTCCATTCCAATTCTTTCCACGTTCCATTCAACATTAAATTCCACTTTCCATTCCACATTCCATTCCATTCCATTCCACATTGCATTCAATTACATTCCAGTTCCCATTCCATTCCACTCCACATTCCATTCCATTCCACTCCACCTTACATTCCATTCCATTCCATATTCCATTCTCTACCATTCCACAATCCATTCCACATTCCAGTGAAATGGAATGGAATGGAACGTGGAATAGAACGGAATGGAATGTGGAATCGAATGGAATGTGGAATGGAATGGAATGGATCGGAATCTGGAATGAAATGGACCGGAATGGATTGTGGAATGGAATGGAACGGAATGGAATGGAACGGAATGGAATGGAAAGTACAATGCTTTCGAATGGTATGTAGGATTGAATGGAATGGAATTGAATGGAAAGTGGAACCGAATGGAATGGAATAGAATGTGGAATGGAATGGAATGTGGAATGGAATGTGGAAGGAATGGAATGGAAAGAGGAATGTAACGTGGAATGAAATGAAGAATGGAATGTGGAATGTAGTGGAATGTAATGGAATCTGGAATGGAATGTTGAATGGAATGAGGAATGGAATGTGGAATGAAATGTGGAATGGACTGTGGAGTGGAGAGGAATGGAATGGAATGTGCAATGAAATGTGGAATGCAACGTAGAATGGAATGGAATGGAATGTGGAATGGAATAAGGAAAGGAATGTGGAATGGAATGGAATCGAATGGAATGTGGAATGGAATGTGGAATGGAATGTAATGGAATGTAGAAGGAAATGTGGAATGTTATGGAATGGAATGTGGAAATGAATGGAATGGAATGGGGAAAGGAATGTGGAATGGAATGGAATAGAATGTGGAATGGAATGTGGAATAGTATGTGGATTGGAATATGGAATGGAATGGAAAAGAAAGGAATGTGGAATGGAATGTGAAAAGGATTGGAATAGAATGAGTAATGGAATGTGGAATGAAATCTGGAATGGAATGGAATGCGGAATGGAATGTGGAATGTAATGAGGAATGGAATGTGGAATGGAATGTGTAATTGAATGTGGAATGGAAAGTGAAATGGAATGTGGAACAGAAAGGAATGGAATATGTAATGATGCATTGTGGAACCGAAAGTGGAAGTCATTGGAAAGGAATGTGGAATGGAACGTGGAATGCAATGGAATGGAACATGGAATGGAAAGTGGAATGTAACGTGGAATTGAATGTGGAAAGGAACTTGGAATAGAATGGGTAATGGAATGTGGAATGGAACGTGGAATGGAATGGAGTGTAAAGTGGAATGGAAAGTGAAATGGAATGGAATGGAAAGTGGAATGGAATGTGGAATGGAATGTGGAATGAAACGTGGAATGGAATATGCAATTTAATAGAATGGAATGTGAAAGGGAATTGAAAGTAATGTGGTATGGAATTTGTACTGGAATGGAATGCAATATGGAATGGAAATTGGAAAGGATTGGAATGGAATGTGGACTGGAATGGAATGGAATCAGAACTGGAATGGAATGGAATGTGGAATGGAAAGTAATGGAATGTGGAATGGAATGGAATTTTATGTAATGTGCAATGGAATGAAATGGAATGGAATGGAATGTGGAGCAGAATGGAATGGAATGTGGAATGGAAAGGAATGAAGGAATGGTATGTGGAATGGAATGGAAGGGTATGCAATGTGGAATGGAAAGTTATGGAATTTGGAACGGAAAGGAATGGCATGTGAACGGAATGGAATGGCATGGAATGTGGAATGGAATGGAATGGAATGGAATGTGGAAAGGAATCGAATGGAATGTGGAATGGATTGAAATGGGGCGGAATGGAATAGAATGGAATGTGGAATGGAATGGAATGGAACATGTAATGGAATGGAATGGAAAGTGGAATGGAACGTCGAATGGAACATGTAATGGAACGTGGAATGGAAGGTGGAATGCAGTGGAATGTCGAATGGAATTCAATGGAATGTGGAATGGAATGTGCAATTAAATTGAATGGAATGTGGAATGGAAAGATTAATGGAATGGAAAGGAAAGTGCAATGGAATGGAATGCAATGTGGAATGGAATGGAATGGAACATGGAACAGAAAGTGGAATGGAATGAAATGGAATATGGAATGGAATGTTTAATGGAATGGAATGGAATGTGGTATGGAATATGGAATGGAATGGAATGGAATGGAATGTGGAATGGAATGTGGAATGGGATGTGGAATGGAATGGAATGGAATGTGAAATGGAGTGGAATGGAATGTGGAGTGGAATGGAATGGAATTGAATGGAATGTGGAATGGAAACAGGAATGGAATGTGGAATGGAATGAGATTGAATGGAATGTGAAATGGAAACAGGAATGGAACCTGGAATGGAATGGAATGTGGAGTGGAATGCAATGGAATGGAATGGAATGTGGAATGGAAACAGGAATGGAAAGTGGAATGCAATGGAATGGATCATGGAATGGAACGTGGAATGGAACGTGGAATGGATTGTGGAATGGAATGTGGAATGGAACGTGGAATGGAAGGTGGAATGGAGCGTGGAATGGCATGGAATGGAACGTTAAATGGAATGTAAAACTGAATGTTTAATGGAATGTAATGGAATGTGGAGTGCAATGAGGAATTAAATGGAATAGAATGTACACTGGAATGTGGAATGGAATGGAATGGAATGTGGAATGGAGTGGAATTGAATATGGGATGGAATGGAATGGAACGAGGAATTGAACTCAATGGAGTGGAATCTGGATTGGAAGGGAATGTGGACTGGAATGTGGAAAGGAATGAGATGGAATGTGGAATGGAATGAAATGGAAGGTGGAATGGAATGTGGAAAGGAATGTTGAATGCAATCTGGAATGGGATGCAATGTAATTTGTAATGGAATGTGGAATGGAATATGGAATAGAATGTAATGGAATGAAATGAAATGTGGAATGGAAAGTGGAATGGAACGTCGAATTGAATAGGGAAAGAAATGTGGAATGGAATGTGGAATGGAAAGGAATGGATTGGGGAATGGAATAGAATCGAATGGGGACAGGAAGGGAATGGAATGTGGAATGGAATGCCATGGAATAAGGAACGGAATAGGAAGCAATGTGGAATGGAATGCAATGGAAAGTGGAATGGAATAGAATGGAATGCTGAATGGAATGAGGAATCGAATGTGGAATGGAACGTAATGGAACATGGAATGCAACGTGGAAAGGAATGGAATGGAACGCAGAGTGGAATGTGGAATGGAACGTGGAATGGAATGTGGAACGTGGAATGGAATGCAATGGAATGAGGAATGGAATGGGATGGAATATGGATTGGAATGGAAAGGAATGCGGAATGGAATGGAATAGTACGTGGAATTCAATTGAATGGAATTTGGAATGGTATGGAAAGGAACGTGGAAAGGAATGGAATATACTGGAACCTGGAATAGAATGGAATTCAATGGGGAATGGAATGGAATGGAACGTGGAAGGAACGGAATGGAATGTTGAATGGAGTGGAATGGAATGTGGAATGGAATGGAATGAAATGGAATGGAACATGGAATGGAATGAAATGTAAGGTGGAATTTAATGGAAAGGAATGTGGAATGGAATGGTATGGAACAGAATGGATAGTGGAATGGTATAGAACGGAACGTGGTATGGAATGGAATGGAACGTTTAATGGAATGGAATGGAACCTGGAATAGTATGGAAAGAACGTGGAATGGAATGTAATGGAATGTCGAATGAAATGGAATACGACGTGGAATGGAATGGAATGGAACGTAGAATGGAATAGAATGGAATGCGGAATGGAATGGGATGGGAGATGGAATGAATTGCAATGGAATGTGGAATGGAATATGGAATGGAAAGCTGAATGGAATGTGGAATGGAATGGAATTGAATGCAGAAAGGTAAGTGGAATGGAATGGATAGGAATGTCGAATTGAATGCAATGGAAATTGGAATGGAATGAAATGGAAGATGGAATGGAATACAATGCAACATGGAAAGGAATGGAATGGAATGGTATGGAATGGAATTGAAAGCGGAAGGGAATGGAATGTGGAATGGAACAGAAAGTTGAATGGAATGGAATGGAATGTGGAATGGAATCGAATGTAATGTGGACTGGAATTGAATGGAATTGAATGTGGAAAGGAATGTGGAATGGAATGGAATGGAAAGTGGAATGGAATGTAGAATTGAATGGAATGGTAGGTGCAATGGAATGTGGAATGGAACGTGGAATGGAATTTGGAATGGAATTGAATGGAATGTGGAATGGAAAGGAATGGAAAGGAATTTGGAATGGAATGGAATGGAATGTGGAACGGAAAGGAATGGAATTTGGAATGAAATGGTATGGGATGTGAAATGGAATGGCATTGAAGGTGAAATGGAATGCACGGGAATGTGCAATGAAATGGAATGGAATGTGCAATGGAATGGAATTGAATGTGGAATGGAATGGAATCTAATGGAATGGAATGTGGAATGGAATGGAATCTAATCGAATGGAATGTGGAATGGAATTGAATGTGAAATTGAACGGAATGCAATGTGGAATGGAATGGAATGGAAAGTAGAATGAAATGGAATGGAATGTGGAATGGAATATGGAATGGAATGGAATGTGGAATGGAACGCAGAAGGGAACAGGGAATAGAACGTGGAATGGAACGTTCAATGGAACGTAGAATGTAATTGAATGGAAAGTGGAATGGAATGTGGAATGGAATCGAATGGAATGTGAAATGCAATGGAATGGAATGTGGATTGCAATGGAATGGAATGTGGAATGAAATGGAATGGAATGTTGAATGGAGTGGATTGTAATAGGGAATGCAATGGAATTGAATGTGGAATGGAATGTGGAATGGAATGGAATGGAAAGGAATGTGGAATGGAATGGAATGGAATGGAATGTGGAATGGAATGTCGAATGGAATGGAATGGTATGTCGAATGGAATGTGGAATGGAATGTGGAATTGATGGAATGGAATGTGAAATGGAATGTGGAATGCAATAGAATGGAAAGTAATGTGGAATGGAATGTCGAATGGAATGGAGCGGAATGTGGAATGCAATAGAATGGAAAATAATGTGGAATGGAATGTCGAATGGAATGGAGCGGAATGTGGAATGGAAGGTGGAATGGAACGGAATGGAATGTGGACTGGAAGGATGAATGGAATATGGAATGGAATGTGGAATGGAATGGAATGCAATGTGGAATGGAATGGAATGGAATGTGGAATGGAATGCGGAAGGGAATGGAATCAAATGTGGAATGGAATGTGGAATGGAATGGAATCGAACAGAATGTGTAATGTAATGGAATGGAACGGATAGTGGAATGGAATGGAATCGAACAGAATGTGTAATATAATGGAATGGAATGGAAAGTGGAATGGAATGGAATGGATTGTGGAAAGTAATGGAATGGAATGTGGAATGGGATGTGGAATGGATTGGAATGGAACGTGGAATGGAATGGAAAGGAATGTGCAATAGAATGTGGAATCGAACTTGGAAAGAAACGTTGACTGGAACGTGGAACGGAACGTTGAATGGAACGTGGAATGGAATGGAATGTAAAGGAAAGTGGAATGGAATGAAATGGAAAGGAATGTGGAATGGAATGGAAAGGAATGTGGAATGGTTTGTAATGGAATGTAGAATGGAACTTGGAATGGAACGTGTAATGGAAAGTGGAGCGGAATGTGGAATGCAATGTGTAATGGAACGGAATGGAACGGAATGTGGAATGGATAGGAACGTGGAATGGAATGGAATGGAAAGTGGAATGGAATGGAATTGAGTGGAATGTGGAATGGAATGTAATGGAATGTGGAATGGAAACGAATGTGGAATGGAATAGAATGGAAAGGGAAAGGAATGGAATAGAATGGAATGTGGAATGGAATGGAATGTTGAATGGAGTGGAATGGATTGGAATGGAAATTGTATGGATGGAATGGAATGGAATGTGGAATGGAATGGAATGTGGAATGGAATGGAATGGAATGTGGAATGGAATGCAATGGAATGTGGAATGGAATGTGCAATTGAAAGGAATGGAATGGTATGGAATGTGGAATGGAAAGTGCAATTGAAAGGAGTGGAATGGTAGGAATATGGAATGGAATGGAATGTGGAATGGAATGGAATGGAACGTGGAATGGAATGGAAAGCAATATGGAATGGAATGGAATGGAAAGTGGACTAGAACGTGGAATGGAATGGAATGTAACATGGAATGGAACGTGGAAAGGAACGTCTAAAGGAAGGTGGAATGGAACTTGGAATGGAATGGAATGGAATGTGGAATGCCATGTGGAATGGAATGTGGAATGTAATGGAATGGAAAGTGGGAGAGAATGGAATCGAATGTGGTATGGATTTTGGAATGTACTGGAATGGAATGTGTAATGGAACGAGGAATGTAATGTAATGGAATGTGGAAGGGAATGTGGAATGGAATGTAGAATGAAATGGAATGGAATGTTGAATGGAATGTGGAATGGAATGGAATGGAATGCGGTATGGAATGAAGAATAGAATGGAAAGGAATGTCAAATAGAAAGAAATGGATTGTGGAATGGAATATGGAAGGGAATGGCATGGAATGGAATGTGGAATAGAATGGAATGGAATGGAATGAGGAATAGAATGTGGAATGCACTGTGTAGTGGAATGCACTGTGTAATGGAATGCAGTGGAAAGTGGTATGGAATGGAATGGAATGTGGAATGGAATGGAATGGAATTGAATGGAAGGTGAAATGGAATGTGGAATGGAATGTGAAATGGAATGTGGAATGGAATGTGGAACGAAATGAAATGGAACGTGGAATGGAATGGAATGGAAGGTGGAATGGAATGTAATGGAACGTGCAATTAATCCTGGAATGGAACATGGAATGGAAGTTGGAATGGAATGTGGAATGGAATGTGGAAAGCAATGGAATGGAATGTGGTAAGAAATGTGTAATGGAATGGAATAGAATGCTGAACAGAATGCAAACGATTGTGGAATGGATTGTGGAATGGAATGGAATGGAAGGTGGAATGAAATGGCAAGTGGAATGTAACGGAATGGGTCATGCAATGGAGCATGGAATAGAACGTCTAATGGAACCTGGAATGGAACGTGGAATGGAATGTGGAATGGAGTGGAATCGAATGTGTAACGGAAGGTTAAATGGAATGGAATGAAATGTGGAATGCAATGTGGAATGGAATGGAATGTGGAATGCAATGTGGAATGGAATGGAATGTTTAATACAATGTGGAATGGAATGGAATGGAATGTGGAATGGAATGTTGAGTGGCATGTGGAATGGAAAGTGGAATGGAGTGGAATGGAAAGTGGAATGGAATGGAATGGAATGTGGAATGGATTTTGGAATGGAATGTGGAATGGAACAGATTGTAATGTGGAATGGAAAGTGGAATGGGATGTGGAAAAGAGAGTGGAACGGAATGGAGTTGAATGGAATGTGGAATGGAACGTGGAATTGCATGGAAAGGAACGTGGAATGGAATGTGGAATGTAATGTGGAATGGAACGAGGAATGGAATGCGGAAAGTAACGTGGAATGGAAAGTGAAATGGAATGTGGAATGCAATGGAAATGAATGTGGAATGGAACGGAATGGAATCTAGACTGGAATGGAATGGAATGGAATGTGGAATGGATTGTAATGGAAAGGAATGGAATGGATTTTGGAATGGAATGGAATGGAATGGAATGGTATGGTATGTGGAAATGAATGGAAAGGAATGTGGAATGGAGTGTGGAATGTAATGGAATTGAACATGGAATGGAACGTGGAATTGAATAGAATGGAATGTGGAATGGAATGTAATGGAATGTGGAATGGAATGTGGAGTGGAATGGAATGGAATGTGGAATGGAATGTGGAGTGGAATGGAATGGAATGTGGAATGGAATGGAATAGAATGTGGAATGGAACGTGGAATGCAATGTGGAATGAAATGTGGAATGCAATGCTATGTGGAAAGGAATGGAATGGAATGCAATGAAATGTGGAAATAAATGGAGTGGAATGTGGAATGGAATGGAAAGGGAAGTGGAATGGAAAGGAAAGGAATGGAATGTGGAATGGAATAGAATTGAATGCAATGGAATGGAAAGGGGAATGGAATGTATTGGAATGTGTAATGGAATAGAATGTGGAATGGAATGAAGTGGAATGGAATGTGGAATGGAATGGAATGGAATGTGGAATGGAATGGAATGGAATGGAATGAAGTTTGGAATGGAATGGAATGGAATGTGAAATGGAATAGAATGTGGAATTGAAAGGAATGGAATGGAATGGGGAATGGAATGGAATGGAATTGAATGGAATGTGGAATGGAATGGAATGGAATGGAATGGAATGGGGAATGGAATGGAATGGAATTGAATGGAAATTGGAATGGAATGGAATGGAATGTGGAATGGAATGGAATGGAATTGAATGGGATGTGGGATGGAATGGAATGGAATGTGGAGTGGAATGGAATGGAATGGAATGTGGAATGGTATGTGCAATGGAATGGAATGAAATGGAATAGAGTGGAATGGAATGGAATGTGGAATGGAATGGAATGGATTAGAATGTTGAAGGCAACGTGGAATGCAAAGCAATGGAATATGAAATGGAATGTGGAATGGAATGGATTGGAAAGCAATGAAATGTGGAAGTGAATGGAATGGAATGGAATGGAATGTGGAATAGTTTGGAATGTAATTTGGAATGGAATTTAATGTAATGGAATGTGGAATGGAAAGTAATGGAATGGAATGGAAGGTGGAATTGAATGGAATGGATAGTGGAATGGAATAGGTTGCAGAATGGAATGAAATGGAATGAAATGTAGAACAGAATTTAATGGAATGTGGACTGGGATGGAATGGAATGAAATGGAATGTGGAATGGAATGGAATGGAATGAGGAATGGAATAGATTGATGAATGCCATGGAATGGAATGGAAAGTGGAATGGAATGTAGTGGAATGGATTGGAATGGAATGTGGAATGGAATGGAATGGAATGGAAAGTAATGTGGAATGGAATGTGGAATGGAATGGAATGGAATGGAATTAAATGTGGAATGGAATGTAAGGGAATGTGGACTGGAATGTGGAATGGAATGTGCACTGCAGAGTGGAATGGAAATGAATGGAATGTGGAATGGAATGGAATGGAATGTGTAATGGAACTTGGAATGGAATGGAATGGCATGTGGAATAGAACGTGGAATGGATTAGAAAGGAACGTGGAATGCAATGGAATGGAATGTGGAATGGAATGGAATGGAATGTGGAAAGGAATGTGGAATGGAATGTGGAATGGAAGGGAATGGAATGCGGAATGGAATGTGGAATGCAATGGAAAGGAATGTCAAATGGAAAGAAATAGATTGTGGAATGGAATGTGGAAAGGAATGGAATGGAATGGAATGGAATGTGAAATGGAATGGAAGGGAATGTGGAATGGAATGTGCAAAGGAATGGAATGGAATGGTATGTGGAATGGCATGTGCAATTGAATGGAGTGGAATGCGGAATGTAATGTGGAATGGAATGGAATGGAAGGCGGAATGGAATGTGAAATGGAATGGAATGGAATGGAATCTGGAATGGAATGTGGAATGGAATGGAATGGAATGTGGAATGGAACGCGGAAAGGAATGTGGAATGGAATGTAGTGGAATGGAATGGAATGCAATGGAATGTGGAATGGAATGGAATGGAATGGAATGTGGAATGCAATCTGGAATGCAATTCAATGGAATATGTTATGGAATGTGAAGAGAATGGATGGAATGCTATGAAATGTGGAATAAAGGGAATGGAATGTGGAATGGAATGGAATTAAATGTGGAATAGAATAGAATGTAATATAGAATTTAATGGAATGGAATGGAATGGAATTTGGAATGGAATCAAATGGAATGGAATATAATGTGGAATCGAATGGAATGTAATGTGGAATGCAATAGAATGTGGAATGGAATGAAATGGAATGCAATGAAGAATGGAATGGAATGGAATGTGGAATGGAATGGAATGGAAGGTGTAATGGATTAGAATGTCAAATGCAATGGAATGGAATTGTTTGTAATGGAATGTGGAATGGAATGGAATGGAATGTGGAATGGAATAGAATGTGGAATGGAATGAAGTTGAATGGAATGTGAAATGGAACGGAATGGAATGTGGAATGGAATGGAATGGAATGTGGAATGGCATGGAACGGAATGTGGAATGGAATAGAATATGGAATGAAAGGAATGGAATGAAATGCGGAAAGGAATGGAATGGAATGGAATGGATTGGAATGGAATGTGTAATGGAATGGAATGGAATGTGCAATGGAATTGAATGTGGAATGGAATGAAATTGAATGGAATGTGACATGGAATGGAGTGGAATGCGGAATGTAATGGAATGGAATTTGGAATTGAATGGAATGAAATGGAATGTGGAGGGAATGTGGAATGGAATGTGGGCTGCAATGTGGAATGGAATGGAATGGAATATGGAATGGAATGGAATGGATGTGGAATGGAATAGAATGTGGAATGGAATGAAATGGAATGGAATGTAGAATGGAATGGAATGGAATGTCAAGTGGAATGGAATTGAATGGAATGGAATGTGGAATGGAATGGAATGGAATGTGGAATGCACTCATCCCAAAGAAGTTTTTATGTGAAGATATTTTTAGACAGAAGCATTCTCAGAATCTTGTCATTTGGGGATTGAACTCAGAGAGTTGAAACTTCCTTTTCATAGAGCAGTTCTGCAACACTGTTGTTGTGGGAACTGCAAGTGGATATTTAGTGTGATTGCTGCATCTAGTGGAAAAGCAAATACATTCAGATGAAAACTAGATAGAACCGTTCTCTAGAAACTTCTTTCTGATGTGTGCATTCTACTCACAGAGTTGAACCTTCCTTTTGATAAAAGAGTTTTGAAACACTCTTTTAGAGGAGTCTGCAAGTGGAAGTTTGGAGCGTTTTGAAGCCTATGGTGGAAAAGGAAACATCTTCATATAAAAACTAGATAGAAGCATTCTCAGAAACTACTTTGTAATGTGCGCATTCAACTCACAGAGTTGAAACTTCCTTTTGATATAGCTGTTTTGAAACACTGTTTCAGTAGGATCTGCAAGTGGATATTTGGAATGCTAAGAGGCCAACACTGCAAAAGGAAATATCTTCACATAAAAACTAGACGGAAGCATTCTCAGAAACTTCCCTGTGCTTTATGCATTCAAGTCTCAGAGAGTAACCTTCTTTTTGAAAGCGCAGTTTTGAAACCCTCTTTTTGTAGAATTTGCTAATGGATGTTTGGAGCGATTTGAGGCCTATGCTGGAATACGAAATATCTTCCCATAAAAACTAGACAGAAGAATTCTCAGAAACTACTTTGTGATGAGCGCATTCAACTCACACACTTGAACCTATATTTTGAAAGAGCAGTTTTGAAACACTCTTTTTGTAGAATCTGCAAGTGAATATTTTGAGCGTTTTGAGGCCTTTGCTGGGAAATGAAATATCTTCACCTGAAAACTACACAGAGGCATTCTCAGAAATTTCTTTGTGATGTGTGCATTCAACTCACAGAGTTGAACCTGCCTTTTGATAGAGCAGTTTGGAAACAGCCTTTTTGTGAAATCTGCAAGTGGATATTTTGAGGGTTTTGAGGCCTATGCTGCAAAAGGAAATATCTTCACAGAAACCCTAGAGAGAAGCATTCTCAGAAACTTCTGGGTGAATAGTGCATACAATTCATGGACTTGAACCTTCCTTTTGATAGAACAGTTTTGAAACACTCCTTTTGTAGAATCTGCAAGTGTTTATTTGGAGCGCTTTGAGGCCAATGATGGAAAAGGAAATATCTTCAAATAAAAACGAGACAGAAGCATTCTCAGAAACTTCTGTGTGATGAGTGCATTCAACTCACACACTTGAACTTTCCTTTTGATAGAGCAGTTTTGGAACACTCTTTTAGTAGCATCTGTAAGTGCATATTTGAAGGGACTTTATGCCAATGCTGCAAAACGAAATATCATCACATATAAAGTAGGCAGAAGCATTCTCAGAAACTACTTCGTGATAAGTGCATTCAACTCACAGAGTTGAAAGTTCCTTTTGATAGAACAGTTTTGAAACACTCCTTTTGTAGGATCTGCAAATGTTTAATTGGAGGGCTTTGAAGCCTATGTTGGAAAAGGAAATATCTTCACATAAAAACTAGACAGAAGCATTCTCAGAGACTTCCCTGTGCTTTCTGCATTCAACTCACATAGTTGAACCTTCCTTTTGATAGAACAGTTTTGAAAAACTCTTTTCGTAGAATCTGCAAGTTGACATTTGGAACGCTTTGAGGCCTATGCTGGAAAAGGAAATATCTTCACATAAAAACTAGATAGAAGCATTCCCAGAAACTTGCTTGTGATGTGCGCATTCAACTCACAGAGTTTAAGCTTCCTTTGGATATAGCTGTTTTGAAACACTCTTTTAGTAGAATCTTCAAGTGGATATTTGGAGTGTTAAGAGGTCAACACTGGAAAAGAAAATATCTTCACATAAAAACTACATGGAAGCATTCTCAGAAACTTCCCTGTGCTTTATGCATTCAAGTCCCAGAGAGGAACCTTCCTTTTGAAAGCGCAGTTTTGAAACACTCTTTTTGTAGAATTTGCTAGTGGATGTTTGGAGTGATTTGAGGTCTATGCTGGAAAACGAAATATATTCCCATAAAAACTAGACAGAAGCATTCTCAGAAACTAATTTGTGATGAGTGCATTCAACTCACAGACTTGGACCTCATTTTGAAAGAGCAGTTTTGAAACACTCTTTTTGTAGAATCTGCAAGTGGATATTTGGAACGTTTTGAGGCCTTTGCTGGGAAATGAAATATCTTCACCTACAAATTACACAGAGGCATTCTCAGAAACTACTTTGCAATGTGTGCATTCAACTCACAGAGTTGAACCTGCTTTTTGATAGAGCAGTTTGGAAACAGCCTTTTTGTAAAATCTGCAAGTGGATATTTGGAGCGATTTGAGGCCTATGCTGCAAAAGGAAATATCTTCACAGAAACCCTTGAGAGCAGCATTCTCAAGAATTTCTGTGTGATGAGTGCATTCAACTCACGGACTGGAACCTTGCTTTTGATAGAACAGTTTTGAAACCCTTCTTTTGTAGAATGTGCAGGTGTTTATTGGGAGCGTTTTGAGGCTTATGATGGAAAACGAAATATCTTCACATAAAAACGAGACAGAAGCATTCTCAGAACCTTATGTGTGATGAGTGCATTCAACTCACACACTTGAACTTTCCTTTTGATAGAGCAGTTTTGAAACACCCTTTTAGTTGCATCTGTAAGTGGATATTTGAAGCGTTTTTATGGCAATGCTGGAAAAGGAATTATCATCACATAAAAACTAGGCAGAAGCATTCTCAGAAACTTCTTCATGAAGAGTGCATTCAACTCACAGAGTTGAACGTTCCTTTTTATGGAACAGTTTTGAAACACTCTTTCAGTAGAATCTGCAAGCGGATATTTGGAGTGCTAAGGGGCCAACACTGGAAAAGGAAATATCTTCACATAAAAAGTAGATGGAAGCATTCTCAGAAACTTCCCTGTGCTTTATGCATTCAAGTCACAGAGAGGAACCTTCCTTTTGAAAGCGCAGTTTTGAAACACTCTTTTTGTAGAATTTGCTAGTGGATGTTTGGAGCGATTTGAGGCCTACGCTGGAAAACGAAATATCTTCCCATAAAAACTAGACAGAAGCATTCTCAGAAACTTCTTTGTGCTGTGTGCATCCACCTCACAGACTTTAACATTCCTTTTGAAAGAGCAGTTTTGAAAACACTCTTTTTGTAGAATCTGCAAGTGGATATTTTAAGCGTTTTGACACCTTTGATGGGAAATGAAATATCTTCACCTGAAAATTACAGAGAAGCCTTCTCAGAAACTTCTTTGTGATGTGCACATTCAACTGACAGAGTTGAAGCTTCCTTTTGATATAGCTGTTTTGAAACACTCTTTCAGTAGGATCTGCAAGTGGATATATGGAGTGTTAAGAGGCCAACACTGGAAAAGGAAATATCTTCACATAAAAACTAGATGGAAGCATTTTCAGAAACTTCCCTGTGCTTTATGCATTCAAGTCATAGAGAGGAAGCTTCCTTTTGAAAGCTCAGTTTTGAAACACTCCTTTTCCAACATAGGCGTCAAAGAGCTCTAAATAAACACTTGCAGATTCTACGAAAACAGTGTAGAGTGGATTGGAGATTCCAATCCATTCCATTCCATTGCATTCTACTCACAGATTTGAACCTTCCTTTTGATAGAAAAGTTTTGAAACACTCTTTTTGAAGAATCTGCAAGTGTTTATTTGAAGCGCTTTGAGGCCTACGTTGGAAAAGGAAAAATCTTCCCATAAAAACTAGACCGAAGCATTCTCAGAAACTTCTTTGTGATGAGTGCATTCTAGTCACAGAGTTGAACCATCCTTTGATAGAATAGTTTTGAAACACTCTTTTTGTAGAATTTGCAAGTGGATAGTTGCGGGCTTTGAGGCCTATGCTGGAAAAGGAAATTTCTTCCCATAAAAACTAGACCGAAGCATTCTCAGAAACTTCTTTGTGATGAGTGCATTCTACTCACAGAGTTGAACCTTCCTTTTGACAGAACAGTTTTGAAACACTCTTTTTGGAGATTCTGCAAGTGTTTATTTGGAGTGCTTTGAGGCCTATGCTGGAAAAGAAATTATCTTCACATAAAAACCAGACAGAAGCATTCTCAGAAACTTTTTCTGATGTGCGCATTCAACTCACTGAGTTGAACCTTCCTTTTGGTAGAGCAGTTTTGAAACACTCTTTTTCTAGAATGTGCAAGTGGATATTTGGATTGTTAGGGTGCCAACACTGGAAAAGGAAATATCTTCCCATAAAAGCTAGACAGAAGCATTCTCAGAAACTTCTTTGTGATGGGTGCATTCAACTCACATACTTTAACTTTTCTTTCAAAAGAGCAGTTTTGAAACACTATTTTTGTAGAATCTGCAGGTGGATATTTTGTGTGCTTTGAGGCCTAAGCAGCAAAAGGAAATATCTTCATGTAAAAACTAGACAGAAACATTCTCCAAAACCTCTTTGTGATGTGTGCATTCAAATAACAGAGTAGAACCTTCCTTTTGATAGGGCAGTTTTGAAACACCCTTTTTGTAGAATCTGCAAGTGAATATTTGGAGAGATTTGAGGCCTATGCTGAAAAAGGGGATATCTTCACATAAAAACTAGATAGAAGCATTCTCAGAAACTTCTCTGTGCCTTATGCATTCAACGAACAGACTTGAAACTTCGTTGTGAAAGAGCAGATTTGAAACACTGTTTTTGAAGAAACTGCAAGTGGATATTTGGAGCGCTTTGAGGCCTATGCTGGAAAAGGAAATATCCTCACACAAAAACTAGACAAAAGCATTCTCTGAAACTCGTTATGATGAATGCATTCAGCTCACAGAGTTGAACTTTCCTTTTGATGGAACAGTTTTGAAACACTCTTTTTGTAGAATCTGCAAGTGGATATTAGGAGCGCTTTCAGGCCTATGCCGGAAAAGGAAACATCTTCACATAAAAACTAGACGGAAGCATTGTCAGATACTTCTCTGTGATGAGTGCATTCACCTCACAGAGTTCCACCTTCTTTTTTGTAGAACAGTTATGGAACACTCTCTTTGTAGAATCTACAAGGGATCATTTGGAGCACATTGAGGCCTATGCTGGAAAGGGAAGTATCTTCCCATAAAAAAATAAGCAGAATCATTCTGAGTTACTTTTTTGTGATGAGTGCATTCGACTCACAGACTTGAACCTTCCTTTTGATAGAACAGTTTTGAAACACTCTGTTTGTAGAATTTGCAAGTTTATATTTGGAGCAATTTGAGGCCTATGCTGCAAAACGGGAATATCTGAACATAAGAACTAGACAGAAGCATTCTCAGAGACTTCCCTGTGCTTTATTCATTCAACTCACACTCTTGAACCTTCCTTTTGATAGAGCAGTTTTGAAACACTCTTTTTGTAGAATCTGCAATTGGATATTTGGAGTGATTTGAGGACTATGATGAAAAAGGAAATATCTTCACCTAAAAACTAGACAGAAACATTCTCAGAAACTTCTGTGGGATGAGTGCATTCAACCAACACAGTTCATCCTTCATTTTGATAGACTAGTTTAGAAACACACTTTTTGTAGTATCTGCAAGTGGATGTTTGGAGGGCTTTGAGGCCTATGCTGGAAAAGGAAATATCTTCACCTGAAAACTAGACAGAAGCATTCTCAGAAACTACTTTGTGATGAGTGCATCCAACTCACAGGGTTGAAACTTCCTTTTGATAGAACAGTTTGGAAACAATATTTTTGTGGAATATGCAAGTGGATATTTGGAGTGCTTGAGGCCTATGCTGCATTAAGAAATAACTTCACATAAAAACTATATTGAAGCATTCTGAAAAACATCTTTGTGATGTGTGTCTTCAACTCACAGACTTGAAACTTCGTTTTCATAAAGCAGTTTTGAAACACCATTTTGTAGAATCTGCAGGTGGATAATTTTAGCACTTTGAGGCCTAGGCTGGAGAAGGGAATATCTTCACATAAAAATTGGACAGAAGCATACTCAGAAACTTCCCTGTGCTTTAGGAATTCAACACACAGACTTGAACCTTCCTTTTGATAGAAAAGTTTTGAAACACTGTTTTTGTTGTACCTGCAAGTGGATATTTGTAGCGCTTTGAGGCCTATGCTGGAAAAGGAAATACCACCATATAAAAACAAGACAGAAGCATTCTCAGAAACTTCTTTGTGACGTGTGTATTCAACTCACAGGGTTGAACCTTCCTTTTGAAAGAGCAGTTACAAAACACGCTTTTTTTAGAATCTGCACGTGGATATTTTTGAATCTTTGAGGCCAGTGCTGGAAAAGGGAATGTCTACACATAAAAACTAGACAGAAGAATTCTCAGAAACTTCTCTGTGTTTTATGATTTCAACTCACAGAGTAGAACCTTCCTTTTGATAGAGCAGTTTTGAAACACACTTTTTATAGAATCTGCATGTGGACATTTGGAGCGATTTGAGGCCTATGCTGGAAAAAGGAATATCTTCATATAAAAACTAGACAGAAGCATTCTGAGAAACGTCCCTGCACTTTGTGCATTCAACTCACACTCTTGAACCTTCTTTTTAAAAGATCAGATTTGAAACACTCTTTTTTGCAGAAACTGCAAGTGCATATTTGGAGCTCTTTGAGGCCTATGATGGAAAAGGAAATATCCTCACAGAAAAATTAGACAAAAGCATTCTCAGAAATTTCTTTGTGATGAGTGCATTTAACTCACCGAGTTGAACATTCCTTTTAATAGAACAGTTTTGAAACGTCTTTTTGTAGAATCTGCAAGTGGATATTTGGAGCATTTTGAGGTCTATGCTGGAAAAGGAAATATCTTCACATAAAAACTAGACAGAAGCATTCTCAGAAATTTCTTTGTGATGAGTGCATTCAACTCACAGGGTTGAACTTTCCTTTTGATAGAAGAATTTTGAAACACTCTTTTTGTAGAATCTGCAAGTGCATATTTGGAGCGATTTGAGGCCTATGCTGCAAAAAGGGAATATCTTCACATAAAAACTAGACAGAAGCATTCTCAGAAACTTCCCCATGCTTTATGCATTCAACTCACGGACTTGAGCATTCCTTTTGACTGAGCAGTTTTGAAACACTCTTTTTGTAGTATCTGCAAGTGGATATTTGAAGAGATTTGAGGCCTACGATGAAAAAGGAAATATCTTCACCTAAAAACTAGACAGAAGCATTCTCAGAGACTTCTTAGTGATGAGTGCATTGAACTCACAGAGTTGAAAATTCCTTTTGATAGAACAATTTTGTGACACTATTTTTGTAGAATCTGCAAGTGGATATTTGGAATGTTTTGATGCCAATGCTGGAAAAGGAAATATCTTCACATAAAAACTAGACGGAAGCATTCTCAGAAACTTCTCTGTGATGAGTGCATTCAATTCACAGAGTTGAACCTTCCTTTTGATTGAACAGTTTTGAAACACTGTCTTTATAGAATCTGAAAGTCGTTACTTGGAGCGCTTTGCGGCCCATGCTGGAAATGGAAATATGTTCTCATAAAAACTAAGCAGAAGCATTCTCACAAAGTTCTTATTGATGAGTGAATTCAACTCACAAACTTAAATCTTCCTTTTGATAGAGCAGTTTTGACACACTCTTTTTGTAGAATCTTCAAGTGGATATTTGGAGCGCTATGAGGCCTACACTGGAAAAGGAAATATTTTCACCTAAAAACTATACAGAAGCATTCTCAGAAACATCTCTATGATGAGTGCATTGTACTCACACACTTGAACCTTCCCTTTGACAGAGAAGTTTTGAAACACACTTTTTGTAGATCCGCAAGTGGATATTTGGTGTGCTTTGAGGCCTAAGTTGGAAAAGGAAATATCTTCAGATAAAAACTAGACAGAAGCATTCTCTGAAACTTCTTTGTGATGCGTGCATTCATCTAACAGAGCAGAACTTTTCTTTTGATAGCGCATTTTTGAAACACCCTTTTTGTAGAATCTTCAAGTAGATATTTGGAGCGATTTGAGGCCTATGCTGTAAAAGGGAATATCTTCACATAAAAACTAGACGGATGCATTCTCAGAAACTTCCCTGGGTTTTATGCATTCAACTCACAGACTTGAAGCTTCCTTTTGAAAGAGCAGATTTGAAACACTCTTTTTGTAGAAACTGCAAGAGGATATTTGGAGTGCTTTGAAAAACTGGACAGAGGCCTTCTCAGAAACTTCTTTGTGATGAATGCATTCAGCTCACAGTGTTGAACCTTCCTTTTGATAGAACAGTTGTGAAACACTGTTTTTGTAGAATATGAGGGTGGATATTTGGAGCTCTTTGAGGCTTACGATGGAAAAGGAAATATCTACACATAAAATCTAAATGGAAGTGTTCTCAGAAACTTCTTTGTGATAAGTGCATTCAATTCACAGAGTTGAACCATCCTTTTGATTGAAGAGTTTTGAAACACTCTTTTTGTAGAATCTGCAAGTGGATATTTGGAAGGCTTTGAGGCCTATGCTCGAAAAGGAAATATCTTCATATAAAAACTAGATGGAAGCATCCTCAGAAACTTCTTTGTGATGACTGCATTAAACTAACAGAGTAGAAACTTCCGTTTGATAGAGCAGTTTTGAAACACCCTTTTTATAGAATCCGCAAGTGGACATTTGGAGAGATTTGAGGCCTATGCTGGAAAAAGGAGTGTCTTCACATAAAAACTAGACAGAAGCATTCTGAGAAACTTCCCTGCACTTTATGCATTCAACTCACAGGCTTGAACCTTCCTTTTGAAAGAGCAGATTTGAAACACTCTTTTTGCAGTATCTGCAAGTAGATATTTGGAGGGCTTTGAAGCCTATGCTGGAGAAGGAAATATCCTCACATAAAAACTAGACAAAAGCATTCTCAGAAACTTCTTTGTGATGAGTGCATTCAACTCACAGAGTTGAACTTTCCTTCTGATAGAATAGTTTTGAAACACTCTTTTTGTAGAATCTGCAAGTGGATATTTGAGAGCTTTGAGGCCTATGCTGGAAAAGGAAATATCTTCACATAAAAACTAGATGGAAACATTCTCAGACACTTCTCTGTGATGATTGCATTCAACTCACAGAGTTCAACATACCTTTTCATAGAACAGTTTTGAAGCACTCTCCTTGTAGTGTCTACAAGAGATTATTTGGAGTGCTTTGAGGCCTGTGCTGGAAAAGGAAATATCTTCCCATAAACACTAAGCAGAACCATTCTCAGAAACATTTTGTGATGAGTGGATTCACCTCACGGACTTGAACCTTCCTTTTAAAAGAGCAGTTTTGAAACACTCTTTTTGTAGAATCTGCAAGTGGATATTTGGAGCACTTTGAGGCCTATGCGGGAAAAGGGAATATGTTCACAAAAAAAGTGACAGAAGCATTCACAGAAATTTCTTTGTGATGTGTGCATTCAACTAAAAGAGATGAACCTTCCTTTTGATAGAACAGTTTTGAAACACTCTTTTTGTAGAATCTGCAAGTGGATATTTGGAGCGATTTGAGGCCTATGCTGCAAAAAGGGAAAATCTTCACATAAAAACTAGATAGAAGCATTCTCAGAAATGTCCTTGTGATGACTGCATTAAACCCACAGAGTTGAACTTTCCTTTTGATAGAACAGTTTTGAAACACTCTTTTTGTAGAACCTGCTAGTGGATATTTTAGTTCTTTGAGGTCTATGCTGTAAAAGGAAATATCTTCACATAAATACTAGATAGAAGAATTCTCAGAAACAACTTTGTGAGGAGTGCATTCAAATCACAGACTTGAACTTTCTTTCTGATAGATCAGTTTTGAAACACTCTTTTTGTAGAATCTGCAAGTGAACATTTGGAGGGATTTGAGGCCTATGCTGGAAAAAGGAATACCTTCACATAAAAATTAGACAGAAGCATTCTGAGAAACTTGCCTGTGCTTTATGCATTCAACTCACAGACTTGAACCTTCCTTTTGAAAGAGCAGATTTGAAACACTCTTTTTGTAGAAACTGCAAAAGGATATTTGGAGGGCTTTGAGGCCTATGCTGGAAAAGGAAATATCCTCACATAAAAACTAGACAAAAGCATTCTCAGAAACTTCTTTGTGATGAGTGCATTCAACTCACAGAGTTGAACTTTCCGTTTGATATAACAGTTTTGAAACACCCGTTTTGTAGAGTCTGCAAGTGGATATTTGAGCACTTTGAGGCCTATGATGGAAAAGGAAATATCTTCACATAAAAACTAGTCTGAAGTATTCTCATACACTTCTCTGCGATGATTGCATTTAACACACAGAGTTCAACATTCCTTTAGATAGAACAGTTTTGAAACACTCTATTGGTAGAATCTGCAAGAGATTATTTGGAGCACTTTGAGGCCTGTGCTGGAAAAGGAAATATCTTCCCATAAAACATGAGCAGAAGCATTCTCAGAAACTTTTTTGTGATGAGTGCATTCACCTCACAGACTTGAACCTTCTATCTGATAGAGCAGTTTTTAAACACTCTTTTGGCAGAATCTGAAAGTGGATATTTGGAGCGCTATGAGGCCTTTGTTGGAAAAGGAATTATCTTCACATAAAAACTGGACAGAATCATTCTCAGAAACTTCTTTGTGATGTGTGCATTCAACTCACAGTGTTGAACCTTCCTTTTGAAACAGCAGTTTGAAACACACTTTTAGTAGAATCTGCAGGTGGATATTGGGAGCGCTTTGAGGCCTTTTATGGAAAAGGAAATATCTTCACATAAAAACTAAACAGATGGATTATCAGGAACATCTTTGTGATGTGTGCACTCAACTCGCAGAGTTGAACACGACTTTTGATAGAGCAGTTTTGAAACACGCTTTTTGTAGAATCTGCAAGTGGATATTTGTAGCGCTTTGAGGCCTCTGCTGGAAAAGGAAATACCGTCACATTAAAACTACAGAGAAGTATTCTGAGAAACTTCTTTGTGATGAGTACATTCAGCTAATGCAGTTGAACCTTCCTTTTCATAGAACTGTTTTGAAACACTCTTTTGTTAGAATCTGCAAGTGGATATTTGGAGAGCTTTGAGGCCTATGATGGAAAAGAAAATATCTTCACATAAAAACTAGACAGAACCATGCTCAGAAACTTCTCTGTGATGAGTGCATTGAAGTCAAAGAGTTGAACCTTCCTTTTGATAGAGCACTTTTAAAACACCCTTTTTGTAGAATCTGCAAGTGAATATTTGGAGCTCATTGAGGCCTATGCTGGAAAAGGAAATACCTTCACATAAAAACTAAACAAAAGGATTCTCAGAAAATTCATTGTGATGTGTGCATTCAATTCACAGAATTGAACAGTATTTTTGATGGAGCAGTTTTGAAACACCCTTTTTTCAGAATCAGCAAGTGGATATTTTGAGCGCTTTGAGGCCTATGCTGGAAAAGAAAATATCTTCACATAAAAACTAGACTGAAGCATTCTCAGAAACTTCTTAGTGATGAGTGCATTCAACTCACAGATTTGAACCTTCATTTTGATAAAGCGGTTTTGAAGCACACTTTTTGTAAAATCTGCAGGTGGATATTTGGAGTGCTTTGAAGCCTACACTGGAAAAAGGAATATCTTCACATAAGAACTTGACAGAAGCATTCTGAGAAACTTCCTCGTGCTTTATGCATTCAAATCAAAGAGTTGAACCTTCCCTTTGATAGCGCAGGTTTGAAACACTCTTTTTGTAGAATCTACAGTTGGATATTTTGAGCGCTTTGAGGTCTATCCTGGAAAAGGAAATAACTTCACATAAAAACTAGATTGAAGCATTCTCAGAAACTTCTTTGTAATGTGAGCATTCAACTCACAGAATCGACGCTTCCTTTTGACAGAGCAGTTTTGAAACACCCTTTTTGTAGAAACTGCAAGTGGATATTTGTAGCCATTTGAGGCCTATGCTGGAAAAGGAAATATCTTCACCTAAAAACTAGACAGAAGCATTCTCAGAACCTTCTTTGTGATGATTGCATTGAACTCACTGAGTTGAAAATTTCTTTTCATAGGACAGTTTTGAAACATTCTTTTTGTAGAATCTGCAAGTGGATTTTTGGAGTGCTTTGTGGCCTACCCTGGAAAAGGAAATATCTTCACATAAAAACTAGACAGAAGAATTCTCAAAAACATCTTTGTGATGAGTGCATTCAATTCACAGAACTGAACTTTCCTTTTGATAGAGCAGTTTGAAATTCTCTTTTATTGGAATCTGAAAGTAGATATTTGGAGTGCTATGAGGCATTTGCTGGAAAAGGAAATATCTTCACATAAAAACTAGATAGAAGCTTTCTCAGAAACTTGTTTATGGTGGGCGCATTCAACTCACAGAGTTGAAACTTTCTTTTGAAACAGCAGTTTTGAAACACACTTTTAGTAGAATCTGCAAGTGGATATTTGGAATGCTTTGAGGCCTATGCTGGAAAAGGAAATGTCTTCACAGAAAAACTAAACAGAAGCAATCTCAGAAACTTCTTTATGATGTGGGCATTAAACTCTCAGAGTTGGACCTTCCTATTGATAGAACAGTTTCGCATCACTGTTTTTACAGAATCTGCAAGTGTATATTTGGAGTGCTTAGAGGCTTATGCGGTAAAAGGAAATAACTTCACATAAAAACGAAACAGAAGCATCCTCACCAACTTCTTTGTGATGTGTGCATTCAACTCACAGAGTTGAACCATACTTTTGGGAGAGCAGTTTTGAAACAACCTTTTTGTAGGCTCTGCAAGTGGATATTTGCAGTGCTTTGAGGCCTATACTGGAAAATTAAATATCTTCACATAAAAACTAGACGGAAGCATTCTCAGAAACTTCTTTGTGATGAGTGAGTTGAACTCACAGAGTTTAACTTTGCTTTTTAAGGGCAGTTTTGAAACACCCCTTTTATAAAATCTGCAAGTGGATATTTGGAGTGCTTTGATGCCAATGATGGAAAAGGAAATATCTTCACATAAAAATTAGACACAAGCATTCTGATAAACTTCTATGTGATGAGTGCATTCAAATCTCAGAGTTGAACCTTCCTTTTGAAAGAACAGTTTTGAAACACTCTTTTTGTAGAATCTGCAGTTGGATATTTGGAGCAATTTGAGGCCTATCTTGGAAAGGGTTATATCTTTATATAAAAACTAGACAGTAGCATTCTCAGAAACTTCTTTGTGATGAGCACATTCATCTCACAGAGGTGAGACTTCCTTTAAATAGAGCAGTTGTGAAACACTCTTTTTGTAGAATCTACAAGTGTATATTTGGAGTGCTTTGAGGCCTATGCTGGTTAAGGAAATACCTTCACACAAAAATTAGACAATCATTCTCAGAAACTTCTTTGCAATGAGCGCATTCACCTCACAGTGTTAAGCCTTCCTTTTGATAGAGAAGTTTTGAAACACTCTTCTTGTCGGATCTGCAAGTGCATATTTGGGGCACTATGAGGCCTATGCTGGAAAAGGAAATATCTTCACATAAAAACAAGACAGAAGAATTCACGAAAATTTCTTTTTCATGAGTGCATTCAAGTCACCGAGTTGAACCTTCCTTTTCATAGTACAGTTTTGAAACACTCTTTTTGTAGAATCTGCAAGTGGATATTAGGAGCGTTTTGAGGCCTATGATGGAAAAGGAAATATCTTCACATAATAACTACACAGAAGTATTCTCAGAAACTTCTCTGTGATGAGTGCACTGAACATCCTGAGATGAAACTTTCTTTTTATAGAACAGTTTTGAAACACTCTTTTTGTAGAATCTACAAGTGGATATTTGGAGCCCTTGAGGCATATGCTGGAAAAGGAAATATCTTCACATAAAAACTAGACAGAAGAATTCTCAGAAATATCTTTGTGTTGAGTGCATTCAACTCACAGACTTGAACTTTCCTTTTGATAGAGCAGTTTTGAAAAATTCTTTTGGTAGAATCTGAAAGTGGATATTTGGAGTGCTATGAGGCTTATGCTAGAAAATTGAATATCTTCACATAAAAACTAGACAGAAGCATTCTCAGAAACTTCTTTGGGATGTGTGCATTCAACTCACAGAGTTGAACCTTACTTTTGAAACAGCAGTTTTGAAACACACTTTTAGTAGAATCTGCAAGTGGATATTTGGAATGCTTTGAGGCCTATGCTCGAAAAGTAAATATCTTCTCATAAAAAATAGACAGATGCATTCTCAGAAAGTTCTCTATGATGAGTGTTTTTAACCCACAGTGTTGAGCTTTCCTTTTGATAGAACAGTTTTCAAACACACTTTTTGTAGAATCTGCAGGTGGATATTTGGAGCGATTTGAGGCCTATGATAGAAAAGGAAATATTTTCTCATGAAAACAAAACAGAAGAATTTCAGAAACTTCTTTGTTATATTTGCATTCAACTCACAGAGGTGAACCATACTTTTGATGGAGCAGTTTTGAAACACACTTTTTGTAGTATCTGCTAGTGGATATTTGGAGCGCTTGGAGGACTATACTGGAAAATTAAATATCTTCAAATAAACACTAGACAGAAGCATTATGAGTAACTCCTTTGTGATGAGTGCATTCAACTCACAGAGTTTAAAATTTCCTTTCATAGAGCAGCTTTGAAACACCCTTTCTGTAAAATCTGCAAGTGGACATTTGGAGCTCTTTGAGGCCTATGCTGGAAATGAAAACATCTACACATAAAAATTAAACAGAAGGATTCTGGGAAACTTTTATGTGATGAGTCCATTCAACTCTCAGAGTTGAACCCTCCTTTTGATAGGACAGTGTTGAAATAATCTTCTGTTTCAATAATCTGCAAGTGGATATTTGGAGCACTTTGAGGCCTATGCTGGAAAAGGAAATATCTTCACATTAAAACCAGACAGTAGCATTCTCAGAAACTTCTTTGTGATGAGTGCATTCAACTCACAGATTTGAGCCTTCCTTTTGATAGAGCAGTTTTGAAACCCTGTTTTTGTAGAATCTGCAAGTGGATATTTGGAGCACTTTGAGGCCTATGCTGGAAACGGAAATATCTTCACATCAAAACTAGACAGAAGAATCCTCAGAAACTTCTTTGTGATGAGCACATTCAATTCACCGAGGTGAGCGTTCCTTTTGATAGAGCAGTTTTGAAACACTCTTTTTGTAGAATCTGCAAGTGGATATTTGGAGCGCTTTGAGGCCTATTCTGGAAAAGGAAATATCTTCACATAAAAACTAGACAGCAGTATTCTCAGAAACTTCTCTGTGGTGAGTGCATTGAACTCCTTTAGTTGAACCTTCCTTTTGTTAGAGCAGTTTTGAAACACTCTTTTTGTAGGATCTGCAAGTGGATATTTTGAGCGCTTTGAGACCTAAGCTGGAAAAGGAAATATGTTCACAAAAAGCTAGGTGGAAGAATTCACAGAAACATCTTTATGATGAATGCATTTAACTCACAGACTTGAACTTTCTTTTAATAGAGCAGTTTTGAAACACTCTTTTGGCAGAACCTGAAAGTGGATATTTGGAGCGCTATGAGGCCTATGCAAGAAAAGGAAATATCTTCACATAAAAAGTAGACAGAAGCATTCTCAGAAACTTCTTTGTGATGTGTGCATTCAACTCACAGAGTTGAAACTTCGTGTTGAAACAGCAGTTTTGAAGCACACTTTTTGTAGAATCTGCAAGTGGATATTTGGAATGTTTTGAGGCCTATGCTGGAAAAGGAAATATCTTCACATAAAAACTAAACAGAAGCATTCTAAGAAACTTCTTTGTGATGTGTGCATTCAACTCACAGGGTTGAACCTTACTTTTGATAGAGCAGTTTCGAAACACCCTTTTTGTAGTATCTGCAAGTGGATATTTGGAGCGCTTTGAGGCCTATGCTGGAAAAGGGAATATCTTCACATAAAAACTAAAGAGAAGCATTCTCAGAAACTTCCCTCTGCTTTATGCATTCAACTCACAGACTTGAACTTTCCTTTTGATGCAGCAGTTTTGAAACACTCTGTTTGTAGAATCTACACGTGGATATTTGGAGCGCTTTGAGGCCTAAGATAGAAAATAAAATATCTTCACATAAAAGCTCGATGGAAGCATTCTGAGAAACTTCTTTGTGATGACTGAATTCAACTGACAGACTTGAACCATCCTTTTGATAGAGGAAATTTGAAACACTCTTTTCTTAGAATCTTCAAGTGGATATTTGGAGCACTTTGAGGCTTATGATTGAAAAGGAAATATCTTCACATAAAAACTAGACAGAAGCATTTTCAGAATCTTCTCTATGATGAGTGCATTCAACTTACAGAGTTGTACTTTTCTTTTCATGCAACAATTTTGAAACACTCTTTTTATAGAATATGCACGTGGGTATTTGCAGGTTTTTGAGACCTATGCTGCAAAAGGAAATATCTTCAAATAAAGACTAGACAGAAGCCTTCTGAGAAACTTCCTTGTGATGTGAACAGTCAACTCATAGAGTTGAACCTTCCTTTTGATAGAACACTTTTGAAACATTCTTTCTGTAGAATCTCCAAGTTATTATTTGGAGAGCTTTGAGGCCTTTGCTGGAAAAGGAAACAACTTCACATAAAAACTAGATTGAAGCATTCTCAGACACTTCTTTGAGATGTGTGCATTCAACTTACAGGCTTGAACCTGCCTTTTGATAGAGCAGATTTGAAACAATCTTTTTGTAGAATCTGCATGTCGATATTTGGAGCACTTTCAAGCCTATGCTGGAATATGAAATATCTTCACATAAAAACAAGACAGAAGCTCTATCAGAAACTTCTTTTTGATGAGTGCATTCAACTCACAGAGTTGAACCTTTCTTTTGATAGAACGGTTTTGAACCACTCTTTTTGTAGTATCTGCAAGTGGATATTTGGAGTGCTTTGAGGCCTATAATGGAAAAGGAAATATCTTCACATAAAAACTAGACAGAAGCATTCTCATAAACTTCTCTGTCATGAGTGCATTGAACTCCCTCAGTTGAAATTTTCTTTTGATAGAAAAGTTTTGAAACACTCTTTTTGTAGAATCTGCAAGTGGATATTTGGTGTGCTATGGGGCCTATGCTGGAAGATGAAATGTCTTCCCATAAAAGTTATACAGAAGAATTCTCAGAAACATCTTTGTGATGAGTGCATTCAACTCACAGAGTTGAACTTTCCTTTTGATAGAGCAGTTGAAAAACTCTTTTGGTAGAATCTGAAGGTGGATATTTGGAGTGCTATGAGGCCTATGCTATAAAAGAAAATATCTTCACATAAAAACTAGACAGAAGCATTTTCAGAAACTTCTTTGTGATGTGCACATTCAACACACAGAGTTGAACCTTGCTTTTGAATCAGCAGTTTTGAAACACACTTTTAGTAGATTCTGCAAGTGGATAGATTGAAGGCTTTGAGGCCTAAGCTGGAAAAGGAAATATCTTCATATAAAAGCTAAACAGAAGCATTCTCAGAAACTTCATTGTGATGTGTGCATTCAATTCACAGAGTTTAAGCTTACTTTTGATAGAGCAGTTTTCAACCACCCTTTTTGTAGAATCTGCAAGTGGATATTTGGAGTGCTTTGAGGCCAATGCTGGAAAAAGAAATATCTTCACATAAAAACTAGACAGAAGCATTCTCAGAAACTTCTGTGTGATGTGTGCATTCAACTCACAGAATTGAACCTTCCTTTTGATAGAGCAGTTTTGAAACACCCTTTTCATACAATCTGCAAGTGGATATTTGGAGCGCTTTGAGGTCTATGTGGGAAAAGGAAATATCTTCACATAAAAACTAGACAGAAGTATTCTCAGAAAGAGTGCATTAAACTGACAGAGTTGAAACTTCCTTTTGATAGAATACTTTGGAAACACTGTCTTTGTAGAGTCTGGAACTGGATACTTGGAGTGCTTTGGGGCCTATGCTGGAAAAGGAAATATCTTCACACAAAAACTAGACAGAAACATTGTCAGAAACTGCTTTGTGATGAGTGCATTCAACTCGCAGAGTTGAATCTTCTTTTTGATAGGACAGTTTTGAAACAGTCTTTTTGTTCAATCTGTAAGTTTATACTTGGAACGCTTTGAGACCTATGATGGAAAAAGAAATATCATCACATAAAAACTAGACAGATGCATTCTCAGAAAGTTCTCTCTGATGAGTGCATTCAACTCACAGAGTTGAACTTTCCTATTGATAGAAGAGATTTGAAACACACTTTTTGTAGGATCAGCAATTTATATTTGTAGGGCTTTGCGGCCTATGCTAGAAAAGAAAGTATCTTCACACAAAAACTAGACAGAAGCATTCTCAGAGACTTCTTTGTGATGAGTGCATTCAACTCACACAGTTGAACCTTCCTTTTCATAGAAGTGTTTTGAAACACTCTTTTTGTAGAATCTGCATGTGGATATTTGGAGCACTTTAAGGCCTATGATGGAAAAGGAAATAGCTTCACAAAAAACTAGAAAGAAGCTTTCCAAGGAACTTCTCTGTAATGATTGTATTCAACTCACAGATTGAACCTTCCTTTTGATTGAGCAGCTTTGGAACACCATTTTTGTAGAATCTGCAAGTGGATATTTGGAGCAATTTGAGGCCTGTGCTGGAAAAGGAAATATATTCACATAAAAATTAACAGAAGCATTCTCAGAAACTTCTTTGTGATGTGTGCATTCAACTCACAGAGTTGAACCATACTTTTGATAGAGCAGTTTGCAAACACCCTTTTGTAGAATCTGCAAGTGGATATTTGGAGCGCTTTGAGGCCTATACTGGAAAAGCAAATATCTTCACATAAAAACTAGACAGAAGCATTCTCAGAAACTTCTTTGAGATAAGCACATTCAACTCAAAGAGTTTAAACTTCTTTTTGATAGAGCAGTTTTGAAACAATCTTTTTTAAAATCTGCAAGTGGATATTTGGAGCGCTTTCGGGCCTATGCTGGAAAAGGAAACATCTTCACATAAAAACTAGACAGAAGCATTCTCAGAAACATCTTTGTGATGAGTGCATTCAACTAACGTAGTTGAACCTTCCGTGTGATATAGCAGTTTTGAAACACCATTTTTGTGGAATCTGTAACTGAATATTTGGAGCACTTTGAGGCCTATGCTGGAAAAGGAAATATCTTCACATAAAAACTAGAGAGAATCATTCTCAGAAACTTCACTGTGCTTTATGCATTCAACTTACAGACTTGAAATTTCCTTTTAATAGAGCAGTTTTGAAACAATCTTTTTGTGGGATCTGCAAGTGGATATTTGGAGCACTTTGAGGCCTATTCTGGAAACGGAAATATCTTCACACAAAAAATTGACGGAAACATTCTAAGAAACTTCTTTGTGATGTGCGCATTCAACTCACGGAGTTGAACCTTCCCTTTGATAGAGCAGTTTTGAAACACTTTTTTTGCAGAATCTGCAAATGAATATTTGGAGTGCATTGAGACCTATGATGGAAATGGTAATATCTTCACATAAAAACCAGACAGAAGCATTCTCAGAAACTTCTCTGTGATGAGTGCATGCAACTCACAGAGTTGAACCTTCCTTTTGATATAACAGATTTGAAACACTCTCTTTTTAGAATCTGCAAGTGGATAATTGGAGCGCTTTCAGGTGTACACTTTAAAAGGATATATCTTCACATAAAAAATAGACAGAAGCATTCTCCGAAACTCCTTTGTGATGAGTGCATTCAACTCACAGACTTGAACCTTCCTTTTGATAGAGCAGTTTTGAAACACTCTTTTTGTAGAATCTGCAAGTGGATATTTGGAGCGGTTTGAGGCCTATGCTGGAAATGGAAACATCTTCACATTAAAAATAGTCAGAAGTATTCTCAGAAACTACCTTGTGATGAGTGCATTTCACTCACAAATTTGAGCCTTCCTTTTGATAGAACAGTTTTGAAGCACTCTTTTTCTAGAATCTCCAAGTGGATATTTTGAGCACTTTGAGGCCTATGCTGGAAAAGGAAATATCTTCACATAAAGACTAGTCTGAAGCATTCTCACAAAATTATTTGTGATGAGTGCATTCAACTCACAGAGTTGAAACTTCCTTTTGATAGAAAAGTTTTGAAATACTCTTTTTGTAGAATCTGGAAGTGGATATTTAGAGCACTTTGGGGCCTATGATGGAAAAGGAAATATCTTCACATAAAAACTAGACAGAAGCATTCTCAGAAACTTCCCTGTGATGAGTGCATTCAACTCACAGAGCTGAACCTTCCTTTTGAAAGAACAGTTTTGAAAGACTGTTTTTGTACAATCTGCAAGTGGATATTTGGAGCACTCTGAGGCCTATGCTGGAAATGGAAATATCTTCACATGAAAAATAAGCAGAAGCATTTTCAGAAACTTCTTTGTGATGAGTGCATTCAACTCCCAGACTTGAACCTTCCTTTTGTTAGAGCAGTTTTGAAACACTCTTTTTGTAGAGTCTGCAAGTGGACATTTGGAGGGCTTTGAGGCCTATGCTGGAAAATTAAATATCTTCACATAAAAACTAGACAGAAGTACTCTCATCAAATTCTTTGTTATGAGTGCTTTCAACTCACAGAGTTGAACCCTCTTTTTAATAGAACAGTTTTGAAACTCTCTTTTTAAAGAATGTGCAGGTGGATATATAGAGTGCTTTGAGGTCTATGATGGAAAAGGATGTATCTGTGATGTGTCCATTCAACTCACAGACTTGAACCTAACTTTTCATAGAGCAGTTTTGAAACACTCCTTTTGTAGAATCTGCAAGTGCATGTTTGGAGCACTTTGAGGCCTATGCTGGAAAAGGAAACATCTTCTTACAAAAATTAAGTAGAAGCTTTCTCCGAAACTACTTTGTGATGTGTGCATTCAACTCACAGAGTTGAACCTTCGTTTTGGTAGAACAGTTTTGGAAAACTCTCTTTGTAGAATCTGCAAGTGGATATTTGGAGCGCTTTGAGGCCGATGCTGGAAAAGGAAATATCTTCACATAAAAACTAGACAGAAGCATTCTCAGAAACATCTTTTGATGAGTGCATTAAACTCACAGACTTGGACCTTCCTTTCCATAGAGCAGTTTTGAAATACTCTTTTTGTAGAATCTGCAAGTGGATATGTGGAGCACTTAGAGGTCGATGTTGGTAAAGGAAATATTATCACATAAAAACAAGACAGAAACATTCTCAGAAAATTTTCTGCAATGAGTGCATTCAACTCACAGAGTTGAACCTGCCTTTTGAGAGAACAGTTTTGAAACATTCTCTTTGTAGAATCTGCAAGTGTATATTTGGAGAGCTTTTGGGACTATGCTGGAAAAGGATATATATTCACATAAAACCTAGACTGAAGCATTCTCAGAAACTTCTTTGTGATGTGTGCATTCAACTAACAGTGTTGAACCTTCCTTTTGATAGAGCAGTTTTGAAACACCCTTTTTATGGGATCTGCAAGTGGATATTTGGAGAGCTTTGAGGCCTATGCTGGAAAAGGAAATATCTTCACATTTGAACTAGACAGAAACATTCTCAGAAACTACCCTGTGCTTTATGAATTCAACTCACAGACTTGAACCTTCCTTTTGATAGAGCAGTTTTGAAACACTCGTTTTGTAGAATCTGCAAGTGGATATTTGGAGCGCTTTGAGGCCTATGCTGTAAAAGGGAATATCTTCACATAAAATCAAGACAGAAGCATTATCAGAAACTTCCTGTGTGTTATGCATTTACCTCACAGACTTGAACCTTCCCTTTGATAGAGCAGTTTTGAAACACTCTTACTGAAGAAACTGCAAGTGGATATTTGGAGCGCTTTGAGGTATATGCTGGAAAAGGTAATATCTTCACATAAAAATTAAGCTGAAGCATTTTCAGAAACTTCTTCATGATGAGTGCATTCAACTGACAGACTTGAACTTTCCTTTTGATAGAGTCGTTTTGAAACACTCTTTTTGTGGAATCTGCAATTGGATATTTGGAGCGCTTTGAGGCCTATGCTGGAAAAGGAAGTGTCTTCACATAAAAACTAGACAGAAGCATTCTCAGAAACTTCTTTGTGATGTGTGCACTCAACTCACAGAGTTGAGCCTTCCTTTTGGTAGAGAAGTTTTGAAACACCCTTTTTGTAGAATCTGAAAGTGGATATTTTCATCATTTTGGGCCTATGATGGAAAAGGAAATATCTTCACATAAAAACTTGACAGAAACATTCTAAGAAATTTCCCTGTGCTTTATGAATTCAACTCACAGACTTGAACTTTCCTTTTGATTGAGTAGTTTTGAAACACACTTTTTATAGAATCTGCAAGTGGATATTTGGAGCATTTTCTGGCCAATGCTGGAAAAGGGAATATCTTCACATAAAAACTAGACAGAAGCATTCTAAGAAACTTCCCTGTGCTTTATGAATTCAACTCACAGACTTGAAGTTTCCTTTGATAGAGCAGTTTTGAAACACACTTTTTGTAGAATCTGCAAGTGGATATTTGGAGCGCTTTCTGGCCTATGCTGGAAAAGGGAATATCTTCACATAAAATGTATACAGAAGCATTCTCAAAAATTTCACTTTGCTTTAGGCATTTAACTCACAGGCTTGAACCTTCCTTTTGATAGAGCAGTTTCAAAAAACTCTTATTGTAGGATCTGCATGTGGATATTTGGAGCGATTTGAGGCCTATGCTGGAAAAGGAAATATCTTCACATAAAAACTAGACAGAAACATTCTCAGAAACTTCTTTATGATGAGTGCATTCATCTCACAGAGTTGAACATTACTTTTGATAGAACAGTTTTGAAACACTCTTTTTGTAGAATCTGCAAGTGCATATTTGGAGCGTTTTGAGGCCTATGATGGAAAAGGAGATATCTTCATATAAAAACTAGACAGAAGCATTCTCAGAAATTTCTCTGTGATGAGAGCATTGAACTCGCAGAGTCGAACTTTCCCTTTTATAGAACAGTTTTGAAACACTCTTTTTGTACAATCTGCAAGTGGATATTTGGAGTGCTTAGAGACCTATCCAGGAAAAGGAAACATCTTCACATAACAGCTAAGCAGAAGCATTCTCAGAAAGTTCTTTGAGATGAGTGCATTCAAATCACAGACTTGAAACTTCCTTTTGATAGAGCAGTTTTGAAACACTCGTTTTGTAGTATCTGCAAGTGGATATTTGGAGTGCTTTGAGGCCTATGCTGGAAAAGGTAATATCTTCACATAAAACTTAAGCTGAAGAATTCTCAGAAACTTCTTCATGATGAGTGCATTCAACTGACAGACTTCAACTTTCCTTTTGATAGAGCCGTTTTGAAACACTCCTTTTGTGGAATCTGCAATTGGATACTTGGAGTACTTTGAGGCCTATGCTGGAAAGGGAAATATCTTCACATAAAAAATAGATAAAAGCATTCTCAGACAGTACTTTGTGATGAGTGCATTGAACTCGCAGAGTTGAACGTTTCTCTTCATAGAACAGTTTTGAAACACTCCCTTTGTAGAATCTGCAAGTGGATATTTGGGCGCTTTGAGGCCTACTATGGAAAAGGAAATATCTTCATATAAAAACTAGACAGAAGCATTCTCAGAAACTTCTTTGTTATGAGTGCATTCAACTCACAGACTTGAACCTTCCTTTTCATAGAGCAGTTTTGTAGGACACTTTTTGTAGAATCTGCAAGTGGATATTTGGAGCGCTTTGAGGCCTATGCTGGAAAGGGAAATATCTTCAAATAAAAACTAGACAGACGTATTCTCAGAAACTTCTCTGTGATGAGTGCATTGAACTCACAGAGACGAACCTTCCTTTTGATAGAAGAGTTTTGAAAAACTCTCTTTGTAGAATCTACAAGGGGATATTTGGAGTCCTTTGAGACCCATGCTGTAAAAGGAAATATCCTCACATAAAAACTAGACAGAAGCATTCTCAGAAACTTCTTTGTAATGTGTGCATTCAACTCACAGAGTTGAACACTCGTTTTGATAGAGTAGTTTTGAAACACACTTTTTGTAGAATCTGCCAGTGGATATTTGGAGATATTTGAGGACTATGCCGGAAAAGGGAAAATCTTCCCATAAAAATATTAAAGAAGCATTCACAGAAACTTCCTTGTGATTTATGCATTCAACTCACAGACTTGAACCTTCCTTTTGATAGAGCAGTTTTGAAATACTGTTATTGTAGAATCTGCAAGTGGATATTTGGACCGCTTTGTGTTCTATGCTGAAAAAGGAAATATCATCACATAGAAACTAGACAGAAGCATTCTCAGAAACTTCTTGGTGATGAGTGCATTCAAATCACAGTGTTGAAACTTCCATTTGACAGAACACTTTTGAAACACTCTTTTTATGGTATCTGCAAGTGGATATTTGGAGCGCTTTGAGGCCTACGATGGAAAAGGGAATATCCGTGATGAGTGCCTTCAACTCACAGACTTGAACCTTCCTTTTGATAGAGCAGTATTGGAACACTCCTTTTGTAGAATCTGCAAGTGGATATTTGGAGCGCTATGAGGCCTACACTGGAAAAGGAAATATCTTCACATAAAAACTAGACAGAAGCACTCTCGGAAACATCTTTGTGATGAATGCATTCAACTCACAGGATTGAACATTCCTTTTGATAGAACAGTTCTGAAACATCTTTCTATAGAATCTGCAAGTTGATGTTTTGAGGGCTTTGAGGCCTATGCTGGAAAAGGAAATATCTTCACATAAAAAATAGACAGAAACAATCTCAGAAAATTCTTTCTGATGAGTGCATTCAACTCAAAGACTTGAACCTTCTTTTGATAGAGCAATTTTGAAACACTTTTTTGTGGAATCTGCAAGTGGATGTTTGGAGCAATTTGAGGCCTATGCTGGAAAAGGAAATATATCCACATAAAAAGTAGACAGAAGCATTCTCAGAAACTTCTTTGTGATGCATGCATTCAACTCACCGTGTGGGACCCTCCTTTTGATAGAGCAGTTTTGAAACACCCATTCTGTAGTATCGGCAAGTGGATATTTGGAGCGCTTGAGGCCTATGCTGGAAAAGGAGATATTTTCCCATCATAATTAGACAGAAGCATTGTCAGAAACTTCCCTGTGCTTTATGAATTCAACTCACAGTCTTGAACATTCCTTTTGGTAGTTCAGGTTTGAAACACTCTTTTTGTAGTATCTGCAATTTGATATTTGGGGCGTTTGAGTGCTGTGCTGGAAAAGGAAATATCTTCACATAAAATCTAGACAGAAGAATTCTCAGAGACTTCTTAGTGGTGAGTGCATTCATCTCATACAGTTGAACCTTCCTGTTGATAGAACAGTTTTGAAACACTATTTTTGTAGGATCTGCAAGTGGATATTTGGAGCAATTTCAGGCCTATGATGGAAAAGGAAATATCTTCATTTATAAATTAGACAGAAGCATTCTCAGCAACTTCTCTGTGATGAGTGCATTCAGCTGATAGTGTTGAACCTTCCTTTTGATAGAACAGTTTTGAAACTCTCTCTTTGTAGATTGTGGAAATGGATACTTGGAGCGCTTTGATGCCTACGCTGGAAAAGGAAATATCTTCACATAAAAAATAGACAGAAGCATTCTCAGAAACTTCTTTGTGATGAGAGCATTCAACTCACGGATGTGAACCTTCCTTTTGATAGAACAGTTTTGGAGCATTCTTTTTGTAGAATCTGCAAGTGGATATTTGGAGCGCTTTGAAGCCTATACCGGAAAAGGAAATATCTTCACATAAAAACTAGACAGAAGCATTCTCAGAAACTTCTTTTTGATGAGTGCATTCACCTCACAAAGTTGAACCTTCCTTTTGATAGAAGAGTTTTGAAACACTCTTTTTGTGGAATATGCAAGTGGATATTTGGAGCCCTTTGAGGCCCATACTGGAAAAGGAAATACATTCACATAAAAACTACATTGAAGCATTCTCAGAAACATCTTTCTTATGTATGCATTCAACTCACAGACGTGAACCTTCCTTTTGATAGAGCAGTTTTGAAACACTCTTTTTGTAGAATTTGCAAGGGTATATGTGGAGCGCTTTGAGGCCTATGCAGGGAAATGAAATATCTTCACATAAAAACAAGACAGAAGCATTCTCAGAAACTTGTTTGTGATGTGTGCATTCAAATCACACTGTTGAATCTTCCTTTTGATGGGGCAGTTTTGAAACACCCTTTTTGTAGAATCTGCAAGTGGATATTTTGAGCGATGTGAAGCCAATGCTGGAAAAGGGAATATCTTCACATAAAAACTAGATAGAAGCATTCTCAGAAACTTCTTTGTGATGTCTACATTCAAGTTATAGAGTTAAAACTTCATTTGATAGAGCAGTTTTGAAACACTCTTTTTTTAGAATCTGGAAGTGGATATTTGGAGCAATTTGAGGCCAAACCTGGAAAAGGAAATATCTTCACATAAAAACTAGACAGAAGCATTCTCAGAAACTTCTTTGTGATGCGTGCATTCAACTCACAGAGTTGAACCTTCCTTTTGATAGAGCAGTTTTGAAACACTCTTTTTGCAGAATTTGCAAGTATATATGTGGAATGCTTTGAGGCCTATGCTGGAAAAGGAAATAACTTCCCATAAAAAGTAGAGAGAAGCATTGTCAATAACTTCTTTTTGATGTGTGCATTCAACTCACAGAGTTGAACCTTCCTGTTGATAGAGCAGTTTTGAAACCCTCTTTTTGTAGAATCGGCAAATGAATATTTGAAGCCCTTTAAGGCCTATGCTGTAAAAGGAAACATCTTCACATAAAAAACTAGACAGAAGCATTCTCAGAAACTTCTTTGTGATATGTGCAGTCAATTCGTAGAGTTGAACCTTCCTTCTGATAGAGCAGTTTTCAAACACTCTTTTTGTAGAATCTGCAAGTGGATATTTGGAGCGATTGCGGCCTCTGGTGGAAAAGGAAATATCTTCATATAGAAACTAGAATGAAGCCGTCTCAGAAACTAATTTGCGGTGTGTGCTTTCAACTCACAGACTTGTACCTTCTGTTTTGTAGAGCAGTTTTGAAACACCTTTTTTGTAGAATTTTCAATTGGTTATTTACAGCGCTTTGACGCCTATGCTGGACAAGGAAATATCTTCACATAAAAACAAGAGAGAAATGTTTTCAGAAACTTCTTTGTGTTGTGTGCATTCAACTCCCAGAGTTGAGCTTTTCTTTTGATAGAGCAGTTTTGAAACACTGATTTTAGAGGATCTGCAAGTGTATATATGGAGCGCTTTGAGGACTATGCTGGAAAAGGAAATATCTTCACATAAAAACAAGATAGAAGCATTCTCAAAAATTTCTTTGTGACATGTGCATTCAACTTATAGGGTTAAACCGTCCTTTTGATACAGCAGCTTTGAAACACTCTTTTTTAAGTAGTTGCATGTGAATACTTAGAGCACTTTGATGCCTAAGCTGGAAAAGGAAATATCTTCACATAAAAACTAGACAGCTGCATTTTCAGAAACTTCTTTGCGATGTACGCGTTCAACTCACAGAGCTGAACCACCGTATTCATACAGCAGTTTTGAAACACTCTTTTTGCAGAATCTGCAAGTGGATATTTGGAGCGCTAAGCTGGAAAAGGGAATATTCTCACACACAAACAAGAGAGAAGAATTCTCAGAAACTTCTTTGTGATGTGTGCATTCAATTCACAGTGCTGAACATTCCTTTTGATAGAGCAGTTTTGAAACACTCTTTTTCTAGAATCTGCAGGTGGATATTTGAAGCACTTCGAGGCCTATGCTGGAAAAGGAAATATCTTCACTTAAAAACTATACAGAAGCATTCTGGGAAATTTCTTTGTGATGACTTCATTCAATTCACAGAGTTGAATCTTCCTTTTGATAGAGCAATTTAGACACTCTAATTTTGTAGAATCTGCAAGTGAATATTTGGAGCGCTTTGAGGCCTATGCTGGAAAAGGGAATATCTTCACCTTAAAACTAGACCGAAGCATTCTAAGAAACTTCTTTTTGATGTGTGCATTCAACTAACAAAGTTAAAACTTTATTTTTATAGAGCAGTTTTGAAACACTCTTTTTGTAGAATCTGCAAGTGGATATTTGGAGTGTTTTGAGGCCAATGCTGGAAAAGGAATTATATTAACATAAACACTAGACAGCAGCATTCTCACAATCTTCTTTGTTCTGTGTGCATTCAACATGCAGAGTTGAATCTTCCTTTTGATAGAGCAGTTTTGAAACAATCTTTTTGCAGAATCTCCAAGTCAATATTGGGAGCGCTTGGAGGCCCATGCTGGAAAAGGAAACATCTTCATATAAAAACTAGACAGAAGCATTCTCAGAAACTTCTTTGGATGTCTACATTCAAGTCACAGAGTTGAACCTTCCTTTTGATAGAGCAGTTTTGAAACACTCTTTTTGTAGAATCTGCAAGTGGATATTTGGAGCGATTGTGCCTCTGGTGGAAAAGGAAATATCTTCATATAGAAACTAGACGGAAGCCTTCTCAGAAACTAATTTTTGGTGTGTGTTTTCAACTCACAGACTTGTACCTTCTGTTTTATAGAGCTGTTTTGAAACACATTTTTGGTAGAATTTTCAATTGGTTATTTGCAGCGCTTTGAGGCCTATGCTGGAAAAGGAAATATCTTCACTTAAAAACTAGAGAGAAGCGTTTTCTCAAACTTCTTTGTGATGGGTGCATTCAACTCCCAGAGTTGAACTTTTCTTTTAATAAAGCAGTTTTGAAACACTGTTTTTAGAGGATCTGCACGTGTATATACGGAGTGCTTTGAAGACTATGATGGAAAAGGAAATATCTTCACATAAAAACAAGATAGAAACATTCTCAAAAATTTATTTGTGACTTGTGGATTCAACATATAGAGTTAAACCATCCTTTTGATACAGCAGCTTTGAAACACTCTTTTTGTAGTATTTGCGTGTGAATACTTAGAGCACTTTGAGGCCTAAACTGGAAAAGGGACTATCCTCACATAAAAACAATGGAGAAGCATTCTCAGAAACTTCTTTGTGATGAGTGCATTCAGTTCACAGTGCTGAACATTCCTTTTGCTAGAGAAGTTGTGAAACACTCTTTTTCTAGAATCTGCAAGTGGATATTTGGAGCACTTTGAGGCCTATGCTGGAAAAGGAAATATCTTCACTTAAAAACTAGACAGAAGCATTCTCAGAAACTTCTTTGTGATGTCTGCATTGAATTCACAGAGTTGAACCTTCCTTTTGATAGAGCAGTTTTGAAACACTATTTTTGTAGAATCCGCAAGTGAATATTTGGAGTGATTTGAGGCCAATGCTCTAAAAGTAAATATCTTCACCTAAAAACTAGACAGACGCATTCTAAGAAAATTCTTTTTGATGAGTGCATTCAACTAACAAATTTGAACTTTTTTTGATAGAGCAGTTTTGAAACACTCTTTTTATAGAATCTGCAGGTGAATATTTGGAGTACTTTGAGACCAGTGCTCCAAAAGTAAATATCATCAAATAAAAACTAGATAGAAGCATTGTCAGAAACATCTTTATGATATGTGCATTCAACTGACAGAGTTGAAGCTCCTTTTTGATAGATTAGTTTTGAAACACTCTTTTTGTAGAATCTGTAAGGGGATATTTGGACTGATTTGAGGCATTCGTTGGAAAAGGGAATATCTTCACTTAAAACTAGACAGAAGCCTTCTCAGAAACTTCTTTGTGATGTGTGCAATCAACTCACCTAGTTGAACCTTCCTTTTTTGATAGAGCAGTTGAAATACTCTTTTTGTAGAATATGCAAGTGGACATTGGGAGCACTTTGAGGCCTTCTGAGGAAAAGGAAATGTCTTCACATAAAAACTAGACAGAAGCGTTTTCAGAAACTGGTTTGTGATGTGTGCATTCAGTTCACTGAGTTGAACTTTCCTGTTGATCAGCTGTTTTGAATCACTCTTTTTGTAAAACCTGCAAGTGGATATTTGGAGTGCTTTGAATCCTTCATTGGAAAAGGGACTATCTTAAAATAAAAACAAGACTGAAGCATTCTCAGAAACTTCTTTGTGATGTGCACATTCAACTCACAGAGTTGAACCTTCCTTTTGATAGAGCAGATATAAAACACTGTTTTTCTCGGATCTGCAATGGACATTTGTAGTACTTTGAGGGCTATGTTGGAAAATGAAATATCTTCAAATAAAAACTAGACATAAGCATTCTCAGAAATATCCTTGTGATGTTTGCATTCAACTGACAGAGTTGAACATACCTTTTAATAGAGGAGTTGTGAAACACTCTTTTTGAGATACCTGCAAGTGGAAATTTGAAATGATTTCAGGCCTTTGTTGGAAACGGAATATCTTCACATAAAAACTAGACAGAAGCATTCTCATAAAGGTTTTGGGATGTGTTCATTCAATTCACAGAGTTGAAATTTTCTTTTGATAGAGCAGTTTTGAAACAATGTTTTTGTAGGATCTGCAATGGGATATTTGGACATATTTGAGGCCTTCTTTGGAAACTGGAATATCTTCCCATAAAAGCTGGACAGAAGCATTCTTAGAAATTTCTTTGTGATATGTGCACTCAACTCACAGAGTTGAACCTTCCTTTTGCTATATCAGTTTTGAAACCCACTTTCTGTAGATTCTACAAGAGGACATTTGGAGCGCTTTAAGGCCTTTGGTGGAAAAGGAAATATCTTCACATACAAACTAGGCAGAAACATTATCAGAAACATCTCTGTGATGTGTGCATTCAACTCAATGATTTGAGTCTTCCTTTTGATAGAGCAGTTTTGAAACACTCTTTTTGCAGAATCTGCAATTGGATATTTGGAGCTCTTTGAATCCTTCATTGGAAACGGGAATATCTTCAAATAAAAACAAAACAGAAGCATTCTCAGAAACTACTTTGTGATATGTATATTCAACTCACAGAGTTCAACCCTTCTTATGATAGAGTAGTTTTGAAACGCTCTTTTTGTAGAATCTGCAAGTGGACATTTCCAGCTCTTTGAGGTCTCTGGTGTAAAAAGAAATATCTTCACATAAAAACTAGACAGAATCATTCTCAGAAACTTCTTTGTGATGTTTTCATGCAATGCACAGAGGTGAACATATCTTTTCATAGAGCAGTAGTGAAACACTCTTTTTTAAGGACCTGCAAGTGTTTATTTGGACAGATTTGAGGCCTTCATTGGAAACAGGAATATCTTCACAGAAAAACAAGACAGAGGCATTCTCAAAAACTTTTTTCAGATGTGTGCATTCCCCTCACAGAGGTCAACATAACTTTTCATAGACCAGTTTTGAAACACTCTTTCTGTGGAATCTGCAAGTAGATATTTAGACCTCTTTGATGCCTTCGTTGGAAACGGGAATATCTTCACATAAAAACTAGACAGAAGCATTCTCAGAGACTTCTTTTTCATGTGTGACTTCAACCGACAGATTTGAAACTTCCTTTTGATAGAGCAGTTTTGAAACATTTTGTGTAGAATCTGCAATTGGACAGTTTGAGAGCTTTGAGGCCTTCGGTGGAGAGGGAAATATCTTCACATAAATACTTGACCGAAGCATTCTTAGAAACTTTTTGGTGATGTATGCATTCAACTCACAGAGTTGTACCTTTCTTTTCATAGAGCAGTTTTGAAACACTCTTTTTGTAGAATCTGAAAGAGGACAATTTGTAGGACTTTGAGGGCTGTGGTGGAAAACCAGACAGAAGCATTCTCAGAAACTTCTTTGAGAAGTTTCCATTCAACTCACAGAGTTGAACATTCCTTTTGATAGAGCAGTAGTGAAACACTCTTTCTGAAGAACCTGCAAGTGGATATTTGGACAGATTTGGGGCCTTCATTAAAAACAGGAATATCTTCACATAAAAACTGGACAGAAGCGTTATCAGTAATTTCTTTGTGATGTATGCTTTCAATTCACGGAGCAGAACATAAGTTTTCATGGAGCAGTTTTGAAACACTCTTTTTGTATAATCCACAAATGGATATTGGGACCGTTTCAGGGCTTCATTAGAAACGGAATTATCTTCCCATAAAAACTACACAGAAGCATTCTCAGAAACTTCTTTGTGATGGGTGCATTCAACTCACAGATTTGAACATAACTTTTCATAGAGCAGTTTTGAAACAGTCTTTTTGTAGAATCTGTAAGGGGATATTTGGACCGATTTGAGGCCTTTGTTGGAAACTTGAATATCGTCACATAAAAGCTAGACAAAAGCATTGTCAGAAACTTCCTTGTGATGTGTGCATTCAACTCAAAGAGATAAACCTTCATTTTGATTGAGCAGTTTTGAAACCTTTTTTTGTGGAATGTGAATGTGGACAATTGGAGCACTTTGAGGCCTTCAGTGGAAAAGGAAATATCTTCACATAAAAACTAGACTGAGCATTCTCAGAAAGTTCTTTCTTTTGTGTGCATTCAACTTACAGAGTTGAACCTTCCTTTTGATAGAGCAGTTTAGATAAAGTTTTTTTGTGGTATCTGAAAGTGGACATTTGGAGCACTTTGAGTTCTCCGGTGGAAAAGGAAATATCTTCACATGAAAACTAGACAGAAGCATTCTCAGAAACTTCTTTGTGAAGTGTGAATTGAACCCACTGAGTTGAATCTTCCTTTTGATAGAGTAGTTTTGAAACAGTTTTTTGTAGAATCTGCAAGCGGATATTTAGAGAGCTTTGAAGCCTTTGTTTGAAACGGGAATATCTTCAAATAAAAACTAGACTGAAGCACTTTCAGAAACAACTTTGTGATATGGCCATTCAACTCACAGAGTTGAACCTTTCTTTTGATAGAGCAGTTTAGAAACTCTCTTTTTTGAAGAATCTGAAAGAGGACATTTGTAGCACCTTGAGGGCTATCGTGGAAAAGGAAATATCTTCAACCAAAAACTACACAGAAAAATTCTCAGAAACAACTTTGGAATGTTTGCATTCAACTCACGGAGTTGAACATACATTTTCTTAGTGCAGTTGTTGAACACTCTTTTTGAAGGACCTGCCAGTGGATATTTGGAATGATTTGAGGCCTTCATTGAAAACGGGAACATCTTCACATATAAACTAGACAGAAGGATTCTCAGAAACTACTTTGTGATGTGTGCATTCAACTCATGGAGTTGAACATAACTATTCATAGAGCAGTTTTGAAACACTCTTTTTGTAGAATCTGCGAGAGCATATTTGGACAGTGTGAAGCCTTCATTGGAAACGGGAATATCTTCACATAAAATCTAGACAGAAGCATTCTCAGAAACTACTTTGTGATGTGTACATTCGATTCACAGAGTTGAACATAACTTTTCATAGAGCAGTTTTGAAACACTCTTTTTATAGAATCTGAAAGGGGATATTTGGACCGATTTGAGGCTTTCATTGCAAACGGGAATATCTTCAGATAAAAACAAGACCTGAGCACTGCCAGAAACTTCTTTGTGATCTGTGCGTTCAGCTCACAGAGTTGAAACTTCCTTTTGATAGAGCAGTTTGAAACCTTTTTTTATGGAATATGCAAGTGGACATTTGGAGTGCTTTGAGGTCTTTGGTGGAAAAGACAACATCTTCACATAAAACTAGACAGAAGCAATCTCAGAAACTTCTCTGTGTTCTGCGCATTCAAGTCAGAGTTGAACCATCCTTTTCATAGAGCAGTTTTGAAACACATTTTTTGTAGAATCTGGAAGTAGACAATTGGAGTGCTTAGAGGACTTCATTGGAAAAGGAAATCTCTTCACATAAAAACTAGACAGAAGCATTATCACAAACTTCCTTGTGTTGTGTGCATTCAACTCTCAGAGTTGAATCTTCCTTTTGATAGAGCAGTTTTGAAACACTCTTTTTGTAGTATCTGCAATTGGATACTTGAAGAGCTTTGAAGCCTTCATTGGAAATGGGAATGTGTTCAAATAAAATCAGAAGCATTCTCAGAAACTACTTTGTGATATGTGCATTCAACTCACAGAGATGAACATTTCCTTTGATAGAGCAGCTTTGAAACACTCTTTTTGCAGAATCTGCAAATGGACATTTGTATCGCTTTGAGGGCTATGGTGGAAATTGAAATATCTTCAAATAAAAACTAGACGGAAGCATTCACAGAAACTTCTTTGTGATATTTGCATTCACCTCACACAGTTGAACATGCCTTTTCATAGAGCTGTTGTGAAACAGTCTTTTTGAAATCCTGCAAGTGGATAATTTTACCAATTTGAGGCCTTCATTGTAATCGGGAAAATCTTCACATAAAAACTAGACAGAAACTTTCTCAGAAACTTCTTTGTGATGTGTGCATTCAACTCACAGAGTAGAACATAAGTTTTCATAGGACAGTTTTGAAACTCTCTTTCTGTAGAATCTGCAAGTGGATATTTGGACTCTTTGATTCATTCATTGGAAACGGGAATATCTTCCCATAAAAATTAGACAGAAGCATTCCCAGAAACTTCTTTGTGATGTGTGCATTCAACTCACAGAATTGAACATAGCTTTTCATAGAGCAGTTTTGAAACACTCTTTTTGTAGAATCTGCAAGGGGATATTTGGACCAATTTGAGGCCTTCGTTGGAAACAGGAATATCTCCACATAAAAACTAGACAGAAGCATTGTCAGCAACTAGTTTTTGATGTGTGCATTCAACTTAAACAGTTGAACCTTCCTTTTGCTAGAGTAGCTTTGAAACCTTTTTTTTTTTTTTTTTTGGAATGTGCAAGTGGACATTTGGAGCAATTTCAGGCCTTCGGTGGAAAAGGAAATATCTTCACATAAAAACTAGAGAGAAGCATTCTCAGAAACTTCTTTGTGACGTGTGCATTCAACTCACAGAGTTGAACATAACTTTTCATAGAACAGTTTTGAGACCCTCTTTTTTTAGAATCTGCAAGTGGATAATTGGAACGCTTTTAGGCCTTCATTGGAAACAGGAATATCTGCACATAAAAAATAGACAGAAGCATTCTCAGAAACTACTTTGTGATCTGTGCATTCATCTCACGGAGTTCAACATTCCTTTTGATGGAGCAGTTTTGAAACACTCTTTTTGTAGAATCTGCAAGGGTATATTTCACCGATTTGAGGCTTTCGTTCGAAACGGGAATTTCTTCACATAAAAACTAGACAGAAGCACTCTCAGAAAATTCTTGAAGATGTGTGCATTCAACTCACAGATTTAAACCTTCCCGTTGATAGAGCAGTTTTGAAGCAGTTTTTCTAGAATCTGTAAGAGGACATTTGGACCGTTTTGAGGCCTATGGTAGAAAAGGAAATGTCTTCACTGAAAAACTAGACAAAGACATTGTCAGAAACATCTTTGTGATCTGTGCATTCAAATCACAGAGTTGAAACTTTGTTTTGATAGAACAGTTTTGAATCACTCTTTTTGTATTATCTGAAATTGGATATTTGGAGCGCTTGGAGGCCTATGGTAGAAAAGGAAATCTCTTCACATAAAAACTAGACAGAAACAATCTCAGAAACCCCTTTGTGATGTGTGCATTCAACTAACAGTGTTGAAATTTCCTTTTGATACAGCAGTTTTGAAACACTCCTTTTGTGGAATCTGCAAGTGGATATTTGGAGCGCTTTGAAGCCTTCCTTGGGAACGGGAATATCTTCAAATGAAAACTAGACAGAAGCATTCTCAGAAACTACTTTGTGATGTGTGCATTCAACTCACAGAGTTGAGCCTTCCTATTGATAGAATAGTTTTGAAACACTTTTTTTGAAGTATCTACTGGTGGATATTTGGAGCACATTGTGGCCTATGGTACAAAAGGAAATGTCTTCACATAATAACTAGACAGATGCATTCTCATAAACTTCTTTGTGATGTTTGAATTCAACTCACAGAGTTGAACATAACTTTTCATAGAGCTGTTTTGAAACACTCTTTTTCTAGCTTCTGCAAGTGGAATTTTGGAACGATTTGAGGCCTTCGTTTGAAACGGGAATTTCTTCACATAAAAAGTAGACAGAAGCATTCTCAGAAACTTCTTTGTGATGTGTGCATTCAGCTCAAGGAGTTGAACTATCTTTTTAAAGAGCATTTTTGAAACACTCTTTTTTAGAATCTGCAAATGGACACTTTTAGCGATTTTGGGCTATGGTGGAAAAGGAAATATGATCAAATAAAAACTACACAGAAGCATACTCAGAAACTTCTTTGTGATGTGTGCGTTCAACTCATAGAATTGTACATATCTTTTCATAGACCAGTTTTGAAACTGTCTTGTTTGTGGAATCTGCAAGTGAATACTTGGAACGCTTTGTGGCCTTCTTTGGCAACAGGAGTACCTGCACATAAAAACAAGAAAGAAGAATTCTCAGAAATTTTTTGTGATGTGTGCATTCAACTGACAGAGTTGATCCTTCCTTTTGATAGAGGAGTTTTGAGACACTGTTTTTGTAGATTCTGCAAGGGGATAGACCGATTTGAGGCCTTCATTGGGATCCGGAATAGCTTCACATAAAAACTAGACAGAAGGATTCTGAGAAACGATTTTGTGATGTGTGCATTCAACTCACTGAGGTGAACCTTCCTTTTCATAGAGCAGTTTTGAAACACTCTTTTTGTAGAATCTACAAGTGGAAATTTGGTCCGCTTTGAGGCCTTTGTTGCAAATGGGAATATCTTCACATAAAAATTAGACAGAAGCATTCTCAGAGACTTCTTTGTGATGTGTGCTTTCAACTCACAGAGTTGAACCTTTCTCTTGATAGAACACTTTTGAAACACTCTTTTCCTAGAATCTGCAATGGGATATTTGGACCGTTTTGAAGCCTTCATCAGAAACAGGAATATCTTCACATAAAAGTACACAGAAGCATTCTCAGAAACTATTTTGTTATGTGAGCATTCAACTCACCGAGTTGAATCTTCCTTTTCATAGAACAGTTTTGAAAAACTTTTTTTGCAGAATCTGCAAGAGGACATTTGGAGTGCTTTGAGGCCTTCAGTTTAAAAGGAAATATCTTCATATAAAAACTAGACAGAAGTATCCTAAGAAACTTCTTTGGGATGTGTGCATTCAACTCACAGTGTTGAACCTTCCTTTAGATACGGCAGTTTTGAAAAACCCTTTTCGTAGATTCTGCAAGGGGATATTTAGACCTATTTGAGGCCTTCCTTGGAAACGAGTAGATCTTCACATAAAAACTAGACAGAAGCATTCTCAGAAACTGCTTTGTGATGTGTGCATTCAACTCATAGATTTGAACATAACTTTTCATAGAGCAGTTTTGAAACACTCTTTTTGTAGAATCTGCAGGTGGACAATTGGAGCACTTTTAGGAATTCGGTGGAATATGAAATATCCACATAAAAACTAGACAGAAGCATTCTCAGAAACTGCTTTGTGATGTGTGCATTCAACTCATAGATTTGAACATAACTTTTCATAGAGCAGTTTTGAAACACTCTTTTTGTAGAATCTGCAGGTGGACAATTGGAGCACTTTTAGGAATTCGGTGGAATATGAAATATCCACATAAAAAGTAGACAGAAGCATTATCAGAAACTACTTTGTGATGTGTGCATTTAACTCACGGAGTTCCACATAATTTTTAATACAGCAATTTTGAAACACTCTTTTTGTAGAAGCTGCAAGTGTACATTTGGAGCACTTTGAGGCGTTCAGTGGAACAGGAAATATCTTCACATAAAAACTAGACAGAAGCATTCTCAGAAACATCTTTGGATGTGTGAATTAAACTCAATGAGTTGAACTTAATGTTTCATGGAGCAGTTTTGAATCACTCTTTTTGTAGAATCTTCAAGTGGAAATTTTGAGTGCATTGACGCCTTAGGTGGAAAAGGAAATATCTTTACATAAAAACTACAGAGTAGCATTCTCAGCAATTTATTTATGATGCGTGCATTCAACTCATGGGGTTGAACGTTTGCTTTCATATAGCAGTTTTGAAACTCTCTTTTTGTAGAATTTGCAAGTGGATATTTGGAGTGCTTTGAGGCCTAAGGTAGAAAAGGAAACATCTTCATATAAAAACTACACAGAAGCTTTCTCAGAAACTTCTTTGTGATGTGTGCATTCAACTGACACTGTATAACCTTCCTTTTTATAGAGAGTTTTGAAACACTCTTTTTGTAGAATCTGCAAGTGGTTATTTGGAGTGCTTTGAAGCCTTCGTTGGAAACGGTAATATCTTCAAATAAAAACTAGACAGAAGCATTCTCAGAAACTACCTTGTAATGTGTGCTTTCAACTCACCAAATTGAGCATTTCTTTTGATAGAGCAGTTTTGAATCTCACTTTTTGTAGAATCTGCCAGTGGATATTTGGAGTGCTTTGAGGCCTACATTAGGAAAGGAAATATCTTCACATAAAATCTAGAGAGATGCATTCTCAGGAACTTCTTTGAGATGTGTGCATTCAACTCACAGAGTTGAACCTTTCTTTTGATAGATCAGTTTTGAAACACTCTTTTTGCAGCATCTTCAAATGGTTGCTTGTAGCGCTTTGAGAGCTGTGGTGGAAAAGGAAATATCTTCAAATAAAAACTCCACAGAAGTATTCTCAGAAACTTCTTTGTTATGTGCACATTCAACTCACAGAGTTGAACACACCTTTTCATAGAGCAGTTGTGAAACTCTTTTTGAAGGACCTGCAAGTGGATATTAGGACCGATTTGAGGCCTTCATTGGAAATGGGAATATCTTCACATAAAACTAGACAGAACCATTCTCAGAAACTTCTTTGTGATGTGTGAATTCAATTCACATTGTTGTACATAACTTTTCATAGAGCAGTTTTGATACACTCTTTTGGTAGAATCTGCAAGTGCATATTTAGATGACTGACGCATTCGTTGGAAAAGGGAATATCTGCAGATAAAAACTTGACAGAAGCATTCTCAGAAACTTCTTTGTGATGTGTGCATTCAACTCACAGAGTTGAAGCTTCCTTTTGATAGAGCAGTTTTGAAACTCTCTTTTTGTCGAATCTGCACGGGGATATTTTGACCGTTTTGAGGCTTTCGATTTAAACGGGAATACCTTCACATAAAAACTAGAGAGAAGCATTCTTAGAAACATCTTTGTGATGTGTGTATTCAACTCACAGAGTTGAACCTTTGTTTTGATAGAGCAATTTTGTAACACATTTTTGGTAGAGTCTGCAAGAGGACATTTCGAGCCCTTTGAGACCTTTGGTACAAAAGGAAATATCTTCACATAAATACTAGACAGAAGCATTGTCAGAAACTTTTTTGTGACGTGTGCATTCAAACTCACAGTGATGAGCCTTCCTTTTGATAGAGCAGCTTTGAAAGACTCTTATTGTAGAATCTCCAAGTGGATATTTCGAGCTCTTTGAATCCTTCGTTGGAAAAGGGAATATCTTCAAATAAAAACTAGACGGAAGCATTCTCCAAAACTACATTGAGATGTATGCTTTCAATTCATGGAGTTGAGCCTTTCTTTTGATACAGCAGTTTTGAAAACTCTTTGTAGAATCTGCAAATGGATATTTGGACTGCTTTGGGGCCTGTGGTAGAAAAGGGAATACCTTCACATACAAACTAGACAGAAGCAGTCTCAGAAACATTTTTGTGATGTCTGCCTTCAACTTATAGAGTTGAACATTTCTTTTGATACAGCACGTTTGAAACACTTTTTTTGCAGAATCTGCAAGTGGACATTTGGAGTGCTTTGTGACCATTGGTGGAAAAGGAAATATCTTCACATAAAAAGTAGATAGAAGCATTCTCAGAAACTTCTCTGTTATGTGTACATTCAACTCACAGAGTTGAACGTTCCTTTTGATAGAGCAGTTTTGAAACACATTTTTTTTAGAATCTGCCAGTGGACATTTGGAGTGCTTTGAGGCCCTCGGTGGTAAGGGAAATCTCTTCACATAAAAACTACTCAGAAGCATTCTCAGAAACTTCTTTGTGACGTGTGCACTCAACTCACAGAGTTGAACCTTCCTTTTGGTAGAGCAGTTTTGAAACACTCTTTTTGTACAATCTGCAAATGGATATTTTGAGCACTTTGAAGCCTTTGATGGAAACGGGAATTTCTTCAAATAAAAACTCGACAGAAGCATTCTCAGAAACTGTTTTGTGTTGTGTGCATTCAGTTCACAGTGTTGAATATTTCTTTTGACAGGGAAGTTTTGAAACACTCTTTTTGTAGAATCTGCATATAGACATTTGTAACGCTTTGAGGGCTATGGTGGAAAAGTAAACATCTTCAAATAAAAACTAGAGAGAAACATTATCTGAAACTTCTTTGTGATGTGTGTATTCAACTCACAGAGTTTAAGCTTTCTTTTGATGGAGCAGGTTTGAAACACTCCTTCTGTAGTATCTGCAGGTGTATGTTTGGAGTGCTTTGAAGACTTCGTTGGAAACGGGAATATCTTCAAATAAAAACTAGACAGAAGCATTCTCAGAAACAAGTTTGTGATGTGTGTATTCAACTCACAGAGTTGAACATAACTTTTTATAGAGGAGATTTGAAAAACTCTATTTGCAGTATCTGAAAGGGGATATTTGGACCGTATTGAGGCCCTCATTGGAAACAGGAATATCTTCCCATAAAAACTAGACAGAAACATTCTCAGAAAATACTTCGTGATGTGTACATTCAACTCATACATTTGAAGCTTCCTTTTGATAGAGCAGTTTTGAAACCGTCCTTTTGAAGAATTGGCAAGTGGATATGTGGAGCACTTTGAATCCTTCATTGGAAACGGGAATATCTTCAAATAAAAACTAGACAGAAGCATTCTCAGAAACTTCTTGTGATGGGTGCATTCAACTCACAGAATTGAACTTTCCTTTTGATAGAGCAGTTTAGAAACACTCTTTTTGTAGAATCCAAAGGTAGATATTTGAACCTATTTGAGGCCTTGGTTGGAAACGGGATTAAATTCACATAAAAACTAGACAGAAGCATTCTCAGAAACTTCTTTGTGATGAGTAGATTCAACTCACAGAGATGAAACTTCCTTTTGGTAGAGCAGTATTGAAACAATCTTTCTGTAGAATCTGTAAGTGGACATTTGGAGTGCTTTGAGGCCTTCGGCAAAAAAGGAAATATCTTCACATTAAAACAAGACAGAAACATTCTCAGAAACTTCTTTGTGATGTGTGCATTCAACCGACAGAGTTAAACCTTCCGTTTGATAGAGCAGATTTGAAACACTCTTTTTGTAGGATCTGCAAGTGGATAATTGGAGCGTTTTGAAGCCTTTGTTGGAAACGGGAATACCTTCAACTAAAAACTAGACAGTAGCATTCTCAGAATCTACTTTGTGATGTGTGCATCCAACTCATAGAGTTGAACATACCTTTTCATAGAGAAGTTGTGAATCATTCTATTTGAAGAACCTGCAAGTGGATATTTGGACTGCTTAGAGGCCTTCGTCGGAAATGGGAATATCTTCACATAAAAACTAGACAGAAGCATTCTCAGAGACGTCTTTTTGATGTGTGCATTCAACTCACGGAGTTTAGCATAACTTTTGATTGAGCAGTTTTGAAACACTCTTTTTGTACAATCTGCAAGGGGATACTTGGACCGTTTTGAGGCCTTCTTTGGAAACAGGAATATCTTCATATAAAAACTAAATAGAAGAATTGTCAGATACTTCTTTGTGATGTGTGCATTCAACTCACAAAGTTGAACCTTCGTTTTGATGTAACAGTTTTGAAACACATTTTTTGTAGAATCTGCAAGTGGACATTTAGAGAGCTTTGAATACTTCATTGGAAGTGGGAATATCTTCAAATAAAAACTAGACAGAAGCATTCTTAGAAATTACTTTGTGATATGTGCATTCAACACACAGAGTTAAACATTTCCTTTGATAGAGCAGTTTTTTAACACTACTTTTGTAGAATCTGCAAGTGGACATTTATAACTTTTAGAGGACTGGCGTGGAAAAGGAATTATCTTCAAATAAAAACTAGACAGAAGCATTCTCAGAAATTTCTTTGTGATGTGTGTATTCAACTCACAGAGTTGAACTTTCCTTTTCATAGAGCAGTTGTCAAACACTCTTTTTGAAGAAACTGTAAGTGGATATTTGTACCGATTTGAAGCATTCCTTGGAAACACGAATATCTTAACATAAAAACTTAACAGAAGCATTCTCAGAAATTTTTTCATGATGTATACATTCAACTCAGTGTGCTGAACATAACTTTTCATAGAGCAGTTTTGAAACACTGTTTTTGTAGAATCTGGAAGTGGATATTTGGAGCGCTTGAGCCTTCGTTGGAAACGGGAATGTTTTGAAATAAAAAACAAACAGAAGCCTTCTCAGAAAAAACTGTGTGATGTGTCCATTCAACTCAGAGAGTTGAACCTTTCCTTTGATAGAGCAGTTTTGAAATACTCTTTGTAGAATCTGAAAGAGGACATTTGAAGTGCTCTGAGGGCTATGGTGGAAAAGGAAATATCTTGAAATTAAAACTAGACAGAAGCTTTCTCAGAAACTTCTATGTGATGTTTGCATTCAACTCGCAGAGTTGAACATACGTTTTCCTAGTGCAGTTGTGAAACACTCCTTTTGAAGAACCTGCAAGTGGTTATTTGGACCGTTTTGAGGCCTTCATTGGAAACGGGAATATCTTCACATAAAAACTAGACAGAAGCATTTTCAGAAACATTTTGTGATGTGGGCATTCAACTCAGAGGGTTGAACATAACTTTTCATAGAGCAGTTTTAAAACACTCTTTTTGTAGAATCTGCAAGTGGATATTTGGAGTGCTTTGAAGGCTTTGTTGGAAACGGGAATATCTTCAAATGACCACCAGACAGAAGCATTCTCAGAAACTTCTTTGTGATGTGTGCATTCAAATCACAGAGTTGAACCTTTGTTTTCAGAGAGCAGTTTTGAAACACACTTTTTGTAGAATCTGCAAGTGGATATTTGGCATACTTTGAAGTCTTTTTGGAAATGGGAATACCTTCAAATAAAAACTAGAGACAAGCATTCTCAGAAAGTACTTTGTGATGCATGCATTCGAATCACAGAGTTAAAACTTCCTTTTCATATAGCAGTTTTGAAACACTCTTTTTTAGGAATTTGCAATTAGATATTTGGAGATCTTTGAAGCCTTCGTTGGGAACGAGAATATCATCAATTTAAAACTGGACAGAAGCATTCTCAAAACTACTTTCTGATATGTGCATTCAAACCACAGAGTTCAACCTTTCTTTTGATAGAGCAGTTTTGAAATACTCTTTTTGTAGTATCTGCAGATGGATATTTGGAGCGCTTTGAGGCCTATGGTAGTAAAGGAAATATCTTCACAAAAAAAATAGACAGAAGCATTCTCAGAAACTTCTTTGGATGTGTGCATTGAACTCACAGAGTTCAACATAACTTTTCATTGAGCAGTTTTGAAACAATCTTTTTGTAGAATCTGTAAGAGGATATTCGGAGCACTTTGAGGCCTTCGTTGGAAACGGGAATATGTTCACATAAAAACTACAAAGAAGCATTCTCAGAAACTTACTTGTGATGTGTGCATTCAACTCACATAGTTGAACCTTCCTTTTGATAGAGGAGTTTTGAAAGACTTTTTTTGTAGAATACACAAGAGGACATTTGGAGTGCTTTGAGGCCTTCAGTGAAAAAGGAATTATCTTCACAAAAAAACTAGATAGAAGCATTCTCAGAATTTCTTTGTGATGTGTGCATTCAACTCACAGAGTTAAACATTCCTTTTGATAGAGCAGTTTTGAAACTCTCTTTTTGTACAATTTGAAAGGGGATATTTCGACCGTTTTGGTGTCTTCATTGGAAACGGGTATATCTTCAAATAGAAACTAAACAGAAGCATTCTCAGAAACTACTTTGTGATGTGTGCATTCAACTCACAGAGTTCAGCCTTCCTTTTGATAGAGCAGTTTTGAAACAGTCTTTTTGTAGAGTCTGCAGGTGGATATTTGGAGCTCTTTGAGACCTATGGTAGAAAAGGAAATATCTTCACAAAAAAATTAGACAAAACATTCTCAAAAACTTCTTTGGGATGTGTGCATGCAACTCACAGAGTTGAACCTTTCTGTTGATAGAGCAGTTTTGGGATACTTTTTAATAGATTCTGCAAGTGGACATTTTGAGCGTTTTGAGGCCTTTTTTAGAAAAGGAAATGTCTTCACATAAAAACTAGACAGAAGCATTCTCAGAAATTTTTTTTTGATGTGTGCATTCAACTCACAGAGTTGAACATAAATTTTCATAGAGCAATTTTGTAACACTCTATTTGTAGAATCTGCAACTGGATATTTGGACCGCTTTGACACCTTCATTGGAAACAGGAATATCTTCACATAAAAACTAGACAGAAGCACTCTCAGAAACAATATTGTGATGTGTGCATTCAACTCACAGAGCGGAACATAATTTTTCATGGAGCAGTTTTAAAATGCTCTTTTTGTAGAATCTGCAAGGGCATATTAGGACTTCTTTGGAAACTTAGGACTTCTTTGGAAACTTAGGGGCTTCTTTGGAAACTGGAATATCTAAAAATAAAAACCAGACAGAAACATTGTCAGAAACTTCTTTGTGATGTGTGCAGTTAACGCACAGATTTGAACCTTCCTTTGATAGAGCAGTTTTGAAACACTCGTTTTGTAGAGTCTGCAAGTGGATATTAGGAGCACTTTTAGGCCTATTGTAGAGATGGAAATATCTTTACATAAAAACTAAACAGAAGCATTCTCCGAAACTTCTCTGTGATATGTGCATTCACCTGACAGTATTGAACCTGCATTTTGATACAGCACTTTTGAAACACTCTTTTTGTAGGATCTGCAAATGAATATTTGGAGTGCTTTGAAGCCTTCGATGGAAATGGGAATATCTTCAAATAAAAATTTGACAGACGCATTCTCAGAAACAACGTTGTGATATGTGCATTCAACTCACAGAGTTGAACTTGTCTTTTAATAAAGCAGCTTTGGAACACTCTTTTTGTAGAATTTGAATGAGGACATTTGTAGCACTTTTACGGCTTTGGTGTAAAAGGAAATATATTCAAATTAAAACAAGAAAGAAGCATTTTCAGAAACTTCTTTGTGATGTTTGCATTCAACTCACCGAGTTGAACACAACGTTTCATAGAGCAGTTGGGAAACGCTGTTTATGAAGAAACTGCAAGTGGATATTTGGACCGATTTGAGGTCTTCGTTGTAAACGAGAATATCTACACATAAAAACTAGACAGGAGCATTCTCAGAAACTTCTTTGTGATGTGTGCATTCAACTCACAGAGTTGAACCTTTCTATTCATAGAGCAGCTTTGAAAACTCTTTTTGTAGAATCTGCAAGTGGATATTTGCACCGCTTTGAGGCTTTCACTGGAAACTAGTATAATTTCACATAAAAACTAGACAGAAGCATTCTCAGAAACTACTTCGTGATGTGTGCATTCAACTCACAGATTTGAACCTTCCTTTTGATAGAGCAGTTTTCTAACACACTTTTTGTAGAATCTATAAGTGGATATTTTCAGCACCATGAAGCCTATGGTAGACAAGAAAATATCTTCACATAAAAACTAGGCAGAAGCATTCCCAGAAACTTCTTTATGATGTGGGAATTCCACTCACAGAGTTGAACATCTCCTTTGAGAGAGCAGTTTTGAATCACTCTTTTTGTAGAATCTGCAAATGTACATTTCTAGCTCTTTGAGAGCTTTTTTTCTAAATGGAAATATCTTCAAACAAAAACTTGACAGAAGCATTCTCAGAAACTTATTTGTGATGTGTCCATTCAACTCACAGAGGTGAACATAACTTTTCATTAAGCAGTTTTGGAACACTCTTTTTGTAAAATCTCCAAGTGAATATTTGGACTGCTGGGAGGTCTTTGTTGGAAACTGGAATATCTTCACATAAAAACTAGACAGAAACATTCTCAGAAACTACTTTGTGACGTTTGCATTCAACTCACAGAGCTGAACCTTCCTTTTGATGGAGCACTTTTGAAACACTCTTTTTGTAGAATCTGCAAGTGGATATTTCCACCGCTTTGAGGCTTTCATTGGAAAGGGGAATATCTTCAAATAAAAACTAGACAGGAATATTCTCAGAAAATTCTTTGGATGTGTGCATTAAAACCAGATTGTTGAACCTTCCTTTTGATAGAGCAGTTTTGAAACGCTATTTTTGTAAAATCTGCAAGTGCAGATTTGCAGCACATTGAAGGCTTCATTGGAATCAGGAATATCTTCAAAGGAAAACTGCACAAAGCATTCTCAGATACTACTTTGTGATATGTGCATTCAACTAACAGAGTTGAGCATTACTTTTGATAGAGCAGTTTTCAAACACTCTTTTTGTACTATCTGCATGTGGATATTTGGAGCGCTTTGAGGCCTTTGGTAGAAAAGGAAATATCTTCACAGAAAAACTAGACAGAAGCATTCTCAGAAATGTCTTTGTGATGTGTGCATTAAACTCAGACTTTAACATAGCTTTTCATAGAGCAGTTTTGAAAGACTATTTTTGTAGGTTCTGCAAGTGGATATTTGGACTGCTTTGATGCCTTCATTGGAAACGGGAACACCTTCACATAAAAATTAGACAGAAGTATTCTCAGAAACATCTTTGTGATATGTGCATTCAACTCGCAGAGTTGAACCTTTCTTTTGATAGAGCAGTTTTGAAACACCTTTTTTTTAGAATCTGCAAGGGGACATTTGGAGTGCTTTGAAGCTTTCAGTGGAAAGGGAAATATCTTAACATAAAACTAGACATAAGCATTCTCAGAAACGTCTTTGTGATTTGTGGATTCAACTCATAGAGTTGAACCTTCCTTTTGATAGAGCAGTTTTGAAACACTCTTTTGCAGAACCTGCAAGTGGATATTTGGAGCGATTTGAAGCCTTCCTTGGAAACGAGAATATCTTCATATAAAAACTAGGTAGAAGCATTCTCAGAAACTACTATGTGATGTGTGGACTCAACTCACAGAGTTGAACCTTTCCTTTAATGGAGTAGTTTTGAAACACTGTTTTTGTAGAATCTGCAAGCGGACATTTGTAGCGCTTTGAGGATTATGATGGAAAAGGAAATATCTTCAAATAAAAACTAGACAGAAGCAATCTCAGAAACATCTTTGTCTTGTGTGCATTGACAGTTGAACATAAATATTCATAGAGTAGTTTTCAAACACTTTTTGTAGTATGTGCAAGGGGATATTTTGACCGTTTTGTGGCCTTCACTGGAAACGGGAATATCTTCACATAAAAACAAGGTAGGAGCATTCTCAGAAACTTCTTTGTGATGTGTGAATTCAACTCAGAGAATTGAACCTCACTTTTGGTACAGCAGTTTTGAAACAATTTTTTTGTATAATCTGCAATTGGACGTTTGGAGCACTTTGAGGCCTTCCGTGGAAAAGGAAATGTCTTCAAATAAAAACTAGAAAGAAGCATTCTCAGAAACTTATTTGTTATGTGTGCATTCAACTCACAGAGTTAACATTACTTCTGATAGAGCTGTTTTGAAACCCTTATTTGTAGAATCCGCAAGTTGACGTTTTGAGTGCTCTGGGGCCTTCGGTGGGAAAGAAATATCTTCACATAAAATCCAGACAGAAGAATTCTCCAAAACTTCTTTTTTAAGTGCGCATTCAACTCACAGAGCTGAAACTTCATTTTGATACAGCAGTTTTGGAACACTCTTTTGGTGGAATTTGCAAGTGGATATTTGGAGTGCTTAGAAGCCTTTGTTGGAAAAGCGAATACCTTCAAACTAAAACTAGACAGAAGCATTCTCAGAAACTACTTGGTGATGTGTGCATTGAACTTACAGAGCTGAACTTTTCTTTTGATAGAGCAGTTTTGAAACACTCCTTTTGTAGAATCTGCAAGTGGACATTTGTAGCTCATTGAAGGCTAAGGTGGAAAAGGAAATATCTCCAAATAAAAACTAGACAAAGCATTTTCGGAAACTTCTTTGTGATGTGTGCATTCAACTCACAGAGTTGAAACATCCTGTTGATAGAGCAGTTTTGAAAAACTCTTTTTGTAGAATCTGCAAGGGTATATTTTGACTGTTTTGAGGCCTTCGTTGGAACGGGAATATCTGCACATAAAAACTAGACAGAAGCATTCTCAGAAACTTCTTTATGATGTGTGCATTCAACTCACAGAATTGAACCTTTTATTTGATAGAGCAGTTTTGAAAAATCTTTTTGTAGAATCTGCAAGTGGATATTTGGACCGCTTTGAGGCTTTTGCTGGAAACGGGAATAATTTCACACAGAAACTAGACAGAAGCATTCTCAGAAACTACTTTGTGATGTGTGCATTCAACTCACAGATTTGACCCTTCCTTTTGATAGAGCAGTTTTCTAACACGCTTTTTGTAGAATCTGCAAGTGGATATTTGGAGTGCCATGAAGCCTATGGTAGAAAAGAAAATGTCTTCACATAAAAATTGGACAGCAACATTCTCAGAAACTTCCTTATGATGTGTGCATTCAGCTAACAGAGTTGAACCTCTCCTTTGAGAGAGCACTTTTGAAACAGTCTATTTGTAGAATCTGCAAATGGACATTTCTAGCACTTTGAGAGCTATGTTGTAATTGGAAATATCTTCATATAAAAACTAGGCAGAAGCATTCTCAGAGACTTATTTGTGATGTGTGCATTCAACTCACAGAGGTGAATATAACTTTTCATAGAGCAGTTTCAGGGCACTCTTTTTGTAGAATCTCCAAGTGAATATTTGGACCACTCAGAGGCCTTTGTTGGAAACAGGAATATCTTCAAATGACAACTGGACAGAATCATCCTCAGAAACTTCTTTGTGACGTGTGCACTCAACTCACAGAGTTGAACCTTCCTTTTGATGGAGCCGTTTTGAAATACTCTTTTTATAGAATCTTCAAGTGGATATTTGGAGCAATTTGAAGCCTTCGTTGGAAACGGAAATATCTTCAAATAAAAACTAGACAGAAGCACTCTCAGAAACCACTTTTTGATGAGTGCATTTATCTCACAGAGTTGAAACTTCTTTTAATAGAAAAGCTTTGAAACACTCGTTTTGTAGCATCTGCTAGTGGACAGTTGTAGTGTTTTGAGGGTTATGTTGGAAAAGGAAATATCTTCAAATAAAAACTAGACAGAAGCATTCTCAAAAACTAATTTGTGATGATAGCATTTAACTCACAGAGTTGAAAATACCTTTTCATACAGCTGTTGTGAAACACTCTTTTTGAAGATCCTGCAAACAGATAATTTGAACGCTGTGAGTCCTTCATTGGAAACTGGAATACCTTCACATAAAAACTAGACAGAAGCATTTTCAGAAACTTCTTTGTGATGTGTGCATTCAACTCACAGAGATGAACATTCCTTTTTATAGAGTAGTTTTGAGACACTCTTTTTGTAGAATCTGAAAGAGGACATTTCTTGGACTTTGAGGGTATGTTGGAAAAGTAAATATCTTCAAATAAAAACCAGAAAGAAGCATTCTCAGAATGTACATTGTGATGCGTGCATTCAACTCACTGAGTTGAACATAACTTTTCATAGAGCAGTTTTGAAACCCTCTTTTCGTAGAATATGCAAGTGGATATTTAGACCACTTTGAGGTCTTCATTGGAAACGGGAATATCTTCACATAAATACTAGACAGAAGCATTCTTAGAAACTACTTTTTGATGTGTGCATTAAATTCACAGAGTTGAACCTTCCTTTTGATGGAGCAGTTTTCTAACACTGTTGTACAATCTGCAAGTGGATATTTGAAGCATTGTGAAGCCTACGATACAAAATAAAATAACTTCACATAAAAACTAGACAGAAGTATTCTCAGAAACTTCTTTGTGAGGTGTGCTTTCCACTCACAGAGTTGAACCTTTCCTTTGATAGAGCAGTTTTGAAATGCTCTTTTTGTAGAATCTGCAAATGGACACTTCTAGTGCTTTGAGTGCTATGTTCTAAATGGAAATATCTTTTAAAAAACTAGACAGAAGCATTCACAGAAACTTTTTTGTGATGTGGGCATTCAACTCACAGAGTTGAACATACCTTTTCATAGAGCAGTTATGAAACACTCTTTTTGAAGAACCTGCAGGTGGATATTTGGACCAATTTGAGTCCTTCTTTGGAAGAGGGAATATCTTCACATGAAAACCAGACAGAAGCATTCTCGAAACATCTTTGTGATGTGTGCATTCAACTCACAGTGTTTAACATAACGTTTCATAGAGAAGTTTTGAAACACTCTTTTTGTAGAATCTGTAAGTGGATATTCGGACCTCTTTGAGGCCTTTGTTGGAAACGGGAATATCTTCACATAAAAACTAGACAGAAGCATTCTCAGAAACTTCTTTGTGATGTGTACATTCGACTAACAGAGTTGAACATAGCTTTTCATAGAGCAGTTTTGAGACACTCTTTTTGTAGAATCTGTAAGTGGATATTGGGACCACTTAGAGGCCTGTTTTGGAAACAGGAATATCTTCACATAAAAATTAGACAGAAGCATTCTCAGGAACGTCTTTTTGATATGTGCATTCAACTCACAGGTTTGAACAAAACTTTTCATAGAGCAGTTTTGAATCAATATTTTTGTAAAATCTGCAAGGGGATATTTGTACCATTTTGAGGCCTTCGTTGGAAACGGGAATATCTTCACATAAAAACCAGACAGAAGCATTATCAGAAACTTCTTTGTGATGTGTGCATTCAAATCACTGATTTGAACCTTCTTTAGATAGAGCAGTTTTGAAACACTATTTTTGCAGAATCTGCAAGTGGACATTTGTAGTGATTTGAGGGCTGTGGTGGAAAGGGAAATATCTACAAATATAAACTAGACAGAAGCATTCTCAGAAACTTCTTTGTGATGTTTGTGTTCAACTCACAGAGTTGAAGATACCTTTTCATAGAACAGTTGTGAAACACAGTTTTTGAAGAACCTGCAAGTGGATATTTGTACTCATTTGAGGTCTAGGTTGGAAACGAGATTATCTTCACATAAAAATAGACAGAAACAATCTCAGAAAATTATTTGTGATGTGTGCATTCAACTCACTGAGTTGAACACAACTTTTCCTAGAGCAGTTTTGAAACACTCTTTTTGTAGGATCTGCAAGTGGATATTTGGATCGCTTTGAGGCCTTTGTTGGAAACGGGAGTTTCTTCACATAAAAACTAGACAGATGCATTCTCAGAAACATCTTTGTGATGTTTGCATTCAACTGACAGTGTTGAACCTTCCTTTTGATAGAGCAGTTTTGAAAACCTCATTTGTAGAATGTGCAAGTGAGTATTTAGAGTGCTTTGAAGACTTCGTTGGAAACCAGAATATCTTCAAATAAAAACTAGACATAAGCAGTCTGAGAAACTACTTTGTGATGTATGCATTCAACTCACAGAGTTGAAACTTTCTTTTGATAGAGCAGTTTTGAAACACTATTTTGTTAAAATCTGCAAGTGGATATTTGGAATGCATTAAAGCCTTCGTTGGGAATGGGAATATCTCCAAATAAAACTAGTCAGAAGCCTTCTCAGAATCTGCTTTGTGATGTATCCATTCAACTCACACAGTTGAACCTTTCTTTTGAGAGAGCAGTTTTGGAACACTCTTTTTGTAGAATCTGCAAGTGGACCATTGTAGCGCTTTGAGGGTTATGGCAGAAAAGGAAATATCTTCAAATAAAAACTAGACAGAAGAATTCTCAGAAACTACTTAGTGATGTTTGCATTCAACACACAGAGTTGAACATACCTTTTCTTAGAGCAGTTGTGAAACGCTCTTTTTGAAGTATCTGCAAGTGGATATTTGGACTGATTTGTGGCCTTCATGGGAAACAGGAATATCTTCACATAAAAACTAGACAGAAGCATTCTCGGAAACTTCTTTGTGATGTGTGCATTCAACTCGCAGAGTTGAACATTCTTTTTGATACAGCAGTTTTGAAACACTCTTTGTAGAAGCTGCAGGTGGATATTTGCACAGTTTTGAGGCCTTAATTAGAAACGGGAAAATCTTCACTTAAAAATTAGACAGAATGATTCTGAGAAACTTCCTTGTTGTGTGCTCATTCTACTCACAGAGTTGAAGTTTTCTTTTGATAGGGCAGTTTTGAAACCCTTTTTTTGTAGAATCTGCAAGTAGACATTTGGAGCGCTTTGAGGATTTCTGTGGAAAATAAAATATCTTCATATAAAAACTGGACAGAAGCATTCTCAGAAACTTCTTTGTGATGTGTGCATTCAGCTCACAGAGTTGAACCTTCATTTTGATAGAGCAGTTTTTAAACACTCTTTTTGTAGAATCTCAAAGTGGATATTTGTAGCACTTTGAAGACTTCATTGGAAACGGGAATATCTTCAAATAAAAGCTAGACAGAAACATTCTCAGAAACTACTTTGTGATGTGTGCATTCAACTGACAGTGTTGAACATTTCTTTTGATAGAACAGTTTCAAAACACTCTTATTTTAGAATCTGAAAGGGACATTTGAAGTGCTTTGTGGGCTATGGTGGAAAAGGAAATAACTTCAAATAAAAACTAGAGAGAAGCATTCTCAGAAATTTATTTGTGATGTGTGCATTCAAATCACGAAGTTGAGCATATCTTTTCCGAGATCAGTTTTGAAACACTCTTTTAGGAGAATCTGCAAGTGGATATTTGGACCGCTTTGAGGTCTTCATGGAAAAGGGACTATCTTCATATAAAAACTGGACAGAAGCATTCTCAGAAACTTCTTTGTGATGTGTGTATTCAACTCACAGAATTGAACCTTCCTTTTCAGAGAGCTGTTTTGAATCACTCTTTTTAAAGAATCTGCAAGGGGATATTTGACCGATTTGGGGCCTCTGTATAAAAACCATGACGCCTTCGTTAGAAACGGGAATACCTTCACATGAAAACTAGACAGAAGCATTTTCAGAAACTTCTTTGGGATGTGTTCATTCAAAACAAGGAGTTGAACCTTCCTTTAGATAGAGCAGTTTTGAAACACTCTTTTTGGAGAATCTCCAAGGTGATATTTGGAAATTTTTAAGGCATTCGTTGGAAACGGGAATATCTTCCCATAAAAACTAGGCAGAAGCAGACTCAAAAAGTCCTTGTGATGGGCGAATTCAACTCACAGAGTTGAACCTTCCGTTTCACAGAGCAGTTTTGAAACACACTTTTTGTAGAATCTGAAAGTGGACATTTGAAGCACTTTGAAGATTTGGTTGGAAACAGGAATGTCTTCAAATAAAAACTAGATAGAAGTCTCAGAAAACTCTATGCTATGTGTGCATTAAAATCACAGAGTTCAACCTTTCTTTTAATAGAGTAGTTTTGAAACACTCTTTTTGTGGATTTTACAAGTGGACATTTGTAGCTCTATGAGGGCTACGGTGGAAAAGGGAATAACTTCAAAAAAAAAACTAGACAGAAGCCTTCTCAGAAACTACTTTGTGATGCGTGCAATGCACTCACAGAGTTGAATATAATTTTTCATAGAGCAGTTGTGAAACACTCTTTTTGTAGAATCTGCAGGTGGAAATTTGGACTGCTTTGAGGCCTTCGTTGGAAACGGGAATATCTTCACATGAAAACTAGACAGAAGCATTCTCAGAAACTTCTTTGTGATGTATGCATTCAACTCACAGAGTTCAACTTTCCATTTTATAGACTAGTTTTGAAACACTCTTTTTGCAGAATATGCTGGTGGATATTTGGAGTGCTTTGAGGACTATGGTAGGAAAGGAAATATCTTAACAAAAAAACTAGACAGAAGCATTCTCAGAAACTTCTTTGTGATGTGGGCATTCAACTCACTGGGTTGAATCTTCCTTTTGATAGAGCAGTTTTGAAACACTCTTTTTGTAGAATCTGCAAGTGGATATTTGGAGCACTTTGAAGCCTTCATTGGAAAAGGGAATATCTTCAAATAATAACTAGACAGAAGCGTTCTCAAAAAGTACTTTGTGATGTATGCATTCAACTCACAGAACTGAGCCTTCCTTTTGATAGAGCAGTTTTGAAAAACTCTTTTTGTGGAATCTGCAAGTGGATATTTGGATCGCTTTGAGACCTATGGTAGAAAAGGAAATACCTTCATATAAAACCTAGACAGAAGCATTCTCAGAAACTTCTTTGTGATGTTTGCATTCAACTCACAGAATTGAACATACCTTTTCTTAGAGCAGTTGTGAAACTTCTTTTTGAAGAAAGTGGAAGTGGATATTTGGACCAATTTGGGACCTAGGTTGGAAACAGAAATATCTTCACATAAAACTAGACAGAAACATTCTCTGAAAAATGTCTGTGATGTGTGCATTCAACTGACGGAGTTGAGCACAACTTTTCCTAGAGTTGTTTTGAAGCACTCTTTTTGTTGAATCTGCAAGTGCATATTTGAACCGCTTTGAGGCCTTCATTTGTAGCGGGAGTTTCCTCTCATAAAAAATAGACAAAAGCATTGTTAGAAACTCCTTTATGTTGTGTGCATTCAACTCACAGAGTTCAACCTTCCTTTTGATAGAGCAGTTTTGAAAAACCCATTTGTACAATGTGCAAGTGGATATTTGGAGTGCTTTGAAGACTTTGTTGGAAACGGGAATATCGTCACATAAAAACTTGACAGAAGCATTCTCAGAAACAACATTGTGATGTGTGCGTTCATCTCACAGAGTTGAAACTTCCTTTTGATAGAGCAGTTATGAAACACTCTTTTTGTAGAATCTGCAAAGTGATGTTTGCACCATTTTTAGGCCTTCATTGGAAACGAGTATATCTTCACATAAAAACTAGACAGAAGCATTCTCAGAAACTTCTCTGTGATGTGTGCATTCTACTCACAGAGTGGAACATAACCTTTCATAGAGCAGTTTTGAAACACTATTTTTGTAGAATCTGCAAGTGGATATTTGGACCGCTTTGAGGCCTTTGTTGAAAACGGGAATATCTTCCATAAAAACTAGACAGAAGCATTCTCAGAATCGACTTTGTGATGTGTGCATTCAACTTACAGAGTTGAACCTTCCTTTTGAAAGAGCGGTTTTGAAACATTCTTTTTGTAGAATCTTCATGGGGATATGTGGACCGATTTGAGGCCTTCATTGGCAATGGGAATATCTTCACATAAAAACTAGACAGAAGCATTCTCAGAAACTACTTTGTGATGTGTGCATTCTACTCACAGAGTTGAACTTTCATTTTGATAGAGAAGTTTTGAAACACTTTTATTGCAGAATCTGCAAGTGGACATTTGGAGTACTTTGAAGCCTTCAGTGGAAAAGGAAATATCTTCACATAATAACTAGACAGAAGGATTCACAGAAACTTCTTCATGATGTGTGCATTCAACTCACACAGTTGAACCTTCCTTTTGTTAGGGCAGTTTTGAAACACGCTTTTTGTAGGATCTGCAATGGGATATTTGGAGCGTTTATATGCCTTTGTAGATAACGGGAATATCTTCAAATAAAAACTAGACAGAAGTATTCTCAGAAACTACTTTGTGATGTGTGCATTCAACTCACAGAGTTGAACATTTCTTTTGATA